>NC_054468.1:72960130-74411126 GCF_017639515.1 Carcharodon carcharias
GACATGTCAGAGGAACTGTTTTTGAAGGTAGCATCATCGGAACAGATGCGACGGAGGCGAAGGAACTGAGAGAATGGGATGGAGTCCTTACAGGAAGCGGGGTGTGAGGAGCTGTAGTCTAGATAGCTGTGGGAGTCGGTGGGTTTGTAATGGATATTGGTGGACAGTCTATCACCAGAGATTGAGACAGAGAGGTCAAGGAAGGGAAGGGAAGTGTCAGAGATGGACCACGTGAAAATAATGGAGGAGTGGAGATTGGAAGCAAAATTAATAAATTTTTCCAAGTCCCGACGAGAGTATGAAGCGGCACCGAAGTAATCATCGATGTACCGGAGAAAGAGTTGTGGAAGGGGGCCGGAGTAGGACTGTAACAAGGAATGTTCCACATACCCCATAAAGAGACAGGCATAGCTGGGGCCCATGCGGGTACCCATAGCCACACCTTTTATTTGGAGGAAGTGAGAGGAGTTGAAGGAGAAATTGTTCAGCGTGAGAACAAGTTCAGCCAGACGGAGGAGAGTAGTGGTGGATGGGGATTGTTCGGGCCTCTGTTCGAGGAAGAAGCTAAGGGCCCTCAGACCATCCTGGTGGGGGATGGAGGTGTAGAGGGATTGGATGTCCATGGTGAAGAGGAAGCGGTTGGGGCCAGGGAACTGGAAATTGTTGATGTGACGTAAGGTGTCAGAGGAATCACGGGTGTAGGTGGGAAGGGACTGGACAAGGGGAGAGAGAAGGGAGTCAAGATAACGAGAAATGAGTTCTGTGGGGCAGGAGCAAGCTGAGACGATCAGTCTACCGGGGCAGTTCTGTTTGTGGATTTTGGGTAGGAGATAGAAGCGGGCCGTCCGAGGTTGGGCGACTATCAGGTTGGAAGCTGTGGGAGGGAGATCCCCAGAGGAGATGAGGTCAGTGGCAGTCCTGGAAACAATGGCTTGATGTTCAGTGGTGGGGTCATGGTCCAGGGAGAGGTAGGAGGAAGTGTCTGCGAGTTGACGCTCAGCCTCCGCGAGGTAGAGGTCAGTGCGCCAGACAACAACAGCACCACCCTTGTCAGCGGGTTTGATGACAATGTCAGGGTTGGACTTGAGAGAATGGAGTGCAGTAAGTTCAGAGAGAGACAGGTTAGAATGGGTGAGAGGAGCAGAGAAATTGAGACGACTAATGTCGCGCCGACAGTTCTCAATGAAAAGATCAAGAGAAGGTAAGAATCCAGAGGGAGGGGTCCAGGTGGAGGGAGAATATTGGACATGGGTAAAAGTTGAACTGGGAGAGGACTCCTGCCCAAAGAAGTGAGCCCAGAGACGAAGACGGCGGAAGAAGAGTTCAGCATCATGCCGAGCCTGAAATTCATTGAGATGAGGGCGTAAGGATATGAAACGAAGTCCTTTGCTGAGCACTGAACGTTCAGCATCGGAGAGGGGAAGGTCAGGGGGTATAGTGAATACACGGCTGGGGTTGGGATTGGAAGATGGGGTGGGGACGGAGGGACAGGCAAGGGTGGAGGGTCCTAGATGGGTGTTGGTGTCGATGAGTTGTTGGAGCTATATTGGAAGTATATAACCTATTTTAGCTATATTGACTAAGGGATTAATATTGGCCTGTATCTGTCTGCTCTTCATATAGTGCAAGGGAATCTTTTACAGAAAGAAGACAGGAGCTCAGTTTAGCATCTCATTGAAAGGCAGCTTCTGTGACAGTTAGCGCTCCCTTAGTACTGCATATGGATGCCAGCCAAGATTATGCGCTCACGTCTCTGGATTGGGGCTGGAACCTACAACCTGGCTGAGCTGAGAATGCTGCCACTGAGACAATGGCTAACTCTTAATTTGAATGTTGATTAGTCGAGCTAAAAATATTCGCCAGTTGAATTGAATTCAAATGATGTAAAATAGTTAGTATGTTTTAATGAGTTAGTGACTCTGCCATCAAAGCTTTCATTATTTTTTGAGTTTTCAGTGATTTGCTGAAGTCTCAAGCCTTTTTGTCTCGTTCTTTGTGTAGTTTTGTCACATCTCAAAAGCAGATTTTGCCAGCTAGACAAAACATGCAGTCATTTTAGAGGAAAATTATAGGCGTTCAATCCTTTGTTTCTTTCAGATGACGTTTCAGAAAATTCGTAAGGATGTGCATTTAGTCAAAAATCAAGGACAAACCATGTTCTTTGAGAGCAGAGGAAAGAGCGAATCAAAGCGCAGGCACAAAACTGGTAATGGGCTTAATTATTTTCCAGTCATTATCTAGAAATGCGTGATAAATTGGCTTGAAGTAATTTCGACTGAAATGCATCTTGACTTTGTACATGTGTTGAGTCTAAACAGCTGTTAGAGTTGCAGCTATTCATATCTGGTAGCTACGTTGGCAGTTGACGTGGAACAGCATTATTCTGTTTACCTGGATGGGTTGCAATAGTTTGGGGTCACTTGGAAAGGCACAGTAAAAGCAACAACTTTAAAACACTGTAGTTTATTTTTAAATATTACTGAAATATAATTCTACCTGAGTGTGGTGTACTTTCCTTGTGTGTAAACATTCAGTTCCTGTCATTTTTGATTTTGTCTAAGTAATAACACAAAACAAGAATGGGAGGAAGGAAGTATATTTGGCAACATGAGGAATTACAGTTTCGCGATACAAATATTTGAAGGGCAGTCATTTTAAAGAGGAAATCACATTATCTGAATTTTTAATTTTAACAAACAGTGATTCCTGGTTTCTCCTTGCCTCTCCACTTGTTTTCTTCAAAAAAAAAATCTAACTATAGAACAGGTTCTTCAGATATGTGAAAAGGTGAATGCTATTCCAAAAGTAGATGTGACGTACGACTCAAGAAGTGCATACCTCTGATATTAGAAAGTTAACCAGGTTTCACATAGTATTTATCTTTTTAAAATTCTAGCTGAACATCTTATTCTTGCAAACTCTGTGATTGTTGAATACCCTGCCAGTGTTCACTGACAAGGCTCTCACATGAAGAAATGTCAATTTGATAGTTGATGTACTGGGGAGCCAAGTTCAGTACAAGTCACCACCTATTCTTTATATCGCAGGTTCCCATAATCCAAAACCTCAATTGTTAAATTATAGAATTACTTGACTTTTCATTATTCTACAATGGTGTGTGCTGAATGATGCCCACCCCAACCATGTAGATTCATAAAAATTGCAAGTATTCACATATCATGTATCACTGTATTGTGAAAGTACCAGTGAGCATCTTCAAACACAATTTAGGCACGCTTTGTATCTTGGAGAAGGATAAACGAATGGAGATTAAATTTTATGTTAAATGATTTGCTGAAGTGTTTCCTAAATGTCTTGCAACTTAGAAACTGTGTCAATCCAGCTAAAATAGATGTTCTCCCCCACCCCATTTTAACTGAAGGGTATTTTTCTTTTTAAAAAATATCCAGTTGGGCTAAGATCCAATTTTTAGGCCATTGGGCCCAGATCAGTTCACTCTAAGGTTATGTTAAAGTTTCTTTTTTAAGTTTCATGTTGGAAACAGCTTGTCCTAATGCTAGAAGCACATATGTTTTGCAGTAACACAACAAAAAGAGACTAGTGGCCAGATCAGAGACTTTAAAGCCAACTCATCCAAGGGTGCTTCACCTAGCAGTGCCATTAAAAATGTGCTCTTGGATGATTCAAGATGCAAGGAACAGCCAGTATATTGTTATCAGCAAATCAACTGCTTGGACAGCGTAATAAGGTGAGTGAGACCACGGTTGTTTTCCTGGGGCAGAATTTTCAGGTTGGCGTGTGGGCATGTGCCCGACCCGCTCAAGCGTAAAATTGCACGTAATGACGTTGGGCAAGTGTCCCGACATCATCCCACGCTCGTACGAAATTTCGGTCAGCGCGCACAAAAGTCAGAAACGCGCCCGCCGACAATTAAGTGGGCAATTAAGCCCATTAAAGTTCCAATTGTCCCGCTTTTTCATCACCTATTCAACCTCATGGTTGGAGGACGGGCGAATTGGCCAGGCGGCCTTTGCGTTTTTGTTGAAACCTCCAGCAATGGCGGGATGAGGTTTCCATTATTAAATTTTTTAAATATAATAAAAATCTATGGACAAAATTTTTATAATGTTATATGTTCAGGTGGCTGTTAGTGCTGCTTGGACATTTTTGTTATGATTTTCAAATCTTTATTTAATATATTTGAAGTCTTCAGCTACCTGAGGCAGCTCTCTGCTTTCATTCCGCTCTCGTCCGTGCTTACGTCAGCACCCGCCCTTCGCCTGCCCCCACTCCAGCAGCGCTGAGCATTTCAGTGCACGCTTCACGCTGGATAGCCGCTAATTGGCCAGCCAGCGTGAAATCGTGGTTGAGGGCCAATCGCGGGTGGCAGTCCATTCCCTAGCTGCTCACGCCTGGAAGCCAACCTTAAAAACTCTACCTGTGCAGTTATGCAAGTGATGGCTCCTTTTGAAAGGGATGTTATAGCTGGTTTGCATACTTGTAAAACTCCCTTTGTTTTAGATTTAGTGCCAGGTCAGACAAAGCTGTGTTGTGCAAGTTGCAGAAAAATGCATTAACAAATCCTACATATCTTCAAACAACAAATTACCAAAGATAATCTCATCATAAATGTGAGCATAGGGATTTTATCTTTTGTAGCATTATTATCAAAAGAAAGTTTTAAAAATCTGTTGACAATATGGCTTAGTTTCATTTTAATTTTAACTGTCTTAATTCTAAAAATTAGGTATATCTTTTGCTGTGATGCTGTGTAACAAAAGTCAAGTGTATGGAACCAAGGTTTTAATGAACTTCCCAGCATTAAGCATATGATCAACTTTATTTTTGAAACTATAAAGGAATACAGGATAAAGCTAAAGGAAAAGTTGTATCGGAAACTTGCTAGCACGTTACGCATTCTCAGTACATCTCAAAGTTTTCATAGCCAGTGAATTAGCTACTATTGACATGTAAGAAAGTTCAGCAGCCCACTTTCTCATAACAAGTTTCCACCCATGGCAGTAAGATGAATGACCACTTAGTTTGATTTGCTGCCATTGGCTGAGGAATAATTGCCAGCAAAGACATTGGAAGCTCCATGCTCTTCAGGGCTTCCATTTAACATTAATACAAAAGCAAAGCACTGAAGGTGCTGGAAATGTGAAATAAAAATGGAGAATGCAGGAAATATTTAGGACAGGCCGCATCTGTGGAGGTAAAAACAGAATTAACATTTCAGATCGATGATCTTCCAATGGATGCTGCCTGACTTGCTGAGTATTTCCAGCATTCTCTACTTTTACTTCAACATTGCAGCTGAAAGCCATTACCTCTAGCAATGCAGCACTCCCAAGCATAGATTGTCTTCAAGAATTAGAATTAAGTGTGTAACTTCTTGGCTTGGGCAAGGGTGATACTATTGAGTTATCTGACACTTGTCTTGTAAGATCTGAAAACCTTAAAATGCAGTTATATAAAATGTAACTTTTGTGCACTCCTTTTTTAGTAGTTGGGGTTGAATAGTAGCAATAGACTGTTTTAAAGTTGGTGTGGATTGACCTGTTCACCTCCTGTAGCATAGTTTATTTTGTCTCTGGTATTTGCAGGTATTTGGACAGCTACAATATCCCAAGCACTGTGAAAAGGAAGTGTGAGTCTTCATCAGCATCTGATGAAGATAAAGAAAAAATTCATAATGTGCAGGTGCCTAAAGGTATTTCGTAGTATTTTGTCATTTATCTAAACTGTCTTTGAAATACTTTATCAAAAAAACCCAGTAACATACAGTATGTGTAGAATAATTTGACATTTCTGACTTAACTGAAAATGAATAATTTAATCAGCAAGAATGATTGTGCCATGAGGTTCCTGTATGCATATTTACCCTGGGTGCCAACGTTTTCTTTTGCTGTTGTGTACCAAGTACAAACTTTTCATGGCTCCTATCACAAAATTAAAATTCAGAATTTGTTCCAGAAAGACAATCCATTAGAAGGAAAGTACAAACATGAATACTTGACCTACAAAAGTACTTTCCTTGGAGTTGCTAGCTTCCAGAACCAAAATTCTGCATGTAAAATACCCATTCTTAAGATTGTAAATAGAAAGTCTTAAACATAAAAACTTCAGCTTTTGAATTCTTCATATGGTTGTCATCTATATTACAGAGTAGAAACAAAGTAGAAATACAACCAATTAGAAATAACTTCTGTTAATTTGGCAGAAGCATCACCATTACCACATCAGTCTATCCAAGTTCCATTTAAGGCTGCAAAAGAGGTGCCCACTGGAGCTGTTGTTGGTACACCCCTAGCGCCACTCTCCTTGCCAAGAAAGGCAGCAAGTGTCACCAGCCAGTGCAGTTACAGCAGCACTATTGTCCACGTGGGAGACAAGAAGTTCCAAGCAGATGCAGGTACTGTACATGCTTGTTAAAGAGTATCAGTAGAATGTACAAGATAATTGTTTGGATAACATGAGTCCTAGTACAATTCATCTGTAAATTCTTAATGATGTGATCGGACAAGGATGTTCTGAGTATTTAAGGAGATATATGATCTGTCAGCCTTTATATATCTCTGTTGATTTTCATCCTATTTGATCTCAATGGAAATGAAAGTCTAGGACAGATTTATAATGGGCAGCTGATCTGATATTACCAATTTTAGCACCCAAAATCAGAATTACCCACTTTATGTGCAGGCAGCTGTCTAACAACATAGTCTTCATACTTTCATAATTTCTGAACTGTAACTGCTATGAACTGAACTGTGGGAAAGAATCCTTCCTCCTTTAAACTGAAATGTATCATTTTGTGCGGCCATCTGTCAGAATTGCTGCGCACAGCAGTGTGAGAAACTGCATCAACGTAGCATTAATAAAGAGGCGTTTAACAAATCTGAATGTTTCAGCGATCATGTTACTTGACTGTGTTAATTCAACCTCTCCAATTCCTATTGGACTCGCCTCTCCCTATTTCTATAACCTACTCCAGCCAGAGCTATATCCTCTGTGATCCTTCAATTCTGGGCTTTTTGCACTTCCCTATTTCAATTGCTCCAATATTGATGGCTGTACTTTCAGCTGGTTAGGCCCAAAATTCTGAAATTCGTTCCCTATTTCTCTCTTTCTCTGCCCCTCTCCCATCCTTTAAGATGCTTCTTTAAACTTATGTCTTTCATTAAGCTTCTGATCATCTATCCTGTTACCTCTGAGGTTTGATATTAAATTTTCTTTGTAAAACGCCATGGCTTACTATGTTCAAGTGCAATTTAAATGTAAGCTGTTATCCTCCCACATTCAGTAAACAAACTTTGAAGCTGGAAAGAAAACATAAACTGTCTCTCCCCTAGAGTTTAAGAATTTTAATAATTCCTAATTGAGTCTTTCTTAAAAAGTGTTACTTCTTTTAAAACAAATAGATCTTTGAAACTTGACCAACTTTGTCAAGTTCAAAATATAGCAATGAACTGTTTAAGCACATTTTTCCGGAATCAATTTCAGTTCAACAGTGTGATACACTAGCAATCATCAGTTTGCAATTTTTGATTTTCTTTGATAATTTTTCTTGCAAAGTATCTTGAAATATTTTGCTACTTTGAAGGTGTTACATAAATGCAAGCTGTTGTTGTAATGTCAAGCTTTTTTTTTCATCCCCCAGTTGCTTCTCACTTCTAAGGGCACAAACTCCTTCTCAGGAACAGTTCCACTTATGTTGATATTTGGCCACTTATCAATGAAGCTTCAAAGCTATTACACTGTTATAAGTCACCATAGCTGTGCTTGATACATAATCATGTTTGCATGCATGCTATGTAGCACAGATATATATTTTTCCTTTCCACCCCAGCCCAGGAGTGGTGATACTAATTGTTGCAGCCCTACTGCAACTCTGGTTAAGAATATCTAGCAGCACACTGAAGAGCTTATACCTGACCTATATGACTTTGCAGCATCCGAATCTTTTATCCATTTATACTAATGGAGCTGTTAAATCAGATTTTTTGCAATGTTATTATCTAAAGTCTTATGCTTTCTTGTAACTACAATTATAAATTTGAAATTTGATAGAAGTCCTGTTGGAGGATGGAATTGGTATTGCTGATCCTGCAGAGAACATGGCATCTACTACGCTGGTCACCACTACGCCCTCTGTGAACCAGGAAAAGGAGCCATACAAGAAACTTGGCCTTACCAAAGAAGTTTTAGCGGCTCATACACAAAAAGAAGAGCAGATATTCTTGAGCAAGTTCAAGGAGCTGAGTAAATTAAAAACATTTGAACCTTCTTGCAAGTCGTACTTACAGGATCACTGCAAAGAATGTTCAGGAGATTGTGGTAAGAACCTGCAAACATGGCTTAATTTTACTTCTTCCCTTCAAATGCAAGAGCGCAAAGTATTATATGGTATAAGATCTGTTGAATTTGATGTAGCATGTGAGAAGAGGAAGAATGAAAATTGATGTACTGTTATACATATTTGCATGTTAAAATGCTGTATATTGTCAAGTATGATATACACCTGTTTAAAAGTCTGGTTTAGCACCCAATTCTGGGCCTGACTGGCGACTATCATAATTGAAACTTGCTGGAGGTGCTGAAACAGATATGTGCAGGTTTAGTGCTAATGTGATGCAATTTTTGTGGAGCAGCACTGAAGATGTGTGGTGGGTTGGCTGACATACAGCAGGGGCAAAATATTGCTCTCATTGGGCGGGTGGCCACCCAACCCTGAGCGAGCGTAAAATGATGTGTGATGACACTCCGGCAAGCGTCCTGATCTCACACTTGCGCGTTATTTCAGTCAGCGGGTGCACATGGGAGTCGGCAGCACACCCACTGACAATTAAGCAGCCTCTTAAGGCCGTTAAGTAATTGTTTGGAATTTTTCACTATCCATCCAACCTTTCAATTGGCGGGTGGGCAAAAAGGCCAAGCAGCCTTTGTGTTTTGGCGAAACCTCATCGGACAGGATGAAGTCTCATCCAGTGATTTTAAAAAAAATTACTTTTTGCACTCGTATTTTACATGTCGCATGAGGGGACATGTTTTCATTATTTTAAAATTGTTTACATTGATAAAAAATCTTCAGCTCCCTGAGGCAACTTTGTGCCTTAGGGAGCTTTAACTGCATGCACCCGTGCGCATGTGTGAACTTCACTGCTCAAGTTCCTGCCGCCCCCACCATGGCAGCACTGCAGCATGCAATTCATGCTGGCTGGCCGTCAATTGGCCAGCCAGTATGAAATCGTGATCAGGGCCTGATCTCAGTCGGCTTCCCAACCACCCCCGGGCCCGCCTGCCAAGGGCAAAATTCTGCCCCAGCAGTTTCACGAAAGCTCAGGTACTGGTTGAGAGGGTGCACACGTTCTCAGATGTGACACAGGAGGCCCTGTTTTTTTTCATTCATACATGGGATGAGGGCATCTTTGGCTAGACCAGCATTTATTACTAATCGCTAATTATCCTTGAGAAAGTGGTGGTGAGCTGCCTTCTTGAACTGCTGCAGTACCTGTGATGTAGTTACACCCTCAGTGCTGTTAAGAAGGGAGTTCCAGGATTTTGACCCAGCGACAGTGAAGGAATGGCGATATATTTCTAAGTCAGGATGGTGAGTGGCTTGGAGGGGAACTCCCATGTGGCTGCTGCCCTTGTCCTTCCTGATGGTAGTGGCCGTGGGTTTGGAAGATGTTGTCTAAGGAGCCTTGGTGAATTCCTGTAGTGCATCTTGTAGATGGTACACACTGCTGCTACTGTATGCCAGTGGTGGAGGGATGAATATTTGTGATGGAGTGCAAATCAAATGGGCTGCTTTGCCCTGGATGGTGTCCAACTTCTTGAGTGTTGTTGGAGCTGCACTCATCCAGGTCAGTGGAGAGGATTCCATCATGCTCCTGGCTCGTGCCTTGTAGATGGTGGACAGGCTTTGGGGAGTCAGGAGATGAGTTACTTGCCACAGGATTCCTAGCCTGTGACCTGCATTTGTAGCTACAGTATTTAGATAGCTAGTCCAGTTCAGCTTCTGGTCAATGGTAACCTCCAGGATGTTAATAGGGGGGGATTCAGTGATGATAATGCCATTGAATGTCATGGGGTGATGGTTAGATTCTCTCTTATTGGATGTTGTCATTGCCTGGCACTTATGTGGCACAAACACTACTTGCCATATGTCAGCTCAAGCCTGGATATTGTCCAGGTCTTGCTACATTTGGACATGAACTGCTTCAGTATCTGAGGAGTCGTGAATGGTGTTGAACAATGTGCAATCATCAGTGAACATCCCCACTTCTGATTTTATGATGGAAGGAAGGTTATTGATGAAGCAGCTGAAGATGGTTAGGCCTAGGACACTACCCTGAGGAACTCCTGCAGTAATGTCCTGGAGCTGAGATGATGTCCTGTACTCATCCCGCCTCTCCCTTCCTTTCTTGCAGCATCTGCTACTCTCTGCCTGGCTTCTTATCCTCCCATTCCTCCTATGGACAAAGAGAAATCCCTAGCAAAGTACTAATAACTGAGCACTTTCTTCCTCCTGGTGAACCCTATAAGGTTTCTAAAAAGTAGAGCAGCATAGCCCTCACTCTTTTTTTAAATGTAATCCTTAGAATAATTGTTGATAGAGTTGGTGATGTCTTGCCCAAATGTCTGCAAAAGCCTCCCGATATGTTTCAAAAGTCTTCTCCAAACCTCCAGCAGAAAGTGATCAATAAAGGTGATCTACTTTTTAAGTAGTGCTTGAAATGATCTACAATGACTTGCTTACTCCTAGTCAACTGGTCGCTGTTTGGAGAGGGCATTAGTTCAAGCTCTATCCATCAAATGCCGTGCAGCCTCCTTAATGAGTGCTGGTAGGCAATTTAAATGATGATCACTCCTTAACAATCCTCGGGACAGCGCAAGCTTCAACTCAGTTATCAAGATCTCACTTCTTGTGCTAATTGCGGGCCAAACCATTGTTTCAGCTTAAGATTCATTTTGATCTCTTCAAGGTTTGACATGTCCGCGGGGTGGGGGGGTCCACCCCTGTTTTTGCGATTGTTTGGAACATTTTGACCAGTTTTTATCAGAGTCCCATCCTTTGTGAATATCAGTTTCAATTACTAAATTGAACAACCCTAGTACTCAAATTGAGAAACCAATATTGAATTGCTCTTTTCATCCAAGGTGACATGAAATACTAGTGACAAATTATTACAAGTTGATAAGCTTTTTTTCCTTTTATTCCAACATACCAATATTGTTATGTTGATTTTTGTTAGTGCAACTCTTCCAAAAGTTGCTATAGTAAGATCTACTTAATAGTTCTTGAAGATCTGTCAATCTCCAGTCCCTGACAACATTATGGAACTAAGAGTGAAAGATTTGGCTTATAGGGTCAATTTTAAAAATTATCACTTCATCACTTGTGCTATAAATATTTGAATCAATCCCTCTGTGTCACTTTAGTCACTTATTTTCAAGTATTAAAATGTTAAAAACAAAATTTGAAGTGAGTCCTTACAACTTTCTGTTTACTCATACTACAGGCTCTCAAGGACTTAAAGCTGGATGGAATCGTGCAGAACCTGTGTACAAAAAAGGCGGGAAGAATAAGAAGCTTAAATCAAAACGCATCAAGCAGCAGGAATTGTCTGACAGTACTGCATCCTGCACGAACCAACATAAACTACCCTCCTGGTCCCCATCTGCTGTCTCTCAGAGTAGGTATTCAGCTATGCCGTTTACAACAGTTATGCCACCCTATCAACTGCCTGTATTTTCTGCCCATGGAGGTATGCTTCCAGTCACTGACCCATCTCTGCCTAACTTTGAAAATGCTCAAGGTGTTCATTGCAGCATTCAACCTCCACCATACTCTGCACCCCTGGTAACTCCTATGGTGGCATTTGTGCTCCCAAATTACATGCTGCCGCAGATGAACGACACTGTGCACCAGCCATTTTTTGCGAGTCAGTCACCATTCCCATCACAGTCAGTCCTTTTGCCGCAAGCTCCATTTTCTGCACAGACTTCATTCCAGTCTCAGCCACAGTTTGCATCACAACATTATGATCTACCAGCAGAAGGTGAGAAGGCGCCTGCCCCAGAATTTCGAGGTGTCCCATCATGTTGCTGCACTCCACAGTCAGTAGGACCACAGGGCCACGCTTCCCCTCCATTGTTCCAGTCCAGGTGCAGTTCGCCTTTACAGCTGAATCTGCTACAGTTGGAAGAAATGCCCAAATCATCGGAAGGAATTGCATTTGTTGGAATTGTAGGTGGAAGTGGATCAATGGCTGATGGAGGAACGATAAACAACAGTGCCAACGTTACAAATGTGGACATCATGACAAAGGATGAAGCAGAACTGGTAAGTGACCTATAGATTTAAAAACGTATAAATTTTTTTCCTTACAATTCACGTTGGATCCTTGTGTGAATTAAGTTTTAAAGGCAACGTATCTCAACACTTTTTTTTCATTTTATAGACATGGAATATTTTGTAGTGTGAAGTTCCAAGTTTTAAAGGAAAAGCTCGGTAACCTAAAAAAATCAACAGACCCAAAAGTGTATAATTCTTGTTTCAGAATTTCTTAAAATTAGATTGGGTGATTTTTGTCTTGGGGCAAGGGGTACAAGGAAGAGAAAAGTTAAAAACTGGCTCTAGTGACCAAAAGTCATACTGACCCAAAGCCTAAAGGTATCTTTAGCCACAGGATGAGAGAAAATGAAGAGGTCAGATAAAAATAAAAGAAAAGGTTTGAAAGCTTTGAATCTTTAAATCCTGGTTAGATTTGATAAAGGACTACTGAACTTTAGAACTGAAAAGAAATGACCAATATATGATTAGGTGAATGAGTAAGTTTTTTTTACTCCTACACCTAGGATAGTTTATAGAACCCAAGTTGAGGGAGCTGAAGTTTTCTTGTGAAATGTTTGTATTTAGCAATCCCCACAGGAAGCCCTGAATACACCCTCTTTTCTTCAGCAGACCTATCTGAGGTATTCTTTGACTAAGTGTTTGTTATTAATAAACACATTCCTTTTGGCTTTGCCTTTTCCTTCAATTCAGTTCTGCGACCAGGCCCGTCTTAGCATAGTCAAACGAGCTGGAATTTCCTGGTGATGTCATTGTCACTCCCTGTTTAAATATAAACCAGCTAAAATGAGATGATGGAGATCAAGTGAGCAAATAAATAGCAAATGGTGAAAAATGTCATCAAAGAAAATGTTTAGTAAGATTTACAATTCTGTGATGATAAATTTGATGGTTTGCATTTTGGAGGGGGGGGAGGAGAACAGAAAATAAATGTACCGCAGGTGTTTTAAAGTTAGTTTTACTGCCATTTTAAAAAAAACTCCAATTTTTATATTTTATGTAAAAAAAAAAAGAAAATGATAAATTAATTCAAAATGGATGACTCCACACTTGCTCACATTTGAACTTTTGCTTTCCACTGTTTGCCCACTCACTTGATCTGCCAATGGCAATTTGTAATTTCCTGCTTTCATTCACAGAATTTACTGTGCCTCCTAATTTTGTATCATCTGCAAAACCTGGGGGAAAATATTCCCCCATTTGGTGGGGGGGTGATGAGGAGTGCGGGCGTGGGTCGGCGCCCCTGATTGGGGGGCATGCTGCCATTTTACATGACATCCACCAGGAAGCGCTGTGTGCACCCGCGCAAAAGAACGCACAGATCTCCCTGAGGCTAAGTGCTGCCTTGGAGATCGGCTCGGAACTAAAATTTTAAATTGAAATGATAAAAAAATTTTCCTGACATCCCTTCATGTGGCACTGTTACATGAGTTGGGACATGTCCATAACTTTTATTGAAAGATTTGATAAAAATTTAAATAACCTCATGAAACCTCATTCTGCCCATGGATGAGGTTTCATGCTTTTTCCGAAGCCCGCCAGGGCTCCCGGCCTGCCTGCCAACCTTAAGGCTGGATGGGTAGGTCCATTAATTAGTTTTTCAATGGCCTCTATAGGCCGTTGACAGGTCGGTGGGTGCGCAGCTAACTCGGCTGCGTCCCTGCCGACCTGAAAATGGAAATGACGCAGGGTGATGTCGGGAGTTCCGCCCCCCTCACCGACCAGAAGATCCTGCCCTTCCCTTCTCTGATGAACATCAACTAGTCGCATCCTGCCAATTGGTACATTTCCTTTAACAGCTATACTCTGCCTCTGATCTCCTGACCCACATTGCAAAGCTTGCAAAATTGAGAGGCTTGGAAAAATAAGGACTGTATTCACTGGTGCAGAAAAGTTAAGCAAGTGAATATAATAACCAATGAGAATTATGAGACTATTTGAGAGGCCAAATAGCAACATTATTGACAAATGGATATGTAGTTGGGATTAATATGAAAACCATAAAGGGAGAATTTAGAAGAATACTTATTTGGAAATAATTATTAGGAAAAGGAATGCACTGCAAGTGGCTATTGAAACTGGGCTTATGATGAAATTTAAGAGGGAATTTTGGTGAATATTTAAAGTTTAAATATTGGAGAATACAGCATATAAAAGAGAGAAAATTGGGTCAGAGTGGTTAGCTGTGCTGTAGAGGGAGCAACAGTTCAGGCACAAGGATATATTGTATAAAAGTGTCCCATCAGTGCTCAAGTTGCTATGATACTTATGATATTTTAGTTTGGGGACAGGAAAATTGCAGTGATTTTCACCTTTGTGCGCAAACTAGTGGAGAATCTCATACATTCTGTTTGAACAGTGGTTGTTTGTTTTGGTATTTTTTTTTATGATGCCACTGCCCTTTTTAATGTTTTGGTTTTTGAAATGGATATAAATTAAGAGATTCTCTTTTCATGGAAAACACAATATTCCTGAAGTGTGTGAGCAAGGCAAATATATATTTTGGTTCTACAGCTGCTTCTAGATCCAAGAAAACAGCAATGTTTGCCCTGTATGCTAGCAGTGGTCACAAGAGCGGAACGCATTAAAGTATTTTCCACATGATGGGTCTTGGCTAAAAGTTTTCTCTCTCACTGTTTCTTTTTTTTTGCTCATTCTCATCCCCAAAATCCCATACAATTTTTGATGAGTGGCCTAAACCCAGCTCTCTGCTAATAATCTACTGTGTTTCCAGAGGATAACTTACAATATGGCAAAGCCAGAGTGCAGAGTTTACAATGTGGGGATTGCAAATGTACCTTTGTCCACCCATTACTTGATGTAGCATGTTGGTTCACGAATACTGTCTGATTCAATGCAAAACATCTGCTGAATATACTGGTCATTGCAGCAGTTTGCAATTGTGATTCATAAAATGAATGGCTGCCACTAGGCTAAACATTTCTGAATTCATTTGCTTTGTTTTTTTAAAGGCTGTATCACCTGCTGAAGCCCAGAATAGTGATGCTCACTCAACTTCCACTGACCTATTGGATCTGCTACTTCAGGATTCTCTATCAGGCACTGGCTCTGCAGGCTCGGGCAATGTTGCATCAACAGCCTCGGGCTCTTCGGGCTCTCCATCTAATGTTTGTGGAATGTCAGGAACTGACACAGGTAACTTTGTATGAATAATTGTTTTTACTCTAGCAGAGTTTTGAGATCTGCTTCATTTTACCAAAGATTTAAAAATGGCCACAAACTGGAAGTACCCCTCCTCCTCCTGCCATGCTTTAAATCAATATTCATACAAACAAAGACATGAGCTCACTAATAAATTCATTTGGTGGACTAAAGTACAACAGTGACTACATTTAAAAGGCACCTTTATTGGCTGTAAGGTACTTTGGGACGTCCTGTGGTCATGAAAAATGCTATACAAATGCAAGTCCTTTTTAACTTCTGAGTGGGTGTACTGTTGGAAGCCCAAATTAGCCTCTGTTCTGTAGGTTCACAGTTGGAGACTGTGGGGTAAATCTTGACTTTATGCAAAATGTGCAAAAGGGAGTTGGCAGCTCATACTACATCTTCACTGATTTTTACTTCCACTGAAGTGAGTGGAAATAAAAGTGGGGAGAGATATGAATTGGCTGTTGATTCATTAATCACCTGTTTAACCTTATTGCACAAAGTGGAGATCTGTCCATGTGTGGACACTCGCACAGTTTTGTCCAATCAATTAATCTGTCTATGCCTCTTTGTAACTTCCTGTTTCCCATCTATGCAATTTACAGTGCCTCTGCAATTAGTGTTATCTGCAAACTTGGGCCGCATCCCGTCAAATATATTATGTTCACTGTATTCCTACTATCTCCTATCTCCCAACAGTTACCAACCCATGTGACAACCAGGTCCCTGATTAGCATATTCAGGATGCCTAAAATCTGTTTTGGCCAATTGTTCAGTTTCATACTGGACAGTCCGGTTTCTTAGCCGGTCTGGCCACTCCTAGAACAAGATGGCTTTATGTCTGGTATTTTGTGCCTTAGTACATGCACCACAGAGCAGTACCAGCAGGGGTATGTACTTGTTCTCTCCCTGGCTGCAGAAGCCTCAAACAGGCAGGGATGCAGAAACAGAAGTTAGTCTTCATAATCCACACCCCGTGCCCCACCAGCCCCTGGCACTGTTGTTACTCTGTTTCTTGCAATTAGGTCTTTGCCATCACAAACTGCGATTAATCTTTCTTTATGTGATGACGTCATCTCCTGTGTATCGCAGTGGCATCTGGTATTAGTGGCCTCTGGCAGTAGTCACCCTACCTTTAGGCAGGTACTGCTGGCACTCTGAAATCGCAGCTGCTAGTTTGTCAAAAGGCATACTTCTGGGGACGGTCAGGTGCAAGATGTTATGCCTGGAAATTGACCAGTTGACCAGGGTGCCGTGGAGGGAATGGACCCTTCGAATACTGAAAGGGAAGGTGAAGGTCTGTTTAGTGGTGGTATCACACTGGAGGAGATGGAACTGGTGGAGGATGATTCTTCAAATATGGGAGACTAGTGGAGTAGAAGTTGAGGACAAGGGAAACCCTCTCGTGGTTCTAGGAGTTGGTGGGGGGGGAAAGAGGTGAGAGTAAAATGGAAGAAAATGCATCTGACGTGATCAAGTGGGGACATTCTTGGATGAGGGAAAAGAAAGACCTATCAGAAGCGCTGATGTGGAACATTGCATCTTCAGAACAGATGTGACGGAAACAGAGAAACTGGGTGGATGGAATGGAATCCTAATAAGATGTAGGGTGTGTCAGAGATTGATCATGAGATGAGAGAAGGATTGAAATTGGAAATAAAGTGGTTGATGTTTTCCAGTTCATGGTGAGACCAGGCAACGACACCAGTACTGTCAATACTGGCTTCTGTTATGCTTTCCTTTTCCCTTATCCAAGGATTCACCTCATTCAACCATGTCCTACCCATTTCTAGCATTTCTGCTCTCAACTTTTCCCCTCCCTCCCAGAAGCACGATGGGGCTCCCATTGTCATCACTTTCCACTTCAGCAGCTTCTGTATTCAACATATTTATCCTCCATTTTTTCCAAAGACTCTCGCGTGTCGCCACCACCAAACACATCTTCCCCTGCCCCCCTTTGGGCTATCTAAGGGTTTGTTTCCTCCATGATATCCTGATTCACTCCTCAATTACACCCAACGCCCAGTCCCCTTTTCATGGCATCTTCCCATTGCAAAGCACCTGTCCTTTTGCCTTCACTCTTCTCAGTCCATAGCCCTAAACAGCCCGGTGAATCCGGGATTTGCCTGTACTACTTTAAATTTAGTATACTTGATTCACTGCTCACAATGCGGTCTGCTCTAAATTGGGAGATCACACATGAGTTTGTGGAACACCTCTGTTCTATCTGCAAGCACGGCCCCAAGTTTTAAGTGGCCTGTTGTTTTAATTCTTCACCTTGTTCTTATGCTGACCTCTGTCCTTGAAATATTACAGTGTTCCAATGAAGCTCATTGCAAGCTTGAGTAGCAGCACCTCATCTTTGCAACCATCTGGGCTCGTCATTACTTTCAACAATTTCTGACTGAAATCTCTGCTCCTGTCTATTTTCCTTTCATTGCATGTTTCAGTCTTAATGTTTTTTCTCCTATTTTCCTTTTGGACAGCAGCTTTTCATTATTCTGTCATTCACACCTCCCCTGGACACACCTTTTGTTTCTTTACTTGTCCCTTTGACAATGCACTGCCAACTCTTTTGTCATTTAACATCTGTCTTTTTCCCTATCACAGACATTCCCTTATGTTCTTTTTCCCCTGTCCTCTGTTTCACCTGCTTAAGACCTATTATGTTTCTAACTTTTCCCGGGTCTGATGAAGGTTTCCCTTTCCACAGATGCTGGCTGACCTGCTGGATATTTCCAGCATTTTCTGTTTTTATTTCAGATTACCAGCATCCACAGTATTTTGCTTTTGGATTGGATTTTTATGAAACCTGTCTTTGGTTGATGAAATGAAATAAACTCCATTTAGGGTAGATTGCATATTCCTGTGGAAGGAGCAAGCTTTGATCAACGGAATAGCCTTTACTAGTTCCATGTTTGTCTGTTTTTGAACTTTAGTGTCTCCTCTGACTATTTTCCTCCTCCTAAGTTGTGTTTTTTTAATCATTATTAGGAAGTAGCCATTTAAGCAACACCAGCAAATATTTTGGAAGCATTGACTCCTCGGAGAATGACCACAAATCAAAACTAAGAAACACCAAGAAGATTGACCACATCACTAATTGTGTACTCCAGGACCCAGTCTGGCTATCAATGGCAAATATAGATGAGAGAACCATGATGACCTACCAACTTCCATCGAGGTGAGTGCTGAGAATCCAAAAGGAGATTCGATGATGCGGTTGAAGCTCTTCATGTCAGCAGTGCTCCTGACACAATCTGCAATTATGCTGAAAATACTATGGGGATGCTTATTTTGCTTATTTTCACTTGACCCTTAATGTTACTGTTACCCAATTTTTTCATTGTTACTGAATCTTGTGATTTTAATTCTATTTGGGCACTGCCTTGCGACTGGCATTTTATATTGAAATTCTTTGCTGCGATCACCTGGAAATTGACCCCACTGAACAGGAATGGTGGGTTCTGTGCGGCACTTATTTAATGATGTTTGATAAGAGCTGCCTCTGGCCAGTAGTTTTGAAGCATAAATTTGTTAAGAAGAGATGGCTGAGGGATAAACAGATTTCACCTTTTTATAACTTTTTATGTTTTGACCTTTTGTTAGCATGTAGTTACCCAGTAATCTTAGTTGATGCCTTCTGCCTCCTCCTCCTATCCTGTAAAAAGTGAGGTTTTTTGTTTGAAAAGTGCATTTCTTCACTAGAGATAGGAATAATATAGACCACGTAACCTGTAGGAGAAATAGGAATGTTAAACAGCTGTATTCTTTTGAAGGAAGCAATATGAGGAAGACCAGTGAGTGGGATTCCCCCCCACCCCCATGCATTAAGCGTGGTGGCAGGCATGAAAAACAGTGCTCTCCCGCTGGCCGCAATGGCGGGTTTTCATGCCGCGTTGCCTGCTTCCCATTATATTAATTATGCATGCCTGGGAAACATGCTGGATCGCAGGCAGGTGGCCTCTGATTCACACCCCGCCGTGAGCTCACCACGTCCTCACACTCCGGGTGCCATGTTTAAACAGCATCCATGCAGAGCTCTTTCAATGTCTGTAGCCCAGGACTGCCACAGAAGAGAGAGATGGCCCCAAAAGGGAGGAAGACAGCTATGCCCAAATTCAGCGACACCTCCCTAGAACACCTGCTAGATGCAGTTGAGACCCACCACAGTGTTACTTACCCCATGATGGCCAGAGGAGGCCCACCAACCTCACTGCTCCGGCTTGGGCAGCGGTGGCAGCAGTTGCCAGTGCCAACGCAGCACAGAAGAGGTCAGCCGCCCAGTGCAGAAAAAGGATGAATGTTCTCATCCGTGCTGCTAGGGTAAGTCAATCATTTCCTCACTCTCAACTCTCACGCTTACTAGCCCATCAGACATTCATTGGCATCTCAGACACTGCCAGCTCAAGGGACATCACCACTCACTCCCACAACACCTTCGCAACTCCACCTGGACTCATATCCTCTGCAGTTTGCATCCTTACCTCATCTGTGGCTGCACTCACCACCCACACGTGGCAGGCATCCATATCATCTACCCTGGCATGTGTCCTGCTCACACTCCATCTTCAAACAGGACAAGCTCGCACACAATCAAAGGAAGAGGTCTGAGTGGCCAAAATCAAGGTCCTCACTCCCTACAAGAATCAAGCCATAGAACTGGCTGGAGAGGATGTGGACTATGCCTGCAGTGATGGTGAGGTGGGCAGCGCACACCCAAGTGAAGATCCTGCACCACCTCATCTCTCGGACAACCATACTGTGAGTGCATTGTCCTGTTTTAGAGTCACCTGCCATGGACTAATTATCTCTCCTTTCTTTCATAGGCACCACTGGAAAGTGCCTGACGATACTCACAAGCTGGGCCCTCAGCTCCTGTCCCGATGACACCTAAGATGAGGAACCAGAGGAGAGCACCATAGAAGACCCATCATAGTGCTCACCCACACTTTCCAGCAGTGCAGAGAAACACACCTCAGTGGGACCTAGTTCCAGAGCAGCCTCGGGGTCACAATCTGTTGCCATAGCACACAATCTGATCCACAGCAGGTGGAGGCAGAGACATCTGAGGTCACTGGCACTTGGAGTGTTGGAAGCCAGGAATCTGTGGAGTCCAAGTCAGATGACGAGCCTCAGGACTCGGTCCTAAATCAGCTGGTGGAACTGCAGTGACAGTCACGGGAACATCAGGAAGAGATGTCAGCTGCATTCCCCGGATTACAACAGATGATGGATTCCATCCATATTCAGTCTGAGGTGATAGTGCCAGCATGTCAGCGTACTGAGGTCAACGGTGATAGGATGGCGGCTGCCATGGAGACCTTGGTCCAGGACATTGATGCTCCACTGTTGCAGCAGCACTCCATCACTATAACCATTGGTGGCATCCATTAGTGGCTATGCAAGAGGGGGACGGGGAACCTCAATCTCACTCCAGCTGCCCCTTCTACTCAAGGAGTAAGCTAGGGGCCCTCGAGCACCCATAGGGAGGAGGACCAGCAGCTGGTCACCCCGGGGCCATGCACCCAGTTGGCTCCAGGACTATTTGGCTGATCCCGGTCCCCTTTTCCTGTGACCCCATCACCTCCAGCTCCACAGGCTGAGGAGGGTGCACCTGTCACACAGTAGGGCACCCAAAACAGGCCAGCGCCCTCCATCCAGGTCTCTGCCCACTAAAGTCATCACAGCCAACATGGCGTAGTGATCAGCAGGCTGCCTGCACCTCTGCTGTGGATGAGGGAGGAGCACCAAGACGTAGTAATAGGGTTAGGAAAGTTAAAACTTAGGAGCACAACGGTGACATGGGTATTCACAACATTTATATAATGTTCACGAGTATAAATAGAATCATACCCATTTCACATCCCATCTTGTCTTGCCTCCTTTTTATGATGAGCTGTATTGCTGTCAGTCATGTGGGATACCATGGTGTCTCCCACACGAGTGCATTCGATGACACCCTGCAACTATGGGAATCTAGAAATCTCAGCAAAGCTCAGTGCTCTGGCAGGCCGGCTTGCTTGATCTCTGTAGAAGTTGATGTAATTGTGGGCCTTGGCAAAAAGGGTGTCCATGACCTCATGTATTTGTGAGTGGATACTTGAGAGATCCCGCAGAGGTCCCCATTAGAGCCCTGGAAGGAGCCACTCGCATAGAAGTTCAGTGTGGCCATTACTTTCAGAGCCGCTGGTAATGGAAGCCCTCCCAGTCCCCATGGTGCCAATTCCTGAAGAATGTGGCAAACGTGAGTCACCAGATCCCTGGACATGCGAAGGCACCGGCAACACGATCTCTCGCTCATCTGGAAGTAAGACATGTGAGATCTGTAAGCCCTTGATCTTGCGAATCGCCCCGGCAAGACATTTCTGTGAGCCTCATCCTCTGCGTCCGGGGGGACCCTGCTGCTCCTTGGCCTTGAAGGTTTTGCTCCACCCTTTGGTGAGCCGGGTGTCTCCTTTTCAATCTTCTCCTCCTCTCCTGCCTGTATATGATTATGCAGTTGCAATAAACCCAGGCTCTACCTTCCTGGTGGCCTCCCCTCTGCAGCATCGATGAGAATCAGACCAGAGTCAGCTTTAGCCTCCAAAGGTCCTATTTCTGTAAATAACTCGTCAGTGACTGTGGGTTCAAGGGCTTTGTTCCAGTGTCAGCAACTATGGCCAGGCACTTGTGTGTGCTGCTTTCAGCCCAGGCGCTGGAATCCTCATTCACTGCACTCTAATACTACACTAGAGTAAACATGAGGGAAAATGTTTAGTCAGGAAATTAGATGATTTGAGGGGAGCCTGAGACTTCTGACACATAACTGAAGCTTGTCCAGTCGCCCAAAGGCTCTGGAGTTCGTTATCGCTCTGGGGAATTTCCACGTTGTGAACAAGGGGTTAATATAAGGAGATCAATTAGTGTCACTTAGCGGGATTAGTCCTACATGAGCACATATCATTGCTTCACTTTCCTGATTCCCTGCATTGTCATTAAAAGGCTCCCACCATGTCTCAGCTGTGCATCTCTCCTCATTTGGGAATACACAGTTCAGTTGGTGCCCCTTTAATCGTGCCCCCAGTGCATGCACCTGTCCTCCAATCCGTCCTCTGAGCCCTCACCAGCAGAGTTACCCCTCATTTTAATTTTGTATTGCGCCATCGCTGCAGGTTGGAAGATGGTGGTGTTAAGCTCTCACTACTTCTCCCATCATCGCAGAGGAGCTTAAGGTTAGGTTTCCCTCCCTCAGACCTCTCAATCCTCCTCCTGTATTCCTTAATCCAGTTGTGATTGTGGTGGATATCCGTTTGTTAGCCCCTGCACATTTTGAGGTGGATGTGCCTATGCCCCGTGTGGACCTCACCCCTCCCCCATCTTGTGACCACTTGCAGTTAAACATATACCCCCGACACATCCTCAGATACCGCCACAATGCCTTTTCCCCATTTGTTGGCTGCAGCTGCCTCACCTGACTAGTGTGCCATCTGCGGGCCCGGTATTATGCCAGAAACCCCACAGCCTGAGGCGTGTGATGTTATGACAAAGCCCTGCTCACAACATGCTGGGCATGACTGAGACTGGGCTGACATGCCCTCCTCTCCCTGGACTGGGACAAGGACAGTCTTTGCAAACTCAATAATATAAACTGAGGTGCTTCTTCACTTTGCGATCCTCCCATTCTGGTCTGATGCCATAAGAACTTTTTTTTTGCAGTCTGGGGTAGGGGTAGACTTAAAATTTGCTGCCTGGGTCTGAAACTGATGTTAAGGAATTGGCTATGTTGAGAAAAATACCTTGTCTTTTATTTCGGTTGACTTCCTAAAAAAGAAAACAAGGCAGTTTCTGTAATATGCAGGTGATTCACTAGGCCAGTTTTACTCTTGAGTGGCAGTTTGAAAATCTATCCCGTGGTCTCTAACTGCAGCAGGGTCATCACTGTTCGAATGACAGTACACTCATGGAAGGTTAAAAAAAAAACAAGATCCATTTTCATCCTGAGAGCATGAGAAGTTGGAATTGCATACGTTTGACAGGAATTTTTGCAACATGGTCTCTGTGTCATTGTACTAAACAGCGCTCATTATACTCCGGCATTTAAATTTCCTCTTTGTCACTTCTCTTGTATAATTTCAAAGTCATGGTCAGTTCTGTTTTTTACATTAAAATTGCTGCCCACGTATTGATACGGCAGTGATTGAACGGCACTCTAGGTGGTCAAGAGTGATGGACATCAAACATACCTCTAATCTCATCTTCATCCAACATGACCTCATGCCAGGCCAGGCTCCCCATGTGGAAAATAATAGTCATAAAACCTGGATGATTTTATTTTAATTTCCCTTTCCCACAACTCCAGGCCCTGGGCTCCTGAGCATGTTTTGTGGTGCTCCAACCTTTGCCATGGGTGAGATCAACAAACTCTGCACTGAGGATTAAACTTTGCAGCAGTACTAATCTGCCAGGACAGTTACAATATTTCTATCTGTGGTTAGATGATTGATCCCTGATTGCAATGTACTGTAAAGAATAAGAAATACCTTTGTGCTTGGTGTGCAGGCTCGGCAGGGACAGTCGGGAAGCCGACTGCCACCCATGATCGGGCCTAAAAGGCAATTTCACGCTGGCAGGCCAATTAAGGCCAACCTGGCGTGAAACATGAGTGGCAGCGCGGGCCCAGAGGGGCGGGGGCAAGCAGGACTAGCACAGCCTTCGCGCATGCGCGCTACATAATCTCCAAGTCAGAGAGCTGCCTCGGGGAGATTAACTGATTTCCCCTCATGTGACTGTGTCATGTGAGCAAATATATGTTATTAATGAAAAAATAGAGATTTTTGATTTTTATTTGCTTTTGGATGAGGTTTCCAAAAAAGTGCAAAGACCGCTTGGCCTTTTCGCCTGCCCGCCAACCGTAAGGTTGGACAGGCAGCAAGAAATTTCTTTTAATTAACTTTTCAATGGCCTTAATCGGCCTTTTAATTGTCAGGTGTACTGCCGACTCTGGCGCGCGCATGCCGACCGAAATATCGCGCACGCCTGACATCATCGCACATCATTTTACTTTCAGTTGGGTGCGTGCCTGCCCGCCAAGCAAAAAATTTTACCCCTGGTGGTGAGTACAGGATAGTCTGGTAATCTAACCTTTGGTTTTGGATAATATCAAAGAGCTATCACCACGTTGAGCAGTTTATAACCCTCTGAACTCCGGAGACAAGAGAACCATTTTCCAATCATTCCCTGCTATCTATTAGAAAGTATGCTTTATATATATAAATGGGTTCTTGATATATGGTCTGTTTTTATGCCAACATTAGTTGTTAGTGTCAATGCTATCAATCTGTCCTCCATGAGTTGATACACTTCTTGCACAAAAAGATAAGCAATTTGAAAATGACAGCAGGTGTTTTGGAAATCATCAGTATTGAATGGAGTTACATTCTGCTTTTGCGTGTACTTTTTTTTCCAAATAAGAGTGCTTTATGAATATTACAACCTTGAGACAGCAATCCAGCAGATTTTGAATTTTTTTTCAGTTGCTAAATGTTTTAGTTTATGTGGTAATTTGACTGAGACTTATTCCCCACATTTATATTTCTGACATTGCAGTAACTCCCTGCAGATGCATACAAGTGGCATGATGGAATTTACATTTGAAGATGTAAAATTGTCCAAATAATCTAATTATGATTCTCTTGATGGTAGGATGGAGTTGTAAAAAAAGCATACAAAAGATTGTGGCTGCAAAATTGGACAGACCTGAAAGCTGGATCCAAGATCCTGATGCGAGATTGCCCCATGCCTGATGCTGCCAATGCAGGCAATGTGCAATGTTGCCTGCTAATTTAAGTAGCTGTAGTGTGCAGCCACTCAAACAATGTGCTTAAAGGGTAGGTGCATTGTGGGTGGGGAAAGTGCTGGAAGTTATTCTAAACATGATTTTGCTTTGGGGAGAAAACAATAATGACACAACATGGCAATTGTTGGCTACAAGGTTTTCTGATGCTGTATTAGGTGTTTTGCTGCACAAAGTTGAGAGAAGAGATGTTGCCTATCCACACGAGACCAGGAAACCCTTCCAGCGTGTGCCTGGAATCTTAGGCCTCGAGGACCTGGATGCAGTGCTGGAGATGCACGAGTGATCAAAGGCAGTGAATGCATTTTCAAAAGCGACATTCAACCAACTGTACAGTTAGCCTAAGCACAGCTCAATGCACCACAACCCCATAACTCACCTATCAATGATCTCTATTAATCACATTTGCGCCACATAAGTGTCAGACAATGACCATCTCCAACAAGAGAAAATCCAACCACTGCCCCTCGATGTTCAGTGGCATTACCATCACTGAATCCTGCACTAGCAACATCCTCGAGGTTACCATTGACCAGAAACTGAACTGGAATAGCCATATAGATACCGTGGCTACAAGAGCTAGGAATCCTGCAATAAGTAACTCACCTCCTGACTCCCCAAAGCCTGTCCACTATCTACAAGGCACAATTCAGGAGTACGATGGAATACTTCCCACTTGCCTGGATGAGTGCAACTCCCACAACACTCGAAGCTCGACACCGTCCAGGACAAAGCAGCCCGCTTGATTGGCACTACATCCACAAACATTTATACTCTCCACCACTGACGCACAGTAGCAGCAGTGTGAACCATCTGCAAGATGCACTGCAGGAATTCACCAAGGCTCCTTCAACAGCACCTTCCAAACCCACGACCACTACCATCTAGAAGGACAAGGCCAGCAGAGAGATCGGAACACCACCAACTGGAAGTTCCCCTCCAAGTCACTCACCACCCTGACTTGGAACTATATCGCCGTTCCTTCACTGCAGCTGGGTCAAAATCCTGGAACTCTCTCCATAACAACACTGTGTGTATCTACACCACATGAACTGCAGCAGTTCAAGAAGGCAGCTCACCACCACCTTCTCAAGGGCAACTAGGGATGGGCAACAAATGCTGGCCCAGCCAGTAAGCTCAGATCCCATGAATGAATAATGAAAAAAACAACTCCTATGTATTGCTCATAGCTTCACTTCACCCTCACACATTAGGTACTGCTGGAAGCCTGACACCCACATACAGCTTTCACACAGTGCCAGCTTTGCAACTGCACAGGCACATCACCCAAATATACTGCACTACGTTCACTAACACATTTCATTCTCTCTCTCTCTCTGTCTCTCGTAGGACAAGGAATCACATAGCTGGAGGCAGTGAGTTCTAACTGGTAAGAGACAGGCATGGCTGCATGTCCTGCTCCCCATGGAGGAGACGGTGCTGGTCATTATTGGCATGGTTATGACTGAGACAATGGCCAGTGGCAGTCAGAAACCATTGAAGATGATGGTATCCTCATACCTAATCCACCTTCTCACAAACTACGTCCCTTATCCCACAATCTCTCCTGTGTTTCAAGCTGAAGGTGGTGTAAGCCCCACTCTTGCTTATTCCCTTACCTTCACCACGCCCTTACCCTTGTGCCTTTCTCCTTTCAGATACCTAATTACCCAAACCGGGCCAGGCAATGATGGAAGATCAAGAAGAGAGTGATGAAGATGAAACACTGTCACTCACTCCTGCACTCACAATCATCAGTTCAAACACTGACAGGTTTAGCTGTGCAAGGTTGAGAGAGGGCATGAGTTGGAGAGATCCGCTCCAAAATGTCAGCACGGGCATCAGATCGGTATTACACACTGATTGATGTCATGATCTGTCTACTCTACATACTTCCAGTGTATGCTTTCTGTGTGTGTGCAAACACCCTCGTCAAAATGGCGTCCAATCAGAAGTGTGCATGCACCATAGATGCCATTGAAGGCTAAACAAAATGCTTAGTGCTGAAAATATGGGGGCTATGGAGCCAAATTTCGCAGCCTCTAAGTTTCACTAGTTGCTTTAAATATTGGGAAATAAATGGGAAAGTACGACATCAAACTGGCTTGGTTGAGTTGAGATATGCTTACAAAGTAGGATTTAGCATTACAAACCTATTAGTATTACTAGCATATAAACAGTTAATGTCTTCATCTGAATTTATTCCTGTTTTTATCTTGAGTGTTAACACAATTATTTAAAATGGATTATGCCTTTACTAGAATGACTGAGTTATAAGCTGACAGATGAAGCATCACTTGTGAGGAAAGAAATTTCAGTGCTGAAGTGTGTTTTTTTTTCCCTTATTGACTTTATGGTGTTTTGTAGTGGTCACCTTGTCAAGAGACTGCTATGATTTATACGTTAAGTATAATTATCGCTGACAGGTTTGCTTTTAGTATTTTGTTATGCAATTTTATCTATAGTTGTTGTGCAATCAGCATGCTGATCATAATTGTTACAATTTAGGGACATTGAAACAGTTCTAAAGGAAGACAGAGAAAAGTTGAAAATGATGCAGAGAAACCAACCCAAATTCACGGAGGACCAGAAAAAAGAGCTTTCTGAAGTATTTCCCTGGTTTAAGACAACTATGCTACCAAAGACCTTGGAGATCACAGTAAGTATTTTTTTTTTCCAAATTTCCTTAATTTAGTTTGGTAGTAAAAGTGAATTATGTCCACCCATTTTCTCACCTGCCCATATTCAGTGCTTTCAGATAAAGCATAGTACAGCCAGTGTTCCAGTAAGGTTCCCTCCTTTCTGTCCCAACAATATACCTTAAAACTAATCTCTTAACATAAGAAATAGGAGCAGGGGTAAGCCATTTGGCCCCTCAAGCCTCCACCAGTCAAGAAGATCATGGTTTTTCTGATGTGGTCTTAAAATGCATTTTCATACCTGTCTTCCTTAACCCTTGACTCCCTTGTCAATCAAAAATCTTTCCAACTCCACCTTGAATAGATTCAATGACCCAGTCTTTACTGCTCTCTGGAGAAGAGAATTCCAAAACACTAATGACCTTCTGAGTGAAAAAAATCCTCCTCATCTCCTTCTTAAATGGGACAACCCTGCTTTTAAAACTGTGCCCCCAAGTTCTAGATTCCCCCAGGAGGGGAAACATCCTCTCAGCATCTACCCTGCCAAGCTCCCTCAGAATCTTATATGTCAATAAGATCACCTCACATTCTTCTAAATTCCAATGAGTGTAGGCCCTACCTAATCAACCTTTCCTCATAAGTCAAACTCATCATCCCAGGAATCAGCTAACCTTCTCTGAACTGCTCCCAATGCAAGTATATATCCTTCCTTTGTGATCAAAACAGTACACAGTACACTAGGTGTGGTCTCATTAAAGCCAACATTCCATTTGCCTTAATTACTTGCTGTACCTGCATGCTGACTTTTTGTGATTCGTGTACAAGAACACCTGGATCCCTCTATACCGCAGCATTCTGTAGTATTTTTTAAAAAAATAATATTCTGCTTTTCTATTCTTTCTGCCAAAGTGGACAACCTTGCATTTTCCCACATCATACTCCACCTGCCAACTTTTTTCCCATTCACCTTAACCTACCTATATTCCTTTGCAGACTCTTTGTATCCTCCTCACAACTTGTTTTCCTACCTATCTTTGTATCGTAGTAAATCTGGCTACAATAAAATCTGTCCCTTTGTCCAAATCATTAACATAGATTGTAAATTGTTGAGGCCTCAGTTTGCCAATCTAAAATGATCCATTTATCCCAATTCTGTTTTTTGTTAGGTGGCCAATCCTCTATCCATGTTGATATATATAGGAGCTGAGATATATGCACATGCATATATAAATAATATATACATATACTATTTAGACCAAGGCTGTATTGATGTCATGAGCTAAGTGGCCCTGGTAGAATCCAAACCAAGTGTCATTGAGCAGGTTATTGCTGAATAACTGCTGCTTGATAGTACTGTCGACGACATTTTCCATCACTCTTGGTTATCAAGAGTAGATTGATGGGGCAGTAATTGGCTGGGATGGATTTGCCCTGCTTTTTGTAGACAGGACATACTGGGACAATTTTCCACATTGCTAGGTAGATGCCAGTGTTGTAGCTGTGCTGGAATAGTTTGGCTAGTGGTGCAGCTAGTTCTGGAGCATAAGTCTTCAGTACTATTGCTGGAATGTTATCAGTGCCCTTAGTCCTTATAGTGTTCAGTGCCTTCAGCTGTTTCTTAATATCACATGGAGTGAATTGAATTGGCTGAAGACTGGCATCTGTCTCGCTGGGGACCTTGAGAGGAAGCCAGGATGAATCATCCACCCGACACTTCTGTTTGATGGTTACAAATGCTGCAGCCTTGTCTTTTGCACTTATGTGCTGGGCTCCCCCATCGTTGAGGTTGGCGATATTTGTGGAGCCAGCCACCTCCTGTTAGTTGTTTCATTGTCCACTACCATTCACAACTGGATGTGGCAGGACTACAGGACTTGGATCTGATCCGTTGGTTGCGGAATTGCTTAACTTTGTCATTTGCACGCTGCTTCTGCTGTTTGGCATACAAGTTGTCCTGTGTTGTAGCTTCACCAGGTTGGCCCCTCATTTTGAGGTATGCCTGGTGCTGCTCCTGGCATGCCCTCCTGCACTCTTCGTTGAACATTGGGAACCACCTCTCTTCCCTTTTGCTTGATTTGGGGTGCTTCCCTTTAAAGCCAGCTCCTAAAGATACAGTCAGCAGCCGCTTCCTTAATGAGTGCAGCTCCCTTTTAAGGGGACCAGACTGCCTTTAAGAGTTGCAGGCTCACTGCAACATGAGCTAGCCATGCATGTTGCTGGACCCCTCCAACATTTAACCAGCCAGCAGCATTTGCCGTACTCAGCTGAACACTGCAATCATGGAAATGAGAAGGTAGCACAAAGTTTGAGTGCTGGCTGCCTTAATAGGACAAAGTGTGAACTGATTGCAGATTGCGACCTCCATGCTTAAAAATAGACGTAAAATCAATTTTTGACCCAAACATTCTGGAAATATTCTGGTCAGTTAGGATCTGTGGAGAGAGAGAGAAACAGAGCTAATGTTTCAGCTCACTGATTTTTCATCAGAACTAGAAGAAGTTAAAAATTTCACATCCAACCATCTACCCTGTTTAAGAACATAAGAAGTAGGAGCAGGAGTAGACCACGTGGCCCATGGAGCTTGCGCCACCATTCACTATGATCACAGCTGATCTTGGGCTTCAACTCCATTTTCCCACGTGCTCCTCACATCCCGAGAGACCAAAACTCTGGCTGTCTAAACCTTAGAAATAATTTAATTATTTCTTCTATCCCAATTTTCCTTAGTTTTGCACTCGCTCAAAAACAGTTAAATCTCTCCTGTTCTGATGGTAGATCATTAACCTGAAATGTTTCTCACTCCACAAATGCTGCCTGATGTGGAGTGTTTCTGGCACTTACTGTTTTTTCTTTACTTAAATGTTTTTTGTTTTGTCCTAAAACATACCAAACTAAAGATAGGTAGAATATTTCGATATTTGGTCTGATTCTAAGAAATCTTCAGTCTGATGTTTTGACCATCAATTTGAAAACTTCAGTTCTAATGTCAAAATTCAAATTTGGACCCAAGCATCACAACCTGTTTTAATTTGCGGTGTACATAGATGATGGATTTTGCATGAGAAATATGGTCATCTCACCATAGCAATGCTGCAGGTCTGGTTCCACAATTGTGTTGAAATTTCCGCAACATTCTGAATTCTTTTCTATGAAAAAGGTCTTCTTTTAAGAAGAAATTGAGGTTTTACAAGTTCTACTTGTAAACCATTATTCATCGTTCCTGGGCCAAAATCCTGGAACAAACATTCTCTCCCCCCCCCCCCCCCCACCGCCCCAAACAGCATAGTGGGATTACTTTCACCATATGAACTACAGCAGCTCAAGAAGGTGGCTCACCACCACCTTCTCAAGGGAGTTTAGGGATGGGCAATTAATGCTGACCTTGCCATTGACACCCATATCCTGTGAATAAATAAATGGATCAAACAGGAGTAATTACTCCACTTCTCTGTAGAGAACACAATCAAAAATGCCATAAGATTACAGTTTCATCTGATTTCTTATGGAGTGCAGTTGTTCATGCTTCAGGTAGTTAGTCTGTGAAATGCATTAGTTCGAATGCACAAAAAAATCACTGTTTAAACATTGAGAATTGGATCTGCTTGATAGAAATCAAGGGAGAAAAATAAATTTTGATAAATGAAAAATAAATTGACTGATACTAGAACTGGTTGCACTGCTTATTGACAAATAATGGAATATAAGAAATGATGAACAGGTTTATTAAACGTATCTGTATGTAAGGAGAATGGTGCTGATCAAATAGAACCACATATGGTTCAGACAGGCATAGGATTTTGCTGCAGTGTTGGAGAAGCAGCCAATGCACTTGTTGATTTATTTTGCAAGGTTTATTCCAACACTATAGAGCTAACGGACAAATAACTATAAGGTCGGCAGCTTTTTAAAACAGACAAAGTTAAATATCACCATGGGCCCAGATGATTCATTTTTTACATGAATCTGATCTTGGTGTCAACAAACCTTTTTTTGATTACTAATTATGGAATTAATTTTGGGTTGGCCAAAAACGGGCAGGTGTCCAGTTTACTAAATTCAGCAAGCGTGTTCTCTCTGAACAATTAAAACATGTAAAGACTGAAAGAAAAGAGATGGAGAAGACAAAATATTTTAAAAGAATTGTAATCTTTCATTCTAAAATATGATTTTGGTTGGCAGTGGATTTAAGATATAGAATTGCATCAGTGATTTGGTTTATATTGAATTCTAACTCTTGTTAATTTAGGATTTGGTTTGCTGGGAGAAAAATGTGTCACAAAGCAACTCAATGACATTTGATGCAGAAATCCATAATCTAGAGTTAAATGGATTGATGGAACCAAGCCACGATGTTGGCTATCAGCCCTTGAACTTTGCAACTGAAGAGCAAAAACATGCAGAAATAGCAGTCACTAATCTGGAAATAGCAACAAGCACATTTGGAAAGTCTGCAAGCTGAAAGTTTTTGGACTTGGCAAAAGGACTTCTGCTGAATAGGTATGAATGCCCAAAACTCTTTTTTGGGAGTTTCAAGAAATTGCATCGCACTTAACTGAAATGTTCAAGCTGAAGAAAAGTGCAAGATTTATGGAACTTTTTTTAAGCGGAGGTATTTAAAAGCATAAGATGTGTTGCTTCAAGTTGAATTATTTCTAAATGTAACTGCAGTTTTTAATATATATTTGTGGAGTCTGGTGTTATTGTACCTGACAAACCTTTAAGTATCTATGTCTATTGTAAATGAGGCACTAGTATTTCTGAATGTATCTAGTCTTTTTGCTGTTAATCATAAAACTATTTTGACAGTCAATTGTTTATGTATTAATTTCACCATATAGTTAAATATTCTTGTGGAATTTTGTAATATCTTTTACAAAATATGCTATCTAGTTGCATTAAATTTGTAGTGGGTTGGGTGGGAAAGAGCTTTGTTTCATGAAATTAAATATTTTAACAATATTCCAATGGTTGGAAATGTACACGGCGATGACTGGATACTTGGTGATGAGCTATAAGTGTAATTGTGATTTCAACTGGTGTACAAGCAGATCCCTGAATTTGGACAATCAACTGTAGCCTTTAACTCAGTCATTCTAATTCTGGATCTTCATTGGATCTTAATTGGAATATGCACCAAAGCTGGTATTTTGAACATTGGACCTCTTTGGAACGGACAAGCAAGATGTACAACAGCGAACATTTAGAGAAGTGTAATTACAGTGACACACCAATTCAGAACCAAAGAAATAAACAGTGGACCCAAGAAAGGCTAAAGTAAACAAAAATGAAACGTGGATAATTTTTCCAATCTTAGAACCCACAGGACAAGGAACAGTCCAGTGCTTCGTTAGATTCCCTCCTAAATATTGTGTTCTAGCAGTTGTGAAAGAAGTACAGTCATGAAGCAGTTGTGTATTTGAGGTAGTATGATGTGGGACTTAACTCTGCACAATGTCACATCACAAGGTGTAAACAGTGTTTTACCAATTTATAAACTTTCTAGCTTAGATTTTTTAAAAAGTCTTGTTTTCATAAAACATCCTAATTGTCAGCTTTCCTTATGGAAATTTAAACTTTATGTATAACTTGTCCATAAATGCTAGGAATTTTATAAGTTATCTCAAATAACATTAATGTGATGTGAAATGTGATAATTTTATAAAATGGTGTTCTACAATTTGCCTTATTTGACATTGGGTAGCATAATTAAGATATTAGATGTTAATTTATACTCCCATGTCTGGGGTTTCCGGGCAAGAATGCAGATATAAGGAAGGAATTCCAGATACTTGCTGATCTGTAGGATTTCTAGTGTCCAATAAAATTGGAAGTTTTACTGTAGTGTGTGCAATATCTCTTGGTCACGCACCTAAAGCACAGGCATGTGAATTATGCACTGCAGCTATTTCTATTGGCTGCTGTGCTCCTACTCTTGGCCAGTTTACTGACTTCTCCTTTTCTCTCCTGCCTCCAGTGTTAAATAGTTTTCTTTCTTTTGAGAGAGTTTGTCCCATCTCCTTCAATTAGAACATCCTCTATTATTTTCAGTGGCCTCACAGACAAATAATAGTGGACCTGTGATGCAGAAGATGGGAATGAATGTGTTTTGGCATTGTGGGTTTTGGAGTTCACTAGTCAAAAAGTGGCTTGCTTCATAAAATAAATTTGTCTCATCTCAGCTCTGGTTTTAAACTCTATATGGATATGCCAAACTACATGAAAGAAAATGTGGGAATGTATGTACTACTTTCCCTTCTATCCCTTCCTATAGAGGAGCGAGATAAGAGTACTAGATATGGTGAAAGAGCATGTTATGCAGCACACCTAAGATTTGAGAACACTCAGTAAACCAGGTCATTCCTATTTTCTCCTACAGAACATTTTAGTTTTGAAATTTAGCAGCTCCATTGATGCTGTACCGTCCGGACCAGTAACTTTGCCCCAGAATATCACTGATTTTGTTCCTCATGTCCAAATTCTGCTCCCTAATTGAAAAGATAAATGCATCTTTTCCAGACTGAAGGTTGTTTCCTTGCTTTGCAAAGTGCTGATTAATAAAAATAGCGCAGTTTGATTTTCTTTTCCTTACCTGCCTGAGCTCCTAACACACATACACCCTTGTTATGTGGCAGTGCCTTATTTCTGTTTGGAGTCTCTCCAGATCTTTGTATGACCAGAAGCTTATGAAGAATCATAGCAACAGAATCTATGCCCTGATATTAAGGCATAGCATATTTGTGTATCGTTGGGCTGTCCATGAATTTTTAAGTGCAAAAATTAATTTTATTATTGAAATTTTCTAATATTTGAAAGATTTGGTTTGCAAAAAATCATTTAATTGAAGACTTCAGGTTGTTATTTCAATACTGAGCCATTTTATTGCGAATGGCAAACAAACAGCGACTTGATTTTCTGGCTGCTGAGAGAATGGAGATGCTGAAGTAGAACAGAGACCTAATCTTATCCATGTTAGTTGTGCAGCAGATCCTACTCTAGATGTCCAGTATGATTTCAAATGCTTAATTTTCCTCATGCTACATGGGATGTCACCACACACTCTGCAAAAATGTATTCAGAAGTAACAATAATGAGTGCTGATGGCTCTGTTTAAGGGCTGGCTTGAAGGAAATGCTGAGCCTGACCATATAAAATAGCATAAAAAACAGAGTTGATCATTCAGCCAAGGGTTAGTCAACAACAATTGTAAACAGTATATGGCACAGGTGAACGGGATAATTCTCCCAAGCCAATACCCACACAATATCATCAGTCCACTGTTTAACAAAGGTTACTTATACAACTTATCAAAAGCATCTTAGTAACTACAATTTTTTATTTATAAAACCCTAATATTGAGATTTGTTTTGAATGTATCATCAACTCAATTCTACAGAATAACTAAGTTCTTTTTTTGCATTATCATGGCCTTGTTTTTATAAGAAGGAAAATTAGAAATTTTGAATTTGCATTGCTGTTATCCACAATCCATGAAATCTGAGAAGTGGGATTCTTTCCTGGTGACCATCCTTAAATTCTGGAGTTGGCTTCTAATTGAAGGTTTCCTCTTCAAATGGGATGTTTTATTTCTAGCTCTTAATGTAAAATGGAGAGTGATATTGCATTTTTTAAATGATAAACTTTAATAGATTTGTGACTATTGGTTATTGCCATCCAAGCCTATGGCACCATTCCCCTAAGTCTATTGAGGAATTCTTAAAAATAGAAAGGGTATATATTTTGATCACTTTGACTATTTAATAGATTGAAAGTCTATGTTATACCATCTTTTGTTCATTGTTTTATATTGCAAACACCTGAGTGAGTTTTTCTTTTACAAATAAACTGCTTCAGTTCAATCTTAAGCTGTTGCTTTTGCTTAATGTATTGTAGTGTCAAAATCTGTAGTTTGGGAAGTCCACAAATGTGGAAAAAATGTGCACCGCCAATTACACCACTGACATCAGCAGATCTTGTGCAGTGATTTCCTAATAGCTAAATAATTTAGCAAGATGGGTCTTGCCTTCAATTTCTAAGCCATCTCTTTCTAACCTTCTCATTATTCCAGGTTGCTTTTATTTCTTAAACAATTATTAAATGTTCACAATATCGTTAGATTAACAAACTTCATAGTTCAATATGTCAGCAGTAGTTGAAGGTATTTTGTTTGACAAGGCTTTAGGAAGGCTACAAAAAAAGTGTAATTTGAACAAACATCTGTGATCAATATCTCCCTCGCCTTTTTTCTTCACGTATTCTATGGCTAGAATCTTCTATTCGCCAACGCGTAAAATGACGCAGGTGACGTCGGGTGTGCGTCCCGACGTTACCCCGTGTTATTTACATTCTCAGGTCGGCAGGTGTACAGCTGATTCGGCTGTGCCCTCGCTGACCTATCAACAGCCTATTAAGGCCAAAAAATTAATTGAAACCATTAATGGATCTGCCTGTCCAACCTTAAGGTTGACCAGCAGGCCGGGAGCCCTTGTGGGCTTCTGAAAAAGCATGAAACCTCATCCACGGGCGGGATGAGGTTTCATGAGGGATTTTTAAATTTCAGAGTGTGTTAAAATAAAAGTTATGGATGTGTCCCAACTCATGAGACAGTGTCACATGAAGGGACATGGCAGCGAAACTATTTCCTCATCTTTTATTTAAAGTTTGAAGTCTGAGCCGATCTCCCTGAGGCAGCACTTTGCCTGAGGGAGATCTGCACATTCTTTGGCGCGCATGCACGAAAATGCACACTCCGGCTCAGGGAATCCCCTCACAGGGAGCGCATAGTGCTTTCTGGCGCACATCGCGCTGGGTGGCCTTAATTGGCCCGCCCACATAAAATGGCGGCGCGACCCCAATCAGGAACTCGCCCACCCACACCCGCTCCCGCACATCATCCCCCCCCCCCCCCCACCAACAGGGGGAAAACGTTGCCCTATGCAATACTAGAGCCCAAAACTGCAGTGAAAAGCACCACTCTTCTTTACAACATTCTGTTCTCTTAAAATGGGAAAATTGTTCACAAATACTCAGTGACCATATCCACTCCTTCATTCTCTCCGTTGTTTTTTCTTATCTGCAGAGAAACTAGTTTAGAATTGATGTAACCTTGTCCCCTCGATAAGGGGTGAATGCTGAAAATAATAAGTGGCATACTCTGTGTTCAAACTTTACTAAAATATAAGCCTGTTTTATCCACTCATCCATTAAGATAAAAAAAGTGTTGTCAATAATGTAGAGTACAATGCAAGTGGTGATTTTGTCTGTTGTGCATGCACCTTTTGCAAAACTTTTTTATATCATGCTTAAATGGAAACTATACAAGAAAGGTGAATAACTAGAAGTGTGTGAACCAGAATTGTGAAAACACGCCTCTAAGAAGTAGTTGTGGACAGTTCTGTCGAAGGGTCATGAGGACTCGAAACGTCAACTCTTTTCTTCTCCGCCGATGCTGCCAGACCTGCTGAGTTTTTCCAGGTAATTCTGTTTTTGTTTTATAACAAATATACTGCTGCACAACAATGTAAAATTAACTCTACAGCTCTACCACAGCAATTTTTTTCAACGTGGTTATTTAGTTACGTCAGGCACTACCAATGAATATCCATGGTGGCAGCTCTTCATTTTTTCAAAATGACTTCAAGAACCACTGTAAGGCACTTTGCTCCATGGTGCTGTCTTTCCCTTTATTATTCAAACAGGCAGCGACTTGGTAATAGAGCACCTCGCTGGCTCTGGCTTCACTTGATTTCTGATTTCAACCGCAGAGAAAGAGGAATCATTAGTCATACAGTGTCTGTCATATGGTCCACCCTACTGACAGTCACACAAATATTAGTGATCCAGTTCCAGGCTTCATGGAAACTATACTACTTGTGGATGAGCATCTTGGCCCAATCAATTGTGGATATTATAAAGTGCAAAGAGACAGTAAATAAAATATAGTACAAGACCAAGAAGGACTGTATTTACACATTTCAGGATGTTTCAAAACTTGGTATCATGCAGCTTCAGAAATGTTGCACAGATTCCACAACAGAGGGTCTAAATCTTAAACATTTTTGCACCAACTGATAGGCAAGCACTTACCAGCTACCACAGGAAATAAGGCCGAATCAATCATCAAAACCTTGTCCAGACCTCAGTCATACTTGGATTCCTGGTCTCTCCCGCTATTTGGTAATCATAGAACCTTTGTCTATAATAACTGTGGCTCCCCTGACACTGCCCCCACTGCCACAGGTTTCCTGCAAGGTGAGGGTATGATTCTTTTCAAGATAAGAAAATGTTTGATCTTGGGCATCTTAGCTTCCAAGAACAAAAACAGAATTACCTGGAAAAACTCAGCAGGTCTGGCAGCATCGGCGGAGAAGAAAAGAGTTGACGTTTCGAGTCCTCATGACCCTTCGACAGAACTTGAGTTCGAGTCCAGGAAAGAGCTGAAATATAAGCTGGTTTAAGGTGTGTGTGTGGGGGGCGGAGAGATAGAGAGACAGAGAGGTGGAGGGGGTTGGTGTGGTTGTAGGGACAAACAACCAATGATAGAAGCAGATCATCAAAAGATATCAACGACAATAGTACAATAGAACACATAGGTGTTAAAGTTAAAGTTGGTGATATTATCTAAACGAATGTGCTAATTAAGAATGGATGGTAGGGCACTCAAGGTATAGCTCTAGTGGGTTTTTTTTTAATAATGGAAAAGGAAAATCTTTATAATTTATTGGGAAAAAAAAAAAAGGGGGAAACAGAAAGGGGGTGGGGATGGGGGAGGGAGCCCACGACCACAGTTGTTGAATTCAATATTCAGTCCGGAAGGCTGTAAAGTCCCTAGTCGGAAGATGAGGTGTTGTTCCTCCAGATTACGTTGGGCTTCACTGGAACAATGCAGCAAGCCAAGGACAGACATGTGGGCAAGAGAGCAGGGTGGAGTGTTAAAATGGCAAGCGACAGGGAGGTTTGGGTCATTCTTGCGGACAGACCGCAGGTGTTCTGCAAAGCGGTCGCCCAGTTTACGTTTGGTCTCTCCAATGTAGAGGAGACCACATTGGGAGCAACGAATGCAATAGACTAAGTTGGGGGAAATGCAAGTGAAATGCTGCTTCACTTGAAAGGAGTGTTTGGGTCCTTGGAAGGTGAGGAGAGAGGAAGTGAAGGGGCAGGTGTTGCATCTTTTGCGTGGGCATCGGGTGGTGCCATAGGAGGGGGTTGAGGAGTAGGGGGTGATGGAGCAGTGGACCAGGGTGTCCCGGAGGGAGCGATCCCTACGGAATGCCGATAAGGGGGGTGAAGGGAAGATGTGTTTGGTGGTGGCATCATGCTGGAGTTGGCGGAAATGGCGGAGGATGATCCTTTGAATGCGGAGGCTGGTGGGGTGATAGGTGAGGACAAGGGGGACCCTATCATGTTTCTGGGAGGGAGGAGAAGGCATGAGGGCGGATGCGCGGGAGATGGGCCGGACACGGTTGAGGGCCCTGTCAATGACCGTGGGTGGAAAACCTCGGTTAAGGAAGAAGGAGGACATGTCAGAGGAACTGTTTTTGAATGTAGCATCATCGGAACAGATGCGACGGAGGCGAAGGAACTGAGAGAATGGGATGGAGTCCTTACAGGAAGTGGGGTGTGAGGAGCTGTATCGAGATAGCTGTGGGAGTCGGTGGGTTTGTAATGGATATTGGTAGACAGTCTATCACCAGAGATTGAGACAGAGAGGTCAAGGAAGGGAAGGGAAGTGTCAGAGATGGACCACGTGAAAATGATGGAGGGGTGGAGATTGGAAGCAAAATTAATAAATTTTTCCAAGTTCCGACGAGATCATGAAGCGGCACCGAAGTAATCATCGATGTACCGGAGAAAGAGTTGTGGAAGGGGGCCGGAGTAGGACTGTAACAAGGAATGTTCCACATACCCCATAAAGAGACAGGCATAGCTGGGGCCCATGCGGGTACCCATAGCCACACTTTTTATTTGGAGGAAGTGAGAGGAGTTGAAGGAGAAATTGTTCAGCGTGAGAACAAGTTCAGCCAGATGGAGGAGAGTAGTGGTGGATGGGGATTGTTCGGGCCTCTGTTCGAGGAAGAAGCTAAGGGCCCTCAGACCATCCTGGTGGGGGATGGAGGTGTAGAGGGATTGGACGTCCTGGTGGGGGATGGAGGTGAAGAGGGATTGGACGTCCATGGTGAAGAGGAAGCGGTTGGGGCCAGGGAACTGGAAATTGTTGATGTGACGTAAGGTGTCAGAGGAATCACGGATGTAGGTGGGAGGGAATGGACAAGGGGATAGAGAAGGGAGTCAAGATAACGAGAAATGAGTTCTGTGGGGCAGGAGAAAGCTGAGACGGTCGGTCTACCGGGGCAGTTCTGTTTGTGGATTTTGGGTAGGAGATAGAAGCGGGCCGTCCGAGGTTGGGCGACTATCAGGTTGGAAGCTGTGGGAGGGAGATCCCCAGAGGAGATGAGGTCAGTGACAGTCCTGGAAACAATGGCTTGATGTTCAGTGGTGGGGTCATGGTCCAGGGAGAGGTAGGAGGAAGTGTCTGCGAGTTGACGCTCAGCCTGTCCGGCCCATCTCCCGCGCATCTGCCCTCACGCCTTCTCCTCCCTCCCAGAAACATGATAGGGTCCCTCTTGTCCTCACTTATCACCCCACCAGCCTCCGCATTCAAAGGATCATCCTCCGCCATTTCCGCCAACTCCAGCATGATGCCACCACCAAACACATCTTCCCTTCACCCCCCCTTATCGGCATTCCATAGAGATCGCTCCCTCCGGGACACCCTGGTCCACTCCTCCATCACCCCCTACTCCTCAACCCCCTCCTATGGCACCACCCCATGCCCACACAAAAGATGCAATACCTGCCCCTTCACTTCCTCTCTCCTCACCGTCCAAAGACCCAAACACTCCTTTGAAGTGAAGCAGCATTTCACTTGCATTTCCCCCAACTTAGTCTACTGCATTCGTTGCTCCCAATGTGGTCTCCTCTACATTGGAGAGACCAAACGTAAACTGGGCGACCGCTTTGCAGAACACCTGTGTTCTGTCCGCAAGAATGACCCAAACCTCCCTGTCGCTTGCCATTTTAACACTCCACCCTGCTCTCTTGCCCACATGTCTGTCCTTGGCTTGCTGCATTGTTCCAGTGAAGCCCAACGTAAACTGGAGGAACAACACCTCATCTTCCGACTAGGGACTTTACAGCCTTCCGGACTGAATATTGAATTCAACAACTTTAGGTCGTGAGCTCCCTCCCCCATCCCCACCCCCTTTCTGTTTCCCCCTTCCTTTTTTTTCCAATAAATTATAAAGATTTTCCTTTTCCCACCTATTTCCATTATATAAAAAAAAACCCACTAGAGCTATACCTTGAGTGCCCTACCATCCATTCTTAATTAGCACATTCGTTTAGATAATATCACCAACTTTAACTTTAACACCTATGTGTTCTATTGTACTATTGTCGTTGACATCTTTTGATGATCTGCTTCTATCACTGCTTGTTTGTCCCTACAACCACACACCCCCCTCTCTCTCTCTATCTCTCCGCCCCCCACACACACACCTTAAACCAGCTTATATTTCAACTCTTTCTTGGACTCAAACTCAAGTTCTGTCAAAGGGTCATGAGGACTCGAAATGTCAACTCTTTTCTTCTCCGCCGATGCTGCCAGACCTGCTGAGTTTTTCCAGGTAATTCTGTTTTTGTTTGGGGTTATCCATTGATGAGTCAATTTCAGGGTGAGAATCAGTTTCAATGATAAAAGCAAAATACTGCGGATGCTGGAAATCTGAACAAAAACAAAAATACCTGGAAAAACTCAGCAGGTCTGACAGCATCTGCAGAGAGTTAATGTTTCAAGTCCGTATGACTCTTCATCAGAACTGAGGGAATATATAAATGAGGCGAAATATAAGCTGGTAGAGGGGGGTGGGACAGGTAAAGCTGGATAGAGGGCCAGTTTTAATGCCCCTGGTCAAAATCCATTATTCACCTTAGGAGATAGATGGTGGCTATTAGCACCTCCACAAGAATAACGGATTTCAATGGCTCTCTCTTTGTTATAAGTCCAGGGGAGTTGGGGAGACAGATCATCTGCTGCTCCCTTGTTTTGTTGATTATAATGGGTCCACACAATGATAAGTGTGAGATTCCACAAGAATGAGGGTGAGCTTCGTCCAGTAATTACTGTTGGAAGTTTCCAAAATTGTAGTCAACTTGCAAATCATGTGACCTGTAGCAGCATTGTTTTTAGTCCAACAATGTCCATTTTTAAACAGGCAGAAAGTAAGGTTTGATTTAAACAATTTATGATCTTTTTCATGTCTTATAGACACAACACTAGTATGTGGGTTGTGCACCAGAGTCATCAGCCATGTTGGTGAAAGATAGCCATTGTTGCCTAGTAGCCACTCTTTGTTTTTGCCATGGTGGCCCAAATGCAGTTGGCACAGCAGACTGCTGCAGAATGATGGCATCATGACTGCTGCCAGGATACCAGGTATTGACCGGCATGATTTACTGTCTATGGTCACACATACCAGCTGGACATTGAGGGTGTTGAATCCCTTTCACACAGACATGAAAAATAAGAGCAGGAGTAGATCATATGGCCCCCTCAAGCCTGCTCCAACATTTAAGAAACATGAAAACAAAAACAGAATTACCTGGAAAAACTCAGCAGGTCTGGCAGCATCGGCGGAGAAGAAAAGAGTTGACGTTTCGAGTCCTCATGACCCTTCGACAGAACTTGCGTTCGAGTCCAAGAAAGAGTTGAAATATAAGCTGGTTTAAGGTGTGTGTGTGGGGGGCGGAGAGATAGAGAGACAGAGAGGTGTAGGGGGGGGTGGGGGTGTGTGGTTGTAGGGACAAACAAGCACTGATAGAAGCAGATCATCAAAAGATGTCAACGACAATAGTACAATAGAACACATAGGTGTTAAAATTAAAGTTGGTGATATTATCTAAACGAATGTGCTAATTAAGAATGGATGGTAGGGCACTCAAGGTATAGCTCTATTGGGGTTTTTTTTAATATATAATGGAAATAGGTGGGAAAAGGAAAATCTTTATAACTTATTGGAAAAAAAAGGGAAGGGGGAAACAGAAAGGGGGTGGGGATGGGGGAGGGAGCTTACGACCTAAAGTTGTTGAATTCAATATTCAGTCCAGAAGGCTGTAAAGTCCCTAGTCGGAAGATGAGGTGTTGTTCCTCCAGTTTGCGTTGGGCTTCACTGGAACAATGCAGCAAGCCAAGGACAGACATGTGGGCAAGAGAGCAGGGTGGAGTGTTGAAATGGCAAGCGACAGGGAGGTTTGGGTCATTCTTGCGGACAGACCGCAGGTGTTCTGCAAAGCGGTCGCCCAGTTTACGTTTGGTCTCTCCAATGTAGAGGAGACCACATTGGGAGCAACGGATGCAGTAGACTAAGTTGGGGGAAATGCAAGTGAAATGCTGCTTCACTTGAAAGGAGTGTTTGGGTCCTTGGACGGTGAGGAGAGAGGAAGTGAAGGGGCAGGTATTGCATTTTTTGCGTGGGCATGGGGTGGTGCCATAGGAGGGGGTTGAGGAGTAGGGGGTGATGGAGGAGTGGACCAGGGTGTCCCGGAGGGAGCGATCCCTACGGAATGCCGATAAGGGGGGGTGAAGGGAAGATGTGTTTGGTGGTGGCATCATGCTGGAGTTGGCGGAAATGGCGGGGGATGATCCTTTGAATGCGGAGGCTGGTGGGGTGATAAGTGAGGACAAGGGGGACCCTATCATGTTTCTGGGAGGGAGGAGAAGGCGTGAGGGCGGATGCGCGGGGGATGGGCCGGACACGGTTGAGGGCCTTGTCAACGACCGTGGGTGGAAAACCTCGGTTAAGGAAGAAGGAGGACATGTCAGAGGAACTGTTTTTGAATGTAGCATCATCGGAACAGATGCGACGGAGGCGAAGGAATTGAGAGAATGGGATGGAGTCTTACAGGAAGCAGGGTGTGAGCAGCTCCTCACACCCTGCTTCCTGTAAGGACTCCATCCCATTCTCTCAATTCCTTCGCCTCCGTCGCATCTGTTCCGATGATGCTACATTCAAAAACAGTTCCTCTGACATGTCCTCCTTCTTCCTTAAACGAGGTTTTCCACCCACGGTCGTTGACAAGGCCCTCAACCGTGTCCGGCCCATCCCCCGCGCATCCGCCCTCACGCCTTCTCCTCCCTCCCAGAAACATGATAGGGTCCCCCTTGTCCTCACTTATCACCCCACCAGCCTCCGCATTCAAAGGATCATCCTCCGCCATTTCCGCCAACTCCAGCATGATGCCACCACCAAACACATCTTCCCTTCACCCCCCTTATCGGCATTCCGTAGGGATCGCTCCCTCCGGGACACCCTGGTCCACTCCTCCATCACCCCCTACTCCTCAACCCCCTCCTATGGCACCACCCCATGCCCACGCAAAAAATGCAATACCTGCCCCTTCACTTCCTCTCTCCTCACCGTCCAAGGACCCAAACACTCCTTTCAAGTGAAGCAGCATTTCACTTGCATTTCCCCCAACTTAGTCTACTGCATCCGTTGCTCCCAATGTGGTCTCCTCTACATTGGAGAGACCAAACGTAAACTGGGCGACCGCTTTGCAGAACACCTGCGGTCTGTCCGCAAGAATGACCCAAACCTCCCTGTCGCTTGCCATTTCAACACTCCATCCTGCTCTCTTGCCCACATGTCTGTCCTTGGCTTGCTGCATTGTTCCAGTGAAGCCCAACGCAAACTGGAGGAACAACACCTCATCTTCCGACTAGGGACTTTACAGCCTTCTGGACTGAATATTGAATTCAACAACTTTAGGTCGTAAGCTCCCTCCCCCATCCCCACCCCCTTTCTGTTTCCCCCTTCCCTTTTTTTTCCAATAAATTATAAAGATTTTCCTTTTCCCACCTATTTCCATTATATATTAAAAAAAAACCCAATAGAGCTATACCTTGAGTGCCCTACCATCCATTCTTAATTAGCACATTCGTTTAGATAATATCACCAACTTTAATTTTAACACCTATGTGTTCTATTGTACTATTGTCATTGACATCTTTTGATGATCTGCTTCTATCACTGCTTGTTTGTCCCTACAACCACACACCCCCACCCCCCCCTACACCTCTTTGTCTCTCTATCTCTCCGCCCCCCACACACACACACCTTAAACCAGCTTATATTTCAACTCTTTCTTGGACTCGAACGCAAGTTCTGTCGAAGGGTCATGAGGACTTGAAACGTCAACTCTTTTCTTCTCCGCCGATGCTGCCAGACCTGCTGAGTTTTTCCAGGTAATTCTGTTTTTGTTTTGGATTTCCAGCATCCGCAGTTTTTTTGTTCTTATTTAAGAAAGATGAACCTGGATCTCAACTCCAATTTTCACCCAATTTCCATTGATTCCCTTAAGAGTCCAAATTCCAGCCTGACTAAGCATCCATAACTGTGTAGGGTAGAGAATTACAAAGATTCAGGTGACACCATGTTCAAGGATTTTGGAGAGGAATGGGAGGTTGTTATTGGGACCATGGTTTCCAAAGACAGTAGATGGGAGAGAATCTAGAGAAAGGTGCGACTTCAGGACTAAGGCAGAGGGAACCTTAGACGAAGTTTGGTCTGGCAAACTAGGGGAAGAAGCAGATGAATAAATGGTCTCAATTGTCGTGACAAAGAAGCCCTGAAGAAGCTGATGAACACTATACAATAAACTGTAATGATCCTGGAAAAGGGAGTATTCATTAAACCTGTCTGCTCCATCACAATTTTTATGAGTCTTTACTAGATTTTTTTGTTTGTGTTTTATGGCATCTCATTTCCTTAGGCAATACTGACCTTCCCCCCCAAAGCAAGTTCCATTGGCCATGATAAACTGTTAATTTGCATTACAGATATAGAATTGATTTTTAATTCAATCTGTAAGATGGTAGGTTTAAATCTTCCACACAATTGTACACATAATCTTGGAGTTTAATCTGAAATCGTCACAGCAGTTAACCCAAATACCATAAAACTAGACATTCTACATAGCTAATAGGTTAATAACTAACTGGATATGAATGTAGTACTATACATTTTAATTTTGATCTTCAAGAAAAAATGAATAAATGTTTAGATTGACATCTTAGAGTTGAATGTATCATTAAGCCTGTCAATAAATCCTATTTTTGCTAAGTACCAAGTATTTGACTGAATAATAGGTTGTCTATGTGTGCGGGCTCCCTTAAATGTTTATAACAGTCTTCTTTAGTCTGATTTCAGTGTGAATGGGGCCTCTCTTTCTTGGTACTTCTTTCCTGATTAATGTGACAATTAGCCAAACTATCAGCTTGTTAGACTGATGTCAGAGTCTTTGTTGTTAACCCTTCAGAACTGTCATGGGTCAATAAAGTCAAAAGTCCTCGAATGTTCGGGAAGTCACGGACCAAAGATACACAGAAGAATGGCCTTTGAGGAGAACTTGCTTCTGGCCTTCTCAAAATTACTTATTATTTCAGTAGTTAACATATCATTTAAATTTATAAAACCTCACTTAAGATGTGTCTTACGCAATTATACTAAGAATGCATTTTGGCACATAATGATATTGTATTTCAATAATCTTAAAGATCAATATTACAGAAGAAAGCAGCTTTAAAGGATGTACCATTTATTTGTAATGAAAATATAAGTCATCTATGCAAGGAATATTTATTGTAATGCTGAAATATAAAGCCAAGTTTTTGGGGCTTTTTATGACATTTTTCATACATATAAAATTGGTAAAAAATGGAATCCATACAGTTTTATTTTACTTTTATAGTTGGTTTATAGATTGCTGCATATTATGATGCTGGCATATATTGAAAGGGCTAATCTGAGTGACCGAATGTAAGACCCCCGATCATGTTACTTTAGCATCTTTTGAACTGGGTTTTATAACTTTAATACCCACCAATCGTAAGCCTCTTCTTCAAAATGAAAAAAATAACTTGAGAAAGAAACTGCTGTTACATTTTATTGTACTACATTTGCATCTAATTTTGGTTATTCTAAATAAAAAATACATAGAAGTGACTTCAGGGTGCTGGTTAGCTCAAGCAGATGTCTAGGCAGCTAATGTGTAGATCAAATTAACACCAACAGCATGGGGTTCAATCCTGTTCAGGCTGAGGTAGACTCAGGGCCTGCCTTCTTACCCTACTTGTAGTTAAAAAATCACAGCACTTAGCTGTGGTTCAGCGAATAAATGCCAAGGAACTGTCTTCGGACAGAGAACTGAAGAAAAAGAAGATGAATGTCCTACGTATTGTGTAAGGACAATCCAGACAATAATACACACACATGGAAAGAGCGGGGAAAAACCCACCAGAGAACAAATGACACTCCCCACCCAGAAATTCCAGTGTATCTAGAGCAATATCTTTTCACCCCATTATTTATGGAGTATGGTATTATCTCTGTACCAGGATTATTTAACCTACACAAAAGTTTTTACCTCTGTTTTTATCTGTTTTTATTTAACCTACATTTCACTAAAGCATTTACCAGGCTAATCACTAAATCAATCAATAATGTACATGAAACTGCAGAAAGGGCTGTTACAAAATGGAGATTTTCTCTCTCAAGCATTCATTACCCATGCCAAATTTATTTTAACTGAAGTTGCTTTGCAGTTAGAAGTTAAAAAGTTTATTTTTCTCATCAGTCACTTCAGGAAGGAAGATTTTTGGTTAAAGAATCGTTATCCCTTTCTGCTTCAAAGGCTTACAATGACTTTTTTTATACAGTAGAGACTTCTTTAACAGCCTCATGAATTAATGGATCCTGACTCCTGACATTGCCCCTTGTGAAATTTTCACCTCTTCCAGTCCTTTGAAAGAAAGTGAGACTCCTGACACAGGTGGTAAAGAAACAATCACTTGAGTTGAGAGGAAAATGCTAAATCCTGGTTCTTAACAAAACGACAATGAGGAGGTGTAAACAGATCTGTGAAGTTGGGATCTTTGAAATATATGTTCTAAATAGCTAAGCAGGGCAGGCAAAACTCCAGGCTTTAATGTTCAAAAGCTTAATGTGTCACTGTTTACCTGACAAGGGCTCCAGCCATGATGAAGCTACTGTAGATATCCCTGAAAGGTCAAACTCCAATTCAATACACTCCAGAATGAAGCAACTCTCTATGGGGGCAGATAATCTGAGAATCTAATATATATAAAATCAAACAAGAGAATATATTTTGTTGTTAATATGAGGTCCCTACATTTAAGCAATATGATTCCAAAACAAAAACAGAATTACCTGGAAAAACTCAGCAGGTCTGGCAACATCGGCGGAGAAGAAAAGAGTTGACGTTTCGAGTCCTCATGACCCTTCGATAGAACTTGAGTTCGAGTCCAAGAAACTCAAGTTCTGTCGAAGGGTCATGAGGACTCGAAACGTCAACTCTTTTCTTCTCCGCCGATGCTGCCAGACCTGCTGAGTTTTTCCAGGTAATTCTGTTTTTGTTTTGGATTTCCAGCATCCGCAGTTTTTTTGTTTTTAATATGATTCCAAACCCGACTTTTGTTTTTAATCTGCTTATTTTCTTATTCAGATTAGTAAAAACACCCACCAGGGATTTCCTCACTCTCCACAATATATATGGTATTTATGTTGCTTTTCCAGGGTTTCCATAGATCTTCTACCCAGGTTAAAATGGACAATCAATAGAAACCCTGTGTAAATGCATATCCAATATGAATTTCCTCAGGGATTCTCCTAACTATACACGTTAACTTCAGTGGAATGTCTCTGGAAACCTGCAAAATGGTGTAAATGGCATTTGCACTATTTTTCTAGATGTCCACATTTCATCTGAAGTTACCGTGGATGATTGGGAGAACCCTGTGGAAAGCCACTCTTGTTAATCCCTGTGAAAGTGAAAAATTGATCATATTGATTGTTTTCTTTCGGTTATCATTTGACTGTCCTTGAGGAAGAGATCTACAGGGTCCCTTTTGAGGTCAGGTTGCTTCTGAAGCAATATACCTGGTGATGGGCTGTCAGAAATAAATTAATGCACTATGCCTCTCTTGGAATCAGATTTCTAATCCAGCCAGGTCAGTAATATTCTAATTTATCATACAGTATGGCTCACTAATAGAAACAAGAGCATAGATTACTCGCTGAGGGATGAGATTCTCCCCATACAGCTCAAGATAAATTTCAATGGTCCAAATGGCCACAGACAGATAAAGAGTGCAAGGTTTAGCAGTGTGCTGTGCTGGTAAGTTATGTAATTTTAGCTGCTTAAATGTTCAGAGTATCACATAATCAGAGTCACTAATGAGGGTCTTTGAGAAAGTGAATAGGGAAAGGTATTTGGCAAATCAATAACAAGGAAGCCTAAATTTAAAATAATTCCCTAGAAAAATTAAGTCACAGATTAGGGGAATATATATATTAATGTAAAGGGTTGCTAGGACAGTTACCAAAAATAGTGATCGAAGCAGAATCCATTATTGTTTTAAAAAGAAAGTGGATATTTGGAAAATAATTTTTAATGGATATGGGGAAGCAACTGGAGATTGGACTAATTGGATAGCTCTTTCAGAGAGCCATCATAGTTACAATGGCTTGAATAGTCTCCACTGAGCTGTAAAATTATAATTACATGATTCCACGTGTTGGCTCTTGCCGATCTGTATCTAAGTTCTCTGGGGCTGAGGTAGTGAGATGTGCCCCAATGGGGGAATAACTGTCTAGTCCAATCAGGTAAACAACAAATGTACTTATGTAGATTTCTCAGTGATTTGGGTTGGAAATTCTTAAACTTGTTGTTTCGATTCCATATGTGTCAGAAACACAGCTGACAAAGGAAAATGTACAATTTTGTATCACTCTTCCAGAACTTTCTATTTGCTTCCATTTGCTTTTATTTGATAATGTCATTTTTTAATATTACAATCTTAAAAGTGACTTCACCCTTGACTTAATGCATTGCCAGATGTGATTCTGAGTCACATGGATCAGACAGGTCTTCAGTTTATGCTGAGTTAGCCAGTGGAGCTGCCATTTCCTTTAGCTGATTTCTTGACTCCTATTGGAAAGTGTGTCTATTTGCATATGTATCTATCTTGTATAATAACATAATGAGGAAAACTGTGATCATTCATGGTTAAAAACCCCGATAAGCATTCATTTTTCAGGCTCACAAATGAAAAGTAGTCACTTGGGTGAATGCCATGGAATTATATTCCAACTTGTGGCATTAGGAATGAAAAGGAGAAGAGGGTGGAAACTCAAGTGTTGTTGCGAGAACCTTTTCACCTATATCACAGGTCAGTTATGAACAATACACAGACAATAATGCTTTTACAAGAACAATTGTATTGTAATTCTAGTTGGTAGAGAGTTAAGCTGAATTATACCAATTGCCCCTTTTACTCAACTTTTATTTACTTGCCTCATAAATCAAACAGAAGTTTCAAACATATAATCAAAATTAATTACAATTAAAAATTTCCAAATTCCATTAAAATTTACTCAAAAATAATTAAGTGATAACATTTTATAAAATGTTTAGATGGTGTTGATCATTATATTAAAATATCATTGAAAACAAGTATTTTTCCTCACCAGTTTATTCACTTTGTCTCCTCGCCTTAAAGTGTTAACTCCTTGTTAGGGTGGTTCCATTGTCATCAGCTATCACCTGCCCATAACCAAATCACAGGCAAGTGCAATCATGTCCTCACCCAACCTCCCCCACCATGTATGCTTTCAGCAGCAGTTGCTGAATAGTAATCAGCAGCTGGAACTCTCTCCTTAACTGAAGGGTACGATACTAACATCAATTGTGGAGCCTCTACCACTGTCCCAATTGATCTCAGGTGACTCAGCACAACTAGAGATTGTACCTGGAACACACACACATAAACTCACTGTGCCAATGTTGGAGCCATGTTCCATTTTGGAATCCTGTTAATTGTTATACAGTGCTTAAATTTTCCTATCCAATTATAGAATCACCAAAGCCATAAGAATAACTTACCATCTCATAATTCAGTGCTGGCTAACTGTTAGCCTAAGTGTGAAATGAACTGAACATTTAATTCTTGGTAAAAATGCTGCATGTAAGGTATTTCTTGATAATTTTACAGTGATGATTTCATAAACCAATAATCTTAATATCAATACAAGGAAATGAAAGACACTGACAGTGAGGGCTTGAATTTCAATGCCCATTGGGGCTGAGAACCAGGGTGGGTGGGCATTAATAATAGCACCACCAGCCTCTATGCCAATTTCCTCACTCTGTCCCACCCCAGGCTATTTTTGGGATAGCCAATTAATCCAATTAATGGGCTATTAAGGACTGCTATTAGAGACGGACTGGGATTTTCCAGTTGGCTTCCAAGTTCCAGCAGACAGTGGGGGCTGGCTTAGCTGCCGCATGCCAGCCTCCCAACATCAGACTGGGGCCAGTGCTCCTGGCCTTGCTCACCTTGATTCAGCAGCAGCAGTTGGCTGCTCTGTAAATGGCCTCCCCCCACTGCCGCCACAGCGGTGTCCCAGCTGCAAAGGCCATTTTTTATTTAAAATTTTTTTAAAAAGTTGGAGAGAGGGCATTTCCATTTTCAAGTACCCTCTCACTTACCTGCATGACATCTTGCAGCTGCTTTCAAACTTGAAGGCCTCTGATTGGCCTTCTTCGAGAGCCCACTCTGACCTTAATTGGACAGCGAGCCTGCCCTCTTGCCACTCCAGGAATAATCACATTGAGTGACTGTTCCCCGCATACTATGGGCTTCTGACCCATATTTGAGCCTGATGGCCGAGTTCAGGAAGCTGAAGGTAAAGTACTGCCCCAAGAATCTATAAAGCCAATGCAGCAATTATACAAATTGAGAAAAAGAACTCCCATCTAAGACTGAAACAGAATACAGAGTGATTAATCATAGATACCTGTGATCTAATTTCGTGGAAAATGATAAACCATTTGTGCTCTGCCTTTGTAGATCACAATGTCTGCTGTGTAATGGATTGAAGGTATTCTTTACCCTATAATACCCTTTCTCTGGCTAGTAAATTAAAAGTGGCAATAACAGCTGAATTACCCTATAATTACTATGACTTTCTGTTTTAATCTGTGTCAATATGTTCAATGTACATTTAAAAGGGAAATATTTCAGTGGCTAAGTCAAAGGTAAGTGATGATCAATCTCAGGATCCAAAAAAAACGAAATAAATAAATACATACAACAACAATTTGCACTAACGGTTGTAACACAGAAAACATACAAAGATGAAGGGAAGAAATGAAGTGGAAAAAAAAAATGAAATAAAGGAATGAATATCAAGCCAAGGCTGGAAAGTTGAGAGAGATGACTGCAAAGTTTGGATTTTGAGAAAATTTGTAAATGTGGAGAAAGAAGTGGAGATGCACAGGGGCTTTGGGACCAAAGTCTCATCAACTAGTGGTGTGATAAAGGGAATGTGAAATACGCAAAAGGCAAGAGTTGGACTATCAAAGGTGTGGCAAAGTGGGGAGGTATAAGGCCGATGAAGGTTTCAGAAATATGATTGGACAATGGTTTGGAAGAGAATGCATATACTACCTAATGTGACTGTTGTGAAATATTTTAATCAAATTAAATAATGTGAGGTTTCTTTCTGCCATTGCATATTTTACCAGAGAATATATAATCATCAGCTGCCCAAAGTAACTCATAAACTTGCACATTGCACAGTAAGACCCCAAGGTTTTTGCTGAGTTGTCTGGTCTCAATGGCAAAAGTGGTCAAAAGGATACAATTGGGTTTAGTGCAAGTTGGTTAAAAGAGATGAAATCAATTTGGATTTCCACTCCTGACTGCTAACCAATGAGTTTTGCTGGAAGTTCACATGGTTGAACATGTCTGATGTTTGTGGGCATCATAATGAAAATGCATATACTAGTGGTTCTTTTCATCCCCATGTTATGTTCTTCTTCTTTTCACCATAAACTTACCAATCATACACAAGAATTGGTGAAACAATAATGTGGGTTCTTTATTTGAAGATAAACATATATACAGATAGTATTCACTGGGAGGCTAAGTATAGTACATCTGATCTCTGCCCTGCTGCTTGCCAACTACCTATAAGTCATTGGGGAGAATTTTCTCCCCTTCGAGGGTGTTGGGTGGGAGCAGGTGCGGGCGGGCGCGCAGCCGATCGCCGCCTGTGATCAGCTGCGCTCTGCCATTTTATGTAGGCGGGTGTCACATGAGCTGGGACGTGTCAATGAATTTTATTTAAAAATTTGGGTGCTCCCACCCAACACCCTCGAAGGGGAGAAAATTCTCCCCAATGACTTATAGGTAGTTGGCAAGCAGCAGGGCAGAGATCAGATGTACTATACTTAGCCTCCCAGTGAATACTATCTGTATATATGTTTATCTTCAAATAAAGAACCCACATTATTGTTTCACCAATTCTTGTGTATGATTGGTAAGTTTATGGTGAAAAGAAGAAGAACATAACATGGGGATGAAAAGAACCACTAGTATATGCATTTTCATTATGATGCCCACTTTAAAAACCTTCATGAAACCTCATCCTGCCCATGGATGAGGTTTCATGATAAATGCGAAGGCCGCCTGGGCTCTTTGCCTGCCCGCCAACATTAAGGTTGGACGGGCAGCTCAGATAATCACTTTAATTGGAATCTAAATGGCCTTTGACAGTTCAGCGGGTGCACAGCTGACTCCGGTGTGCGCCCGCTGAACTCAAGAACTGAATGATGCGCAGTGAGTCAGGACACATGCCCGACATCACCGAAGATTCTGGACATGGAATTAATACACCGTATCCTGTAAAGGTGGTAATGGCTGATAGTAGTTTAAGAAATGCATCCATTAAGGTATGTACATCATATCACAACACCCAAAACAATCTCTTCTATAATGTTACATGCCAGTTTTGCCTTTAAAACTAACAGCAAAGAGAATTGTGATAAGATGATTTGACCAAAGTAAGTTCCTTCCTGCAATATGCTACTTTTCTCAACATAGGATGTATAATATAATTTGAATAACCCTGCTATTTTACTTCTTACATCTCTGATAGTCTTTCTTTCTGCTGCCACCATGGTTGTTAACTCCACAGTTGAAAATGGGTTAGGGTAATGTTTTCACCCTGTTTATTAGTCTCTTTGTCTGTTTGTGTGTAAACATTATATTTCAAAAACTAATGGACAAATTTCAGTGAAACCTGGTACATGGATAGCATATGGCCCAAAGAAGAAGTGATTATTCTTTGGCAAAGATGTGGACCTGGATCCTGGAATTTTTTAAAGGATCCGTTAACATTTGGAGATAGAGTGAATTGACTTTTTTTAGGATGTTGTGGGTTGTTTTACTTAGAATGTTGTTGATTGTCTCAGTTGCTGTGATAGAATTTGTCAGAGCTGTCAAAAGTGAGCAGAGTTTTCAATACAGATTGTTGGATATAGATTGACCTGAAGACTCCTCAGTAGATTGTGGCTCTTAATGGAAAAAAAAATCAGCTTTGTAGTTACAGACCATTAACCAGACAGGGAAAACCTTCAAGGAAGAGCTGTGTAATCGTAATAACATTGAGTTAACACAGCATGTTGGAGCTGTGCACTCTTTGAGTGCCCTCTCCACCTGTTTTTGCACATGCAGCATTCCTAATAATTACTGCATTCCTCTGTGCCTCTATTATAACCTCTGCCAGTATGTCATAGTTACATTTATGTCTTACCATTCTGCTATTTTGAATTGCTACTAATTTCAGACCTTTCACATTTTCCAAGTTTTTGGCACACTCCACAGAATGTACTACAAGTGACATATTGCTGTCTTTGTTCCTTTGGCAAATCTGAGGAATGTCATCAAACAACAATGCCAACTTCGTGGCAGATGCTGCCAACATGGGTGGCGTCTCATCAGTGAATCTGCTTTTATAAATTTTCTACTGGGCGTTTTTTTCTCAAATGACACATTCCACAGCTGGGCTGGTAATGTTTTCAACAATAGAACCAGTTAAGTGGTTCCTTGGTTGCTAAAGAAAAATCAAATTATTGTTATTACCAGTGCTTATTATTGGTTACTATTCTTTCCATAAATGCTAACAAAGTCATATTGTCAGGAACTGCATGTTGCCAAAATGTCATTGGCAGGCTTAACATTTTTAGATAAAAGAGAACATTCTAGCCTTCGAGTGGTTTCATAGGAATCTTCAGAAAGGATATTTTTGGAAATCAACTGAAAGTTCAGTAAATAGACGACAGGGAGAGATTTTTAATATGTCAGCTATGACATAATATTGGGCAATATAGCTGCAGAAAGCTGTATGGCCCCTTCTCCATTCATTCTCGCAAATTTATAGTCAACCCAGTACAAAAGGGACATCTGTTTATTGAAATGACTTAAAGATATGGGTGGAATAAAGATAGCAGAATTTCAGTCTTTTAATAGATGGCTAGAAAAATGGGGAGAGGGTAGGTCTGGCTAAAGCTCCTGTTATCCAACTCAATATCTAACTCAAACAGCACCCCTCTTATTCCTCACACATTACATCGCGTTAATGTAAATCGTTCCCTTACTCCTTACAATTCACTTCCGAAAACTATCCAGAAAGCCACAGTGTGAAGAATGATTTGTAAGTCCATTTATTGTTTCAAGAAACGTGAGTGTGAAATATGAAAGTTTTTCCGTTTCTCAAAATATTTAAGTGACTATTTCCCCCATGGTAAAAGGAGAACTGTGCTAACGTCCATCACGCAATAAGTCTATTTAACCGAGTCCTGGCAGGAGGTTCTATAGATTCCCCGCTGACTCTTCACAATTGCTACTTCAGAATCGGTGTCAATATTGGCACGTTGTTTCAAGGACCAGACAAGGTGACGGCTTTACAAAGAGCAGGGTGAATAGGTTCTTTCATGTCATGAAACAGAGTAGGGGCTTTGATGTAAAAACAGCAATTCGTCTAAATGGAGAATTGGCCTTTCACAGATCCTACTCAACTTCTCTAGCGTTAGCACGCTGCCTTAAGAAGCTGATTTCAAGGGAATTGGTCGAGGCCTTTTTCCTCTGTTTAAAGTCCTCATTTAAATTACTCTGCGGCGCAGTTGAACGGGTTGTGGCTGTGGAAGGGTGGATGGTGATGGTTATCATCGTAGTATTTGACATATCTCTGAATTGTTTAGTGTTCAGGCTGTCCCAACTACCAATCAGCAAGACTAAATTTCAACTTCTCCATGTATTGCTGATATAATGTCGGTGTGTGCATTTGCTCAGCCGCCTTGCATTTATGTGTCTTCATTTTCAACATGCCTTTAGTTTGGTTAATTACATTTTAAATGGAAATTAACAATGTCAAATAATATAATAGGAAAATAGCTTTTAGTCAGTATAACACAAGGATAATTATAAAAACGTGTGATTTTAATACTGCAAGAATATAAATGTGAATTTGAATGACTTGCATTAATTTTCATAATTGTAACTACTGTAGCATTGTAAAGTCATAATCATTGGGAATTAATGAGGACATCAACATATTAGTAGGAATGAGGATTTACAACAGGAATCTCAAATTAACACAAATTTGAGATATTTTATATAGTGGTCATCACAAAATGGAAGCTTAGCTGCGCCAGCCAATGGATGCGAGAGAAGGCTAGATGTTTCACCTCCTCACCTCACATTGCTTCAACATCTACCTAAACTCAGGTTAGTAGCTGATGGAATATTCACTATTCATCTGAAAGGTTTCAGCCACAGCAACACTGAAGACTCTTGACACCATCCAAAAGGCTGTTTGGTCAGCAGCCCTGCCAATGAGCTCGATAACCATCTACTCCACCACTCTGCGTCTATGTGCAGGTTGCACTGCAGCAACCCTACAAGCTTATTTTGTTAGTGTCTCCCAGCCTGAGACCTCTATCACTGAGAAGAACACTATCAACTTCAAGTCACGTACCATTGCCCCTTGAACATGGTCCTTTGGTGTCACTGAGTTAAGACCCTCAAATTCTCTAGCCAACAATATTATGAGTACTGTATTAGTACAAGGGCTACAGTAGTTCAAGGAAAGGACCCACCACCTCCTTCACAGGGCAACAAGTGTTGGTCAATAAATGGAATCCAGTCAGTGACCTTCATGTTCTGAGAACAAAAACATCAAAGTGGGTGACATTTTAGAAACTGAACACTCCTCTCTCCCAAAAAAGTAAATGATCAAAACACTGCTATTGAATTGTGACTATTGTAGAATGCAATAGTAAACACAATTTTGCTACTGATATTAATGGAAGGGAATAATATCACCAAGTCTCATTTCCTACCATCAGCCCTATGCTCACTGAGCTATATTGGCTCCCAGTTATTGTCAAGACAATGCCTTGATTTAAAATTCACATCCTTGTTTTTAAACCCCTCCATGACCTTGCCTCTCCCTATCCCTGAAATGCTTTCCAGCTCTACAATTCTCCAGGATCTCTGCTTTCCTCCAATTTTGGTCTTTTGTGCATTCCTGAATTTCCTGAAGTGTAGCCATTTCTGTAATGTGGGAATCATGGCAGCCAATTTGCACAGCTGTCTAGGTCTAGTGAGATGTTTTATCTGGGATAAAGGGAACAGAACCATTGCCGAAGAATATTCGATGTGTAAATGTGTTGTTTATATAGAACCAGGTGGAGGTCGATCACAACATCAATTTTGATCCCCCAAAAGGCTCTTTGGTCTTCTTTGACTTACAGTTTTCATTTTATCTTTGATAACTAGGCCTTCATTATTTCTCTTGTGAAGGAATATCTATTTGGAAAGAAAGTGACAAAACTGACACGACTGTTAAAGCTAACAGCTGTCTGAGTCAATATGAATATATCAAATCCTTAAGGAATTTCTTTCAGCTATAAAACATTTGTCACAATTATCTATCAACTAGTCAATCTCCTGTGATATTACACATGAGGCTATTGGACAGGGGATAATTGGATCAGGACATGCAGACAAATTCAATCCCCATTTAAAAGTCATACATTTTACATTTCCTTTATAAATCCCTACATTTATAATTGTCATCTTGACGCACTGTAATTACACCTTTTTGCCATTGGTGGGGTTGCATCATTTGTCATTGAAAAAAGAAGTTAAGTTTTTTATGTATTATTTTATCTTTTTGATTTGCTAAAATGTGCAGGTAATAGGAATATTAGGAACTATGTTTTCTTGCAGATTACGCACCTTCTGCAGTATGTTGGACTCCATAGTAGAAGTTCTGCAAATTGTCTCCCTGCCCCAGCGGTAAATCACAAAATTACAGAATTTTAACAGCACAGGAGGCTATTCAGCCCATTGTGTCTGCACTGGCTCTCCACATGAACATTATGACCTAGTGCCATTGCTCTGCCTTTTCCCCATACCCCTGAACATTGTTTCTAGTCGAATAATCGTCTAATACCTTCCTGAATGCCCCAATTGAACCTGCCTCCACCACATTTCCAGGCAGTGCATTCCAGACCCAAACCACTCGTGTGAAAAAGCATTTTCTCCCATCACATTTGCTTCTTTTGCAAATCATTTTAAATTTGTGCCCTCTCGTTCTTGATCCTTCTATGAGCTGGAACAGCTTCTCCCTATCTATTCTATCCAGCCCCCTCATGATTTTGAACATCTCTATCATATCTCCTCTTAGCCTTCTTCTTTCCAAGGAGAACAGCCCCAACCCCTCCAATCTATCCTCATAACTGAAGTTTCTCATCCCTGAAACCATTCTTATAAACCTCTTCTGCACTCTCTCCAATGTGTTCACATCCTTCCTACAATGTGGCACCCAGAACTGTACACAATATTCCAGCTTCAGTCCATGTCCAAATTCAGCAAGACCTGGACAATATCCAGGCTTGGGCTGACAAGTAGCAAGTAACATTCGTGCCACACAAGCTCCAGGCAATGACCATCTCCAACAAGATTAAGTCCAACCATCACGACGTTCAATGGCATTACCATCACTGAATCTCCCACTATTAACATTCTGGGGGTTACCATTGACTGGGAACCAAACTGGACTAGCCATATAAATACTGTGGCTACGAGAGCAGGTCAGAGGCTAGGAATCGTGTGACAAGTAATTCACTTCCTTACTCCCCAAAGCCTGTCCAACATCTACAAGGCACAAGTCAGGAATGTGATGGAATACTCCCCACTTGCCTGGATGAGTGCAGCTCCAACAACACTCAAGAAGCTGGGCACTGTCCAGGACAAAGCTGTCTGCTTGATTGGCATCACATCCACAAACATTCACTCCCTCCACCATCGACACACAGTGGCAGCAGTGTGTACCATCCACAAGATGCACTGCAGGAATTCACCATGGCTCCTTAAACAGCACCTTTCAAACCCATGACCACTACCACCTAGAAGGACAAGGGCAGCAGATAGATGGGACTCCACCACCTGGAAGTTCCTCTCCAAGTAACTTACCATCCTGACTTGGAAATATATCACTGTTCCTTCACTGTCGCTGGGTCAAAATCCTGCAACTCCCTTCCTAACAGCACTGTGGATGTACCTATGCTACACTGACTACAGTGGTTCAAGAAAGCAGCTCACCACCACCTTCTCAAGGGCAACTAGGGATGGGCAATATATGCTGGCCCAGCCAGCGAAGCCCACATCCCATGAATGAATAAAAAAAAAGCTGAGGTCTAACGAGTGTCTTATATAAAATCAGCATAACCTTCTTGCTCTTGTACTCTATGCCCCTACTAATAAAGCCCAGGATACTATATGCTTTATTAATTGCTCTCTCCACCTATCCTACCACCTTCAATGATCTGTCCATGTTCTTTCTACCAAAATGCCCCACCTCACACTTCTCCGCATTGAACTTCATCTGCCACCTATCTGCCCACTTCACCAACTTGTCTATGTCCTCTTGAAGTTCCACACTGTCCTCCTCACAGTTTACAATGCTCCCAAGCTTCGTATCATCTGCAAACTTTGAAATTATCCCCTGCATACCAAGATCTATATCACTAATATATATCAGGAAAAGCAACGGTCCCAATACCGACCCCTGGGGAACTCCACTCCTCCAGCCCAAAAAATATCCATTGACCATTGCGTTCTGCTTCCTATTTTTCAGCTAATTTTGTATCCACGTAGCTATTGTCCCTTTTATCCCATAAGCAATAACTTTTCTCACGTGTCTGTTGTGTGGCACTATGTCAAATGCCTTTTGAAAGTCCACGTACACCACATCAACAGCATTACCCTCGTTGACTTTTCTGTTGCCCCTTCAAAAAACTGCAGCAAGTTAGTTAAACATGATTTCCCCTTTAGGAATCCATGCTGGCTCTTCCTTATCAATCCATATTTTTCCATGTGACTACTAATTCTATCCCGAATAATTGTTTCTGGAATCTTGCCCACCACTGAAATTAAACTGACTGATCTGCAATTGCTGAGCTTATCCTTATAATCTTTTTTAGAAAAGGCGGTAATGTTTGCAATTCTCCAATCCTCTGGCACCTCCCTTGAGTCTAGGGAAGGCTGAAAAATTATGGCCAGTGCCCCTGCAATTTGTACTCTCACTTCCTTCAATATCCTTGGATACATCTCGTCCAGCCCCGGTGCCTTGTCAACTTTAAGTACTGACAGTCTATTCAACACTTCCTCCGTATCAATTTTGAACCCTTCTCATGACATAGTTTCCTCAACTTCACCACTGCCTGGGTAACATCTATCTCCTTGGTAAAGATGGATGCAAAGTATTCATTTAATGCCTCAGCTATGGCCCCTTCATCCATGTGTGAATTCCCTTTTAGGTCCCTAAATGGCCATACTCTTCCTTTTACCACCCTTTTACTATTTATATGCCTGTAGAAGACTTTGGGTTTCCCCTTTATGTTGGCTGCCAGTCTTTTCTCATAATCCCTCTTCGCTTCTCTAATATGCTTTTTCACCTCCCCTCTGAACCTTCTGTATTCCTCTTGGTTCTCAATTGTATTTTCTACCTGACACCTGTCATAAGAACACTTTTTCTTCATCATCTTAATTTCTGTCTCGTTTTTCATCCAGGGAACTCTGGATTTGTTTGTCCTACCCTTTCAATGGAATATACCTCGACTGTGCCCGAACCAATCGTTTTTTGAAGGTAGCCCATTGTTCAGCTACAGTTTTTCCCACCAATCTTTCATTCCAGTCTATCTGGCCCAGCTCCGTTCTTGCCCCATCGAAGCTGGCTCTCGTCCAGTTAATTATTCTTACTCTGGATTGCCTATCGTCCTTTTCTATCATCATCCTAAAATATATCCTAAAACTAAATCAATTAAAACTCCAGAATATCTATCTAGCTGTGTTACTTATCTTTGTTTGTCTTGCTTGCAATAACTAAAGCTTCCACTAAAATAAATGCCAAAAGCTAAAACAGACCATAACGCTGTGTAAAGATCACATATATTTTGTATTGGTACAAAGACGCTTCACAAATATCCCCATCAATGAAAGGGGATCCCAGCACATCAGTGCAAAAGATAAGGCTGAAGCATTCAAAACAATCTTCAGCCAGAAATGCTGAGCAGATGATCCATCTTGGCCTACTCCAGAGGTCCCCAGCATCACATGTGCCAGCCTTCATCCAATTCAATTCATTCCATGTGATATCAAGAAATGGCTTAAGGCACTGGAGACTGCAAAGACTATGGGCCCTGACAATATTCCGGCAATTGTACTGAAGACTTGTGCTCCAGAACTTGTCATGCCCCAGCAAAGCTGTTCCAGTACAGCTACAACACTGGCATCTACCTGGCAATGTGGAAAATTGCCCAGGTATGTCCTGTACACAAAAAGCAGGACAAATCCAACTCAGCCAATTACCACCCCAGCAGTCTGCACTCATCATCAGTGAAGTGATGGAAGGAATCATCAACAGTGCTATCAAGCAGCACTTGCTTAGCAATAACCTGTTCACTGGTGCTTAGGTATGGGTTCTGCCAGGGTTACTCAGCTCCTGACCTCATTACAGCCTTGGTTCAAACACGGAAAAAAGAGCTGAACTCCAGAGGTTAGGTGAGAGTGACTGCCCTTGACATCAAGGCAGCATTTGACCGAATGTGGCATCAAAGAGCCCTAGCAAAATTGGAGTCAATGGGAATGAAGAGGAAAACTTTCCAGTGGTTGGAGTCATACCTAGCTCAAAAGAAGATGGTTGTGGTGGTTGGAGGTCAATCATCTCAGCTCCAGGACATCACTGCAGGAGTTCCTCAGGGTAATGTCCTATCCTAATCATCTTCAGTTGCTTCATCAATGACCTTCCTTCCTTCATAAGGTCAGAAGTGGGGATGTTCGCTGATGATTGCACAATGTTCAGCACCGTTTCCAATTCTTCAGATACTGAAGCAGTCCATGTCCAAATGTATCAAGACCTGGACAATATCCAAGCTTGGTCTGACAAGTGGCAACTGACATGCATGCCACACAAGTGTCAAGCAATGATCATCTCTAACAAGAGAGAGATTAACCATCGCACCTTAACATGCAATGGCATTACCATCTTGGAATACCCCACTATCAACATCCTTGGAGTTACCATTGACCAGAAATTGAACTAGACTAGCCATACAAATGTTCTGGCTACAAGAGCAGGTCAGAAGCTAGGAATCCTGCGGTAAATAACTCACCTGCTGACTCCCCAAAGCCTGTCCACCATTTACAAGGCACAAGTCAGGAGTTTTATATAACACTCTCCACTTGCTTGGATAAGTGCAGCTCCAACGATGCTTAAGAGGCTCATCACCATCCAGGACAAAGCAGTCCGCTTGATTGGCACCCCTTCCACAAACATTCACTCCCTCCACCACCAATGCACAGTAGCAGCAGTGTGCCCCATCTACAAGATGCACTGCAGGAACTCACCAAGCCTTCTTAGACAGCACCTTCCAAACTCATGACCACTACCATATAGAAGTCAAGGGCAACAGATAGATGGGAATAACACCACCTGGAAGTTCCCCTCCAAGTCACTCAACATCCTGACTTGGAAATATGTTGCTGTTCCTTCACTGTCGTTGGGTCAAAATCCTGGAACTCCCTCCCTAATAGCACTGTGGATGTACCTACACCACATGGACTACAGCGGTTCAAGAAGGAAGCTCACCACTACCTTCTCAAGGGCAACTAGGAATGGGCAAATGCTGGCCCGGTCAGCAACGCCCACATCCCAAGAGTGAATAAAAATAATTTTAGCTTCACATTCATGCAATATGTGGCAAGTAACATTTGTGCCACACAAGGGCCAGACCACCCCCAGCAAGACAGAATCCAACCATCTCCCCTTGAAATTCAAAGCTTTACTATCTTTGAATACCCCACTATCAACATCTTGGGGGTTACCATTGACCGGAAACTAAACTGGACCGGCCATATAAATACTGTGGCTACAAGAGCAGGTCAGGCGCTAGGAATCCTGAGGTGAGTAATGCACCTCCTGACTCCCCAAAGTTTGTTCACCATCTACAAGGCACAAGTCAGGAGTGTGATGGAATACTGGCCACTTGCCTGGATGAGTGCAGCTCCAACAACACTCAAGTAGCTCGACACCATCCAGGACAAAGCAACTGCTTGATTGGCACCACATCCACCACTTTCAATATCAGTCCCTTCATCACTGACGTACAGTAGCAACAGTGTGTGCCATCTAGAAGATGCACTGCAGCAACTCACCAAGTCTCCTTTGACAGCACCTTCCAAACTTGCCACCTCCACCACCGAGAAGGACAAGGGCAGCAGATGCATGGGAACGCCACCACCTGAAAGTTCTCCTCTGAGTCACTCACCATCCTGACTCAGAAATATATCATCATTCCTTCACTGTCGCTGGGTCAAAATCCTGGAATTCCCTCCCCAACAGCACTGTGGGTGTACCTACACCACATGGTCTGCAGCTTTGCAAGAAGGCAGCTCGCTACCACCTTCTCAAGGGCTATTAGAGATGGGCAATAAAAATGCTGGCATAGCCAGCAACACCTACTTCCTGTGAAAGAATTTTTAAAAATGTGTAATATAGTTCAATCATGAAGTGCCAACTCAAGGATGATATTTTGGCTTCACATGCTACAGTATCATTTTCAAGAGTTGAGGAGTTTTTATACTTTATGTTTTATAATTTATGTTAGCAGAGAGTTGACTATCATGTGGATTATTTATTAATGTTGAAATTTAACCAGTATTTGAATGCAAATGAGAAGAACTCTGTTTTCCTGGTTGGAGACTAATTAAGAGATGGCAATATAATTCAGATCTGCATGAATTAAATCTAAGCAGCTGTCAGTTTCAAATGTGTACCTGTATCATACCTCTATCATTAATATATATTTTGAATTGTGTGATAAAGTTCAAAGTATAACAAAATACATACAATTTTATGATTGAAATGGCATCAAGTGTAGAACAAAAATGCAATGAATAGAAGCTTTGCATTCTGACCTACGAAACAAGCTCACCTCCTTGAGACTGTAATGATACTCCATCTACCAATTTCAGTCAGTTATTTATGAAGTGTGATGTGAAGGCAGTAGACCAGATATGTGGTGCCAATTGCAAACTACATGAAGGGCTGTTAAAAAAGAGATCTGGGAACATATATTCTTAGTGCTCTGTTCTGTGGCAGTTGAAAGTGAGCAGGTATGGCTATTCATTTTCTCTGAGCCTAAAAACACTCAAAAATAATTTACAGATTAACCCAGTAATCCAGAAAGCTCTCAGAAATATTTGAAATGCAGTTTTGCCAAAGTTGTTACTCAAACCAATGTGAAACAACCTCGTGAAAACAAAGTTTCTTGATTTTATGAACTCAGCAGTGGGATCAGGACCAAAATTTGATATCAGTCAGAGGGTTGTGAGGTTGGAAGAGATTGCAGAGATGGGAGGGGTGAGGACATGGAAGGATTTGAAAACAAGAATGAGAATTTTTAAATCAAGACGTTGCTCGACCAGAGCCAATGTAGGTCAGTGGGTTCAGGGATGATAGGGGCATAGAACTTGCTGCAAGTTAAGACATAGGCAGCAGAATTTTGGATGACCTCAGGTTTACAAAGTGTGACAAACCAGCTAGGAATACATTGGAATAGTCGGGTCTACTGGTAATGAAGGCATAAATGAGGGTTTCAGCAGCAGATGTACTAAGACGGGGGCCAAATCAGGTGATTTTACAGAGGTAGAAATAGATGATCTTCACAATGGCACAAATATGATGTCCAAAGCTCATCTTGGGGTCAGAAGTGACATCAAGGTTGCAAATATGAACAGACTGGCTTAATCTCAGACTGTTGCTGGGGAGATGATGGAGTTGGTTGCTAGAGAATGGAATTTGGAGTGGCTACCAAAAACTAAGGCTTCAGTCTTCCCAATATTTGAGTGGAGGAAATTTCCACTAATCCAGTACTCAATTTCAGCTAAACAACCTGAAATTTAGCAACAGTGGTGGTCATGTCAATGCACATCCAAAACTTTTGCATGGAGGTGAAAGTGGCAATACTAATATACCCTAAAATGCTGTATACACCCATGTGGATAAACTACAGTGGAATTTCTGCTCCACAATTTCAACTAAATTATAGTTAATTCAAATGAAAGGTTATTACATCTTACTAGCTTCAATGATATAGTAGTCCTATTATTTCACAATTCTGTCTTCTCTTCGTTAGACATTGTTTGGTTCCTGAATAACCTACGTGATTATACATCAGTTAGGTTCTATTTTATTTTAAATGTGGTTATGTTTAGCAAATAACATTAAACTTGAACCCTTGTTGGAAAAATGTACCTTATGGTAATCATATCTTGGCTCCAAAACAGGTGCAGATATATACATCCTGGCATCTTACAATGGTTCTAATTTGGTGCATAGCTTGAGAACCATGGCAAATGCAAAACTGCTTTCAAGTAATAGATCTTGTACAATGTCAAGACTATATAGTTACAGTGGTAAAGCTCTGCATATAATAAAAGAGCCACTGCAATTGTATTTCCTTCAATAACATAGAAAGATGTGTGTATTTTTAGATTAGTAATTAGTCATTCTTTAACAAGTGGTAAAAGTTTATTTAAATGATAAAACATAACAAAATTCCACTAACATGACAGACAAATATACATACAATTAAAAAACTCAGGTTAATATGCTAGCATAACATTTCAAATGTAACTGTGCTTGGAAGCACAGGTGCATGTTTCCTAAAGGCATTCCCCTAGAATTAATAAGAACATTTACATCTAACCTTTTTTTCCCTTGCACAATTCTAATTCAGTCTGTCTTCCTTCACTGAAGGATGAAACTGTGGACCCTGTTACCAATAATTCTAGCTCCAAACCAATCCCTTTAAGGGAATATTAAACGTGTTTTTACCACTAGAAGTAGAATGTTTATATGTTCATTCATGTGTGCAGGAGTATATTTCCACTCCAAAATGTAAAAAAAAACGGTTAAATGTCGTGCTTTATAGAAGCGCTTTGTTTCACTTTTCTGATACTAAGAAACCCGAATACCTCTTTACCTGGAGACACTAATGCCATTAGAAATGCATGACAGTATCTAAAATAGCTAAGCTTTAATATAGGATATCGGCCCATTCATTGTTTTGTGTTATTCCCAGTGCTATTTTTCGTTCAGCTTCTTTAACCGTATTTCCCCATTAAACACATTACTGCATTTGTTATACACTCAATATTGTTCATTGAAGGTAGTGATGACTTGCTACTGGCTCTTAAAACGGAAGAACCAATGTCTGATTCAAACTAGGTAGCTTTGTTATTTCTCTTGGGTCCAGTAAGTTACCACGGCCTCCAGACTGATTTTGAATACATTACAGGGGACGTGCTTTCTGTCCTACAGTTATCAACTTTTTCTTGCAACAAGGGACTCTGTCCAGCAGTAGGCGAATCCGCTTCATCTAGATCGGAGCACAGGTCATCACTGGAAGCAGTGGACACAGGAGACAGTGCTGAGGGGCTGGCTTGGATACCACCTCCGGGGGACACCAATAAGTGGCACACATCGTCAGGCCCAGGCCACATACTGGGGCCAGTTTCGGCCATTAATTCGCCCAGTAAATCCTGAAAGTGATCTTCGCTCAATGGCATAGACTCCAAGAGGTGGTTCAGTAACTCGGCGGCCACTGCAGAGTCGATCCCCGGGCAGTTTGAGACGAAAGTATGCACCTCATGCATGCACTGAATGTAGCCAGCTGCAAACCTCTCATTCGCTTCCTGGTTAAACCTGTCTGTTTCTTCCAAGAAGGAGAAAGGAGAGAGAATAGAAGTCACTTTCCATTGCAACAGTTACCATTGAAATATAATGGTCGCCTGGATAAGGCTGTGCAGCAGCATTTGCAATAAGTGCACTGCAGTGGCTTCCACTCTTTGATTTCTGTTTTACAGGAGGAGATTTCAAACTGTACTCACCAACATTTCTGTTGCGAAGTATGTTTTGGACACGTTTCACGGTCATCTCCAGCACCTCCGCATTCTCCATTTTCGACTGCAGCTGAGAACATTTAGCACATTTTAGATTTTTAAATCATAACTGAAATCTGAAGGATTTTTTTCCCATCAGTACAACTAAAAACTCACTTCCGTATCCGCCAAGATCAGTCTCAGTTCTTGCAAGCTTTCGTTAATGCGGGCTCGTCTCTTTTTCTCGATCAGTGGCTTGCGAGTCTGAAATCAGATAGGGAGAGGCACGGAGTTAGAATGCTATTTATTGCAATGCACGTACATTGTAAAAGTCGGTGATTAATGCTGCCTCCTGTAAGTGCACCGATTTACCTTTCGATCTTCTTTGACTGTATAATAGTCCCCTTCATCCCTGACAGAACCATGCTTGCTAGGTTTGCACGATGGAGCCATGTTGTTTAGGAGACCAACAACCTTTCTCCCCCCCCAAAAAAAAGGAAAATCCTCCCACCCAAAGCACGTTTCGATAGCAGCCTTTACGCTTACAACCTCCTTTTTATTCACTCTAGTCTGCCGTTGGCAATCTCTCTATTTATACCCTGTCGTTTGCATTTGAATGACTGGGGAGCGGCGCGTCCCGTGGACGCCTACAGGTCATTAGCTTATCCAATAGCGAGGCGATGCTTTGTCTGGAGCTCAAGGCTGCGCTCTGCCTGCTGTCAGGCTCTGGCTGGCCACGTGAGCAATGGGACTTTTAAAGTTATTTGTTACGCAATTGCACTCAGCAGAATTGTACACTTTTTTAAAAACAGAGAAAATACTATAAATAACGCCACGTTGCCCTCGCACCCCAAAGCGTTCACTATCAATTTCAGGTCAATTCCCATACAAGAAACAAATAGGCTGAACTATTTATTGTATAAAAATTGTACACTTTCAGACAGGAATCGTTTATTATGCTTTTACACTCCAATGCAGGACGACAGAAGTGTCGGGAAAAAAAAGCGCCCCACACATAAACAGGTACAGCCACACTAGTTACCAGAAGAAAAGGCCATAACCAAATAAAACGTGAAGCAATAAGTCATTAATGTTGATATCTGAGCGTTAACGTTAACCACCTACTTATTTTTTCTCGTTTAAAAACAACTGGGAAGGGCGCAGAGTGTGAAACACTAAAAGGGATTTTATTATGTCCTGCCCTGCAAAATTCTGGGTATGTAGGTGAAATGTAATATGATGCTGACAGTTAGCAGCTGCAGCCTTCTCGCCAGAATGAATCAAGTAAGAGCATTAGTCCATCCCTAAAGAGCAAGCGACAGGTGTTAGCCCTTGCTTCATTTGTTTTCGTCTTTTACTGCTGGTAGCGTGTATCTGTCATATTTATTATATCCAAAGTACATCCACCATCCCTTCTCTTGCATTGGTTTCTGCAAAAGTGATTTGCTAGATACGTAATCAGCATAAGTCATTTATCCCCTATTTTTAAAATTACACTCTTGTCAGATCAATTATGTAAATCTCTCCCTTTTAACTAGCAGTTATCCCGTTTTATTAGAATAGTAAACACACACAATATTGGCCAGCATTCTCACTCTAAAGAACGCGCCTGAAAAGGAGAAAAAGTGTTTTGCATACTTTAGAAATAGCCTCAAAGGTGACTGTTTGCAATTTGTATGGGAATGTTTTACCGGAATACAATAGGAATGTCTTTGCATTCGCCCAGAGTCTGCTGTTCCTTCATTTTGTGTTTCTACCACACAGCCTCTTTAACATTGCAGCTTAAATCCTCTGGTGGGGGCTATTTGGTGAGAATCAAAGGGGTGTCACTTCAACGGGGGATGGTTTAGCTCTACTTTTATAATATATATGTTTATATCCTGAGCAGAATTCTATCAGCGATGTGACGTCTTGCCGATTTGAGTTCATGTTCACTTTACATGTTTCGTGTCGCAGCGAAAGACCCTCTATTGTTGATGACATGTGTGCGCTTCTGAAACACTTCGGGTGTCCATAGAGAGAAACGAGCAGCACACAAAAAAGAGAGCGCACAGACGTCATGGTATATGCTTTAAAACGCTTAAATGTTTAATAAATGAATATTAGTGCACCGCCCAATATCAGATAGGTTAATGTGACTAAAACCTTGGGACATTTTTTATTGAGTTACTCTTTCTGAGTTATAACAAATTATGTACTGTTCAAAACAAAGCATTGCTTCGATAGGAATAGAGGTTGTAAAACGCCTCGAGTGGTAATTAGTTTTTTGGGCTTTTCAGTCGATGATTCGAGAAGTTGGTGATGAGATGAAATAAATTCCACAACGGGCATGAAGGTTACAATTCGGAGCTTTAATTTTTTTTAAAAAAAAGCTTGGCTGCTTGCCATGAACGTAATTGGGCTCAGTCATTATGCAACCTGGTCAGCGAATCTTGCAGCTGTCGTTGAAATCTTTTGTTTAGGCCAAACAGGCGTCCCCGATTCTGGCTTTCAATATATTTCATCAGTATTCAAGAATGGTTGGCTTGAGAAATAATTCTGATAATAGAGGGAACTGTGTGCCTCCCACCAAATAAGTTACGGGGAATGCCTGCTAAGTTGCATCTGCGGTGTCGTGCCTCTTTTCTGTTTTCAAACACTTGGAAGAGATGGCATAACGGGGTGATTCGCTAACATTGGTCCATTTATATGTCGCATCTGTGTTGGTGTCGGTTCCTTCCGAGAATGATCTGAATTTTAAAATTATGGAGATACAGTATTTGGAGAAGCGTTGTACTTTGACCCTTACTGTGAACAGGATTAGAATCTAATGGTTCAGAAGCAATTTGTTACCCGTACACAACTGCAGGAATATTGCAACAAAATATCAATTAAAATGTACTGATAAAAACCCGAAATACTACCATAGACAAGTAACTATCTCGTGTCGTTTTACTGAATGTTGGACGCGTTCTGTATTTTATTGGAAGCAACAGTGACAAGAGGGATCACTATTTTTCTGTTCAGGGAAGCTTTTCTATCCTGCCCTTCTATGCACAATGTGCAAGGAAAGCCAGCCTCGCATAACTGGAAGGGCGGGGCAAGGCCAAGGCCACTTATTCCGCCTCCCCCCACCACCTCCACCTTCTCTATCATTCACACATATCGTGTATGGAATCACTATGGTCAAAAAGTTCCGAGCGATTAGCCCACCTATGTGGACTTTGTTCTCGTTCTGTTCATATCACGGGACATTATATATCTGAATATCTCTTCAAGAAAATAAAATTACGCAGGACAATTGAGGGAAAAGTCGGAGATGTTATCGACAACTCAATTACGTGCTGGATCCATCAAAGCGATTCTTTCCAGACAAAATGAATCCTCAATGAGATTAACCACGTTCAGTGAAAGGAACAGTTTCGTATGTATTATATGTGATTCCAAACTCACAATTAGCAGAACATTTCATCACAGAACACATGTCAACCGATACAGTTCATGCTTAATCGTTTCATGGCCTATAACGGGGTCTCCATTTGCTTCAATATTATTAAAAATCCGAAATGAAACACGTTAATCTCGTTATATGCATGATTCTGTTAATACTGTCGAACATTTCACTTTTTACACTGCCTTAAAAAATAAACTTGTTATCCTCCGCCTTTTTAGAGATTTGAATCGCAATAGTTTATCATTAAAACGCTGGACAGATATAAAGCAAACTTTAATTGGCAGTTACCCTCATTTATTGGAACTGTAAACACATAATGTGGTCCAGCATTTTCATTTTAAAGGGCAGGTCTGCAAGGAGATTAAGAAAAAAAGTGTTTACATACATCAAACGTGACTACAATTTGCAGGGGCATATTTCACCAGAATACAGTTAGAATGTGTCTACATTCACTTATACTTGGCTATCCTTTCACTTCATGTTCTTTTAAATATTGCGTTGCATGTGTGATTATATTCTATGCTGTTACTTGGATTTATTGAAGTTTGTGTGTAGTACTGAAAACGATTAGATTTATTACTGTTTCTGGTTTGATATTTTTATGAGCTGAATGTTTCCTATAGTGATAAATTCTTCAATGTATGGGTTTAATGTACTAATGTGTATTGATGTAGAAATCTCATAGGATCTGAACAAACGTTAGACAAATCTCATTTTGATCCTGGCCTGTTGGATATGGGGAAGCCGTTAGTTTAGCTAATTCTCAGTTTGGCTGCAGTGATAGACAGCGCTGTTCTATTCTGGAAATACTCAGCAGGTCCAGCAGCATGGCTGGAGAGAGAAACGTCATTAACAGTTCAGGCCGTTGACAGGCCCGCTGAGAATATCCAGCATTTTCTGTTTTTATTTCCGACTTGCAGCATCCAGTGCAGTTTGCTTTTCCATGTATGCTCAGGGTGATGGGTGGCATCTTAATGAGATTTCTAAAATTGGTGTAACCTCTTTGAACTTCTTCATTTTGAATGTAAATGTATTTCGTGACGTACTCCTGGTGAAAGCAAAGGTAAGTAAATGGATGTGTCCGAAATATTTTAATGTGGAAAACCCAGAATTTTTAAAATGCATTTAGCACTTCGAGGTTTTTAAGCTCCAAATTTTTCAAACAAACCAAACGTCTAGGCATTAAATCGTTTCAGAGGATACTCTGCATCTAAGAAAGATTAATTTCTACAAGTTCTCATTACTATGCAATCTAAGTGATTAAACATCCGCAGGAATTATGTTTGCAGTTGTTGCATTTATAATAAAAAACATGGCACCATTTTCATTAAATCCGCTGTTCCCATCGCTTTTTCCGCTTGAATGTGTTTGGTCTTAGTAAGAAATATTCTGCAGATCCTACTACACGGTGCCAAGCGGTTTCTCTCATTGGTGGCCGCTATTGATGTACTTGGCACGGGGCAGGATGGGCACTGAAAATTAGGAAAATGTTTTGTTTTAGTAAATGATGGTGAGGGGGCGGGGGTAGGGTTCTATTCGGGGCCTGATGCACAAAAGAGGGTTACTGAAATGGTAGGCAAAGCGGGACTTGCAATCTTAAATACATTCACAAATGAGTTGTTTTATGTCCCAATTGTTCACCGCCTTAAGGCCGTGGGAAACTTCCCTCCCAAGTTTCCATGTCATAGAAAAGCCTGGCCGGACTCGGCTGCTAAAAGCGACAGCTTTCACTCTCCAAAGATCACAGCAAAACAAAGCATTTACACGACGATTGAAGAAACTTCTGAAGTCTCTATTAGCACTTGTTTGATGTTTGTTTATGAGCAGCACAATCGTTTCCCTTTGCCGCATTTTACCATTTTACTGAACGCCCCACTGCTTGAGTTCAGTTGTTGCGCGCCTCTACCGTTTTATGAACGGAATTGGGCCACATGTTGTGTAAAAGTAATCCTCGCTATTATTGTTAAACTTTGGAATGCAAGCTGACTGAAGTATCACCATCTCCTACCGTTGTACATTTTAACACAGGGCCTTTGAAGTTGTTCTTTGACTGGATTTAAAGTTAGATTCAAATGATCAATACAATCTATTTGAAAATGAATGTTGCAGATTTAAAATGCAATCAGGCCATACTGTCCCTCTTTGCCCTGAAATATTTGTAAACTCGGCCATTTTGAAATTTCAGTGTAAATGTTTATAAGTGCTATAAAGTTAGATTACATTTTATAACATCCATATTGTTACTCTCGAAGGTTCCGCTGCAATGACAATATAAAGGAAGCATTTTTGTCAAACTACAGGGTAAGTTTCCTGTAATATATGTGATTCCAATATTATTAACTTCACAGCATCATAAGAGAGCAGAGAATTCTCTTAAGGTATTTAAAGAGTCAGTTAGCTCTGGGCTTGGAACTGATGCAACGACGGACCGACAGGGTTTTAACACCTGTTACAGAATGAGACACAAACTGATTTTCAAAATTTATTAATAAGTCGTTAATTGCAATATAAACATAACACAGGGGAAAGTAAAAAGCCCGCAAGCAACTCTATCAAATAAATTAGATGTATTTCATTGAATACAACATTGTAAACGCCTTCTACAATACAGGCTACGGATAAGCATCCTTCAGCGTGAAGTACCCTGATTTTAGCACACATACGGGACATGATTTGCCCGGAAGTGTTTCGAGAAGCATATCTATGAGATACATAAGGAGAGTCTAATATTTAGAAAAGTCATACAGTCCCTTCACCAGGGTCTCCACACATCTGATGATGCAGCCGATGGATGGTGCATGAAGGATAAATCTTCTTGGAGCTGTTGGGTAGGCGAGCTGGCAGGTTGCTGAAGGTTTGCGGTAGGAACTGGAAATTGTTCCGCGTTTTTCCCGCACGCTTTAAATCCAGGATTGCAGATTTGGTCTGGAGATGAGCGAGGGAATGAATCCACAGCTCCCGAGGAAGCGGCGTTGACTGAAGGCATGTTCCCATGGGTCACCGACGAGAGCTGAGTCTGAGCAGGTTGGAGGTTAACTGTAGGTGTCTTCAGTCTGGGCTGACGCGAATCTTCGCTGGATCGAGGCAGTGACTTGAGTAAGTGATTCAACAAGCGCGCCCCGACGGTTTTGTCCATCCAATCGCAGGTTAAGAGCAGGTTGTGAACTTCATGCATACACTGGATGTAGCCAGCACTATATCTCTGCTGAGCCTCCAGTCCAATTTTAGAATCGGCTGAAATAAGACAAGGCATAGTGATAAACATTAGATCAGTGAACTGGACGCTTTCTACTTCCCAAGTACAGTCTTGTAAATGTGCAGATACTCCAAATTCAAAGGTGAAAATACATTAGCATGAACTAATTTGAAATCCACCCCCCCCCCCACACGTTGTCTTTATTATAGTATAGGATTACATTTAATACATGTATAACACTTCCTATCCATCTTCATAAAACATCTTTGTGTTGTTACACTTTACTCCGAATATCAGCAAAAATAACAGATTTTGAAGTAAAACTCACCAATCATCCTGCTGTTTTGAACATTCTGAAGATGTTTGACTGTCATCTCGAGGATATCGGCTTTTTCAAGTTTTGATTGCTATAATATAATGAACAGATGTTGTTATATTCTCCCTTCTATCAGTTTGAATAAATACCAGCAGCAATGCGTATATTTAAGGCAGAGGAACAAGAAGAGAGCGAATCTTGCACTTACATCCAGACGAAAGGCACCAACTACTGTTTCTTTCAGTTGATCGAGGCAGTTATTGATCCGTTCTCGTCTTTTTCTCTCGATGAGAGGCTTTCTTAACTGCAGGACAGAAGTAAACGGGATAAGCAAATGCCAAAGGCGAAATCTAGCTTCCAAAAGCAACTTGGTTGACAACGCACTTTTCTTACCTTACGTTCCTCTTTGGCATTGGAGAGTTTTTCCACGTTGTTGCTAAAAGTTGTGGCAGTCATTTTCCACCGATCTGCAGTCTGGGAGAAAGATTTGCTGCTAGCTAGTTTCAGACTGCCTGAAGCTGTGATGTCTTCTCGCTCTCTGCTGAACTTCTATTTATATCCATGAATTAGCATGTGAATGCGTGAGTTCCTCCGCTCAGCCACTTTCCCACACTTGGGGTCGCGGCCAGAGGCGAATGTCCATCAATCAGCAGTGACAGCTCACTGCTCGCACTCAATGGCCAGCCTGCCCGCCCAAAGAGCGACAGATGGCTAAGGCCAGGAATCTCTTCCAGCCCAATCTTATCTTTCCTTCAGCACTCGGAGCAGTTCGCATGACTCTTCAAATCACCTCTCCCTACATTCCCATGGATTTGATTCGCAGTGAGAAATGAGACGGTGGTACTCCTGTTACACCTGGGAACCCCGTCCCTTTTCATTGCAGTGAATGGTGCCAATTTTGTTACTGCAAAAACATGAAATGTATCCGCCCTTTCCATTGACAGCTGTTAGTTTGACTTCTTATTTAGGCTTGTATCATTTTCCTAGTTGCATTGTCAGGACTTTATCTCTGTTCATTATGGAAAGGAGTACAGTGAACTCGTATCCTTTACATTTTCTTGAACGTTACTGTATCATGCTTTTGAAATAGTTTATGTATTTACTTTTAACAATGCTCTGGATAGACCCATATAGAAAATCAGCCTCTTTCATTTTTGTAACTATAAATGTATTGCGGTCTTTTTACACAGTTCTTCATTAAGATTGAGAATCACTCATTTTGGTTCTAAAGTGTGACCTCTTTCATATGTGTCACTTAAAAAAACCCACACATTTCCATATTAAGAATGCGCTGCAAACTACATCAACCCGATGAATTTTTGCTAGCAACTCATTGGAGAACCATTTGAAATGAATGCACATAAACCACAGCTCTGTGGTTAGAACTGGATATAAATGCTATTTTAAAATGATTATTGCTTTTTCATTTTTTTTTGAGTCAACGATTTTTGGCTGGAAATTCATCTTTTTCAGATTTTTCTCAGTTCATTTCCTCTCTGTTAACTGGAGAACACAGCGTTTTGATGGTGCTTGTTTGTAGATAGCCCAGCGGCCGGGTTAAAAGCACGGGCTGCATTGTGCATTTCACGTCAGCTCGTTTTCGCGGCTGCTTCGTATGTGTAACGGTCTGTACCGGGAGGTCGCGTTCTCGCCATTAGTCCCTTTGCAAATCTTTCACTCGTGGATCTGCGATTCTGAAGACAAGCTAGTTAAACCAGTCAGGGGTGAGACGTAAAGCAAGACGCCGTATAAATCCTAATTGGAGAATTGGGGGGGTTATCCTTATTATAATTTGAAAACACGATTTTTAAGGAGGAATAGCGTGTAAACTGACTAGGTCACACTACCAGTTGTAACTTTAAAACTTTACATTATTTTCACCAGACTATTACCTGGAAATGGGCGGATTATTTTATGAGGAAAGGTTGGGCAGGCTAAGCTTGTATCCATTGGAGTTTAGAAGAGTTAGAGGCCACTTAATTGAAACATATAAGATCCTGAGGGGTCTCGACAGGGTGGATGTGGAGACGATTCTCTCTTATGGGAGAATCTAGAACTGGGGACCACTGTTTAAAAATAAGGGATCGTCAATTTAATACAGAGATTAGGTGATTTTTTTTCTCTCAGAGGGTTCTGAATCTTTGGAACTCTCTTCCTGAAAAGGTGGTGGAAGCAGAGACTTTGAATATTTTTAAGGCAGAGGTAGATAGATTCTTGATAAGCAAGAGGGTGATAGGTTAGAGGAGGTTGGTGGCATACAGATTTCTATCATGATCTTATTAATGGCGGAGCAGGCTCGAGGGGCTGAATGGCCTATTCCTGCTCCTTGTTCGTATGTACATTACACATGTCAAATACAGCACTTGGATTTCAAACTCTAAGACGGCAACAACGTGTATTCAAACATTCAAACCACAATTCCTTTCCAGGTTCTCGGTTTCATTTAACAGGCGCAGTTCCTTAGAACAGAAGGTTAATCTGACCATTATAAGCAGTAGTGAATCTCTCCGTGGCTGTAAGCATGCATTTTTGTTTTTAACCAGAACTTTAAAAAATGTCCATCACACTCCCTGACGCGGCTGGAAGTGTTTTGTGGAGGAGCTGGGCTGTGAACCAGATACGGAGGCAGATGCCCATTCATTCACTGCAAAGTTTTCTCTCTCTCTCGCTTTTGAAATACTTCGCAGCGGTCGTGTTTGCCTTAAGACACGCGACTGCCAGGCGCATGAACGAACGTGGGAAATTCTTCAGAACAATAACCTCCTTTCACAATATTTCCTAACAACCGTCCAGATTAACTGTGGAGACAGTGCTGTGCAGCGGAGTGGATGTGGACCATAAGGTGAATCCTTCCAGATGGCGTGACACCAGTTTAATCACTATGGCAACGGGTACTCTCTTGCATCACTCCAGTGGCTTTCGACAATTACATGTTCGTATTTACTCAAACCAGTCGACTTCTTTAATTTTATATTTTAATGGATTTTTAGCGCCTTTTACTTCAGGAGAGACCAGTCATATTATCCTTGCGTCACATGTTACAGACCATAGACACCATTTACTTAAATATTCGGATGATGCCAAATTATATTAAAAAATGACTTATTTCTTCCAGCCTTAACTGAAGTGGAAGAGTTCGCTCCCCAATGGCAGATCTAAGTCTCCACACCATTTACCCACATAATAACAAAAATCAGTCAGACTGTCCAAATCTCCTCAACCTCGTATAGTGAAAGAGTTCCAGATTTCCACTAACTCTACTCATGGTATGAAAAAAGAGCCTCCTAAATGGGCTGGTTCTTGTTTTGAAATGCTGCCCTCCAATACACGTTAATTTTGTTATTCACCAAATTTAACGAATGTGATACAACTGCAGTAAAAATACATCGCTGAGACCCTTCTGAGTCCTATATTTTTCCCCCAGTATGTCGTTGTACCTTGGGCTCGTTTATAGCTAATGCATTCAAGAAATCCGCCCCTTTCCCATCTGTCGCAATAGATTCCCACGGAGGGTGCACAAAGTGCTTTTAAAAGGCAGTGCAGGGAACATTCCGCAACATCCTTTTTAGACGGTGGGATTGTGCGATACGACATCTCATGACCCGGCATTGTTCGAAATCCTTCCCACGCCCAGAAGCTGAAGGTTACACTGCAGATCTTTCTAAACGCGTTAACGTTCGTTCTCCATGAATTGGTCCTCATTGGGTTTTACCATAACGCCCCGCACAAGACTGAACAGCACGATTAAAGACAGGACCCTGCCGCTTTTATGTTGAATTCGTTCATTCCATCGGATCAGATCAACACGTGCCCAACGTCTTCATTCTCTTTCTTATGTGCAAAAACAGCATTTTTTTCTCCAGAAATTGACAGTAGTGGATCATATTAACATATGTAAACGAGCATGACGTAATGAAAACCAGGGGATCCTGTGTAATGATTATATGGGTTAAAATGTTAATTGAATCTAACACTTTTAAATCAACTCAATTGTTACGATTTTGGTGTCTAGTGGCCCAGAAATGGGAACAGTTGCTCTGTTCGATGTGTGGTCCAAGGGTAATCACTCTCTTTTCGGGAATCTTTAACCATGTGCACAGCGAATCCCAGTTGCTGGGGAACAAACGAAGAATGCTGGAAATACACAGCTGGCCAGTCAGCATTTTGTAAAGTGAGGTCCTGGCATGTGATTCCCTACTGGTCCTTCCAAGCCGGGTCTTGCTTCCCTATTCGGAAAGCAGTCCTGCAAAGCCCGTCCCCCGCCCCTCCAAAAAAACAATGTTACAATGAAGGAGATCAGAGATTGAAACAAATACCTGAATGCCACCTTTACACTGCAGCCCAAGCCCTGCTAAAGCGGAGCAGTTTGGAAAACCGGCCCCATCATTACTATTTTGTTTGCAATATGTGAAATTCGGCAAAAAAATTGCGGCTTCTTTTCATAAAACAGTAAGTTTGTATGCCAGCGCTCAGCATATATTTAAGCACGCCTGGGGATCCCACCAAATATTGTCACATTCCTGGGAATAAAACTGGTATCGTGGGTCTTCCATATTTTTTAACATCAACTTATTTTTGTACGGCACCTTTAACATAATAAAATATCCTAAGGGTGCTTCACAACAACATTACAAGACAAAGTGTAACACTGAGCAACATTAGGAGATATTAGGAGAGATGACAAAAGCTTGCTCATAGAGGTAGGTTTTAAATGGTGTCTTAAAGGATGAAAGCGAGCTAGAGAGGAGGAAAAAGTGTAGGAAGGGTATTCCAGAGTTTAGGGCCTAGGCAACTGAAGGTGCAGCCATCAATCAGGATGCACAAGAGGCCCGAATTAGAAGATTGTAGATATCTCAGATTACAGAGATAGGTAGAGGTAAGGCCATAGAGGGATATGAAAACCATTTTTCCACCCATTATAAAAATGACCTGATTTCCATGGAAATGAAAATTGACCATTTTCTATAATGGGCTAGCCACAGGAGTAGTTTTATAACTGGGTTGCTGCTGCTGCTTGTAGCTATCAGGAGATCTGCTGTCATGACATGTCACAGTTGTCTGTCTTGTATCATTCTCACACATCCACTGTAATTCATCTGCAACCAGTCTGTGACATCCGTCATCCAACTACACCTAGGTTGACCCCTCTTTCTGCTGTCCTTCACACTTTGCCCTCCAGGAGAGATCTCTGGAGCTCTTCAGCTCTGATCAAGTGGCCAAAATATCCACATTTTCTCTCTATATGTCACTTCTTAGAGCTATGTTTGTAGTTGCAATTCCAAACACCTCTTCATTGGTCTTCTGGTTAGTATATGGAATTTTTAGCGAATGACTGAACATCCACATTTCAAAAGCCTCTATTTTCTTCCACAGAACTTTATTTATTATCCAGGTTTCTGAGACAGACAGGAAAGTGGATAGAACGGAGCATCTTATGAGTTTTTTTCCTTGTTACAAACTTATATTTTCTACCTGGGTGTCAAACTGAAAAGCAACCTCAGCATCAGCTACCCAAAGATAAAAAGAGGAAATCCATTCTATTGTTGCCAAAAATGTGTTTTATTAGTGGGAAGAAACAAATATAATGCATGAGTAAGGTAACGAATACAGACTTCTGATTACACTTGAATTTTAAAGATTTTTTATTACCAATTTGTATACATCTTTCATCATTATTATTTTTGTCAGTTTTATACAGAAACCTACAGAGTACAAATTAAAAATGTACAACAGTCATCCTTCCAGGCGAAAGATGAATATTACCTCAGATTATTTAAGCTGTCAATTTATCATTATAATTGATATGGATAGCGAAGGAGAGCTATAAATCAATGTATATAGATCCTCAATTAAAAATAAGCCTCCCAAATTTCAAAATATCAACAAAGGTATGCCAAAATTATAACAATGATGGGCAACAAGGAATGATTTCAAACCTGAAACCTAATTTTGGTATGGTGTTCCCATACCAAAATTCCCTGAATTTTCATCTTCTGATATGACTGAAACCTCTCATAATTTGCTGTTGATTATTTTATATGCCCTGATAGTAAATTTTAAATAGTCAAAATGAGAGCTTACCTATTTAACCAATTCATATTTTACAAAGCTGTAGAGTAAGTTTATGTAACAATTCATAAATTAGAGCCCAATGGTGGGCCAACTCCATGAAATCTTCATAAAGATTGGAAGTTATGATTAAAAACCATTATGCTCTCCTATCTGAAGTTATTTATTTCATCTATGGACTTAATGGCCTGATGTTTCTATGGGGGCTTTCTAGTCTCCAATTGTAAGGTCACAGGAAAACCTGAAGAAAGGACATTGGTGAACATTTTTTTATCCATTACACCATTTATCTGCAGCAGGTGGGGGCGTGCTGAGGGTTTGGGGGGAGGGGGGAGCGGAGGGCGTGGGTGGTGGCTGGTGTTGGGTTCTGTCCATATAACAATGAAGTACGCCTGTGGGAATTCCAAGTGAATTTGTTTTTTAAATCAAAAACAGAATTACCTGGAAAAACTCAGCAGGTCTGGCAGCATCGGCGGAGAAGAAAAGAGTTGACGTTTCGAGTCCTCATGACCCTTCGACAGAACTTGAGTTCGAGTCCAGGAAAGAGCTGAAATATAAGCTGGTTTAAGGTGTGTGTGGGGGGGGCGGAGAGATGTGTGTGTGTGGGGGGCATCTCTCCGCCCCCCACACACACACCTTAAACCAGCTTATATTTCAGCTCTTTCCTGGACTCGAACTCAAGTTCTGTCGAAGGGTCATGAGGACTCGAAACGTCAACTCTTTTCTTCTCCGCCGATGCTGCCAGACCTGCTGAGTTTTTCCAGGTAATTCTGTTTTTGTTTTGTTTTTTAAATGCCGTCTTTATCAATGTGAACCATTTCACTTTGTCATTGATACAGATTCTGTAGTATAATTTAGGTGTGAAATTACCAGAAGTGTATTTAGCTAAGTGGTGCAAAGTCATCTCCAGGAGGTAATCTCACACCGCTGTGGTTAACACCCACAGCAATTTAACTGCAGTCTGTGTGAAGCCAAGTTTAAAAGGTTCCCAGGCAGTACATTGGACAGTCTGGGAACCTTCCTAGTGTTTTAAATGTTAGCAGACAAGTCTTCTTGAAGTCTCCAATGGAGACAGCGTTCAGATGCTGGAAAGTAGAACCCTAAACAAAAACAGAATTACCTGGAAAAACTCAGCAGGTCTGGCAGCATCGGCGGAGAAGAAAAGAGTTGACGTTTCGAGTCCTCATGACTCTTCGACAGAACTTGAGTTCGAGTCCAGGAAAGAGCTGAAATATAAGCTGGTTTAAGGTGTGTGTGTGGGGGGCGGAGAGATGCCCCCCACACACACACATCTCTCCGCCCCCCACACACACACCTTAAACCAGCTTATATTTCAGCTCTTTCCTGGACTCGAACGCAAGTTCTGTCGAAGAGTCATGAGGACTCGAAACGTCAACTCTTTTCTTCTCCGCCGATGCTGCCAGACCTGCTGAGTTTTTCCAGGTAATTCTGTTTTTGTTTTGTTTTTTAAATGCCGTCTTTATCAATGTGAACCATTTCACTTTGTCATTGATACAGATTCTGTAGTATAATTTAGGTGTGAAATTACCAGAAGTGTATTTAGCTAAGTGGTGCAAAGTCATCTCCAGGAGGTAATCTCACACCGCTGTGGTTAACACCCACAGCAATTTAACTGCAGTCTGTGTGAAGCCAAGTTTAAAAGGTTCCCAGGCAGTACATTGGACAGTCTGGGAACCTTCCTAGTGTTTTAAATGTTAGCAGACAAGTCTTCTTGAAGTCTCCAATGGAGACAGCGTTCAGATGCTGGAAAGTAGAACCCTAAACAAAAACAGAATTACCTGGAAAAACTCAGCAGGTCTGGCAGCATCGGCGGAGAAGAAAAGAGTTGACGTTTCGAGTCCTCATGACTCTTCGACAGAACTTGCGTTCGAGTCGAACGCAAGTTCTGTCGAAGAGTCATGAGGACTCGAAACGTCAACTCTTTTCTTCTCCGCCGATGCTGCCAGACCTGCTGAGTTTTTCAAGGTAATTCTGTTTTTGTTTTGGATTTCCAGCATCCGCAGTTTTTTTGTTTTTATCAAAGTAGAACCCTATGCGGTTTGGTTGGCTGTGGGATGGGGAGAAAACCATGCAAGAGCTAGGATTATAACTGGAGTGTGTGATTCTATGTTGCTCCAAGCAGATATCAGTGAGAGACACGCAATTGCAGTATAACATTGCTTTAAAATACCCAGAGCTGTCCGGAAAATTTCAAATAAATAAGAACGTAATAGTTATAATAATTAAACCCATACAATCTAAAAAGGTCTCATTTGCAATGTTGGCATTGAATTAAAATGAATGCATTATAATTCGATAAGTATGTTAGTAGTTTAAGTTTTGTATTTGATGAGTGACTTGTATTACTGAACAGTGTCAACACTTCCAGTTCTGTTCACCTGGCGGTATTATTGGTTGCACCATTGTTTATGATAAAAGGGCAATGATTCAAATGCAAAACTCAGAAGATGGTATAAACTTCAATAACTATCCTTTGAAGCTCTAAGATTACGTTAATGCCATGAACTTGATTTATAACGTGCAACATAAACATTATTATATCAACTTGCCATGCCATAATTACTGTGGTGATTTTAATTGCAGATTTCTCTTCTTTCCCATTGGGAGTAGTCTAATTTCCACTTGCATTTTCTCAGTTACATAACAGTTTGTGAATCGGGGTATATAACCCCATCCCTTCACTCACAGGACGCTATGTTGCAGCTCCACCGTGTGCCATTTCATTATTTTTATTTTAGGTTAGTTTAGCATAAATAATTCTTCTATACTATGATTACTTTTCATTGCAATATAAACCATCCAGTGTGCCTGTGCATACTCTCAACACAAAGAGTCTCGGATCTTCTGATCATCAACCTGCTTTAACAACTGTTAACATCACAAACTGTTTTTTATAACAACTCTTTGCCGTAGTGCTATAGGGCCAGTTTGTTTTTAAACTCTGACAACTCTCTCCTGCTGCCTCACTTCGTGAAATCTCTCGTTCTCCACTTCTATCTATTTATGATCTTACAGTACATTTCAGGCCAGCTAGCGCCTCTTGAGCTATTTCGCCTCTACCTCTCTCTCAGTAGAACAGTGGAAGTGACAGACAAACATTCTAAACATCCCTCTCACTTAAGAATAGGCCATATTACCGCAATGTTTAAGTGTAAAAGGTCTGTTTCCATAGTTTCTTGACTTATTAATGATATATGAGTCACATGTATTTGTGTCTTATAAGTGCCAAACGAAAATTCCCATGGAAATTCAAAACTAGCACAGTATCAGATTTAGGTATGATATCCTCCATAGTTGAATAGCCTTCTGACTGTCAAGAAAAACATAAAAGTATATAAAAATATCCAACTATAAAAGAGCAAATATCTCTTCCACTAGCCTGTAATCCAAAAATGCGATCTAAAAAAAACACAAGTTGTATTCCTGAAAGAAATATTGCACATTTTACGTTTTTAGTGCATCCCAAAATGCTTCACTTAATGGCTGTTCCCAGACAACTTGCCAAGGAAGAGGAATGGAGGGCAGGGCTGCTGAAAGATGCAGCAGGGAGATGTAATCAGAAAGGGGAGGCAAGTAGTGTGGGAGGGTAGTGGTCGGGCGAGGGACATCAGTATCAGTTGGCCTGGATCAGAAGCGGGGTAGTGGGGGCGGGGCCGAGGGCGACGGCAGAGATGCGGATCGGTTGAGGCGCTGTGGGTAACGTTGGCCAACAATTGACATGTGGAGTTAGGAGGAGCACTCTCACTTCTTCCAGTTCCACATTCAAAACAGTATATTTTAAAAACTCGCCCTGTCAGTTGTGGCCTGCAAGTGGTCCATGTAAAGGTCACCTCTTAGATCTGGTTTTCCTGAGTGGAATTGGGATTAACAGCTTCCTGAGGGCTTCAAACCAGCATTAGGATACTTAATTGTATATGCAAAGAGGCTTAATGTCTGCTTCAGGTATGGACCCTAAACGCCATTTTGTTTGTGGTTTATTGATAAGTTGGGAAAAGTACTTTCATCTGAATGAGCGTATGCTTCTTGCCTGTTATATTGATGGCTTTTCCTGAAAACTGGGTGCTGAGTAGCCGAATCTCGAGGTTTACGACAAATCATTCCATACTCCAAAAATGTCATGGAAAAAACTATCACAAAACAATGTGTTGGACATCAAGATTAGTAAAAGTATTTTGAAAATCCTCGCCACAGCCGAAGTTTTTCTCCCCCAGCCAACCAGTTTTACAACTTGTCAAAGAAAACCTATAACTCTTCAAGAGAACAGACATAAATTTGTTCCCAAACAAAAACAGAATTACCTGGAAAACCTCAGCAGGTCTGGCAGCATCGGCGGAGAAGAAAAGATTTGACGTTTCGAGTCCTCAGGACCCTTCGACAGAACTTGAGTGAGTCCAAGAAAGAGTTGAAATATAAGCTGGTTTAAGGTGTGTGTGTGGGGGGCGGAAAGATAGAGAGACAGAGAGGTGGGGGGGGGGGGCGGGGTGTGGTTGTAGGGACAAACAAGCAGTGATAGAAGCAGATCATCAAAAGATGTCAACGACAATAGTACAATAGAACACATAGGTGTTAAAGTTAAAGTTGGTGATATTATCTAAACGAATGTGCTAATTAAGAATGGATGGTAGGGCACTCAAGGTATAGCTCTAGTGGGGTTTTTTTTATAATGGAAATAGGTGGGAAAAGGAAAATCTTTATAATTTATTGGAAAAAAAAAGGAAGGGGGAAACAGAAAGGGGGTGGGGATGGGGGAGGGAGCTCACGACCTAAAGTTGTTGAATTCAATATTCAGTCCGGAAGGCTGTAAAGTCCCTAGTCGGAAGATGAGGTGTTGTTCCTCCAGTTTACGTTGGGCTTCACTGGAACAATGCAGCAAGCCAAGGACAGACATGTGGGCAAGAGAGCAGGGTGGAGTGTTAAAATGGCAAGCGACAGGGAGGTTTGGGTCATTCTTGCGGACAGACCGCAGGTGTTCTGCAAAGCGGTCGCCCAGTTTACGTTTGGTCTCTCCAATGTAGAGGAGACCACATTGGGAGCAACGAATGCAGTAGACTAAGTTGGGGGAAATGCAAGTGAAATGCTGCTTCACTTGAAAGGAGTGTTTGGGTCCTTGGACGGTGAGGAGAGAGGAAGTGAAGGGGCAGGTGTTGCATCTTTTGCGTGGACATGGGGTTGTGCCATAGGAGGGGGTTGAGGAGTAGGGGGTGATGGAGGAGTGGACCAGGGTGTCCCGGAGGGAGCGATCCCTACGGAATGCCGATAAGGGGGGTGAAGGGAAGATGTGTTTGGTGGTGGCATCATGCTGGAGTTGGCGGAAATGGCGGAGGATGATCCTTTGAATGCGGAGGCTGGTGGGATGATAAGTGAGGACAAGGGGGACCCTATCATGTTTCTGGGAGGGAGGAGAAGGCGTGAGGGCGGATGCGCGGGAGATGGTGTTCCCACTTAGCATCAGTGTCCATTGAGAATTATGTGCTGATGAACATTGTAACAGAAACTGGGTGAAATTCACATAATTAAATGTTACATCAGGCTGCTTAGTTGGACAAACTTGTCTGCTGTATGTATTTGATGTTTTTTGAGCACCGTTGAACCATCTGGACACGCGACTCAATTGCGTCAGTTGGAGCGTGGGAAATATCCGCAGACAATGGGCCTTTGATAAACAAGCCTTTCATCCCCTTCCACTCTCCAGCTCCTACTTCTAATTGAGGTGAATTTAGATTGCAATTTTAAACTCACTTTATCTCACCATCTGGGTTTGTAAACAAAAGTTTCCACATTTGATAGTGAATCTCAATTTAATGTTATCCAAACCTATTTTAAAACATTTACAAACGGAATGAATTTTCCCGGAACCAGGTCAATTTAAAAATAAATTGACATCATATCCTTGTCCTCAATTTATATATTCCCATAGGATCACTATCATCACAACTTTTGATTCAGAACAGTGCCACAACAGTAAAAAGTCATGTGACATCAGGCCTGTGGAAATAAAAATACTTTATTTTGATGATATAACTATTAAAGTTTCACCTTCTAAAAACTTAAGAGTTAAAATCAACCATGGTTCCCACTCCTTGTTATCCAATTCAATTGCATGTGCATAGCAGTAGGTGAAGAAGTGGTTGGACCTGGTGATAATGTCCTCTGTGGTTTAATAAACCGCGAACAGCCATTGCTGAGGCTTTTATGTGGAAACTATCACTAAAGAGAGGCATTATTGACTGAGGAGAGCTATTGCTCCTCATGTAACCATATCCGAGCGGAAAGTTCCTCATCAAAGATGAGCAGAGAAAATTGGGGGAAGGGCGGTGAAATAACGGTTGGAATGATTTAAAAAAAAACTAGGGCAAAATATTTCCGTACGGCTTAATGCATCGGGATCAATGGTTTGATGTAATGATTGCAGCTGCCTCGTCTCCACATTAGCAATAGCACTGGGGAAATGGTGCTGCTCTCTGCTGGGATTGTGGGAGGGGAAGACAGAGACAACCACGTTTGTCACTAATATATTTTGCAGTCAGCCTTATTCATAGAAATGTCAATTTTTTCGGTAAATGCCTCATGGGCTCAAAGGAAGCTTGGGAGAGCAAGCTGTTGCACATGAAGAGGGAGAATCGCTGGCTTTGTGTAGCTGCCTTGGTTCCTTTGAATGATTATAGTTCTACACCCACGGACTGTTAATGCTCCGTTCCTATGTTTAGTTGAGATAATGCATCTGGTCTCTGTTACTAACTAGAGCAACCAGAAAGCAGATAGGAGTTTCGCATTCACACAGACAAAACGTGTCTTTGAGATAGATAAACATACTGGTAGATAGATCTTGGGAGGCAGTCAGTATCCGTTATTGTTTAGTGGTGGATACCTGCTGCCACTTGCCTACTTTAAGAGTCTAGCATCAAGGTCTTTAAGGGCTAGATATGGTACTTCCAGCTGTTCTACTCTGAGCCATTGATGGGGCTTACACTTCAAGGCAAACAAAACAGCCTCTACTGCATTAGTGTAACATTTTTCCATTTCCCACAAAAGCCATTCTGTGACTCCTTTGACTGAAGCATGAACATTGACAGAAGCAACTAAACTTATTTTTTTCCCCTGATAAAAGAAGTCCCCAGGGGTGGGGAATTGGTTAGGAAATAGGAGATGGAGAGTAGGGATAATGGGTATGTTCTGCAGTTGGCGAGGGCGGGGACGTGTCGTGCACTGGGTCCAATGGCAACCAGGTGGGCAGTTTAAAAATGGCACAGGCAGCCCTTTGAATGCTGCTGATGAAGAAGCATACAGTCTGCTTGTGGAGATGGCACCTGTGGCTTTGGCAGTGGCTAGAGATGCCAGGCAGGAAGGCAGGTTGAGTGGGCACTCAGCTCCCTTCTTTTTGGATGAGTGCCTTGCTGTGCTCTTGGACAGGGTGGCTGCCAGTAGGAACACCCTTGTACCAAGGGACAGAAGGAGAAGGCCACCACACCTGATGAAGAAAGCCTGGGAGGAGGTGGCAGCGCAGGTCAGCAGCCATAACGTGGTGTGGCACACATGGGTGCAGTGCTGCAAGAGGTTCAAAGACCTGCTGCACTCAGGATGGGGGAGCACCATGTTGGCATTGGTGAGTGTGCAAAAGTGTTAAGAGCTGGCTGCCCCACTGTAGAGCTCAGGGGGTTAGAGTCTGAGTGCCAACTATCAATGACACCAGAGCTGGCCAAGGGGGTGAGCCCTGGCTGCTTGGACTCAGTGCCTTGCAGCTTGAGGGCTACAACTTGGATGTGCCCCATGAGGTGTTCCTCAGGTGGGTTTGGCCAGGCTGCAATGGTGCTGCAGGTACAGAGTGGACTAATCAATGCTCCTCTGTTGTTCCAGGAGAAGACAAGCCATAACCAATCGGAGAAGTCATGGACAGGCAGAGACCCACCCAACCTGCTGCTGCTCACTAGGTTCGAGCAGGATGCCTTTAGCTGGAGAGCCAGCACACTCCCTGTGCAACCGGGAGTGGAGAGGCTGGGGTGCCAGACGAAGGTAAGAGTGCATTGCACAGAGGTGAGAGTTTTGGATTGTGCAACCATTCTTGTGTAGTCTCTTCATTGATGGGAGCCTCAAACCTGGAGTCCCCATTGATCATTGAAAGATGATGACACCATGATGCAGATCTCCATTGTCTCACCAGGGTGCCTGGTGTGCATAGTGACAGTGTGATGACTTTAACTAATGACATGTCCTTGTTCTCCCTTAGATTCTTCAGCCGGTGTTTGCTCTGTGGACCCAGCAAGAGGGCTGCCGGGCTTCATCTGCAACTACATTACACTGCACTCTGAACCAGGTACCAGTGCAAATACCAGCACCTTGGTAGGCATTTAGATCGTCAGCTACATTGTCAGTGCACATTGGTGAAGGCACCACATTCACTTGAGGTGTAGGTGGAGGGTACTGGAGACCAGGACGATGCTGGGTTGAAGGCATGAGCCTCTGGAGTTGTCCATTAGGCGGCAGATGCTGGATGTCCAGCAAGATGTGCGGGAGGATCTGGCAGAGATCCATGAGGGTATGTGTTCTATGGTCTCTGTTGTGGAGGAATCCATGCGGAGCTTAAGCACTGCTTTCAGAACACTGAGAGTTTAGAAGAATGAGGGATGGTCTTATGGAAACATACAAGATTCTGAGGAGGCTTGACAGGGTTAATGTTGAGCAGATGTTTCCACTAATGGGGGAATCACAAACTGGGGGACATAGTTACGGATTAAGGGACACTCATTTAAAACTGAGATGTGAAGGAGTTTGTTCATTGAGAGTAGTGAATGTCTGGAATTATCTACTCCAGAAAGTTCTGGAGGCTAGATCATTGAAAGCAATAAAAGAGGAGGTGGATAGATTTTTGAAATGTCGGGGAGTTGATGGCTATGAGAAGCAGGCATGAAAGAGGAGCTGAGACCTGGGGCAGATCAACCATTTTATTGAATGTCCGGGCAGGCTTGAGGGGCCAAATGGCCTACTCCTCCTATTTCTTATGTTCCTATGTTTCCAGATACGGGCAGGACATCTTGCACCTGGAGAGGCACCATGCACATCGGTCAACCGGCTGCAGAGAGGTTGGGGTGTCAGATGAAGGTAAGAGTGCAGTGCACAGAGGTGAGAATTTCAGATTCTGCAAACATTCTTGTGTAGTCTCATCACTGATAGGAGCCTCAAAACTGGATTCCCCATTGATCATTGAAAGACGATGGCACCATGATGCAGATCTCCATGTCTCACCAGGGTGTCTGGCATGCATAGTGACAGTGTGATGACTTTAAACTAATGACATGTCACTGTTCTCCCTTAGGTTTGCCACCACGCACCCAGTCGCAGGATCCTGAAGACACACTGCTGACATCAGAGGTCTTCCAGGCTCCAGATGCACCTTCGTCACACCTGCTCTCTGAACCACGCACCAGCACAGATACCAACGCCTCAGTGGGCATTAGATCTCTGGCTAGAGTATCAGTGCACAGCGGTGAGGGCACTTCACACTCACTTGAGATGCAGGCGGAGGCAGAGAATGTCCAGGGTGATGGCTGAAGGACTGCTCGAGACCAGGACAATGCTCAGTCGAAGGCAGATGATGAGCCTCTGGAGTTGTCCATTAGGCAGCAGATGCAGGATGCTCAGCAAGATGTCTGGGGAGAATCTGGCAGAGATCCATGAGGGTATGCACACCATGGTCTCCGTTATGGAGGGGTCCATGCAGAGCATGAGCACTGTGGTGACCCTCATGGCTGAGTCCACTGCCTCCTCCATTGAGAGAGTGGTGACTCTCATGGAGATGCAGCTCCAGGGACAGAATCGGGTTCCTGGGGTTGTGCTTGGACCTGCAAGCCCTCACACCGGCAATGACCTCAGGTGGCCAGTGTCAGTGTGGGAGATGGGTGAGGCATCCAGTATCGCAGCTAAGTGCCCCTCCACCAATGGTGAGCAGGGAGGTCCTGAGTGACCTCATGTTGGTGCACAAGCTGCTTGTCATCTCTGCCATCTCCTCTCAGGGCACTCTGGGTGATGACAGCAGCTCCTCCATCCCTCTACCAGTGACTGTGGCATCTGATGAGGCTGTGATGACTAGGGAGATGCCAGCCATGTTATTGGCCGCGCTCTCCCAAGTGGGGCCAGCACAGGCTCCACTGGCCAAAGGAAGACTGCCAAGGTCATCAAGGCCAACAAGACATAGAGTCAGCAAGCTGTCTCCAATACCACTGCCAGCAATGTGGGTGGGTTGGGGAGGATGATGGTGAGGGCACCAAGATGCAGCACTCCACATGTAAGTTTAAGGCACCATGAGCACAAGATGGACTGTTCACAGGTGATCTTTTGTTCAGTTATGTTTGGTTTATATGTCTACTGGTGTGGACATCAACCCCAGTAATGGTCCTGTCAATGTGATTTCAATGTGACAGTAATATTACATTTGTTTTTGTTGTGATGGCCTGAGTATGCTTCACCTTTTATTTTTGGCGCAGGATACGCCAGTATGTAATGTTGGATGTGAATGGCTCTAAGCTTTACTGTACAGGCACTGAGTGGACTTTGGGTTCACAGGACAGGGGCATTTCGGCCACCCTGGATGGAGGCGGCAGCTCATGCATGAGGTGGAAGTGGTTCTTTGGCAGCCTAGCTGAAGGAGCGTTGGATCAAGGCGTCACTGGTGTACCTACCTCCCTGGAGGTTATAGAGGTCTGCTTCCATGCCCTCAGCATTCTCCTCACCATGCTCCTCTTCTGACTCACCATTGGATTCATCCTCTGCAGCCTGTGCAACTGCGTCAAGAACCTCTTCCTCCAGTGGGTCCCCCCTTGCCAGTGCCAAATTGTGGAGAGTGCAGCATGCAACCACTATCAGTGACCCACTCTGGGGGTTATTGTAGTGCATCCCTGCACAGTCCAGGCATCGGAAGCGCATCTTCAGAAGACCTATGGTCTTCTCTATCACCACCCTTGTGGAGGTATGACTCCTATTATGACACTGCTCTGCCTCTGTTCTTTGGTGTTGGAGAGGCGTCATGAGCCATCATTTCACCCAGCAGCCATCTATCCAGTCAGGCTGGAAAACAGAAGAGCCTCAGCACCTGGGAGTGTCTCAGGATATAAATGCCATGGGAGCTGCCTGGGTACCTTGCACAGATTTTCAGAATCTGCATCCTGTGGTCACACACTAACTGCACGTTTGTGGAGTGGAAGCCCTTCCTGTTGATGAAGGCACCCGGCTGACCCGCTGGTACCTTGATGGCCACATGTGTGCATTCGAGTGCACCCTGGATGGGGGGTGGGTGGGGGGGAGTGGAGGGGAGAGCCAAGCAATCACTGCAATGCCTTTGGCTCGGCAGCCTGGCTAGCCTCATCCATACGCAAATGAATAAATGTCATTACCCGCCTGAACAGAGCTTCTGTCACCAGCTTGATGCAACTGTGGACAGCTGATTGGGTCTCTCCACACAGATCACCCACTGACTCCTGGAAAAACCGGATGCATAGAAGCTGAGGGCCACTGTGGCCTTCAGAGCCACTGGCATGGAGTGTCCACCCACACAGTCAGAGCTAATCTCAGGCCCAAATATCTGACAAATGGAAGCCACAGTCTCCCTGGAGAGTGGAGCCTCCTTTGGCATTGCACCTCAAACATATTGAGGTAGCTGCATGGCCGCTTGTAAACCCTGGCAGCAGGATAATGGCGTTTTCTCTGGCCCCTTCCGCCTTGAGCTACCTGCTGGCCCTGCACCTGCATCTCTCCTCTCACAGGTCGCTTCCCTGGAAGCTGCATAGGGACGCGTGGCCTCCTCTCCCTTCTGCCTCTCGTTTCCTCCTCAGAGGAGGTGCCTCCAGCGGAGACCACAATCTCCATTACCAGGATAACGGAAGGCTGGCTGGTACCTGGAAGGGCCCACACGGTGTGAATCCTCCGGGGGCCTTGGAGAAACCAATGAGTCCTGAAATGAAGCCTGGAAATGCTAACAATGAAGCCCCGAACAGAATGAAACTGTCAAATACCAATAAACAACCAGCAGCGAATCATCTCCAAAACTCTTCACTACTCACACTGGCAATGTTGCTGGCCCTTTTTGTCTTGCTCTTGGATGAGGTTTTGCAAAATGTTGGCTCTCCGCCTGCCCATTTTGCCCGTGCTCATTGCACGGGAAACATGAAATCTTGGCCAATTGCCTTTCTAATGGCCTTAACTGGCATCTTAATTGATGGCGGGCATGGCTCCGACACCCACGAACCTCAGCTGACTGAAAAATTGTGTGGGATGATGTCAGGACGCTTGCCCGACGTCATCTCATGCGATTTCATGCCTGATCAGTGTAAAATTCTGTCGTGTGTGTGAGGTGTGTAATGTTGGGTGCAGAAGATACTTATCTTTAACACTTTCTATTCTTTTGTGTTCTTTCTTTTGACTTAAAACGTTTTATTATTTATCTCATTCTAAAACACAAAGTCAAATATTTATAAGGACATTAGTGAGAAAGGATCCTGGCTCAGAAAACCAGGAAGTAATATCATGTTGAACAGTAGTACCATTGGACAGAGCATTAAATAAGAAATTATTGGAGTTTATAAACAAAGGCAATGTAATAGTTGTAGATTCTTTAATCTTCATATAGACTGGACCAATAAAATTTGCAAAGATTGTCTGTAAGATGAGTTTGTAGAATGCTTTTGTGATGCTTTGCTGGAGCAACATGTTGTGGAACCAAATCGGGATAACACTGTTTTAGATCTAGTAATGGACAGGATTTTCAGGGCGTTGGGCAGGCATGGTGGGTGAGCTCGGGAGTGGCCGGGAAATAATCTGCCACCCGCGATTGGCCCCCAACCACGGTTTCACACTGGCTGGCTAATTAACAGCCAGACAGCAAGAAACTTGCACAGAGAAGCTCAGCACTGCTGGGTTGGGGGCAGGAGGGCAGGAGCTGAAGTCTGCGCATGAGAGGGGGAGTGTGCAATGAAAGCTCCTTGAAGGCAGAGAGCTGCCTCAGTGAGCTGAAGAATTTTAAATACAAAAATAAAGAGTTTGCAATTCTAAAAGAAAATGTCCCCACATTGGACTCTGTCACCTGGACATATAGAGTATGAAAATTCTGTCAAAACATTTTCATTTTTTTGTTAATTACTATCGGAAACCTCATTCCACCCAAAACATCGCACAAGTGCGTGATGACATTGGGATGCTTGCCCGATGTCATTGCACGCAATTTTATGCCCAATCAGGTCAGGCGCGTGCCTGTCAGTGGGACATAAAATTCTGCCCATAGATTCTGGAACAGTCCCAGCAGATTGGAAGTTAGCCAATGTAATACTGCTATTCAACAAAGGAGGGAGAGATAACAGACAACTACAGATAATAACTACAGGCCAGTTAGCCTGACACCAGTCATTGGGAAAGTGCTGGAATCTATTATTAAGTGAGTTTTAACAATACACTTGGAGAAACATAGTATGATTAGAACAAGTTAACATGATTTTATGAAAGGGAAGTCTTGTTTGACAAATTTATTAGAGGTTATGGAAGATGTAACTAGTAGAGTGGATAAAGGGGAACTGGTAGGTGTAGCATACTTGGATTTCCAAAAGGCATGCAACAAGGTGCCACACGAAAGGTTAATGCACAAGATAAGGGCTCATGGAGTTGGAGGTGATATATTATCATGATGGAGGATTGGTTAATAGACAGGAAGCAGAGAGTAGGCATAATTGGGGTATTTTCAAGTTGGCAGGGGGCTGTGATGTCTGGAGTGTCGCAAGGATCAATGCTGAGGCCTTAACTATATATAATATTTATTAATGACTTAGACGAAGAGGCAGAGAGTAATGTACCTAAGTTTGCTAATGATACAAAGCTGGGCGGGAATGCAAGCTGTGAGGAAGACACAAAGAAGCTGCAAAGTGATAGAGACAGGGTAATGAGTGGGCAACAAGGTGGCAGATGCATTATAATGTGGGTAAGTGCAAAGTTACTCACTTTGGCTGTAAGAATAGAAAAGCAAAATTTTTTTAAAAGGCATTAAACTTGTAAATGTTGACATTCAGATAGATTTGCCTGTACTTGTACAAGGAACACAAAAGGTTAGCATGCAGCTGCATCAGCAATTAGAAAAGCAAGTGGCACATTGGCTTTTATTGTGAGTGGATTGGAGTACAAGAATAAAGAAGTCTTGCTACAATTGTACAGTGTTTTGATGAGACCAAACCTGGAATACTATGTGCAGTTTTAGTCTCCACACTAAAGGAAGAATATACTTGCATTGGAGGCAAAGATTTGCTAGATTGGTCCCTGGGATGAAAGTGTTGTCCTTGGAGGAGAGGCTGAGTAAATTGAATCTATACTGTCTGGAGTTTAGAAGAATGAGAGGTGATCTCATTGAAACAGTCAATGAGATGTTGTTTCCCCTGGACGGGGAATCTAGAACAAGGGAATACAACTTCATGTTAAGGGCTGATCACTGAAGGTTGTGAATCTCTGGAATTCTCTACTCCAGAGGGTTGTGGATGTGCTGTCACTGAATATATGTAAGGCTGAGAAAGACAGATTTTTGGTCTGTCAGGGAACAAGGGACATGGGGAGCAGATGGGAAAGTGGAGTTGAAGCCCAAGATCTGCCATGATGGTGGAGCAGACTCGATAGGCCTTTTGATCTACCCCTATTCTTATTTCTTATGTTCTTATTTTATCCAGGATTTGGTGTCACTAAGACAAATTAAATAACATTTTAAACAGTGGGCAAATGTCATCACATGAACAGCATTGAGTGATTGAATGCCATGTGATAAAATCTCACATATTTAACTCTCCAGGAGCAGGTCAAACCAGAGTTGTAACACCGGCTGGAATTTTCCAGCGCCTAACGCCGGTGGTATCCTCCAGTCCTGCCGATGTGAATGGAGATTTCAACGGCTCGTTGGCCCCACCATGGGGGGCTGGAAAATGCCAGCCACTATGCCCACAATTGTCTACTATCAGCTTTTCCATTAATATTATATCTGATTGAAGAGCGGCCTTAATTTTCTTTAACTGCTCAGAGTATATTCAGAGCTTTCCTGGCTATTATGTACTTCTAATCAAAAAAAAAGTTACATCTCATTTGTTTTGCATGTGACCAGTCAGCCGTGTTGGCTTCTTCTGACCATGTACAACCCTTTAGACTTTAGAGAGCTGCATTGCTTTAATACATTTCAATTCCTCTTTAAAAAGGCTATTTACTTTGGGCACCAGCTTGACCAATTAACCTGTTTCAATTCTTCTGCCATTTTACTGAAGTCAGCCTTTCTAAAACCTGGATTTAATTACTGTTGGTTCTGTTAACCAATCGAATGCATTTCATTCTTCATCTCATCCGATGCCTCAACAAGAAACTTTTTCTCTTAAGTGCTTAGGAATGCAAGCTCCAACAACTCATTGACACCAACACCCATCCAGGACCCTCCACCCCTGCTTGTCCCTCTGTCCACATCCCGTCTTCCAATCCCAGCCCCGGCCATGTATTCACTATATCCCCTGACCTTCCCCTCTCTGACACTGAACGTTCAGTGCTCAGTAAAGGATTTGGTTTCATATCCTTACGCCCTCATCTCAATGAATTTCGGGCTCGGCATGATGCTGAACTCTTCTTCCGCCGCCTTCGTCTCCGTGCTCACTTCTTTGGGCAGGAGTCCTCTCCCCGTTCAACGGATCCTTTTACCCACCTCCAATATTCTCCCTCCACCTGGACCCCTCCCTCTGGATTCTTACCTTCTCTTGATCTTTTCATTGAGAACTGTCGGCATGACATTAGTCGTCTCAATTTCTCTGCTCCTCTCACCCACTCTAACCTGTCTCTCTCTGAACTTACTGCATTCTGTTCTCTCAGGTCCAACCCTGACATTGTCATCAAACCCGCTGACAAAGGTGGTGGTGTTGTTGTCTGGCCTCTACCTTGCGGAGGCTGAGCGTCAACTCGCAGATGCTTCCTCCTACCTCTCCCTGGACCATGACTCCACCACTGAACATCAAGCCATTGTTTCCAGGACTGTCATTAACCTCATCTCCTCTGGAGATCTTCCTTCCACAGATTCGAACCTGATGGTCACCCAACCTCGGACGGCCTGCTTCTACCTCCTACCCAAAATGCACAAACAGGACTGTCCTGGCAGACTGATTGTGTCAGCCTGTTCCTGCTCCACGGAACTCATTTCTCATTATCTTGACTCCCTTCTCTCTCCCCTTGTCCAGTCCCTTCCCACCTACATCCGTGATTCCTCTGACACCTTACGTCACATCAACAATTTCCAGTTTCCTGGCCCCAACCGCCTCCTCTTCACCACGGACCTCCAATCCCTCTACACGTCCATCCCCCATGGGGATGGTCTGGTGGCTCTCTGCTTCTTCCTCAAACAGAGGCCCGAACAATCCCCATCCACCACTACTCTCCTCCATCTGGCTGAACTTGTTCTCACATTGAACAATTTCTCCTTTAACTCCTCTCACTTCCTTCAAATAAAAGGTGTGGCTATGGGTACCCGCATGGGCCCCAGCTATGCCTGTCTCTTTATGGGATATGTGGAACATTCCTTGTTCCAGCCCTACTCTGGCCCCCTTCCACAACTCTTTCTCTGGTACATCGATGATTACTTCGGTGCTGCTTCATGCTCTCATCGGGACCTGGAAAAATTTATTAATTTTGCTTCCAATCTCCATCCCTCCATCATTTTCACATGGTCCATCTCTGACACTTCCCTTCCCTTCCTTGACCTCTCTGTCTCAATTTCTGGTGATAGACTGTCCATCAATATCCATTACAAGCCTACCGACTCCCACAGCTACCTCGACTACAGTCCCTCACACCCCGCTCCCTGTAAGGATTCCATCCCATTCTCTCAGTTCCTTTGCCTCCGTTGCATCTGTTCTGATGATGCCACTTTCAAAAACAGTTTCTCTGACATGTCCTCCTTCTTCCTTAACCGAGGTTTTTCACCCACGGTGGTTGACAGGGCCCTCAACCGTGTCCGGCCCATCTCCCACGCATCCACCCTCATGCCTTTTCCTCCCTCCCAGAAACATGATAGGGTCCCCCTTGTCCTCACTTATCACCCCACCAGCCTCCGCATTCAAAGGATCATCCTCCGCCATTTCTGCCAACTCCAGCATGATGCCACCACCAAACACATCTTCCCTTCAACCCCCGACGGCATTCCGTGGGGATCGTTCCCTCCGTGACACCCTGGTCCACTCCTCCGTCACCCCCTACTCTTCAACCCCCTCGCACGGCACCTTCCCATGCAACTGCAGAAGATGAAACACCTGCCCCTTCACTTCCTCTCTCCTCACTGTCCAAAGGCCCAAACATTCCTTTCAAGTGAAGCAGCATTTCACTTGCACTTCCCTCAACTTAGTCTACTGCATTCATTGCTCCCAATGCGGTTTCCTCTACATTGGAGAGACCAAACGCAGACTGGGTGACTGCTTTGCAGAACATCTTCAGTCTGTCCACAAGCATTACCCAGACCTCCCTGTCGCTTGCCATTTCAACACTCCACCCTCCTCTCATGCCCACATGTCTGTCTTTGGCTTGCTGCATTGTTCCAGTGAAGCTCAACGCAAACTGGAGGAACAGCACCTCATCTTCCGACTAGGCACTTTACAGCCTTTTGGACTGAATATTGAGTTCAACAATTTTAGATCATGAACTCCCTCCTCCATCCCCACCCTGTTTCCGTTTCTTCCCCCTCCCTTTTGTTTTTTCCAATAATTTATATAGATTTTTCTTTTTCCACTTATTTCAATTATTTTTTAACGTATTTCCATCCATTGTTTTATCTCTACCTTTTAGCCTTTTTAGTATTCCTTCCCCCCACTCCACCCCCACTAGGTCTATCTGTACCTTGTTTGTCCTGCTTTCTACTTTTAATAAGCACATTCCTTTAGATAATATCACCACCTTCAACACCTCTTTGTCCTTTTGTCTGTGACATCTTTTGATTATCTCCACCTATTACTGGCTTCTTGTCCACAACCACCACCACCCCCCCTTAAACCAGCTTATATTTCACCCTTTTCCTATTTTTACTTAGTTCTGTTGAAGGGTCATGAGGACTCGAAACATCAACTTTGCTCTTCTCCGCCGATGCTGCCAGACCTGCTGAGTTTTTCCAGGTATTTCTGTTTCTGTTTTTGTTTTGAATGCATTTCCCAGGTGTTCTTCCTCAACGAGGTCTGATACCACGGCCGGGATTTCTGTCATGGGCAGGATAGAAAATTTGGCAGACCAGCAAAAACATCCATTGACATTTGGCGGGAAGTTCTGGCGGGACCAGAAAATCCCTACTCAATTTAGACTTGCAACTAAACATTACATTTAGTATATGATTCTAGTTCTTGAGTTCTCTGCAAGGCAGGCCTTTGGCAATCATTCATCAAACAATGGCAAAGTGGCATGGATTTTTACTCTGAGTTGGGGCGAGGAGGCAGGCTCTGAGTCTGCCTCAGCCAGAATGGGGATCAAACCCCTTGCTGTTTGCGTTAATCTGATTTACATGCTAACTGCCTAGCTAAGTGAGCCAACCAGACCCCCTCAATATAGGAAACCTGAGCTTTCTCTTTGAGATGCTGAGGTCGAAAACAGTCTTTGTATGGATAATGTCTTTATTGTTGAATGTGCTATAATGTCCTCTACAGGCCGAATAATGTCAGTGCACATTTTTAGATTTTGCTTCCATCAACTTTTGAGTTTCTTTTGTCTCTGTTGATTCAGATGCAATCTTTTCCTAACAATATCTTAATCATGTCATGCTCAGGGGCTTTCTCATATATTTTTTTCTCTATCAATTTTCTCCTCATTTGAAGAAACAATTTCACAGGCACTGTTTGCCTTTTTAAGTCTCTCTCAAGGGCCTATTTTCAATTAAGGATCTTAACAATGCTGCTAGACTATTTGACTTCAGTTAACCCATTCCTGGCTTCATCTGATATCAACACATGCACTTCCAGTATAGGTCACAGAATAATGATCAGGAGTGAGAATGCTGGCCAATTTTCACCTCTCCAATCCAAGCCAATAACCCTAAGTGCCATGCCTAATCTTTGCTCTAACTGAGAACAGCTACTCAGGGGGACAAATCTGGGATCTTTGTGATCGGTATAACACAGTTGTTCAGCAAATTAACTGTACCATCAAAGTAGTACGATTGTAAGATGTGTATTGCTGATATCGTTTCCAAATGAACTGTTTTCATTAAATCAATATGCACTGAACCTGGATCTGTTCAATTTAGAGTCATGGAAGGAGGCCATTCAGCCCATCAAGCTCATGCCAGCTATCTGTAGAGCAATCCAGTCAGCGCCATTCCCCTACTTTATCCATGCAGCCCTGCAAGTTTATTTCCCTCAAGCGTCCTAGCTATAAGTTTTCTGTGGATATAATCAAACTAGAAAAATAGTTATTCCCATTCATATGCGACTGAAAGTCTAATGTTCCTCATATGTTTTAAAAGACAAACCTAAGTGCAAGTATGTGTGTTGCCCATTCAGATGTGTCCTTGAACTAAGTTACCTTTGTTCAGTAGTGCACAGCACGTGGAAAATAGAAAATTTAAAGGGACACAGACATAAATAATGGCCCGGGTCTTGTGGTCTCAATAGTGGCAAACACTGAGAGTTTTGCAACTATTGAGAGCTGCAATGGCACTGTAACCTACAGGGAGCCCACTTACACTCGAATCTGCAATGAAGGAGCACTATGCAGCAATACTCAGGGGAACCTCCCAGGGAAGATGAGGAGCTGAGATGCTGAAAGGCAGGCCTGACAATCAAAGGAGATGCCAAGAAACTCTGGGACAACTCTGTACTCATACAGCAAAGGACTGGCAATGACAGAGAAAGTGCTGCTACTCCAGGGACCTTATATCCCGCCCATGGATGAGGAAATTATTAAAACGTGATTTCCACCCACCCGTTTTGCCCATTCGATGAGCTAAAGATTGCATGGGCAACATAAAATCGTGGTCAATAAGCTTTTAATGACCTTAATTGGCCCTTTAATTGTCAGCGGGCGCAGCTCCAACTCCCGTGCACACCCACCGACCTCAATGTTGCACGTGTGTGCGATGACGTTGGGACGCACACCTGACGTCATTTCGCACAATTTTACATGCATTCAGGTCAGGCACGCGCCCGACCTTGGAACGCAAGGTTCAGGCTATATATTTTTAAATGCAGTCCCAGGTGGAACAGGCTACCACTGCATGGTATTCCATCTTCTTCTTCTTTGGGATCGAGGATGAATTGCTTCCACTCTGGTTCAATGGGCCCTGAGATGGCTGATAAATCCAATGCACATCCGCAGACTGTGCCACATGTGGGGCAGGTGGTGGTTGAAGAATCAAGTAGATGGGTTGTTTGAAGGCTTTTGTGCTCTATACAACGCCTCGACTTCACTTCTGCATGTTCTCGACAAAGTCCCTTGATGTGCTTGGTGCCTTTCCAGATGAACCTTCTACATTTGGTGACAAGCCCAGGACTCCCGTGAGTTGGCAGGGAGGTCAACCCTATCTAGTGGCCTAGAAAAGAACTTGCAAAATTCATTCCTGCTTCAATGATGTTAAACAGCTGAAGGTTCCAACTAGAAACATTCACCCTACTTTGTCCAGCAGGAACCAGCGGATTCCAGGGTTTGATTTGAAGACCAGTTTATGCCTTCCCCAGATGTGTTAAATTAAAATTGGGGCTCTTTTTCTTACTATAAGTGGTTGTCTGCAGATATATTTGCCTGTAGGTTACAGTGATGGAGTTGAAAATTTATGCCATTCGGTTGTTTGTGATGTTGTTGGTTAGGTTGCATATTAAAGATTTATAATAACATTATAAAGGCGTTTGATGTTTAATAATGCTACATTAAAGGCGGAATCATCTGGTTCTGTTGGCAGCAGGCGCCATGGTAGGTGGGGTGGGGGGGTTGGTGGTGGTGAGGCTGGGGGGGCATTGCGGGGCGGGGGAGAAGGACACAATTCAGGGTGAGGGGCAGAAATCAGTCTCACGCTGTTGTGATATCACAGCGGGATCATCTGCTGGTGAACGAGAATCCCGCTGGAGGCTGGTAGGGTGAGGGTTCGACGGTAGCGATAGAAGGGATGGCGAGGGTGGTTGGTGGGGACCTGTAGACAGACACAGACCTGGGGCATGGAAAGGAGGAGGTCAGGGAGGTGAATTTGGGTGGGATTTTCGGGAAGGAAGGGAAAGTGCGTATTCACCTGGATATCCCAAAGGAAAATGGTTGTGTCTGGTAGGTCACAGAGGGGAGGTGGAAGGTGATGCCGAGAGGGGTTCAACTGTGATGGGGGAAAGGAAATGGGTGACTGGGGGAAGGGAAAAGATGGGGCTGCGCATGAAAAATCGAATCCAGACCATGCAGTCCAAATCGAAAATGAAATGAGTCGTGGTGGGCGAGATCAGATGCTAAATGGGGGTGTGATCATTGGATGGGTGGAGATGTAGGTAAGCTCAGATGGACAACTAAAAGCGAACCCCAGCAGGCAGCAGTGTGAAATTTGAAGGATCCACGAGCATGTAAGAGTGCTTGCACCAGGCTCCGAAAGGCCCCGCCACACACACTTATCCATCCAGAATCACTTGTGGACTGGCTGCTACCTTTGCATTGACAGAGGGTGAGGTGAGGGAGTCACAGGAAAAGGGGATTTGGAGGGGGAGGACAGCCTCTGAGATTCCTCGGTGGATGACCCATGTCATTCCTCCTCCCCATGGGTGCCCGAGGGCTCCGGCGTGACTCCTTGGGGGGAAGGAACACCTGGAGGGACATCAAGATGCCCCGTTTCCCACTGGCATTGTCAATGCAGGAACACACCCATGGCTCCCACAATGGAGTGCAGGTCTGCACACATCTCTGCTGGACCAGGATCTCCATGGTTATATTTCACTTATATTTCACCCCTTTCTTGGACTCACTCAAGGTCTGTCGAAGGGTCATGAGGACTCGAAATGTCAACTCTTTTCCTCTCCGCCGATGCTGCCAGACCTGCTGAGGTTTTCCAGGTAATTCCGTTTTTGTTCTCCATGGTGCTTGCCATCCTCCCCATGGAGACCTCCATATGCACACATGTGGGCACAACTGCATCAGAGAGCAGACAGATGCACTCTGACTTACATGCCACACTGTTGGAAGCTTTCAACAGTCCTGCATGATGTTCCCCCACCTTCTGCTGACTCTCCAGGATGAGTTGGAAGGCCAAATCTAGAGGTTCTTCATCTGACTTGGACCTCACAGATGCCTCCCCCCTAGCAGCCCTCCGAGTGCTTGGGAGGTCGGCTGAACCTGCCTCCTCCTGCTGTGGACATGTGTCCATATGGAGACTGACCACCAGATTGTGAACTCGAGCCTGATTTTGATCTAGGTCACACCAAGGTGTGTGTCTCTGTGCTGGTGGAGGGTGTGTGTAAGCGCTGTGACGGGTTTTCCAGGCTGCTTATTTCCAGCTCTTCACAGGAGGAGGAGTCCCCTTGGCTGCAAATGAGGACCTGGATGGAGCTGAGGGACTTGCTGGCTAAGGGTGTCGGTTGCTTGGCAGAGATCCCTGTGAACCAAAGTAGATAGTAGGATCCCTGTGGATGGGTGATGAGTTTGAGAGTGTGTGAGTTGAGACGAATGAGAAGAGTGATTTACCCTGGCGGAATGGATGAGACCATTCATCCTTTAGCGGTACTGGGTGGCTGTCCTCTTTTGCAGGGCATTGGTGCTGACCACCACCTACCCTGCTGGTTTGGTGATGCTACTGCCCGTCATGTGGCCAAAGCGGGAGTAGAGGACATCATGGTGGGCTTCCTTGGCATCCAAATGGCTTTCCAGTGGCACGTCATTAAACCTGGGGGCTGCAGTCTTTTTGCCTTTCGTGGACATCTTCCCTGCAGTAATTGTGGGTTGGAATCACTGAGATGCGTGTGCGTGGCTGAACTTTAAATATGGTGCTTGATCTGATGCAGCAGCGGGGTGATGGCACAACGGGCGAATGAGAGCTCGCCCTCACGGCTGGTGGGTAAAACATAATTTTACCCACCCACTAACGCGCTTAGTGCATATCTGGGAAAGTTCCACCTGTACCTTTCAGTTGTAGTATCATCTTTGTAGATCTGTCTTTCACCTTCTCATCCAGTACCTGTTGTCTTTTGACAATATGGAGACTAGAATTGTGCGCAATATATTAAATGTAATCTAGCCAAGGTTCTGTATGAGTTTAACATATCTCCTCTGCTTTTCAGTTCTATCCCTCAAGGAATGAACCCCAGTTCATTTGATGGTTTTATTAGTTTAATAACAATGAGAATAGAAAAGTAGTCAGTATAATCATCCCAAGATCAAATCCACTGTGCACCTGTGAAATCTGGTCAGCCTATTACAGACACTTCACCTTGAGGACTGCATCCAATATTGTTCACCAAGGAACAAGAAAACATCCAAGTTCCAAAGCCAGCTCAGAGAAGAATCATGACGCTGATCCCTAGCAGCAAAGCACTCCATTCCGAGAAAAGACCGGAGAAACTTTTGAAAAGGAGATAACACACAGATATACATGATGGTGAATAATATAGAAAAACTAGGTCCAGAGCATTACTGAACATTAAACTATTGCAGGGAAACAAGGGCACATGGGCTCAACTAGCAAAAGACAAACTTCGGACTGCTGTCAGGAAGCTCGTCATACAAAGCGTGATTAACACATGGAATGCATGTTCAGGTTCAGAGGTCATTTAAGAAACAATTTGTTCTGATTTGACTATTGTAGATTCCTTATGATTTGAAGAATTGCTCCGTAGAATCATTGGCTGATACAGGACAGAGGGAGGTGATTCACACATTGTGCCTGTCCTGGCTCTTTTGCAGCACTCTCCAGTTAATCCCACTCCCTTGCTCTTTCCCCATAACCTTAGGTAGCTTGTTGAAAGTTGATTCAAGGTATTTTTTTAAAAGTTACTTTTCCTCTTTTTCCTTAGCATTTAAAGACTATACATTAACTGTAGCTGACTGTGCCTGAGCAGCTAACCTGTCCCTAGGCCTACATTAGGCTCCTCTGAACTCAAGCTGGGTGGGAGATTGGGGTGGTGATGGGAAGCTGTGGCATGTTGGTTTGTTAATGAGTAGAGGCTCTACCAATGATTATATTTTTCTTTCACAATGGGAAGTGTCTGACCTCCTACTTGATGCAATCATTTCTGGCAGTGATGTGCTAAGGCCCTAAAACCCACCGCCTCTCTTTTCTCCCTTAGGACTGTTTTTAAAACCTACCTCTTCCACCAAGCTTTTAGTCTTCAGGCCTAATATCACCTTAACGTGGCTCAGCATCAAAGTTTGTTGATTATGCTGCTGTGGGAAGTTTTACTATGTTAAAGGCACTATATAAATACAAGTAATTGCTGCCTGTTGTAATTGTATTTTGTGTTTTTTTTGTTGTTTGAGATTTACAACTCAATATTGTGGCTGATTGCAGGTGCAAATTTTAATTCCACCATTATGTGGCAGTACACATCAAAGCCTGTACCTCCACTGTGGCTAAATGTATGAATACAAGAAGGACTGGCATCTAAATAAGCTAAACTTTACACCATTCCCACATTCAGTAAGGAATATCATTTGGTATTTCTCCATACCCCTCCATTCACTAACAAATCCCTCAAAAAAAGGTGCTATTCCTGGCTTAGGAGAGGGAGTGAATTAGGTGTAAGACCTTTGCGGGTCGAAAAATCTTTCACAGGTTTAGTTTAGGTTGGAATTCTGTTGAAAAGGGGCCCCAACATAAATTATTTTCAGTTCTAGGCATTGAAGAAGTGCTGCAATGGCATGCACATGCATATTTTGGAATTAGGATGGGATGATGTCACCCAGCCTGAATTCCTGGACCTCTGCCTATTCAACCTTGCTAATTTATGCCAGTTTATAGAGCACAATTTTCCAGAACCAATTCATCAAGACAGAGGTATTTTGTTAAAGGGACACATTCTGATTGTAAATTTCTTTGGAAACATTTCAAAAGAAGTTTGAAACTTCTTCGGATTCACTGCAGATATTGTAACAATTTTTTTCACTCTTGTAATCTCAGAGCCTTCTCCTACATTCTGCACTACCTTTAGAAAGCATTCAATTTCAACACTATTAGTGAGCTAAGGTGAGAGGCCTGCACAGTGGGCTTTCTGATCTGAATCCAAAAAGAGCAACAGGAGGCTGTAAGGGAAGGCAGATTAATGAGGCAGCAACAAAGAAAAGCTGGACAATCCTAACATTAGATATCCAGAAAAACATGTGGACCCTGACTTTCCAAGATGTGTCCAGAAGCTCTGACTCAGGAAACTAGACTTCAGTCATTGAATTTTGCAGTTCTGTTATCTACGACAGCCAGATCTGCAACCAGGATCCACAGTATGTACAGTTCTCACAGTGGCCACAGCTCCCACCCTTTACTCTACAACAGTGCTTGCCAAGCTATTTTCCAATGTGATCCCCATTTTAACACTTGAAAATTAACATGACCCCAGATGCCAACAGAAACAAAACAGCAATAAAGCAGCATAATAACATTAATTAAAGTTCTATTAAAGGTTGTGAATTATAGATCAGCAGATAATACATTCATATAAATAGGAAATTCAATGTTTTTAAAGCACTTTATAAAAGTGTCATTATGTTATGTATTCCTGTAGGTCTCAGTCAAGCTCCCAATTTTCCCGAGTAACAGAAGACCCAGTGAAGACCTTATTCCGACACCCCCCCGCCCCCACACACAAACTGTAATCAGCCCCTTTCTCCTGCCACTGCCTCCCAGCCCACCTCCCAGATGCGCACACTGGAATCAACCCCTCACTCTTGCCCTCTTGCATAGCACACAGGTCAGCCAGCTATTGGCGACCAGTGGGAAGACACAATAGTTCTGACAGCCCAAGCCCAAGCCAGTATGCGACTGATTCACCAATCCAATATTCCGGTTGTACCTACCAACTATCGCCGAATAAGAATTTCATATTTCACTGATATTTTTAATTAAAACTTGCTATTTATAAAGTTTACTCCTCCACACTCTACTGGAGTAAACTAATGCTAAGAGGAAACTGTGTAATTGATACTGCCTCCTTTCAGACTGGATCATGTAATAATTAGGAAGGTTTGGCATCATTAACTGTCCCTTGATTCAAGGATAATGTTTACACTTAGTGTCACATGTGTCTGCCATAGGTTTTCATGTGGCTGAACAGGCTGATTCTTGACCTGCACACCTTTGGACACGTGGGGCACGTTATGTCCCATGAAGGAGTGGATCCTGAGTGCAGGATTTACTTCCTTTTCTTTCCTTCTGTGCTGCTACTTTGTCTTATCATTAAGATGTTGTGACTCAAAGCAAATTGCAAATTGAACAAGCTGTTGCCATTTTGAATGACTGGTAGCAAGCTCCTCCCGCTCATTAATGTCAATGCTGCTGTGCCACGAGGAGAGCTTCACAGTTCCTTTGAAGAATTTTTTTTTGTCCTCCTCTGGAACATTGGCCATTTGAGTTGAGAAAACAGGGCCTGGCACGGGAAGTGCTTCTCAGCCACCTGGACACAGTGTCTAGTCCATTGAAGTTGATTTTGCAGGAATTTTGCCTGAATGCTTGTAGAGTTGGATTCAAGAAGCATTTGTTTGATAGCGCTCCCATTGAATCCAGGTGCTTCAGAGGCATTGCTAATGGAATTTTCTAGTGCTCTTATGTATCACTGATACATAGTTCAGGTCTCACTGCAGTACAGGAGTGTGCTGATGATAACTGCTCTGTACACAAGGACTTTTGTTGACGTGCGAAGGCCTTTATTGTCAAACACTTGCTGCCTTAGTTTGTACCGTCAGAATGGTTAGTCCTAATTTAAGTAATTTCCAGCAGCAAACTTTTGTGAATTTAAAATATAAAGAAGATTATATAATAACACACACTTGCCCCGTAGTTAAACCTAATGGTCACGCACACACTACCATGCACACAAATATTAGGTACAGATGAAGAAAAAAAGCAACATGATTACAAGTATTTCAGTCTCTTTTGTAGCAGGCCTGTCGTCCTTAGATGAATTAATGCTTTAGCTGGAGTAGAGGTCTTGTAAAGCAAAGGATTTCAGTAAGTTGCGAGGCTTCTAGTATTTGAATTTCCAGGTGTTTGGCTCTCAGGAGAACTTGAAGCTAGAACAGGTTGGGGCAGAATCCTTCTCCCACTTTCAAGGTATATTTGTTTCACCTTGGCTGCGTGGTTGTCTTGCAGCTGATTCAAAAGCTTTTTAGATGGTGCTTCAGATTGTATCTGTCATGGTGTTTTTTAACCTGAACAGCTTCTGCTGTTATTTTTAAAAGAACAGGTAACAAATATGGCTGCCTTAACCACGTGGCCCGTGACAAGTCCAAAGATCTTCTTCCAAAAAAGGTGGTGGGTTGGGCAGATACCCATCTTATGTTGCAGCCTTTCACACTTTGAGAGTTTGAGACATCCAAGTTCTTTGTGTTTGGATGTGGAGCCATCACAAAACAGTAAAAGGTCGATGGGATCCATTTCATATTTGTCTACCACCCATGGAGTTTTAATGTTTCTGTTGTCCCTGGTGAAACACGCAGATGAGTTTTAGTTATTTGTTTACAGGATGTGAGCGTCATTGTCTAGGCCAGCATTTATTGTCCATCTCTAATTGTCCTTGAGAAGGTGGTGGTGAGTTGCTTTCTTGAACTGTTTGCAGAATTGTCTGCAAAGCCCAATGTCTGTACATTTTGGTCCATTCTTAAACAATGAGATGTGTGAATCTCACTAGTGGCTGTGGGATTCCTTCACTCAGGTCCTTATTTAATCATGTATTCGCCCCAGGCTCTATTGTCTAGCAGTTCAAATGCCAAAGAAGCCACATGGTATGCTACAGCCATGTTAAACAGCTTTTGCCGTCTATTTTTAAAACAAAATACAGTTTTAAAATTTGTAATATATGTATACCTGTACTGGGCATGATATATATTTGTGGTGGACAGTTTGGTTTTGGCATGGAGGCAACTTTGGTTAGTTTTCCATCTAGGCAGTATTAAATACTGACACCAGAGGGCAGTTGATCTTTGATGAGGTGACTAGCCATTGTCAAGTAGATTGTAAATAGTTATAAGGGCTATCATCCACCCTTGCTTGACCCCCCCAGTCCAGATTTTGAAGGCATCTTTCTCATACCTCCCACTTAAGACAGTTGCAGTCATAACATCATGATGCAATTGCAGGATTTTGAAGAAGTTTCTTGGACATCCATTGTTTGCTTAGGAAGGTTACTCCCCAACCAAACCTGTGCACCCCTCCCCCCCCACTACACCCTCTGTCACCACCCATATATTCACCAATGTAAGAACTGACTCCTCCCTCAGGGTCCAGTTATTTTTTTTCAAATCAATTGGTTTGTTGATCCATCTTCCTAATTCTTAATGCACACCAAGTTCCAAATGGGTTAAGGAGCAGGAACTCCTGAGTTAGTGAGCCCCCTGCAGGTGATATTTTTAAATGGACTTGACAAGAAAAACAACCCGGGGAGCCAGGCTGCAAGTCCCGAGGTCAGATCCAGCAGAAAAATTCAATGGGAGAAGGACCTTAGCGCGACTCAAAGAGAGACAGTGACACGGGCAGGGAAAGGGCAGGGCCAGGCGCTGCCTATGCAAAACATTGGATGATCTGACCTGAAATACTAAGTTAAGCATCTTGCTCGCATCTTTCTTACTCTGTCCTTAGTCATGCAGTACATATGGCTCCAGCACTCATAAGCCTTCACTTTCCCACTTCTCATCACTCTTTTCCAATCACACCAGTACACCTCCATCTTCCCTAACCTCTAATTTCCTCATAGCTTTGCTATCTTTCACTCAGTGACAACATTATTCTATCCTGGCAGCAAGATCTTCACAACATTTCACCAGCCTACACACTAACCTGCTTCCTTTCTTCTTGAAGGATAAGCTGGCACACAGCAGGAGGCAGAAAGCAGGGACAAAAGTATGGCCACCATCCAGCCATGTCCTCTCCCTCTTGGAAGAGATTGCCATGGTCAGGGACTCATCAGGAGTGTTGTGGCTGGAGCAAATGCTCTACAGGGTGTTTGGCCCTCTTTTCCTCTTCTCGCTGAAATCTCTTCCTAAAGATACTCTGCATGATAAAGTGCTGCTGCCTGGAGCTCACACTCAACTGTCTCTGCTGTTGGCCCTTGTACCTGTTTTCTTTCCCTGTCCAGCAGATGTAAAGGTGTCTATAGGAGTAGAGAAAGAGGAGGACAACCTTCTCAAGCACACATCATCATTCAAATTTAGTTTTACAGGTACCAGCTCAGAAACAGGCACCCCACATACTGTTAAGAGGGGTGACTAGTGAGGTCTGTACTGGAAGATTCACTGAGCACAAGTGGTCAAGTGTACAGGCAGAGGAACAGGTTGACCCAGGAATCAGTTCATCAATGGGTAAGCCCACAACCTGGCCCTGTTGCGGAGAGCTGGGATGTTGACTTCAAGGCTCCAGCATGTAAAAGGATACCTTTGGCGTTGCACAATAAAATACTCAGTAGTTTGGGCTGCCTGTTAGTGCGTCAGCACACAATGTTTGAGACCATGATGGAGTCCAATTTGAATAAGGTGTTTCAAAAGGGCATAGAAATGTAGCAGTCAACCATGGGGCGTGGGGATTGGGGCCACCCTATGAACGCTGCAGAAAAACCCACAGTGATGGTGCCCCTGGATGGAAGTTCAGATTGTTGACAGCTTATCTCTGAGTTCCAGCATCTCCTCTGGTATTCAAAGCATGAAACAGAGCATGGATAGAGATTTCCAAAGTGCCATTCTCTTTTCTTACACAGGCAAGTGAGGGTACTGAGGCACAGCTCCATGATGGTGGTAACAGCACTGTTGCAGAGAAATACACTGTTGTCTCTCAGGATGATAACATGCCTGCTCCTCTGTCAGCCTCAACTAATGACCATGTTTGTGCCTCATAGCTGGTTGAATTAGCAAGCCCTGGCTGCCATCGACATGTTGTAATCTGCAGCCAGGCCCTCTAAGACCAGATCTCCAGCTCAAGTGGAAATTCAGCAGCCATCCACTTCCTACGTTGTTGCAATCTGAGAAGGACAGTGTCGAAACATCAGGAAAGGAGCATGGAAGACAGGGATATACAGAAAGGTGAAATTTAGTTTTCAAACTTTTCTGTAATGAAGTATCAAATGGAATGTTATGAAGCAATTTGCAGTTGACCAGCAGTTTCTATATTGATACTGTGTTCAAGATGAGGGGATTCATCAGCTGCGTATAAAGGGCGGATGTTATGTTAAGAGGGATTGTTGCTTCTATTGTGGTGAAGTAATGATTTAACAGATGTGTTCATTTGTCATTTGCTGTTAAAGAGCTCTGGCAGTTGGCAGTATTGCTGGCTCTTGCTCTTCCTCAATGCCCTCTTCATCTTATTTCTTCACCTCACGCTTCTGAGCAATCGCTAAGGGTTGCTTCCTTAAATAGCAGGGTGAAATTCTGGACATTGACATTCAGAGCCACAGTGATCTTTACAGTAACAGGCAGTGCTGTGTATGTCCGGGCACTGGGCTGCAGCTGGGGCAATCCAGAACATCCCTGAATCACTGCCTCCTGGCGAAACGAAGCTTCTGGGTGCACTCCTCCTTGCTGGGTCTGAGGTCGGTCATTGTCTTGCAGAGGATCTGGATGCTCCAAGTCCTCTAGTGCCCTCTTGTGTTAGCATCAGGTCACTGTTGGGGGGGTGGTGGGGGAGCGGGGTGGTGGGGGCACATTTTTGTTTATTCATTCATGGGATGTGGGTGTCATCGGCTGGCTCAGCATTTATTACCAAACCCTAATTGCCCTAAAGGTAGTGGTGGTGAGCTGCCTTCTTGAACCACTGCAGTCCATGTGGTGTGGGTACACCCACAATGCTGTTAGGGAGGAAGTTCCAGGCTTTTGACCCAGCAACAGTGATGGAATGGCGATATATTTCCAGGTTAAGATGGTGAGTGCCTTGGAGGGGAACTTGCAGGTGGTGGTGTTCCCATGTATCTGCTGCCCTTGTCCGTCTAGATGGTAGTGGTCATGGGTTTGGAAGATGCTGTCTAAGGAGCCTTGGTGAGTTCCTACAGTGCATCTTGTAGATGGTACACACTGCTGCCACTGTGCATTGGTGGTGGGGGGTGCAAATGTTTGTGGATGTGGTGCCAATCAAGTGGGCTGCTTTGTCCTGGATGATGTCAAGCTCCTTGAGTGTTGGGACTGCACTGATCCAGACAAGTGAGGAGTATTCCATCACACTCCTGATATGTGCCTTGTAAGTGGTGGACAGGCTTTGGGAAGTCAGGAGTTGAGTTACTCATTGCAGGATTCCAAGCCTCTGACCTGCGCTTGTAGCCATAGTAGTAATATGGCTAGTTTCTGGTCAATGGGAACCCCCAGGATGTTGATAGTGGGGGATTCAATGATGGTAATGCCATTGAACATCAAGGGGCGATGGTTGGGTTCTCTCTTGTTGTAGATGGTCATTGCCTGACACCTGTGTGGCACAAATGTTACTTTACTTAATTCTCTCTCGCTCACTGTCACTCACTCTAACATTCCCTCTCTCTCACTCATTCTAGCGCTTGCACTCACTTTCACGTTCTCTCTCTCTCATTCTCCCTCTCTCACTCTCACGTTCTCCCTCTCACGCTCACGTTCTCCCCTCTCAATCTCACATTCCCCTCTCTTATTCTCACGTTCTCCCCCTCTCACTCTCACGTTCTTCTTCTCACACATTGTCTCTCCTTCTCACGTTCTCTCTCTCACCCTCTCACGTTCTCTCACTCACTCAGTTTCAAATTTAATCTCACTCACTTACTCTCATATTCTCATTCCCTCTCTCATTTACTCTCACAAACTCTCTTTCACTCACACAATATCTCTCTCTCTCACTCAACCTTACTCTCTTTCACTCAGTTATTGCACACATTCAGAGCACCAGCTCTCTCTCACTCAGTTCTCTCTCACAGTTCATCATTCACAGCTCACCCTCTCTCACTGTCTCTCAATCACTCACTATCACTCACACAGCTGCCTCCTTCTCTCTCACACACAATTGTCTCTCTGTCAACTTCTCTCAGTTACTCACAGCTCTCTCTCATACACTCACAGCTCTCAGGGACACACAACCCCTTCTCTCGCATTCAGTTCTCTTGTGCTCTCACTTACTCACTCACTCTGTCTCTCAGGACTTGGTCTCTTACTCTCCCCACACACTCTCACTCTCTGCCTCCCATTCACTCCCTCTCTTGCTCACATATTTTCTCTCTCACTCCATCTCTATCTCTCTCTCTCTCACATTCTGTCTCTCAGTCACTCTCACATTCTCTCTCTGTCACTCACCCTCACATCCTTTCTCTCAACTCAATCTTACATTCTCTTCCTCTCTGTCACTGTCACATTCTTTCTCTCAGTCACTCTCACATTCTCTCTCTGTCACTTACTCTTACATTCTCTGTCACTCACTCCCACATTCTGTCTCTGTCTTTCTCCCTCTCTCTTATTCACTTTCTCACATTCTCTCCTTCTCACCCACTCTCACATTCTCTCTCTCACTCACTCTCCCATCATTTCCCTCACCCTCACATACTTTCTCTCAACTCACCCTCACATTCTCTCTCTCTGTCACTCTAATATTCTCTCTCTCACATTTTTCATCTCACACATTCTCTCTCTCCCTCTCACATTCTCCCTCTCCCTGTCGCTCACTCTCATTCAATTTCTCACTCATTCTGACATTCTCTCTTTCCCGATCACTCACTCGCACATTCTCTCTCCTTCTCACTCATTCTCTCATTCTTTCTTTCTCTCACTGACTCACTGTCATGTTCTCTAACTCTCTCATTCTCTCTCATTCACTCACACTTTCTCTCACATTCTATCTCTTTCTCTCACTCACTCTCTCATCCTTTCCCTCAACTCAATCTCACATTCTCTCCCTCTCTGTCACTCACTCTCTCATTCTCTCTCTCTCACCCATTCTCACATTCTCTCACACTCACATTCTCTCACACTCAGTCAGTCCCAAATTTACACTCTTTCACTTACTCTCATATTCTCATTTTCTATCTCTCTCTCACACTCATTCACTCACACAATCTCTCTCTCACTCATTGTCACAATCTCTCTCTCTCTCTCTCTTATGACTGATACAGTTGGTAAAGCTGAGTTATTTAGAAATTCCAGAGGGAAACTTTAAACAACTGTCATAACCTATAATTTTAAGTGTTATGTTTGAGATGCGACTAAATGCAGGAATCAGACCATCAGTTCTCGAGGTTTTACATTAGACTAAAGGAAACATTTTATTAATTTACACAGGTTAAAATAGATATACACATGGCTACAAATTACTATCATAACTTTTAACAAATTCCCAAACTAATCTCCATTAAGACAACTGCAACCCAAAGACTTAACCAGACACCAGGCAAAGCATTTTCACCCTACGAATTCAAAATGAGATTCTTTCACTTGGTTCCTGTGGAGCCTGTTGGAGGTTTACAGCTGCCTTTTGATCTCACATTGCCTCTGCCCTGCACACCTGAAAACTGCTGAAGTTATACCTACCAGCCCCATTGAATGTTAATTCGCATTGTATCAATAACCTCTGAATTAAACCTCTCTAACAATAAAACCCCTTTCATAGTACCAACTTTATTATTAATAAAAACATATTGCTTGGTAGCTGCTAGAAAGGCATCAGTTTCCACTCCACTTCTTGAATGCTCTTTTCAAAAAATGCAAATGTGCAATCTCTCTTACATGTCAAAACTAATATCTATCAAAGCTGGTTTTAATCCAATTAAGACACACCCACAGACTAGACCTCTATTTCGAAACAAAAATATTTTCCAAAAGATTATATACATTAATAGCTTCATGACACTCTCTCACTCACTCAGTCACTGCACACATTCAGAGCACTAGCTCTCTCACACTCAATTTTCTCTCAGCTCTTGTATTTCACAGCTCACTCTCACTCTCACCAGTCTCTTAGTCACTCAATCACACTCTTACTCACACAGCTGTCTCCTTCTTTCTCACACACAGTTGTCTCTCTGTCATCCTCCGTCACTCATAGCTCTCTCTCTCACACAGAATCCTCTCTCTCACACTCAGTTCTCTTGCACTCTCACTTACTCACTCACTTTGTCGCACAACACTTGCTTTCTTACTCTCCCCACTCACACTCAGTCTCTCTTGCACTCTCTGCCTCCCATTCACTCCCTCTCTCATTCAGTCCCTCTCTTGCTCACATATTTTCTCTCTCACTCCATCTCTCCCCTTCTCACTCACACACACTCTCACTCTCACATTCTCTCTCTCACTCAATCACTCTCAAACTCTTGTCCACTCTCACAATCCCTCTCACTCACTGTCACAATATCTCTCCTCTTACTCATTCACTGTCACAATCTCTCTCTCACTCACTCTCACAATCTCTCTCTCTCACTTACTCACAATCTCTCTCTCGCTCACTCTCATAGTCTCTCTCTCTCGCCCACTCTCATAGTCTCTCTCTCTCGCTCACTCTCACAATCTCTCTCTCTCACTCACTCTCACAATTTCTCTCTCTCGCTCACTCTCACAATTTCTCTCTCTCGCTCACTCTCACAATCTCTCTCTCTCGCTCACTCTCACAATCTCTCTCTCTTGCTCACTCTCGCAATCTCTCTCTCTCGCGCACTCTTGCAATCTCTCTCTCTCGCTCACTCTCACAATCTCTTGCTCACTCACAATTTCTCTCTCTCGCTCACTCTCACAATCTCTCTCTCGCTCACTCTCACAATCTCTCTCTCTTGCTCACTCTCACAATCTCTCTCTCTCGCTCACTCTCACAATCTCACTCTCTCGCTCACTCTCACAATCTCTCTCTCTCGCTCACTCTCACAATCTCTCCCTCTCGCTCACTCTCACAATCTCTCTCTCTCGCTCACTCTCACAATTTCTCTCTCTATCGCTCACTCTCACAATCTCTCGCTCACTCTCACAATCTCTCTCCCTCACTCACTCTCACAATCTCTCTCTCTCGCTCACTCTCACAATCTCTCTCTCTCGCTCACTCTCACAATCTCTCTCCCTCACTCACTCTCACAATCTCTCTCTCTCACTCACTCTCACAATCTCTCCCTCACTCACTCACAATCTCTCTCTTGCTCACTCTCACAGTCTCTCTCTCTTGCTCACTCTCACAGTCTCTCTCTCTCGCTCACTCTCACAATCTCTCTCTCTCACTCACTCTCACAATCTCTCTCTCTCGCTCACACTCACAATTTCTCTCTCGCTCACTCTCACAATCTCTCTCTCTCGCTCACTCTCACAATCTCTCTTGCTCACTCTCATAATCTCTCTCTCTCGCTCACTCTCACAATCTCTCTCTCTCACTCACTCTCACAATTTCTCTCTCTCGCTCACTCTCACAATTTCTCTCTCTCGCTCACTCTCACAATCTCTCTCTCTCGCTCACTCTCACAATCTCTCTCTCTCGCTCACTCTCGCAATCTCTCTCTCTCGCTCACTCTTGCAATCTCTCTCTCTCGCTCACTCTCACAATCTCTTGCTCACTCACAATTTCTCTCTCTCGCTCACTCTCACAATCTCTCTCTCGCTCACTCTCACAATCTCTCTCTCTCGCTCACTCTCACAATCTCTCTCTCTCGCTCACTCTCACAATCTCACTCTCTCGCTCACTCTCACAATCTCTCTGTCTCGCTCACTCTCACAATCTCACTCTCTCGCTCACTCTCACAATCTCTCTCTCTCGCTCACTCTCACAATCTCTCCCTCTCGCTCACTCTCACAATCTCTCTCTCTCGCTCACTCTCACAATTTCTCTCTCTATCGCTCACTCTCACAATCTCTCGCTCACTCTCACAATCTCTCTCCCTCGCTCACTCTCACAATCTCTCTCTCTCGCTCACTCTCACAATCTCTCTCTCTCGCTCACTCTCACAATCTCTCACTCACTCTCACAATCTCTTGCTCACTCTCACAATCTCTCTCTCTCACTCACTCTCACAATCTCTCTCTCACTCACTCACAATCTCTCTCTTGCTCACTCTCACAGTCTCTCTCTCTCGCTCACTCTCACAATCTCTCTCTCTCACTCACTCTCACAATCTCTCTCTCTCGCTCACTCTCACAATTTCTCTCTCTCGCTCACTCTCACAATCTCTCTCTCTCGCTCACTCTCACAATCTCTCTTGCTCACTCTCACAATCTCTCTCTCTCGCTCACTCTCACAATCTCTCTCTCTCACTCACTTTCACAATCTCTATCTCTCGCTCACTCTCACAATCTCTTGCTCACTCACAATTTCTCTCTCTCGCTCACTCTCACAATCTCTCTCTCGCTCACTCTCACAATCTCTCTCTCTCGCTCACTCTCACAATCTCTCTCTCTCACTCACTCTCACAATCTCACTCTCTCGCTCACTTTCACAATCTCTCTCTCTCGCTCACTCTCACAATCTCTCACTCTCGCTCACTCTCACAATCTCTCTCTCTCGCTCACTCTCACAATCTCACTCTCAGCTCGCTCTCACAATCTCACTCTCTCACTCACTCTCACAATCTCTCTCTCTCTAGCTCACTCTCACAATCTCTCTCTAGCTCACTCTCACAATCTCTCTCTCTCTAGCTCACTCTCACAATCTCTCTCTCTCTCTCTCTCGCTCACTCTCACAATCTCTCTCTCTCTCTCTCTCTCGCTCACTCTCACAATCTCTCGCTCACTCTCACAATCTCTCACTCTCACACTCACCAAGTCACTGCACACATTCAAAGCACCAGTGCTCTCGCACTCAGTTCTCTCTCAGCTCTTGACACTCACAGCTCATTTCTCTCTCTCACCTAGCTCTGTCACTCACTCACACTCTTACTCACACTGCTGTCTCCTTCTCTCTTACACACAACTATCTCTCTGTCACTCACAGTTCTCTCTCTCACACACACTCACATTCTCTCTCTCATCACTCTTGCACTCACTTGCACATTCTTTGTCACTCACTCTCATATTCCCTCTCTCTCGCACTCACTCTCACATTCTCTCTCTCTCACTCTCACATTCCATCTCTAACTCTTGCACTCTCTCTCTAACTCTCACATTATCTCTCTCATTCACTGTCATTCTCTCTCTGTCCCTCTCTCTAACTCACACTTTCTCTCACAATCTTTCTCTTTCTCTCACTCACTCCCACATCATTTCCCTCAACTGAATCTCACATTGTCTCCCTCTCTCACCTTCTCTCTCCATCACCCTTTCTCTTACTCAAACTTTCTCTCTCTTTCTGTCACGCACTCTTACATTCTCCCCTCTCACTTTCTCTCGCTCACTCCCACTTTCTCTCTCTCCAACATTCTCTCCCTTTCCCACATTCTCTATCTCACATTCTCTCTCTCACTCACTCTCCCACCATTTTCTCTCTCACTGTCACATTCTCTCTCACTCACATTCTGTCTTTTTCTCTCGCTCCCTCTCACTTTCTCTCTCTTATTCACTCTCACATTCTCTCTCTCACTCAATCACTCTCAAACTCTTGTCCACTCTCACAATCCCTCTCACTCACTGTCACAATATCTCTCCTCTCACTCATTCACTGTCACAATCTCTCTCTCACTCACTCTCACAATCTCTCTCTCTCACTTACTCACAATCTCTCTCTCGCTCACTCTCATAGTCTCTCTCTCTCGCCCACTCTCATAGTCTCTCTCTCTCGCTCACTCTCAGTCTCTCTCGCTCACTCTCACAGTCTCTCTCTCTCGCTCACTCTCACAATCTCTCTCTCTCACTCACTCTCACAATTTCTCTCTCTCGCTCACTCTCACAATCTCTCTCTCTCGCTCACTCTCACAATCTCTCTCTCTCGCTCACTCTCGCAATCTCTCTCTCTCGCTCACTCTTGCAATCTCTCTCTCTCGCTCACTCTCACAATCTCTTGCTCACTCACAATTTCTCTCTCTCGCTCACTCTCACAATCTCTTGCTCACTCACAATTTCTCTCTCTCGCTCACTCTCACAGTCTCTCTCGCTCACTCTCACAGTCTCTCTCTCTCGCTCACTCTCACAATCTCTCTCTCTCACTCACTCTCACAATTTCTCTCTCTCGCTCACTCTCACAATTTCTCTCTCTCGCTCACTCTCACAATCTCTCTCTCTCGCTCACTCTCACAATCTCTCTCTCTCGCTCACTCTCGCAATCTCTCTCTCTCGCTCACTCTTGCAATCTCTCTCTCTCGCTCACTCTCACAATCTCTTGCTCACTCACAATTTCTCTCTCTCGCTCACTCTCACAATCTCTCTCTCGCTCACTCTCACAATCTCTCTCTCTCGCTCACTCTCACAATCTCTCTCTCTCGCTCACTCTCACAATCTCTCTCTCTCGCTCACTCTCACAATCTCTCCCTCTCGCTCACTCTCACAATCTCTCTCTCTCGCTCACTCTCACAATTTCTCTCTCTATCGCTCACTCTCACAATCTCTCGCTCACTCTCACAATCTCTCTCCCTCGCTCACTCTCACAATCTCTCTCTCTCGCTCACTCTCACAATCTCTCTCTCTCGCTCACTCTCACAATCTCTCACTCACTGTCACAATCTCTTGCTCACTCTCACAATCTCTCTCTCTCGCTCACTCTCACAATCTCTCTCTCTCACTCACTCTCACAATCTCTCTCTCACTCACTCACAATCTCTCTCTTGCTCACTCTCACAGTCTCTCTCTCTTGCTCACTCTCACAGTCTCTCTCTCTCGCTCACTCTCACAATCTCTCTCTCTCACTCACTCTCACAATTTCTCTCTCTCCCTCACTCTCACAATTTCTCTCTCTCGCTCACTCTCACAATCTCTCTCTCTCGCTCACTCTCACAATCTCTCTTGCTCACTCTCACAATCTCTCTCTCTCGCTCACTCTCACAATCTCTCTCTCTCACTCACTCTCACAATCTCTCTCTCACTCACTCACAATCTCTCTCTTGCTCACTCTCACAGTCTCTCTCTCTTGCTCACTCTCACAGTCTCTCTCTCTCGCTCACTCTCACAATCTCTCTCTCTCACTCACTCTCACAATTTCTCTCTCTCCCTCACTCTCACAATTTCTCTCTCTCGCTCACTCTCACAATCTCTCTCTCTCGCTCACTCTCACAATCTCTCTCGCTCACTCTCACAATCTCTTGCTCACTCACAATTTCTCTCTCTCGCTCACTCTCAATCTCTCTCTCGCTCACTCTCACAATCTCTCTCTCTCGCTCACTCTCACAATCTCTCTCTCTCGCTCACTCTCACAATCTCACTCTCTCGCTCACTCTCACAATCTCTCTCTCTCGCTCACTCTCACAATCTCTCCCTCTCGCTCACTCTCACAATCTCTCTCGCTCACTCTCACAATTTCTCTCTCTATCGCTCACTCTCACAATCTCTCGCTCACTCTCACAATCTCTCTCCCTCGCTCACTCTCACAATCTCTCTCTCTCGCTCACTCTCACAATCTCTCTCTCTCGCTCACTCTCACAATCTCTCTCTCTCGCTCACTCTCACAATCTCTCTCTCACTCACTCTCACAATCTCTCTCTCACTCACTCTCACAATCTCTCTCTCTCGCTCACTCTCACAATCTCTCTCTCTCGCTCACTCTCACAATCTCTTGCTCACACAATTTCTCTCTCTCGCTCACTCTCAATCTCTCTCTCGCTCACTCTCACAATCTCTCTCTCTCGCTCACTCTCACAATCTCTCTCTCTCGCTCACTCTCACAATCTCACTCTCTCGCTCACTCTCACAATCTCTCTCTCTCGCTCACTCTCACAATCTCTCCCTCTCGCTCACTCTCACAATCTCTCTCGCTCACTCTCACAATTTCTCTCTCTATCTCTCACTCTCACAATCTCTCGCTCACTCTCACAATCTCTCTCCCTCGCTCACTCTCACAATCTCTCTCTCTCGCTCACTCTCACAATCTCTCTCTCTCGCTCACTCTCACAATCTCTCTCTCTCGCTCACTCTCACAATCTCTCTCTCACTCACTCTCACAATCTCTCTCTCACTCACTCTCACAATCTCTCTCTCTCGCTCACTCTCACAATCTCTCTCTCTCGCTCACTCTCACAATCTCCCTCTCTCGCTCACTCTCACAATCTCTCTCTCTCGCTCACTCTCACAATCTCTTGCTCACTCTCACAATCTCTCTCTCTCGCTCACTCTCACAATCTCTCTCTCACTCACTCTCACAATCTCTCTCTCACTCACTCTCACAATCTCTCTCTCTCGCTCACTCTCACAATCTCTCTCTCTCGCTCACTCTCACAATCTCCCTCTCTCGCTCACTCTCACAATCTCTCTCTCTCGCTCACTCTCACAATCTCTTGCTCACTCTCACAATCTCTCTCTCTCGCTCACTCTCACAATCTCTCTCTCTCACTCACTCTCACAATCTCTCTCTCTCACTCACTTTCACAATCTCTCGCTCACTCTCACAATCTCTTGCTCACTCACAATTTCTCTCTCTCGCTCACTCTCACAATCTCTCTCTCGCTCACTCTCACAATCTCTCTCTCTCGCTCACTCTCACAATCTCTCTCTCTCACTCACTCTCACAATTTCTCTCTCTCGCTCACTCTCACAATTTCTCTCTCTCGCTCACTCTCACAATCTCTCTCTCTCGCTCACTCTCACAATCTCTCTCCCTCGCTCACTCTCACAATCTCTCTCTCTCGCTCACTCTCACAATCTCTCTCTCTCGCTCACTCTCACAATCTCTCTCTCTCGCTCACTCTCACAATCTCTCTCTCACTCACTCTCACAATCTCTCTCTCACTCACTCTCACAATCTCTCTCTCTCGCTCACTCTCACAATCTCTCTCTCTCGCTCACTCTCACAATCTCCCTCTCTCGCTCACTCTCACAATCTCTCTCTCTCGCTCACGCTCACAATCTCTTGCTCACTCTCACAATCTCTCTCTCTCGCTCACTCTCACAATCTCTCTCTCTCACTCACTTTCACAATCTCTCGCTCACTCTCACAATCTCTTGCTCACTCACAATTTCTCTCTCTCGCTCACTCTCACAATCTCTCTCTCGCTCACTCTCACAATCTCTCTCTCTCGCTCACTCTCACAATCTCTCCCTCTCGCTCACTCTCACAATCTCTCTCTCTCGCTCACTCTCACAATCTCTCTCTAGCTCACTCTCACAATCTCTCTCTCTCTAGCTCACTCTCACAATCTCTCTCTCTCTCTCTCTCGCTCACTCTCACAATCTCTCTCTCTCTCTCTCTCTCTCGCTCACTCTCACAATCTCTCGCTCACTCTCACAATCGCTCACTCTCACACTCACCAAGTCACTGCACACATTCAAAGCACCAGTGCTCTCGCACTCAGTTCTCTCTCGGCTCTTGACACTCGCAGCTCATTTCTCTCTCTCACCTAGCTCTGTCACTCACTCACACTCTTACTCACACTGCTGTCTCCTTCTCTCTTACACACAACTATCTCTCTGTCACTCACAGTTCTCTCTCTCACACACACTCACATTCTCTCTCTCATCACTCTTGCACTCACTTTCACATTCTTTGTCACTCACTCTCATATTCCCTCTCTCTCGCACTCACTCTCACATTCTCTCTCTCACACTCTCACATTCCATCTCTAACTCTTGCACTCTCTCTCTAACTCTCACATTATCTCTCTCATTCACTGTCATTCTCTCTCTGTCCCTCTCTCTAACTCACACTTTCTCTCACAATCTTTCTCTTTCTCTCACTCACTCCCACATCATTTCCCTCAACTGAATCTCACATTGTCTCCCTCTCTCACCTTCTCTCTCCATCACCCTTTCTCTTACTCAAACTTTCTCTCTCTTTCTGTCACGCACTCTTACATTCTCCCCTCTCACTTTCTCTCGCTCACTCCCACTTTCTCTCTCTCCAACATTCTCTCCCTTTCCCACATTCTCTATCTCACATTCTCTCTCTCACTCACTCTCCCACCATTTTCTCTCTCACTGTCACATTCTCTCTCACTCACATTCTGTCTTTTTCTCTCGCTCCCTCTCACTTTCTCTCTCTTATTCACTCTCACATTCTCTCTCTCACTCAATCACTCTCAAACTCTTGTCCACTCTCACAATCCCTCTCACTCACTGTCACAATATCTCTCCTCTCACTCATTCACTGTCACAATCTCTCTCTCACTCACTCTCACAATCTCTCTCTCTCACTTACTCACAATCTCTCTCTCGCTCACTCTCATAGTCTCTCTCTCTCGCCCACTCTCATAGTCTCTCTCTCTCGCTCACTCTCACAGTCTCTCTCGCTCACTCTCACAGTCTCTCTCTCTCGCTCACTCTCACAATCTCTCTCTCTCACTCACTCTCGCAATCTCTCTCTCTCGCTCACTCTTGCAATCTCTCTCTCTCGCTCACTCTCACAATCTCTTGCTCACTCACAATTTCTCTCTCTCGCTCACTCTCACAATTTCTCTCTCTCGCTCACTCTCACAATCTCTCTCTCTCGCTCACTCTCACAATCTCTCTCTCTCGCTCACTCTCGCAATCTCTCTCTCTCGCTCACTCTTGCAATCTCTCTCTCTCGCTCACTCTCACAATCTCTTGCTCACTCACAATTTCTCTCTCTCGCTCACTCTCACAATCTCTCTCCCTCGCTCACTCTCACAATCTCTCTCTCTCGCTCACTCTCACAATCTCTCTCTCTCGCTCACTCTCACAATCTCTCTCTCTCGCTCACTCTCACAATCTCTCCCTCTTGCTCACTCTCACAATCTCTCTCTCTCGCTCACTCTCACAATTTCTCTCTCTATCGCTCACTCTCACAATCTCTCGCTCACTCTCACAATCTCTCTCCCTCGCTCACTCTCACAATCTCTCTCTCTCGCTCACTCTCACAATCTCTCTCTCTCGCTCACTCTCACAATCTCTCACTCACTGTCACAATCTCTTGCTCACTCTCACAATCTCTCTCTCTCGCTCACTCTCACAATCTCTCCCTCTCACTCACTCTCACAATCTCTCTCTCACTCACTCACAATCTCTCTCTTGCTCACTCTCACAGTCTCTCTCTCTTGCTCACTCTCACAGTCTCTCTCTCTCGCTCACTCTCACAATCTCTCTCTCTCACTCACTCTCACAATTTCTCTCTCTCCCTCACTCTCACAATTTCTCTCTCTCGCTCACTCTCACAATCTCTCTCTCTCGCTCACTCTCACAATCTCTCTTGCTCACTCTCACAATCTCTCTCTCTCGCTCACTCTCGCAATCTCTCTCTCTCGCTCACTCTTGCAATCTCTCTCTCTCTCGCTCACTCTCACAATCTCTTGCTCACTCACAATTTCTCTCTCTCGCTCACTCTCAATCTCTCTCTCGCTCACTCTCACAATCTCTCTCTCTCGCTCACTCTCACAAACTCTCTCTCTCGCTCACTCTCACAATCTCACTCTCTCGCTCACTCTCACAATCTCTCTCTCTCGCTCACTCTCACAATCTCTCCCTCTCGCTCACTCTCACAATCTCTCTCGCTCACTCTCACAATTTCTCTCTCTATCGCTCACTCTCACAATCTCTCGCTCACTCTCACAATCTCTCTCCCTCGCTCACTCTCACAATCTCTCTCTCTCGCTCACTCTCACAATCTCTCTCTCTCGCTCACTCTCACAATCTCTCTCTCTCGCTCACTCTCACAATCTCTCTCTCACTCACTCTCACAATCTCTCTCTCGCTCACTCTCACAATCTCTCTCTCTTGCTCACTCTCACAATCTCTCTCTCTCGCTCACTCTCACAATCTCACTCTCTCGCTCACTCTCACAATCTCTCTCTCTCGCTCACTCTCACAATCTCTCCCTCTCGCTCACTCTCACAATCTCTCTCGCTCACTCTCACAATTTCTCTCTCTATCGCTCACTCTCACAATCTCTCCCTCACTCTCACAATCTCTCTCCCTCGCTCACTCTCACAATCTCTCTCTCTCGCTCACTCTCACAATCTCTCTCTCTCGCTCACTCTCACAATCTCTCTCTCTCGCTCACTCTCACAATCTCTCTCTCACTCACTCTCACAATCTCTCTCTCACTCACTCTCACAATCTCTCTCTCTCGCTCACTCTCACAATCTCTCTCTCTCGCTCACTCTCACAATCTCCCTCTCTCGCTCACTCTCACAATCTCTCTCTCTCGCTCACTCTCACAATCTCTTGCTCACTCTCACAATCTCTCTCTCTCGCTCACTCTCACAATCTCTCTCTCACTCACTCTCACAATCTCTCTCTCACTCACTCTCACAATCTCTCTCTCTCGCTCACTCTCACAATCTCTCTCTCTCGCTCACTCTCACAATCTCCCTCTCTCGCTCACTCTCACAATCTCTCTCTCTCGCTCACTCTCACAATCTCTTGCTCACTCTCACAATCTCTCTCTCTCGCTCACTCTCACAATCTCTCTCTCTCACTCACTCTCACAATCTCTCTCTCTCACTCACTTTCACAATCTCTCGCTCACTCTCACAATCTCTTGCTCACTCACAATTTCTCTCTCTCGCTCACTCTCAATCTCTCTCTCGCTCACTCTCACAATCTCTCTCTCTCGCTCACTCTCACAATCTCTCTCTCTCGCTCACTCTCACAATCTCACTCTCTCGCTCACTCTCACAATCTCTCTCTCTCGCTCACTCTCACAATCTCTCCCTCTCGCTCACTCTCACAATCTCTCTCGCTCACTCTCACAATTTCTCTCTCTATCGCTCACTCTCACAATCTCTCGCTCACTCTCACAATCTCTCTCCCTCGCTCACTCTCACAATCTCTCTCTCTCGCTCACTCTCACAATCTCTCTCTCTCGCTCACTCTCACAATCTCTCTCTCACTCACTCTCACAATCTCTCTCTCACTCACTCTCACAATCTCTCTCTCTCGCTCACTCTCACAATCTCTCTCTCTCGCTCACTCTCACAATCTCCCTCTCTCGCTCACTCTCACAATCTCTCTCTCTCGCTCACTCTCACAATCTCTTGCTCACTCTCACAATCTCTCTCTCTCGCTCACTCTCACAATCTCTCTCTCACTCACTCTCACAATCTCTCTCTCACTCACTCTCACAATCTCTCTCTCTCGCTCACTCTCACAATCTCTCTCTCTCGCTCACTCTCACAATCTCCCTCTCTCGCTCACTCTCACAATCTCTCTCTCTCGCTCACTCTCACAATCTCTTGCTCACTCTCACAATCTCTCTCTCTCGCTCACTCTCACAATCTCTCTCTCTCACTCACTCTCACAATCTCTCTCTCTCACTCACTCTCACAATTTCTCTCTCTCGCTCACTCTCACAATTTCTCTCTCTCGCTCACTCTCACAATCTCTCTCTCTCGCTCACTCTCACAATCTCTCTCCCTCGCTCACTCTCACAATCTCTCTCTCTCGCTCACTCTCACAATCTCTCTCTCACTCACTCTCACAATCTCTCTCTCTCGCTCACTCTCATAATCTCTCTCTCTCGCTCACTCTCACAATCTCCCTCTCTCGCTCACTCTCACAATCTCTCTCTCTCGCTCACGCTCACAATCTCTTGCTCACTCTCACAATCTCTCTCTCTCGCTCACTCTCACAATCTCTCTCTCTCACTCACTTTCACAATCTCTCGCTCACTCTCACAATCTCTTGCTCACTCACAATTTCTCTCTCTCGCTCACTCTCACAATCTCTCTCTCGCTCACTCTCACAATCTCTCTCTCTCGCTCACTCTCACAATCTCTCCCTCTCGCTCACTCTCACAATCTCTCTCTCTCGCTCACTCTCACAATCTCTCTCTAGCTCACTCTCACAATCTCTCTCTCTCTAGCTCACTCTCACAATCTCTCTCTCTCTCTCTCTCGCTCACTCTCACAATCTCTCTCTCTCTCTCTCTCTCTCACTCACTCTCACAATCTCTCTCTCTCTAGCTCACTCTCACAATCTCTCTCTAGCTCACTCTCACAATCTCTCTCTCTCTAGCTCACTCTCACAATCTCTCTCTCTCTCTCTCTCGCTCACTCTCACAATCTCTCTCTCTCTCTCTCTCGCTCACTCTCACAATCTCTCGCTCACTCTCACAATCGCTCACTCTCACACTCACCAAGTCACTGCACACATTCAAAGCACCAGTGCTCTCGCACTCAGTTCTCTCTCGGCTCTTGACACTCGCAGCTCATTTCTCTCTCTCACCTAGCTCTGTCACTCACTCACACTCTTACTCACACTGCTGTCTCCTTCTCTCTTACACACAACTATCTCTCTGTCACTCACAGTTCTCTCTCTCACACACACTCACATTCTCTCTCTCATCACTCTTGCACTCACTTTCACATTCTTTGTCACTCACTCTCATATTCCCTCTCTCTCGCACTCACTCTCACATTCTCTCTCTCACACTCTCACATTCCATCTCTAACTCTTGCACTCTCTCTCTAACTCTCACATTATCTCTCTCATTCACTGTCATTCTCTCTCTGTCCCTCTCTCTAACTCACACTTTCTCTCACAATCTTTCTCTTTCTCTCACTCACTCCCACATCATTTCCCTCAACTGAATCTCACATTGTCTCCCTCTCTCACCTTCTCTCTCCATCACCCTTTCTCTTACTCAAACTTTCTCTCTCTTTCTGTCACGCACTCTTACATTCTCCCCTCTCACTTTCTCTCGCTCACTCCCACTTTCTCTCTCTCCAACATTCTCTCCCTTTCCCACATTCTCTATCTCACATTCTCTCTCTCACTCACTCTCCCACCATTTTCTCTCTCACTGTCACATTCTCTCTCACTCACATTCTGTCTTTTTCTCTCGCTCCCTCTCACTTTCTCTCTCTTATTCACTCTCACATTCTCTCTCTCACTCAATCACTCTCAAACTCTTGTCCACTCTCACAATCCCTCTCACTCACTGTCACAATATCTCTCCTCTCACTCATTCACTGTCACAATCTCTCTCTCACTCACTCTCACAATCTCTCTCTCTCACTTACTCACAATCTCTCTCTCGCCCACTCTCATAGTCTCTCTCTCTCGCCCACTCTCATAGTCTCTCTCTCTCGCTCACTCTCACAGTCTCTCTCGCTCACTCTCACAGTCTCTCTCTCTCGCTCACTCTCACAATCTCTCTCTCTCACTCACTCTCGCAATCTCTCTCTCTCGCTCACTCTTGCAATCTCTCTCTCTCGCTCACTCTCACAATCTCTTGCTCACTCACAATTTCTCTCTCTCGCTCACTCTCACAATTTCTCTCTCTCGCTCACTCTCACAATCTCTCTCTCTCGCTCACTCTCACAATCTCTCTCTCTCGCTCACTCTCGCAATCTCTCTCTCTCGCTCACTCTTGCAATCTCTCTCTCTCGCTCACTCTCACAATCTCTTGCTCACTCACAATTTCTCTCTCTCGCTCACTCTCACAATCTCTCTCTCGCTCACTCTCACAATCTCTCTCTCTCGCTCACTCTCACAATCTCTCTCTCTCGCTCACTCTCACAATCTCACTCTCTCGCTCACTCTCACAATCTCTCTCTCTCGCTCACTCTAACAATCTCTCCCTCTCGCTCACTCTCACAATCTCTCTCTCTCGCTCACTCTCACAATTTCTCTCTCTATCGCTCACTCTCACAATCTCTTGCTCACTCTCACAATCTCTCTCCCTCGCTCACTCTCACAATCTCTCTCTCTCGCTCACTCTCACAATCCCTCTCTCTCTCGCTCACTCTCACAATCTCTCACTCACTCTCACAATCTCTTGCTCACTCTCACAATCTCTCTCTCTCGCTCACTCTCACAATCTCTCTCTCTCACTCACTCTCACAATCTCTCTCTCACTCACTCACAATCTCTCTCTTGCTCACTCTCACAGTCTCTCTCTCTTGCTCACTCTCACAGTCTCTCTCTCTCGCTCACTCTCACAATCTCTCTCTCTCACTCACTCTCACAATTTCTCTCTCTCGCTCACTCTCACAATTTCTCTCTCTCGCTCACTCTCACAATCTCTCTCTCTCGCTCACTCTCACAATCTCTCCTGCTCACTCTCACAATCTCTCTCTCTCGCTCACTCTTGCAATCTCTCTCTCTCGCTCACTCTTGCAATCTCTCTCTCTCGCTCACTCTCACAATCTCTCTCTCTCGCTCACTCTCACAATCTCACTCTCTCGCTCACTCTCACAATCTCTCTCTCTCGCTCACTCCCACAATCTCTCCCTCTCGCTCACTCTCACAATCTCTCTCTCTCGCTCACTCTCCCAATTTCTCTCTCTATCGCTCACTCTCACAATCTCTCGCTCACTCTCACAATCTCTCTCCCTCGCTCACTCTCACAATCTCTCTCTCTCGCTCACTCTCACAATCTCTCTCTCTCGCTCACTCTCACAATCTCTCTCTCTCGCTCACTCTCACAATCTCTCTCTCACTCACTCTCACAATCTCTCTCTCTCGCTCACTCTCACAATCTCTCTCTCTCGCTCACTCTCACAATCTCCCTCTCTCGCTCACTCTCACAATCTCTCTCTCTCGCTCACTCTCACAATCTCTTGCTCACTCTCACAATCTCTCTCTCTCGCTCACTCTCACAATCTCTCTCTCTCACTCAATTTCACAATCTCTCGCTCACTCTCACAATCTCTTGCTCACTCACAATTTCTCTCTCTCGCTCACTCTCACAATCTCTCTCTCGCTCACTCTCACAATCTCTCTCTCTCGCTCACTCTCACAATCTCTCTCTCTCACTCACTCTCACAATCTCACTCTCTCGCTCACTTTCACAATCTCTCTCTCTCGCTCACTCTCACAATCTCTCCCTCTCGCTCACTCTCACAATCTCTCTCTCTCACTCACTCTCACAATCTCTCTCTCTCTCGCTCACTCTCACAATCTCTCTCTCTCTCTAGCTCACTCTCACAATCTCTCTCTCTCTCTCTCTCGCTCACTCTCACAATCTCTCTCTCTCTCTCTCTCTCGCTCACTCTCACAATCTCTCGCTCACTCTCACAATCTCTCACTCTCACACCCACCAAGTCACTACACACATTCAAAGCACCAGTGCTCTCGCATTCAGTTCTCTCTCAGCTCTTGACACTCACAGCTCATTTCTCTCTCTCACCTAGCTCTGTCACTCACTCACACTCTTACTCACACTGCTGTCTCCTTCTCTCTTACACACAACTATCTCTCTGTCACTCACAGTTCTCTCTCTCACACACACTCACATTCTCTCTCTCATCACTCTTGCACTCACTTTCACATTCTTTGTCACTCACTCTCATATTCCCTCTCTCTCGCACTCACTCACTCATTCTCTCTCTCACACTCTCACATTCCATCTCTAACTCTTGCACTCTCTCTCTAACTCTCACATTATCTCTCTCATTCACTGTCATTCTCTCTCTGTCCCTCTCTCTAACTCACACTTTCTCTCACAATCTTTCTCTTTCTCTCACTCACTCCCACATCATTTCCCTCAACTGAATCTCACATTGTCTCCCTCTCTCACCTTCTCTCTCCATCACCCTTTCTCTTACTCAAACTTTCTCTCTCTTTCTGTCACGCACTCTTACATTCTCCCCTCTCACTTTCTCTCGCTCACTCCCACTTTCTCTCTCTCCAACATTCTCTCCCTTTCCCACATTCTCTATCTCACATTCTCTCTCTCACTCACTCTCCCACCATTTTCTCTCTCACTGTCACATTCTCTCTCACTCACATTCTGTCTTTTTCTCTCGCTCCCTCTCACTTTCTCTCTCTTATTCACTCTCATGTTCTCTCTCTCACTCACTCTCACGTTCTCTCTCTCACTCACTTTCACGCTCTCTATCTCACTCACTCTCATGCTCTCTATCTCACTCACTTTCACGCTCTCTATCTCACTCACTTTCACGCTCTCTATCTCACTCACTTTCACGCTCTCTATTGCACTCACTTTCACGCTCTCTATCTCACTCACTTTCGCGCTCTCTATCTCTCTCACTCTCACACTCACTCTCATGCTCTCTCTCTCATACTCACTCTCATGTTCTTTCTCACTCACTCTCACGTTCTTTCTCACTCACTCTCACATCCTCACTCACTCTCACGTCCTCTCTCACTCACTCTCACGTCCTCTCTCTCACTCACTCTCACGTCTTCTCTCTCACATTCTTTCTCTCTCACTCAGTCACTCTCACAATCTCTCTCACTCAACTTGGAAGTGCATGGTAAAATCAGGCAAAGTCAGCATGGTTTCATCAAGGGGAGGTCATGCCTGACAAATCTGTTAGAATTCTTTGAGGAGGTAATGAGTAGGTTAGACGAAGGAGAGCCAATGGATGTTATCTACTTGGACTTCCAGAAGGCCTTTGACAAAGTGCCGCACAGGAGGCTGCTCAGTCAGATAAGAGCCCATGGTGTTAGAGGCAAGGTAGTAGCATGGATAGAAGATTGGCTGTCTGGCAGGAGGCAGAGAGTGGGGATAAGGGGGTCCTTCTCAGGATGGCGGCCAGTGACTAGTGGAGTTCCGCAGGGGTCAGTGTTGGGACCACAACTTTTCACTTTATACATTAGTGATCTGTATGAAGGAACTGAGGGCATCCTGGCTAAGTTTGCAGATGATACAAAGATAGGTGGAGGGACAGGTAGTATTGAGGAGGCGGGGAGGCTGCAGAAGGATTTGGAAAGGTTAGGAGAATGGGCAAAGTATTGGCAGATGGAATACAATGTGGAGAAGTGTGAGGAAGAATAGAGGCATGGATTATTTTCTAAATGGGGAGAGAATTCAGAAATCTGGAGTGCAAAGTGACTTGGGAGTCCTAGTCCAGGATTCTCTTAAGGTTAACTTGCAGGTTGAGTCAGTAGTTAGGAAGGCAAATGCAATGTTGGCATTTATTTCTAGAGGACTAGAATATAAAAGCAGGGATGTGCTGCTGAAGCTTTATTAGGCTCTGGTCAGACCACATTTAGAATATTGTGAGCAATTTTGGGCCCTGTATCTCAGGAAGGATGTTCTGGCCCTGGAGAGGGTCCAGAGCAGGTTCACGAGAATAATCCCAGGAATGAAAGGCTTAACATATGAGGAACGTTTGAGGACTCTGGGTCTATACTCGATGGAGTTTAGAAGGATGAGGGTGGATCTGATTGAAACTTACAGAATACTGCAAGGCCTGGATAGAGTGGACGTGGGGAAGATGTTTCCATTAGTAGGAGAGACTAGGACCCAAGGGCACAGCCTCAGAGTAAAGGGAAGACCTTTTAGAACAGAGATGAGGAGAAACTTCTTTAGCCAGAGAGTGGTGAATCTATGGAATTCATTGCCACAGAAGGCTGTGGAGGCCAGGTCATTGAGTGTATTTAAGACCAAGATAGATAGGTTCTTGATTGGTAAGGGGATCAAAGGTTACGGGGAGAAGGCGGGAGAATGTGGTTGAGAAACTTATCAGCCATGATTGAATGGCGGGGCAGACTCGATGGGTCAATTGGCCTAATTTCTGCTCCAATGTCTTATGGTCTTATGGTCTTATTCTCACAATCTCTCTCTCTCTCTCTCTCACTCACCAAGTCACTGCACACATTCAGAACACCAGCTCTCTCGCACTCAGTTCTCTCTCTCAGCCCTTATCACTCACAACTCATACTCTCTTTCACCTGACTCTCAGTCACACACTCTTACTCACACTGCTGTCTCCTCTTCTGTTACACACAGCTGTCTCTCTGTCACTCACAGTTTTCTCTCTCACACACACTCATTCTCTCTCTCAATCACTCTTGCACTCACTCTCACATTCTCTCTCTATCACTCAATCTCATATTCCCTCTCTCTCAAACTGACTTTCACATTCTCTCTCACTCTCACATTCTCCCTCTCTCTCATTCCCTCTCACACTCTCTCCCTGTCAACCTCTCTCTCTTTCTCACACTTTCTCACTCGCTCTCACATTCTTCCCCCTCACCCTCATTTTCTCTCTCTCTTTCCCACAATCTCTCTCACTCTCACATTCTCTCTCTTTCCCACAGCATCTCTCCCTCTCACATTCTGTCTCACTCACGTTCTGTCTCTTTCTCTCGCTCTCACATTCTCTCTTATTCACTCTCACATTTTCTCCCTCTCCCTTACTCACTTTTTTCACATTCTCACTCTCTCACTCACTCTCACATCCTTTCGCTCAGCTCAATCTCACATTCTCTCTCTCTCAGTCACTCTCACATTCTCTCTGTCAGTCACTTGTGTATTCTCTCTCTCTCACACACTTACATTCTCTCCCTTTCAGACACACTCACATTCTTTCCATCACATTCTCGCACTCAGTCTCGCATCCTCTCAATCACTCACTCTCGCATTCTCTTACTCACTCGTTCTTGCATTCTCTCTCACTTACTCCAACATTCTCTCACTCACTCCAACATTCTCTCTGTCTCATTCTCCCTCTCAATCTCACGTTCTCTCTCTCAATCACTCTTATGCTCTTTCTCACTCACGTTCTCTCTCTCTCACTTGCACTCACTTTCTTTCTCACTGATTCTCACTCGCACTCACTCTCACATTCGCTCTCACACCTATTTTCCCCCTCACTCTCCCATTCTCTCCCCCACTTTCTCATTCTCCCTCTCTTTCACTCTCACGATCTCTCTCACTTACTCTCGCGTTCTCTCTCTCTTGCTCACTCTCGCATCCTCTCTCTCTCGCTCACTCTTGCGTCCTCTCTCTCTTGCTCACTCTCACGTCCTCTCTCTCTCGCGTCCTCTCTCTCTCACTTACTCTCGCATCCTCTCTCTCTCGCTCACTCTTGCGTCCTTTCTCTCTCGCGTCCTCTCTCTCTCGCTCACTCTCGTGTCCCCTCTCTCCTGCTCACTCTCGCGTCCCCTCTCTCCCGCTCACTCTCGCGTCCTCTCTCTCCCACTCACTCTCGCGTCCTCTCTCCTGCTCTTTCTCTCGCTCACACTCTCATTCTTTCCCTCTCACATTCGCTCTTTCTCACATTCGCTCTCCCTCAACCCTCTCACATTGTCTCTCTCACCCACTCTCACATTCTCTCTCTCTCACCCACTCTCACCTTCTCTCTCTCTCACCCTCTCTCACATTCTCTCTCTCTCTCACCCACTCTCACATTCTCTCTCTCTCTCACCCACTCTCACATTCTCTCTCTCTCTCACCCACTCTCACATTCTCTCTCTCACTCAACCACTCTCACATTCTCTCTCACTCAACCACTCTCACATTCTCTCTTTCTCACATTCTCTTTCACTCACTCTCATATTCTCTCTCACTCAGTGAGTCTCAAATTTAATCTCTCTCACTTATTCTCATATTCTCGTTCTCTCTCTCCTTTATTCACTCTCACAATCTCTCTTTCACTCAATCTCTCTCTCGCAAAATCTCTCTCTCACTCACTCAGTCACTGTGCACATTCAGAGCACCAGCTCTCTCACACTCAATTCTCTCCCTCAGCGCGTCACTCACAGCTCATTCTCTCTCCCACCTGTCTCAGTCACTCACTCACACTCTTACTTGCACAGCTGCCTCCTTCTCTCTTACACACAGTTGTATCTCTATCACCCTCTCTGTCACTCACAGTTCTCTCTCTCACACAATCTCAGCTCTCAGACAAACACTCACACCCCTCTCTCACATTGTCTCTCTTTCTTTCTCTCACATTCTCTCTCTCATAGTCACACCTTCTCTCACATTCTCTCTCTTTCTCTCACTCACTCTCACATTCTCTCCCCCCTCACTCACCCTCGCAACCTTTCCCTCAGCTCACTCTCACATCCTATCTCTCAGCTCAATCTCACATTTACCCCCTCTGTCACTCTTATATTCTCTCTCTCTGTCACTCACTCTCACATTCTCTCTCTGTCACTCTCTCTCGTTCTCCCCCCTCTCATTTTTTCTCACACTCACATTCTCTCTCACGCTCATATTCTCTCTCACTCGCGCATTCTCTCCCTCCTGCGCCCACTCGCGCATTCTCTCCCTCCTGCGCCCACTCGCGCATTCTCTCCCTCCTGCGCCCACTCGCGCATTCTCTCCCTCCTGCGCCCACTCGCGCATTCTCTCCCTCCTGCGCCCACTCGCGCATTCTCTCCCTCCTGCGCCCACTCGCGCATTCTCTCCCTCCTGCGCCCACTCGCGCATTCTCTCCCTCCTGCGCCCACTTGCGCATTCTCTCCCTCAGGCGCCCACTTGCGCATTCTCTCCCTCCTGCGCCCACTCGCGCATTCTCTCCCTCGGGCGCCCACTCGCGCATTCTCTCCCTCGGGCGCCCACTCGCGCATTCTCTCCCTCGGGCGCCCACTCGCGCATTCTCTCTCTCGGGCGCCCACTCCCGCATTCTCTCCCTCGGGCGCCCACTCGCGCATTCTCTCCCTCGGGCGCCCACTCGCGCATTCTCTCCCTCGGGCGCCCACTCGCGCATTCTCTCCCTCTGGCGCCCACTCGCACATTCTCTCCCTCTGGCACTCACTCGCACATTCTCTCCCTCTTGCACTCGCTCTCACATTCTCTCCCTCTTGCACTCGCTCACATTCTCTCCCTCTTGCACTCACTCGCACATTGTCTCCCTCTTGCACTCACTCACATTCTCTCCCTCTTGCACTCACTCGCACATTCTCTCCCTCTTGCACTCACTCGCACATTCTCTCCCTCTTGCACTCACTCGCACATTCTCTCCCTCTTGCACTCACTCGCACATTCCCTTCCTCTTGCACTCACTCGCACATTCTCTCCCTCTTGCACTCACTCGCACATTCTCTCCCTCTTGCACTCACTCGCACATTCTCTCCCTCTTGCACTCACTCGCACATTCTCTCCCTCTTGCACTCACTCGCACATTCTCTCCCTCTTGCACTCACTCGCACATTCTCTCCCTCTTGCACTCACTCGCACATTCTCTCCCTCTTGCACTCACTCGCACTTTCTCTCCCTCTTGCACTCACTCTCGCATTCTCTCCCTCTTGCACTTACTCTCGCATTCTCTCCCTCTAGCACTCACTCTCGCATTCTGTCCCTCTGGCACTCACTCTCACATTCTCTCTCTCTCGCACTCACTGTCACATTCTCCCATCCCATTCACTCACATATTCTCTCACTCACTCACGTTCTCTCTCTTTCCCACATTCTCTCTTTCACTCACATTCTCTCAATCTCTCATGTTCTCTCTTGCATTCACTCTTTCACTCTCACATTCTCTTTCTCACTCAGTCACACACTATCTCATGCTTTCTCTCTCTTTCACTGTTACATTCTGTCTCACTCTGTCATTATCTCTCTATCTTTCTCTCCATTACACACTCACTTTGTCTCACTCACATTTTTTCTCTTTTTCTCTCTCAAACATTCTCTCTCTCCCGCTCACTCATTCTCACATTCTCTCTCTCTCACATTCTCTCTTTCCCTCTCACTCACTCTCACATTCTCTCTCCCTCTCACACATTCACTCTTACATTCTCTCTCTCCCTCTCACTCAAACATTCTCTCCCTCTCTCACGTTCTCTCTCTCCCTCTCACTCTCATATTCTTACTCACTCACATTCTCTCTCTCACTCACACATTCTCCCTCTCCCTCTCACACATTCTCCCTCTCCCTCTCACACATTCTCCCTCTCCCTCTCACACATTCTCCCTCTCCCTCTCACACATTCTCCCTCTCCCTCTCACAATCTCTCTCCCCTTCACTCGCTCTCACTTTCATTCTCCCTTTCACTCACTCACATTCTCTCTCTCATACATTCTCTCCCTCTCACATTCAATCTCTCTCTCTCATTCTCTCTCCTGCCCTTTCTCTCCCTCACACTCACATTCTGTCGCTCACACATTCTCTCTCGCATTCTCTCTCTCCCTCACACCCCCACATTCTCTCTCTCTCCCTCACACTCACCCTCACATTCTCCCTCTCTCACATTCTCTCTCTCCCTCACACCCCCACGTTCTCTCTCTCTCTCTCTCATTTTTCTCACTCACATTCTCTTTCATTCAGTCACACACTATCTCGCTCTTTCTCTCAGTCATTCTCTCTCTATCTTTCTCTCAGTTAGACACTCACTCTTTCTCATGCACTCATTTTTCTCTTTCTTGCACACTCCCACATTCTCTCTCTCTCTCTCTCACTCATTCATTCATTCATTCACAAACTCGGCTGTGGGGGAGGCTGACGCCATGATGTCATTACGTCGTACGTGTTGGCTGACGCACGGGTCCGCCCCGCCCGCCCGCCCCGTGTCAGGAGAAGGAAGCGGTGGAAAAGCAGCAGCCGGAGCGGCGAGGGCCGGACCGAACGGAGGGGGAGAGAGAGCCGGGTGAAACACCGCACCGCCGAGCAGGCCGCACGGCGAACGGGAGGGAGAGAGGCCGAGGCGAGGAGCCAGAGAACGTAAGTCACCGGCTGTGGGCGGCACCGCGAGCCGGGAGGAGGCCCCTCCCCTCCCCTCCCGCCTCGAGCCCCGACCCGCACTCACTGGGGCCCCAGGCTCAGTCCTGCGGCCTAGTCACCGGCCGCTTGGTAGGGGAGCTTGGAGCCAGCCTGGGGGAGGGACAGGGGAGTGTATCTGTGTGTGGAGGGGACCCTTCTCTCCCTCCCCGGGTAAGTTTGTGAGGGGCTGAAGCCGCCGTGTCGTTGATTTCATTGTTGATGTGCCGCTCTCTCCGAGTTGAAAGGCGGGAGAGAGGGTCTGGGCCGGGCGCTCCGGCCGGGCTGGGAGTAGGGTTGGTTGCTGCTCTGTCTGACTTTGCACCTGTCTCATTTTGGTTGCTTCATTGTCGCGCAAACTGCAGCGCGATCTGACATTCCTACACTGAGTAATACAGGGGGCCCCCCTTTACAACACAACCCAATAATAACCAGGCAGCTCAGTGCCACAAGACAGTCCAACAGAAGATTTAAAGTCACCTCGACATGACTGCAGCAAGTGTTATTTCTCTTTCCGTAAAACAATTAATTTAAAATCATATTGCCTGCACTCTGCAGGTGCTTCCAAACTGCTCGATGTGTTCAGATAGACTGCAGGGCTTCTTTTTCCTCTCGGGTTACGAGTGACCTCAAGAGTTGCTCTGTTTATGCTGTTTCACTTGCAGATGGAAAATTTAATATTGTCAAATTCAGAAGCGCCTGTTCAAGAAGTTGCGAAGTTTTGGTTAACAGGGAACTACAATTTCATACTCAGATTTTCGTGATTCTCAATTTTGGTTACACTTCATCTTTGCTTTTTTAGTACTACAGGATCTACGAAATAATAGATTTGCTTTGAGGAATATTTTCAAAATCCTATATATCATCTGAATTATTTCATTCCTGTACTCTTGCTGCATTTTCTATTCCAAACATCTACATCAACTGGGCTTTTTTTCATTTCAATGCTTTGATGTAAATGCCGGGCTGCACTGACTTTTATTAAAAGATTCAGTGAAGGGATGGCTTGTAACTGTGCTGAGTACTATTTGCTGAAATAGGACAAGCTCCTTCTGATTCTGCTAGATTTATGAAGATTAATATGCATGTCAGTGCTTTTAGCTGGAAGTTATCTTTGTAAATTGAATTAAGTATAAAGGATTCATTTAGATTTTTGGGGGAAAAATGTATTCTGTCAATTACTGCACTCTGGCTTGCATTTTTTGAATATGCAAGTAATTGAGTACTGGCAGAGATTAAGATGTCCACAATCTGCAGGAAGTTTTAAAGTTTGGGTTGAACTGGTGTCTTTAGAAAATTGTATTTCCAGCCATTTAGTCATGTATCTACTGACTTGGAGATTGTGCAAATTCAAACTGCACAAAGTTTTACCAAACTATTAATGTCATGTGCCAGTCGATATTATTTTGCATGTAGTGTGTGGGGGTAAATAGTGTTTTAAATTGTGATGTTTATATTGTAGATTTAAGATTTTCAAGAATGGTAAATGTTTGATTAGTGCTATACCTTTCTTTGAATTTGTATTGACAAGTGATTATCACAGAGTCAAACACAGTACCATTGTCGAGTTTTGTAACTCTACTGCCTGTGTGTGTGTAAGGGCTTATATTGTCCTTTGGGTTGTTGCAGGACATGAGGGCTGATGTTTCCAGTAGTACATTATCTTCCTCCCCTTTTCAGTACTGTGCAACAGGATATACATGGAACCTGTATAAGGTTTGTGCTGTTTTGTGTTTCGAGACTCTTGCAGATCAGCCCTTCTCCATTTTTGGGAAAGTTCTGAGTCCCCAGTTGAGGCTAATGGCTCAGTTGAGGGAAAATTTTGGGTGTAGACCGGTTTGCCACTTTGTGGTATGGTTTGAAAATGTTGTGTAGCTTATCAATGGACATACAAGTCAGCTTGATTAGCTATAGTTTCAAGCTGTTGAATTCAATTTCATTGTAGCAATAAGAAATGTTGATGGAATTGCTGACATGGATTAGTTTAACTGTAAGGTTGGATCTGTTGCTTCGTTATGGTATCTATTGGTATTTTTATCACACTTGTTCCTGAGAGGTTTGTTCTCTGGTTACTATAACCTAGAAATAAAACCATCCTCATGGCCTTGGGTTGAGACCATCTCCTGCATTTTTAAATATGAATTACGATGCTATCATTCACAAATCTCTGCAAATGGCATGATGACAGCAACGATTGCATGTTGGAAATTATGCACACTTGTGATCATAAATAATTATGATAACTCATTTCTTCAGCTTTTGGGTTGTAATGGATAATTTTCTGTATCTGAATTCTCTACCCATTTGTGTTTTTCTTAAATGTTACCTTCCTGTCTGCTGAAGGTTTAGCCTTATACTTAAATGGTGTAAGAGCTGTGCATTTGCTTTTCACTTAATGCTTCATTTATTTTCCAACATGTTTGATCCTTCAAATCCAACCTGAGAATGTCAGAGGCAATATCTATCCATCTGAGCTGCTTTATAATTTTAGAATCCAAAAGGAGTTTCTAGGGCCCCTGATGGCTCGATGGGTAAATGTGTAGATTGCTGGGGCACTGAGTACAGTAATGTGCTAGCTTTGATTTCTGATCTGTGCCTGGTTAGTTAATCTAATTCAGGACCTTAGTGCAGATGCTGCATTTCCTCTTAATATCTGTAATTCTGGAATGTTTAGAAATCAGTCATTGCTCTTATTCCTGACTCCTGGAAATTGCAAATGAGGAAGTATTGGGTAGGCCATTGCAGTAGTGTCCTATGTAGTTGGGTAGCCTGTCAAGACATTCCGTGCTTGTGTATGAAGAATAACCAAATGTGAGATACCAGAAAACTGCTGCTTCCTGTGGCATTGTACATGAACACAAGTCTGTCTCCTGGAAAGAAGAAAATTGGAAGGAAAAATATCGTCAAGATTTTTGTGTACACGTTTGCATTTTATTAACACCCAGTTTGATACTGGAAGGGATTCTGAAATTTTGTTGCCCTGACAGGAAAAGAGCATATTGTAATTACAGAATATGGGTAAATTTGTCACTAACATTAAAAAAACTGTTGTCCTTGTGGACTTTTTAAAATTAGTTAATGCAAAAGCAAAGCATAAAATTGGCGATGGCTTTAAGCTTAACCATGCAGAGTGTAGGCACCTGAACAATTTGCTGCATTATTTGGAACCTGGGTTTTTTTTTAAAGTTCACTATTTCCTGACTCTGTACTGTTCTAAAGTATTCATTATTTTTTAATATGCTATAGAAGCTAAATCATCAGAAATGCAAATCAAAGTCTAGTGATGGAGAGCGATAATTAGTGTTAATTGCAAGCTGGCTTGTTGCTTGTTTTTCAGTTTATGCTGTTAAGTAGCTCATGGCTGAGTGGAATTTTCCAACTGTTGAGGGTGGGGGACAAGAACTGCATTCTTCGGTTTCCAGAAGTTATGCAGCTGATTAATGGGAACAAATCCCACATTATAATAGTTAAATATGGAATGTAATTTACTCATCTACAGGTACTTTGTAATTGCAGTTTAAATTTTAACAGCAGAATAAATGAGTTGAAAGTTTTGATTTAATGCTAGGAACCTCAATCTCATAGAATAAGTTACAAACCTATAAAGATGACATAGAAACTGAGCTTTCTGGTCCATTTAGCAAAATTCTAGTGACCATTCCCTCTGGCAACTTAAATCCTCTAATGGAAAAATGTACAAAACAGCTATCACAAACAAGAACTGTGTCAATATTTTGAATCCAAGTTCGGAAAAGCTTGGGTGTATTTCAGTTGCTTACAGTGAATTCCAAGCCTGTCAGAATTTAGATTACGTTAACTTTGTTAAGAATTAACCTCGCAAAATCGCAGAGGAAGCATTATGTGGTCAGAATTGTCAAACTGATAAATATGGAAGTTTTTTTTTTTAACTTCCCACCTTTATAGCTTCTCTTTCTCCCTGAGCCCCAAGTAATGTTCACCTCTATCTGAGATGCAGTTCCATAAGCAAACCTTGCAGCACCGTATTCAAGTGTGAGCATAGTTTATAGTCATCTATGATTACTTGATTGAAATACCACATTTAGGAGAGACACGATGTACTTTGCAAACTGGCTTTCTCCTGTCCTCACTGAGCATCTACAGAACCTCACTTTATGCACAGCGGCAGAAGGCTTAGCTAACTCGCTGTCAATTGGAAATCAGACCTGTGAACTTTGAGTGCAATTCGGCGCTACTCAGCAAATAAACCCATCGAGTCATCACAAAGCACCATTTGAATTCTAATGAAGAGATCAATGAAAGGTTCCTTTTACTGTCTATTTTGAAGGCCATTGAGCCCACAACTTTATTTTTGTATAAGGTCAGTGTAAGTTCCTTCGAATGTGTACAATAGCATACTGGTTCCATTATTGGACTAATAATCCAAAGGGCTGGGCTAATGACATATGTTCAAATCCACCATGGCAGCTGGAGCACGTAAATTCAATTTAATAAAATAAAATCTGGAATAAAAATAAGCTTACACAGTTTCAGTAAGGCGACCATGAAACTACCAGTGTGTCATAAAATTCATCAGGCTCATTATTGTCCATGCCTGATCTGGCCTGGACCAGACCTACATTGTGGGTCTTTATCTGTGCTCGGAAATGGCCTCGCAAGCCACTCAGTTGCATTCGAGAAAGTGGTGATTGAAGCCAATTAGGGATGGGCAAAAAATGCTTGCCTTGCTGACAATGCGCATACACTGTGACTGCTTTTAAAAAGTCGCCTGGAGTTGCTGCAATTTTTATGATATGACTGAAAATGCATTGTAAAAAGATGAATGTGTACAAACTAAAATAGTAACTAAAATGAGCACTTACAGCACTCAAAGATAAAAGCAAAAAACTGTGGATGCTGGATATCCAAAATAAAAATAAAAACATCTGGAAAAACTCAGCAGGTCTTGCAGCATCTGCGGAGAGGAACACAGTTAACGTTTCAATTCTGTATGACTCTTCAGCAGAACTAAGTAAAATTTTTACTTACAATACCCAATGCTGGTTAAACAATTATTTCACCCTGATATCATAAAATTTGATTTGATTGACTGGCATTGTAACTTGTAAGTTTATTGGGGCACTTTTGAGATATGAACACAGATGAATGTTGTAAGTGACCAGGAAAGAGAAATTACATTTGTATAGCTCTTTATTATCCTTTAAGACATCTCAAAATACTTCACAGCCAATTGTGTCTGAAGTACAGTCACTTATTTTGGTAAATGTGGCACCTGATTGCACATAATAAGATCCTATTAAGAGCAAATATTATAGATAGTTTTTGGTAGGACCATGAGTGAACACTCCTTTTCGTAATTATAGTGAGCAAGGTGATTGAGCATCTGGATCCACCTACTTAGAAAAATCTGAAGTTATATCCAGTTGTTTCTTGGAGAAATTACGGGTTTTTGCTTCTACTGCTCTCTGTAGAAGTCCATTCCAATTATTGATTTTGCTCTCTGTAAAGAACTTCCTGATATCAGTTCTAAAATAACCTTCTGTTAATTTGAGCCTCTATTCCCACTGGAGTTAGGGAATTCTAGGATTTTGACTGGATGCCTGATGGCATGCATAATAAGTACCTAATTCAGGTAGTGTGTGACTTAGAATGTAGAAGTGAAGGTGTTCCCGTGAAATTGCTGCTCTCATAAATTCAGTGGCAGTGAAATGGATAATGTTGAGATTCCTCTTGTCTTAGTCCTTTGATAGGCTGACCTGTGTTGCTTTGTCATTGGAGGATTTGCGAATAGAACTAAACACTAATATTGAGTTCAACAATTTTAGATCATGAACTCCCTCCTCCATCCCCACCTCCTTTCTGATTTTCCCCCTCCTTTTTGTTTTTTCCAATAATTTATATAGATTTTTTTCCCACCTACTTCCATTATTTTTAAGTGCATTTCCATCCATTGTTTCATCTCTACCTTTTAGCCTATTTCGATCCCTTCCCCCCACCCCACCCCCACCAGGGCTATCTGTACCTTGCTCGTCCTACTTTCTACCCTTATTTAGCACATTCCTTTAGATAATATCACCACCTTCAACACCTCTTTGTCCTTTTGTCTGTGACATCTTTTGGTTATCTCCACCTATCACTGGCCCTCTATCCAGCTCTTCTTGTGCCCCCCCACCCCCCCCCAACAGCTTATATTTCACCTCTCTTCTATTTTTACTTAGTTCTGTTGAAGGGTCATTTGGACTCGAAATGTTAACTATGCTCCTCTCAGCAGATGCTGCCAAACCCGCTGAGTTTTTCCAGGTATTTTTATTTTTGTTTTGGATTTCCAGCATCCGCAGTTTTTTGCTTTTATACTAATAGAGGGGACATCATTGAGGAAGCAGCTGAAAATGAAATAAAAACAGAAAATGCTGGAAAAACTCAGATCTGGCAGCATCTGTGGAGAGAGAAACAGAGTTAATGTTTCGAGTCCGCATGACTTCTTCAAAGCTGACAATAGTTGGTTTCTGACAGTGATGACATGGAGTTGTGATGTTTGGCCTGGACAAACACAGATGTCATCTTACATGTCAAAAATGACTCTAATCTTTGAAGGATTTTTCCATTTACCCTCATGATCTCAGTTTTGCTAAGGCTCCTTGATGCTTCCTGGATATCGAATGCAGTTATTCTCCTCCCCTTGCATTTAACCTTTGTGTTCATGTCCATATCAAGGCTTTGGTGAGGATTGGAGCTTAGTGGCTGTGAAGAACCTAAACTGAATGTCACTGAGCAGTGTTATGGACAGGAGGGGTTTAATTTACAACAGCCCTGACTTCTCCTCTCGCTACTCACCTGTAAACAGATGTTTTTGATTTTGATTTCCATTATAAGTGGTGGCGTATTTTCCCCAACCCTTCAGTTTTTGGAGTGATCCTCTATTAATAACCCCACAGCAAACTCGAGATAGGGTAAAATCAAAGAGTTAGTTTATTTTACACACACTCAAAAACAGGGGAAGGGGGTTTGCCAAGTACCCTATGGAATATTTATACAATAAAAGAAGGCTAAGGGAAAGAGAGGTACAGGGCAAAGACCACAGACAAAATAAGAATTGTTTCATGTGAGTCCTGAATCAGAAGTTCATTCAGAGAGGTTAGCTGGCTGAAACTGATGCGGGTGATCCATTTTTCCAGTAGCGTTGACTTCCACAATGGATGAAGTATGTAGAGATGAATCCTTCAGGGAGGTTAGCTGGCTGAAACTGATTCAGGGTGATCCACTTTTCCAGTAGCGCTGACTTCCGTGATGGATAAGGCATGTAAAGATGAATCAGTCTTGCAGTAGGCACTGTCCCCAGTACAGAAGACAGTGTCAGTGAGGGCCAGGCAATTTAAACATGGACAGAGCTCTGTTTCTGCTACTGCCTTGTTGATGGAAGATGGCAGACTGCCTGGATTCATCTCCAAGACAATATTACAGGTTCTAGCAGCTTGGGGTTGGGACCATATGACATAATTCCCACTTTTTCCCCTTGGTTTGGATGAAAGATGTGTATTCCTGGCCTGGATTCTGGAGACGGTTAATGTTTCATCCATTAATAAGTTTCAGCGTCCCTTTGTCCTTGCAGATGTATTGTCTCCATTGGCCAGGGCTCTGCCTTCGAAATGTGAAGGGTCTTTATGCGTTTCCTTGGAATTTCATTTCTGCATATATTTTCCTTCATGCCTCCTTGGCATGACAGGTTATTGGTAAGTTGGTATTGTTTGATGACACAGGTGACAGTTTCTATCATTACTTTGATAGGGTGGCAGTTTTCTTGATTGTGTTTTGCTTTTTTGAATAGGATATTGGCAGACATAATTGCAGTGGTGTAGCCAGAGGAGGGGAACAGCTAACTCAGGTGATCAGCTTTATATCTGACACTGTCAGGACATGTCGCCTTTCCTGCGTTAACTGTACTTAACCGCGTTTAACATCATGTAGAGTGAACTGAATTGGCTGAACCTTAATATCAATGGTGGGGATAGCGAGAGGAGGCAGTGTAGAATTGCCCACATTAATTTTGTCTGAAACTGTTTGCAATAGTTTGTCTTATATCTTGCATTTGTGCTGACCTCTGCTATTGTTGAAGATGGTGATTCTCAAGGGTCCTTTTCATTGCTTAATTGCCCCCTGCTATTTTTCACTGGATGCGTACAGCTATGGAGTTTTGTGCTAATCTTTTGGTTGTAGGCCTGCTGCTTTGTAAACTTACTGGTGGTCGTCCTGTATGGTAGGTTAATGCGTCATTGTAAAGCATGTCTGGCACTGCTCCTAGAACGCTGTTCTACGTTTTCCATTGAATAAGGTTTGACATCATAGCTTGATAGGGATGATGGCTATTTCAATCCCAGAATATGGTGATATACGGTTTTGTTGTTACTTATGAGTCTTAGCAACTTGTGGATGCCTAGTTTTGGATTGCTTGACCTGTACCAGTTAGCATGGTGGTTGTACCATATTGCATGATGGAGGATATCTTCAATATGAAGACTTTATTTTCATGTGGAGTGTGCAGTGGTCACTTGTACCACTGCTGTTGTGAACACATGACTGTGCTAGGTTGTTGAAGATAAAATTAAATAGGTAATAGCCTCCTGTTGGTACTGTGGCAACCTGGCATTGGCTCTGTTTGGCAGCTGTGCGTTTCAGAACTCAGCTGGCTTAGTCGGTGGTGGCACCAATCATTCTTGGACTTTGAAGCCCCAATCTTGAGTACATTCTGTACCCTTGTTTACCTTGGTGGTTGATCCAAATAATTGAGAGAGGTATTTGTTTGATCTGAAATGTAGAACTTTGAAGCCTGGATGTTGAGGATTTGCAGAACAATACCCCCTTCACAGGTGGGCCTGCCAGTGGGAAAGGCCACAACTGTTGAAACTTGGGATGTTGATTGATATTTATGCCTCTTTAGTGACACTGTGTTTTCCAAACTTGGGGCAGCAGCCCTAAATGCTAATGAGAAGCTGCAGGCTGGTTGGGCTGAGATTAACCGATTAGCTGAGTTTGTTCAGATATGACGCTTGGCTAATTGGCAATAAGCCTGTCCAATGGTGGTTGTTTTGTAACTAAATGGTTTCACTACACGAGAGGAATGGAATCATGTGGATAAGGTATGGGTGACTAATTCCCTTTCCTGAAGCAAATTAGTGAAGCACTTTTTATACAATAATCTGAAAGCTTTTCATTGTTTCATGGCCCACAACTACTAGATTTATTGAATTCATCACTGTTTACAATGACAGCCTTGAAAGGTACTGACCAGAAAACAACTATAATTGCTATTTGTCAGTGCTACGCAACAATTCTTTCTGTATAATTGCCTTGTAAGCACATAACACAATCTAACTGTTGGAAAAGAGAATGTAATGAGCTAAAGGATATGTGTGGGAAAAATGTGTATTTACTCGTTCTACAATATTGGCAGAAAAACTTGGTTTGACATTGCCCCAGCATTTTAGATTTAGCCCTAAAGTTCCAGTATTTCAAATTTAGTTCTGTGCCCCCTTCTCCCTGCTGATTTAAATATTGCACTTTTTGTCATTTTGGTTAGTACAGTAAATATGAACAAGTGTTTATAATTGCACAAAGGTTAGCACAGCACTTACTTTCTACAATACTAACCTGTTACAGTAAGACCCAATTTAAAAGTAACCAGAACAGGATTGAAATACAACCGACGCGAGAACAATGAAGCAAACCAATTAGTGAATAATCAGATTTGCTTAAAACATAGGTCCCTTCCTGGAAACCAGTGGATTTTCCCAGCTTCTTGCCTGATTTATTTATTTATTTCATTGGCTGTAGGTGTTGCTATCAAGGTGTCCTCGAATTGTCCTCAAGAAGGTGGTGGTAAGCTATTGTCATTTTGAATCACTGCAGTCTGTGTGGTGCAGATACTCACACAATGCTATTAGGTAGGATTTTCCAGGATTTTGACCCATCAACAATGAAAGAATGGCACTATATTTCCAAATCAAGATATGTAATAAAAACAAAAAACTGCGGATGCTGGAAATCCAAAACAAAAACAGAATTACCTGGAAAAACTCAGCTGGTCTGGCAGCATCGGCGGAGAAGAAAAGAGTTGACTTTTCGAGTCCTTATGACCCTTCAGCAGAACTGGGTGAATCCAAGGAGAGGGGTGAAATATAAGCTGGTTTAAGGTGGTGGGGTGGGGGGTGGGGAGGGGGGTGTTGGGTGGTGTGGGAGGGTGGGGTGGTGTGGGGGGGTGGGGTGGTGTGGTTGTAGGAACAAGCAAGCAGTGATAGGAGCAGATAATCAAAAGATGTCACAGACAAAAGAACAAAAGAACACAGGTGTTGAAGTTGGTGATATTATCTAAACGAATGTGCTAATTAAGAATGGATGGTAGGGCACTCAAGGTATGGCTGTAGTGGGGGTGGGGGAGCATAAAAGATTTAAAAATAATGGAAATAGGTGGGAAAAGAAAAATCTATATAAATTATTGGAAAAAACAAAAGGAAGGGGGAAGAAACAGAAAGGGGGTGAGGTGGAGGAGGGAGCTCACAATCTAAAGTTGTTGAATTCATTATTCAGTCCGCAAGGCTGTAAAATGCCTAGTTGGAAGATGAGATGCTGCTCCTCCAGTTTGCGTTTGGCTTCACTGGAACAATGCAGCAAGCCAAGGATAGACGTGTGGGCAAGAGAGCAGGGTGGAGTGTTAAAATGACAAGCGACAGGGAGGTTTGGGTCATTCTTTCGGACAGACCGCAGGTGTTCTGCAAAGCGGTCACCCAGTTTACGTTTGGTCTCTCCAATGTAGAGGAGACTGCACTGGGAGCAACGAATACAGTAGACTAAGTTGGGGGAAATGCAAGTGAAATGCTGCTTCACTTGAAAGGAGTGTTTGGGCCCTTGGACGGTGAGGAGAGAGGAAGTGAAGGGGCAGGTGTTGCATCTTTTGCGTGGGCATGGGGAGGTGCCATAGGTGGGGGTTGAGGAGTAGGGGGTGATGGAGGAGTGGACCAGGGTGTCCCAGGGTGTACTCCTCAACCCCCACCAATGGCACCTCCCCATGCCCACGCAAAAGATGCAACACCTGCCCCTTCACTTCCTCTCTCCTCACCATCCAAGGGCCCAAACACTCCTTTCAAGTGAAGCAGCATTTCACTTGCATTTCCCCCAACTTAGTCTACTGCATTCGTTGCTCCCAATGCGGTCTCCTCTACGTTGGAGAGACCAAACGTAAACTGGGTGACCGCTTTGCAGAACACCTGCGGTCTGTCCGCAAGAATGACCCAAACCTCCCTGTCGCTTGTCATTTTAACACTCCACCCTGCTCTCTTGCCCACATGTCTGTCCTTGGCTTGCTGCATTGTTCCAGTGAAGCCCAACGCAAACTGGAGGAACAGCATCTCATCTTCCAACTAGGCACTTTACAGCCTTCCGGACTGAATATTGAATTCAACAACTTTAGATCGTGAGCTCCCTCCTCCATCCCCACCCCCTTTCTGTCTCTTTCCCCTTCCTTTTGTTTTTTCCAATAATTTATATAGCTTTTTCTTTTCCCACCTATTTCCATTATTTTGAAATCTTTTATGCCCCCCCCACCCCCACTAGAGCTATATCTTGAGTGCCCTACCATCCATTCTTAATTAGCACATTCGTTTAGATAATATCACTAACTTCAACACCTCTGTGTTCTTTTGTCTGTGACACCTTTTGATTATCTGCTCCTATCACTGCTTGCTTGTCTCTCGACACCACCCCCCTCCACTTCTCTTACCCCCCCCATCCCCCCCAACCAAAACCTTAAACCAGCTTAAGATATGTGCCCTTGCCTTTCTAGGTGATGGAGGTTGCGGGATGGCAAGTTTTGTTTTGAAACCTTGATGAGTTGTGGCAGTGCATCTTATAGATGATACCCACCCTTCCTTCAGTCACATTCTGCTGCTTGTGAAAAAAAGACAGGCAAGCACTTATATAGTGCCTTTTGTGACCTTGGGATATCCCAAAATGCTTTAGAGCCAATGAAGTACTTTTGAAGTGTAGTTATGTTGTGATGTAGAAAACACAGCAACCAATTTGTGCACAGCAATGTTATAAAGGTAAAATAATCAGTTTTTCTTAGTGAGGGTAATGAAGAGAATTAATGTTTCAGATGGTGATGCAATGCTGATTGAACAGCTTGCTTTGTCCAGGATGGTGTCAAGCTTCTTGACTTGTTGGAGTTATACTTCTCCAGGCAAATCGATAGCATCCATCACACTGCCTTGTGCCTTGTAGATGGTGAAAAGACTTTGGGGTTGAGACGGGTGAGTCACTTAGCACTGAATACCCAGCTTCTGATCTGTTCTTTTAGCCATAGTATTGATGTGGCTGACCCAGTTAAGTTGCTAGTTAATGGTGACCCCCCCCACACCTCCCTGCAGGAATTTTTTGGTTATTTCGACAATGCAATACCTTTGAATGTCAAAGAGACATGGTTAGATTCTCTCTTGTTGGCATGGTCATTGCCTGGCACTTGTATGCACTGAATATCATTTGCCACTCATCAGACCAAGCCTGGATGTTTTGCTGCGTGGGTGTTTGACTGCTTCATTGACTGAGGAATTACAAATGGGACTGAACACTGTACAATCATTAGTAAACATTCCTACTTTTGATTTTGTAATGGAAGGAAGATCGTTGATTGAAGTAGCCATAGATAGTTTGGCCTAGGACACTATCCTGAGGATCTCCTGAAGTGGTCTCCTTGAGCTGAGTTGATTGGCCTCCAATAACTGTCACTGTTTCTTTTGTGCAAGGTGTGATCCCAGGCAGCAGAGTTTCCCTCAAAACCTTGTCTGTACTAGTGCTACACTCTGCCCTTGAAATGAAGGAGCATTTGACTATCATTCTCACACCTGGAATTCAGCTTTTTTGACCAAGACTGTAATGAGCAATAGAGCCAAGTGGTGCTGGTAGAACCCAAACAGAGCATCACCAAGCAGGTTATTGGCGAGTTTGTGCTGCTTGATGGCACTGTCAACAACACCTCCTATCGTTTTTCTGATAGACAGTATGCCAATGCATTGGTAGTTGGCTAGATTAGATTTGTCCTGCTTTTTGTGGACAGGTCATACCTGGGCAATTTTTCACATTGTTGGGTAGATGTTAGTGTTATAGCTGTACTGGAATAGTTTGGCTAGAGGTGTGGCTATTTCTGGAGTGCCGGTCTTCAGCTGGGATGTTGTTGGGGCCCACAGCCTGTATTCAATGCATTCAACTGTTTTTATGTTGCATGAATTAAATCGAATTGGCTGAAGACTCACTTCTGGGACACCAGAGGCAGCCATGATGGATCATCTACTCAGCACTTTTGTATGTAAACTCTGACAATGGTCGTATGATCTGTGAAGATCTTTTTCCTGAGTGACTTTTTTTTTTTTGCTATTCCTCATTGGCTACTAACTACACAATCTGAATGTTGCCTAATTGCTATCAACCACTGTACTGAAAAAAACTGTGTGCTTGCCTCATCAGTTGCTTGTAACAGGCAGCGTGGTACTGCCACTCTTAAGGTATTTGAATACAAATTCATAAATTCATCAATACAGAAGCTGAAGAAAAGCTGTCACAATAAATTCTCAAACTTTTGTGTAGGTTTATAAGCAAATTTTTTCCTATAAGAGATATTTGTCACTCCACAGGTTACATTTTCTATTTACATGGAGAAAATAAATTAGGGGAAGGATGTTTTGAGAGGAAGTATTTTCAGCCAGTAGTTCCTTTTCTGCTTTGTGCCCTTCATGGTCTTGTGTTGAAAATGTACTCCTAATCATCAAGAGCAATCTTATATATTACACAGTTGGTGAAGTTGTGAAGGTGGAGCTGTTCTATTAAAAGTCCACAGTTAAACCAATAGGAAGCCATTTCGTTCTGAATGGGTCGGATAGCTGAGGGGCTATGCATTTTTGTTTCTCTCACTGTCTGTCTGATCTGTGAAGGGATTACAGTTCTGATCCACCTCTTTGAATGAAGAGGTTTGTCACGAAGAGATATTAATGTCTATAATGTTACTGGAAATTATTTTTTAAATTGGACTTGTAATAGTGTGTGTGCGTGTATGTGTCGGGGGTGGGGGGTGCATGTGTGTGTGTGTTGGGGGGGGGGCGTTTATGTGTGTGTATGGTGGGGGGGGGGGGGTGCGTGGGCGTGCACCAGGTTGGGGGGGTGGTTGTCAGTGGCCTAATTGGATTAAAAGCCAGCTAGCCTGGGTGCTTTGATGTATAGTAGTTTGAGATGTTAATTAGACAAACATAAAGAGTAGAAGGTAAAGTGTAAATTTGCATTTTGTTGAATAAACCATTCATAAGAATGAGTAAAACCTTGCACCTAGCTGGGAGACATCAACCAATGTGTTTATATTACTAATAAAATTGGTGGAATGAAATGATTGCTGTTAGGAGAGGTAAAATTAAAAACCTAGTAATACAATAAAAAATTTACATTCAACAGGGAAGCTAGGTATAAATAGAAAGGAGTTTGTGTGTGTAACAGAGGCATTTCAGATCTAACCAGCTTGTAAGCCTACAACCGTGTTTGCAAAGGAACCAAATTGCAAGGAACCATATTTTGGAGTCATAAGGTCAAATGTGCTTTGCCTGGTGTCTGTTTAAAGTCTGTGGGTTATTGTTATCTTAGTGAAGTGGAAGTGATTAATTTGGAGATTTATTTAAAAGTTATTATGGTAATAATTTGTAGACCTATGTATGTGTTTAATTTGTTAAATAAATGTTTAATTTAGTTTTATATAAATAACCCTCGAGGCTTGGTGGTTTTAATCCTGAATTCAGAGCTGCATCTACCAATTGAAAATGTAGGTTATTACAGTTGTTCAAGTTTCCCTCTGGGAAAATTCAGCCTTTACCAACTGCTGCGTCGTAACGCTAGGTGCTATTTATTTGTGAACTTAAGCAAAGAGAATTCACTGTGTGTGTGTAAAAAACACCTGAGTCCATCCTTTTCCATGCGCAATGTGCACATGCTTGCTACTCACTACAATGCTAGATATTTTTATCCTTTGTTTCAGATGCAGCTCGGAGATGGGTAGATGTATTCTTATGAATTGGCAGTGAGGATGTTCTGAAAACACAGAACAAGTACCTTCTATTTGTTGCTATGTGTAACCTAACAGAAGATTTCATTGTGACGGTGATGATCTAGGACCAGATAATTTGCTCTCTTGACCACATAGTGCAATATGTGGGGGCATTAAGGAGCAAAGATTGGAACAAAATACGAAGAGATAGTGTATACCATTTAATTTTTAACTGATTTATGAGGGTTACTATTGAAGTTATAGGTAAATATGTTGTCAACATCAGGAGGTTCAGTTCCAGGTGTTTTAGAAAAAAATGTTGGTCTGTTTATTGACTCAAAGCCGGAAAGTAGACATAGCAACAGAACTTTAAGGGATTAACGTGACAAACAGGAAACTGAGGAAAAACTCTGAACAGTTTGGAACACTTTTCTGGTTCTGTTTTGCCATAGAAGTAAATGTTTTTCCAAAAATGACAAAGTCTGCATTATTTCTGCAAGGGCACATTTCCTTGGCTGACGCAGAAGATTGAAGTTACATGTTTCATATTAAAACTATTTCAGTATTTCATAGTGGATCCCAAAGATTGATGTAGGTCCATGGCAAAGTTTACTCCAAGCTTCGAGCCTACGAATATAGTTGTTAGTAATTGTAGCCTAAGTTTGGACTGATTGAACATCCAAACTTCTGGTTCTGTTGTTTGGTTTCTGTTGAACCAAACTAATTTTAAAGTGATTATACAGCTCCTCATATGGAACTATATTGTCAAACTACTGCTGAGGTTTTTGGACTGATCATGGAACATAAGCGATTATGTTCAATGTAAAGGTGAATGGGACACTTATTGTTGATGCAAAATCCGGGCATTAAATTTCCCCCAAGCATATCCACATCACTGAAAAAAATAACATTTAAAGGTGATCTGGTATTTGTGCTTTATTTTTCCCCTCTATTTTTAAAGTTAATTCCTTCCCTGTTAGTTGTTTAGTTGAAAAGGATAATTTTTCAGGGCTCTGCAGAAAGAGTAGGGGAGTAGGACTAATTGGATAGTTCTTTCAAACAGCCAGCATGGACACAGGGATGAATGACCTCCTTCTGTGCTGTAAGATTCTATTCTATGTTACTCCTTTAAATAGGTTTTTGCTCTACATAAACCAAAGCTTGAATTTTATATGCACCTTCTCTAGAAATTAGTTGTTGTCCAAGGTTGAATATACAACCCTTATAACCCTAGTTTGCTTATGAGAATGAAATGAATGCTCTCATATCTTCCTATTGTTAAATGAAGAGTAATCACTGTCATATGATGTTGCTTAGAATATAATCTATGAATTAGATTTTACAAAAGTGAGAAGAGAAGCAGCAAAGAAAACTCATCAATTTCTACTATATCATCATTTACTTGCAAGAGAAGTGGACGGGGGTGGTGTGGTTGTAGGGACAAGCAAAAACTGAGGAGCAGATAACCACAAGATGTCACAGACAAAAGAACAAAAGAACACAGGTGTTGAAGTTGGTGATATTATCTAAACGAATGTGCTAATTAAGAATGGATGGTAGGGCACTCAAGGTACAGCTCTAGTGGGGGTGGGGGTGGCATAGAAGATTTCAAAATAATGGAAATAGGTGGGAAAAGAAAAAGCTATATAAATTATTGAATAAAACAAAAGGAAGGGGGAAGAAACAGAAAGGGGGTGGGGATGGAGGAGGGAGTTCAAGATCTAAAGTTGTTGAATTCAATATTCAGTCCGGAAGGCTGTAAAATGCCTAGTTGGAAGATGAGGTGCTGTTCCTCCAGTTTGCATTGGGCTTCACTGGAACAATGCAGCAAGCCAAGGACAGACATGTGGGCAAGAGAGCAGGGTGGAGTGTTAAAATGGCAAGTGACAGGGAGATTTGGGTCATTCTTGTGGACAGACCGCAGGTGTTCTGCAAAGCGGTCACTCAGTTTACGTTTGGTCTGTCCAATGTAGAGGAGACTGCATTGGGAGCAACGAATGCAGTAGACTAAGTTGGGGGAAATGCAAGTGAAATGCTGCTTCACTTGAAAGGAGTGTTTGGGCCCTTGGACAATGAGGAGAGAGGAAGTGAAGGGGCAGGTGTTGCATCTTTTGCGTGGGCATGGGGAGGTGCCATAGGTGGGGGTTGAGGAGTAGGGGGTGATGGAGGAGTGGACCAGGGTGTCCCGGAGGGAACGATTCCTACGGAATGCCGACGGGGGGGGTGGTGAAGGGAAGATGTGTTTGGTGGTGGCATCATGCTGGAGTTGGCGGAAATGGTGGAGGATGATCCTTTGAATGCAGAGGCTGGTGGGGTGATAAGTGAGGACAAGGGGGACCCTATCATGTTTCTGGGAGGGAGGAGAAGGCGTGAGGGCGGATGCGTGGGAGATGGGCCACACACGGTTGAGGGCCCTCTCAACCACCGTGGGTGGAAAACCTCGGTTAAGGGAGAAGGAGGACATGTCTGAGGGACTGTTTTTGAAGGTAGCATCATCAGAACAGATGCGACGGAGGCGAAGGAACTGAGAGAATGGGATGGAGTCCTTACAGGAAGCGGGGTGTGAGGAACTGTAGTCGAGGTAGCTGTGGGAGTTGGTAGGCTTGTATTGGATATTGGTGGACAGTCTATCACCAGAGATTGAGACAGAGGTCAAGGAAGGGAAGGGAAGTGTCAGAGATGGACCACGTGAAAATGATGGAGGGTGGAAGCAAAATTAATAAATTTTTCCAGGTCCCGACGAGAGCATGAAGCAGCACCGCAGTAATCATCGATGTACCAGAGAAAGAGTTGTGGAATGGGGCCAGAGCAGGGCTGGAACAAGGAATGTTCCACATACCTCATAAAGAGACAGGCATAGCTGGGGCCCATGCGGGTACCTATAGCTACACCTTTTATTTGGAGGAACTGAGAGGAGTTGAAGGAGAAATTGTTCAGTGTGAGAACAAGTTCAGCCAGACAGAGGAGAGTAGTGGTGGATGGGGATTGTTCGGGCCTCTGTTCGAGGAAGAAGCTAAGGGCCCTCAGACCATCCCGGTGGGGGATGGAGGTGTAGAGGGATTGGACGTCCATGGTGAAGAGGAGGCGGTTGGGGCCAGGGAACTGGAAATTGTTGATGTGACGTAAGGTGTCAGAGGAATCACGGATGTAGGTGGGAAGGGACTGGACAAGGGGAGAGAGAAGGGAGTCAAGGGAATCAACCTCTTCTGCTTGAGATACTCTAGGGCATTGCTGTCAAGTGAGAACCAGTTTCTTAAGCTGAGGTCTCGCAGGGATTCAAGATTGCCACTTGTTAATCAAAAGGTGAAGTGCCAACTGTCTGCCTTTCTTGTGTAACAAAAGCACCTGCCATCTAGCTTTCTGTTGCCTCTGATTTTTCATGCTGCTTACTTGACATCCGGTACTGGAAGAGCAGAAATTTCCAACTAAATATTGAAAAGGTCGAAGTCATTGTTTTTGGTCCTTGCTACAAACTCTATTCCCTGGCCACCAACTCCATCTCTCTCCCTACTGCTTGAGACTGAAACAGACTGTTTGTAAACTTGGTGTTGTATTTCTAACCAGGTATCCACTCCATCACTATGACTGTCTATTCAAACCTCTTAATGTCACCCATCTCTGCACCTACCTCAGCTCATCCACTCAAACCCTGTCAGTTACTCTGTTCTAAATTTGATTATTCCGATGGTCTCCTGGATGACTTCCCACGCTATCTAAACTTGAGTTCATCGAAAACTCTGCTGGCCGTATCCAATCTCTTAACAAGTCCTGTTCATTCATTAACCCAATGCGTACTGACCAGTGGCTCCAGGTTCAGCAACAGTTCAATTTTAAAATTCTTATGCATGTTTTCAGATCCCTGTGTGGCATTGCCTCTCCCTATCTCTGGCTTAATCCAGCTCTACAACCATCTGAAAACTTGGCAATCCTCCAGTTTTGGTTTCTTGAACATCCTTGATTTTAATCGCTGCACCATTGGTGGTGTTGCCTTCTGCTACCAAGATCCTAAACTCAAATTCCTTCCTTTAACCTTTTCACCTCTTTACCTCGCTTTCCTCCACTAAAATCTCCTTAAAAGCTACCTGTTTGATCAAACTTTTGGTCATATGCCCTAAAAGCCCCTTATGTGGCTCAGTGTCATATTTTGTTTGATAACACTTCTGTGAAGTATCATGGGACATTTTAGCACTTTAGAGTTACAGCTGACACAGTTGGAAGGCATGAACTCAGGCAGGTACACTACCCGTAGAGGTACTTGCATTGCACCACCCACCTTTCCACTGTGGACTTGATCTGCAGCTCAATGGAAATCTCTCTTTGCTGTTTGTTGTAAGTGACCTATGTGAAATGAATTAGGCCAGTCTCTGCCTGTTGCTTGCCGGCCACGTGTTTGCAGTTCACTGCTGCTCCTAATTTCGCACTAAATTTGGAATCTGAGGGACCGGAGGATGACCATATAGGAGATTCCATGTTTTTGTAGCTTAGTGTATTCTGATTGGAGTCAAAGATATTGTTGGGGCAGTATCGAGGGAACTTTATTGTAATGGGATTGGAGTACAAGAATAAACAAGTCTTGCTAGAGTTGTACAAGGTTTTGATGGGAGCACATCTGGAGCACTGTGTGCAGTTTTGGTCTCCATGTTTAAGAAAAGATATACTTGCATTGGAGGCAGCACAGCGAAGGTTGGCCAAATTGGCCCCTGGGATGAGGGTGTTGTCCTATAATGAGAGGCTGAGAAAATTGGGTCTATTTTCTCTGGAGTTTAGAAGAATGTGAGGAAATTTCATTAAAATGTATAAGATCCTGAAGGAGCTGGACAGAGTAGATGCTGAGAGATTGTTTCCACTAGTCGGGGAATCTAAAATCCGGGAGTACAGCCTCGGAATAGGGGGCCAATCATTTAGGTCTGAGATGAGGGGTAATTACTTCGCTCAGTGTTGTGAATCTTTGGAATTCACTTTCCCAGAGGATTGTGGATGCTGCATCATTGAATACATTTAAGGCTAGGATAGACAGACAGATTTTTGGTGTCTCAGGAAATCCAGGGGTATGAGAATCGAGCAGAGAAGTGGAGTTGAAGCCCAAGGTCAGCCATTGTATTATTGAATGGTGGAGCAGGCTCGACGGGCCTGATATTTCTTGTGTTCATTCTACACCTAACTCTGCTGTTCTTAACCTGCTAGCACTTGATGAGGGCATTGAGGTTCATTTCCCAAAATTGCTTTTTACCTTCCACTTCCTCGCTGCAGGATTTTAACATAAGGGTTACTGTAACTGAGGTCCATTTGTGAAACTTGGGGTTGTGTGCTTATTTACTGTTCCGTGCTAGGTTGTGGTGAATTCAATTTCCATACGCTGAAGATTCTTCAGGCATTGATAGAGTCAGAGAGGTCTACAGCACAGAACAAGGCCCTTCGGCCCATCGAGTCAGCGCCAGTCAAACAAGTACCTAACTATTCTAATCCCATTTTCCAGCACTAGGCCCATAGCCTTATATGCCATGGTATCGCAAGTGCACACCCAAATACTTCTTAAGTGTTATGAGGGTTTCTGCCTCTTCCACCCTTTTCTGGCAGTGAGTTCCAGATTCTCACCACCCTCTGGGTGAAAAAATTCTTCCTCACATCCCCTCTAAAACTTGTGCCCCTTACCTTAAATGTATGCCCTCTGGTTATTGATTCCTCTACCAAGGGGAAAAGTTCCTTCCTGTCTACAATGTCTATGCCCCTCATAATTTTATACACCTCAGTCATGTCCCCCCCCTTAATCTCCTCTGCTCCAGGGAAAATAACTCCAGTCTATCCAATCTCTCCTCATAACTAAAACTCTCCAGCCCAGGGAACATCCTGGTAAATCTCCTCTGCACTCTCTCGGGTACAATCACATCCTTCCTATGATGTGGATTCCAGAACTGTACTCGATACTCTTAACTGTGGCCGTACCAGCATTTTATATAGTTCCAGCATAACCCCCTGCTCTTATATTCTGCGCCTCGGCTAATAAAAGCAAGTATCCTATTTGCCTTCTTAACCATCCTACTTACCTGTCCCGCTACCTTAAGAGACCGGTGGACATGCACACCAAGGTTCCTCTGATCCTCAGTACTTCCCAGGGTCCTAATATTTATCGTGTATTCCAATGCCTTGTTTGTCCTGCCCAAATGCACCACCTCACACTTATATGGATTAAATTCCATGTGCCACTGATCAGCCCATCTGCCTATATCCTCCTGTAATCTAAGAATATCCTCCTCTCTTTTTACCACCCCACCAATTTTCGTGTCATCCACAAACTTACTGCTCAGCCCTCCTACATTCAAATCTAAATCGTTTATATATATCACAAACAGCAAGGGACCCAACACCGATCCCTGTGGAACCCCACTGGACACAGACATCCAGTCACAAAAACACCTCTCAGCCATCACCTTCTGCTTCCTGCCACTCAGCCGATTCTAGATCTAATTTGCCAAATGCCTTGGATCCCATGGGCTCTTACCTTCGTTATCAGTCTCCCATGCGGGACCTTATCAAAAGCTTTGCTGAAGTTCAAGTGGACTACGTCAAATGCATTGCCCTCATCTACACACCTGGTCATCTCTTCGAAAAATTCAATCAAATTGGTCAGACATGACCTCCTTTTAACAAAACCATGCTGATTGTCTTTGATTAATCCCTGCTTCTCCAAGTGTAGATTAATTCTGTCCCTCAGAGTTGCTTCCAATAGTTTCCCCACCACTGAAGTTAGACTGACTGGCCTGTAGTTTCCTGGTTTATCCTCTCCTCCCTTCTTAAATAATGGTATCATATTGGCTGTCCTCTAGTCCTCTGGCACTTCTCCTGTGGCCAAAGAGGTATTGAAAATTATTGCCAGTTCCTCTGCTATCTCCTCCCTTGCCTCACGCAACAGGCTGGGATACATTTCATCTGGGCCTGGAGATTTGTCTACTTTTAAGCCTGCCAGACCACTTAGAACCTCCTCCTTTTCTATGCTAATTTCTTTAATTATATCACAGTCCTTCTGCCTGATTTCCATACTATGTTGTCCCTCTCACTTGTGAACACTGACACAAAGTATATATTATTTAGAACCCTACTTACATCTTCCGGCTCCACACACACATTACCACTATGGCCCTTAAGGGGCCCTACTCCTTCCCTAGTGGAGGCCTGTGGTGCAATGCTAAATTTAATATTGTCTAGCATTACAACATTTAAATGAATGGTATTTTTCTCAGGACGTCGGAAAATGTAATTTGAGGTATTGCAATTTTTATCTTGGTTAAAAAGTTAATTCTAATATTTTGCCATACTTATGCCTTGATGTCTTAAATAAATGCCTTGTGATTTACTCAGTTGTCTCTGCTGCTCTTAAGGCTCTTTTTGTTGATTAGCTATGGGAAGTGTCTTGTGATTTGATTGGGATTTACTTAATCTTGAGCTACGAAAGTGTGTATTTGCAGACAGTTTGCTAAATGATGAGTTTCTCCTGTTGGCTGTATTATCAAATGAAATTACAAAGCTGTGGATGGGTACTGCACTCCAGATAATTTACAGCAGAGCAACTCGAGGGGCATATTCACACTGATGACTAAATTTCTCTATTTGCCCAGATGTATAAATATGTTGACAGAGGACTTCTGTGATGTTCCAAAGTGTTTGCGTAATCAAACAAAAATGACCACCGAGCAAAAGAGGAGATATTAGGAAGAGTGGCTGAAAAACATGGTTTTAAATTGGTTGAGGGAGTGGTGTAGAAACTATTATGGAGAGAATTACAGAACCTAGGGCCTAGATAGCTGAAGGCACAGCTGTCAGTGACTGTAGGACAAAGGGAAGTGGATTGCAGAAGAGCTCGGTTTTGTAGGGTTGGAGATTTTAGAGATGGGGTTGAACCACAAAAGAATGTAAATATGGGGTTGGGGATTGTATTTTGGAGGCTTTGGGGGAGTGGATCTGCAGGGACAGAGTGAAAGATGAGATGCACAATGCGGGAAGTTTGGGTGAGTAGGAGTTTACAGAAATTGGAGAATGGGTAGGAAATGATTGGAATAATCGCATTTGAAGTTGACAGAGACATGGGGATGAAGATCTCAGCATCAGCTAAATATGGCTGTTATTATGAAAGTGGAATTAGACGGTCTTTGCAATGAAAAGTATGTGGAATTGAAAGCTCAGCTCTAGATCAGTTAAGACATTGAAGTTGCAAATAGTTTTGTTTAGTCAGAAACAGTAGCCAGGGAAAGGGATGGAATCTGTGGCAACAGCACAAATTTTGTATTGAGGCCAAAAACAATGATCGCAGTCTTCATAATGTTTAGTTGAGGGACTGTGCGATGCATCCAGGACTGGATATCAGACGAGCAGCCTGACACACAGACAATGGAGTGGTCAAGAGAATTGGTGGAGCGGTATAGCTGGATATTGAATATGCAGAATTTGATGTTTTTTTTGGATGTTATTACTAAGAGCCGCTGCAGATGAAGAATAGGGGAAGGATTGATACTTTGAGGATATCAGAGGTCATGGGGCAGGCTGGTTAGAGGCACTGTTGTTAGAGATGTTGTGGCTATTAAGCAAGAGTGGAACCAAGCCATATTTTGGAAGGCAGCAAAACATTTAAGGATGGGCAATAATTTGCGAGGTAGAATGGTCAGAATAAATTTTAGAGATTTTTTTTTAAAGGAAGGAACCTGAGAAGAACCATTAATAATGTCAACTAACATGGGGCCTAGGAAGGGAAGGTGGATGGACAACAGATGTGGTATTGCTCTAGGAGATGTCTGATTTAAAAACCCATTCTCAGTTTTGTGTGCACCCTGTAGACTGGAAATGAGGAGGTCTCAGCATTATAAAACGTAGCAGAATTCTTGTATGATCTTGTGCTTTTATGTTCCTGATGGGGCAGGATGTGAGGAAAAAATGCTATGATCTAAGCTCGAGGATACAGGGTGTTAGTCGTTGGGTGTAGAAATCTAGTATCCAAAGTTCAGATCAATTGATATGTACCATTACTTAAAAGGGAATACTGCTTTACGTTGGATGATTTTCATATCCCTGTGACTGAGATTGCAAATAATTTGGGACAAGAAGAGTGGTTTTGTATTGGAGACCTGAGTCTAAAGGGAATTGGTTTATGCCAAATTCATTTCATTACAAACGCTTAGTAGTCTATCTTTTTTTAAAGTTTCATTATTGTGCTGTACACTTAATTCCTTTTGGTCCCCAACAAATCTGTTTTCTCATGCTTAAATTTTGTTCCATGTGCACTATTTAAGACCTGAGCATTGAGGTTTTCGTGGGAAATAAATGAGTTTGAAAACTGTAATATAATTTGGGGAGGGCAAGAAGAATGAAAGCACAGGACAAATGACTCAGCTTGCTGTCAGAGAAAGATTGAGGAAAATGAATCCTAGCAAAGAAAACACTTGGTGCACACAACAGGGATATGAGGGGCCTTCAGTTCTGATAGTTACATTTCGTGTAATTATCATAGTTAATGTATTAAACTATTGTATAAAACAACCCACTTCTACCCAGTGAAGCTGGTAGTCCTCCTGTGCAGAGGACCTGGAATAGCTTGATGTACTAATCCCTTGAGCCATCCCAATCATGTAGCACTCAGTGTAACTTGCATTCAGTGTGCAAACCTGTGTATGATGATTTTAAGTAACTGTTTTTGGGAGTACTGCAGCTGTCATTTAATCATTAAATCCTAACATTTTTAGCTTTCAAACAGCCTAGAAGCTTTGTTAATCCATAGTTTCAAATGAAAATACATTTAGCAGGAGCTGGAAGTTGTTGACTAAATGTTTCAAAAATACTGTTGAAAAATAATTTTCATTTTATTGGGATCTTCATTGCTTCTGTCAGGGCTCAGCAATTTTTGCTAAAACCAGCTTTGTTAAACTTGTATTTAGTAGATTCATTTATATGTTTCCATCAGAATAACTTAGCACATAGATCAGCCCATTTTTGTATTCATGCTTGACTAGTTCTGCAGCAAGAAAATGCTGGAAACCCAGCAAAGGATGGTTGTTTCCCACAATATGGAGGGAATATTGACCAACATTTAATTCTAGCCACAGTTACATATACCCTTTGCTAGTTAAAGCGGTCACAGTGAAGCTAGGAATGCTGCCTGGGAGGAGGATTTAAGTCTTTTTTTAAAAGAAAAAGGATGAATGACTAAGTATCAGGCAAAAATTTTTGGTTGTTAGTAGCCCCCTTCCAAGCACCTTTGATGCTGAAATATTGACTAACCTTTACATTTTTATAAGATTGTGTGAAGTTAAAGATATTAGTCTTGACATTATGTTCTTCAAACTAAAGGTTAGAGCAACACTTGCTGCTGGATGACTGCATAAAACGGGCATTAATTTTATGCTAACATCATGCTGATTTTTGCTTAGTTTGGACAAAAAGTAATTGGGTCTTGAAACAAGTGAAATAACATTTGCATTCTTAACCGTCGCATGACTTTGGTACAATTAACTGAAGTTTTATGAATCATTTTGTCGATTGCTGGGGTTTTGTAAGTTCTCTTCATATTCAGAATTACAATTCCATTTTTTTCACAATTGTAATATTGAAACTTTCTCACTCACTAGATTTAATTAAAGTAGTAGATTGATGCAGAGGCAGGAAGCATAACTATTCAAAGGCCAATGTAGTCTGATATGCATACATAATTATAACTTAGAGTAAAGTTTTTCAATATATTTATTTATTTAGTCCCTTAACTACAGGTTCCATCATGGTCAAAGCTCTTTGTTTACATTCAAGTTGGACAACCTTTGTATGTGAAAGTTTTGCACAGGGAAGCTCAGATTGAGTGTGCTGGGTAGTGAGTGTAAATAAGGTGATCTCTGTATTTTGTTTTGTACAGTTTTGAAATGGTAATTATTTTCCCTTGCCTAATGTTAAAATAGAGGGTGAATTGTCATCTCCTACTATGCCCAAGCATTTTATTTTATCTTGAGAATGTGTACACCTACCTTGCTTACATATCTACCTTTAGATTTCACTGCCTCTAGACCTAACTGCTGCAATTTTCCTTGGTTGTTTAAAATTTATTCTTCCACAAACTTGCAATTTTCTCAAATTACCCCACATTAAGTTTCCCAAATTTCCCTCCACTGTTTATTGTCTCTTTTCTCTAATAGCCAATAACTTTGGATACTTTGTTAAAAAAATTATGCAAATATAAGTTGTTGTAAACCATCAGTTTATTACAGGAGAAAGGAAGAATTGTATTTACATAGCACTTTTTAGAACCCTATGCCGTTCGAAAGTGCTTTACAGCCAATTAAGTAGTTTTGAAATGTAGTCACTGTTACGTGTAGGAGACACTTTGTATAGTTAGTTAATTGGCTGAATATTGTATCTGATATGACCAGACATGCTTTTGGTTTTCTGGTAAGATTTTAGTTTCTGTGATTTCATTTGGCAGAATGCCTCATCGCCAGAACTTTCCAACAAGCACCAAGATGTAGCTTGGCTGGTGGTGAGAACGGCCCTCCCCGTCAGATCGTTCCTACACGCCAGGAGTCTCACCCCCTTGGTACGTTGCCCTTGAGGTGGCTGTGGTGGGGAAGATACCGTTGTTCACCTCCTTGTGGATTGTGCCTTTGCAAAGAAAGTCTGGAGAGAGATGCAGTGGTTTCTGTCGAGGTTCATCCCAAGCAGTTCTGTGACACAGGACTCTGTGCTCTACAGGCTGTTCCCAGGGACACGCACCGAGACAAACATCAACTGCAGCTGGAGGATCATCAACTCGGTAAAAGACGCTCTTTGGTCTGCCCGTAACTTGTTGGTCTTCCAGCGCAAAGAGTTGTCCCCGAACGAGTGTTACAGACTGGCACATTCCATGGTCCAGGACTATGTACTGAGGGACGCACTAAAGCTTGGGGCAGCTGCCGCAAAGGTGCAATGGGGAAGGGTCGCTGCCTAAGACCTTTCTGCCACAGTGCACCGAGGGGCTGGGAACTGTAAAGAGCCCTTCAGGATGTACAGCTGAATGTCTGCCAATGATTGTAATATTCATTGTTTGTACTGATACACCTTGTGATTCATGTTGTAAAAGTTGAACCTGATTGTATTTTTGTGATGGTGATTTTGAAATGGTTTGAAATGTTGTTGAAGATTTATGAATAAAGTATATTTTTGCAAAAAAAAATTTAGTTTCTGTGATTTCAGCATTGTTTTCTGAACTGCCCAACATACCTGGATTGTATATGGTTGATCAAACAGTTGTATCTAAAAGCATTCTTCATTTCTTTTGTATATGTACATTGGTTTTGTGTGGACACTACTTGGAATTATAGAATGATGCCACATTTTTAAAAAGAGTCATCTTTCAGATTGTGGAGGGACCACCAATAATAACCTATCAAGAAATAGGAATTAAAGACCATAAGACGTAGGAGCAGAATTAGGCCATTCGGCCCATCGAGTCTGCTCCGCTATTCAATGCTGATCTGATAATCCTCAACTCTGCTTTCCTGCCTTTTCCCCATAACCCTTCATCTTCTTACTGATTAAAAATCTATCTTAGCCTTGAATATACTTAATGACCCAGCCTCTGCGGCCCTCTGCAGTAAAGAATTCCACAGATTCATTACCCTCTGAGAGAAGAAATTCCTCCTCACCTCTGTCTTAAATGGGCTACCCCTTACTCTGAGATTATACCCTCTGGTCCTAGGCGCTCCCACAAGGGGAAACAACCTCTCAGCATCTACCCCGCCAAGCCCCCTAAGAATCTTATATGTTTCAATAACATTGTACTCCAATGAGTACAGGCCCAACCTACTCAACCTCTCTTCATAAAATCTCTCCATACTTGGGGTCAACCCAGTGAACCTTCACTGGACTGCCTCCAATGCCAGTATATCTTTCCTTTGATAAGGGGACCAAAACGGTTCACAGTATTCTAGTTGTGGTCTAACTAGTGCCTTGTATAGTTTTAGCAAGACTTCCCTATTTTTATGCTCCAGTCCTTTTGAAATAAAGGCCAACATTCCATTTGCCCTACCTATTACTTGCTGAACTTGTATGGTAGCTTTTTGTGATTCATACACGAGGACTCCCAAATCCCTGTATGCTGTAGCTTTCTGCACAGTATCTCCATGTAAATATTATACAGCTCCTCTATTCTTCCTCCCAAATACACATAACCTCACATTTTCCCACATTATATTCCATGTTCCATATTCCAAAAACTGCCAAGTTTTTGCCCACTCACTTAACCTGTCTCTATCCCTCTGTAGGCTCTTTGTGTCACCCTCACCACTTGCCTTCCCAGCTATTTTTGTGTCACCCGCAAACTTGGTAGTACATTCATTTCCCTCATCTAAGTCATTAATATATATTGTAAATAATTGTGTCCCCAGCACTGATCCCTGTGGTACTCCACTAGTTACAGGTTCCCATCCTGAAAATGCCCCCCTTAATACAACTCTCTATCTTCTATTAGTTAGCCAATCCTCTATCCATGTTAATTTACTACCCCCAATGCCATGGGCTCTTATCTTATTAAGTAGCTTTATGTGCGGTATCTTATCGAGCACCTTTTGGAAATCCAAATATATTGCATCTACTGGTTCCCCTATTTCTATCCTGCTTGTTGCCTCCTAAAAGAATTCTAATAAATTTGTCAGGCATGCTTTTCCCTTCATGAAGTCATGCTGACTCTGCTTGATTGTATTATGCATTCCTAAATGCTCTGCTATTACATCCTTTATAATAGACTCTAACATTTTCCCAATGACAGATGTTAAGCTAACTGGCCTATAGTTACCCATTTTTTGTCTGTCTCCTTTTTGAATAAGGGTGTTACATTGGCAGTTTTCTAATCGTCTGGGACTTTTCCAGAATATAAGGATTCTTGGAAGATTACTACCGCTACTTGTGTAGTTCTTTTAATATCCTAAGATGCAACCCATCAGGCCCAGGGGATTTATCGACCTTTAGCCCCATTAGTATGCTAGTACTTTTTCTCTGGTGATAGTTATTGTATTTATTTCCCCCCATCCTTTGCCCCTTGATTGTTTAGTATTTTTGGAATTTTATTAGTATCTTCTCCTGTGAAGACTATTGCAAAGTATTTATTCAACTTCTCTGACATTTCCTGGTTCCCCATAATTATTTTGCCAGTCTCATTCTCTAAGGGGCCTATGTTTACTTTGGCCCCTCTCTTCCTTTTTATATGTTTAAAGAGGCTCTTACTGTCCGTTTTTATATTACTTGCTAGTTTACCCTCAGTTTATTTTCTCTTTTTAAAAATTTTTTTTTGATAATCTTTTGGTTTTTAAAACTTTCCCAAACCTCTGGTTTACCACTGATCTTTGCCATGTCGAATGTTTTTTCTTTCAATTTGATACTATCTTTAACTTCCTTGGTTAACCATGGTTGGTTTATCCCCTTCCTGGAATCTTCCTTTCTCACTGGGATACACCTTTGTTGTGAGGCATGAATTATTTTCTTAAACATCTGCCATTGTTCATCAACTGTCCTTTCTGTTAAACTCCTTTCCCAGTCCACTCAAGCCAACTCTGCCCTCAATCCTTTGTACTTATCCTTATTTAAGCTTAGCATAGTTGTTTCTGACCCAAGTTTCTCACACTCAAACTGAATGCTAAATTCTGCCATGTTATGATCACTGTTTCCTAGTGTATCTTTTACTCTGAGATCATTTATTAAACCTGCCTCATTACATATTACCAGATCCAAAATTGCCTGATCCCTGGTTGGATCCACAACATATTGTTCTAGGGAACAGTCCTGAAATCACTCTGAATTCTTGCTTGTGCCTACCTCTGCCAATTTGATTTTCCCAACCTACATGAAGATTGAAGTCACCCATGATTAATGCACTGCCTTTTTTTACATGCCCTCATTATCTCCTGGTTTATTTGCTGTCCTACGGTATAGCTACTGTTAGGGGGGGTGCCTATAGACTACCATTGTCGCCTTCCCCTTGTTATTTGTTACCTGCAGCCATATGGATTATACATCTTCCAATCTAAGATCCTTTCTTGCTGTTGTACTTATTCCATCTCGTACTAATAAAGCTACCCTACCACTTTGACTTCTCTTCTCCACACCCACCCCCCCTGCCCCCACCCCCCCACTTTAAACCAGCTTATATTTCACCCCGTTTCTAACATTCAATCAGTTCTGTTGAAGGGTCATAAGGACTCGAAACGTCAACTCTTTTCTTCTCCGCCAATGCTGCCAGAACTGCTGAGTTTTTCCGGGTAATTCTGTTTTTGTTTTACCCTTTCCTTCCTGCCTGTCTTTTCGAAAAGTCACATACCCCTGAATATTTAGTTCCCAGCTTTGATCCCCCTGTAACCACATCTCCGTAATGGCTATAGGATCATACCCATTATCCTCTATTTGTGCCGTTCATTCATTTATTTTGTTCTGAATACTACATGCAAGCTTTTTTCTCTTGTAAAGAGTACTCATCCAAAATACCTTCTTCTGAAACATCACTGCATTCATCAAGAGGTAATTTTTCTTAAATATCGGGTTTTGAAGTGGGTCTCACATCCTAATTGCTTAACCTTTTTACCTTGGTAATAAGTTTTACTTCGATGGTATGAGTTTATTCCATTTCTGGGATAGGAGTCAGAAAGAAAATCTTTGGAAAGGATAGTTAGTCACTTGAATCTGGATTGGGCATTTCAAGTTGGATCTTTTTGGAAATCAAAATCTGATGCTGGTGAATGTGTTGAAGTTTACAAAGTTTTTAATGGAAATTCAGCATTATTATTTTGGTCAGGAACCCAAATGATGAGTCCACGATGAACATTTGTTACCCTCTTGCAACTCTAACTGAATGTAGAAGGTGGCAACGGAACAGAAGTTCATGCAGGTGGGAAAAGTTGGTAGCTTCAATATTCCCAATATTTAACTGGAAGAAGTTATGGCTATTTGGAGACTGGGTGTTGAACCAGACTGGCTTCTTCACATTTAACTCTAAGAGCAACTCTTGTTGTCCAACTTTCTGTTGTGAAACCATACCTCCCTTGGTCTTTCCTCTTACTACTGGAAGATTTTTAATATTCAAGCTTGATATCACCAGAGCACCCACTACTTGATTTGCCTTCTGTTCCATCCTGTTTACAACTGTAGTATTGAGTTATAGTTTCTCAATTCTAACTCCTCCCCGGCCCCCAAAATAACTTAATAAATTGCTGTTTCAGGATAGAAGATACTGGACAGTAACCCTTTAAAGTTATTTCTTTTCTTGGGTGGGGAAAGCTTTGTGTCACATAACTTCTGTTGTATCTCCTTGTCCAAGTAAGAGACACATTAACAGCGTCCTTAAGAATCTCTCAGAAAAACTGAAATTTGCTTGATTTGTTTCGATTTGTTGCAGATAGCTTCAATGGAGGGGACCCCTTGAAAAGTAAATATCCAACCAATCCAGCTAAATTTCAGCTAACATTTTGGAGATGATTTGGTTGAGTGCCTAAGGATTATAGCAACAGTTCACTAACAGTGGGCTACAGTGCTCTCTGGGAAGCTCATATCTCAAATCTATATATTGAAATGAACAGTCATTTGGAGTACAGAATTTGAGTATTGCTGAAAAAAGAAACACGTTGAAGCTTTCATCTTGCACTCATCAGGACACTTCATTTATATTGGTATTCTTGCAAAGTGCTCTGATGAGTGTAAATTGAAAAACTTCGACATGTCCCTATTTCTTTAGCAGTACATTGATATGACTTGCTTTGTTGTGTAAAAGAATGGGCACGATGGGCCAAATGGCTGCCTCCTACCCTAAAGATTCAATGATTTCTAATCATTGTCACTTTTGAATTAGAACCTGTTACCCATGCTGCTTGGTTGCACTGCACATCTTTAATCATAACTTGAATTTTTTATTGCATTTTTAACATAAAACAATGCTTAAAGCGCTTCACAGAAAAGGCAGCTTTTGAAAGCTTAAATTAAGAAATTTGTTTTAAGCTAACTGTAGTTTGGGAAGGAGAAAGAGAGATGAGGTGTGTGCAGTGAGTTCTGAAGACTGAGGCTTGGCTAATGAAAATGGAGCAGAGGGAAGTTGGGAGTGAGTAAATAACCAGAATGGGAGGTGGTCAGAGGGGGTGGAAGATGTGAGAATTTTAAATTTGACTTGTTAGGAGATAGTCACAAAATAGGTTGGAATCGACTGTGATAGATAAATAGGGCTTACAACCATTCAGAATGTGGATGGTGGAGCTTTGAGTGATTTGCTGGTTTTGCTGTTGTGTTGTGAGGCGAAGGTTTGCTGCTGTACTACTTTTAATTGTAGATTTGGGTTAAATTCCATTGATTTTAATGCCATTTGACCATGGAATAACTTCCTATACCCAAAAATCATTAGTTTTGTACGATTTATCTTTCTTACTTCTTCCTCCCAAAATTCAACTGAACTTATTTATAGTTAACGCTATGAACATATTAGCCACAATCCAGTTGTCAGCCTGAATGTGAACTAAAAATTAAACAGTCGTGAGACATGTGTTCCTGAATGTCAACCTTTCTCCCTTGAAAACAGTGGTGATTTAGAGGAATAGAATTTCTGGCAATCATGGGTAACATTCTCAAATTATGACATTCTTAATATGACCAATAAACTATTTGTTTGTTCGGGCATCGCAGCCAATCAGATCCTGTCCTCATCTGATGGCCATGTATATGCATTTTCCAGCAAGTGTGTCTCAATAAGCAAGAATGGGAACCCATTTTTACATTACCCTAACTTGGAGGCACTAAAGCAAATTACAGTGCCAGTTGAGTTTGAGCCTTGAATACTTTTAGGTCTGTAAGGTTAAGTGTAATTGAGTGTTGTCCAATAGAAAGTACTGACTAGCCACAGATATATTTGTGGTGACAGTCTTTTAGCCAGATTAACTCTTTTTTGTTGAAAATACCTTACTCTTAACACAATACAGGTAAGATACTTAAGGTATGTATTTAACAAACATTGATCATCATTCAGTAACCAAGGAAGTAGAGCACTCAACAATCAAAAAGCATTAGTGCACTGTTTTTTTGTCTTAACCATTTTACCAAGAAATGCACAAAAATGGCTGTACCTGCATGCGTGTGAATATGAGCAATGAGGTCATATGTGCAATGACTGTGTCTATTATTCATTTTTATTCACTAATCAAAATTGCAATTGGCCACATCTTTATTCCCAATTAACTGTATGTGGCTGACAATACTAGTTTAATCCTACTTGTTTCCATTGTGTCAGCTAGACATTTGAACACTTCCACCCTATATTAATTTCAATGTTACAAATGGTGCGACTAATTTTGTGTGAGTGTTTTTAAAGATGTGAAAGTTTTGATTGTCTGCCACACTATAATGTCACAATCTGTGAAATATTAACCAATTGCAACCAAACAACCTGAGCAAGCTTGGGAAAGAAATGGTAATTTACTTTTTTATGGCCTAGCCAGATTGTTATGGTGAGGAGTAAGACCATGCAGTTCCCAAAATAAAGAAGCTTTCGAAAGACTTTTACTTTAGACCTGTTCCACAGAGAGTATCTGAGCTTTGTCTTTAAAGAGACAGGCCAGATTAACAGCTAAACATTGATGGTGTAGACTAATTGTCACCTTAAGCATGGCTCTGGGATCTCTGGAAAGTGACTGAGGAGCATTAAATATTCATGGCTAAACCACTAAGGAATGCTTTAGTTTACTGATCATCAAATTGGTTCAGATCAGTTTGTCCATATACCTTGCTGATCTGGAACCAGTGGGTATCCAAAATTCACTTGCAAAAGGTACACTTCCACTCTCCCTTTCAAATAATTACCTTTGCATGAATTGAATTGAATTAAATGGTTGAATAATTCATACTTTAAAAGTAAAGAAAGTTTTAAAAATTCCTGAAAAATCTTAACGCTTAGTGTTTATATGGTATTGAAATGTATTCATCAAATTTTCTAAAATGAATTTTGTTTTGACATTTACAGGTGAAATAGTCCTGTCACTTGGCAACAATGCCATTTCCATTTGGCAAGTCCCATAAGTCTCCAGCAGACATTGTGAAAAATCTGAAGGAGAGCATGGCAGTATTAGAAAAACAAGATATCTCTGACAAAAAGGCAGAAAAGGTACAGTGTCATAAGTATGTGACATCACTTCTTAATCTCTCTTTCACTTTTGATCAAATATAGAGCGAGAATTTCAGTAACTTTACTCTGCTTATTTTAATCATAGCATTTTCTCCCTCACCTGCAAATGTAAATAATTTACTGTTGAACTTTTAAGATAGAAGCTTCTTAAAGTTGTAAAGGCTATTTGATATTAAAAGCAACAAAACAGTTGCACAATTTAATACTTTATTACCTAAGCAGTTTATTTCGCCTAAAATTCAGTCCAGTTATTTGTATTCATTTCTCTAATACTCATAACCGACCTCCAGACTGGTCTATTTTATGTTGACCTGGAGCAAAATATGAAGGTTATGACTGAGCAATTGCATTACAGTTGTAACAGTTAAGGAACTTGCAATTTTCTAATCACTACAGTAGTTATACATAGTGCAATCAGCAAGCTAGTAACCAAGAGGCCTGGATTAATGCGGGCCAGCTTATTAACGTAAAAACTCAACTAGTTCACTAATGCTCTTTGGAGAAACAAACCTGACATTCTTACTCGTCTGGCCTATATGTGATTCCAGAACAAGAGCCATTTGGTTGATCCTTAACTTGCAAGCCACTCAGTTATACCAAACCACTATAAAAAAGGTGCACAAGAATAAACGCAAACATGCAGCCTTGCGTTGACTTGGGCATCTGATTCAACTATTTGGATGGCAATTCTAGCCAGTTCGACCCTGCAAAGTCCTCTGAATTTGTGTCAAAATTGGGCAAGCTATCCCACAAACTATTTGAGAAACAATCTGACCTGGGTATGATTCTAAGGTTATGTCCCACCAGAGACAAAGTGGTATAAAGCCGTGAAGGAGTGGCCCTGAAAGTCCTCAACATTGACTTCAGAGCCTAAAAGTATCATGGCATCAAGTCAAACATGGACACGTAACCTCCTGCATTTTACCATCTACTGCCCTGCTTAGCTGATGGACCAGTACTTCTCTATGTTGAACACACTTTGAAGACACTGCGGGTCACAAGAATGTGTTCTTGGTGGGAAACTTCATTATTCATCACCCAGAGTGGCTCAGTGGCACCACTACTGACCAAGCCCTGAAGGATATAGTGATCAGACTTGTCTTTCTATGCAAGAAAATCAACACTAATAAACCAACTTGACCTCATCCTCACCAGTCTGCTTGTTACAGTTGTATTTATCTATAGCAGTATTGGTAGCAGTGACCACTGCACTGTCCTTGAGACAAAGTTGTCACTGTAAAGACACGATCCATGTTTTTTTTCTTATTCACTCATGGGATGTGGGCTTTGCTGGCTGGGCCAGCATTTATTGCCCATCACTAGATGCCCTTGATAAGGTGGTGGTGAACTGCCTTCTTGAACCATTTGGTATAGGTACACTCATAGTACTGTTAGGAAGGAGTTCTAGGATTTTGACCCGGGGACAGTGAAGGAACAGCGATATATTTCCAAGTCAGGATGGTGAGTGACTTGGAGAGGAACTTCCAGGTGCTGGTGTTCCCATGTACCTGTTGCCTTTGTCCTTCTAGATGGTAGTGGCCATGGGTTTAGAAGGTGCTATTGAAAGAGCCTTGGTGAATTCCTGCAGTGCATCTTGTAGATTGTACACACTGCTGCTTTTTTGTGTCAGTGGCAGAGGGAGTGAATGTTTTTGGATGTGGTGCCAATCAAACCAGGGGACCAACCCTGCTTCAAGGAGGAATGTAGAAGAGCTTGCTGGGAGAAGTACCATGCATATTGAAAATGAGATTCCTGCCTGCTGAAGCTACAAGACAGGACTACATGCTTGATAAACTGTGAAAGCAGCAGACTATTGACAGTGTCAGGTGATCTGTCAACCAACAGCTCCAAACAGACCAAAGCCCTTGCTACATCCAATTATAAAGGGCGAGAGACAATTAAAAAAAACTAATGTGAGAAGGAGGCTCCGTTTTCAACAGTGATGGAGGCGAGTATGAATGCACAGGTCAATGCTGAAGTGTTTGCAACCATCTTCAGCCAGAAGTGCTGAGTAGATAATGTACCTCTGTATGCTCCTGAGGCTTTGTTTATCATGGAAACCAGTCTTCAGCCAATTTGATTCACTCCCAAACGATATAAAGAAATAATCCAGTTCACTGCACACAGAAAAAGCAGTGAGCATTGACAATGACCTCTCTGTAACACTGAAGACTTGTGCTCCAGATGTAGCCATGCCCTAAGCCAACACATTCCAGTACAGTTAAAACACTGACATCTACCTGACACTGGGAAGTTGCCCAGGTATGTTCTGTCCCCAAAAAGCAGGTCAAATTCAAGCCGGCCAGTTACTTTCCCCCATTGGCCTACTCCCATCACTTTGCTAATAATTGGAAGATATTGTGACACTGCTATCGAATGGCACTTATTCACAAATAACATACCCACCGATGCCTAGTTTGGGTTATGACAGAACCATAACATAAGAAGTAGGAGCACGAGTTGGCCATATGACCCATTCAGTCTGCTGCATCCATTGAATAAGATCACGAATAAGCTTCAAGCTTCAAACTCCACTCCACTTCCATGCTCAATTCCCATATCCCTTGAGTCCCTCACAGGAATCTATCAGTCCCGGTCTTGAATATACTGAATGAGCTTCCACACACTGCTTTAGAGAATTTCAAAGATTCTCAAGCCTCTGACTGAAGAAATTTCTCCTTATCTTGGTCGTAAGTGGCCAACTCCTTAACTTGAGACTCTACCCTCTACCTCTAAAGTCTCCAGGCAGGGCAAAAATCCTCTCGTACTGTAAGTTGTGGCTCAGTTGGTAGCACTCCTGCCTCCGAGTCAGATAGTTGTGGATTCAAGAGTCACCTCCAGATTTGAGCACAAAAATCTAAGCTGGCATTCTAGTGCTGAGTGAGTGCTGCATTTGTCGGAGGTGCTACCTTTTGGATGAGATGTTAAACTGAGGCCTGATCTCGGGGATGTAAAACATCTGGGGGCACTACTTCGAAGAACAGAAGAGTTATACCCAGTTATGTGGTCATTGTTTATCCCTCAGTTGACATCACAATACAATACGAAAATGGCTTTAAGTTCCTCACCTTCATCAGACTTTTGGATCCTCAATATTTCTCGTATGTTCCTCATGTCTGCAAATGTGAAGACAGATGCAAAATATTTGTTTAATATCCATGCTGTTTCTTTATTTCTCATTATTATTTCTCCTGCCTTGACCTTTAAAGGAACTGTGTTTACTTTTTCTAGTCCCTTTATATACTTGTCAAAGCTCTTAGAATCCATTCTATTATTGCTAGTTTACTCATTTTGATTTCTTGTTGACAATCTTTTGGTCATCCTTTGGCCTCTAAAACATAATCCTCAGGCTTACAGGGCTTGGCAACATTATAAGCCCCTTCTATTAATTTACTTTTTAAAAATTCATACATGAGATGTGGGTTGCTGGCAAGGCCAACATTTATTGTCCATCCCTAATTGCCCTTGAGAAGGTGGTAGCGAGCTGTTGTCTTGAACTGCTGCAGTCCATGTAGTGTAGGTACACCCACAGTGCCGTTAAGGAGGGAATTCCAGGATTTTGACCCAATGACAGTGAAGGAACAGTGATATATTTCCAAGTCAGCATGGTGAATGGCTTGGAGGGGAACTTCCAGATGATGGTGTTCCCATTTGTCTGCTGTCCTCGTCCTTCTAGATGGTAGTGGTCATGGGTTTGGAAGGTGCTGTCTAAGGAACCTTGGTGAGTTCCTGCAGTGCATCTTGTAGATGGTACACACTACTGCCACTGAGTGTCGTTGGTGGAGGGTGTGAATGTTTGTGGATGGGGTGCCAATCAAGGAGGCTGCTTTGCCCTGGATGGTGTCAAACTTCAAGTGTTGTTGGAGCTGCACCCATCCAGGCAAGTGGAGAATATTCCATTACTTGTGCCTTATAGATGGTGGACAGGCTTTGGGGAGCCAGGAGGTGAGTTACTCGCTGCAGGATTCCTAGCCTCTGACCTGCTCTTGTAGCCACAGTATTTATATGGCTAGTCCAGTTCAGTTTGTGGTCATTGGTAACCCCAGTATGTTGATAATGGGGGATTCAGTGATGATAATGTCAGTGGGTGTCAAGGGATGATGGCCAGATTCTCTTATTGGAGGTGGTCATTGCCTGGCACTTGTGTGGTGTGAATGTTATTTTCCACTTGTCAGACCTAGACTGGGTATTGTCCAAGTCTTGCAGCATTTGAACATGAACTGCTTCAGTATCTGAGGAGTCATGAATGGTGCTGAACATTGTGCAATCATCAGTGAACATCTCCACTTCTGACCTCATAATGGAAGGAAGGTCATTGATGAAGCAGCTGACGATAGTTGGGCCTAGGACAATGGGCCTACTGTCTTCATCTCTCTAGTTAGCCACAGAAGGATTACTTTCCCCATGGAGTTTTATTTCTCAATAGAATCATAGTAAGAATTATGAAATATTTCATTAAAGGTTAGCCATTGCTTTGTTTTTATATTCGTCCATGGGATATGGGTGTCACTGACTGGGTCAGCATTTATGGTGCATCCCTAGTTGCCCTTGAGAAGATGGTGGTGAGCTGCCTTCTTGAACCACTGCGGTCCATGTGGTGTAGTTACACCCACAGTGCTGTTAAAGAGGGAGTCCCAGGATTTTCTCCCAGCAAAAGTGAAGGAACGCCGAAGTAGTTCCAAGTCAGGATGGTGTGTGGCTTGGAGGAGAACTTCGAGGTGGTGGTGCTCCCATGTGTCTGCTGCCCTTGCCCTTCTGGATCTTTGTGATCATGGGTTTGGAAGGTGCTGTCTTAGGAGCCTTGGTGAGTTCCTGCAGTGTATCTTGTATGTGGTACACACTGTGCGTCAGCAGTGAAGGGAGTGAATGTTTGTGGAAGGGGTGCCAATCAATTGGGCTGCTTGGTCCGAGATGGTGTCAACCTTCTCGAGTGCTGTTGGAGCCGCACTCAGCCAGGCGTGGCTTATCTACCGTACCTTTTTCATCTGATATTCCAATCTATCTTTGTCAACCTGTCAATGACAAGTATGATGGTCTTAATTTAAGTTTAAGACTCTGGTGCTTAAGACTTAAGTACATCATACTCAAGCTCTCCAAATTCATCAAATTATGATCACTTTTCCCTAGAGGATCTTATACTATAACATTGCAAATTGACCACTTGGCTCCAAACCTCATTACTGGCTTGGTCCAAACATGGTCAGAAGAGCTAAATTGCAGAGATGAGGTGAGAGTTACTGTCTTTAACATCAAGGCATCATTTAACTGAGTGTGGCACCAAGGAGCCAGAGTACAATTTGAAGCCCCTGGGGATCAGGGACAAATCTTTCCACTGCCTGGAGTCATACATTCACAAGAAATGCTGATTACTTGGTTGTTGGAGGTCAATCATCTTAACACCAGGACATGGCTGCAGTAGTTCACCAAGACTGTGTCTTAAGCCCAGCTGTCTTCATGTGCTTCATCAATGACCTTCCGTCCATCATAAGGTTGGAAGAGGGGATGTGTGATGGTTGGACATTATTCTGTCCCATTTACTGTTGCTAATACTGCTGCACACAGTAAGATCTGGATAATATACAGCCTTAGCCTTTGACATTAATGCCACAAATGTGTCAAGCAGAGACCATGTCCAACAAAGGAGAGTCTAAGCACTTCCCCATGGCATTGCTATCATTTAATCCCCCATCAACAACAGGATCACTATTGACCTGCTCCACAAATACTGTGGTTACAAGAGCAGGTCAGAGGCTTGTTATTCTGTGGTGAATGACTTGCCTCCTGACTCCCCAAAGCCTTTATCATCTATAAGATCTAAGTCAGGAGCATGATGGGATACTTTCCACTTGCCTGGATGAGTGTAGCTTCAACATCACTCGAGAATCTTGACACCATCCAGGATAAAGCAACCGGCTTGATAGACACCCCATTCAGGATCTTAAACATTCACTCCATCCACCACAGTGCAATGTGGCTGCAGTGCGTACCATCTACAAAATGCACTGCAGCAACTTGCCCAAACATATTTGGCAGCACCTCCCGAACCTGCGACCTCTACCACCTAGAAAGATTAGGGCAGCAGGCACATGGGGATGTCATTACCTGTCCAAGCCCCACACCATTATAACTGAAATATTTTGCTGTTTCTTAATTGTTGCTGGGTCAAAATCCTGGAACTCCCTACCTAAAGGCATCGTAAGGGTACCTTGACCACATTGTTTGCAATGGTTTAAAAAGGCAGCTCACTATCACTACCTCGAGGGCAATTAAAAAAAGATAAATGTTTGCTTTGCCAGTGATGTAAACATCCCATGAATTAGTGAAAAAACTAGTAATTTGGTAGTACAGAACTTGAGTGTTGCTGAAAAAAGACATTTTGTTGAAGCTTTTCGTCTTGCATTCATCAGGACAATTGCAAGAATGCCAATGTCAGAGGATGCAACAACTTTATGCTGTTTGAGATGCCAATCAGCACTCTCCAAATACAGTATAAAGTTGCTTCTCCTGACATTGGCATTTTTGCAATTGCCCTGCTGAGTGCAAGATGAAAACCTTCAACAAAATATCTTTTTTCAGCAATAATTAAAAAAAGAGAGATGATGATAGATTTAATCTTTTGAAAGTGGTTTGATCAGCTGTCAATTGTCATTTACCTCTACTTAAGGGGGCTCAGAATGGAGCAATATTTTGATTTGTGGAGATGGGGAGGACAGGTGTGGAGGCACAGTAATTGAATGCTCACTCCCAGAGGCCACATTCTATTACTCACCATCTCTGAAGTTATAAGGTGTGGGTGGCACTGACAGTTCGTTTTTCAGGATGGTTTTCTTGGCCCTGTCAAAGAACATATTGTAGAGCTGTTCAGGCCAGTGCTATCGCAATCAAAATAAGTTACATTATAAAGAGGGCAGATTTGATTTAGCTGTGACTTAACTGCTTGATGCTGCCAATGGGTTCCAATACTTAAACTGTTAGATTCCCTAGCACTAACATCCTTTACCATGATTGATACAATTTAAAGAAAAAAATAGTCACATCTGGATCAGCAAGCTTGAAATCAATTTAAAGTAAGGTAGTTAGAGTTGATGCAAGTAGGAAGAGGTGGCATGATTTTCTGTTCTGAATACTCCTCATACAACAACCAGTGGCAGGAGACTCCATAAGGTTGGAGGAATGGGGAAATGGGTAAAAGAAAAAAATAATTGCTGAATTCAGTATTACTGCAGGGAAATAAAGTTTAAACCAGATTACAGTTGAACCATTCTGGTATCTGATGTGACTCCTAATTAAGCAAGTTCCCCTTTGAAAGTCTATAAATCTCAAAAATGTTGCCAGTGATAAGTGAGAACAAACACAGAGGCAAAATACTTGTTGAAATGAAGCTGGTCAAATGCCAACTTTCACACCGCTCTTCTGTGAATTCAGTTTGAAGAAGGGATTTTCTTTTTCAGATTGTGCCTATGCAGTGTTTCTATTATGGTCTGTGGTATGTAGCAGGAAGTGAGATATTTCTGTCTCAGTGGTGGCATAAGTATGTAGAGAATGAAGGATGTTGAAGAGTTATCATTAGGCAGTTATATTTAGTTCTCTTCTCCCCACCTCTTCAAATTCACAATTGCCTTTCATCCGTGTGTGGGGGATATATTTTATGTATAGACTATATGTATATATTATGTCATGATGTTCATGCTAAAAGATTAACTTTCTTTATTTGTACTCAATAAAGCTCTTGCATTTTACGTGGCACTTTATACTATCTTCTGTGCAACCCAAAACACATGTTATATAATGAACTATTATTCAAGTGTACACACTTTCATAGTCAACTACAGACCACCTCGCTTATTAGACAATACTGGTACATGTATATTTTAAAGGATTGTTTGTGTTTATAAAGAACATAATTGTCATAATTGTCCTTGAGAAGGTGGTGGTGAGCTGCCTTCTTGAACCATTGCAGCCCATGTGGTGTAGTACACCCACACAGTGCTGTTAGGGAGGGAGTTCCAGGATTTTGATCCAGTGAAAGAACAGCAATATATTTCCAAGTCAGGATGGTGAGTGGTTTGGCAGGGAAATTCCAGATGGTGGCATTCCCATCTATCTGCTGCCCTTGTCCTTCTAGATGGTGGTGGCCATGGGTTTGGAAGGTGCTGCCTGTGGAGGCTTGGTGAGTTCCTGCAGTGCATCTTGTAGGGAGTACACACTGCTGCCACTATGCGTTGGTGGTGGAGGGAGTGAATATTTGTGGATGGGGTGCCAATCAATTGGGCTTCTTTGTCCTGGAATGTGTTAGGCTTCTTGAGTGTTTTTGAAGGTAGCATCATTGGAACAGATGCGACGGAGGCTAAGGAACTGAGAGAATGGGATGGAGTCCTTACAGGAAGCGGGGTGTGAGGAGCTGTAGTCGAGGTAGCTGTGGGAGTCGGTAGACTTGTAATGGATATTGGTGGACAGTCTATCACCAAGATTGAGACAGAGAGGTCAAGGAAGGGAAGGGAAGTGTCAGAGATGGACCACGTGAAAATGATGGAGGGGTGGAGATTGGAAGCATGAGAAGGTAAGAATCCAGAGGGAGGAGTCCAGGTGGAGGGAGAATATTGGAGGTGGGTAAAAGGATCCGTTGAGCGGGGAGAGGACTCCTGCCCAAAGAAGTGAGCCCGGAGACAAAGACGGTGGAAAAAGAGTTCAGGATCATGCCGAGCCTGAAATTCATTGAGGTGAGGGCGTAAGGGTATGAAACTAAGTCCTTTGCTGAGCACTGAACGTTCAGCATCGGAGAGGGGAAGGTCAGGGGGTATGTCGGCATTCTGTAGAGATTGTTCCCTCCGGGACACCCTGGTCCACTCCTCCATCACCCCCTACTCCTCAACCCTCACCTATGGCACCACCCCTTGCCCACGCAAAAGATGTAACACCTGCCCCTTCACTTCCTCTCTCCTCACTGTCCAAGGGCCCAAACACTCCTTTCAAGTGAAGCAGCATTTCACTTGCATTTCCCCCAACTTAGTCTACTGTATTCGTTGCTCCCAGTGCGGTCTCCTCTACATTGGAGAGACCAAACGCAAACTGGGTGACCGCTTTGCAGAACACCTGCGGTCTGTCCGCATGAATGACCCAAACCTCCCTGTCGTTTGCCATTTTAACACTCCACCCTGCTCTCTTGCCCACATGTCTGTCCTTGGCTTGCTGCATTGTTCCAGTGAAGCCCAACGCAAACTGGAGGAACAGCACCTCATCTTCCAACTAGGCACTTTACAGCCTTCCGGACTGAATATTGAATTCAGCAACTTTAGGTCTTGACCTCTCTCCTCCATCCCCACCCCCTTTCTGTCTTTTTCCCCTTCCTTTTGTTTTTTCCAATAAATTATATAGATTTTTCTTTTCCCACCTATTTCCATTATTTTTAAATATTTTTAAATCTTTTATGCTCCCTCCACCCCCACTAGAGCTATACTTTGAGTGCCCTACCATCCATTCTTAATTAGAACATTCGTTTAGATAATACCACCAACTTCGACACCTATGTGTTCTTTTGTTCTTTTGTCTGTGACATCTTTTGATGATCTGCTTCTATCACTGCTTGCTTGTCCCTACAACCACACCACCCCCCTCCACTTCTCTCTCCTGACCCAACCCCCCCCCATGCGCACACACACACACACACACACACACACACACACACACCTTATACCTGCTTATATTTCACCCCTTCCTTGGATTCACCTAGTTCTGTTGAAGGGTCATGAGGACTCGAAACGTCAACTCTTTTCTTCTCCGCTGATGCTGCCAGATCTGCTGAGTTTTTCCAGGTAATTCTGTTTTTGTTTTGGATTTCCAGCATCTGCAGTTTTTTGTTTTTATTTAAGCTTCTTGAGTGCTGTGGGAACTGCACTCATCCAGGCAGGTGGAGAGTTTTCCATTACACTCCTGATTTGTGCTTTGTAGATAGTGGGAAGGCTTTGGGGAGTCAGGTGGTGAGTTACTTGCCGCAGGATTACTAGCCCCTGACCTGCTCTTGTAGCCACAGTATAATATGGCTAGTCCACTTCAGTTTCTGGTTAATGGTGACCCCCCAGGATGTTAAATCACCATGAGAACAGTTGCTTGTTGATCTTTGAAATGTCAATTCTTTGAGTGCTGTCTTATCCATTAAATGTGTTTCCTGGCCCTCCTTGATTTTGTAAATTTTCAACTTATTAGGTTAGGCAAAACCCTAGTATTATGTTATAATTTTAAGGAAAGCTTGCGTTTTTAATGCAACCTGAGTACATTTTAAAGCATTTTGCATCCAATTAATTATTTGTGAGCTGTGGCCCAGTTGTTAGTGTTATCAGCTCTGAGAAGCTCCTCTGGTGCTTCGGTGATCCCAGAATTCCTAATATAGCTGGCTTATTGTTTCTTGAGAACTACATCATTTTCTTTTAAAAATATATTGGTACTCAATCTGCTATTTTCAGGACTTTTACACTGTTGATTTTACTTCATGAGAAAGGAAATTCCAGAAGGGAATAAGTGCTACATTTCACCTGTTTTTGATATTTCATGATTTCTAAAGTTTAATCATAGGCTTTGAGGTCAATAAAGTTCCGGGGACACTTGCATGGTTCAACCCCTAGTTTTATTTGAGTATTTGGTAGCAATTCTGGACTTTGCTTTCCCAGTTGAACTGCAGCTTCACATACAAGGATGCAAAATAAGAAAGATGAGGTCAATATGTGGAGGAACCAGTAAGGCAATTTATTCCCTCTGCCCCCCACCACCACCGCCCTCCCCCGTCTCTTTGTTTGCCTCCTCCTGCAGTAACTTGACTTGCTAGGCCTCCTATGACAGCACCTTTAAAACTGTGACCTTTATCACCTAGAAGGACAAGGGCAACAAACACCTGAGAACCATCACCCGCAAATTCACCTCTAAGCTGCATACCATCCTGACTTGGAGCTATATCTCTGTTCCTTAACTGCCACTGGGTCAAAATCCTAAAGCTACCTTTCTCACAGCATTGCAGCTATACCTATACCAAATGGACTGCATCTGATCAAGAAGGGAACTCAGCATCACCTGAAGGGCAATTAGAGATGGGCAACAAATGCTGGTTTTGCCTGTGACGCCCACATTCCATGAAAGAATACTTTAAAAGTGCACAAGATAATTAGAAGATCAGTAATCTTCGGGGGCTACTTTTTTATGAACACTAGCCTTGAAAATAGACTTTGACTTCTATTTTGGTTTTGACCTGTTCTCCTTTCATCAACTTTATTTTTGGTCCCAAGAGAATGTGGCTTCAGAAATGTTATAAATGGAGCCAGGCAGTGTAGAATTGCCAATGAACAGCCAGGCCCACTCTTGGCCTTATGAAGAGGTGATGATCATTCTTGAAGCGATTATGGATGGTTGGGCCAAGGGTGCTTCTCTGAGGGACTTCAGCATCTAAGTCCTGGGACTTCAATTTTTGGATGGGTGCAGGTAGTCCCTTTGATCACTGTTTTCCTCAGTTTTGCTGGGGCTCCTTGGTGCTTTGGTTAGTTGAGGACATTCTTTTATCTGAATCATTTGATCAGTGAAATTTTTTTCCCATGTTTTATTTTAGCCCTGGCAACATCAGAAATCTCCTGTGTATGTATGAGGTGACATAAATCATACACTCTGTTTTGGAATATTCTAGAAAAAACATTTATTTAATAAAATGAAATATAGAAGTCTGGAATTTCAACTTTAGGCTGTTAGGGAACAGTTCTCCGATGTTGAGATTTACATTGGACTCTGTGCCCAAGAATAGGTATTGAGGAATCCAGTGGGCCTTAAGTTCTGCAAAATGAAAAATGTTGTGATGCTGCTCAGGAGAGAAGATGGGTCAATTGTAGAATTTGTTTGCAAAATGGCTGTCTACAACTTTTAATCTACAGTATCTCGATTTCTGAAATTTTTTTGTCCTAATGCATGAGAAGCTGAGTACATTCCACTGCATATTTTCATTCAGCATGCTCAATCGATCAAAGGTCCAAGTTTAGTGAGTTATCATTGAAAAAGGCAACAAAGCTCAAATTGTGAATTCACAGGAAATTGATGTTAGGCACCAAAAGTTCATAGACCACTTTTCTACTTAACAGGTTTATATATGAAGCAGCTGGTGTCTGTGGTTGGTAGTCCATCACTGAATGGAAAGATGCATGAAGTAATTGGCATTTAAGAGGCTTTCTCTTCATTGACCTGCTTTCCTGACAATGCAACATGAAGTTCAACAATCATATCTTTAGCAACAGTGTTGTTTGTTTTACGCAACATAAAATATCAATAACATGAGAGATCTTTTTCACAGTTTTACTTTCTTGTTATGGAAAATGATTACCTGTTTATGTTAAGACAACAATTTATCCATAAATTTATCGTGTTTATGGAATGTTAAGGAGAGAGGATCTTGGATCGGAAGATCAAGATGTAGAAGTAGTTTGGTGGAGCTAAGAAACAGCAAGAGCAGCAAACATTGGTAGGAGTTCTTTGTAGTCCATTAAACAGTAGTCTTAGGATAGGGCATAGTATAAATCAGGAAATTAAACGTGCATGTAATACAGTAATCGTGGGGGACTTGAGTCTACATATAGACTGGGTAAACCCAATTGACACCAAATTCCTGGAATGTACACAAGGTGGTTTTCTAGAACAGTATATTGAGCTAACTAGAGAACTGGCTATTTTAGATCTAGTATTGTGCAATGAGAAAGGGCTAAGTAATCTTATTGTAAAGGAAGATTGACCATAGTATGACAGGATTTTACATTAATTTTGAAAGTGATGTAGTTCAATCCAAAGCTAAGGCCTTAAATCTAAACAAAGGAAGTTACGAAGGTATGAGGAGCAAATTGGCTGTGGTAGCTTGGGAAACTACATTAGCAGGCATGATGGTAGACAAGCAAGCAATGGGTAGTCTTTAAAGAATTAATGCATGGTTTACAACAAACCTACACTCCTTTTGAGGCACAAAAGCCTAGTTGGGAAGGTGACCCAGCCATGGCTAATGGAAGAAGTTAATAATTGTATTGGATCAAAGCAAGATGCTTATAAATTTGCCGAAAAAAAGGTAAGCCTGAGAATTGGAACATTTTAGAATTCAGCCAAGGAGGATGAAGAAACTGAGAAGGAGAAAATAGAATATGAAAGTAAACTAACGAGAAACATGATTATGGGCTATAAAAGCTTCTATGGTATGTAAAAAGGAAAAGATTAGCAAAGATGAATGAGAGCCCACTACAGGCAAAGACTGGACAATTTATAATGGGGAATAAAGAAATGGTAGAGAAACTAAAACACTGTGTCTGCTCTCATGGAGGAAGATACAAAAACCTCCCAGGAATAATAGAGAATCAAGAGATTAGTGGGAATGAGGAACTGAAAGAAATTGGCATCATTAAGATAGCAGTACTGCAGAAATTAATGGGACTGAATGTTGATAAATCCCCTGGATCTGATAATCTGCATCCCAGATTGTTGAAAGAGGTGGCGGCAGAGATAGTGGATGCATTGGTGGTCATCTTCCAAAATTCTATAGATTCTGGAATGATCCCTGCAGATTGGAAGGGAGTAAATGTAACCCCACTATTTAAGAAAGAAGGGAGAGAGAAAGCGGGAATCTACAGACCTGTAGCCTGACGTGAGTAGTAAGCAAAATGCTAGAATCTATTATAGCTGATCTGATAACTGGACACGTAGAAAATAATGGTTGTGTTGAGCAAAGCCAACATGGATTTATGAAAGGAAAATCATGTTTGTAAAACCTGTTGCGAGTTTTTTGAGGATGCAAGTAACAGAATAGATAACGGGGGAACTGGTGGCTGTGGTATATTTTGATTTTCAGAAGGTCCCACACAGGAGGTTAGTAGGCAAAATTAGAGCACCTGGGATCGGGTGGTAATTTACTGATAAGTATTGAGAATTCATTAACATAAAGAGAACAGAGTAGGTCATTCTCAGGCTGGTAGGCTGTGACTGATAGTGTACTGCAAGGATCAGTGCTTGGGCCCCAGCTATTCACATTCTGTCAATGATTTGGATGTGGGGACCAAATGTAGTATTTTCAAATTTTCTGATGTTGCAAAACTAGGTGGGAATGAGTTGTGAGAAGGATGCAAAGAGACGTCAAGGGGAGTTAGGCTAAATGAGAGGGCAAGAACATGGCATATGGAATATAATGTGGAAAACGTGAAATTATCCACTTGGGAGGAAAAACAGAAATGCAGAGTATTTATTAAATGGAGAGAGATTGGGAGGCATTGACGTCCAAAAGGGCCTGGGCGTCTTTGTTCACAAACCATTGAAAGTTGACATGTGCAGCAAGCTATTAGGAAGGCAAATGATGTGCCAACTTTCGTTACAAGAGGATTTGAGTACAGGAGTAAAGAAGGCGTGCTGCAATTGTTTAGAGCTATGGTGTAACCGCACCTGGACTGATGTGTACAGCTTTCGTCTCCTTACCTAAGGAAGGATGTACTTGCTATAAAGGGAGTGCAAGAAGGGCTCACCAAACTGATCCCTCGGATGGCGGGGTTGTCCTATGAGGAGAGATTGAGGAAATTGGACCTATATTTTGCAGTCTAGAAGAATGAGAGGTGATCTCATTGAAGCATACAAAATTCTTACAGGACTCAACAAGGTAGATTCAGGAAGGTTGTTTCCCCTGTCTGGGTTGTCTAGAACCAGGGGACACAGTCTCAAAATAAGAGGTAGGCCATTTAGGACTGAGATGAGGAATTTCTTCACTCAGAGGGTGGTGAATTTTTGGAATTCTCTACCACAGAGGGGAGTGGAGGTTCAGTCATTAAGCATATTCAAGACAGAGATCGATAGCTTTCTAGATATTAAACATATCAAAGCATAAAGGGATAGTGTAAGAAAATGTCGGAGGTAGAAGATCAGCAATGATAATTGAATGGCGGAGCAGACTCAAGGGGCTAAATGGCCTACTGCTGCTCCTATTTCCTATGTTCCTAATAGAAATAGGTGTGCAGAGTTTGACAGGCCAGCAGAATCCAACTTAGGTGTATGAGATTCTAATGTCATTAAGGTTATTTAGCTTATGTGCCAGAAGAAAAAAAAAACACCTTTCGACTAATATACTTGCCCCAGTCAATTGTTTGATAAATGTGATGTGCTTGATTATCATTTCTAATTGCTCCTGCCACTATCTTCATTGCTGCACAGCTCAGAAAGGGTGCCCTATATTGAAGCCAAGTTTGGGAGGAAGGACAGAGTGTATAACTATACTGTTGGCTGTTTTCACAGTTCAAATATGTAAATAACAAAAACCTTTGCAGGGTCAATCATTGCGCTTTGCTAAAATCCCAGGCACAGTGCCAACAGTGACTCCAAAGCAATTTAACTCTGGCATAGGAAAATTTCTTCATTATATAATTCAAGAATAGTACCTTAAAAAAAAAGTCACCATTAATGTTATTAACTGCTTAGCAAATAAGGTGCAGCAGGAAGAACTAATTCCTCTCAAATTGTGGTTTCTTTTATTTGACATGAGGCAAAGTAAATTATTTGTGAATGGGCAGATTTCTCTTTGAACCTTAATCATAAGATTGTTATTCTTTGCAGAGCTTAAAATCTTGAAATCTGCTGAAAAGTACTCTGTGAATGTGATGTTTTCGCTGTTGAAATTTTCAAACCTGGCTAAATGTATTGCCGATCTTTCCTTTATGCAAGTCCAAACTGATCTTATACTCAAATTTTTGAACTCGTTATTTTTCCACTCATGGTCATTGCTGAAGAACTAGTTTCACATTGCTCTGAGAGTGATGTATTGCCCCTCTATTACTCTGCACATTAGAACTTATTACCAGATGTTGGTGTAAGCCAGTATAGCAGGTGTCGTCTAGTGTTGAGTGGGTGTTTGTTTCTTAAGCAGGTGTGTTCTGTTAAGAATGGAGCAATCTGTGCAACAAGATGATTGTTTGAGGGGTGGAACAGCAGATGTGGTATTCATGCCTCTTACAATAAATGCATGTATGAAGAAAGTAAACCGCAGAATCTTGTAACCCTGTGGAAGAGCTAATTTAAACTCTTTACAGTATACTTTTTATTTTTTGAAATAAATTTGTACAAGCTGTGGGCTTGGCAAGGACATGGAATGGGAGAGGAACACACCCTCTGATAATCAACATTTTAAAGGTACATCTGTCTTATTCGTAGATTGAGTACTATTGTGCCTGATTTCTCATTCTTAATTTTAAGTCAGCTACAGATAAGAATATACATGTTAAAATTAATAGTGGGGTGTTTTTTTTTTGTTTGGACAAGGAGAGAAAAGAGAGGTAGAGTTGATTAACCACCAATCTAAACAAGAAACATTCTGTATGGTTCTGAAAGTTATATGGAGAGCTCAGTATTATTGGTGGTGACTAGAAAAGGGCTGTGGTGGAAAAAGTCTTGCTGAATTGGGCAACGACAAATTGAATAAAATTGCTTATGGAAAGTGACCAAATATGAATGTAGCAACCAGTTTATCGCACCTCCACAAGTAAACTTGCTGATCTTGCTCATTGGTGCTTAAATTGAGCTCTGCGCTTGCATTGCAGTCTTATAATATTCGATTAGAAGGCAGCTAGCTCACCATCACCTTCTTAAGGACAATTAGGGATGGGTAGTAAATTCTGGCCTAGTTAGCAGCCCACGTCCTGCGACTGAATAAATACATACATCTGAAGGGCAAGCATTGTGCTAATTTGAAGAATGCTGAATTTTTGCGCAGCTCTAAACTGCAGATTGTAACATGGCATTTACTCCAGCTGTACATCAGACTCATCCTCTACCCTAAAGATTTGCTTCTAAGTTTATATTTAAAAACTAAGCCAGAATTATTAATTTGCAACTTACTGAAGAAAATGAATAAAAAATGTATAACTAAAGTGGATTTGTGTTGGTTCAGTTTGTAACAGTTATCGTTAACTATGTCAGCACATGCCATCAAACAATTGTTACAGTTGCTAGAATGATGATGCCTTCTGGCATTGACATGGCCACTATATATTGGACTTAAAATCTAGAACCTGAGTTATTTCAGTGCACTGACCTGTTGCTGCTTTAGGGAAGGTCCTCAGAAGTCAAGGCATCCAATTAAAACCTGCCCACTCCACTCCACCCCGGGAATCATATTGCACATGGGGTCAAGTGACTCTTAAAAAATGTCTTGTGGCCTCATAAGTATTTAGTGCTATGAACTGTTTCCAAACACCTGAAATCAATTTGCAAGTACTGAAGAGAAGAACTTAGCTTCATGAATGGTAGCGTCCATCAATAACAAACAAGCCTCTCTGAGCGATTTCTTTTATTTAAAAAAAACCCTGTAATCAAAGGATTTACCAAAATAACTCTAGATTGTGGTGAATTTGACCCTTTCCAAACCTAACACATAGGCCCTGGTACTACTAAAACTTTTTCACATGTGCAGCTTCTTGACCATAGGAGCTTTTCATATAGCCTCTACTGAAGCAGTAATTCTGATGTTACTGTCTTGCAACTGACAGTCTGTAATATTGGTATGTTTATTTCTTGCTTTTCTGTTCAATGGTCTTGAGCTTTCTGGGTTATCTGTAATGGCTGTCACTCTGCTTGGAACGCTGCTGGCTGATGATATACGATCAGGTCTGAAAGGTAGTGCGCACGTGTCCTTGACCAATGACTCCCAGCACACATTCACGTACAGCTTAACTGCTACTGACCAAACATAAAACCAAGGCATTTTGAATAACTCAGTTTATAGTGGTAAACAGGGGATTATGTTTGTTACATATGAGACCTTTGCTGTACAGTTTGAAATGACCTTAAGTGTTAATAGCAAACACAATGTTGTAATACATTCAGCTCCGCTTCTTTGAACTGCAGTAACAAAGTGTCAATGTGAAATTGTTCACAGAAGCTTGCAAGTTTTATGCAATAAATGAGGAATAATTTGACTTCAATTTTCAAGAAATCGTCTGAGAAATTCAAGAACTTGTTAGTAAATACACAGAGTGGGTTACTATGAAGACAGAAGAGTATTTTTACATCAAATTGATTTCAGCCTTTGTTCAATGGTAGAGAACTTGCTTAAGTCAGTTGTAGATTCAAGCCCTCAATCCAGAGACTTGAACACATAATTTAGACTGGCACTTCACGCATTGCTGAGGAAGTGTTCCATTCTCTGAGATACTGTCTTTCAAGCGAAATGTTAAAATGAAGGCCTCAGGTTGTCGAAATGATCCCAGCGCACTATTTGAAGAACAGCAGGAGAGTTCTCCTGGAACCTAACATTTATCCCTCAACCAACACCTCAGATATTTGATCTGGTCATTTATTTAATTGCTGTTTGTCAGGACTGTCTATGAACAATTTGGCTGTCACATTTCCTATATTACAGCAGTGACTACACTTCAAAGTGTGTAATTGCCTATAAAGTACTTAGCATGACTTGAACTTGTAAAAGGCACTATCTGATCTTTTTAAATTCCAAAAATTAACAGCAATTGTTTCTACAAATATTGGTTGCTTATTCTGTTGTGTAATTGATAAGAATGGGCTGGAAAATTTCTGTTTTAATACACGGAAATATAATAGTTTAGGTGCGTTTACTGGAATTTTCCAGTAGCTAACTGTATACTTCTTGACTTTGAAATTGTTAATCTTATGGTGTGACCTGCCACGCTTTATTGACATACTGCATGAAGCATGCTGGTACACAGTCTGCACTTACAGTAGCCAGCACCTAATATAATTAAAAATTGAATTAGACATGAAGAAATTTATAGGCCAATGTTCTGAATCTCCGTTGGGATGACTATTATAAAACTTTTGAATTTTGCATCCTGGTTTCATGTATTTTTAATTAACTCCAAAGACATGTATTCAGCTGTGGGTATCAATTATTATTTTTGAATTATATACTTTTTTCCCCCTCTCTATTCATGAGAATTCTGTGGTTCCTTTGTAAGTCAGATGAACTAAAATACCTATGGGTTTTTTCACTTTAACTCCCTGCTACACTTAAATCACTGGAACTGGTGCCCAAAATTGGGCATAATACTAAAGTTGAGACTGAACCAGTGTTTAATAAAGGTTCACTGCAACTTCCTTGCTTTTGTACCTAACGCCTCTATTTATAACACCCATGGTCTTGTATACCTTATTAATTCCTTTGTCAACCTGCCCTGCACCTTCAATGATTTGTTCTGAGCCCATTTTAGGATTGCGCCCTTTATCTTATATTGCCACGTTCTTATACGTTCTTCCTACCAAAATACACTACTTCAAGCTTCGCTGCATTAAAGTTTATCATGCCACATGTCTGCCCATTCAACTAGCTTGCCTGTGAACTTTTGAAGTCTCTCACTATCCTCCTCAGTTCACAATACTTCCAAGTTTTGTGTTGCCTGCCAATTTTGAATTTGTGCCCTGCACACTATAGCCAAGGCCACCAATATGGATTTAAAAAAATCAGTGGTCCTAATACTGACCCTTGGGGAACCCACTTTATACTTGCTCAGTGAAATGCTCACCACTACTGTTTCCTGTCACTTGGCTGATGTCATATCCATGCTGCACTGTCCCTTTTATTGCATGGGCTTTAACTTTGCTGACAAGCCTGTTATGTAGCACTTTATCAAATGCCTTTGGTATTCCAAAACCTGGAGCTTGAGCTGCTCCAGCTGATTATACTTCCTACACATGTTATCCCGGACACAAGAAGCATTCTAGAGTTCCCATGTTGAACAGGATGTGCACTCCATGGGACAGAGATGCCCTGCAATGGCTGTATTTTTTTTAGACTATTGACTGACTTGAAATAAACTAATGACTTGAACATTAAGACTCAACAGCTATTCATCAATTGGCTACTTCCCTTGTTACTTTGTTTTATAGGGAGTGAACATAAATATTTTACTTAACTCTTAATATGTGTATACTATAGATTTTAATTTACTGAAAAATGCACAATCCTTTAATGTTATTATCCCTTCTTATTTAATTTAAACTTTATACCCCTAGATCTGATTGATTCATTATCCATCTATTGTAATTACGCGAAAATAATATCACATTGGCTTTACTTTTTTATACCAATTAATTGATCTAGTCATCTTTTATAGTTGATTAATATTAAATTACTTACCAGTATACTTAACCCACATGTTTCCTCTTGCCCTGTGACAGCACTGTGATTTTCCTTTACTCCCATTTCAGTGTGGACTCGCAGTCCGATCACAGTGCTGCCCTACTCCACTCTCGGCCTCTCCTTCTAATGCTTTTTATGCTTGGCCTTGCCTTTTATGCTATTCTGCTCCATCTCAGTGTCTCCTTTTATGCTGCTCCCAATATTACAATTTAAAATTTACTCGTCAATCTTCTGTGACATTCAAGACCATGTGTAAGATTTGACAAGTAAGGATTGAAGGCATTGGTCAATTGGGCCAAGACACTGAAGGGGACAATAGAAAAGAGGCAGTCGGGAGGACAGAGTGAGAGGGAGAGCAGAAACGAGAGCAAAGTGGAGAGAGGAAATGGGTCAGATAAAAGGGCAGCAGGAAGGAAAATCCTACTGTAAAGTCTCTAGGCTGCCAGGATTTTTTTTTAAACGGCAATTTTTATAGGAAGTAGTTTGGGCAAGATGTATTACCCTGTTATCCCCTTCACCTTCAAATTGAGAACCAGTCACTCTACATACACTTTGACCGCCAGCATAAGGGTGATTTCTTTTCAATACCTGTCATGAAGATTTTGCCACACTGAAGTAGGAGGCTGAAATAGGTGACAGTACTTGCACTTCAGTGCTAATGAGATAAGCTTTGAAATCCTAAAAGTACAGCTCATGGTCAGATTGACTGTTCATGGTTGCATTTTTCTTGTTCATTGATTGTTTATCGCTACTTTTCTTTCTGATGCACTGTTTTATAAAGTCTTGCTCCCACAGCCAGCAGCAGGGTTACGTTGTGATCAGAGTGCTCCAGCCTTAAGTGCCTCCAGTCAATAACCTGCAAGGCACGGTCTATTTGGCAGACAAATTGCAGCTTGGTGACAAATCCAAGGATGCCAAGAAAATACCTTGGCCAAAGTGTTGCACTGAGGCAGGAGAAGCCAGACAAGGCTATTGTTTCTATTGGTTAATGGATGTTTTTGCCCCAGTTTGAACTTTCCCCAGTAGTGATGACACATCTGTGGTGTATTGTATCGAATGATTTACCAAGTTATTAAACTAATCAATTGGTGACTAACATTAAAAAGTTGGATTTTTTTAAACTGACTTTTTAATGAGACAAGAAACTGGCAGTAACTTGTATTTACTGTGAATTTGCACGTTTGTGTTCAATTGGAAATTTTTTTTAAGAGCTGTTCGCTTATGCAACGAAGCAAGAGAAATCTGTAAATGCTAAGTTGGTAAATTCCTTGGGGCTGCCTTTTGTATAGCTTACTAAATAACTTAAGTTTGTTGCAAATCCCATTCATTGCTTTGGTTACAAGCTACAAAAAAATACTTTGCAAATGGCCAGTTGACAGTATGATCAGTAGAATTGCTTTCTCCCCTCATTACCTCTGGTGTTCCCCATGGATCTATCCTTGGCCCCCTCCTATTTCATATTTAGATGCTGGTCCTCAGTCATGTCATCTAAAAGCTCAACATCAGTTTTTCATATGTACAGTGACAACACCCATCTGTAACCCCACCATCACCTCTCAACGCCTCCACTGTCTCTAAATTATCAGACTGATTGTTTGACATTCTGTGCTGGATGAGCAGAAATTTCCTTGAAATATTGCTAAGACTTTGGTCCCTGCCAAAAATTCCACTCTTTAACTACTGACTCCATTCCTTTCCTTGGCAGCTGTTTCAGACTGAAATGAACCATATTGGTATCATACTTTAACCTTTAGATGAAGCTTCTGACCACATACCTGCATCATCATTAAGACTGTCTATTTCCATCTCCGTAACATCACCTGATTCTGCCCCTGCTTCAGCTCATCTGCTGAACTTTCACCTTATTTTGTTACTCAAGACTTGACTATTACGATGCAGTTATTGCTGGCCTCCCATCTTCTACACTCAGTAAACTTGAGGTTATTCAAAACTCTGTTGCCCTTCTAACCCTGCTTAAGACCTGTTCACCAATCATCTCTGTGGTTAATGATCTTTGTTGGTTCCTGGTTAAGCAATGCCTCAATTTTCAAATTTGCATCCTTGTTTTCAAATCCCTCCCTATCTTTATAATCTCAGCACCATAACCCTCTGAGATCTGTGCACCTCTATTTTTGGCTTTTAAGTATCCACGATTTTAATCGCTGTACCATTGGTGGTCATGCCTTCAATTGTCAAGACCTTAAGCCCTGGAATTCCTTCCCTAAACCTTTCCACCTCTGTACCTCTTTCAGCATTTATAAAGCTCCTTAAAACCTACTTTGATCAAGCTTTTGGTCGCCTGTTGAAATCTCACCTGATTCAGTACCATATTTTGTTTTATAATGGTCCTGTGAAACACCCTGGAACTTTATATAATGTTAAAGGCGCTATATAAATTCAAATTGTACAGACGAGAACTTACTTTTTTCTTAAATGTGACAATATCTCAACTGTCAGAGTAGACATAATCAAGTTTGCTTCCTAATTGGCTAGCGGAAATATCTAATTTTACTGAAACTTATCTCCATTGATCAACCTTTCTCAGTTTACTGGGATAAAGGAATTGTGCCCCTACAGAAACCTGTGCAAAACTATCATTCCTGCCTAAAATGAACAGCCCTTTGAAATGTAATTGTATGGTTGAGTTTTTTGTTATCATTTGCTTATTATTTTTTAATTGAAACACAGGCAATGAACAAGTCAATTAGACATTTCAATAAAATTGTTCCTTTTAAATTATTTGTTTTAAAAAATACTTTCGGCAGCCTGATGCATTGTCATTCTCAAATTTAAGATTATGTGTCAGTGCACTTAATTTTGCTAGGAATCAATCCATGATGACTTGCCTTCCTTTCCTATTTCTGCCCTATGAGAAGTTCCTTGCTTTATTCATCCTTTTGTTCACCTGACAGATAAAGGATTCACCTTTTAATAAATTGCAGACCTGAACTCTTGTCTTACTATTCATAGTAGGGCAGAGTACCAATTAATTTATTACTGATTGCTCAAAATGGCTAATGATATTTGCTGCCTGGAAAACGAAGGTGTTAAGATGTTTCTAAACCACCAGAATCACTCAAGAGGGGAATCTCAGACATTAAAAGTGGACTTGTAGTGTAGAAACTTACAGATGCGTACCATTGCTTTGAGCTTCAATGATTTTATACTTCAGTGAACTTGAAATATTTGTTGTTTTGTAAGGGAGCAACTGCCTTCTAAACCTTTGTTTTCTGTCTAGGCCACAGAAGAGGTATCAAAGAATCTGGTAGCTATGAAGGAAATTTTGTATGGTACAAATGAGAAAGAGCCCCAGACTGAAGCAGTGGCACAGCTGGCTCAGGAGCTGTACAACAGTGGCCTCCTCGGTACTTTGATAGCGGACTTACAGCTCATTGACTTTGAGGTGAGAAGAAAAATGGTCTATAAATGCAAAGTAATTTTGTTTTTGAAATGGATATATATTTCAGTTTTGCTATGCCAATGTTGACAAAACCATGATGTATTAAACATTAATTTGAGTTTGAGAGGATGGCTTCCAAGTGTTAAATTTAGGTATACCGACTATGAACAATTATTTCAGCAAGGAGCAGAGTACAGCCTCTGTCATTCCTACTGATAGTCAGCCCTTTTAGATACGCCAGAAGGAGAATTCAAAATTGGTAACAGCTGCCTTGGCCAGCATCTGAATGGAGTGCCTAGACCTAGAGACTACATGAATAAAATCAGCTGAATTAAGTCCCCTCAGGATCTTACCAGGGTGGATGTGGAAAGGATATTTCCTCTTTGGGAGAATCTGGAACTAGGGGCCACTGTTTAAAAAAAGAGGTGGCCCATTTAAGACGGAGATCAGGAAAAATTTTTCTGGGGGTTGTAAGGCTTTGGAATTGTCTTCCTCGAAAGGTGGTTGAAACAGAGTCTTTGAATATTTTTAAGACAGAAGTAAATAGATTCCTGATAAGGGGGTTAAAGGTTATCGGGGTAGGCAGGAATGTGAAGTTGAGCTTAAAATCAGATCGGCCTCATCTTATTGAATGGTGGAGCAGGCTTGAGGCCGAGTGGCCTACTCTCCTAATTTGTATGTTTGTATTGTCTTCAGTCTGTTCTCTGACAGAGTTGTTTTTCCATTAACCTGCCTTAAAGGGGAAGTAAGAAAGAAGAAGCACTTTCAGGGTAAAATATTAAATATTCTGTCTTTTGGGAGTATTTGATGCAAACCTGCTATTTCAGGCCTTCGTGAGCAGTGAGCTGTCCTGTACAGTTGAAAACTAACTCCTAACAGCTTATATTTCACCTCATTTCTATTTCTCTTCAGTTCTGATGAAGAGCCATATAGACTCGAAATGTTAACTGTCTTCCTCTCCACAGATGCTGTCAGACCTGCTGAGTTTTGCCAGCTATTTTTATTTTTGTTTCATATTTCCAGCATCCGCAAGTCACAGTACTATATTGAACATTAACTTGGTTGTGTCATTGGACCGTTCAGGTTAACTGTGTTTTCCATAGAGCAACTGTGGGCACTCCATTAATTTAAACTTGGTGGGTGATGCCAAAATAAGTTGATACCGTAAAGGGGTTAATTCTCTTTGTTGTGTAGTCTGTTCCTATTCTAATTGCTGGATTGCTTGCTTTTGATCTCTGCCTGTATTACTGTATGGTTGTTGCCATGAATCAACACTCTACTTCTGAAGAATCCAGTGGAAAGGGGCTAATATGGGAAAGCTACAGACAAAAGCTTGAAAGACATCTCGCAAAGCACATTTAAGAGCAATACCTATCATATTTGACCTCCTGCTTCAAAGTGGGATGTTTGAAGGTTGGGGCAAAGAATCCACTTTGAAGAAATCCTGTTGCCTCCGGTAATGTGCAGCTAAAACAGTTGTTTGCCTGCAGCAAATTGTGGCTGGCATTTTAATGTGTGCTTCTAGTTAATATTTATTTGAACCACTTGTGCATTTAATCATTTGAATAATTAATAGATCAGTGGGAGTATGTGGAAAATAACTTGATACTGATATTGCTTTACTGCGATATTTTAATTGTGGATGATTACAGCCAACTGGATTAAATAACAATAGGTCATATTGACCTAACATATTAAAACCATTTAAAATCAGATATAATCTGTATTCAAACCAATCAAGAGTAATTAGCATTCATTACTTATGCACCACACATGCTTTAAGTAGCTTCAGCTTTTCTCCTAGCTCAACTCCATCTTTTAAATACTTGGAATAGTGCTAGAAAATTTTTTCCTCAGTAGATGATTGAGGGATCAACTTACATAGCCATTTAAACCTCCTTTGGATTCCTAAAAGGCTTCACTCAGCCAAGACATATGCCTTCAACATCTTTTCAACTCCCTTGGCTCTAATATATAGGGCGTAGCTTTGTTCTCTTTGATCCAGGAAGAGCTACATGTACATAAATTATGTAACAAGTGGAAAGGAAGTGGAGGAAGAAATATGTAAACGGATATGTGAAATGAGTAAAGAATATAGAATAATAATCGGGAAATTTTAACAATCATCAAGCTGGCAAGAGGAGGGGCACAGTGTGTGCAGGACTTGTTTCTTCTCCAGTATGTTACTAGCCCAACAAAAGTGGGGGCACTGATGGATCTATTAATGGGAATTGAACCAAAACAGATAAGGATAGGGGAAGATCTAGGCAACAGCGATTGCAACATAATAAGGTTTAAGATAAAGGTTGAAATGGACATAAGGGACAGACCAAAATAAAACATTGGAAAAATGCTCATTTATAAGAATGAGAAAGGAACTATGAAAAATTAACTGGAAAATTTGCCAACAATGACAGAAATCGAACAGTGTGAAGCATTTAAAATTATGATCACTAGAGTCATGGAGAAATATATCCCACTAAAAAACAAGAAGTGATTGGCCAGTAATGCAGTGCCCTGCTTTAATAATGGAATAGGGAAAGAAAACTCAAAAAAATGAGCATACACTAAGTTAAGAAATAATTAAGATAAAGAGAAACTACAAAATTAAATTATCAAGGAATATAAAAAGAAATAAGTATTCTACAAACACATCAAAACAAAAGGAAAATAAGGACCTAGATCGGGACCATTCAAGAGATGGTAACACAGATAATGTTGACGAAATGGCAGAAATATTAGTTCACCTCTGTATTTACCAGAGAGGTTAATGTGGTGGCTCTGTCATTAAAAGGGAAGGAGAAAAGAGATAAAGACATTTAAAATAGAAAAGTAGAGTGGGGAGGTAGTTGGTAAACTAATGGAAGTTAGGATAAAACTGCTGGTTTGGATGGATTGCATCTGTGCACATAAAAAATTAAAGAAAAGATAGAGGCATTATGATTTTAAAAAAGTGTTAGGAAAGGAAATAGTGCCAGAAGACAGCTAATGTGATTCCATTTGTCATAATGAAGGAAAAAACACCGAATTGTGTCTGGAAATATTGGACTTTAAAAATAAGACCTGAGTTTTAAAAAATGCACATAAGTCACTGGCTGGAATGTTGCAGAGTGACTCCCTAAGAGGTAATGGAACCCCACCCTGTTGCCAGAAGAGGCACTTCTACAGGCATCCAGAACTAATTGCTCCCTCCGGTAGAGACAATGGGACATAATGGGAGATGAGTATCATCTCATCAAGAAATCCTGTGAGCAATGCCCAGACAGATTTGTGAATTCACTTCCCACTTAGAATATACAAAGAAGGGGTTAAAAGTGAGCTGAAAAGCTGCCCCACTGTCTGTCGATGGTTGTTCTGAGAGAGAGAGCAAGTCCTGGAAGTTTGACTGAGAAGTAACAGCCACTCTCGGTATCTCTGGAAATAGCCATTTTGCAGGTATCCTGATCTCTCTCCTTCTCTAATGAATTCAACACTACTGGAACCTTGAAACCGACTATTTGTCTACTGAAGTCAATTCTTCTGGAACCTTGAATCACAACAGCCACAATGCTCAATCACCTACTCCCCATGAGTCAAGGACTGTTCTAAAAAACTTTTTTATATATGTTCGCTTTCTTCAAACTAAATTCTTACTTTTAACCTGTGTGACCGTATGTGCATGTGTTTTATCCTTTTTTGCCTTTAGTAGTTAATAAACTTACTCATACCTTTAACTCAAGAAAGTCTGATCAAATTGGCTCCTTCAAAACCAGAACAGTTGGGTCTAGGAAAAAGGTTTCCGTGTAAGGCATCTTTTAGATTAAATCTTGTTTGTTGCTACCAACAGATTTTTTTTGGGGGGGGGGGGGGGGGTGGGGGGGCCAGAATAAAGACAGGGAGCCAGTTCATCCCTCCTCACTCGAGGCATAACATGATATATAATAAAGAGATAGAGCAAGTTCAGGGAATGAAAGATCTATAGTAGCTTATTATCAGTGGTAGGAAAGATAATGGAATGCTTACTTGGGTTTAACACAAAAGCATCTAGAAACTGCTAATAGAATTTGATAAACTCCCAATACCTGCTTGACAATATGATAAAGACCAAGACTGGCTTCTTCAAACAGAATTTTATTTTGGTGCATAAAACTCAACAGGATCCTTGTCTCATCTGTTTTCCCTTTTTATACATACCAAATAGGTACTTAGCTTGTTAACTAATAATTAACAATTGAACACCTTGTGAGTTAACTGTTTCTTTCCCCAACAGATCCCCCTCTCATGAGTCACCCTTAAGTATATATAAAAAAAATCGATCTTTTCCATAATGCTAACATTAATATATACTTTTTTCATTCAATAAATCCTCCTTATTCCCCTTTCTTAGAGAAAAAAACATGTACAGAAACATCCACAAAAAAATCCTTTTTGCCTTCTTAAAGGAAAAGACGTTCATCTTTGAGGATCTCCAATAACTTTTTGGAGCTTGCTCCTCTTTCCGTGAAGCAGTTGGACAATTGCTAGCTCCTATCAGTCCATTTGAACTTTGCAATCTCCTTATTTTGTAACACCTGTTTTAAGCTTGCAATGCCAATTCGCAATCTCTTTTCGTTAACGCACTTCGTAGAGTGAACATTTTCCACAAGTGACTTATTGTCTGTATGACATTCGATAGATATTGTTCCTGAATACCTTTATCCATTTAAAATGTCTGCCAGCATCTTTGATATGAAGAGTGCCATATCTACCACCTCAACAAGGGTGAGGGTCTCCGCTGACATTGTACTTTTTACAACTCTTTGTATCTTTTTAGCTTCCCATGCCAAAGGGCAACATTTACCTTTATCCCCCATGAGAAATATTATATATCCTCCCGCACTAGAAAACCCATCATGTAGATTTGCATAAGACGCATCACCAAACGGTTTCATTTTTTTGACATCACCCAAAGATGGGGATATGAAAACACGATACTTCATTTTCAATTAAATCAATGTTTTGTTTTCCTGAATAATTTCTTTAGCCTTGGGATCGTTCATTTTAGTGCTCAATTCTAAAATGTCAAAACTGATGTCTGGCCTTGTTTGTTTGCCTGGCCAATTGAGTTGCCCAATTAGACTTATGAGTTAAAAGTAAAATACTGCAGATGCTGGAAACCTGAAACAAACACAGAAAATGCTGGAAAAACTCAGCAGGTCTGACAACATCTTAGGGAGAGAAAGAGTTGGCGTTTTGAGTCCGTATGACTCTTCTTCAGAGTGATGTGATGAAATTTATACTGTTTAAGGTGGGCGGAACAGATGAAGCTGGAAAAAAGACCAAAAAGAAAAAAGCAGGGCAAAGGAGAGATTGACAAAGATGTCATGAACAAAAGGACAAAGGGAGTGTTAATGGTAGTGGTAAGGGCTAAAAAAGGTGCTGATAGTGGCAAAAAGTAAGAAAGCAGAATGTGATAATAGCAGAACAAGGGTAAGAACAAAGTACAGCATAGGAACAGGCCTTCGACCCTCCAAGCCTGTGCCGATCATATTGCCGTCACTAAAACATTTTGCACTTCCCATCCTATGCATGTATTTGTCAAGCTGCCTCTTAAACACCACGATCGTACCTGCTTCCACCACCTCCTCTGGCAGCGAATTCCAGACACTCACTATCCTCTGCGTAAAAAACAGTACGCCAGACAACAACATGAACAAGTAACGGGTGGCCCTTGTGGATGTGGGGAGGGGGTTGGCGGTGGGGAGAAAAGGATCCCAAATAGGATAAAAAGGGGATAAAACAATTAATAAAAATAAAGTTTGAGAAAATGGGTGAAGATAAAAGGAGAGAGTTCATGGTCTGAAATTGTTGAACTCAATGTTAAGTATGGAAGGCTGTAAAGTGCCTAATCGGAAGATGAGGTGCTGTTCCTCTAGTTTGTGTTGGGCTTCACTGGAACATTGCAGCAGGCCAAGGACAGACATGTGGGCATAAGAGCAGGATGGTATGTTGAAATGGCAAGCAACAGGAAGGTCTGGGTCATGCTTGTGGACAGACCGAAGGTGTTCCGCATAGCGGTCACCCAGTCTGCGTTTGCCTCCAATGTAGAGGAGACTGCATTGGGAGCAGCGAATGCAGTCGACCAAAATGAAGGAGGTGCAAATGAAGTGCTACTTCACCTGAAAGGAGTGTTTGGGCCCTTGGACGGTGAGGAGGTAAAGGGGCAGGTGTTGTATCTTCTGCGGTTGCATGGGAAGGTGCTGTGGGAAGGGGATGAGGTGTTGCGGGTGATGGAGGAGTGGATTAGGGTGTCCCGGATGGAACAGTCCCTACAGAATGCTGATGGTGTGGTGGGGAGGGAGGGGGGTTGGTGAGGGGAAGATGTATTTGGTCGTGGCACCATGCTGGAGATGGCGGATGATGACCCTTTGAATGTGGAGGCTAGTGGGGTGAAAAGTGAGGACAAAGGGGACCCTATCATGGTTCTGGGAGGGAGAGGAAGGTGCGAGGGCAGAGGTGCGGGAGATGGGTTGGACACAGTTGAGGGCCCTGTCAACCACAGTGGGTGGGAAACCTTGGTGAAGGAAGACATGTCAGAACCAACATTTTCGGAAGTGGCATCATTGGAACAGATGCGACGGAGGCGAAGGAACTGAGAGAAGAGGATGGAGTCCTTACAGGAAGCAGAGTGTGAGGAACTGTAGTTGAGGTAACTGGGAGTCGGTGGGCTCATGACAAATATTGATGGATAGTCTGTCACCAGAAATTGAGACAGAGGTCAAGGAAGGGGAGGGAAGTGTCGGAGATGGACCATGTGAAGGTGATAGAGGGGTGGAAGTTGGAAGCAAAATTGATACGTTTTTCCAGGTCTAGACAAGAGCATGAAGTGGTACCAAAACAGTCATCGATGTGCTGAGGAGAGAGTTGTGGGAGGGGGCCTGAGTAGGACTGGAACAAGGAATGTTCCATATACCTCATGAAGAGACAGGCATAACTAGGGCCCATACGGGTACCTATAGCCACATCTTTTATTTCGAGGAAGTGAGACAAGTTAAAGGAGTTATTGGTGTTCAGTGAGAAAACTAGTTCAGCCAGATGGAGGAGAGTGGTGGTGGTGGATGGGAAGAAGCAAAGAGCCCTCAGACCATCCTGGTGGGGGATGGAGGTGTAGAGGGATTGGACGTCCATGGTGAAGAGGTGGTGATTAGGGCCGGGGGACTGGAAATTGTTGAAATGACATAGGGCATCAGAGGCATCATGGATGTAGGTAGGAAGAGACTGGATAAGGGGAGAGAGGACAGAGTCAAGAAAGGAAGAAATAAGGTCCATGGGGCAGGAACAGGCTGACAAGATCGGTCTACCGGGACAGTCCTGTTTGTGGATTTTGGGAAGGAGGTATAAGTGGGCTGTCTGGGTTGGAAGATCTCCAGAGGAGATGAGGTCAGTCACCATCCTGGAGACAATGGCTTGATTTTCAGTGGTGGGGTCATGGTCCAGGGGCAGGTAGGGAGAAGTGTTTGAGAGTTGGCGCTCAGCCTCTGCGAAGTAGAGCTTAGTATGCCAGACAACAACAGCACCACCCTTGTCAACAGTTTTGATAACAAAGTCAGGGTTGGACCTAAGAGAATGGAGTGCAACAAGATCAGAAGGAGGCAGGTTAGAGTGGTTGAGAGGAGCAGAGAAATTGAGACGGCCCATGTCACACCAACAGTTCTCAATGAAAGGATCAAGAGCGGGTAAGAGGCCAGAGGGAGGGGCCTAGGTGGGGGGAAAGTACTGGAGCTGGTTGAAAGAATCCGTGGAACAGGGGGAGAACTCCTGCCAAAAGAAGTGAGCACGGAGACTAAGGCGGCGGAAGAAAAGTTCAGCATCATGCTGAGCCCAAAATTCATTGAGGTGAGGGCATAAGGGTGTGAAACTAAGTCCTTTGCTGAGTACTGAACGTTAAGCATCAGAGAGAGGAAGGTCCAAGAGTATGATGAATACATGGCAAGGGCTGGGATTAGAAGACGGGATGGGGTCAGAGGGATGGGAAGGAGTGGAGGATCCTGGAAGGACGTTGATATCAAGTTGTTGGAGATTGTGTTCCTTAGCACATGAAAGGATGAGCTCCTCTTCTGAGTTCCTCTTTTTCCATTTTAGAAGCTAATGTATCTTTCTGGGGAGGCCATACCAGGATTAATTGCAATGGGATTGACATTTCTCTAAGTAGAATTGCTGAAGTAAAGTGACGTGTGATCCACTCTGCCTAATTTCCAATCCAATGTAAATACAATGTAAATAAATAAATGCAGCAGGAGCCTGACTTCCAATCTTGCACTCTGTTCTGAGCCTATTAACGATAGCTGTTTCAAATTCATGATGACCACCCCACACAAAAAAAATCATCTACATGTATCTTAAAGATGCCTGCAAGTTTCCCTTCGTGGTGCCCATAAAACATTGCTTGGTCTGATTTCAACTTAAGTCAGCCCAACTTTAACAAAACTAACCTCACTGAGAAATACCAAACCCTGGAGGCTTCATTTAAATTGTATATGCGTTTATTTAACTTCCAGAGTGTCCCATCTGTGTTTGGCGCCTGTTTCGGTGGAAGGAGTAAAACTTCCCTTTGAAGTTGGTGTCCCTGCAAAAAGGCAGCTTTAGTATCAATTGACTTGCATTTCCAAGCATTTGTAGCTAACAGAGCCAAGTTGATCTTCAGAATAACTTTACCTGCTGTAGGTGAATCTACTCTGATATCCTGGTCACCCAATTTTTCCTCAAAACCTTGTGCCACTAGCCTGGCTTTAGCTTTATAAGTCCATCAGGAAGCATCTTTTCCATGCATATCCATCTGAGAGATAGAGCTGGTTGTGCCCGATCTGGCACCTCTTTCTATATCCTAAATTCTTTCCAACTATGTAATTCTTGCTGTTTGGCATCTTTTATTAATTTATCGTCTAATTTGTTCGAAGCTACGAAGACTTCTTGATCACGTGGGCTTCTGCTGCTTGTGGCATTACTGGGCTGAGTCATATTCCTTGACCTTGTTAAGCTATGTCCTCTATCCTGCCTTCTGACCCATTCTGGACTGTTACTGCTTGATCTCCCTCTCCTATTTATAAATGTTCTTTCAATAGTTTGCGTACTCTTCCTACAGGCATGTTCACTCCCAGACCCACTGTCCAAACTGACACTGTTTCTGTGCCTTCCATTTTCGTACTTCATGTTCCCAATCCATAGGCCTAACCTCCTATCCTTTATCTCGTACATTTAACCAGTTTTTATTTTCCAGTGGCCTTCCCTGCTCTACCTACAATCATCGCATCCCTCCATTGACTGGCCCCTTCTGGCCAGTATGTAACTTTAGTACTAGCTTTTGGTAGTTATCCTCTGGAACAAATCGCCTCATCTTGTTCATCCAAATTACTGTGTCCATCTTCAGATACACTGTCAACTTCAGCAACCTGGACCTCACAATCATGCAACATATAGATATGCAAAGTACATGGTTCCTCATCACTTCCTTATCTTTTCCGGACCTGCAAATTTGTAATCCACACCAACTAACTTAATTTAGGTACATTCATCAGTCTGGTTCCCATGTGTAAAATAACCATTTATCTTTTTACCTCTAACCTTTCCACTTTCTTTTATAGTGTACTATGTCTCCCTGATTTTAAGTTGTTTCCGATGGTCATACATTATGTCTTCGAGCTTGCCGAATTTTTTCTGAAACTTTAGCTTTAAGGAATGCTCTTCTACCCAGGTATAGTGAATTTAAATGCTCAGAAAAGATAGAGCTAATCGTAGTTCCCTCCCAAGCTGGGGGATGATCACTGAGGACTGAAGGAGTTTTTGAATTTCTATCAAAAACCAGGTGATATGGACTATAGCCCCCAACCATCTGCAGTGAATCACTGGCATGAACAGCTCGTGCTAGAGCAGATGATAATTTATAGCTTGATCCATCTGCCAATGTTTTCTGAAGCATCTCATCTATCACCGTGTGATTCCTTTCACAAACTCCGTTACGTAAAGGACTCTCTGCTGTTGTATTCATAACTATTATATTCATGTTTTCGCACACATCCTGAAACTCTTCATTTGCAGATTCCCCCTCGTTATCAGTGAGAAATTTTGCTGGTGGTCCTAATGCAGTCCTTATCCACTTTTCCTTTACCTGATCCACGATTATTTTCTTTACTGTATGTGATTGTTGACTGGCTAAACCTTTGGCCAAATCTACAAAATGTAAAATAAAAATGTTTTTTTCTTTATCCCACACCTTGAAATCCATAGTCACAACTTCATTGAAACTCAATGGAAATTTCAAGTTCCTTAATGTTATTCCGGTCCTTGTCATTTAAAGAGTCCAGGTAGTATTTTAACCAGTCTATTCCACAGACTGTGGACGTCCATCCGCTTTCTAGCATTGCACAGTTGAAGTGCTCTGCAACCAAGACATTCATCACCGGGCTGAAACTTCTTGTAACTAATACCATGGCCCCTCTTTGGTCAATGTCTCCATCTCCTTCTGAGTCTTCTGTCTCATGTTTAATTTCAAACGCCTTGTTATATTGTTTAGGACAGTTCATTGTATAATCTTATTTTGAATCGCATCTAAAACATCGATTGATTACACCCTGGGTATTTCTGGGGTTCATTCTTTTGTTGTAATTCCCCAATTCTTTTCTCCTGCCATAATTGTCAAAGGTGTTTCCACCCTCATTGTTTCTAGTTAGAAACCTCCTTTTGTACTGACACCTGCATCTTGCTTCTAGATGAGCTCACCATCCCGTTAACATTGTATCCTCCATTTTCTGTCTTCCCGCCAAATGAACCATTTGCGCCATGAACGATGCTGGAAAGGAATGTTAGAGGAATTTTTTTTTTAGAGCTTCTGACATCAGTTCTACCAGTGTGTGTCTTTCTGCAAACTTAACTCCTGTCAAAACTAGAAATTTGTCCATATTTGATACTTTGGCACAGTCCAGTAATTTAAATGCCAGAACTGACTGGGGAATTTCTAGGTGTAATTTTCTGCAATCTTGCATATAATCTACTGAATTCCATTATGGAATCTTCAATGGAACTATCCTCCAACTTTCTAAATTTGTCAAAATCTGACCACGCTTCATAAGCACTTAATAAGTCATCCTTCTGGTAGATCTTATCCATAAAATCTAATAATGTTTCCAAATCTTCATCCGTGTTCAAATGCTCAGGCTCCAACTCCGAAAATACTTTGCATCTTATTTTGCTTTCGTATGGTAACGGAAGTGCCAAGGCCATTCCTTGTTCTCTCTTGGCAAGAATGTAACCAGTGCCCACATAGTTATTTCATTCTTCCATTGCTCGTGGGCTTCACTCTCAGCAAAGATCAGTGGGTAATCATACCCAGAAACTTTGCATTTTGATTCTCCAAAGTTACTCTAAACCATTCTTCTCAAAGTTAACTCCAAACACAGCCTTTTGTCTAAAGAAAGCTTAGTTTCCAATTCTTTTACTTACAAGCAGGAACCATTTTCTGCTACTGCTGATAAACTCCCAATACCTGCTTGACAAGATCCAAGTGACACTGGCTGAGCCTAAAATGAGCATTGGTGAGCAGTTAATTGTTGAGTCAGTGTCCCTTGATTGCATTGTCAATGACACCTTTCATCACTTTAAGATCGAGAGAAGACTGATGGGCTGGTAATTGGCTGGGTTGGTTTTATCCTTGTGGACAGGACATGTCATGGCAATTTTCCACATAGATGTCAGTGTTGTAGCTGTACTAGAACAGCCTGGTTAGGGGTGCAAATAGTTCTCAAGCACAAGTCTTCACTACTATTGCTGGAATGTTGTCAGGGCCCATGTCCTTTGCAGTATCTTCAGCCATTTCTTGACATCATGTGGAATGAATCAAATTGGCTGAAGACCTGTTGGACAAGCCTGCTGTAGACAGTAATCTAATAAAGAAGAATGTCCAGGGTTATGGGGAGAAGACAGGAGAATGACACTAACTGAATTGCTCATTGGAGTGCCAGTGCAGACATGATCGACCGAATGGCCTCCTCCTGCACTGTAACCTTTCTGTGATTTCTGGCATCTGTGATGATGGAGGCCTCAGGAGGAGGCTGAGATGGGTCACCTGCTTGGCACATCTGGCCAAAGATGGTTGCAAATGCTTCAGCCTTGTCTTTAGCACTGATGTGCTGTGCTCCCCCATCACTGAGGTTGGGGACATTTGTGGAGCTGCTGCCTCCTGTTAGTTGTTTAATTGTCCAACACCATTCACAGCTGGATATGGCAGGACGGCAGAGCTTGGGTCTGACCTCTTAGTTGTGGAATTGCTTAGCTCTGTCTGTCATATGTTACTTCTGTGGTTTGGCACGTAGCTAGTCCTGTGTTGTAGCTTCAGGTTGACACCTCATTTTTAGATGCTGCTCCTGACTTGCCCTCTTGCAGTCTGCATTGAATCAGGGTTGATCACCTGGTTTGATTATGGTAGACCAGGGGCCATAAGGTTACAGATTGTGGTTGTATGCAATTCTGTTGCTGATAGCCCACAGTGTCTCATTGATGCCCAGTTTTGAGTTGCTAGATCTATTCAGAATCTATCCCATTTAGCAAGGTGGTAGTACCACACACCATAGTGGAGGGTATCACCCACAAAGAATATGCAGTGGTCACTCCCACCAATACCGTTATGGAATGTTACATTTAGATGTATCTGCAGGTAGATTGGTGAGGACGAGTTCAAGTATATTTTCCCTCTTGTTGGTTCCCTCACCATCTGCCGCAGACCTAATCTAGCAGTCCTATGGGACACAGCTAGCTCGGACAGTGCTACTGTTGTTCGTGATGGACATTGATCTCCCCTAACCAGAATACATCCTGTGTCCTTGCCACCCTCCGTGCTTCTTCCATTTGGTGTTCAACATGGAGGAGTACTGATGCATCAGAAGAAGGGTTGGGTGGGTGTTAAGTGGTAATCAATGTGAAGTTTCTTTGCCCATTTTTAACCTGATGCCATGAAGATCCATGGAGTCCAGAGTCCCAGGGCAACTCCCACTGGGCCACCATCTCTGGTGGGTCTGTCCTGCTGGTGGGACAGACATATTCAGGGTTGGCGGTGCCAGTGTCTGGGACATTATCTGTAAGGTATGATTCAGTGAGTATGACTGTCAGTTGTTGGTTGCCTAGTCTGTGGGACACTTCTCCCGATTTTGGCACAAGCCCTCAGATATTAGTAAGGAGGACTATATAGGGTTGACGGGGCTGACTTTGCTGTCCAGTGCCTGGGTCGATACCTGGAGTTTCGGTTTCATTTAGACTACACAGTGGTTTGATATAACTGCTAGGCCATTTCAGAGGACATTAAGAGTCAACCATGTTTGTGTGGGTCTGGAGTCTCACGTCGGTAGATTTCCCTTTCTAAAGGGCATTAGTGAACCAGGTGGATGTTTACGACAAGCAACAGTGGTTTGTTTAATGGCTACCATTACTGAGACTAGCTTTTAATTCCAGATTTATTAATTGAATTTAAATTCCACCAGCTACCGTGGTGGGATTTGAACCCATGTCCCAGAGTATTAGCCTGGATCTCTGGATTTGTGACATTATCACAACGCCGCCACCACCACTCCTGGAATCTGGATAAACACAAAATGGAGAAAGGAGTAGAAGGCTATTGAGGTGAGATGAAGAAAAGGGGAAGGAGGCTCATGTAGAGCAGAACACTGGCATAGATTGATTTGTCTGTGCTATAACTGCTTTGTAACATTGCCCAGCTGTAGACTTCAGCCTCTGATATTGTCAGATTTTCACCCTCTTTACCCCACAACCTCCCAAGAATTCATGACAGGCATGATTGGTCCTATACAAAATCCTTTAATTAAATTCCTTCCTTGATTAGTTCAGGTGATTCTGAGCTAGAGTCCCTTTGTGCTAGAATTATGATTTAAGAATATGATTCTATTTTGAAGATGACATAGATACTAAATTATATTCAGGACTTAGTATTTAATATTTATCTGGCTATATAGATGATGGAGCACCTCTTAATATTGAAGGTGTCTTTTCTTTACTTCTTTTCAAGACAGGTTTGTGGGAAAACAACTCTGCTGCATGTCAGGTTTGATCAATTACCCTGCACAGATGTCATCAAGGCAGCTATTCCCACGTTATTTTGTACTTCATGATGTTTCCAGTATTCCTCTGTTGAGTCTGGGGTGGTATTGATTAATATTGATTTATATGAGCAAAAAGAAAATTGGACCTAGGAATCTAGTAGTGGAGTTTCTGTCTTTGCATGCAGTTTCATGGGTTGCCAATTAACCTCTGGTAGAGGATGTAAGTGTTGCTTTTTCAGTGGGAAGAGGGTAAAAAAGCTGAACTTAATTAGTACACAAAAAAAAGAAATAAATTATCTGTGCTTACAGCCTTTGGTTATTTGCCAGAAGCTAAAACTGTTAAGCGGGAACAAGTTGTCTAGCATCACTACAAAGCTATGGCAAGCCTGCAGTTTTGATTCCTCCATCAGATGTAGTTTGGGACTCACTTTTTTTTTCTTGCTGTTCACAGGGTAAGAAAGATGTGGCTCAGATTTTCAACAATATTCTGAGAAGGCAGATTGGCACACGGACCCCAACAGTGGAATACATCTGTACTCAGCAAAATATATTGTTCATGTTACTGAAAGGGTGTGTGGACTAGTCTTTTTGTACATGTTGGTTTCTTGCAGATACTTCTGAATAATTTTCTTGCTATATACCCTTTTATTTCAGTTAGGAAAAGAGTTGGCGAGGTTTAATTTGCAAATAGCTTTAAAAAATAAATAGATTAAAATTAATCGGGCTTTATCTTTTGGGCAGAATTCACCTACATTGATATTTGCATGGTTTTTGTAACAGTATAACCCAAGGCTTGGCAGGACAAGAATGGTAAAACCAAAGGTGTAGGGTAAATTGTTTGGTTAATTTCTGCTCAAACTTTAAATACAACAAAGAGGAGTATGTTTGTATAAACTGACTGGGAACATTATCCTAGTTTAGCCAAAAATGCTTAAGTTTTTTGGATATACTCATTTACATTTAATGTAAAATCTGTCTAGTTCACAGTTGACTTTAAACTGCTGAGCGCATGCTAGTTTGTAAATGTCTATATTTTAGAATGCTCATAACTAGATTCAAAAATAGTTAAATAAACTGTCTTTGAAAAGTGATTGTAAATGATTGCTACAATGAATGCTACAGTTCTACAGAGTGTATCTCTATCATGTTAATCACCAAATTATATATTCAGCGTGACTGTTTTTCCCGCTTCTCTTTTTTTAATCCAAAGAAGTTTGTAAGTAATTCCTGCTTGTTTTTTTTCCAACTGTAAACATACTAATGAATGTTCTAGAAGCAGACAGATAAGCACTTCTATGAAAGTGAAGGTTTCTTCATTGTTAGCCTCCCAGTTTAGGAAAGTTAATTTGAAAATAGTGAATCAGTGCATCGGCAATCATGTTGGTTACATTTGTCTCTTTTAAAAAAAAAGTGTGTGGTGGTGGGGATGAAGGGTAGTCTTTAGCTATTGCATCACACTTTCTGGAATGTAAATTTCTATTCCTTTGAACTGGATTTTGAGTATTAGCCATTATGATGATGCCTATTAGAATAATTTAATGTATGAAGATCTTATACTGTGATGACTAGGTTGATTTATTACATTTAAGTAATTTTGCTAATACATATTTAAAATGGATTAATTTAAAACATTGTACACTTGTTTTACCCAGATAGAATTTTTAACCATAATTAGTTAAATTGTCTAATTTTGGATGTTAAAATTTAGTAGAGGAAGCATTTCAGCAATGCTGTGGGATTTTTTTTGCCGTTTTAAGTCCTTGTGTTTTATAATGTGCACAAATGAAATGGCTGTGTTAAAATTTATATTTCAAGCTTTGTTTAATATTATTAACAAATTAAACTGCAGATTCTTGAGAGTTGAAAGAAAACTGGATGCTCTATTCAATTGAGGAGACGGTGGTGTAGTCGTAATGCCACTGGACTAATAACCCAGAGGCCCAGACATATGCTCTGGGATGTGGCACCTAGTGGAATTTAAATTCAATTAGTAAATCTGGACCATAAAGCTATTCTTTGTAATGGTGACCATGAAACTATCATGGATTGTTGTAAAAACCCATCTGGTTCACTAATGTCCTTTAGGGAAGGAAATCTGCTGTCTTTACCCAGTCTGGCCTACATGTGACTCCAGACCCACAGCAATACAGTTGACTCTTAACTGCCCTCTGAGATGGCCTGCAAATCAGGGATGGGCAACAGATGCTGGTCTTAACAGCGACACGCACACCCCATGAAAGAATAAAGAAATTTGCTTTGTAGCCCTGGGATTAATTGCAAAAGAGAGACACAAGTTAATCATAATCAGAAGTTCAAATTAACGTTTAGAGTAGAACTTGCTAAAATCATTATTTGCAAAATTCCCAATGCATTAAATTAGAATAAACCTTACCAAGGTAGCACTCTAGGGAAGTATTTGGACACTTGTTATAAAATAGCATTTAATACAGTATTGTAAGATATGGATAAAGTTGACCTTTTTGTGTATCATAAAGAATTTCTTTTTCTGTAGGTACGAATCGCCAGAAATCGCTCTTAATTGCGGTATTATGCTGCGTGAATGTATCCGGCATGAACCATTGGCAAAAGTTATTCTGTGGGCTGAGCAATTTTATGATTTCTTCAGATATGTGGAAATGTCAACTTTTGACATTGCTTCAGATGCATTTGCCACATTCAAGGTAGTTCACATCATATCTTGAAATATATTTTCTCATTAAGTTACCTTAAGGCGCACGTATCTTTTGTGCTGAAGAAGGCACATCATACGTTAAGCACCTAATGCAGAATGTTAAACATTTTGGATGACTACAACTAATGTTTAACTATTGAAAAGTAGCTACATATTTCACAGAAGCTTGGCATTCCCCGAGTATTCTAAGGTAGTTCAGTTTTTGCCTAATTGGTCCTATATTTATAAAGTGATTCAGTTTTGCACCATTGTGTTTATTCCTGCTCTGGTGTTGAATTACGGTTGTGTGATTTATTTCCAGGATTTACTTACACGACACAAGCTACTGAGTGCAGAATTTTTGGAGCAGTATTATGATCGAGTAAGTAAAAGTATGTTGCTTTAGGGAGTGGGAGGGGACAAATTTGAATCACATTTTTAATTTCTATCTTTTTAACATGGCACTTAAAAGGCATGGTCCTGTTTTAAAGAAAAACCATAATTCCTTTGGTATTTATTTTTGAAGGAGTGGGGGATGGAGAAGAGAAAAGGAGATTGAGGGATCATTGTATCTTCCACTATTCAACAGTGGATTTGCATGGAGGATGGACATTTTGAAATATCTTAATTTTAATTTAAAAAGTAACATGAAATAGCTGCAGGTTAGGATTTCACCTTTCGTTTTTCTAAAGGTCCACTGAATTACAGTCTCGGTGGAACTACCCTTAGATGCTTTAGCGTTAACCATAACTTCAGATGAGACACTTGGACACCTTTTGGGTCTATAACCCTTGTATCTGCAACATGCACCTGAGCTCTCTGCAGTCAGGCCAATATAGTCTGGCTGTCAGGGATAGAATTTCAAATCCTTAACTGAATGCTGTCTTTGTTTCCTGATACTGATCTACTTAGATCCATTGCTCTCTTAGTTGCCATTCCCCCATTTTGCTCTGGTATTGGAGATCCAGCTCTAAATAAGGCTATTGATCTCTTTAATTGTCACAGTTCCTTTTTTTGGCAGACCCCTTGACATCTTCTCTCAGACCACTGATTGAGAACCCCTTAAACACCACATTGTTGTTAGCTTCTTGCAGTTTTCTTTTGTCTTACAGTTTGTGTTCTTGAGTCATGATGTTTTTCAGCTCCGATTTGATTTGGTTGCCATGCCACTTTGCCCCTAATACCTGATTGTGTTTAAATTTTGTGCAAGTTCCAATATGGCCTTTTTGGCATCAGGAACTTGGCAGTGGGGCTGGGGGTTTCTTCCAGTGATTGCTTTCCAGTATGTGCCAAGAAGGTCTGTGAGCTCTGGAAAATTATTATAGGAACAAGAGCAGGCTATTTAACCCCTTGAGCTAATAAGGCCATTCAAAGAGGTCATTGTTGATCTGTGACTTAACTTCATATACCCACCTTTGCCCCAGATCCCTTAATACCCTTTAGTTAACAAAAACCTGTCAATCTCAGATTTAAGATTAACAAATGACATGGCATCAATTACCATCTTTGGAAGAGACTTCAAAGGCGCTTCCTAATTTCACACTTAAAAGATGTGGCTCCAATTTTTAGACTATGCTCCCTAGTCCTAGACTCCCCAACCAGCGGAATAATTTTCCTATCTATTCTATTTGTTACCCTCAATATCTTGAGAACTTGGATCAAATCAACTTTTAGTCTTCTGAATTCCAGGGCATACAAACTTAGCTTGTTTAATCTCAATTTAACCCTAGCACTCCAAGTATCATTCTGGTAGAACTCTGCTGCACTTCCTCCAAGGCCATTTGGCTGGATTTTGTAGTCATTGGTGAAGCAACAAATGGCACTTGCCACTGATCTTGAAGAAAAGCAGCCTACAAAGATCTAACCATCTCTGGTGGGGACTTCCCCTTTGCTGACGTCAGTCTGAATCTGGCACCAAGTCAAGGATTTGGGGACTGGTTGATGGTGGGTAGGATAGGCCTGCAATTGGAGGGTGGAGGAGAGGAGAAAAGGGCCTATGATTAGGGGGTAGGGAGGTGTGGTGAGGAAGAGTTGCTAGGTTATATATGAGCTGTTAGGTTTGATTTTTAAGGATGAATTTATTTATTCATTATATAAGTTAATCCATGTTAAAGGATGTTATTGCTCTTGGAGCTATAGTATGTATAGGTTACCTGGGCTGTCTATATTTATAATTTTTTTCTGAACGGTACCTGTATATAAATATAAGTATCAATATACTGGAGTCATGTCATTCATGATTTCTATTATTTCAGTATTTTTAATTTTGTGAAGGGTTGTAATATCCTAAATAGCATAATATAGCAAATTGAGGAGACTGCGCAATTTATATTCCTATACAAGAGGATGATTCATTTAATTATTTTTAAATTGTGACATCTCCTTATCCATGAGAATATAACCACATTTCCTGATTGTGTGTGTGTGTTCTGCATATTGCATGTTGCTGCAGTCTTAAAGTTAAGTAGAAGCAAGGAAACAGGTCAGCTGAAAGCATTTTCGATCACAAATAATCTCCAGTACTGAATGTTTTCATGAAGAATGTAAAGTACCAGGACAATGTGGAATAAACCTCTGCTTTATGAAGAGCAAATTCTGTTATGATTTATCTTAAACATGTATTGATTTGTCATCCCCCAATTGCTTGCGTTGAGCATTAATTTAAAAAAGGCTTACTACAAAATTGACATTGCTAAAGAAGGTTGCAAACTCAACCTGGAAGACAGAAAAATCCAATATAAATTCAAATGCTAAAGGTATCCATCCATTTGTAGGCTGACTATTCCAATGGAATACATCTTGGATTTGAAGGGACAGTTACTTCAAACAGTTCAAGTACACAGAAAATTTTATTATATGGGAGTGCCCTCTAGTGACATTTTTTTGTATTGTTCTTCTACCTTAGAGAGTAGCTTTGTGGTTAATAAAAAAAAATTGTTACTTCTGTTCCAAGATAGTGTTGCATGATTATAATAATGAGTAATTGGAAAATTTTGAAATTCACAGATGTGCTGAATGATGTTCTGTTACTGGTTTATTGCTGATTCCCATCATGTACACCTTTTTGACTTGCATTTCTATCATAGAGTCAAATTTGGCCTTCAACTAAACCCTTTGTAAGCAAAACAAATTGAATTAATTGCTACACCAGACACGATATGCCATGATTATATGTGGCTGTCTAATGTATACTTAATTCAATTTTGATGATGAGAAGCAAATATAAATGTTAAGGGTAAGAAAATATAGGCATTTTATAATATCACTCATTTATTTTGACATTTGTTAACATGCAGTTGATCCAAAGTTTGAAAGACAATTCTGCTTTTATAAGCTGTATACAAAATAAGCACATTCTTGGAGGCACCGCGTCTTGACAGTAAGGTTCATTATAAATGCACAGAAGAATGTGTAAGTTACAAAAATTAACTTGCAGTTGAGTTGAGGAACTATTTTTCTGCATGTGTTGCAATTTTAAGCAAATCTGGAGGAATTAGTGTGTACCAGTGCACAAGTGTAAGCATGCAAATAATCTCTCTACAAGTTGTGTGCTACGTAAAATGGAATTTTATAAATTAATGCTACTTTGGGAGATTTTGTACAGCAGGTAGTTGTTTGCATTACAGTTTAACTTTAAAAGTTTGAAAGCTGAACTGGAAGAGTAATTGTCTATGAATTCCAATTGTAGTTCTTCAGCGAATATGAAAAGTTACTCCATTCGGAAAACTATGTCACAAAAAGACAGTCACTGAAGGTAATTCAAATATGTAGTTTTAAATATTAGAGCATAATGTTTTTATAACTTCAAATAAATTTGAGATATGCAATGTGTAAAATTTTGTCAAGTATAATAGTCATCTTGCACTTTATACAATTGTGCTGCAAGTGTAAGGGTGTAGATATTGAAAATATTTGCTAAGTACCCTGTTTTCAGATTTGGGTTAGCTATTGCATATTCCAGTGAGGCTCTGAAATTACCACAGCCAGACTCCCAAGACTGCTATTTTCACTTGATTTCAGGGTTGGACTGAATTCCTTGCCCCAAGACTCATACCTACGTTTCTCAAAATTGGCAGGGAACTGAAATGGGCTTCTATCCCAGCTCACATCAGGAAGGCCATATCGTGGCACTTGATTGTGTAATACTTTTAACGCCATTTTGCTCTAACAGACATGAACTGCCTAATCTAATTAAACTATATGGTATTTAGAGTTGCGCCTGCAGAAAATTTCTGATTTTAATCTGTATGATAAGAATTGTAAGGTGGCCTAGGAAAAGTCAAAAGCTGCACATTTGTGATGTTGGATTTATCTAGTTTGATGATCATACGCAACTGGAAAGATCAGCTATGACCATAAATCCATCACATCAAGCTAATACCACAACCATGACCAGTAATTACCAGTACTCTAATTTGTACAGTTCAAATGTTCCTATGTTCTCTTTAGACAATTTCTATTTGTAAGGACAGAAATTATATATGATGGTGTTCAGTGGTTTTTGCAGTACATAATATAAAAGTTTCACACACACTGTAACAGTTCACTGTAATCCTAGCGACATGTAGGAGGGGAGTGCGATGTCCATTGAATTGGTCATCAAAGGTGACTAATCTCATAAGTAAGTCACATCTTTCCAGGGTATACTTGACAACAGTTGTTGATTGAGTGGCATTGAGAACAGTTCTGCCGCCTTGTCACTAGGGAACAGAGAACAAAATGGGGATGAAGTTAATTTTGAATTTTTGAAAATGGAAGGGAAGCACAAGTTACAAAGCAAATGAAAGGTCACATCAAGAGAAGTTAGAAGTGGGCTGATGCAATTGTGCCTTGGGGGTGGTGGGTAGAAGGGTTACCAAGTTCCTGTCTGTCACTCTGCACCAAGTCTAGCCACCTAGTCAACTGAGCTGATCCCACAGAATGATGCCAATGGCATTGATTCAAACCAGTACCAGCTGGGGTAGTTCATGGAAGCTTGCTTTGTCTCCTTGCACCACACTTGCAGATTAGTGCTCCTCAAACTATATATAATCAATTGTCTGTCTCTAATCGAGCAAGATGTCTATGGTTCTTTGTGGACTATGGCTAATTATCTTATTACCTATCCAAAATGCGACATCTTTAGTTACTAACATGTCTGTATTCGCATTGGGAGGCTAGGTAAGCAGTGAACCAAGAGGAATTTAGAGGAAGAAGTAGCACAATGATGGAACCTTGAGGGCATGTTTTCTGACTGCAACAATGGCAAGAGATGTTATTAACTGGAGGGAATATGGCATGAGTAAAAATCACAATTGTCCAGTACAGTAAAAATGATTGCCCTTTAGATTGCCCATTGTTAATTAAACTTATCCTTATATCCATTTTGTGCATTACAATGGTAAATTTTAACTGTTTTTTTTATGTGCAATGGCTAAACTCAGCTGAAGGTTGGTGCTTTGCAGACTTACAGTAAAATTTAAAAAAATACTACTTTGGGATAATGCTGTCTTTTTGCTGCGGTTCAGCTTTAAAAATTCAGATTGCAGAAATCATTTTGTAAAGAGGGAGTGTAACCTGTTATAAACATTGAAGCCTTTACACTGCAAATACAGAAAAGTGTTGAAATTTCTTCTATTAAGTTATCATGTGAAATGACTGAACTTAAGTATTCACTGTTATTTAGTTACTTGGAGAGCTTCTATTGGATAGACACAATTTCACCATAATGACAAAGTATATCAGCAAACCAGAGAACTTGAAGTTGATGATGAATCTGCTGCGAGACAAAAGCCGCAACATACAGTTTGAGGCCTTCCATGTATTTAAGGTATTGTTACATGTGACTTGTCTGCAGGGACTTGGGAGTACAAGAAGCTGTAAGGTGAAATACCTAATAGTGCTTGGTTCAGTGTCAGCTTCACTCAGTGGTAGTGTTCTTAATCTCTGAGTCAGAAGGTCATGAGTTGAAGTCTCATTCCAGGACTTGAGTGTATAAACTAGGTTGACAGTTATTAAAAGTGTGTAAATTAAAACTATAAAAGTTTAGAATTTCCATCAAAATTGAATAACTCAGTGATATCAATTCAGTTGTTTGCTTCATTCCAAGTGTCTAGCCTTGGTGAATCTAATAATCTTTTCTGATTTATGCATAAATGTGGCATATACTCAATGACTCTATGAATCTCTGTATTTTGTGAGGTGTTTTTAATTGAAAGGTTTCTCAGGAACAGACAAAATCCAACCTGTTGAATTGATCTAATGACCTAGATATGTTTGGAGGTCTACTTGTGGTTAGCAATAGGAGGATTTTTTAAGTGGGCCATGAAAAAAGTAGTTCTTCAGCAAGTCAAAATCCTTGTTTTCTAAAGTTGCTAGACTAGGTATGAGGTTAATGCCATGGAGGCCTATCGCACCCCTTGTGCCTTTGTTGCTTGATTGTAGAATCTCTTTTAATGTGCAACTGCACTTAATCCTATTTGTACACTAGAGTTATTCTAACCTAATCTGCCAGATGCAAAACCCAAGAGATAGGGTGGAACATCCAGTTCATTGCTACACTCCTTCGAGCTCAATGGGAAGTGAAATTAGACGGGGTATAAACACTAATATTTTGCCAATCTCAGCAGTTTCCCCACAGACAGGTCAGGTTAAAATTGCCCCCATGTCATTGTTATATACATTTCTTTAGTTAAGAAAATATTTCCTTATTAACTGGATGTTGTAGACCAGTTAGTTCTTGCAATAGCACTGAACTAGAGTTCTTTAAGAGGTGTTTACAAGCATGTCTAATATTATTAAATCAATTATTTGTACTTTGAGACATGTACCTAATTCAGCAGTGTTCTTTAGTTGCTACCCAAAAATAAAATAGTGTTTACATTAACGTTGTGTTATGGCTTACTTTTTTAAAGTCAGCATCTACATACTTATTGAAGAAATGGTCCTACAATGTAACGTGTGTATTCTCTCTCTAGGTGTTTGTAGCCAATCCCAACAAAACTCAGCCAATTCTGGATATCTTGCTGAAAAACCAGGCCAAACTGATAGAGTTTCTCAGCAAGTTCCAGAATGATAGGACCGAAGATGAACAATTCAATGACGAGAAGACTTACTTGGTCAAACAAATCAGAGATCTAAAGAGACCGGCACCCCAGGAATCCTAAAGCTGTATTATAAAACAGAACAGAATTTAAGCGACTGCTGTCTATTATTGAACATCAAGCACCCTTATTCGATTCTTATGGATTACTGCTAACCTGCTGTCCAGTGAACGGTTTATTTGTTTTTTGTTTTGAGGTCAAAGATGAAATTTAGCTGCTGCTTTCCTGCGCATTAGAGCACAACATGGACTTTGTCTGTTTCAATGACAAAAAAGTAACTTCAATGTAAACACACCGTCTTATGGTTAAGCGTAGGTGAAGGGGTACTTGGTTTATGTAAGCCGGTTTTTAGAAATTAGAATGGGTTGGTAAAGAAATGATAACAACAGTAAAACTGAGGTTGCATGCCTGGTTTTTAATCCATTTATTTGCAGAACTGTGCTGTGAGTTTGTCAGGCATTTAAAAACATACACCATAGTCATAAGGATTAAAGTGCTGGATCTCCATGTCGTTGATTTTTCTTTATGAATGTGGTGCATTACTTGTGATTTAATTTAGTTGGGAACATTTTCTATGGTGTATGTTTTCTGAAGTCATTTAATAGCATTTGCTCACAAAATGGTTTAAAAGCAAACTCAACCTTAATATGGGTTGGGGAGAGAAACCAATTACTGGCTAGAATTATCTTTCTGAGATGCAAAGCTATGCATGACTGCCATAGAGAAATCCAGCCTGCAGCATTGTGACAGAGATTTTTTCCCTTGTGCTTTGCAGGCAGATTTCCCAGTGGATCGTGTGTCCTACCCACGACATTTTTTTAAACTAGGAAATTTATTGGTGATAAAATCGAAAGATGAAATGCTGCATTTCCCCTCCCATAATTGCAGAATGTAGTGTTACAAGTTAGATTTCTTTGCATAGTTGTACACAATTCAGAATGCTGGCAAAGAATTGTAGATGTGAGAAGTTTTTTTTTCAAGGGATGTGATTGTTCCCCCTTAATGTATTAACTAACTTTTGGAAGAATTAATCTGTTGGGAAGGGGTTGTTCTTACTGGCAAAAAAGAATGTACATAGGCCTTTCATTGATTTATAGATTTTTGCAGACAGTTTGATTTACAAGAATTGAAAGTATATACACATTCAGACATGTTTTAGTTACGTTAATTTTAATTCCTATTTTCTGTTTTGGAGTTAGCATTGAAACTCTGCATTTCATTAGAGGGATTTGCTGGTTCCTTGTACATAACTTTAGGCCGCTCAGTTCTAAAGATGATTAATTTGTACAGCGGAAGAATGTTATTGTATTAGTCTAACTATTTACTTAATATTGAGTTTTGCATATGAATGCTGATATGTTATTTGAATATTTCTGCTGATCACATGAAATTGCTGATGAATATTTGCAGTAGAACAGCATTCTAAAGCCAATTCTGTATTTATGCTATTTGCTAATGGGCTGCTGAGATCAGGATAGGCTAATGTATAAACTGGAACCCCCTAAGAAACTGGATTTATGTTCACTAATAGTGAGCCCTACACATTCAGTTACTAGATTTGGGACTTTTTAAATATTGGCTTAAATAAGCCTGCAGAAAAGTTCTTTGCTTATGTCTTCTTAATATGAACTTACCAAACAAAGTGGTAGTATCTAATAAATGTATTGCTGTTTCTTTTCAATCCAGTTGATAATTTTCAGATCTTGCCTTGAAACGTACTTGAGCTTTTAGATTCCAGTGCAGCAGGTGAAACTCAGAAGTCAGAATACATTTGAAGAAAATTAGTGTAATTTTCAAGAACATCTTTGCTTGTAGTGTTTTCTGATAGGGTGGTACATTGCAGTATATTGTAAATGTTGCACAATTAACAGTCTAAATGTCAATATAAACTGCCCCACATGCTTTTTTAAAACTAGTTTTAAAGAATAATTGCAAAACCAACTGGACTCGGTTCGCTTTTTCCTGATGACAATTGCATGTTAAGTGGTGGAGTAACCTTTTTTATACTAATTGTAGAAATATTGCATTGGGATTCACTGATGTGAACTTAGCCTTAACAAACAAATATTAGTCAATATTTTAAATTCCTGTGGAGTGACTGTCAAAATTGGATTTGTTGGATGTCCATTAAACCATATCAAAAATATCTTAACAACTTGACCACTGCAATTTCAAGAAAGTAATGTAGCAATTTTCAATGTCTGGGAGGAGTTGACAAAATCTAGCCCTTGGCTGAAACTTGCCTCATCTATACTCCTTCCATTTTACACTTGGTTACTTATGTCTGCATTCAATGTCATTATATATACAGTTTAACCACCTTCGTTCTTGCAAGTACAGACTTGTTAAGGCTACGTGTATGATCCTCTGCATCTGGTAACGGTTGTTTTTGTTTCATTAGAAATATCCTGTGGGATTATTTTCCTGTAACTAATGCACCACTTGATAGCTGTGTAACTCAGCAGAAAGCTCTTAGTTATTGCACTGGCTGGTTTGCAAGTATGTCATCGTATTGAGAATTGGAATCTATGCATAATATGCTGTGCAATCCTTACTATAATTGGGTTGAAAATTAAAAGCATGAGGTCACTTTAGGAAGATGCCAAATATATGAACATTTCAGACGTAGCATGAGTATGGTTAGAACATTTGTAAGCTATTTTGTTTGTAAGCCATATGTACTCAAATGATGCTGCAATCTTGGGTTGTATGGAGCTGTTGCACTGGAATCTTCAAGTACTGTGAAACATTGCCCGCCAAAGAGATTTCTGCAGGGTGTGAACACAGTTTTTGAATAATTAGGACTGCTTTAAGATAGCAGATCTTGCTAAACATGTCCTGTCTCCCTAGAAAACATCATTTAATGTCAGAAGACCTGACTGGCCCCAAGGATACAATAAATTTTGATTAAACATACAAAAGTTTCAGTGTGTTTATTGCCAAGCTTTAATGATATGATTTGTTTGGAGAAGAGTGCAGTTCAGTCATCACTAAACTGCAAATTTGAATGCTGAAGATGAGCTGTCAACAGCCTTGAATATCTAATGTGTACGTTTGTCTCAATTTTCAGCCTTTCTTCTGAGCAGTTTCCGTAAGTAGCAGAAAGGATTGCCTCCAATCTAAGGTATGATGTGGAATAAGAATCTGATTGCTTCAACATCATGCAGCGACAGAGAGTAACTGATTTGGACACCAGGGCTGGAATTCAACTGAGGGCACTCTATCTTTGAGCCCATTTTTTAGTATTAGCTATCAGGTTGCACTAACGTAAAATTCTTTGTTTCCAGTAATAACCAGAAGATTACTACAGCCCAGAATTTGTGTGTCATACTGACAGCAACTTCTGGCAGCTATGCAACTGCAGTTAAATGGAGAAATCCAGAAGTTGCTATCAGTGATGCTGTTCTCTTTTACAGCGTGTGCTGTTGCAGTTTTTGTGGATGCGCAACTTATGCCCTATGCTCACTATAATTTTTTTAGTGTCCCGAGGTCATGATTACCACTGAACAACCTCTCCGTTACCATAGAATTAATTTTAGCAGTCATTTAACAGTGTCATTCACACTGTTTCATGATAAAATTCCACAGATTTTTAAAACAATTATTTTACTTTTTGAGTTTGATACTTCAGCTATATTAATCCCAATCATTATTTCGCTCTATCAAATGATTAAAAAGTAAATGATAATCAGTGCTTTTTACTTCCCAGTTTGCTGTCTGAGAGCTCTTTAATCTGACTACTGCTCATTCTGCTGGATGCCCGAAGTCCCCTTTAGATGGCTCCAAAATGAAATCAATACCACAAAGCCAGCTAAATCTTTGCGGACAATTTTTTTCAAAGTCAGTGGTAAGCATGGTCCCTTTGGCACAGACTGCAAAATCTGGACCTTTATCTTCATGGGTGCATAGAAATTAGGAGCAGAAGTAGGCCATTTGGCCTTTCGAGCCTCTTCTGCTGGTTGACAAGATCATAGCTGATCTGATTGTGGTCTTAACTCCGCTTTCCTGTTTGCCCTGCGCGCGCGCCCCCCCCCCCCCCAATCCCTCGGCATAACCCTATAACCCTTGACTCCCTTGTTGATCAAATACCTATCTAGTTCAACTTTGAATTTATTTAATGACCCTGCCTCCAATGCTTTCTAAGGAAGAGAATTCCACATACGAACGACCCTCAGAGAAAAACTATCTCCTCATCTCTGTCTTAAAAGGAAGACCTCTTATTCTTTAACTGAGTACCATAGTTCTAGTCTGCCTACATGAGGAAATATCCTCCTGTCATCCACCTTATCAATTTCCCTCAGGATCCTATGTTTCAGTAAGATCACCTCTCATTCTTGCAAACTCCTTTGGGTACAGGACCAATTTGTTCAAAGTTTCTTCATAAAGACGAGCCCTTCATCTCAGGAATGAGTTGAGTGCATCTTCTCTGAACTGCTAATGCAATTATATCTTTTCATTTTTTTATTTTAAAATTATATATTTTTCTTTTCTGCATTAGATTAGAAGATAACTGCATGATACCTAATTACTGAAGTATTTTTGGTTCCTTACAATCTGCAGTTTTGAAATTCAGCATGAGCATTTTCATTATGCAAGGTTTATATTTGCACGATACTTCAGTTGATATCAACAGTCCCTAAGCTAGTATTGAATAATAACAGAGAAAAACTAAGAACATTTAGCATCAACTCACCCTGTAACTAAGTATCAAGAAAATTTATTTTGTCATCAAGTAGACAATCAAACTTTAATTTTTTTTTTCTCTCAATGCCGACCACAAAGCCTCCACAATTTTTTTTAAGTTAACTACAACCTATCCTCAAATTGTCTGGACCTAGTTTTGAGGAACATTAGACCTTTTTACAGGCCCAGTGCTAGGTATGGTTGAGGAGGTGACAACTTGTGTGTACTGCAATAGATAACATTAACTTTCTGTGACAGTAAAAAGTTTCAGAAAAGTCACTATATCAAACAGTACATTATGGGCAACTGTTATGATTCCCACAGAGAACAATAACTTAAGAAAGGAATCCCCACAATGCTAATGGAAAGGGAGCCTATAAACAAGATTACACTTTTTAAAACTTTTACTGTAACAAACCAACTGAAATCAGCATACTTTAATCACTAACTATTTCAAATAAAAAGGTAAATTTCACTTTTAATGGTCAATACATTAGATCCTCGTGTAAAGTTGTGGTTGCATTTCTGAAAATCATGACTTTTAAGTGAAATGATTTTAAGTGAAATATTGGTTCCCATAGGAAATAATATTAAAACTGTAGTCAGGTTCTGTAGGACCTTATCAGAAAAAAATCATAGAAAACGTTATACCCTCTAAGTTGAAATATCTTATATTACTAAATTCCTACATTGATGAAATAACTTTTGTATTTTTAAACTTATTTTACTTTAAAAGTAAGATGTAACTTTCTAACACACACACAAACAACCTTTGAGTTGTGGCCTCACTCCCCTACCCTCATTACCAACCTCTGAGTTGTGGCCTCTCCCTGACCTATCCTCTTGTGGGTCAGTGGGGGAAGCCACAACTCAGAGGATGGGGGATTGGGGCGGGGGGGAGGGGGGGGTGGTGGTGGGATGGTGGTAGGAGGCTGCAACTCGGAGGTTAGTTGGGGCGGGGGGGTGGTGGTTGGTGAGGAGACTGCAACTCTTGAGTCAGGGGTGAAGAGGCCGATCCAAAACGCGCCAACCCAGTCTCATGGGAAACTGTGAAAACAAATTGCGCAGCACTTAATGAGATTACAGGCCCCATTAACTTAATGATGCTGAAGCGAAACAACGTGAAATGAGGACTTACTGTATAACAAAGATACGTCTCAGGTAGTTACAAGCGCAATCCTCACTTCCTGCACAAATGTGACACTGTGCAATCTCTCAGTCTTTCCAATTCTGCTTCTAAGTAGGATCTCTCACTTTTCCTACTCACTGGGTGTGGCCCTTGAGTCACTTCCACTGGAAGGAATATTCTATCCGGGGTTCCCAGACATAGTTAATGCTGACCAGGCTCATGTCTATGAATCCCGTCTCACTGATCACAACAGTCCTGATGGTGCAGCTTTCTAGAGTTCCTTTTCAACTGATCAACACACACACACACTACACAGTCTGATCATCTATACAAACACTTCGTTCTTTAGAGTGCCTGAGCTATTCACAAGGCTTTACAGAGTAGGCCCCGTTCAACTCGCTCGCACATGGCTTTACCTAGAGCATCTGGAGTGGTATTTTCTTCTTAACTGCCAAACAGAAAATGGATCTATTTATAGCGAGCTTTTGTTGATTTCCCCTCCCATGATTTCTGCATTCTGAACTGTATCTGCTCAGATTAGAAGCCACCACAATTAGCTTTCACCTCCACAGCATCTCAGCCAAATTTTAACTTATCTGAAATGATGTCATACCCAAGAAGTTCAATTAATCCCCCTTTCTAGAATTATCTAAGTTTCACTTTTGATTTAAAGATACACCTCTCAAAAAGAAAATACAGGGTTTTTGCAAAAGCAGTGAGGCAAAAGAGCCCAGCAGCTACCAGGGTTTCTCTTTAATGGAAGGGATAACAGAGAAAGTATAAAGGCAAGTAGAATGATTGGTTGTGCTTGAGACCTAAGAGTCTCTATCCTTTTTAATGTCCCACCTGTACAATTTCTATTTTCTATTGAATTTGTGCTCAAGTGAAATTGAATGTCATTTTTTTGGGGGGGGTACTATAATTTTAATACAGCTTTAATATATTGAATGTCAAAATAATTGCCCTTATGCTAAAAGTTGAGTTCCACAAAGGACTTTTTCATTCTCTAGACCTTGACTACTCTCTAACAATCATTCTGAGCTGTAATTTTTAGTGTTCAAGAAAAACTGCAATTCCACTATTTTAGTCCCCCAACAGACTCTCTTCCCGCCATCTGGGGTTCAGTAAAATATTGCACAAGTATTGCAGAATGCTACAGACAAAGGTAAAAACATAGCAAAAACCACATTTGAACTACTCTAGTGGCCCAAAGTATTAATACAGTTTAAGGTATTTCCTGATTAACTTTGAACCATCAGAAAGAACTGAAATTAGATATCTAATCAACTAATTTCCAACCTGTATTATGTCTTAATGCCTGGTTACATCCAACCGTAAATCCATATAGTCATACCTTCAATCAATCCAAAGAAACATCCTCACGTTTAAGGTGCTGATGTACTTACCAGATGTTTTGCATGCAGCCTGGCTTTCCTGTAAGAAAGAACTGGCGGACCTTGTATTGCGTCTGGTTGCCAATAGAAAAGATAGCTCATTAGAGACTTTTTGAGAGCTGTATTTTTCAAATGGTATAGTGGAAGGGAGGGACACAAGTGTTAGCTTGAGCACTTTGTGCTTAATATGACTTACACTTGCAGAATTGGAGACATTACCATAATGTTACAGTGAAGTGTTGTACATTACATTGCTGTATAACTCATAGCATCCAAGCATGCAAAATAATTTAAATAACAATTTGATCTGAACACATACTGATTTAAGTTGGGGAAAAAAAAGTAATTTAGAGCAGTGTTTTAAAACGTTAAGCATACAGTGCAATGATTTTTTTTTTTGTTCTAAACTAAGGAGAACTTTTTTGTTTCAGGCACCAAGTCTTGGCTGTAAAGGAAGTTCCATTCATTCTGTTTCTTTATAACAGTCCTGAATTTAGAAGAGCACCATGTATTGTACTCATACTACATTTCATTACTCTCACCATGCATCACTTAGTGATAGCGTAGCTTCCTGGAGTAGAACCATAAAAAAGCTACAGCACTGAAAGACGCTATTCAGCCCATTGTGTCTGCACCAGCCAGTGAAAAAAAATAGCTGCCCATTTTAATCCCACCTTCCAGCACCTGATCCGTAGCCTTGCAGGTTACAGCACTTTAGATGCAGATCAAGGTGCCTTTTAAATGAGTTGAGGGTTTCTGTCTCCACCACCAAACCAGGCAGCAAATTCCAAACACCCACCACCCTCTGGGCAAAGAAGTTTTTCTTCGCGTTCCCTCTAATCCTTCTACCAATCACCCTAAATATGTGCCCCTTGTAATTGACCTCTCTGCTAGGGGAAAATTCTGTTTTCTTTTGCCTACCCTTAATTGTTTTTCTCTCTCATATCTCTAAATTGCCTTGAGACATGTTTTCTGTTAAAAGGTGTTATATAAATGCAAGTTGTTTAAAAAAAAAATCAAATATTGTGCCTGATACCAATCTGCTTATCAAGCTTGATTATCAGCTGAAGACCAACATTTCCACAGGAGGGAGTCCTTGCATTAATTTAAAGTTACAGTATTCTGTAGCAAAAACAATTGCTGGAAAAACTCAGGTCTAACAGCATTTGTGGAGAGAAAGACAGAGTTAACATTTCAAGTCCAGTTGACTCTTCAGAACTAAAGAGAAGTAGAAATGTGGTGAAATATATACTGTTTAAGTGGGGGTGGGACAGATGAAGGTGGATAGAAGGCCAGTGATGGGTAGAGACAAAGGAGAGTTTGCAAAAGATGTCATAAAACAAAAGGTTGAAGTTTATGATATCTTTTGCAATCTTTTGTCTTGGCTCCAATTGCTAAGTAATTTCATCCTGTTTTTATAATCTAGTCAATTACCAATAAATGAAATAAGTCCCCCCACCCCCCACTTTAAACCAGCTTATATTTCCCTCTCCTTGTAAAGAAAGATCAGTTCTGTTGAAGGGTCATGAGGACTCGAAACGTCAACTCTTTTCTTCTTCGCCAATGCTGCCAGACCTGCTGAGTTTGTCCAGGTAATTCTGTTTGTGTTTTGGATTTCCAGCATCCACAGTTTTTTGTTTTTATCAATGAAATAAGACTAACTGGCCTATCCTGCATTTTTGTTTTTGGAAAGGGGAGAGTCACATTTTCCAGCCTATAGTCTGATACAATTTTCCTATCTACAGAATTTTGCAAAAATTTAGCCAGAGCCACTGCCTCTTCTCCCAGGATCACTGGATGCAAACCATCACGCTGCAGTGATTTGTCTACTGTTAAGTGTGTGGAAATTCTTGAAATAATATGTCTTTGGACTGTAATCTTACCTGGCTGTTCTTATACCCACTTTTAATGGTTTTACTAGCAACATCTGCCTCTCTGAAGACTGAGGCAAAGCACTTAGATCTGTTTCCACCTCATTTTTCCACCGTATGCTTGTCATCTTAATCTCTTAGTAATGTTAAGAGTAGGGCTGCTATCACAGCACTAAAATGCCTATAGATGGATTTTGCTTATTTTCTCTCATACTTGCACTTAGCCTTTCTAACCTCCCTTTTTTTGTAGCTTTTCTATATATTTTACTGCCTTCATTATCTACCCTGCAAGCACGTTCTCTATTTCAGATTTGCTCTAATCCACCTACTGATCTATGGAATCCTGGCTTTCAATATATTTTGTTATTGGAACATTTGTGATTTGTACCCTCTCAATCTTCTGTTTAGATGCTTAATATTGCTTATCTCCAACTCTATTTCCCTGTTTTTCTTTCCACTTAATTGGGGCAATGCCTCTTTTAATGCCTAGTCAAGCGCTCTTTCCTTTTCGACTTGCATTATGTCGTGGTCACTGCTTCCTAGTGCTTCTTCGTATCTGCTGCCTCATTACTCAGAATTTGGTCAATCGATGCTTCCTTGTTGAAGTAACAAAACGTTAGCTAAGATAATTCTGAATACTCCAAAAAAAAAATCCCCTTTCTCAACACATGTCTCTACCCTGATTTATTTTTGGATAATTAAAATCTCTTATTTTTCTAACTCATTTGAATCATGCCTCCCTAATTTGTCTATGAATGCCATCTTTGTATATAATATGCGAACAAAACTACTTCATCATGTTCAGTGTATGTTGATGGTAAACCAGGCAGAAAAATGTCATTTTTACAAAGCTAATGGGTGGAGTGGCGCAACACGAGACAGAGATATTGACATTTGACTGTGTATCTGCCCCTTGTCTGAAGTTGTACCATTAATGACAAGCACCATTAGTTCAGTTATTTTGACAGCAAATTCTTTTTGAGAGAAGAAAGACAAGAAAAATATTTAATGTGTTCCTTTCTAGATTGCTAAGAAGAATGAACTATGATTAAGAATGAAATGGAATAGTTTAAATTGTTCCAAAAACAAAATACTGCACATGTTGAAAATCTAAAATAAAAAAAGATCATGCTGGAAATACTCAGCAGGCACGAGGCATCTGTGGGAAGAGAAACAGAATTAACGGAAACATTATATCTGCGCTACTTTAATCCAAGACTCTTGTGCATCCTGATTTTATTTGCTCCACCTTTGATGGCTATGCCTTCAGTTGTCTAGGCCCTAAGATCTGGAATTCCCTCCCTACACCTCTCTACCTTGCTTCCTCCCTTAAGTCACTCTTTAAACCTACATCTTTGACTAAGTTTTTCATCATCTGACCTAATATCTCCTTATGTGGCTCAGTGTAAAACTTTGTTTTATAATGCAAAACACCCCTTAGGATGGTTTATTGCATTAGAAGCGTTACATAAGACATATTAGAAGTAGCCTATTCGGCCCATCGAGTCTGCTCTGCCATTCAATGAGATCACGGCTAATCTGATAATCCTTAACTTCACTTTCCTGCCTTTTCCCCATAACCCTTGATTACTGATTTAAAAAATCTGTCTATCTCAGCTTTGAAAAAACTTAACGATCCACCTTCAACAGCACTCTGCGGTAAAGAATTCCACAGATTCACTACCTTCTGACAGAAGAAATTCCTCCTCATCTCTTTTGAATGGGCAACTCCTTACTCAGATTATGCTCTCTGGTCCTAGACTCTCCCAAAAGGGGAAACAGCCACTCAGCATCTATCTTGTCAAGCTCCCTAAGAATCTTATATGTTTCAATAAGGTCACCTCTCATTCTTCTAAACTCCAATGAGTATAAGCCCAACCTACTCAACCTCTCATAAGAAAACCCCTCAATGCCCAGGATCAGCCTAGTGAACCCTTCTCTGGACTGCATCCAATGCCAGTATATCTTTCCTTAGAGATGGAGACCAAAACTGTTCACAGTATTCAAGTATGGTCTACCTAGTGCCTTGAATAGTTTTAGCCAGACTTTCCTATTTTCATACTCCATTCCCTTTGAAATAAAGGCCAGCATTTCACTTGCCTTCCCTATTACCAGCTGAACTTGTGATTCATGCTAACTTTTAAATAATAATCAGCTCCTCTATTCTTTCTGCCAAAGTGCATAACCTCATTTTCCCACATTATGTTTCATCTGCCAAGTTTTTGCCCAATCACTTAACATGTCTATATCCCTCTGTAGACTACTTGTGTCATCCTCACCACTTGCCCTCCCACCATCCACAAACTTGGTGATAGTACATTCACTTCCCTCATTCAAGTCATTAATATATATTGTAAATAATTGTGGCCACAGCACTGATCCCTGAGGCATTCTGCTAGGTACAGGTTGCCATCCTGAAAATGCCCCCCTTATCCCAACTCTCTTCTATGAGTTAGCCAATCCTCTATCCATGCTAATAAACTACCTCCAACACTTGGGCTCTTATCTTATTAAGTAGCCTTATGTGTGGTAACTAATTGACTTGCCTTTTGGAAATCCAAATACATTACATCAACTGGTTCCCCTTTATCTATCCTGCTTATTACCAGCTCAAAGAATTCTAATAAATTTGTCAGGCATAATTTCCCCATCATGAAGCCATGCTGACTCTGCTTGATTATATTATGTATTTCTAAATGCTCTGCTATTACACCCTTTGTAATAGACTAACATTTTCTCAATAACAGATGTTAAGCTAACTGGTGTATAGTTGCATTTTTTGTCTCCCCTTTTTAAAGGTGTTACATTGGCAGTTTGCAAATCATCTGGGACTTTTCTAGAATCTAAGTGTTCTTGGAAGATTACTACCAGTGCATCCACTAACTCTGTAGCCACTCCCTTTAATATCCCAGGATGCAACCCATCAGGTCCGGGGACTTATCGGCCTTTAGCCCTGTTAGTTTCCCTGGTACTTTTTCTCTAGTGGTAGTTATTGTATTTATTTCCATGCACAACACCTTTTGCACCTTGATTATTTAGTATTTTCGAATGCTATTTGTCTTTTATTACGAAGACATTGTTTCTCCCTCCACAGATATGTGATCTGCTGAGTATTTCTGATGTTTTCTGGGGCAGAGAGATTTAATGGCATCACTGTCTCTCCTGCCAACACAAGATGGCTGCCGATACCTGTCTGTACATGTGCAGAAGCCAATTACACCATTTGCAAGAGACACTGTGCTGGCTGGATCTTCAGACCTTGAAGCTGTTCAATCAGTTTCTGAGCCCCGCGGTGGGCAGGCAGTCAGGGCACGATCTCCCTGCTGTTTCCGAGGACCAGGATGGGAGGCTTCTGGCCCACCTGGCGATGGCCGCAATTCTGTTTGCAGCTCCCTGGTTTGTTCCTGGTGACAGACCCAGATTAAGGGGAAAAGGCTCGAGCGGGAGACTAGAAACTGTGGACTGGCAAAACTGCAAATGTTATAGAGGGACTGCTTTCCTTTAGTAAGAGATGGTAAACTTGATGCTGCTGGTGCTGTAATATTTACAATTGCAGATTGTGATGACTGCGCATGTGGTCACACTGTCCCACTGCCCCCTAGAAAGATGGTGGCCGTGCAGACAACTGCACGTGCATGGTGTTGGCAGCAAATGCAGCTTATTGGCTTGGTATTAACAATTATCACATCATTGGAAGGATGCTTGTGTCATTAATTCAGCCCTAACTTTAATGGTCAATTTATGTGCAAATTCAACAAATTTGAAAAGTCACAGGGTGGTTAAGGTTGAGATGCCATTTGTGGCAAATGGCTGGACATTAGCAATTCACCTTGTAACTTTTCATCTCCTGAACATGCCACTTGCTTTATATATTGAAACCATGTATGTTGTTAACACCATTGTTTTTCCAGTAAGAATTGACCCTTTCCTGCAGTTTGAAATGTGCAGCCTTCTGATTTTTTAATTCATTCATGGGAATGAAAAATATACATAGGATATGGATGTTGCTGACTAGGCAAGCATTTATTGCCCATTCCTAATTTCCCCTTGTTCAGAAGGCATTTGAGGGAGAACCACATTGCTGTGGCTCTGGAGTCATGTGCAGCCCAGACCAGGTAAGGATGGTGGATTTCCTTCCCTAAAGGACATTAGTGAACCAGATGGGTTTTTTTTTTACAACAATTGACAATGGTTAAATGTTCATCTTCATCATTAGACTTTTAATTCCAGATTTTTATTGAATTCAAATTCCACATCTGCTGTGGGGAGATTCCAACCCAGGTCCCCAGAGCATTACCTTGGGTCCCTGGAATGGTAGTCCAGCGACAACGCCACTACACTGTCACCACCTCATTTGAAGCCTGAGTTACCCTTCGACCTCCAGTTAATGAATGTAACTTTTGAAAAAATTGCTGTTTTCACCTCTGAATGATTCAATTATATTTGAGTACACAAGATGACTCAATTAGATGGGTGTTTTCTGACTTTTGATCACAATATTAAAGCTAAAGAGACTGCTCTATGTTAGCCAACTATCTCAAGCTCCAATCTGATTATTCCTCAGCATGGAAATATACCGCCATCTCGGCTAGTTCAGCAAGTTCATGTCTCCACACCACAGAAACTCCGTGCTGATTTGTTATAAATTGCTCTCTACGCTTGATTTCACTAATATCTCTCGTAAGCAAATCATATATTTGTGATGGTCAGTCTACCATTGTTAGTCAATGTTTGGGTAAACAGTAGTGTGACTGGGTTTTGGTATACGAACTGGATGCCCTATTCTTGTACGTGCAGCCACTGATTAACACTTTAAACAGACTAGGCCAAAAGTAAGTCAACACAACCATCTTTGCAAATAGAGTAACATTTATAGTACACCTTAGCTCGCTCCACTTAATTTAGCAACCCTGCAAAAATTAACAATGGATGTCACACTGCCCACAGTAGCAGGACAAATTCGCTTTTCTGGTCAATAATTCTCTGGGACGGTTGACTCATTTTTTTTGCAAAGTTCGTATACTTCCAGTCCTGTCGCACTCTGCTGTCGCAGGTGTCTTGGTATTTTCTGAGGTTTTCTCTTTTCAAGAGTTATGCAGTTCAGACTGGACCATGCACAGGATCGTGTCAATGAGAAAGGAGTTTTTACACCCACGGCGTTACTATGGCTGAGGTTTTGAGCCCTTGGGAGATGGGTCACTCTGAATAAGGGCACAGTGCTCTGGGTGCTGATCGTTTTTGTGGGAATCCTCCATCCTGGGAAGCCACAGGAAGAGGCCTGGGGCCTGGCTAAGGAACCAATGTCATAAAAGTTCAAGGAAGTTTTTTTTTAATCACGTTGGAAAAGTCATCGCAATCATGGATGCGGCTTACAGGTTTGAATCGAAGAGGCAGAATCATGAATTACAAGCAAAAAGGCAATCATGTGAAGTATCTGCCTGGGTTGCTGTGCCCGGGGCTGGCTGTGCTTCTCACGGGCCACTGACTATGGTCCACCGGACACCCAAATAGGTGAAACACTATAGCGTTTCTGATGCTAACAGATGGGTTTGATATTCTTTTATCCAATATTGTATTTTAATTGAATGGTGGCCCATAAAATAACGCCTGATTATGGTGTACCAATGTTGCAAACTGTAATAGGTATTTTAGTATTTTCCTATCAATAAGGTCGGCATTTCTGTTTGAAAACCTATTTCCCACCACTCGCACTTTCCACTCTGAACAGCACCCACAAGATGTTTTGATGCTTTATTTTGTCTGAAATAAATAAAATGGATCGCGACAAAGATGACATTTGTAATAAAGATATGTTAACGCTCTAAATTTATAGGAGAGTAACTAAACAGGGGAAAAGCAAGATGATCTTGCGTTACAATTAAATGAACATTGTTTTCAGCACCTTCAGGACTTCCGCTCTTTCGCATACCCTCCCAAGAAAATGAACACAAAAGGCGTTCCCCTTCTACACACACGCACACAAACCCTGAAACTTCCGGAAACCAAACGAAAGGGCAGATCAGAAGCAGGAAGCGCAGGCAACTGGCGACGTTTTTCATATTTTAAAACATATATTTTAAGATCTGAGGAACGAGAGAGAGTTTAATATATTCCCATCACCCTAAACCAAAAAAAATGGTGAAAATCTCTCTCCCTGCAGCTCTGGGGCAGAAGCCGGAAAAAACAGAAAGCGAAGCGGACAAAACCGAGATCCTCATCCCCCAAGATGTAAGTCTGTTTCAGTTTTAATCAATCGCTTGCCAATAGCGTCACAGCTGTAAACATCGTTTCTTCCTTCGCTGTCTCCGATTGTGGCTCCAAATGTTTCCATGGACTGACAGCTACAAGCCGTGTCTTTCATGTCCATTAAAACTGGAAAGGGTACAGTAAAGTACCATGGAGAAGGGAATGAATCGCGTCGGCAGTGCACCTCGCTGAGTTTTTTGCTCAGCACCCCCTCCCCCTGCGTATTGACAAAAGGATGAACTGGAGCAATTGAACGGTGTTTGAGTTATGCTTTCCGCGCACAAAAAAAACCTACCGCCTTTGCTATCATTTAACGCACAATGTGACGAATTTCGATTTCTAGAATGTCACAGTTAAAATAAGTATGCTTTTAACCTGAGAAATTTCTACTGCATTTTTAATTTCAGAATTACATTTCGTATTGAAAACAGGTTGGTTTTAGCACAACAGGAATTATAAATACTTTTTTTTAATACTAATTATTGACATTCCATCCACTCCTCCGCTCATGGACTAGTGAATAGGGTTATTATTTCAGCTGAAATCCGTTTCTGGGTTACATTATATTGGAAAGCGGTGACAACAGTGTTTATAGCTGGAACTGTTCAAGACTATATTCAAGTTATAGCCGGAAGGTTGAGGCGAAAACATGAATAGGAGGAAGGAATACAGCACTAAATCAAAAGGAAATATAGCGAGAACGCCAACATACTTCACGTACCAGTACTTTTGCAATAATGTTCATTCCTCCGTTCATCATTGTTTCCCCTTTTTTTAAAAAAAGTCACTTGTTAAGTTCATGGCTAATTATAAACAAATGCATTTCCTGATTATTCTACTGAAGGAGAATAATCTGTCAAACTATTTACCTTTCATCCCATTATAGCAAATTCCACAGCAATGGATGACATTAAAATTCAAAACATATCCAGAACACAAACTATTGCTCCATCAGTTAATTTTTAAAAACATTCAGTTGCTCATTTCAGTTTTAAATAACAGTACAATGGAAATGATTGATGTAAAAAAAAGAATGATAGAATTGGTGATTGTCACTTATGATAGAGACTTACAATTTGACAATTTTTCTTCATTTTATTGAAATCCAAATATATCCTGCAAACTGATGCACTAACGTTCAGGTATTTGCATTTAATCTATTCTTGCTGCACTGTTCAGATATTTTTTTGATTTCTGAAAGGGATTAATAAAACCCAAAGGGCAACCAGTTCCAAAACTTTGCACAAGTTATGATGAATCTTTATAAATCATTGGTTTGGCCTTGACTGGAGTATTGTGTCCAGTTTTGGGCACCATGCTTTTGGAAGGGTGTGGAGAATTTAGCGAGGGTGAGGAAAAGATTTATGAGAATGGTTTGAGAGACTTCAGATACAGCAATTGGGTGAATTGGGGAAGCTGGGAGTGTTCTCCGTAGAGAAGAAAAGGTTGAGAGGAGATTTGATACATGTGTTCAGAATCATAAAGGGTCTAGACAGAATATCCATAGAATAACTGTTCCTATTGCAAAGGATCGAGAATCAGAGAACACTGATTTAAGGTGACTTGCAAATGAATCAAAGGTGATATTCAGAAAAAACTTCTTACTCAGCGAGTGGCTAGAATTTGGAATTGGATGGCCTGAGAGTGTTGGAGACAGATTCAATCATGGCTTTCAAAAAGGAATTGGATAAGCACCTGAAGAGGAAAAGAAAATGCAGGGCACATGGAAAGGTCAGCGGCGGGGGCAGGGTGTAGGAGTAGGACTAAGCTCTTTCAGAGAGCTGGCACAGGCTCAATGGGCTGAATAACCTCCTGTGTTGTGATGATTCAATGATTCAATCTTCTATACTGAGGTGACAGCCTTGAACACTGACTGTAGACTATATTGAAAATGTTTCTTTAATCTGCTCAGTTTTTGGGATTGTCTTTATTGTTTTACTGCATAAGGCAATATAGTGGAAAGTGACCAGAAGGAATGCATTTCTATAGAGGAAAATCCAACTTCCATTTAGCTATGATTCCAATACATGGGGTTTACTCCTGTGGACAAATCCCCACGCTAAATGATTTCTATCACTTGACCTTATCTGTGAAAGTGAGTTCTAAGTTGGATGTTTTCCACTTACCCATTGACTATTTTGGAAAGATTGTCATATCATCATGATGAGATAGGGATTTACTGTATTAGTTGAATGCACATAATGAACTTAATTTTTTTATTCATTCATTGGATGTGGGCGACGCTGTCTAGGCCAGCATTTATTGCCCATCCCTAATTGCCCTTAAGAAGATGGTGGTGTGCTGCCTTCTTGAACTGCTGTAATCCATGTGTTGTAGGAACATGCACAGTGCTGTTAGGAAGGGATAATTTTCAGTAGAGGAGTTGTTAGAAACATGATACTCAATTTACACCTTCAAGGTCCCACAAACAGCAATAGCCAGATAATTTTAGTGAAATAAAAACAGAAAGTGCTGAAAAATGTTCAGAAAGTCAAGCAGCACCCATGGAGAGAAAATAGTGATAATATTCTAGGTTAATGACCTTTCATCAGAATCTGTTTTAACAGTATTGGTGAGGGATAAATATTGGCTAGGACATCCAAGAGAATTCCCCTGCTCTTCTTCGAATGGTGTCTTGGGATATTTTATGTTCACCTGAAAGATCAGGCAGATCTTAGTTTAGTGACTCATCTGAAAGACAGTACCTCTAACAGTGCAGCATTCCCTCAGTATTGCACTGAATTGTCTGGCTAGATTTTGTGCTAAGGTTTCAGGAGTGAGGCTTGAATGCACAGCCTTCTGACTCTGAGGTGAGTGCTACAACTGAGTCAGATTCTTTCCCATCACAACGGCTGCAGATCTCTACAAAGGGCAAAGAAAACAGAAATTAAAAAGGAAGAACTCATAGCCCCCGTTAAGCACCATTTTTCTTTAAGGCAATTATCTGCAGAGCATTGGATCTAAAGTCCTTGTCTCCTATTCATTATTAGCAGCTTTAGCAAATAGGCATTGTTCTTTTTTTAAATTCTTGGGATATTGGCATCACTAGTAAGGTCAGCATTTATTGCCCATTCCTAGTTGCCCTTGAGACTTCGTGAACCAGCTATAACGTATTTTTATTATCGAGTTTGAACCTTGTGCTGAAATAGTAGATTAGTATGCAGTATGCCTTGCTGTGACAGAGGAATTCCAATATTTCATTGAACATCTTGATAACTCAAAAAGCCTAAATTTACAACTTCCTTTGAAACATTATTTTATGAGATTTTTTTCCCCAAATTTGATTCTGACTTGTGATTATGTCCCCTTTAGTCAAAAGCCAGATGCCCAACATTTTTCAAAAAAACTTTTTTTTCTGGAGTGGGAGATGATGTGAGTGAGAATGACATGGAGTAAGGGGAACTGGCTCAAAAACCTGGTCACAGAGTTAAGTTTTAAGGACGAAAGAGATAAGACAGATACAGAAAGGGGGAGGGTTTAGAGAGGGAATTTCCAGTGTTTAGGGCCTTGGCAGGAGAAGGCATGGAAGAAATTTCTGCTATTTCAGCACTGTATAACAGACAGTAGTGTGACAATTTAGTAACAGTGGAGGATTCATGAGAGAGCTGAAGAGCTGGGGTGGGGTATCATCAGTGTACATATACAAACTAACACTATGTTTTCAAATGATGTCAGTGAGGGGCAGTATGGTAGATTAGAAATATTCTGCTGATATACTGGTGCCTTTGTGTTTTATCAGTTGTGCCTGAATGTGGTACTTACTTGCCATCAACAAAAGGTAGGATGTGCAGTTCATTTGCAAAGCAAAATTGACTTGAAATGCATGATAAATTGTTGAATAACTTTTACAAAAAGTTAAGCAATTGATGTACTGCTTCTGCTTCAGCTAATTTAATAATAAAGGACCCCTGTCATTAATTTTTTGCACTTAATTGGGTCCAGTTTGTCACCATTAGAAAAAATGGTAGTGGTCCCCCAAGCTTGTTGTACTTCCAAATAACTTATGATTTGTGAACCATTTCAGAACACACCCAAATGAGACAGTGCCCATAATGTCCACACAATGTAAATGCAAGAAATGTATAATCCCCTGATAACTCAGATTATCCAGTGTATACCTGAACTATACAAAACAGTAAGGTCTCCATTTTGATGCCATATGTTTGCTGAGATGGTTGATTACAGTAGGGGGCTAAAATTGATGATGATGCCCTTGTGTTAGGGAAAATTGTCTAGGATGCCTGCTATTGATCATCAACCAATGGCCCCTATTGGAAGTACATACCTGTAAATGCCAAGTAAGAACCAGATCAGGCCCAGCTGCAAGTGCTAGGATTCAGTCAAAAGATTTACGTTTGAATAATGGCCACTTGGTCGAGGTACCAAGGTGTGACCACCACCCTTGGAAATGTACCTACTAAGTGAGGCAATAGCTTTGAGATGATAAAGGAGAAAGTGCTTCAGTATTCAAAGACCAAATTATGGCTGCTTTCAGAGCGTGTTTGTAATCACATAATGCTGGCTAAAAGTAAGCATACATAATTATGTGGACAAACAAGAGTTAAAGGTCCATGTTGGTGTCAGTGTCCTTTCTAAGCACGCTTAATGAATCTCCACCACAGGGGATATTCTGTAGTTTTTGCCAATTACATGGTAGGGTGAATTGAAACAATCATCAAATAACTCATGTTGAGGCTGACAAAGCTCAGTTTTGAGTGGGTGACTAATAGTAAAGGAAAAGATCATACAGATTAAGAAAGTTTGATAATGTAGGTATAAGATGATTTGGAGAAGCCTTTTGCTGTGCTAAATGGCCTTTCCTTGTTTCAAGCTCGTTTCCATTATTTTATTATAGCTTAAGCTAATGAGTGTGACACCATGGTCAAATCTGACCTACTTTGTACTGTAAACTTTCATAATGGAAGATTCCAAATATATATATTTAAGTATGAAGGTAACAACCCTCATTTGAATGACCAGTCTCTGTTAGGAGCTATGCTGTCAGCTGGAGACCTGGGAGGCAGCTTTGTGGAAGAAGCAGGAGTTTTTTTTATCAGCAATACAATTAGCCTGAATAACTTGGTACCATTTATTCCCAGTTACTACAGCTGTGCTGCAGATTCATTGTCAGTTTGTAACACAAGTAGTTTTTTTTAAATTTACCTGTTTGTAATTACAACTCTTGCTTATAAAGATGCCCACGTTATCAAGAAAATTCATTCTGTTTCACCTAAAGGTCAGACTGTACTATTGATAGCTGTCACCAAGGAGCAGCTGTATCCAATACACTGTTCCTGTGCAGCCACTACAGAACAGCTGTGTTCATCATCATGTCCCTGTACTGTTCTGTAAAATAGATTCATTGTAACCTTTTTTCTTCATCCAGATATTGCCTTTACTTTCTTGTACTGTTTGGATGCTCATTTGTTAGGTATAGACTTTATCTACTTCCTATATCTTCTGAAGCTGAGGTGCAGTATGATTAAAAGTGTTGTATAACAAACCAATATCTAGAAGATCTGTCTGTGCTGTGCTGTATTAAAGGAATATACTTAAGCAATTTCCTCATGTACACACTGTTTGATGTGCATAAACCCACAATCTGTAGGATCAACAACAACTTGCATTTCCATAGCACCTTTAATACAGCACAATGTTAATGGGGGAAAGTAGCATTGGGGTAATATAACTGAACTACTGAGACCTGGACTGATGCTCTGGAGACAATCCCACCCTGGAGGACTTTAAATTCAATTAATTAACCTGGACTAAAAAAATTGTTGCAAAAACCCATCTGATTCACTACTGTTCTTCAGGGGAGAAAATCTGGCATCCTTACCTAGTCTAGCCGACATGTGACTCACAAACCAAATCAGTGTGTTTGGTTCTTAACTGCCCTCTGAAATGGCCTAACAAACCACTCAGTCTTAAGCAGCTCACCAAGGCCTGCTCAAGGGCAATTAGGGATGGACAAAAAATGCAGGCCTTGCAGCAATGCTCACATTTCAGGAACAATTTAAAAAAAGAAAAATTGCCAAAATACTTCAAAGGAATGTAACCAAACAAAATTTCACACCCAACCACTTAAGGACAGATGAGCAGATGCTTTAAGAGGGGGTTTTACGGAGCATCGTAAAGGAGGAGTAAGACGTAGCAGAGGCAAGGAAAAAGACAAAGGATGAAACAGACCAGTGCTCATAAGAAATAAACAGAATAAAAATGTAGATTTATAGACAGAACATGTGGCAAATATACATTAGTTCAGCCAGCATCTAGTTTGCAGTTCAGGTGAAGGGTACTGTTAAAGCGTTATGTTTTGATCTTGAATACCTTTGTTGTGCGGTCTTGTCCCCTATTTGTAATAAGTTGCTCTGCAGACAACTTTCTAAGTGGGAACATTAAGTTTATTTATAATGCAGCAACTACATGTGTGCTTTCAGCTCCATCTCTATCTCTACACTCACTGAGAAGCTGGCTGACATTGCTAACACATTGGTTTACACAGATCATGTGATCTGACGTCACACGATTATTCTTAAAGGTACATTTCAACATTTAACAAAACCATAATTGCTACAAATACAGGGTCTGCTAATTACTTCTGAGTGATCGGAGCATCTTATGTTTAAGGGTGTGTCCATACTACCCAATGTCTAACTGTCAAACAGCTTAGGCCATAAGTATAACAACAGTTTTCATTGAGGACCTAAACTGGATATTTGTATATTTCACATATGCTCCCATGTGCATCTTTACAATCTTTTCCAATCTTTTTGGAAAGCTTATGGAGTATACACTTAGTAAGATGAGGACAGAGTGTAATTGTTAAGCTGCTTATTTCATAGCAAGTAAACATACTGATCTATGGTTAAAATTAGCTTCACTGAACTCAAACAGTGCAACTTGTCTTCTTGTACAAAATAATGAATAGCTTCAGATTACTCACAACAATGGATCATATTGGTTCACTTAAACAAATTAACTTCTAATTACTCTCCTGTATTATAATCTTCTGAATCAAGCAAATGGTTGTCAATGCAGCTTTCTGCTAAAAATGTTGACTGATTCTAACCTTTTTTAATCAGTTGAATTATAATTTATAAATTTTAAACAGGCAATTAGTTGCTCAAACAAATAGAACTATAAAATTCAGCTCTTGCACTTGTGGTTTCAGTGCTATGGATGCCGTTTTGGTACAAAAATGGCACTGCTGTGCGAGCACACTTCTGATGTGGCCTCATATGTTAAGCCTTTCATTCCTGGGATCATTCTCGTGAACCTCCTCTGGACCCTCTCCAGGGCCAGCACATCCTTCCTGAGATACGGGGTCCAAAATTGCTCACAATATTCTAAATGGGGTCTGAGCAGAGCCTTACAAAGCCTCAGCAGCACATCCCTGCTTTTATATTCTAGTCCTCTCGAAATAAATGTCAACATTGCATTTGCTTCCTTAACTACCGACTCAACCTGCAAGTTAACCTTAAGAGAATCCTGGACGAGGACTAGTCTGCTGGAGGACAGGTTTCTGGATTGCTGTGACATCCTGCAAAACACTGTAAGCATTGCTGTCTGCAGCCATGATGGCAGCAGGCTGAGCCTGCGTGGCTTCAGTCTGAGTTCCCATTGCAGCACTCAGACATTGGGTGCCTTCTGCTTGTGCTAAGACATCGGTCATCAGATGCTGCATGATGGTTGGGTCTGCAAGTGCTCAGGTGGAGCTGGCTACCACTTCCACTCTGAAAAGCATGGTATCCAAGCTCTATGCAAAGCCCTATGCCAAGGTGGTGCAGCACCACTCCATGACCTGAGAGTGGTATCAAGCTTTCTGGCAGGATTCTTGATGCACCAAGCATTTCAATGTGCATGCCCATCAGCATTTTTCTATACACTGCCTCAACATATTCTTCAACCAAGTCCTCTGCAGTTTAACATGTGCGACCTCACCCTCCTGGGAGCTGGCTCCTGTGGAGCCCTTTCTCCTGCCCTAGTTTCAGGCTGCTCATGCCCATTGACTTGCCACATGCAGATTAGCTTCTATGCTACCCTTTGAAGTATATGCGGTGTCTGTGCTGGTGGCTACAAGTGACAGATCAAGTGACAATGTGTCTTCATTATCAGTCTCTTCTTCCGCTCTGACTTCATGCTCCCACAACAGTACCTGACCACGTGGTACTTCTTGGGCATCTGAAAGGATACCCAAGATCTTTGTCAATGTCCGCATCTTCATTTCCTGCTTGCAGATGTCCTTGTAGCAGACGTATGGACATCCAGAAGGTCATGACCTAGTGGCCAGTTCACCAAACAGAGGTCTTTGGGTGTACAGCCATCATCCATCCGATGAATGTGGCTGAGTCAGCAGAGCTGTCATTGGCTTAGTAATGAGCATATGCTGATGGAACTAGCACATTCAGAACCTCTTCGTTGGTGACCTTATCCTGCCAAGGGATGCCAAGGAAAAGTCTGAAACAGTGAAGGTGGAAACTGCTCAGCCTTTTCTCCAGCCTAGCATATGTTGCCCAGGTGTCACTACATTGGAGGAGTGCATTGAGAGTGCAGAATGGTAGACTTGCAGTTTGGTGTTCTCAGTCAGGTTGCTGTTGTTCCACACTCTCCTCTGGACATGAACTGGCCACTGTGTCATGACCTCCTGGGCGTCCATACATCCACTACAAGAATACCTACAAGCAGGATATAAAGATGGCGGGATTGACACTGACAACTGGGAGACAGTCATTGACGGATGTGACTTCAGGAAGCTGTTTAGAGGAGCATTGGAAGAAAGAAGCAGAAACGAAAAGCTCAGCTGGCCTGAGGCCTAGAGAAAACAGTGAATTCTGCACCTTCACCAGTGGGTGTGGATGGGGTTGGCAGTGAAGAGGGGAGTCAAAGCAAGGATGGGGAGCAGTTTCAGTGGGGCCCCCTTCCTGATCCTGGGTCCTTCGAGGTGAGCTTCCGACCTCATATTCACTCCATTACTAAGACTACCTCCGTAACATCGCCTAACTTCATTCTGTTTCAGCTCATCTGTTGCTGAAACCCACATCCATGCCTTAGTTACCTCTACACTTGACTATTCCAAAACACACCTCTAATTTTGGCCTCTTGAGCATCCGTGATTTCTAATTGCTATACTGTCGGTGGCTCTGCCTTCAGTTGCCCAGGCCTAAACTCCAGAACGCCCTCCCGATACCTCTCCACCTCTACCTTTCTTCCTTTGAGGTACTCCTTAAAACCTACCTCTTTGACAAAGCTTTTGGTCATCTGACCTAATATTTCTTTGTGGCGCGGTGTCTTGTTTTATAATGCTCCTAGCGAGCACCTTGGGACATCTTAGTTTATTAAAGCTGCTATGTAAATATAAGCTGTTGCTGTGAATGGTCATGGAACAGCACTCTGCTGTAGTTCCAGATGATGTTCAGTACACTTTATCTTCTACCTTGTTGCACTCAGGATTAATGTAGACTTTTAGAATAATGTAGACTTTTCAGCTTTATGACATTTAAAATATAGCTTTACAGCTGATTATTAAACTAAGAGCCCTTGGGAGGTTTTAGGTGCTTGTCATTGACACTGATGGAGGTTTGCACTGAAAAACAGGCATAAGGGTACTGGAAAACTGCAATGGGAAAATGTTAAATAATTTTATTGGATAATTCAAACATTTCAGAATTAGCAAGTACATTATTTTACATCTAGTGTTACAGAGCCGTTGCTTCTCAATGTATTGGTGTTGCCTTTTCCGTTTAGTTCTGGTGATTGTAGCCATTGTAAGTGCATAGTGTAGATTCATGGTTTATATATCTTTTCTAACCATAAGTTATTTTGGCTCTTCTAGCTTAGATTTCATGGAGAGTCTCAAGTGTTGAAAGTGTCGAGCCTTCACCTCGAAACATCAAATCCTGATTGAGAATTGCATTTAGCTACATGATTTATCCTATGCCTCCGCAGAATCTCACTCAATTTTTCAAGCAATAAAGCATCACTTTGAGACTCATTTTAAGTTTAAAAAGTATCAAAAGAAATTATTTTACAAAACGTGGAGCAAGAACATCAGTAACAGTTGTAGAATATTGATATATATTTACAATAGATACATCCTCCCCAGACCCTTGAGTGGACATAATATCATCTCTTCAGCCTCTGAAAGACACAGTAGTCAGGGAGAAACAGTTCCCATTGACAGAATGATCGAGAACCTGGGGGACCGATTTAAGGGTGATCGGCAAAGAGGCAACTGCAACATGAAGAAAAGCTTTCTTTATGCAGCAGGTGGTTAGGATCTGGAATACGCTGCTTGAGACTGTGGTGGAGGCAGCTTCAATCATGATTTTCAAAAAGAGAATTAGATGACTGTCTGGACAGAAAGAAAACTTGCAGGACTATGGGGAAAAGGTGGTTGGGGGTGGGGGGCGGGGGGTGGGGGGTGGGGGGGGCGGTGCGGCAGGGGAGAGGAACTAGGTGTGTTGTCTTTCCAGAGAGCCAGCATGAACACAATGGGCTGAGTGGCCTCCTGTGTTGTAACTATTCTATGATTCTAGCTTTTGGTATGACATTCACGAGATACACAGTGCCTCCCTATATCAATTATTATCAATTGCTGTGTTCCACTCCTTCATCAAATTTTTCTTCCCTGCTCTTCTGAGGTATAGACTTCATAATACTTCACCCAAGTATACCTAGATCTTAACTGGAGTGTACCTAGGCAGTAATTGTTAACAGATTACTTAACAAATTATTTGAGCATGAAGGGCATTACACAAGAGCACAATTCTATTCTCACTCAGTGTTCACACACATGAATTTCCAGCTGGAAAAGCAAACAGGAGTGGGCACTTTGATTATTTTTTCTAACTTTATAATCCAAGGGCTGCTGAATCCAGTTTTATCTCTCTCATTGCTGCTCTGTCTAAGAGCAACTAACTTTCATCTTATTGAGAGGCCAAACCCTCTATCGGAATCATGTCAGTCGTTAAATGTGCAAGGATCCTTTATTCCTATCCATACCCAAATTATGATATAACTCTGGTATGATTCAGGATGCCTTTTTTTAGGCAAGTGCAATAATAATTAGAAAGTGTCCAATTATTAGTGATACGCTTTCCCACCAGTAATGGTGCTTAGCAAGTGTATCACCCATATTGGGAAAGAACACATACATCCTCAATATACAAAGCACCCAGTGATGAGATATTCCCCATGTTTTGCTGGCACCTTGTTATTTTCCCACTATTTTCTAGCCTGCACCTGATGCTTCATTATTTGTTGTGCTTCTTCCCCATCCTACTGACTTGCCCCTCATGTATGAAAACTGCCTACATTTTATTTCCTTTAAAAGATTAATTTTCTGTGGTTAAAATTCAGATACCTTTGGTGGGTGGAAACAGAACATAGGAAAATTAGAAAAAGAAAATCACCAAAGCATTGCTGAACTTGTTCCAAGCACTGACGTGCAGTTTGTATTTGAACCATTGTGGAAAATTGAAAAGAAATAGGTTAGTTGAAATATTCCATTCTCATCCTTAAATAAATTTCCTTGACTTCTTTGTACAGTACACAAGCATGTATACAGTATTATGCTTGATATCTCTATAAATAGATGCAATTGGACAACAAAGCTTGTATGTTGAAGCCCTTGGTGATGATGCAATGCACATAAGACTTCACTGTTGTATTGCAAGCACTTGAGTAGGGAAGGAAGATTTCAACACCAGAATAAAAACATCAACAAAACGCTATGTGTTTACTCTGAGGACGTTGTGTAAAATTATGAAGGGCCTAGCGAGAGTGATTAGGAAGAATCTATTTCCTTTGCAGAGATGTAATAGCCAGGGGTCATAGATTTAAAGTAATTGGAAGAAGGATTAGAGGGGATTTGAAGAGAATTTTTTTTTCTACCCAGAGGGTGGTTAGAATCTGGGATTCACTGCCTGAAAGTATAGTAGAGGCAGAAACCCTCATCATTAAAAAATACTTGGATATGCACTCGAAGTACGGTAACCTAAAGGGCAATGGACGAACCTAGAAAGTGGGATTAAGCTAGATGGCTCTTTTTTTGGCTGGCACAGGCACAATAGGCTCCTCCTGTGTGGTAAGTTTTCTGTTAGTGCTAATGAAGAGCTGCTCTTTTTGACCCTGCATCATCCTCCGGCTCTCCTTATTGTTACAAATTTATATGTAAAAAAGATTTCTTACAACACTAAGAGAGAAAATAAATTAGTATATTGGAGATTGCACATGCACTAAACATTCAGAGGGTTAGATATATCTTTATTGGCATATTTGCTTTTTTATATTCTTTCTTGGGATGTGGGCATGGTTGAAATTTGTTGCCCATCCTTAATTGCCCTTGAACTGAGCAATTTGTTAGGCCATTAAAGAGTCAATCACATTGCTCTGGGTCTGGAACCACATGTAGGCCAGACCAGGTAAGGACAGCAGATTTCCCTCCCCAAAGGACATTAGTGAACCAGATACAAAAACAGAAAATGCTGGAAAAACTCAGCAGGTCTGACAGCACCTGTGGAGAGGAAAACCGAGTTAATGTTTTGAGTCTGTATGACTCTTCTTCAGAGTCAAAGAGAAGTAAAAATGTGATGAAATTTATCCTGTTTAAGAGGGGGCTGGAGCAGGTGAAGCTGGATAGGAGGCCAGTGATAGGTGGGGGCAAAGGAGAGATTGACAAAGATATCATGAACAAAAGGACGAACTGGGTGTTAATGATCGTGGTACTGGCTAAAGGAGGTGCTGATGGTGGCATTAAGGTAAGAAAGCAGAATATGATAATAGTAGGACAAGGGTAAGCACCCTGAAAAGAACAACGTGAACAAGTGACAGATGGACCTTGTGGGGGTGGGGGGAGGGGACAGTAGTGGGAATAAAAGATCGAAAATAGGATAAAATGTGGGGTTAAAACAATGAATAAATGAATAAAAATGAAAATAAATAAAAATAAGTGGATAAAAAATAAAAATAAATAAAAATGAACACTGAAAAAAGGGATAAAAAAGGAGTGAGGATAGAGGAGAGAGTTCATGGTTGGAAGTTGTTGAACTCAATATTCAGTCCGGAAGGCTGTAAAGTGCCTAGTCGGAAGACGAGGTGCTGTTTCTCCAGTTTGCGTTGAGCTTCACTGGAACATTGCAGCAGGCCAAGGACGGACTTGTGGGCATGAGAGCAGGGTGTTGTGTTGAAATGGCAAGTGACAGGAAGGTCTGGGTCATGCTTATGGACAGACTGAAGGTGTTCTGCAAAGTGGTCACCGAGTTTGTGTTTGGTCTCTCCAATGTAGAGGAAACCACATTGGGAGCAGCGAATGCAGTAGACTCAATTGAAGGAGGTGCAAGTGAAGTGCTGCTTCGCCTAAAAGGAATGTTTGGGCCTTGGACAGTGAGGACGGAGGAGGTAAAGGGGCAGGTGTTGCACCTTCTGTGATCACATGGGAAGGAGCCGAGGGAGGGGGTTGAGGTGTAGGGGGTGATGGAGGAATGGACCAGGGTGTCTCGGAGGGAACGATCCCTGTGGAATGCTGTCAGGGGGGTGAAGGGAAGATGTGTTTGGTGGTGGCATCATGCTGGAGTTGGTAGAAATGGCGGAGGATGATCCTTTGAATTCAGAGGCTGGTGGGATGAAAAGTTAAGACAAGGGGGACCCTATCATGGTTCTGGGAGGGAGAGGAAGGTGCGAGGGCAGAGGCGCGGGAGATGGGCCGGACACGGTTGAGGGCCCTGTCAACCACAGTCGGGGGGAAACCTCGGTTAAGGAAGAAGAAAGACATGTCAGAAGCACAGTTTTGGGAAGTGGCATCATCGGAACTGATGCAATGGAGGTGAAGGAACTGAGAGAATAGGATGGAGTCCTTACAGGAAGCAGGGTGTGAGGAGCTGTAGTTGAGGTAGCTGTGGGAGTCGGTGGGTTGTAATGACAATTAGTGGACAGTCTGTCACCAGACTTTGAGACAGAGAGGTCAAGGAAGGGAAGGGAAGTGTCAGAGATGGACCATGTGAAAATGATGGAGGAGTGGAAATTGGAAGCAAAATTTATACATTTTTTCCAGGCCCAGACGGGAGCATGAAGCGACACCAAAACAGTCATCGATGTACCGAAAAATGAGTTGTGGGAAGGGGCCTGGGTAAGAATGGAACAAGGAATGTTCCACATAACCCGTAAAGAGACAGGCATAACTGGCGCCCTTGCATGTACCCATAGTCACATCTTTTATTTGGAGGAAGTGAGACATGTTTAAGGAGAAATTGTTCAGTGAGAGAACAAGTTCAGCCAGACGGAGGAGAGTAGTGGTGGTTGTTGGGGATTATTCGGGCCTCTGTTCAAGGAAGAAGTGCAGAGCCCTCAGACCATCCCGGTGGTTGATGGAGGTGTGGAGGAATTGTTCAGCCATGGTGAAGAGGAGGTGATTAGGGCCGGGGAACTGGAAATTGTTGATATGACATAGGGCATCAGAGGCATCGCGGATGTAGGTGGGAAGAGACTGGACAAGGGGAGAGAGAACGGAGTCAGGACAGGAAGAAATGCATTCTGTGGGGCAGGAACAGGCTGACACGATTGGTCTGCTGGGACAGCCCTGTTTGTGGATTTTGGGAAGGAGGTAGAAGCGGGCTGTCCGAGGTTGGGAAATTATGAGGTTGGAAGCTGTGGAGGGAAGCTCTCCAACGGTCAGTGACAGTCCTGGAAACAATGGCTTGATGTTCGGTGGTGGGGTCATGGGGTCTTGGTGAACCAGATGTTTTTTTTTACAACAATCAATGATAGTTTCATGGTGACTATTACTGAAACTAGTTTCATATTCCAGATTTATGCTTGAATTTAAATTTCAGCAGCTGCCTTGGTGGGATTTGAACCCATGTCCCTAGAGCATTGGCCTGAACTCTGGATTTCTAATCCAATGGCATTACCACTACATCTCTCCTGTTTAATTTGGCCAGCAGCAATTAATGCCAATATTACAATTTTAAATATGACTACAACAGCTGCCTTGCCAGGGTGACTAGTTTAAATTTGATCAAACAATTACCTATGGCTGTGCATATCCTGTTGCTACTGCCTGAGCCTATTTCAAACAACATATTGTACAGTGATGTGCAAACAGCTAAGAATCATTTTTTTCATAGCACCTCACCTAGAGAAGCGGGTCTACAGATGTATTCGGGCAGGCTGGACTGAATGATTAATATTGTTGTTAAATTTTTTTGTCAAGTCGAATGAGGGTATATTAGATTTAGATGTATTAAATGGAAAAATAAAAGGGACAGTCTATTTTGGATAACATGATTCCTTGGTGCTAATCCTTTGGCATAGGCTATGTTTCTTATGATTACAAGATATCCTCTTTAGTTAAGAACTAAAAGATCTCCCTGCTGCAGTTTTACCACCCACCTAACAGAGTGACTATATAATTAAAACAAAGAACATTTCTTTACTAATTATAGTCTTCACAAAGCTGAGATAATCTTGTACTATATTTTCAATTATGGTGCAGAATTGCAGTCTTCAGAGGGTCACAGCTTCTGTAGTTGGCTTGTCAACAGTACAGGGGGTAAAGTCTACTTTGTTGCATGAGAGCACATTTTATTATCAGTCTTAACATTAAAAGCAACCATGTTCCTAAAAGTATAAAATGTTTATCACTCTATTGTTTACAAGGTGAAGCCAGGAACAAATTGTTTGAATCAATCAGGTCATATTGCCTGACCTGGTAATTAATTGGTAAGAGAGCAGAAGACAAATAGCCAGCCTTTTCAACTCTTTTCTTCTCCGCCGATGCTGCCAGACCTGCTGAGTTTTTCCAGGTAATTCTGTTTTTGTTTTGGATTTCCAGCATCCGCAGTTTTTTTGTTTTTATTAGCCAGCCATTCATATTCTTTCTTGTTCGGACAATGGAATTCTTAGTCATGACTCCTGCAAGCCAGGAAGCTTTGATGATTTTGATTACTTTTATACTTTAAAAAAAAATATTTATACCTTTTTACTTCAAATAAGCAGGCTGGCAGCCTAACTCCTTCAGTTCCCTTTGCTCTGCACTAAAGGGAGCCCATGAACTTGTCTTTCTTATTTAAGAACTTTTCTTTAAGCTGATGTGGTCCAAGGTGCAGAGGTTATTGCCTAGTACTGCAACAGCGTCAGGAATTTAATTGTTTTAAAATACTTTTGAGAAGTTATGTATTTTTTTGCTCTACTGACGGATCTTCAAGATGTTATCTCAGCAACAAGGAGGCGTCTAATGAGGATTTCAATCAAAACTATCTTATTGCTTTTGGTCTGTTGAATTGCTATTATTTGATGCTGTTCTTGCTGAATTTTGAACTCAGTGTATTATTGCTGTCATTGAGGGTTGTGACTGTGGGAATCTCTCTTTAGCTTTCCTCAAGCTGTCCCAGTCTATTTCTAACTAAACCAAAAACAAAAATACCTGGAAAAACTCAGCAGGTCTGATAGCATCTGTGGAGAGGAATACAGTTAACATTTCGAGTCCATGTTTTGGATTTCCAGCATCCGCAGTTTTTTGCTTCTATTTCTAACTAACCCTGATCTGTGTTCAAATCCATATATGCTGGGACAATAAGTTCGCTCATCAGAAACTTAATGTTAAAAAGAAGAAGCTTTAAAGATTTTCCCATGGACTAATATGGAGCCCAAATTATATTTGTTTCCTTGTGCCTCAGTGTTTTAGTCTATTGATGATGAGCTCTTCCTTACCCTAAAAGATTATTTTTTTTCCCCCTCACCAGTTCATTACCGTATTCCTTCTGCTTAGCACCAGGACACAGTCTGCATACACAGAGAGAAAGAGAGTGAAAGAAAAATGTAGTATTAGAGGGCTAAACAAAGAGAAAAAATGTTGTTAAAAATGTTACAATCAAGTATGATAATGATTTTTGCCCAAATCTCTAATGTTCTTTCCTTCCAACTCAAGCTTCATTCCACTTTCAGCCACCACTCTATTCTACCAAGCAGTGCTCCTGGTTCCTGGACTCGACTTCTGTGCCTGTACTGATTTGTCTTTGATTCTTGTTTCAATCTTTCCTCTTCCACCATTTCTCTGCACCCACCTGTATTGACTCCTGACTGATTCTTTGTTCATTCTTTGAATCCACCGACCTTTTTGGATCAACTGACACTTTGACTGATACTCTGCTCCAAGATAACTTTTAACATGTTAGCTTCCCCATCTTTGGATTTCATTGCACCTCTTCCATCTGACTCTCAGACATTGGACTATTATTTTCTCTCCTCTTTGCCCTCAGTCTGAAACTTATCCTTACCTCATATTGATTTCTGTCATGTTTATGTAACTTAGATTTCCTTTGAGTCTAGTTGTGTATGCATCTCTTCTGCCACACTGGACCTAGCTCACTACTCCTATTTTCTTCAATATATTTTGGGCCCTCTTCTCTCTCTCACTTTTTCCTTCTACACATCACTACTTCACAGAATATCTTCTCTCCTGCTGTTCTTTACTGGCATTCCTCTTCAGTTTCAAAGGCTTTAGGCTATAATGGAGAAGAGACATTCAGTTGTAAAGAGGATAAAGGAAATGAGGAATAAATTTGGTTTAATTTTGTTTTTAATCACATACAATAGTGGATAGGGTAAGTAATTACATCACACATATCCAGTCAGGTACTTGAATTATTGAATCATCAAAGAGTCCTTATTAACCAGTATCTTTGCTGTTAAGTCCTGAATGATATAAAAAGAGGTAAACCAATCATTCAGCAGTGCTCCCATGCACAATACTATAACATGGAACTAATGATAGACAGGGTTACTTCAAGCAATGGCATTGTCATTCACTCAACTTGCCTGTTCTAAAGTCCCCAGTGAAAGTGTACAAATGTATTGTCATATGACAAATGGCCTATTTGTAGGTAAATGTCAGTCAATGTCTTTGAGTAACATATTTTCCTGATTCAAAATTGTGGCATTGCCAATTCCAAGTTGACAGTGCAGGGAAATGCATCCCGCCTCATGAGGGTATTTGTATCATATCACGATGCCCTCATTCACATTTCAAAGGATACTTGGAAGCCAGCCAGTTTGTGGTTTTCTGACTCATGAATTGGGTTTGTTAAACTCAAATGCTACACTTTGAGATAGCACAATGAGGCATGACATCCTGCACAGATCACAGTTGAGGTGATTATCTACTACTGTTGTGCTGGTCCCTGAAAACTCTGAAAGCACAATTTAACAGACTGTAACTTTTAAAGGCTTGTTGTGGGATCCTACTTATAGTTATCATAAGAACCTAACATAATAAACAGGAGCAGGATAGGCTATTTGGCCTCTCGAGCTTGCTCTGCCATTCGATAAGATCATGGCTGATCTGACTGTGGCCTGAACTCCACTTTCCTGCCTGCCCGCATAATCCATAATAAATCAACACCTGGTGGCCAGTAATGATGTGATTATCTGCACTCACTATGGGTTTCAGTGTGTGCCTGCAAGCAAAACTCTTATTATATTAGTGCCAGAAAAATGACCTTTCCTTATCAGGATTGAAATCAATCCTAATGGACTAATAATTGATGTTTTGTGGTGCTATGTGCAAAAATATTTGTGCCATGAAAAGTAAATCCAGTCAGCAGCTGTGTGCATACTTTGGGAATACCAGAAGCAAAATTCAACATAAATCACTGCCATTGAGAGACACAGTGTTCTTGCCCCAAGCTTCTCTCATGTATTTTTAATGGCTGTTTGGAATTGAATATCTTTACATTGACATGTATTGTTATCAGGAATGACAGTTATGAGGTTTTTAAACACATAACTCATATGAGATTTTGCCCATATTTTGTTATCTCATGCCAACTTGTGATAAATTGGAGTTCAAGTGTTGGCAGCATGTGGACAGCATGCTGGGGGCAAAATAGGTGTTGGACAATAGTACAGCATAAGTGATAGCAAATCAGAAGCCTGTTTTACACTCATTTGTTTTTCTTTTTCATTGACTTCAATGGAGGAGGTTTAGAAAGGGCTGCTGATTCTCCGTCTCCCACTATTATCCAATCCCCACAGTTTCAAAAAAGTAGTTGCTTTCAACCTGGAGGTATTCAGTTAAAACTTAAAATACTTAAATCTTATGATGTAGGCTAGTGTAGAATCAACTAACAATCCATCTTATTTGGTTTGCAAGGCCTGACTAATATCAGTTTTTCAATTTTAGTTTGGATACTACACCCTTAGTTCAGATAATTCCATATCCCTTTGAGATAGTTGGAATGACAAATTGCCATTTTTGACCTTGTACATAATGTGGCTGGGAAATAGAGCCAAAGTGGAATATGCACTTATGGTCTGTTCAGCCCCACTTACAGTCAGAATGCCAACATTATTGCATTAGCAAAAGCAGCAGTTTTTTTTTCTTTATGCCATTAGTGGTAGCATAAAGTCAGCAAAGCAACTCATAAGCATAAGCAGCAAAATTAGGAATGCTGATTCCTTCCACATTTCATACCATCTGAACCCTTCCAGCTAGGCACATCATCAGCACTCAGCAGCTTTTCCTGGACACCAGTAAGATGCTGATTTTCATATTATAATGAGCTGCTGAGGATTGGACATATGCATCAAGGATTGCACTAGATGAATGCTCACAGAAAAGAGGCTAATTTTAAGAGATCAGCAAATGTTCACTTTTCATTTGTGTGTCTTCCAGAAACCAGTAGGGGTCAGTGTTCAATTTGGAACTTATTATTCCACATACACAAACCACCAGAATGAGTTTCTGCATGGTACCAAATGTACATATTTATGCTTCATTAAGGAAGAGTGAGGAACAGGTATCTACTGCTTATCTTACATCATTGACACATTTATCACACCATCAACTCCCCCTCCCTCCCACCTCAAGCCACATATATCAACTGGGGTGATTATACCTCAGTTTGTTTAGGGAAAGTTATCCTAAAAGGTTCAGTTTTTCTAGAGATGCTGTGAAAGAGCTTGACCACATACATGTTAATCACAATAAGTGCTTATCATGGAAGAATGAGTCCAAAACTGGTATTTTACCTCACACTAGGTTATTCTTAATACAACAAACTTTTCACATCCCTTCCACACTAGACTGTTACAGCTGTACCCATTTATATTATTTTAATGGGTGAACCAATGCCCATCACCTGTTTTAACAAGCAGTTGTCTTTAACAATGTGATTGCTATACAATGTAATTGCCAGTCAACAAGCAGATTGTCAAGATCCAATAGCTAAGTGGTTATGGTACTGGGTTGAAATACCCCAAGATCAAGAGTTCAAATCCCACAATGGCAAACTATGAAACAACTTAACTTCATCTGAAACAGATGGAAATGGGTTTGCTTGGCCTAAATAGCCAAGTGGTTATGGTACTGGGTTTGTAACCCCAAGACTCAAGAGTTCAAATCTCACAATGGCAAACTATGAAACAATATAACTTCATCTGAAACAGATGGAAACAGGTTTACTCAAAAAGAGTATCAAGAGTTCAAATCTCACAATGGCAAACTATGAAACAATGTAACTTCATCTGAAACAGATTGAAACGGGTTTGTACTCAAAAAGAGTTACCGGTCTTGTGGAGTCCGTGGACCATGTATACATAGGGTGTTGTAGGCTGCACTCCCTTTTTAGTTATTTGAAAAACCTTTTATTGATGTTTTGTTTGCACTTCAGCCCCACGCTCCTGATCTATGGGCACCCGGTGCGGAAGGGGGTCGGGAAGGAGGAGGACCTCCTCGTGAACCTGCTCCTGGGCCTGGCCAAGTTGGCCATTAACAGGTCCAGGCAGCGGGCGATCGACGGGGGAGTCCCGCCCGATTGTTTGTCCCTCTTCCGCGGCTACGTTCGCTGCCGGATGTCCCTGGAGAAGGAGCACGCGGTGTCTGCTGGCACTCTCGAGGCCTTCCGTGCTCGGTGGGCACCGCGGGGACTGGGGTGTTTTGTTGACCCCTTTAATCACATTTTGATTTAAAGTTTGTAAGTTTCCTTTAAAACTTTGTTCTTGGTTTTACAGCTGACCTGAATTAGGGGCTGTGCCTGATTTTTCCCAATTTTGTTGATTTGGTTTTCATTTAAAAGATTATCAAGAGTTCAAATCTCACAATGGCAAACTATGAAACAATGTAACTTCATCTGAAACAGATTGAAACGGGTTTGTACTCAAAAAGAGTTACCGGTCTTGTGGAGTCCGTGGACCATGTATACATAGGGTGTTGTAGGCTGCACTCCCTTTTTAGTTATTTGAAAAACCTTTTATTGATGTTTTGTTTGCACTTCAGCCCCACGCTCCTGATCTATGGGCACCCGGTGCGGAAGGGGGTCGGGAAGGAGGAGGACCTCCTCGTGAACCTGCTCCTGGGCCTGGCCAAGTTGGCCATTAACAGGTCCAGGCAGTGGGCGATCGACGGGGGAGTCCCGCCCGATTGTTTGTCCCTCTTCCGCAGCTACGTTCGCTGCCGGATGTCCCTGGAGAAGGAGCACGCGGTGTCTGCTGGCACTCTCGAGGCCTTCCGTGCTCGGTGGGCACCGCGGGGACTGGGGTGTTTTGTTGACCCCTTTAATCACATTTTGATTTAAAGTTTGTAAGTTTCCTTTAAAACTTTGTTCTTGGTTTTACAGCTGACCTGAATTAGGGGCTGTGCCTGATTTTTCCCAATTTTGTTGATTTGGTTTTCATTTAAAAGATTATCAAGAGTTCAAATCTCACAATGGCAAACTATGAAACAATGTAACTTCATCTGAAACAGATTGAAACGGGTTTGTACTCAAAAAGAGTTACCGGTCTTGTGGAGTCCGTGGACCATGTATACATAGGGTGTTGTAGGCTGCACTCCCTTTTTAGTTATTTGAAAAACCTTTTATTGATGTTTTGTTTGCACTTCAGCCCCACGCTCCTGATCTATGGGCACCCGGTGCGGAAGGGGGTCGGGAAGGAGGAGGACCTCCTCGTGAACCTGCTCCTGGGCCTGGCCAAGTTGGCCATTAACAGGTCCAGGCAGCGAGCGATCGACGGGGGAGTCCCGCCCGATTGTTTGTCCCTCTTCCGCAGCTACGTTCGCTGCCGGATGTCCCTGGAGAAGGAGCACGCGGTGTCTGCTGGCACTCTCGAGGCCTTCCGTGCTCGGTGGGCACCGCGGGGACTGGGGTGTTTTGTTGACCCCTTTAATCACATTTTGATTTAAAGTTTGTAAGTTTCCTTTAAACTTTGTTCTTGGTTTTACAGCTGACCTGAATTAGGGGCTGTGCCTGATTTATCCCAATTTTGTTGATTTGGTTTTCATTTAAAAGATTATCAAGAGTTCAAATCTCACAATGGCAAACTATGAAACTATGTAACTTCATCTGAAACAGATGGAAACAGGTTTGTACTCGAAAGAGTATCAAGAGATCAAATCTCACAATGGCAAAACTATGAAACAATGTAACTTCATCTGAAACACATGGAAACGGGTTTGTACTTGAAAGAGTTACATGTTAACCTCTAAGACCCGGTGCGGAAGGGGGTCGGGAAGGAGGAGGACCTGCTCCTGGGCCTGGCCAAGTTGGCCATTAACAGGTCCAGGCAGCGGGCGATCGACGGGGGAGTCCCGCCCGATTGTTTGTCCCTCTTCCGCGGCTATGTTTGCTGCCGGATGTCCCTGGAGAGGGAGCACGCGGTGTCTGCTGACACTCTCGAGGCCTTCCGTGCTCGGTGGGCACCGCGGGGACTGGGGTGTTTTGTTGACCCCTTTAATCACATTTTGATTTAAAGTTTGTAAGGATCCTTTAAACTTTGTTCTTGGTTTTACAGTTGACCTGAATTAGGGGCTGTGCCTGATTTATCCCAATTTTGTTGATTTGGTTTTCATTTTAAAAGATTATCAAGAGTTCAAAGGCCTTCCGTGCTCGGTGGGCACCGCGGGGACTGGGGTGTTTTGTTGACCCCTTTAATCACATTTTGATTTAAAGTTTGTAAGGTTCCTTTAAATTTTTGTCCTTGGTTTTACAGCTGACCTGAATTAGGGGCTGTGCCTGATTTATCCCAATTTTGTTGATTTGGTTTTCATTTAAAAGATTATCAAGAGATCAAATCTCACAATGGCAAACTATGAAACAATGTAACTTCATCTGAAACAGATGGAAACAGGTTTGTACTCGAAAGAATTACAAACCTCCCTATCTCTGTAAACTCCTCCAACCAGTACAACTATCACGATCTTTGTAACCATCTCCAGACCCTACACCCCTCGCTATCTCTGTAAACTCCTCCAGCCCCTACACCCCTCACTATCTCTGTAACCAACTTCACTCAATACAAACCGCCCTATCTCTGTAAACTGCTCCAGCCCCTACAACCCATCCTATCACAGTAAACTCCTCCAGGCCCTAGAAATCCCCCTATCTATGTAACCTCCTCCAGCCCCTACAAACCTCCCTATCTCGGTGAACTCCTCCAGCCGCTACACCACTCCCTATCTCTGTAACCTCCTCCAGCACCTACACACCTCCCTATCTCGGTAACCTACTCCACTCACTACAACCCTACGTTTTAAAAAAGGCTTGGCCTAATTAGCCAAGTGGTTATGGTATTGGGTTTGTAACCCCAAGATCAAGAGTTCAAATCTCATAATGGCAAACTATGAAACAATGTAACTTCATCTGAAACAGATGGAAACAGGTTTACTCAAAAAAGAGTATCAAGAGTTCATTTTGGCCTAAATAGCCAAGTGGTTATGGTAATGGGTTTGTAACCCCAAGATCAAGAGTTCAAATCTCACAATGGCAAAACAATGAAATGGAAGAGACATTGAACAAATATTTCCTGGGCCTGGCCAAGTTGGCCATTAACAGGTCCAGGCAGCGGGCGATCGACGGGGGAGTCCCGCCCGATTGTTTGTCCCTCTTCCGCGGCTACGTTCGCTGCCGGATGTCCCTGGAGAAGGAGCACGCGGTGTCTGCTGGCACTCTCGAGGCCTTCCGTGCTCGGTGGGCACCGCGGGGACTGGGGTGTTTTGTTGACCCCTTTAATCACATTTTGATTTAAAGTTTGTAAGTTTCCTTTAAACTTTGTTCTTGGTTTTACAGCTGACCTGAATTAGGGGCTGTGCCTGATTTATCCCAATTTTGTTGATTTGGTTTTCATTTAAAAGATTATCAAGAGTTCAAATCTCACAATGGGAAACAATATAACTTAATCTGAATACGAACAGATGGAAACGGGTTTGTACTCGAAAGAGTTACATCTTAGGGAGGATGGTCAGGCGCTAGTGTGCCTACGCACACAGGTGGCGACTTTCCGCCTTCAGACCCTGCAGCGATACCTCTACGTCGAGCCTCCTCCTAGATGGTGTGCCCTGACGATGTATTTCTTCCGTCAGGTGCACGGCCTGAATTATGACGTGCAGCTCCTGTTTATAGAACAGCTGGGCCTCGGTGGCTCCTTGCAGGCGTTGCCCGTCTTTTACCAGGACCTGATCAAAGTCTGGAAAGTGGTCGCCTCGCGACGCAGCTCTCCCCCGTCAGGAGTAGCGGCTATCGTCAGAGAGCCGCTGCTCAGGAATCCGCCCCTCCGTCCTTTTCAGGAGAGGAAAGGAGGGCTGTGGCCGCAGGGGTGACCAGGATCGGGGACGTGCTGGGTGGCAGAGGACTGGGCTGGATGCTCCCACAGGAGTTGGTGCGACACGCGTCTGTGAGTGTCCAGGTCGCAGCCGATGCCATCCAAGACCTGAGAATGGTCGTGCTCGGACCCGACGTTACTTTGGGTCTTGAGGCGGCCCAGGTGCGCGGTGGTCTTCCGTCTGAGCGTTCCCCTGTTCGGACAGAATTCCATATTGGCCCCAAGCCCCGAACCCTCCCTCGGGTGCTGGTGCCCCGCAATATGAGCCGCCTCGGGGACATGCCCTCTGTGCCTTTTGGCACAGCAAAGAGGGGCTTTTTGTACGGACTGCTGCTGCACACCTTCCATTTTCTCGCCCTTGTCCGTCGACCGGACACGCCCTGGCGTGCCTTGTTGCCGTCCGGCGGCGGAAGCCCCCGATGGGAGGCCCTCTACGGAGGTGTCCTCCCCCTTTCTATCGGAGACCTGGGTTGGAGGGTGTTGCATGCAGCAGTCCCTTATAATAAGAGGATGCATTGGTTCGCGGACTCTCAGGACACGTGCCCTTTTTGCGGTCTTGTGGAGTCCGTGGACCATGTATACATAGGGTGTTGTAGGCTGCACTCCCTTTTTAGTTATTTGAAAAACCTTTTATTGATGTTTTGTTTGCACTTCAGCCCCACGCTCCTGATCTATGGGCACCCGGTGCGGAAGGGGGTCGGGAAGGAGGAGGACCTCCTCGTGAACCTGCTCCTGGGCCTGGCCAAGTTGGCCATTAACAGGTCCAGGCAGCGGGCGATCGACGGGGGAGTCCCGCCCGATTGTTTGTCCCTCTTCCGCGGCTACGTTCGCTGCCGGATGTCCCTGGAGAAGGAGCACGCGGTGTCTGCTGGCACTCTCGAGGCCTTCCGTGCTCGGTGGGCACCGCGGGGACTGGGGTGTTTTGTTGACCCCTTTAATCACATTTTGATTTAAAGTTTGTAAGTTTCCTTTAAACTTTGTTCTTGGTTTTACAGCTGACCTGAATTAGGGGCTGTGCCTGATTTATCCCAATTTTGTTGATTTGGTTTTCATTTAAAAGATTATCAAGAGTTCAAATCCCACAATGGCAAACTATGAAACAACTTAACTTCATCTGAAACAGATGGAAATGGGTTTGCTTGGCCTAAATAGCCAAGTGGTTATGGTACTGGGTTTGTAACCCCAAGACTCAAGAGTTCAAATCTCACAATGGCAAACTATGAAACAATATAACTTCATCTGAAACAGATGGAAACAGGTTTACTCAAAAAGAGTATCAAGAGTTCAAATCTCACAATGGCAAACTATGAAACAATGTAACTTCATCTGAAACAGATTGAAACGGGTTTGTACTCAAAAAGAGTTACCGGTCTTGTGGAGTCCGTGGACCATGTATACATAGGGTGTTGTAGGCTGCACTCCCTTTTTAGTTATTTGAAAAACCTTTTATTGATGTTTTGTTTGCACTTCAGCCCCACGCTCCTGATCTATGGGCACCCGGTGCGGAAGGGGGTCGGGAAGGAGGAGGACCTCCTCGTGAACCTGCTCCTGGGCCTGGCCAAGTTGGCCATTAACAGGTCCAGGCAGCGGGCGATCGACGGGGGAGTCCCGCCCGATTGTTTGTCCCTCTTCCGCGGCTACGTTCGCTGCCGGATGTCCCTGGAGAAGGAGCACGCGGTGTCTGCTGGCACTCTCGAGGCCTTCCGTGCTCGGTGGGCACCGCGGGGACTGGGGTGTTTTGTTGACCCCTTTAATCACATTTTGATTTAAAGTTTGTAAGTTTCCTTTAAAACTTTGTTCTTGGTTTTACAGCTGACCTGAATTAGGGGCTGTGCCTGATTTTTCCCAATTTTGTTGATTTGGTTTTCATTTAAAAGATTATCAAGAGTTCAAATCTCACAATGGCAAACTATGAAACAATGTAACTTCATCTGAAACAGATTGAAACGGGTTTGTACTCAAAAAGAGTTACCGGTCTTGTGGAGTCCGTGGACCATGTATACATAGGGTGTTGTAGGCTGCACTCCCTTTTTAGTTATTTGAAAAACCTTTTATTGATGTTTTGTTTGCACTTCAGCCCCACGCTCCTGATCTATGGGCACCCGGTGCGGAAGGGGGTCGGGAAGGAGGAGGACCTCCTCGTGAACCTGCTCCTGGGCCTGGCCAAGTTGGCCATTAACAGGTCCAGGCAGTGGGCGATCGACGGGGGAGTCCCGCCCGATTGTTTGTCCCTCTTCCGCAGCTACGTTCGCTGCCGGATGTCCCTGGAGAAGGAGCATGCGGTGTCTGCTGGCACTCTCGAGGCCTTCCGTGCTCGGTGGGCACCGCGGGGACTGGGGTGTTTTGTTGACCCCTTTAATCACATTTTGATTTAAAGTTTGTAAGTTTCCTTTAAAACTTTGTTCTTGGTTTTACAGCTGACCTGAATTAGGGGCTGTGCCTGATTTTTCCCAATTTTGTTGATTTGGTTTTCATTTAAAAGATTATCAAGAGTTCAAATCTCACAATGGCAAACTATGAAACAATGTAACTTCATCTGAAACAGATTGAAACGGGTTTGTACTCAAAAAGAGTTACCGGTCTTGTGGAGTCCGTGGACCATGTATACATAGGGTGTTGTAGGCTGCACTCCCTTTTTAGTTATTTGAAAAACCTTTTATTGATGTTTTGTTTGCACTTCAGCCCCACGCTCCTGATCTATGGGCACCCGGTGCGGAAGGGGGTCGGGAAGGAGGAGGACCTCCTCGTGAACCTGCTCCTGGGCCTGGCCAAGTTGGCCATTAACAGGTCCAGGCAGCGAGCGATCGACGGGGGAGTCCCGCCCGATTGTTTGTCCCTCTTCCGCAGCTACGTTCGCTGCCGGATGTCCCTGGAGAAGGAGCACGCGGTGTCTGCTGGCACTCTCGAGGCCTTCCGTGCTCGGTGGGCACCGCGGGGACTGGGGTGTTTTGTTGACCCCTTTAATCACATTTTGATTTAAAGTTTGTAAGTTTCCTTTAAACTTTGTTCTTGGTTTTACAGCTGACCTGAATTAGGGGCTGTGCCTGATTTATCCCAATTTTGTTGATTTGGTTTTCATTTAAAAGATTATCAAGAGTTCAAATCTCACAATGGCAAACTATGAAACTATGTAACTTCATCTGAAACAGATGGAAACAGGTTTGTACTCGAAAGAGTATCAAGAGATCAAATCTCACAATGGCAAAACTATGAAACAATGTAACTTCATCTGAAACACATGGAAACGGGTTTGTACTTGAAAGAGTTACATGTTAACCTCTAAGACCCGGTGCGGAAGGGGGTCGGGAAGGAGGAGGACCTGCTCCTGGGCCTGGCCAAGTTGGCCATTAACAGGTCCAGGCAGCGGGCGATCGACGGGGGAGTCCCGCCCGATTGTTTGTCCCTCTTCCGCGGCTATGTTTGCTGCCGGATGTCCCTGGAGAGGGAGCACGCGGTGTCTGCTGACACTCTCGAGGCCTTCCGTGCTCGGTGGGCACCGCGGGGACTGGGGTGTTTTGTTGACCCCTTTAATCACATTTTGATTTAAAGTTTGTAAGGATCCTTTAAACTTTGTTCTTGGTTTTACAGTTGACCTGAATTAGGGGCTGTGCCTGATTTATCCCAATTTTGTTGATTTGGTTTTCATTTTAAAAGATTATCAAGAGTTCAAAGGCCTTCCGTGCTCGGTGGGCACCGCGGGGACTGGGGTGTTTTGTTGACCCCTTTAATCACATTTTGATTTAAAGTTTGTAAGGTTCCTTTAAATTTTTGTCCTTGGTTTTACAGCTGACCTGAATTAGGGGCTGTGCCTGATTTATCCCAATTTTGTTGATTTGGTTTTCATTTAAAAGATTATCAAGAGATCAAATCTCACAATGGCAAACTATGAAACAATGTAACTTCATCTGAAACAGATGGAAACAGGTTTGTACTCGAAAGAATTACAAACCTCCCTATCTCTGTAAACTCCTCCAACCAGTACAACTATCACGATCTTTGTAACCATCTCCAGACCCTACACCCCTCGCTATCTCTGTAAACTCCTCCAGCCCCTACACCCCTCACTATCTCTGTAACCAACTTCACTCAATACAAACCGCCCTATCTCTGTAAACTGCTCCAGCCCCTACAACCCATCCTATCACAGTAAACTCCTCCAGGCCCTAGAAATCCCCCTATCTATGTAACCTCCTCCAGCCCCTACAAACCTCCCTATCTCGGTGAACTCCTCCAGCCGCTACACCACTCCCTATCTCTGTAACCTCCTCCAGCACCTACACACCTCCCTATCTCGGTAACCTACTCCACTCACTACAACCCTACGTTTTAAAAAAGGCTTGGCCTAATTAGCCAAGTGGTTATGGTATTGGGTTTGTAACCCCAAGATCAAGAGTTCAAATCTCATAATGGCAAACTATGAAACAATGTAACTTCATCTGAAACAGATGGAAACAGGTTTACTCAAAAAAGAGTATCAAGAGTTCATTTTGGCCTAAATAGCCAAGTGGTTATGGTAATGGGTTTGTAACCCCAAGATCAAGAGTTCAAATCTCACAATGGCAAAACAATGAAATGGAAGAGACATTGAACAAATATTTCCTGGGCCTGGCCAAGTTGGCCATTAACAGGTCCAGGCAGCGGGCGATCGACGGGGGAGTCCCGCCCGATTGTTTGTCCCTCTTCCGCGGCTACGTTCGCTGCCGGATGTCCCTGGAGAAGGAGCACGCGGTGTCTGCTGGCACTCTCGAGGCCTTCCGTGCTCGGTGGGCACCGCGGGGACTGGGGTGTTTTGTTGACCCCTTTAATCACATTTTGATTTAAAGTTTGTAAGTTTCCTTTAAACTTTGTTCTTGGTTTTACAGCTGACCTGAATTAGGGGCTGTGCCTGATTTATCCCAATTTTGTTGATTTGGTTTTCATTTAAAAGATTATCAAGAGTTCAAATCTCACAATGGGAAACAATATAACTTAATCTGAATACGAACAGATGGAAACGGGTTTGTACTCGAAAGAGTTACATCTTAGGGAGGATGGTCAGGCGCTAGTGTGCCTACGCACACAGGTGGCGACTTTCCGCCTTCAGACCCTGCAGCGATACCTCTACGTCGAGCCTCCTCCTAGATGGTGTGCCCTGACGATGTATTTCTTCCGTCAGGTGCACGGCCTGAATTATGACGTGCAGCTCCTGTTTATAGAACAGCTGGGCCTCGGTGGCTCCTTGCAGGCGTTGCCCGTCTTTTACCAGGACCTGATCAAAGTCTGGAAAGTGGTCGCCTCGCGACGCAGCTCTCCCCCGTCAGGAGTAGCGGCTATCGTCAGAGAGCCGCTGCTCAGGAATCCGCCCCTCCGTCCTTTTCAGGAGAGGAAAGGAGGGCTGTGGCCGCAGGGGTGACCAGGATCGGGGACGTGCTGGGTGGCAGAGGACTGGGCTGGATGCTCCCACAGGAGTTGGTGCGACACGCGTCTGTGAGTGTCCAGGTCGCAGCCGATGCCATCCAAGACCTGAGAATGGTCGTGCTCGGACCCGACGTTACTTTGGGTCTTGAGGCGGCCCAGGTGCGCGGTGGTCTTCCGTCTGAGCGTTCCCCTGTTCGGACAGAATTCCATATTGGCCCCAAGCCCCGAACCCTCCCTCGGGTGCTGGTGCCCCGCAATATGAGCCGCCTCGGGGACATGCCCTCTGTGCCTTTTGGCACAGCAAAGAGGGGCTTTTTGTACGGACTGCTGCTGCACACCTTCCATTTTCTCGCCCTTGTCCGTCGCCCGGACACGCCCTGGCGTGCCTTGTTGCTGTCCGGCGGCGGAGGCCCCCGATGGGAGGCCCTCTACGGAGGTGTCCTCCCCCTTTCTATCGGGGACCTGGGTTGGAGGGTGTTGCATGCAGCAGTCCCCTATAATAAGAGGATGCATAGGTTCACGGACTCCCAGGACACATGCCCTTTTTGCGGTCTTGTGGAGTCCGTGGACCATGCATACATAGGGTGTGGTAGGTTGCATTCCCTTTTTAGTTACTTGAAAAACCTTTTATTGATGTTTTGTTTGCACTTCAGCCCCACGCTCCTGATCTATGGGCACCCGGTGCGGAAGGGGGTCGGGAAGGAGGAGGACCTCCTCATGAACCTGCTCCTGGGCCTGGCCAAGTTGGCCATTAACAGGTCCAGGCAGCGGGCGATCGACGGGGGAGTCCCGCCCGATTGTTTGTCCCTCTTCCGCTGCTACGTTCGCTGCCGGATGTCCCTGGAGAGGGAGCACACGGCATCTGCTGATACTCTCGAGGCCTTCCGTGCTCGGTGGGCACCGCAGGGACTGGTGTGTTTTGTTGACCCCTTTAATCACATTTTGATTTAAAGTTTGTAAGTTTTCTTTAAACTTTGTCCTTGGTTTTACAGCTGACCTGAATTAGGGGCTGTGCCTGATTTATCCCAATTTTGTTGATTTGGTTTTCATTTAAAAGATTATCAAGAGTTCATCTTCTTAACAATCTCATTGAGGCAATTGTGAATTCAGTTTGTTGCTTGACACTGAGGAGAGAAGGTGTGTGTTGTTGGTGCTCCTCAGTGTTTCTGTGACTGATACTACTGCTGCTTTGGGGTTGTTGCTTCTGCTGCTGTTGCTGCTTCTGCTGCTGCCTTGCCCCTGTTTGAGCCAAGGGAGAGAGAGGGAGAGAGGAACAACTGCTGCTGCTTTGGCGTTGTTGCTTCTGCTGCTGTTGCTGCTTCTGCTGCTGCTCCTCCAGTGCTGCTGCTTTGCCCCTGTGGTGCCAAAGGAGAGAAAGGGAGAGAAGAGAACAGTTGCTGCTGTTGCTACAGGACAGGAAGGCCAGGAGGCCAGGACTGAGTTGAAAAACAACATCCTAGGTGGGTGTCTGAACTGTGTATTTTTGTTTAAGGTGGGGGCAATTAAGGACTGTGTTTTGTAGGGGGAGGCAAGAAGACTGCCAGAGGGGTTGGGGAAGGAAGAGAGGGAGGGTGTGTGTGTGTGCTGAAACCATCTTTCTGCCGCCCCTCCCCCAACCCAGCCCTTTTCCTGGTAAGGCCAGCAGTAGCTGGTGAAGACATCGCCTCCCCCTGCCTGAAGAACATCAGGCCCCCACCCACCGTCCATCCACCATCAAGGACACCCACCTGGACATTTACCTCTTTCCTTCCTGTGCCTCCCTGTCTTTTACTCCTCTCCCTCTTCTCCTCTCCTGCCTAAAAGAGGGGAGGCTGTTTCTACCTCTCTCCCCCACCCCCTTTCCTCCCTAGGGAGAAACACTACGTATACTTTTTAAAAAAAAAAAAATATATATATATATATATATATTAAAAATTTAAAAAAAACAAAATGGCCAATCCTTCCCAGGGTGGGCGTGGCTCTGGCCCTAAGGCCAATTCACCATCGCCTGTGGCCGGGCCCTCGAGGGCTAATGTGGAGGCGGTTTTGTCACCGGTGGCAGGGCCTCAAAAAAAGAAAACCTATGCGGGGGTGGCTGCTTCTGTGGCTCCAGCTGCTCCCGCTGCCCTGTCACCTTTCCGCCTCCTCACCAGGGCCCTTGGGGTAAAGAGCTATGCTCACCCTGAAATGACAATAGAGGCCTGCGTAAAGGCTATGGCTGGGGTCGTCGGCCCCTCAGCCATTGTCGCGGCCTCTAAAATGTATGGGAAGGCCATATTCTTCTTGAGGTCCGAGCGGGCGGTGCACCTCGCCCTGCAAAAAGGACTCACTGTGGGCGGGACTTTTCTGGCGGTGGATCCCCTTGAGGCCACCGCCTAGAGAATTATTATTTCGAACATCCCACCTATTCTATCCAGTGAGCTCCTCCTCCCCCACCTTAATAAACTGGGGGAGGTCAGGTCGGGGGTTGCACCAATCCCGCTCGGCCTCAAAGACTCGGCCCTCCGCCACGTGTACTCCTTCCGGCCCCAGGTATTTGTCCGCTTGGCCCAGGAGGAGTGCCTGGAGGGGGCCTTCACTATCAATTTTGAGGGGACCGCCTATCGGGTCTTCTGGACCGCGGAGGGCGTGCGGTGCCATGCTTGTAAGGAGGTGGGGCACGTGAGGAAGAACTGCCCCCCCCAAGGCCATGAGCCCCACCCAAGCGGCCGCAGCTGGCACGGCCCCTCCTCCCCCCGCCACCACTCCATCTCCCTCCCCGCAAGGGGAAGCGACGCCGGCGGCCACTGCCATCTCGGCTGCCGGTGAGGCGGGGGGAGAGCCCCTGCGCCGTAAGAAGGCGCGGAGGAAGACCCGCAACCTGGAGGCGGCCCCTGAAACGCCCCAAAACTCCCAAACACCTGCAAGTACCGGCTCGGGGGTAAAAACATCTTCCGGCCCTGGCGTCGTCCCTGCGTGTGCTCCCGGGGCCGGCGGGGAAAAGACGCGGGACCCCGAGCTGGTTATAGAGAAACCCAAACCCCAGAGGGTGGAGTATCCGGGAAGGCTGGACAAGGAGGAGTGGGCCTCGGAGATGGAGGTCTCCCTAACCCCCAGCCTGACCCGGAAGAGACGTGACGCTTCGGAGGAGGAAGTGGGCGACGCCCAAACTGAAGAAGTTGGGTGTGTCCCTTCCCTCGGTGAAGAGGTGGTGGCGTCTCCACCAAGTAAAACCTCGCCCTGTCCTCTGGGGAACCCGAAACCCCTGCACCTACTCCCACCACTGTTCCCCTCGTCAACCTGCTGCAGTCCCCTGAACAGGGCCCCTCGGGGGTCACTGAGGGCACCTCCCTTGAGGTGGTGCCTGACTCAGGAACCCTCGATACCCCCGAGGTACCTTCTGGCTCGTCGGGGGACTGTAGCTTTCAAAATTTAAAAAATGTTAACGGGTCATTGGGTGGCGGTGAGAAGGAAGGCCTTCCCGCTCCCTCCCAAACCTCAGCACCGGGCATCCTAGTTTTAGGTCAGGAGCTTGTCCTGAGCTCCCCGGACGACCCGGTGCCGGGAGGAGAGCGGGCATCAGAACTGCCGCTGCCCTCTGACCCAAAACCTTTAGAGGAGACCAGAGAGGACCCCTCTGGCCTTGATCCTGGGGTTGGGATCAAGGTACAGGTGGAGCCAACTGGCAGCTCCGAATCAGCCCCCGTACTCAATGCGGGGAAGGGGTCGGAAGCTGGAGGCGACGACCTGGAGGAGCACGGGGTGTCCGTGGTGAGTGCTGGAGATTATGCTGAGTCGCTCTCGAGCGAGGTGGTGGATCCCCTGGTGCCCTCCACTGACTCCCCTCTCATCCCCCCAAGGGAACTCCGGGACTTTTTGGCGAGTCATCGCGGTCGCCGAGACAGGGTTCAGTTGGCCTTGGACCGGTGGCATTAGTTTCCGCTGGTGTTCTGGTCCACTCGCGAGGCTCTCAAAGCTCCCGAGTTGGATAGGAACGCGCGGCGGAGGGTCCAAACATTTCTCGCTGGGCTCCTGAAGGAGAGGAAGGACTAAAAAATCCTCTTCTTTTTTATTTAAGGAGAAGGTTTGATGTACCTTTGACAATGAAGACAACTATAGCCAGCCTCAACATCCGCGGCAGCAGGGGCGCACAGCGCAGGTTCCAGAACTTCTCGGTCCTCGGACGGGAAGTATGCGTTGTGCTTCCTGCAAGAAACCCATACCGTTCCGGGAGACGAAGCCACGTGGCTCCTGGAGTGGCGAGGGGGGGTCTACATGAGTCACCTGGCCTCCAATTCGGGCGGGGTGGCTATCTTGTTGGCCCCGCATTTTCAGCCGGAGATCTTGGGGGTCAAGGAGCCGGTGCCAGGCCGGTTGCTGCACCTGACTGTGCGTCTGGCGGGGGGGCGGTGCTTCACTTTGTGAATGTGTACGCTCCCCTGGGCACGCAGCAGCAAGCGAGCTTCTTTGAAGAAGTATCCACTCATCTCGGCTCCATCGACGCTGGCGAGTGCATCGTCCTCGGGGGGGATTTTAATTGCACCCTCGGGGTCTGGGACCGTCACGGTACCCCGCACTGCACGCGAGGTGTGAGTAAGTTGCGGGACCTGGTCAGGTCCTTCGACTTAGTGGATGTCTGGCGAAATCTCCATCCTGACTCCAGCGTGTTCACATTTGTGTCACCTGGAGTCGGAGCGTCCAGACTCGACCGCCTTTACGTTTCGAAGGCGTACGTGTCCTGCGTTCCGGCTGCTTCTATGCAGCAGGTTCCGTGCACGGACCACCGTCTGGTGTGGGCGGAGCTCACTTCGTTCTGCGCTCGGACGGGGTCCGTGTACTGGCATTTTCACAACCTGTTGTTGGAGGACCAGCGGTTCCTGGACTCGTTCCGTCGCTTCTGGGCCGGCTGGAGAAGGAAGCGGGGAGGCCTCCCCTCCTTGAGGCTATGGTGGGACGTGGGCAAGACTCACGTCCGAGTTTTCTGTCAAGAGTACGCAAAGGGGTTGACAAAGAGACGCAAATCCAGGGTCGAGGAGTTGGAGAAGGAGGTGCTCGACCTGGAGGCACGTCTCCATCAGCCTAATGCGGACGCGGACCCGGCCCTGGGGTCGGTGTACAATGAGAAGAAGGGCACACTGCGGGACCTGCAACTGGTCGGGTCTCGGGGCGCGTTCGTGAGGTTGCGGATCCGGTTCCTCAAGGAGATGGACCGCGGCTCCCCCTTCTACTCGCTGGAAAAAAGGCACGGGGTCCGTAAGCAGCTCTTTACGCTGCTGGCCGACGACGGATCCCTTGTCTCGGATCCGGAGGGCATCAGGGCCATTGCCCGAGATTACTACACTGCCCTGTTCTCTCCGGATCCGTCCAGTGAGGAGGCTTGCAGAGTTTTGTGGGAGGACCTGCCGCAGGTCGGCTCGGAGTGCGCCGGAAAGCTCGACTCCCCTATAAGTCTGGGGGAGCTGACCGGCGCACTCGACGGTCTTTCTAGGGGCAAAACCCCGGGACTAGACGGGCTGACCGTGGAGTTCTTCAGGGCATTCTGGGACGTCTTGGGGAGCGACTTCGCGGGGGTCCTGGGGGAGAGCATCGCTACCGGGGAGATGCCCCTTTCGTGGCGCAGGGCCGTGATTGCCCTGCTGCCGAAGAAGGGGGATCTCCGCCTTCTAAAAAACTGGCGCCCGGTCTCCCTCCTCAGCACGGACTACAAAATCTGCGCCCGAGCCATGTCTTCTCGACTCGGCACCGTGCTGGACCACATGATCCACCCTGACCAGTCCTACACCGTCCCGGACCGAACCATTTATGATAACATCCATCTGGTCCGGGACATCATCCACCATTCCCAGAGGGCTGGTCTGTCGAGCGCCTTCCTGTCTCTCGATCAGGAGAAGGCGTTCGACAGGGTGGATCACGAATACTTACTCGGAACTCTGCGAGCTTTTGGGTTCGGGACGCATTTTGTCGCCCGGATCCGACTTCTATACACCGCCGCGGAGTGTCTAGTGAAAGTTAGCGGGTCCCTGACGGCGCCCCTTCGCTTTGGGAGAGGGGTACGTCAGGGCTGCCCCCTGTCTGGCCAGTTGTATTCTATTTGCGTGGAGCATTTCCTGCGCCTCTTGCGGTGGAAGTTGTCGGGATTGGTTCTGCGCAGGCCGGGCATCGGGGTGGTCCTTTCGGCTTATGCCGATGACGTGCTCCTTATGTTTAGTGACTCGGCTGACCTGCGGAGCATGCGCGAGTGCCAGGAGGTCTACTCTGCCGCTTCTTCTGCCAGGGTCAACTGGGGTAAATATTCTGGACTCCTGGTCGGTCAGTGGCAGATGGATCCCCTACCCGAGGAGCTCAGGCCTTTCACCTGGAGCAGGACCAGCCTCCTCTACCTGGGGGTCCATCTCTGCCCCGCTGAGGAATCCTGGCCGGCAAACTGGCAGGAACTGGAGACGAAAGTCACCGCTCGCCTGCGGTGCTGGACAGGACTGCTCCGAGTGCTATCTTACCGAGGTCGAGTTCTGGTCATAAACCAGCTGATCGTCGCCATGTTGTGGTATCGGCTGGTCACTTTGACCCCTCCCCCGGACTTTGTCACAAGAATCCAGAGATTGTTAGTTGACTTCTTCTGGGACAAAAGATTGCACTGGGTCGCTGCCGAGGTTCTGAGTCTCCCACTTAGGGAGGGTGGTCAGGCGCTAGTGTGCCTACGCACACAGGTGGCGACTTTCCGCCTTCAGACCCTGCAGCGATACCTCTACGTCGAGCCTCCTCCTAGATGGTGTGCCCTGATGACGTATTTCTTCCGTCAGGTGCACGGCCTGAATTATGACGTGCAGCTCCTGTTTATAGAACAGCTGGGCCTCGGTGGCTCCTTGCAGGCGTTGCCCGTCTTTTACCAGGACCTGATCAAAGTCTGGAAAGTGGTCGCCTCGCGACGCAGCTCTCCCCCGTCAGGAGTAGCGGCTATCGTCAGAGAGCCGCTGCTCAGGAATCTGCCCCTCCGTCCTTTTCAGTGGTTGGCGGAGAGGAGGGCATTGGCCGCAGGGGTGACCAGGATCGGGGACGTGCTGGGTGGTGGAGGACTGGGCTGGATGTTCCCGCAGGAGTTGGCGCGACGCGCGTCTGTGAGTGTCCAGGTCGCAGCCGATGCCATCCAAGACCTGAGAACGGTCGTGCTCGGACCCGACGTTATTTTGGGTCTTGAGGCGGCCCAGGTGCGCGGTGGTCTTCCGTCTGAGCGTTCCCCTGTTCGGACAGAATTCCACATTGGCCCCAAGCCCCGAACCCTCCCTCGGGTGCTGGTGCCCCACAATATGAGCCGCCTCGGGGACATGCCCTCTGTGCCTTTTGGCACGGCAAAGAGGGGCTTTTTGTACGGACTGCTGCTGCACACCTTCCATTTTCTCGCCCTTGTCCGTCAACCGGACACGCCCTGGCGTGCCTTGTTGCCGTCCGGCGGCGGAGGCCCCCGATGGGAGGCCCTCTACGGAGGTGTCCTCCCCCTTTCTATCGGGGACCTGGGTTGGAGGGTGTTGCGTGCAGCAGTCCCTTATAATAGGAGGACTCTCAGGACACGTGCCCTTTTAGCGGTCTTGTGGAGTCCGTGGACCATGTATACATAGGGTGTTGTAGACTGCACTCCCTTTTTAGTTATTTGAAAAACCTTTTATTGATGTTTTGTTTGCACTTTAGCCCCACGCTCCTGATCTATGGGCACCCGGTGCGGAAGGGGGTCGGGAAGGAGGAGGACCTCCTCGTGAACCTGCTCCTGGGCCTGGCCAAGTTGGCCATTAACAGGTCCAGGCAGCGGGCGATCGACGGGGGAGTCCCGCCCGATTGTTTGTCCCTCTTCCGTGGCTACGTTCGCTGCCGGATGTCCCTGGAGAAGGAGCACGCGGTGTCTGCTGGCACTCTCGAGGCCTTCCGTGCTCGGTGGGCACCGCGGGGACTGGGGTGTTTTGTTGACCCCTTTAATCACATTTTGATTTAAAGTTTGTAAGGTTCCTTTAAACTTTGTTCTTGGCTTTACAGCTGACCTGAATTAGGGGCTGTGCCTGATTTATCCCAATTTTGTTGATTTGGTTTTCATTTAAAAGATTATCAAGAGTTCAAATCTCACAATGGCAAACTATGAAACAATGTAACTTCATCTGAATAGGAACAGATGGAAATGTGTTTGTACTCAATAGAGTTACATTAACAATGCAGACCTCCACTTGTGCTTCATTGCAGGCATGGTAGACGGGCCTCGGTGGCTCTTTGCAGGCGTTGCCCGTCTTTTACCAGGACCTGATCAAAGTCTGGAAAGTGGTTGCCTCGTGACGCAGCTCTCCCCCGTCAGGAGTAGCAGCTTTCGTTAGAGAGCCGCTGCTCAGGAATCTGCCCCTCCGTCCTTGTCAGTGGTTGGCGGAGACGAGGGCTGTGGCCGCAGGGGTGACCAGGATCGGGGACGTGCTGGGTGGCGGAGGACTGGGCTGGATGTCCCGGCAGGAGTTGGCGCGACGCGCGTCTGTGAGTGTCCAGGTCGCAGCCGATGCCATCCAAGACCTGAGAACGGTCGTGCTCGGACCCGACGTTATTTTGGGTCTTGAGGTGGCCCAGGTGCGCGGTGGTCTTCCGTCTGAGCGTTCCCCTGTTCGGACAGAATTCCACATTGGCCCCAAGCCCCGAACCCTCCCTCGGGTGCTGGTGCCCTGCAATATGAGCTGCCTCGGGGACATGACCTCTGTGCCTTTTGGCACAGCAAAGAGGGGCTTTTTGTACGGACTGCTGCTGCACACCTTCCATTTTCTCGCCCTTGTCCATCGACCGGACACGCCCTGGCGTGCCTTGTTGCTGTCCGGCGGCGGAGGCCCCCGATGGGAGGCCCTCTACGGAGGTGTCCTCCCCCTTTCTATCGGGGACCTGGGTTGGAGGGTGTTGCATGCAGAAGTCCCCTAAAGTAAGAGAATGCATAGGTTCACGGACTCTCAGGACACGTGCCCTTTTTGCTGTCTTGTGGAGTCCGTGGACCATGCATATATAGGGTGTTGTAGGCTGCACTCCCTTTTCAGTTATTTGAAAAACCTTTTACTGATGTTTTGTTTGCACTTCAGCCCCACACTCCTGATCTATGGGCACCCGGTGCGGAAGGGGGTCGGGAAGGAGGATGGCCTCCTCGTGAACCTGCTCCTGGGCCTGGCCAAGTTGGCCATTAACAGGTCCAGGCAGTGGGCGATCGGGGGAGTCCCGCCCGATTGTTTGTCCCTCTTCCGTGGCTACGTTCGCTGCCGGATGTCCCTGGAGAAGGAGCACGCGGTGTCTGCTGGCACTCTCGAGGCCTTCCGTGCTCGATGGGCACCGCGGGGACTGGTGTGTTTTGTTGACCCCTTTAATCACGATTTAAAGTTTGTAAGGTTCCTTTAAATTTTGTTCTTGGTTTTACAGCTGACCTGAATTAAGGGCTGTGCCTGATTTATCCCAATTTGTTTGATTTGGTTTAATTGGTTTCACTTAATAGATTATTGCCTTCAATTTCAACATGCTCGGATCCTATGCCTGCTGGGGTAGATAGGAATGAGTGATGTTGTTGTGACGTATCTGGTAGATCTGGGGTATTGTGCTGTTCTGCACCCAAGAAAAGGAAAGAAAACTGTTGAGAATGATTAAATCTCATGCAAAATGAGTTCTCGTCACGCACTCTGAAGACTGAGAACCATGATTGAGATGTCAGAACTTCTAACATGTTTAAAACCATAACCTTTGGGATTAACTGTATTCACTGACCTCGTTTTCCACCTTCTCTGATGCATTTTGGACCACTATGGGACTATGACCTTGGGTGTAAAAACTGCTATCTTCTTGACATCTATTTGCTTTAAGAGGACCTCAATGCAGCTATTTGAAAACATGGGGCTTTTTAGAACAATTGCTTTAGCCTGCTCCATCTTGTAATATATTCTGAAGTGAATCTTGCCTCCTCAAACCTTTCCCACTTTAGGATCCCACTGGAGGTTTTTAAAGTTGTGACCTAACAATGCAGTTATTACACACATAGGGAACTAACTTCTCTAAAATTAATGAATGCATCATGGTATTCTGAACGTGGTGGCTTGCAAATAAATTGTCTATTGTGAAGCTTGTTGTTCCCACTTCTGCTCCAGTATATATCTGGACTCTAGATGTTATTTTCTTTCACTGTTTTATATATACTAATTTGGTTTTGCATGCCTGCCAATCCTTTTATTAAGGACTTGCAGGTAGGGGTGGCAGAGAAATGATGGTTCAACAACATAGCTGCTCAGCAAATCCGTGTACTTGTATTATCAACCTGTGTCCCTTGTGTGCCAACTGGTCTCTGAATAAATATCATAGCAGGGAAATAAAATAAGAGGACAGGAGTTGTTTCTTCCTAATAATTACATTGCAAGCAGTATGGCTTGTAGGGAAGAAACATCAGAACACAATATAGGATGAAAGGAACTTTCATTGGTGTTACATTTAATGCAATATACGCTCACTACTTATGCTTGTTCTGTGGAAAAAGCGATTGCAGTTACTGACTGAAGTCTCATGTTTGTTTTCTCTTACTGCATGACTTCAGGTGTAGTTCTTTTAGGATGTTTTTCACTCTTCTGAAATCATCAGTGTTCAATTTTATATTGCATTTGTCAAGAAAATGTTTTGAATGTTTCAGGATTTCTGCACACGGTTCAGCATCATCATTTTACAGCCGCAGACCTGACAGAAGATAGTTTGCCTTGTGGTTTTAGTGCTTTAATTAGTAACAAGAGTTCCTGACTGGTACCCCATCTGCTGTTGGAAGCCAGAATGGCCAGGAGTGTTGTACTTATCACACAAGGACAGCGAACTCCAGGAATTTCTGGAAACATAGCCTTAAGAAACACATGCAGTGTTACAATCGAGTCAGCAGGTGTGAGCTAACTCCTCTCTTTGTCTCACTCCTGAGTTGGTTATAAACAGAGTTTGAATTTACAAGGGAGCTGATATTGCCACTTTAATATATATTGCTAAAACTCACTCAAGTAAGCATGCAGGAATTATTGACAAAAGATTTAAAATATACAAATATGTCCAACTACCCACTAATAAAAAAATAAGTCACACACACTCCACCCCACTCCGCCCCAAGCATGCAAAAAGAAGACATAAAATTCCACAGAGTACCAGATATAATAAACTTAGCCAAGTAACAAGTGAAGTTAGGCGAAAAAATCATTGTGTCCAAATGCTTGTTTATAGCTAAAGGGTCCCTTTCCACAGTAGTTGCTGCTTCTTGGGCTTTCTCACTGGAAATAATGGTGTTGATTCGGAACTCCCATTTGCAGCAATGAGGTCTTCCAGTGGGTTTTTCAAATCACAAACAGCTGTGCTTTGATAGAGGGTTTAGAAGAAAGAATGATGGGGTAAGGCTGTTGCCCCTGTGGCAGTCTCGCTCTCTCTCTCTCTCTCTCTCTGAATATTCAAAAATCCAGTATCTTTTTTATACTTGAGTTGGATCACATGACCGCTCTGAGACCTCCATAGACTGTGTCTCCATAAAAGCAACTTGTGTCCTTTGCAAATGCAAAAAAGTAGCTGCTGTAGCCTGTATCCTTTGTTCAGGAAAAGTTGCTTTTCAAAGAAGTTTAATACAAATGTATGTCCAGCTGATGGCATTATAAATTAATATTTTATATAATGCATCTTCATAACAAAAGACAGATTATAGGTCTCATCCTTTGAGGAATTAAGATGATAGGTTTGTTGAACAATAAATAATTTATATTTATCCATGCAAGAAAGAGAAACCACTAACCTTTTTGCCAAGCTTGAAAACTGTATATTTAATTATTCTACTTTTGCATTATGTAATCCTTTGGTCCTTTCTGATAGGTTGTTTTCAAAGGTAGATGTAACAAATATAGTTGATAGTATTACAATTTTGTTTAGTTCATAAAGAATTAAATAATAGACTACAGATCAAAGTTGATACAGGAAAGGAAGTTTATAGCCAAGAAATCTGGTACAATACTGTTTTACTCTAGAGCTCTTTGAGAATTTGAAGAGGAAGGTATAAATTAGTAATTTAGAGCTGCCTTTTGTAAATTCTGAGATTATATATTGCTGACTCTATTAAATAGTAAGAATAAAGACCAATGAATATTATGTCCAAAACAGAGAGCTTTGTTCTGCCATCATTTTGAGATAAATGATTTGTCAATTATAAAAACAAAAAAAATGCGGATGCTGGAAATCCAAAACAAAAACAGAATTACCTGGAAAAACTCAGCAGGTCTGGCAGCATCGGCGGAGAAGAAAAGAGTTGACGTTTCGAGTCCTCATGACCCTTCGACAGAACTTGAGTTCGAGTCCAGGAAAGAGCTGAAATATAAGCTGGTTTAAGGTGTGTGTGTGGGGGGCGGAGAGATAGAGAGACAGAGAGGTGGAGGGGGTTGGCGTGGTTGTAGCGACAAACAAGCAGTGATAGAAGCAGATCATCAAAAGATGTCAACAACAATAGTACAATAGAACACATAGGTGTTAAAGTTAAAGTTGGTGATATTATCTAAACGAATGTGCTAATTAAGAATGGATGGTAGGGCACTCAAGGTATAGCTCTAGTGGGTTTTTTTTTTATTTTATATAATGGAAATAGGTGGGAAAAGGAAAATCTTTATAATTTATTGGGAAAAAAAAGAAGGGGGAAACAGAAAGGGGGTGGGGATGGGGGAGGGGACTCACGACCTAAAGTTGTTGAATTCAATATTCAGTCCGGAAGGCTGTAAAGTCCCTAGTCGGAAGATGAATCAATTAGTTTATTTCCATTCAGAGAAATCATTAATTTCTCCATAATCTACATTGGGACTTGCACTGGACTGACTAATCTTACTTTATGATAGTGTATATTTTTGAGGTAAGGCTATGTGGCAATATGTAAATGTAAGACCCCTCTCTGGTCTAAAGTTTCTAGCCTCTACTCTGGGTATCATTGGCACAAAACAACTTAGATCTTGTTCCATGAAATGTGGTACCCGTTTATTAAAACAATGAGCAATAGTACATACTCATGATAATACCGGTTGCTTAGTTTCCTGTGAGTCAGAGTCTGTCTCGGTGGTCAATCTGCTGATGAAGCCTCCATGCATGACTTCTGAGTGACTGACAGGTCACTCTAACCAATGCAGCAATGATGTATTTGTGTGCTCTTTCTTTATATTGTTTTTGGGTCTGGTCATGTACCACATAAGGTAGTACCTATTTTTAGCCCATTTAATTGGTTTTCAATTACATCACTGTCCTTTTGACACTTTCTCCACATGCCTCCTATTTATTCCCCTTTGAAGGAATTTCAAGGTCCACGCTTGAATAAACATGGCCATTTAGCTTCACTTGTTATCTCCTGTGCTGTTATCAGTCCCTAAGGGCCAATAGAGGAAGACCAGGTTTATTAGCTGTAATGAGCAAAAAGGGATCTGTCTTTCTCACGGTCTGAGGCAAGCATTTCAGCACAGTTTTTAATCTTTTTTGCAGTAATTGCTGATTCTAGCAAGGTTCTGCCTTGGCTGATCATGCATATTACCCATCATGCATTCCTCCATGCCCATTATACACAGTTCTTAAGATGTCTTCGATCTCGAGCTACTTCTTTCACCTCGATGTTCCATGTTACTACCATGAGACAAAGTCTGCACACAGGGCCATATCACATTCGGTTTACAGTCAATAATATAAAAGAAATAAAGAAATAGTTACACGGTAAAAAAGTAAGTAATTCGTTGGCTTACATGGAGCAGCAATTTTCAAGCCAGCTACTATATTTCAACACAACATGTGCTTGCAGGCCATGTTATAATGGCCTGAAGTTAGGATTATCCTTGCAGAAGAATTCAAAACAAATGAGTGCATCAGACAGCAATCTCAGTGGGTAGTTAATGATGCATAATATTTAGAACTGTATTCACTTCATCTAATATTGTTGAACAACTAACATCTTTAACAAGTGTATGTATTTACCTTACATATATTTTTGTCCTAATTTTAAAGTTAGTCAGTCCTTTTTGTCAGTTATGACACAAACACCATTTCTCTGGCTCAGTGGGAGGACCAAGAGAGCAGCTGTTGAACCGCTGACATGGAATTTTACAGCACAAAAGGAGGCCATTTGGCCCATCATTGCATGCACTGACTCTTTGAAGGTAATCATATGCCACTGTCTTTTCCTAAAGCCCTGCAATTTTCTCCCCTTCAAGTATTCATCACTATTGCACTGTAACTGTTCGCTCGGGAGGGTGTGTACAAAAAACAAAGGTTAACACACTGTTTAAATCTCTTCAGGTTAGAAATGTTAGGGTGTATTAATGGAGAACCCAGGACCTTCTACTTTAGGGAACAATTGCTGTGCCACATTAGAAACATATTAAAATAAAATAAACTCCATATAAAAAAAAAGACATTTAACTCTAAAATATAGCACAAAAAAGTTCTAAAGATATTTTGAAAATACAAATTAAAATCACTGTCTAATGCCCAGTTTGTTGTTTTTTTTCATGTTTGACTTTAATGCCATATGGATTCTATGACAGAATAGTTAACATTTTTATAATAGTCCATGAAAATATTTAGGTCTGACTTAAGCACACTTGGCTTAATTTCATTGCTATTTGAAATAACACATTTTATTTGTCCTCTCAAACCATTTTTCTTTACAGAATAGCTATTTCTTCTTTCAATGTGAAATCAAATCATATAGATCAATATGCTGGTAGTTAGATTTGGTCATAATATGTATTAATTAAAAGCATGACATAACTGAATAGCATGACATCAAAATTGCAAACTCCTGTGTTTAAGTTAATGACTATATAGGCATGGATATAAATGTGCTTTGACCATTTGCAGATGGTTATCACAGTGAAGAGTTAACATTTGCTGAAAATTGTTTATAAACCAATCAATAGTTTAATCAATAGAGTGAGTCTATTCAGAACTTCTCTAAATATATGAAATGCAGAATAAAATGGGTTGTCTTTTCAAAGTGGTTCTTAATGATGAAACAAGCACTTGTGCTATAGAAGTAAATAAGAAATCATTCTGTTAGACAATCGGCATAACATTAAGCCAAATGTAAATAAGACACTATTAAACTGGATACTAAACTTGATAAAATTACTTGGATACAATGTATTCTAACTTGTATGTTTTGGATTTTTTTCTGAAGTGTTAAAAAGACTGACAGGAGAAACTGCAATGGAACAATGGGTTAAAAGCAAAAAACTGCAGATGCTGGAAATCCAAAACAAAAACAAAAATACCTGGAAAAACTCAGCAGGTCTGACAGCATCTGCGGAGAGGAACACAGTTAACGTTTCGAGTCCGTATGACTCTTCAACAGAACTTCTGTTGAAGAGTCATATGGACTCGAAACTTTCCTCTCCGTAGATGCTGTCAGACCTGCTGAGTTTTTCCATGGAACAATGGGTGATCTTTAAGAAGGTGTTTCAGGTACAGGCTATGTACATTCCAACAAGGATGAAAGGGAGGGAACCAAAGCCAGGACATTTTGGATGACCAGAGAGATACAGAATATTATAAAACAAAGAGTGTATAATGCATGTCAGGCCTGGTTCTTGCTTCAAGAATTCACCTAATATAATAAGCTGAGAGGCAAAGTGAATAGGAAATTAAGCTTGGCAAAGAGAAAATATGATAATAGAATGGTAGCATAAAAGGGAACCTAGAAATCTTGAATTGGCATGTCGTTGGTTATCCCTTGATTTGGGAATGATGTCTGCTTAGGGGCATGGGCTTCTGCCATGTCTCTTGATGTGACTCAGTGGGCAATTTTCATCCCACATATCTTTGGGTAGGTGGGGAGGGACATCACACTAAGTAGTGGGATCCAGAGTGCAGGACTTTCTTTCCTTCCCTGCCAACACTCTGCCTCATCATTAAGATGTTTGGACGCACTGTGTTGCAGCTTGATGGACAAGCTGTCGTCATCTTGAATGATCGGTAGCAAACTCCTCCCAGTCATTAAGGTCAATGCTTCTTTAAGGAGAGCTTCAGAGTATCTTTGAAGTGTTTTCTGGCAAATTGGCCATTTGAAAGTTGCAAGAGGAGGACCTGATGATTTTCAGCCATGTGGACACTGTAGCCAGTTGAAATTGATTTTGCAGGACTTGCCTCAATGATTGTGGACTTGGCTTGAAGAAGGATGCTAGTGTTTGTTTGATGGTTCTCCTTCCAGAGAATGTGACGGAAACATTGCTGATGGAATTTCTCTAGCTCTGTTATGTGTTGCCAATACACAGACCAGGCCTCGCTGCAGTACAGGAGTGTGGTAATGACATCTGTACACTTGGACTTTTGTTGACTTGTGGAGGACTTTGTTGTGAAACACTCATAGTTTGTAGAAGGCTGAACTGGCGCAGTTGATCCATTGTTGGATCTGCTCCTCAATGGTGGCCTTTTGAGACAGGTGACTGCTGTGGTGTGATAAGTGCTCAACATATTCCAGAGTTTCTCTGGAACGTAAATCAGAGGTGGAATATTTGGCTTGATATATAAGTTTTGTTTTGGTGACATTAAAGAAAAGGCCGAGTCTCTTGTATGCAGAATTGAAGTGATCACAAATGGCATGCTGATATGGTGCAGAGTGTGCAACAACATTGCAGTCATCCAAAACTGTAGGTCATAAACACTTATGGTGGCCAGTTTAATTTTGGCACGGTGGTGACTGAGGTTAAAGGGTTTTCCATCTAGATGGTATTTAATACTGACACTAGAGGGCAGTTGATCTTTGATGAAGTGAACAGTCACCAGGTAGATTGTAAATAGTCTGAGGACTATCACATAGCCTGGCTTGACACTTGTCTGGATTTTGAAGGCATCTGTTTCAGATCTCCCACTCAATTATTGAAAAAAATTGACAGGCATTTGGAGAGGTTTGAATTGCTTAAGAGCCAGTGCGGATTTGTAAAAGGCAAATTATATTTGACTAATTGAATTTTTTGATGAAGTAACAGAAAAGGTTGATGAAGGGAATATGTTGAATGTTGTCTATGTGGATTTTAAAAAGGCATTTAAGAAAATACCACATAAAAGGTTGGTTAACAAAATTGAAGCTCAGGAATAGGAGGGTTAGTGTCAACTTTGATAAACAATGGTTTAAGGACAGAAAACAGCAAGTCATGGTGAATTGTTTTTCAGTATGATTAACAGTAGTTTTCTTCAAGTGTTAGTGCTAAGACTACAGGTTTTCTGCTATCTATAAATGACTTGGATATTGGAATAGTGTAAAATTTATAAATTTTCTGACAATGCCAAACTTGGAGGTGTGACAAACAGTGAGGATGTTACCAGCTAACAGCAACAGGACATAGATAGGCAAGCAGAATGGGCAGACAAGTGGCTGATGGCATTTAATGCAGAGGAATGAGGACACATTTTGGCAGACAGGGAGAGGCAATATATACTAAATGACACTGTTCTAAAGATTGTGCAGGGACAGGTGGACCTGGAGGGTCATGTCCATAGATCTTTGAAGGTGACAGAACACATTGTCAGAGTAGTTAGCAAAGCATATGGGAGCTTGGGCTTCATAAATGGAGGTCTTGAGTACAAAAGCAGTGAAGTTAGGCTGAATGGTTATAAAACTCTGGTTAGGCCACAATTAGTACATTGCATCCAGTTCTGGTGACCACACTTTAGGAAGAATGTGAAGGTCCTTGAGAGGTGCAGAGGTGATTTACTAGGGTGATTCCAGGGATGAGGGATTACAGCTACAAAATTATGCTGGAGAAGTTAGGATTGTTCTCCTTGGAGCAAAGGAGGTTGAGGGGAGATTTGATTGAGGTATACAAGATTATGACAGATTTAGATAAGATAGACAAAGAAAAGTTGTCTCCATTAGCTAATGTTATGAACGCTCGGAGACACAGATGTAAAGTTTTGGAAAGGGATGCAAGAGTGATGTGAGGAAGAACTTTTTTACACAGTGAATGGTAGTGACCTAGAACTCATTGCTGTGAGAGTGGTAGAAATGGAGACAATCGATGATTGATAATCAAGGAAATTGGATTGGCAGTTGAGGGAAATAAACTTGCAGGGCTACAGGGATGGAGAGATTGTTCTACAGTGAGGCAGCATGAGCTCGATAGACCGAACGGTGGTCCCCTACACCATAATGACTCCATAACCCAATGACGAGGATTTTCAGCTCAGCGTACGAGCATGCACCCGACACGGCCAAGCGCGAAACAACGCTTGTCATCATGCACTCACATGATATTTCGGTCGGCATGCACCCGCGAGAGTTGGCAACATACCCGCTGACAGTTAAGGAGTCTATTAAGGCCATTAATTAATTAATTAACCCACATTTTTCCCTGCCTGTCCAACGTTATAGTTGGCGGGTGGATGAATAGGCAGGTGGCTTCTGAATTTTTTTGCGAAACCTCATCCATGGTGGGACCAGGTTTCCAACAGTAAATAAAAAATTTTAAAAAAATTTTAAATCAATTTAACATGATCTTCATGTGACTGAGTCACATGCGGGGACATGGTTATATCATTTCTAACATCTTTATGTGCCTTCAGGGAGCTTTCAGTGAGTGCTGTCCCGCACGGGTGCAGACTTCAACGCTCACACTCCTCCCGCCCCCTCCCTGGCAGTGCTGAGGCTCTCAGCGTGCATTTCACGCTGGTTGGCCGTTAATTGGTCAGCCAGAGTGAAATCGCAGTCAGGGCCCGATTGCAGGTGGCATATAATTTCGTGGCTGCTCTCGGGCCCACCCGCTGCGCCTGCCCTATGTTAGAATGTAACAATAATGCTAGTGTCTGGGCAGTTAGTGTGGACTTGAAAAATATTCTGCCTGAATCTAAAAATCTATTTCTATATTTATTCCATCAAGGTAAAATAAATGGATATACAATCATGTTTCTATAATACAAGCTTTCAGTGTGGGGTGTTAGAAGTTGCCAACAGCCCTCACTACATGCTGTTAGTTTCCCATTGCTTACAAGCTGGTTGGATGCTTGAACAGATGGCAGCCAGATCAGATGCTGAAACACATGTGGCTTCAATAACAATGACACACTTTTTCTTGTGAGGCTACTCTATTGGCTCCTGTCCAATTTATTTATTGTCCTTTAAAAGCAGTTGCTTTCATAACCATGAGCTTGAGCATCTTATTAACATACAAGGATTGAATTTTCTCAAAGCTTCTCTTACTCCACCACTTTGACAGACCCACCTGTTCATGCAAGTAGATAAATCCTGTTGAAGACACAGTGGCACTGCGGGGGAATTCAACCAAATTCCTGGAGATAATTTCTGCAATTTTTAGTGAGATGCACTGAAAGTTTAGTATCCTTACTTATCAGATACAGTTTTATATTAAACCCTAATGTTTATTGATTCTTGGTTCATTGGTCTGGAATTTGTGGCCAGTGGAGAAGGAATGATGCTTGCTGCTGACTTGGAGAAAAGCTGACCACAAAAATTTAACAGATTAGGGTATCAAGTCCCCCAAATCTAATGTGGCTTTAATTTTGGGACCATCTACATGGGATCTGTAGTGTTCAGCACCAACGAAGTGATCGAGCTGGCTGATCAGCTAATCAGGTTGAAAAATTCCCACTGACAGCAAACTATGAAGTTAAAACAATGGGTCATAAGTCACTTTTGTTTTTATAAAAAGCAAAATGAAGATTGGAACATACTCATGGAATTAAGATAGAAACTGAAATATCAGAAACTTTAAATAAAATGAAAAATATTTTTTGTATCTTAAAGCAAATTGACATTTTTAAGTGTTATTATGAATGACTGAGACTCCACACTTGTATAAAAAATAGTTTTTCAGGGTTAGAGAGGTTCTTCAACAATAATTTTGACCTTGTGTTCCATTAAAATCTCAGTTACATCTCATTCAACATGGCATAGCATTTTTAATGGTTCTTCCAGAAAGGATAGTTAAAGATCAAATCATTGATTTTATGTTGATTGGATCTGTAAAACCGCAACAGCACACCCTGTGGAGAATTGGAAAATCAATGGCAGCAACCTCAGGATTTCCACGTTTAACTGTGCATTTGTGGATGGCAGAAGCTATTGTCAGTTTTATACAGTAATGATGGTGAATGCTGACAGGTTTGTCATTTTAGCTGCATATTTCAGAATATGCCTTCTGGATCTCTGGTTCTGTGCTGAATTCATATAACTCTGTGTAAACTGATAAGCTTTAATATAAATTGCCAGCTTGCAATGTGTTGTAGTGCCACTTGCTCTTTTTCCAATGTTTCCATATAAATATCTTTGCATGGTGATGTTTTAGGGATTACAATTTTAACTGTACTGCTATACGCACAGTATTCATTCAGTGGAGCACTGTGATGTGATGGTGTGAATTCAGTCTTCCAAGGGAGGCACTCAACAACAGGCAAACATTTAGAATGTCAACACCCAAAATACCAACCAATTCCATTCCATAGGTGACTCATTGTTGCCCTAACAACCCAGCAACCATTTTCTACAGCACAGAATTTGATTTATTTTGTCTTCATTTTGATAAACAATCCTAAACAGACAGTTATCTAACACAATCACATGTGTGTGTGTGTGCTGTGGGAAACATTGCATTTTCTGGTCTTACATTAAGTATTTGCTTTTATATGCTTGGCATTCCTACGAGGCCATCCACCGAAGTTAATGTGAGAACTGGAGAAGTCCATAGAAATTTTGTCCAATTGTTCTTACTTGGATTGTGCAGTTTGAAATTGTGACTCATGGGTTGGAAAGAGCTGCTGTTAGCACTATTGCCTGGCTGGTAGATAAATTCTAAATGTGAACAACAAGACCTGTTACTAGCAGCGACTTGAGATATGAGAAATTGAATGGGAGTGTGGAATCAAACTTTATATGTGACCGACAAGGCTCCTTGGTCTGCCAACAACAGGTGAAAAAGCTTATACGGACATGGCCTTTAATGTCTAATAATTCACTTCTCTCTTTTCAGGATGTGGACACTGTTCCAGCAAGAGCTCGGAAGTCGACCATTAGTGGCTTCTGGTGCCTGACACTTGGATTGGTTATCCTTCTTTCTGGACTAATCTTGGGGGCTGTCTATGTCTACAAGCACTATTTTGTTGCTCGGGTATAGTATATATTTTATTGACTGAAAGTATAATGTTTCTTAAAATATGAAAAAAATTGTTTGACTATAACGAAATAACACCATAACTGCAAAAGGAGTCAACATTACCACCATGTGACATTGATTCACAAGACTTGGTTGCGGGGGGGGGGGGGGGGGGGGGGGGAGTCAATTTTCATTTTCTTACCATTACCAAAACAGAGCAGTAGACCAATGATATTTTGATTTCCCACTGGCCCCTGAGGCCCTCCTCCCTGCCCCACCCCGTTCACCCTTCGGCATGATTTTAAAGCAGGCCTCAAAATGGGTGACCAGTGGTCTCATCCAAAAAGAGATGAGGGGCTGATTTCTCGCAGAATTCCACGAAGTGCGGTAACAGGCGGGTAAAATGGAGTCCTACCCACCAAAGAAAATGGCAGGTTTTCACACCATATCTTCCCGAGCCCGCTTCATTTTATATTCACTCCCACGAAACACATCGTTTCCATGGCGGGCAGGCTCTCATTCGCCCGCTTACCATCACCCCGCTGTTGCATCACGCCGGCCGCCATCTTTAAAAGGCAGCCGCCAGCAAAGCGCTCATTGCCACCAGCTCACCACCGCTGCCAGGGAGACATGGCCAGCAAAAGCAAAAAGGCTGCAGCTCCCCACTTCAACGGCGGCTCCCTTGAGCGACTGCTGGATGCTGTGGAGGCCCGCTGGGACGTGCTCTACCCCCACTCTAGCCGCAGGATGGGTAGCAATGTCACCAACCCGGCTTGGGAAGCGGTGGCAGCGGTGGTTGGTGCCAACGCTCTTCAGAAGAGGACAGCAACCCAGCACTGCAAAAAGATGAATGATCTCCGTTCCGCCAGGGTAAGTCACTCTTTTCATCACTCCCAACTCTCACAGTCTCAAACCCATCACACACCCACAAGGCCCTCACTCACTGCCAGTGCAAGGGACATCACCATTCACTCTCTCCCACACATTGTCATTGTCCTCGGCCCAACCATGGGACCACTCACCACCCACACAGGCCAGGCATTCTTATCATCTGACCTGGTAGGCATCCTGATAGACTCTCCTCACCCCGATCCATGCAGGACAAACTGGCTCACAACAGGAGAGAAAGGTCACAGACATGTGGATGGATGCCGGAATTCAAAGTTCTGACAGAATTTGAAAACAGAGCCATCCAGCTGGCCGGCGATGACCGGGACCGGTCCTGTACTGACAGTGGGGTCAGCGCTGCTCTACCAAGTGAGGATCCAACAGTGCAACATCCATCAGATAACTATGCCTCTTTCACTGGCCACTGCTTTTGCAGGCACATCTGGGAAGCAGCCAACAGAGTCCACAATCCAGAGCCTCCAAGTAAGCTCCAAAGAAACCTCTGAAGAGGAATCTGAAGGCACCGTCCCTGAAGTCCCATCACAGCACTCACCCAGACCCTCCACCGGTGCAGAGACACACACCTTGGTGGGGCCTAGCTTTAGAGTAGCCTCGGGATCACAATCTGGTGAGCACATCACACTTCCTGATCTACAGCAGGCGGAGGCAGGGACTTCTCAGGTCTCCAGCACTTGGAGGACTGTTGGAGGCCAGAATGTTGCTGAGTCAGTCAGATGATGAGCCTCTGTACTCGGTCATACCTCAGTTGCTGGAGCTGCAAAGGCAAGCTTGGGAATATCAGGAAGGGATGTCCGCTGCACTCCTCAGATTGCAAGGCACGATGAAGGAGTCCGTCCATTTTCAGGCTGAGGTGATAGCGCTGGCATTGCAATGCACCGAGGTCAACACTGGTAGGATGGCGGCCGCCATGGAGACCTTGGTCCAGGACATCGCTCCTGCACTGCTGTGCATGCTTAACTCTATCGCTGATGCCGTAGTTGACCTCCAACAGTGCTTATGCGAGAGGGGTGCTGGGAAGCTCGATCTCACTCCAGCTACCCCTACCACTCACGGAGTCAGCCAGAGGCCCTCAGGCACCCATAGTGAGGAGCATCAGCAGGTGCACACTCTGGGGCCATCCACCCAGGTGACTCTGGGAGTGACCGGCCCATCTGACTCCCTGTGACCTCTGCAGATCCAGCTTCGCAGGCCAGCGATGGTGCCATTGCTACACAGCAGGACCCCGAAAGCAGGCCAGGGCCCACCAATTCTTGGCCCTTCAGAGGATGCCTGCCAAAGTCATCACAGACAGGGTGTCACAGTCAACAGGCTGCCTCCACCTCTGCTGTGGATGTCTGGGGAGCACCAAGATGAGGCAGCAGGGTTAGAACAGTAAAGGAGAATTAACTCTTTTGGAGTTAAAACAATTAAACTAAATTAACAAAATAAGGGATAAATCAAGCACAGCCCCTAAGTCAGGTCAGCTGTAAAACCAAGGACGAAGTTTAAAGGAAACTTTAATCACATTTTGATTTAATGTTTTTAAGGGGTCAACAAAACACCCCAGTCCCCGCGGTGCCCACCGAGCACGGAAGGCCTCGAGAGTGCCAGCAGACACCGCGTGCTCCTTCTCCAGGGACATCCGGCAGCGAACGTAGCCACGGAAGAGGGACAAACAATCGGGCGGGACTCCCCCGTCGATTGCCCACTGCCTGGACCTGTTAATGGCCAACTTGGCCAGGCCCAGGAGCAGGTTCACGAGGAGGTCCTCCTCCTTCCCGACCCCCTTCCGCACCGGGTGCCCATAGATCAGGAGCGTGGGGCTGAAGTGCAAACAAAACATCAATAAAAGGTTTTTCAAATAACTAAAAAGGGAGTGCAGTCTACAACACCCTATATATACATGGTCCACGGACTCCACAAGACCGCAAAAAGGGTATGTGTCCTGAGAGTCCGTGTACCTATGCATCCTCTTATTATAAGGGACTGCTGCATGCAACACCCTCCAACCCAGATCCCCAATAGAAAGGGGGAGGACACCTCCGTAGAGGGCCTCCCATCGGGGGCCTCCGCCGCCGGACGGCAACAAGGCACGCCAGGGCGTGTCTGGTCGACGGACAAGGGTGAGAAAATGTAAGGTGTGCAGCAGCAGTCTGTACAAAAAGCCCCTCTTTGCCGTGCCAAAAGGCACAGAAGGCGTGTCCCCGAGGCGGCTCATATTGCGGGGCACCAGCACCTGAGGGAGGGTTCGGGGCTTGGGGCCAATGTGGAATTCCGTCCGAACAGGGGAACGTTTAGACGGAAGACCACTGCGCACCTGGGCCACCTCAAGACCCAAAATAACGTCGGGTCCGAGCACGACCGTTCTCAGGTCTTGGATGGCATCGGGTGCGACCTGGACACTCACAGACGCGCGTCGCGCCAACTCCTGCGGGAGCATCCAGCCCAGTCCTCCGCCACCCAGCATGTCCCCGATCCTGGTCACCCCTGCGGCCACAGCCCTCCTCTCCGCCATCCACTGAAAAGGACGGAGGGGCGGATTCCTGAGCAGCGGCTCTCTGACGATAGCCGCTACTCCTGACGGGGGAGAGCTGCGTCGCGAGGCGACCACTTTCCAGACTTTGATCAGGTCCTGGTAAAAGACGGGCAACGCCTGCAAGGAGCCACCGAGGCCCAGCTGTTCTATAAACAGGAGCTGCACGTCATAATTCAGGCCGTGCACCTGACGGAAGAAATACGTCATCAGGGCACACCATCTAGGAGGAGGCTCGACGTAGAGGTATCGCTGCAGGATCTGAAGGCGGAAAGTCGCCACCTGTGTGCGTAGGCACACTAGCGCCTGACCACCCTCCCTAAGCGGGAGACTCAGAACCTTGGCAGCGACCCAGTGCAATCTTTTGTCCCAGAAGAAGTCGACTAACAATCTCTGGATTCTTGTGACAAAGTCCGGGGGAGGGGTCAAAGTGACCAGCCGATACCACAACATGGCGGCGATCAGCTGGTTTATGACCAGAACTCTACCTCGGTAAGATAGCACTCGGAGCAGTCCTGTCCAGCGCCGCAGGCGAGCGGTGACTTTCGTCTCCAGTTCCTGCCAGTTTGCCGGCCAGGATTCCTCAGCGGGGCAGAGATGGACCCCCAGGTAGAGGAGGCTGGTCCTGCTCCAGGTGAAAGGCCTGAGCTCCTCGGGTAGGGGATCCATCTGCCACTGACCGACCAGGAGTTCAGAACATTTACCCCAGTTGATCCTGGTAGAAGAAGCGGCAGAGTAGACCTCCTGGCACTCGCGCATCCTCCGCAGGTCAGCCGGGTCACTAAACATAAGGAGCACGTCATCGGCGTAAGCCGAAAGGACCACCCCGATGCCCGGCCTGCGCAGAACCAATCCCGACAACCTCCTCCGCAAGAGGCGCAGGAAAAGCTCCACGCAAATAGAATACAACTGGCCAGACAGGGTGCAGCCCTGACGTACCCCTCTCCCAAAGCGAAGGGGCGCAGTCAGGGACCCGTTAACCTTCACTAGACACTCCGCGGCGGTGTACAGAAGTCAGATCCGGGCGACAAAATGCGTCCCGAACCCGAAAGCTCGCAGAGTTCCGAGTAAGTATGCGTGATCCACCCTGTCGAACGCCTTCTCCTGATCGAGAGACAGGAAGGCGCTCGACAGACCAGCCCTCTGGGAATGGTGGATGATGTCCCGGACCAGATGGATGTTATCATAAATGGTTCGGTCCGGGACGGTGTAGGACTGGTCAGGGTGGATCATGTGGTCCAGCACGGTGCGGAGCCGAGAAGACATGGCTCGGGCGAAGATTTTGTAGTCCGTGCTGAGGAGGGAGACCGGGCGCCAGTTTTTAAGAAGGCGGAGATCCCCCTTCTTCGACAGCAGGGCAATCACGGCCCTGCGCCACGAAAGGGGCATCTCCCCGGTAGTAATGCTCTCCCCCAGGACCCCCGTGAAGTCGCTCCCCAAGACGTCCCAGAATGCCCTGAAGAACTCCACGGTCAGCCCGTCTAGTCCCGGGGTTTTGCCCCTAGAAAGACCGTCGAGTGCGCCGGTCAGCTCCCCCAGACTTATAGGGGAGTCGAGCTTTCCGGCGCACTCCGGGCCGACCTGCGGCAGGTCCTCCCACAAAACTCTGCAAGCTTCCTCACTGGACGGATCCGGAGAGAACAGGGCAGTGTAGTAATCTCGGGCAATGGCCCTGATGCCCTCCGGATCTGAGACAAGGGATCCGTCGTCGGCCAGCAGCGTAAAGAGCTGCTTACGGACCCCGAGCCTTTTTTCCAGTGAGTAGAAGAAGGGAGAGCCACGGTCCATCTCCTTTAGGAAACAGATCCACGACCTCACGAACGCGCCCCGAGACCCGACCAGTTGCAGGTCCCGCAGCGCGCCCTTCTTCTCATCGTACACCGACCGCAGGGCCGGGTCCGCGTCGGGCTGACGGAGACGTGCCTCCAGGTGGAGCACTTCCTTCTCCAACTCCTCGACCCTGGATTTGCGTCTCTTTGTCGACCCCTTCGCGTACTCTTGACAGAAAACGCGGACGTGAGTCTTGCCCACGTCCCACCATAGCCTCAAGGAGGGGAAGCCTCCCCGCTTCCTTCTCCAGCCGGCCCAGAAGCGACGGAACGAGTCCAGGAACCGCTGGTCTTCCAACAACAGGTTATTAAAATGCCAGTACGCGGACCTCGTCCGAGCACAGAACGAAGTGAGCTCCGCCCACACCAGACGGTGGTCCGTGCACGGAACCTGCTGTATAGAAGCAGCCGGAATGCAGGACACGTACGCCTTCGAAACGTAAAGGCGGTCGAGTCTGGACGCTCCGACTCCAGGTGACACAAAGGTGAACACGCTGGAGTCAGGATGGAGATTTCGCCAGACGTCCACTAAGTCGAAGGACCTGACCAGGTCCTGCAACTTACTCACACCTCGCGTGCAGTGCGGGGTACTGTGACAGTCCCAGACCCCGAGGGTGCAATTGAAATCCCCCCTGAGGACGATGCACTCGCCAGCGTCGATGGAGCCGAGATGAGTGGACACTTCTTCAAAGAAGCTGGCTTGCTGCTGCGTGCCCAGGGGAGCGTACACATTCACAAAGTGAAGCACCGCCCCCCCCCCAGACACACAGTTAGGTGCAGCAACCGGCCTGGCACCGGCTCCTTGACCCCCAAGATCTCCGGCTGAAAATGCGGGGCCAACAAGATAGCCACCCCGCCAGAATTGGAGGCTAGGTGACTCATGTAGACCCCCCCTCGCCACTCCAGGAGCCACGTGGCTTCGTCTCCCGGAACGGTATGGGTTTCTTGCAGGAAGCACAACGCATACTTCCCGTCCCTGAGGACCGAGAAGTTCTGGAATCTGCGCTGTGCGCCCCTGCTGCCGCGGATGTTGAGGCTGGCTATAGTGGTCTTCATTGTCAAAGGTACATCAAACCTTCACCTTAAGTCATTAAAAAGAAGAGGACTTTTTAGTCCTTCCTCTCCTTCAGGAGCCCAGCGAGAAAAGTTTGGACCCTCCGCCACGCGTTCCTATCCAACGCGGGAGACTTGAGAGCCTCGCGAGTGGACCAGAACACCAGCGGAAAAGAATGCCACCGGTCCAAGGCCAACTGAACCCTGTCTCGGCGACCGCGATGACTCGCCAAGAAGTCCCGGAGTTCCCTTGGGGGGATGAGGGGGGAGTCAGTGGAGGGCACCAGGGGATCCACCGCCTCGCTTCAGAGCGACTCAGCATAATCTCCAGTGCTCACCACGGACACCCCGTCCTCCTCCAGGTCGTCGCCTCCAGCTTCCGACCCCTCCCCCGCATTGAGTACGGGGGCTGATTCGGAGCTGCCAGCTGGCCCCACCTGTACCTCGATCCCACCCCCAGGATCAAGGGCAGAGGGGTCCTCTCTGGTCTCCTCTAAAGGTTTTGTGTCAGAGGGCAGCGGCAGTTCTGATGCCCGCTCTCCTCCCGGCACCGGGTCGTCCGGGGAGCTCAGGTCAAGCTCCTGACCCAAAACTAGGACGCCCGGTGCTAAGGTTTGGGAGGGAGCGGGAAGGCCCTCCTTTTCGCCGCCACCCCATGACCCGTTAACATTTGTTAAATTTTGAAAGCTACAGTCCCCCGACGAGCCAGAAGGTACCTTGGGGGTATCGAGGGTTCCCGAGTCGGGGACCACCTCAAGGGAGGTGCCTTCAGTGACCCCCGAGGGGCCCTGTTCAGGGGACTGCAGCAGGTTGACGGGGGTAAGAGTTGCAGGGGTAGGGGTTTTGAGTTCCCCAGAGGACAGGGCGAGATTTTACTTGGTGGAGACGCCACCACCTCTTCAACGGGGGAAGGGACACACCCAACCTCTTCCGTTTGGGCATCACCCACCTCCTCCGAAGCGTGACGTCTCTTCCGGGTCAGGCTGGGGGCTAGGGAGACCTCCATTTCCGAGGCCCCCTCCTCCTTGTCCAGCCCTCCCGGACACTCCACCCTCTGGGTTTTTGATGTTTGATTCCCCGGCTCGGGGTTCCGCGTCTTTTCCCCGCCGGCCCCGGGAGCACGCGCAGGGACGACGCCGGGCCCAGCACTCGGCGCCTTAGCGCCCACGGACCCGGGAGCACACGCGGACACGACGCCGGGGCCGGATGATGTTTTTTCCCCCGAGCCGGTGCCTGCAGGTTTTTGGGGGTTTTGGGGCGTTTCAGGGGCCACCTCCAGGTTGCGGGTCTTCCTCCGCACCTTCTTACGGCGCGGGGGCTCTCTCCCCGTCTCACCGGCAGCCGAGATGGCAGTGGCCGCCAGCGTCGCTTCTCCTTGCGGGGAGGGAGATGGAGTGGTGGCGGGGGGAGGAGGGGCGGTGCCAGCCGTGGCCGCTTGGGTGGGGCTCGTGGCCTTGGAGGCGGGGCAGTTCTTCCTCACGTGCCCCGCCTCCTTACAAGCATGGCACCGCACGCCCTCCACGGTCCAGAAGACCCGATAGGCGGTCCCCTCAAAATTGATAGTGAAGGCCCCCTCCAGGCACTCCTCCTGGGCCAAGCGGACAAATACCTGGGGCCGGAAGGAGTACACGTGGCGGAGGGCCGAGTCTTTGAGGCCGAGCGGGATTGGTGCAACCCCCGACCTGACCTCCCCCAGTTTATTAAGGTGGGGGAGGAGGAGCTCACTGGATAGAATAGGTGGGACGTTCGAAATAATAATTCTCTGGGCGGTGGCCTCAAGGGGATCCACCGCCAGAAAAGTCCCGCCCACAGTGAGTCCTTTTTGCAGGGCGAGGTGCACCGCCCGCTCGGACCTCAAGAAGAATATGGCCTTCCCATACATTTTAGAGGCCGCGACAATGGCTGAGGGGCCGACGACCCCAGCCATAGCCTTTACGCAGGCCTCTATTGTCATTTCAGGGTGAGCATAGCTCTTTACCCCAAGGGCCCTGGTGAGGAGGCGGAAAGGTGACAGGGCAGCGGGAGCAGCTGGAGCCACAGAAGCAGCCACCCCCGCATAGGTTTTCTTTTTTTGAGGCCCTGCCACCGGTGACAAAACCGCCTCCACATTAGCCCTCGAGGGCCCGGCCACAGGCGATGGTGAATTGGCCTTAGGGCCAGAGCCACGCCCACCCTGGGAAGGATTGGCCATTTTGTTTTTTTTTAAATTTTTAATATATATATATATATATATATTTTTTTTTAAAAAGTATACGTAGTGTTTCTCCCTAGGGAGGAAAGGGGGTGGGGGAGAGAGGTAGAAACAGCCTCCCCTCTTTTAGGCAGGAGAGGAGAAGAGGGAGAGGAGTAAAAGATAGGGAGGCACAGGAAGGAAAGAGGTAAATGTCCAGGTGGGTGTCCTTGATGGTGGATGGACGGTGGGTGGGGGCCTGATCTTCTTCAGGCAGGGGGAGGCGATGTCTTCACCAGCTACTGCTGGCCTTACCGGGGCAAAGGGCTGGGTTGGGGGAGGGGCGGCAGAAAAATGGTTTCAGCACACATACTCACCCTCCCTCTCTTCCTTCCCCAACCCCTCTGGCGGTCTTCTTGCCTCCCCCTACAAAACACAGTCCTTTATTCCCCCACCTTACACAAACAATAACATTGGACACCCACCTAGGATGTTGTTTTTAGACACAGTCCTGGCCTTTCTGTCCTGTAACAACAGAAGCTGTTCTTCTTCTCTCCCTCTCTCTCCTTTTGCTCCACACGGGCAGGTCCAGCAGCAGCAGCAACAAACACCCTCAAGTGCAGGTCCAGAGCAGCAGCAAACACCCTCGAGTGCAGGAGCAACAGCAACAGCAAACACCCTCGAGGGCAGGTCCAGCAACAGCACACAGCAGAAGCAACAACCCCAAAGGCAGCAGCAGAAACAGCTGAAACACTGAGGAGCAGCAACACCACACACCTTCTCTCCTCAGTATCAGGGAACCAACTGAATCCACAATTACCTCCACGAGATCGTTAAGAAAATGAACTCTTGATAATCTTTTAAATGAAAACCAAATCAACAAAATTGGGATAAATCAGGCACAGCCCCTAATTCAGGTCAGCTGTAAAACCAAGAACAAAGTTTAAAGGAAACTTACAAACTTTAAATCAAAATGTGATTAAAGGGATCAACAAAACACCCCAGTCCCCGCGGTGCCCACCGAGCACGGAAGGCCTCGAGAGTGCCAGCAGACACCGCGTGCTCCTTCTCCAGGGACATCCGGCAGCGAACGTAGCCGCGGAAGAGGGACAAACAATCGGGCGGGACTCCCCCGTCAATCGCCCGCTGCCTGGACCTGTTAATGGCCAACTTGGCCAGGCCCAGGAGCAGGTTCACGAGGAGGTCCTCCTCCTTCCCGACCCCCTTCCGCACCGGGTGCCCATAGATCAGGAGCGTGGGGCTGAAGTGCAAACAAAACATCAATAAAAGGTTTTTCAAATAACTAAAAAGGGAGTGCAGCCTACAACACCCTATGTATACATGGTCCACGGATTCCACAAGACCGCAAAAAGGGCATGTGTCCTGAGAGTCCGTGAACCTATGCATCCTCTTATTATAAGGGACTGCTGCATGCAACACCCTCCAACCCAGGTCCCCGATAGAAAGGGGGCGGACACCTCGGTAGAGGGCCTCCCATCGAGGGCCTCCGCCGCCGGACGGCAACAAGGCACGCCAGGGCGTGTCCGGTCGACGGACAAGGGCGAGAAAATGGAAGGTGTGAAGCAGCAGTCCATACAAAAAGCCCCTCTTTGCCGTGCCAAAAGGCACAGAGGGCATGTCCCCGAGGCGGCTCATATTGCGGGGCACCAGCACCCGAGGGAGGGTTCGGGGCTTGGGGCCAAAGTGGAATTCCGTCCGAACAGGGGAACGCTCAGACGGAAGACCACCGCGCACCTGGGCCACCTCAAGACCCAAAATAACGTCGGGTCCGAGCACGACCGTTCTCAGGTCTTGGATGGCATCGGGTGCGACCTGGACACTCACAGACGCGCGTCGCGCCAACTCCTGCGGGAGCATCCAGCCCAGTCCTCCGCCACCCAGCACATCCCCGATCCTGGTCACCCCTGCGGCCACAGCCCTCCTCTCCGCCAACCACTGAAAAGGACGGAGGGGCGGATTCCTGAGCAGCGGCTCTCTGACGATAGCCGCTACTCCTGACGGGGGAGAGCTGCGTCGCGAGGTGACCACTTTCCAGACTTTGATCAGGTCCTGGTAAAAGACGGGCAACGCCTGCAAGGAGCCACCGAGGCCCAGCTGTTCTATAAACAGGAGCTGCACGTCATAATTCAGGCCGTGCACCTGACGGAAGAAATACGTCATCAGGGCACACCATCTAGGAGGAGGCTCAACGTAGAGGTATCGCTGCAGGGTCTGAAGGCGGAAAGTCGCCACCTGTGTGCGTAGGCACACTAGCGCCTGACCACCCTCCCTAAGCGGGAGACTCAGAACCTCGGCAGCGACCCAGTGCAATCTTTTGTCCCAGAAGAAGTCAACTAACAATCTCTGGATTCTTGTGACAAAGTCTGGGGGAGGGGTCGAAGTGACCAGCCGATACCACAACATGGCAGCGATCAGCTGGTTTATGACCAGAACTCGACCTCGGTAAGATAGCACTCGGAGCAGTCCTGTCCAGCGCCGCAGGCGAGCGGTGACTTTCGTCTCCAGTTCCTGCCAGTTTGCCGGCCAGGATTCCTCAGCGGGGCAGAGATGGACTCCCAGGTAGAGGAGGCTGGTCCTGCTCCAGGTGAAAGGCCTGAGCTCCTCGGGTAGGGGATCCATCTGCCACTGACCAAAAGAAGTAACTCTTTCGAGTACAAACACGTTTCCATCTGTTTCAGATGAAGTTACGTTGTTTCATAGTTTGCCATGGTGAGATTTGAACTCTTGATACTCTTTTGAGTAAACCTGTTTCCATCTGTTTCAGATGAAGTTACATTGTTTCATAGTTTGCCATTGTGAGATTTGAACTCTTGATCTTGGGGTTACAAACCCAGTACCATAACCACTTGGCTATTTAGGCCAAGCAAAGTTATATTGTTTCATAGTTTGCCATTGTGAGATTTGAACTCTTGCTCTTGGGGTTACAAACCCAGTACCATAACCACTTGGCTATTTAAGCCAAGCCCAAGATGTAACTCTTTTGAGTACAAACCCGTTTCCATCTGTTTCAGATGAAGTTACATTGTTTCATAGTTTGCCATTGTGAGATTTGAACTCTTGATCTTAGGGTTATAAACCCAGTACCATAACCACTTGGCTATTTAGGCCAAGCCTCCTCACTGTTTCAATCCAACTGAAGTATCAACGATTCCAATGAGCTCGTTAAGGAGAATTAGTTGCACAGCCTTGTACATAATGTTGACTATTGTCAATAAATTCCTAAGAATGTCTCCCTGCCTATGGCTCCTTGTTCTGATGAGCAGTGTTCTTGTCACTCAGATGTGAAACATTTCTGCGCAAGATAAAGGCAGGTGTCTCAGTCCAGGGCTTCTTCCCTGTGCTCTGTGCAGCCTTCAGGCAAAGTGATGGTCCAGCCTCATGCTCTCTGGAAACATTACTGATGCCTGCACCTTGGCGGTGCTTTTAATTGTTGCCAGAATGTAGTGGACAGGGGCACAGAGTTCTCTCATCTTCTGTGTGCTCTCAGCACCTTTAAGGTGGTGTTGGCCCCCATCACACCAGCATCTGCAATCAGTGATGCTGTGCACCAGCTCCTGAAGAGCTGAGGTGCTGAAGGGGGACACAGCATTAGATGCACCTAAATTTTCATGGCAGCGTCTCTGAGATGGTCCTGATCATGGAGCAAAAGCGAGCTACCCCTGGCCAGACAGGAATCAAACATTCTCAAGGGCTAACTGTAGATCGATGGAGCATCCTCACTGCATGTTGTCATCATCCTGCTGCGATCGAGCGACTATTAGGGCCTCCACTGCATCTCCATGACAGGAGCACTCTCACAGAGGGTATTGGTGCTGCCATAAGCCGGACTGGAGTCAAACGTTCACAACTGTAACATGAGAATCTACAGGGACACTTCCTGCATGTCGTCGTCAAATTCCATAAACCTGGAAGCTATGAGGGCCTCCTGCATGTGCCTGCCTCATCTGGTCAGTGTGAAAGCCTCATTCCCCATTGTCATCACCACCCAGGACCCCCTCACCTTCATCCCCGGCGGTGGAGACAAGCAGCTCCTCCATCTCCTCCTCAGCCAGCTCCTCACCCCATTGCAGCGCCAGGTTGTAAAGGGTACAGCAGATGACGATGATGCATGCCATCCTCTGTGGACTGTATTGCAGGGCTCCACCAGACCGGTCCAGGCACTGGAACCACATCTTCAGCATCCCAATGGTTTGCTCCACCAAGTTGCGAGCTGCAGCATGAGCTTCATTATACCGTCGCTCCGCTGCAGTCTGGGACTGTCACATGGGTGTCATCAGCCACACCCTCTGTGGGTAGCCCTTGTCCCTGAGGAGCCATTCCTGCAGCTTCTATGGACCCTGGAAGACTGCAGGGATCTGCGAGCAACTCAGGATGTAGGCGTCGTGCACACTCCCTGGAAACCTTGCGCACTCCTGCAGGATGCGTTTCTGCTGGTTGCACACCAGCTGTGCCTTCAGTTAGTGGAAGCCCTTGTGGTTGGTGGAGTCCACTGAGTGTAGCAATGGAGACCTGAGCGCAACATGAGTGCAGTCAATCACACCCTGCACCTGTGGGAATCCTGACATCAGGATACTGGCTGTCCCGGTCCCGGGCGAAATGCATAAGGTTGTGTGCTATGGAGAAGATGGTATCCGTGACCTCATGGATCCATTTGTGGGTGATGGATTGTGAAATCCCACAGAGGTCACCTGTGGAGCCCTGAAAGGAGCCACTGACATAGAAATTGAGTGCTGCAGTCATTTTCACAGCCACTGGCAGTGGATGCCCTCCATGTCCCCTTCGCGCCAAGTCCTGCAGTAGCTGGTAGGTGTGAGCCACCAGGTCCCTAGACACACGCAGTCGTCGGCAACAATGGTTCTCGGTCATCTGCAGGAATGATAGGCGGCGTCTATAGACCCTGGGTGTCACTAGGCACCGACCAGCCATGGCTCACTGTCACTCCTGGGCAGCTTGTGCAGGAGTACCTGCTGCCCCTTCTTCCTGAGGTTGCTGCTGCTGCCTTTGCGCGGCCAGGTGCCTCAACCGCGCTTTCTCCTCCTTCTTCTATGGTCTCTGTCGGCCATCAGGCATACAGCTAGATCACCGCAATCCATGATCCTGGTGTGGTCCTCCTGCAGCATGAAAAATAAAAAGATGGGGTTACCATGGCTGTAGTTAGCACCTTTCCTGGCCCTGTGTGACCGCCCCTTAATGCTTCCCGGAGAGTGCTGGTCACCCCTCAGATGGCCAGAGATGAGTGCGCTGCATGGCTGCCCTGTCAACCTGCGACATGGGGGACGCTGGACCAAACCAGGATGCTGAGATTACAAGGAGCTTTGAGCACCTCCAGCAGTGACTGCTACATGGCCAGCTTTAGCGAGGAGATTGTACAACATGTACAGCCCAACTGCTCCGCGGTCCAATAAAGTGGTGGCAGATTTGAAGTCTATGCCGGGGGGATTGGGGGGTGGTGGTAAGGTATGGAGCGCTTGGTGGCCCTTTGGTGCCTCCGTGATGCTTGCATGGGTGGGCAGGCTTGGAGCCCAACCCCAATCATATCACTTGGCTGCGCCTGATCTGTCTCAGTTGCAGAGGGATGGTCAGTTTAAACAGGTGTCCCTAATGCGTGGCCATTTCCCTCGCTTCCCCTGCCCCCCATGTCGATTGCTTGTGAGCGGGATGCAGCACCAGGGCAACACTTGACCGCCCGCCTGCCCACCTCAGCAGTCGTCTCTGAGGCTGGCCAGCACTTACCCCCAGGCATTTACTCCCCCAACCCCTCCGCAGTCGCCTCCGGGGCCAGGCATCAGTCGTCCCCCCACCCCCCGCTGCCCCTGAGGCCTATAAACAACGAGCAAGCTGTAGAGAACACTGCTGCTCACTCACCTCAGTTCCCCCAAACTGCTGGCCGTCTAGTGCATGTTGCCTGCGTGCTGTTGTGAAACACTTCGCTGTGCTTTCCCGTATTACAATTAGCTCTCTGCCAACCAATGGTGGGAAACATAACCCGCCTGGAAGATTGCGATCTGCCTTCATGCCGTCGTGAAGTAGGTCCTGCCATATTTCCGCGCATGCCACCTATCACGCCCACCGCCAGCGGGCTCAGAAAATTCCTCCCAAGAGCTTTACTTACATTTTCAGATGTCCATTGGTACTTGACATATACAGAATCTAACCAGTGGTCCTTAAAGGAGTCACTGGAACCTGCTTTCAAACACCCAAAAATAATCTTTTGGTTCTGATTTTTGTGTAGCTAAGAGGAGCCCACTATCTGTTCTTTATATTCTTCTTCCCCAACCCGAACAGCATTGCCTAACTCCCACTTCATTCTTTTGTGCATTTTCGACTGAGAACTACAGATGAGTTGCTAGGTTCCCACCCCTCCCAATCCACAAAATGCCTGTCAGTGCTCATTAAACAGTGGCTCCTCCCCAAAATTATGCCTATGAGGCCTGACAATGAAAATGGTTTGGGCCTCCCACAGGTGAAATTGGGCAGGCAGCGCATATGCTTTGCTCACTACTTGCCCAATTTTCACTACAGTTGAAAATTGCCCCCATCAAGTGCAAGTTTAATAATGATCCAGTTAATTGGTGTTGTACATACTCATGCTACCGTCTTCTAAAGGAATATGTTCATAAATAAGCTTTGAGTTAAAATATTTATGCTCGCTTGTAATTATTACCTACATCTGTAACTCAGACCTTCCCTTAACAAAACAGATTAATGGATGATGTTTGAGCAGAATTTTCCCTTAAGGCAAGAGAGGCATATCTCTTTTTTAGAAGTCATGAAGTTCAGAGCTGAATATGTCTGAAACTCCATTAGCTTGTCATTAATTATTTAGAAAAAAATTCCAGCTTGATTTTGAACATTATTCTTGCTTCAATTTAAAAAAAAAAATCCTTGTATATGGATGTCATAGCTTTTTGGCCATCTAATTGGCATGTTTTATTTAAACCTTCAATCTAAGTTTGGTGCTAGTTAATTTGGAGACGAATTATTGGCAAACCATGTTGATGTTTTGATGTTGTCCCTCAGTTTTTAATGGTGTTTAAATATTAAGTAGAACAGCATTAAAATATTTCAATTTTTGCTAACTGATGTTCTACTTTGTGTACCCCCTACTTTTGTTTCTTTGATTTTCAACAATGGCCTATCAATTTGATCAGTAATTACTGCAGGGGATTATGGCTCTTTTTCCATTCTGCTGGATTCAGTAACTTCTACCAGTTTATAAAAATGTAAATCCAGCAATTGATCAAATTAAAAACAAAAATAATTTGAAGACTGGTTCTATTTACAAGCTCACAAGCAGTATGGTTTCAACTTTGCAAGTTTTAAATAGCACTTTGAGAATTGAATACAGTTCTATAAGTTATTAAACCATTAGAAATGAGTGACTTAGTTCTCATAATGAATATCCAGGGCTTTGATTACTGCTGATGAGGTCTCTGGGCAATGTAATGGCACTGCATGTAAAAGGCTATTGAAATAATTCCAATATATTTTCATTTGAAGCTATCCCCACTGCAGTATAAGTTATGGTTCAAGAATTGAAAAATTTCAATAGAAAATGGTTAACAATGATTTTTATCATGATTATCCTACTGACATCAATTTTCCACATATTATATAGTACACCAAAATGTTAAAACAATTTAATGAACAGCTGCTATGATGATGCCCATTTCATTATACATTAATTTTCACTCAGTTTAAATTGCCTGAGACTCTTACATTCTTTCTAAGGCCTGCAGTGCTTTTTCATAAAGAAATGAAATACACAAAGTACCAGCAGATGAGATTCTTTATTTATCAGACTCATACCTTTTAACTGATCTTCTTTTAATTGAGATATTCTGACATTAAGTGGTGTCTATGGGAGTACAGCAGTAGTGTATGTAAAATCCAGCTTCTCACTCCTGATATGAATCTGAATTCTACAATGTGAAAAATTGCAAACTGAACAGTATGAGAAAAACTCTATTTCCAGATATAGGGGCAGTCACAGTGAGTGGGCAAGAACATGGCAGATGGAATATAATGTGGGAAAATGTAAAGTTATCCAACGTGGTGAGAAAAACAGAAGTGCAGAGTATACCTTAAATGAGAGATTGGGAAGTGTTGATGTTCAAAGGGACCTGATTGCCCTTGTTCATAAATCACTGAAAGCTAACACATAGGTACAGCAAGCAATTGGGAAGGCATTAGCATGTTGGTCTTTATTGCAAGACGATTTGAGTACAGGAGTAAAGAATTCTTGCTGCAATTGGAGCCTTGGTGAGACTGAACCTGGGGTATGTGCATAGTATTGGTCTCCTTACCTAAGGAAGGACATACTTACCATAGAGGGAGTGCGACAAAGGTTCATTAGACTGATTCCTGGGATGATGGGGTTGTCCTGTGAGGAGAGATTGATGAGACTGGGCCTGTATTCTCTCGAGTTTAGAAGAATGAGAGGTGAACTCATTGCAGCATAGAAAGTTCTTTCAGGGCTCAACAGAGTAGATGCAGGAAGGAAGTCTCCCCTGGCTAGGAGGTCTAGAACCAGGGATACAGTCTCAGAATAAGAGAGAGACCATTTAGGACTGAGATGAGGAGGAATTTCTTCACTGAGGGTGGTGAATCCTTGGCATTCTCTATCCCAGAGGGGAATGGAGGTTCAGTCATTGAGTATATTCAAGACAGAGATTGATAGATTTCTAGATATTAAACTTATCAAGCTATCTGGAGATAGTGTGGTAAAATGTCAGAGGTAGAACATCAGCAATTATTAATTGAATGGCGGAGCAGGCTCAAGGGGCTGAATGGCCTACTCCTGCTCCTATTTCTTATATTCCTATGTTCCTCTTGGAAGCTCCCAGTTGACTTTTATTTGAGAGACAAGTCAGTAGTCCAAAACTGAACACAGATATACACGTTATATTTTATTTATAGGAGGAGAATTACTTCTGAAATTAATAAAATGGCATTCCCTTTTAAATATTTTCCATAACAAGGTCGCATTCTCTTTACCGGCTTGGCCCAGTGCATTAATAGAAGACGATATTGCATAATAACCACAGTTTGGTACCTCAGAGGTTGAAGTGCTTGCTTCCAAACCTTACTGGACTCCAATCTTTCTAGCCAGAATGCAATGATTTGTCAGTTCTTCTGTCTACTAGGTAAAACACCGAAAGGCAAGAAAAATGATCCACTGCTTGGCCTACCGCAAGTAAATCTGCTGGCTGTTATTGAGGAATATTTTTCAGATTGATAGAAATTTCCAAGGCCTGGAGATCCTGTCTGACTTTTCATATAAAGTGGACCAGTTGGACGTAAAAAGCTTTGAGGAAAGACAAGCTGGGGAGAATAATTTAAGCCTGAATGAAGAAAATAAAAACCGTAGCATAGCTAATAAGCTTCCCTCTCTGTATTATGAAACATTACAACAGAAGATGTAAATTACATAACAATAATTGGAGCCTTAACAGCCAATGTATGCAAGACTATTATTAATCTGGAGGGCATGGGTTTTTGTATTAGATATACAGTCAACTTCACAGAAGAATGTGGATAGTTAATTCATACAATTAAGATAAAAATCCTTTACAGGAAAACAAGCCTAAATCTAATGACACATTGTATTTGGAAAAGCGGATCTGATCTGCTTTGTTACTTACTTGCATGACGAAATGAAATCTAACACAAGACAGTGATATATACAACACACATCACAACCAGTGGGGTATTAAAGGCATTCTAAATTGTAACAAATATTTCAGGCCATATAGTAATAATATAAAGCAATAAAAATGACCAGGAATAGCATAAATTACAAGTTAAGATTGATATCTAAATAAAGAAAAATTAAATAGATTTATTCAGTTTCTTCCAACTGTGCTCTTTGGTACAAATATATCATTTAAATCATTACTTGTCACACTGAAGCCACAATGAGTGTGACATTTAGCAAGCTGTAATTCTCCCGTTACAGATTTTAATAAGTCCTGCTGGTAGATGGATAATCCAAGCCTGAATAGCCAATAGCAAATCATTAGCCCAGATCTTCAGTCTCTAGATCATCAGATTTACGACACAAGATGTGTGTTGGGACCCAGCGGAAGTGACCTCCGTGGGGATTGCCCAAGAAGTTTGAATTTCCAAAGGGCAATTCCCCTGCTTCCTGGGACCCTCCACAAAAGTCTCCGGCTCTAAGTTGAAGTTGGAGATTTCGGAAAGTTCCGTGGGACTTACCCGAACTGTTATGCAGGAAATGTTAGGTAGTAAAATCCTAGTCTAACTCCAGGGTAACTACAGAGCTGACCCCCCCAGTCACTCACACCAACACACCCCTGACTCCCCCCCTTTGAACTCCAAATAAACCCCTGACCCCCAACTAACCACCCTGACTCCCCAATGAACCCAACCCGAACTGACTACTTCCCCTACCACCCAACTACCCCTGCCAACTATCCCCCTGACCTGGCCACCCGAGTACCCCTTCGACCAGACCTGAACACCCCCCACCATCTGACCAACCCCATGAGCCAACCGGACTACACCTCCTGACCCAACTCAACTACCTCCGAACCCAACCACTGCCTTGCCCACCTTCCACTCTACCCAGCTGCCACCTTACCCATCTATCACCTCAACCACTTCCCACCATACCCACCTTCCACCTCAGCTACCTGCCACCCTACCCATCTGCCACCTTACCTACCATCTACCCTAACCACCTGCCACTCTATGCACCTACCACCCCACCACCTTACACACCTGCCACCCTACCACCTTCCACCTCACCCACCTTCCACCTCACCCACCTCCTACCCTACTCACCTACAACCCAACCCACCTACCATGCTACCTACCTGCCACCTCACCCACCTGTGACCCTACCCACATGCCACCTTACCTCCCTACCACTCTACCCATTCATCCACCCTACTCACTAAGCTATCCATCTACTCACTCGTTCACTAACATTTGGACATTTAAGCTTACCATATGGTCGCTAGTGCCATAAACAGTCTTGTCTTCCCACACACACATGCATGCACACATTCCCAAGAAATGTGGAGCAGTGACGAAGCATGGAATGATGAACAAGTGTCTTAAAGGAGGAAAGCAACCACAGAGGCAGACAGGTGTAGAGAGGGAATTCCAGAGCTTGGAGCCTGGCTAACAAAGACACTACCACCCATGGTGGAGCAATTATATTTGGGCATGCACAAAAGGCCAGAATTAAAGAAGTGGGATTAGAGGAGAATACAGGGATAGGGAGGGGAAAGGCCATGGAGAACTTTGAAAACAAGGATGAGAATTTTAAAATCAAGACATTGCTTGACTGGCAGCCAATGTAGGTCATTGAGCAGTGGGGTGATAGGGGAAGTCATGTCCCAATACCAGCATGTCCTATTCTGAACTTCAGACTAGTTTTTATATTTTAAAATGGGACGCAAAAGACTGAAAAGATGGCTACCATAGGGTCACTTGATTTCTTTTGTGGATTGAAACCACTCCTTTGTCTCAGGAGTGATGAAAATGAACATTTAAGACTGATGTGAATCAGTGCTCTTTCCTGAAACCAATCCAAAAGGGTATGATCAAAATTGAATGGGTCATTCAAAAACAAATACACTTGCCTTCTCAGGATTGAAACCACAACACAGGATGTTGGAATCAATATGAACATCACCCTTATTTGGAAAAGGACTTGGATTTGTAGAAAGTCATTGCATGAGACAGCCATGGTTTCTGTCTACTTTTAAAATTATTTAGAAGCTGTTTGCAGGCAGTTCCACCAAATTCATCAATATAGCTAGAGGTAATTCAAACAGCCAAGGTATTTAACACAAATATCTTGTAAGTGGGAGATCCCAGCGGAGAGAAGGACTCCACCAACATGTTCCAATTTCAAATCCACTGCGAACCAACCTCCTAGAAATTTGACTACAAGAAACCTCACAGTCTGCTGAGAATCCCTTGCTTTACACGACCCACAGTTCAAATTTAAAGCATCAAAACCATGCAAGAAACTACAGGTCTGCCATGTGGAAGTCAGAGACTGTAAACCAAAGACTGAGATAATTATAAACTGTAACAATACATTACCATCACATATATCTAATCTTTGTCTTTAGGAGAGTGTGTATGAAGTCGCATTTAATTTGGGTAAGTGTAGGAGAATAAATGACATTTTTAAACTCACAAAAAATTGCTGCTGGAATTATTTAATTGGGACTCACACTCCAAGGGTAAGAAAAAACACCTCTTCCATCACAAAACATACAGGTCACAGGTACTAAGGGAACACAAACATTCTGTGACAGGGAATGCAACTTGCTGCGAGTTAAGTCACGGGCGGCAGAGTTTTGGATTACTTCAAATTCATGGATGGTAGAATGTGGGAGATACAGCCAGGAGTGTGTTGGAATAGTCGAATCCAAAGGTAACAAAGTCATGGTTGAGAGGTTCAGTAGCAGAGGAGTTGAGACGGGATGAAGTTGAGCGATATTAAGGAGGTGGAAATAGCCAGTGATGGTACAAATCTGAGGCTGGAAGCTCACTTCAGTGTCAAATGTGACACCAAGGTTGAGAACAGATTGGCTTAATCACAGACTAGGGAGATTTAAGGCCAAACTGGTTTGGAGGCAAACACTTTAATTACTGAGGTACCAAATTGTTTTAAGTAAACAGCATTGCCTTCTATTAGTATATAGGGCTACCTCACATCAAAAAATCAAAAACAGGAGAAGCAATTAGTTGCAGTTAGTAATTCCAGCTAAGTGGAATGACATTGAAGTGAGAAATGTTGTCCATGTCTATCAATACTACCAATATTTCTCAATAACAAAATCAGATTTACTTGCAGTAGGCCAACGAGCAGACCAATTTTTACCTCTAATCAAGGCTGATCATTGCAATTTTTGGATGCTTTAACTATCAGATAAAAGATCTGACAAATCATTGCATTCTGGTCAGTGTGGTTTGAGTCCAGACTGGTTTAGAAGCGAGCGTTCATTCTTGGAGAGAGCAGATTGTGGTTATTATGCTATATTATCTGCTATTAGTGTACAGGGCTACCCTGGGTAGATTTAACCAAACCCAAGAACAGTAGAATCAACCAGCTACAGCTATCATGTGCAACTCAGTGGAATGACCTGAGGTGGTTATTTTTAGATGCTTTATCAAGCTGACAGCAGAAATGATACATTGTCTTACTTTTGTGAGGCAGAGTTGTAAACCAGCAGTTTAATCATTTTGTTGCCAGGCTGTAATAAGCAGTATTTTCTTGGATTAGTTTTTTTTTAAATTTTGTACACAAAGCTTCAGGGAGGGAAGGGAACTGGTGTTATGTAAGATCTTACAAAGGGAATGATATTTTATTAAGTTTAGATTGAGTTCACCTTGGTCAGATAAATATAGTATTCAAGTTTCAAGTTTAGAAATACCACTCAATTACAATTTGTAGTTACATTAAGTGGCTTAAAAAGTTAAGCTATAAATTGAAACAGTGTTAACATCTACCTGGTAGTAGTTTAAACTATTGCCTCAGTTTAGAGAAAAAGGAACTTTAAAACTCACCAAACAATGGATTACCTTCTTACCTAATTGACCCATAACTTCTGGTGGTTTGGCAATTGAGACAGATCTGTGCAGTGCAGCCAGTTCCCAAGGTCTACAATCAAGAGCAGCTCAGTCGAAGGGAAGTGTTATAGAGTTGATCTTCAGACAACTTTTCTTAGTGTAAACATTTAACTTTATTTATAAGACAGCAATAGCAACTACATGTGTGCACCAAACTCCATAAATAAAGAACTCTCTCCTGTAGAGGTTCCCCACACTGCTATCACATTGATTTACATAGATCATGTGATCTTACAACACAGGATTATTCTTAAAGCTACAGTCCAACATTTATCAAAACGATAATTACTACATTCCTCCCCCTTAACTTTTTTGTACATTTTGTATTTTACAAGGATATTTATCTCATAACATTACAATATTTACACAGGTCATGAAATTACAAATTCAGTCTTGCAGGTGTTTTCCTAATCCATGTGGAACATCACAGCTCCCCGACTTCAGATTCTTTTATAGGAAATACATTCTGTGGAACTGCATTAACATCACGTACCTCATTAGGCACATGCAGTTCAGTGTCTTCCACTTTGACAGATACATTGGGCATGTCTGTCCTTGGTTGAGCAGCTTAAACTGAAATCACTAGTTCAGTAATGGTTATGGATGGAACATCATTTTGTTGGGATATTTCTCTTTTTCTTAAATGGTCCACATGCTTATAGGTGATCTGGCCTCCACTTCCATGTAGTACAACAATGTCCGTTAACAGAACTTGCTTTACCAGGTAACCACTTCGGCCCCCCACCAAAATTCTTTACATATAGTGCTTCTCCAACAGTAAATTGTCACTCAAGACAATGCAAATCATGAGTCACCTTTTGGTTCCCTTGACTTTTCTCCACCTTCCCCTCCTAATTAGGAAGTATTAGGCTTAGTCGTATTTGAAGGTGGTGCCTCATTAGTAATTCTACATCCTCTTTCTATGTGTCTTCTTCCTACTTCGGAATTTAGTCTCACCCTTCTTTTTGACTTCACTGTTGGTCAGACTTCTCTCAGATGCGGCCTCACCTTGTCTTGGTTCACTAGTTGAGCTACCCATGAAATCATTATCTACTCGCATCTTGGAAAGTTCTACAACTTTTGCTTTCAAGCCTCTTTAGCTTCATTTAGCTGATTCTTCAGCTCTTCTGTCTCCTTCTTGTATTGTTGGTTTCCTCCTGGAAACTTGACCATTGATGCATCTTCTCTGTCAACTGGTTCTTCTCTTTGTTCAGAGAGGTGTTAAATTCTTCCTGTTTCTCTTTGTGCTTTTCCAGAGGCACAAACTTTGACCTGGGGGATCCTTGTAGTGTGTGAATGTCTTTCAATAGGTTTTCCTTTTCCTTGCAAAGCTCACTTACTTTATGTAGAACTCTGTCATTCAGCAGAGCCCCCTTGGGTTTTTTCTGCGGTTCTTCCATGTCGTTGTTTAAGACAATCTTCATTTCTTCAGGTTGTTGAATGCTTAAACACTCCTTTTTCAACCGTTGTGGTCCTTGGACTCTCCAGGCTCTTTCTGAAGTACCTTGCCTTGTTCCTTTTTCAAGACAGGAACTCTTCCAGCTTCCTTTTGAAATCTCATTGGCCAATCAAGGTTAATTCCCCTCAACCAATTTCGACTTAGAAGGCTTGGTCCTCTGCCTTTGAATACCATTATGGATAGATGTGCCAATTGGTGTCTATAATGAACAGTTGCTCTGGTAATACCTTTCACTTGGATTTCTGCACCTGTGTACGTTTTCAACTTGGCAGATGCTTGGTCCAAAATTAACTGTTGATCACCATCGTTTAAATATCTGAAAGTGTGTTCTCCCTGTCTACTTCAATTTTTAATGGTTTACCATTCACTTGCACTGTGCCTATAATTGGCTCTGTCCTCCCAACTTTCATGTTGAATAATGAATAAATGTCAGAATTGGTTGTTTCTGGCTCTTTTATACTATAGACTTCATTGGACTTCGTTTGTTGCTTGGAGGCCTGTTTAAATCTCATTTTGTACTGTCTCATTATGTGTCCATTTCTGTGACAAAAATAACATTCTACTTTTAAAATTGCCAATTGCTTGAAGACTGATTGTTTCCACATCAATGAAAAATAGTTTTCGATTTAGTTGCTAAGTTGTTTCTTTTCATTTTTTGGTTGGTGGGGGCTGTTTCCCACCTCGTGGTGGAGTCCTGGCTTTTTACGCCACTTTTGGCTGACTTTTCCTACCCGACTAGGAGAACAACACCATTTTGCACCCCTTGAATTGCTTGTGAACCCCTTACAGTGCTTTCTATCGCAAGTGTTACTTCTAATGCTTTCTTAAAATCAAGAGTCACTTTAGCCAGCAATCTTCGCTAAATAGCATCTTCTTGCACACCAAATACCAAATGATCCCTGAGCATGTCATTCAGGGTTTCACCAAAATCACAATATTCTGTCAGTTGTTTTAATCTTTCCAAGTGGGTAGGAATGGTCTCCCCCGGGGCTCTATTCCCGAATTGAACCTGAACCTCTGCATTTTGACTGAGGGCTTGGGTTGAAAATGTCCCTTAATGAGGTCTACTGATTCAGTGAAAGTCTTCGAATCTGGGACGCTGGGGGCCATCAAGCTTTGACTTAAACTGTAGGCCTTGCTCCCACAAATACTCAGGAGAATTGATCTCCTCTTTTCATCCCCTGTGATTTCATTTGCTTGAAAGAAGAATGCAAGATGTCCTATGTATTGAATTCAATCATTTGTGGCTGGCTTAAAGGGATCGATTCTGCCAAACTGTTTCCGATGAGTACATCTTCTTTTATTTTTAACAAACTTAGATACTCACAATTGCAGTGTGAGGTACAGCACAGAATCTGATTTATCCTCATAGCCAGTTTGTTATAGAGTTGACCTTCAGACAACTTTTCTTAGTGTAAACATTTAACTTTATTTACATGACAGCAGCAGCAACTGCGCATGTGCATCAAACTCCAAAACTAAAGAGCAACTCTCTTCTGTAGACGTCCCCGCACTGCTAACACATTGGTTTACACAGAGCATTGATCTTACAACACAGGGTTATTCTTAAAGCTGAGTCCAACATTTATCAGAACTATAATTACTACAGGAAGGAAGCCAGCCTTTTTTATGGCACCAGCTGCCGTAAAGCAGATAAGCTTAAAGGTAAAAACAAAAAAACTGCGGATGCTGGAAATCCAAAACAAAAACAGAATTACCTGGAAAAACTCAGCAGGTCTGGCAGCATCGGCGGAGAAGAAAAGAGTTGACGTTTCGAGTCCTCATGACCCTTCAACAGAACTGAGTGAATCCAAGGAAGGGGTGAAATATAAGCTGGTTTAAGGTGTGGGGGGGGAGGGTGTTGGGTGGGGGGAGAGAAGTGGAGGGGGTTGGTGTGGTTGTAGGGACAAAGAAGCAGTGATAGAAGCAGATCATCAAAAGATGTCACAGACAACAGAACAAAAGAACACATAGGTGTTAAAGTTGGTGATATTATCTAAATGAATGTGCTAATTAAGAATGGATGGTAGGGCACTCAAGGTATAGCTCTAGTGGGGGTGGGGGGAGCATAAAAGATTTAAAAATATTTTAAAATAATGGAAATAGGTGGGAAAAGAAAAATCTATATAATTTATTGGAAAAAATAAAAGGAAAGGGGGAAGAAACAGAAAGGTGGGTGGGGGTGAGCTTAAAGGTATATCTCTTTGAGAAGCCAGGGAGAAGGTAAGTATACAAGGTAAGTGGGTAGGATTTGATGGTCAGGGGGAAAGGGTTGGGGGGGGAACAGGTGGTTTGAAGGGGAACTGGGGGGGACCGGGGGAGTGTGTCGGGTGGTCAGTGGTGGAGATTTGTTGGGTGGTCAGCTATGGGACTGGGGCAGGAGGTCAGTGGGTTCGGGTGGTGAGGGGGGGGTATGTCAGGTGTCAGTGGGGAGGTGGGTCAGCTGGTCAGTGGCAGGGGCAGGGGGTCAGGGGAATAGTCGTGGGTGGGTGGTAGTTGGGAGGAGGGTAGTTGCGGTGAATAGTCGGGAGGAGGGTAGTTGGGGGTGGGGAGTGGGGGGGGTGGAGGGGGCGGTGGGGTTGGTTGGGTGGGAGTCCCATGGGGTGTCAGGGTGGGCCACTGCAATAGTTCCCAGAAGTTAGAAGTGGTTTTAATTCTCCTAACTTTTTCTGGGTAACTATTACTGTAAGACAGTCAGAACCCTCCGACGTTTGCAATTTAAATCGCATTATCTGGTGGTTCCCATTGCAGGGCAATTGCCCAAAGGAAGTTTGAACTTCCCAGGCAATTGTCATGCAATCCTTATGTAGAGCTTCCAGGGGAGAGAGGGGTTGGAGTTTCCCAGTTCATCTTTGGGGTAACTCCCCACATCCCAAAGCTTGGAAGTTACAGGCCAGTGTCTCTGAGACTTCAGCCTTGATGTTCCGGTGTCTCTCACTCTCTTTCTTGGACCACTTCTTATTCTGTAAAGGACCAGAACAGCATCTCTTCCCTCACTGCCCCCAAAACCCTCACTGTAAAGGACCAGAACAGCATCTCTTCCCTCACTGCCCCCAAATTCCCCAGTTCAGCACTCCATCTAGTAGTACTCTATCGAGCTGGCTTCCGTGCTCATCCAGATTTACCAATATCAAGGAACTTTTCTACTTCTTGGCAACAGTATCAGCTTTAAGCACTCCTTGGTCAGTTATAGAATGCATCAGTTGGTAAAATGCCTTGTTTCCCTGTAGCTAAGAGCTGGTGGCATTATAAATAAAAAGAAATTAAACGTTTTTATTTATATAACCATAACATGTCCCAAAGTGCTTTACAGCTAATGAAGTACTTTGGAAATGCAGTCATTGTTCTAATGTATGAATGGTAGCAGCCAATTTGCTCACAGGAAGTTTCTGCAAACAACAATATTGTGATATTGATATAGTAATAGAGCAAAAAAGTGGGACGATTTCCCTATTTTTGCCATTCCTACCAAGATCATAAAATCATTTTTTTGGAATCTTTTCACTATGTTTAGAATGTTGCTAATAAATAGGAACAAGTGAAAATCCTACTCCTTCAGACTTAGAAGAACCCCTTCTGCTGCACCAGTGTATCATTTCTGACTCCCACGTGAGTTATCTTTGTGCTACCTCCAAGTGAGACTGACTAATTGCTGCCAGTTGTTACTGGATTATGAGCAGTTTTACACTGTGGAGGATCATCCGCTAAAAATTGGGTTAAGACTAGACATTCAATTTATCGCAAAGGTTTCCAATTGGGGCTTGTGGACCTTGTGGGATTCATGAGCAGATTGTAGAGCACCTGTGAGGTCAGTTGGTCCCTGACCATCTGTGGCTGGATATGCTGCTTGGCTCAAGAATTCTGTATTCAATAACTTTCTGTATTTGTTGACATTGGTGACATGTCTGATGGGTAACGAATGGGATTTGGTGATCACACGTTTTACACAACTCCCGATTTTTGTTACCATTAGAGTTTGCTACTGTTGATGTTTGCTAATAAAAAGAATATTTCCTGTAGTGATATCACTCTTTGATTAGCTGAATTGGCCTTTTAAAATTCAGAATTTGAGGGGCCCAAATTTCCTTCAAGTTAACAGTGTAACAATACCTTATGCTCACAAGGGTGCATGTGCAAGGGATGGAGCCTTGATATGCAAGGGCACTGGCCTTTACCTAGCCATATGCCCATCTGAAAAGCAGGAAGATGCATAATGTGTCAGTCTACAAATGGTTGCACTCTGATACTGCCAAGAAAATTAGGGAAAGGCTATCTGATATATTGCTTTCAGAATGTTTATTTAGAAAGCAAATGGCAGACCCTACAAAGTGAACATTTGTGATATTCATGGGTGTTAACTATATTGAAGACTTCAATTATTTCCTCTCTCTAAATAGCACCCGCAAGAGAATATGTTTCACTGCAGGGTACTCTATGATGAAGATTCAGCCTACGCACCATTCAGAGCCGGGATGCAACTGGAAGAGGATGTAAGAATTTACCTGGAAGATGAAGTTGAATTGATTAATGTCCCTGTGCCCCAGTTCAGAGGAGGAGATGCTGCTGATATCATCCATGATTTCCAGCAGGTGAGTTACTGAGCTAACTATAAGTCGCCATAATAAACTTGTAAGTGAATGAGTCATAAAAAATATAAACAAAAATTGTAACAAGAAGACAAACATTTTGCTATTATTGCATAGTGTGTGATGTTACTTGCCAGAATTCAAACACACTGTCCAATTCTAGAATTATTTATGGTGGTATGAGCACTCTGTATCGTAGTGGAAAGTCACAGATGCACTTGTACCATTTTCAATCCTTTGGCTCCTCATAATTTCTCAAACTCAGTCCAGTGTAGGAAATGTTAGACAAAGGGCAGTTGCTTTCTTATAAGGGGGAAGGGGCAAATCAAAGTGCGGGCTTGCACCAGAGTACTTACCAGAAGCTGGTGTCAGAGCAACATTCATGGGATACTACCTTTCTGTCTGGCTTGTTATTGTTCCTCAGCCTTGTTAGTAAATAAGGCTTATGATGAGATTTCTTGTCAATATTTCCTGAATGGAGAAAAACACAGGTTGAGGCAGGGACTTTATTAAAGTAAAACTGTGAGGGATCATTTTTCCCTCCTTGAAAATACAAGAGCAGTTACTAACTGTAGTTGTCCACTTACCTTGGTTTTCCATGACATGTAAGACATTTAGGAAATTGCTGCCCCGTTGCTGAACTTTGAGTCTCAGGATCATGTTAGAATTTTAGGTGTGTGGTAACACATAAAGGATGTTCTGTCCAATAATTAAGTTCTGCACTGTGAGGATGAATTTATTAAATCCATTGTGGACTCCAGAGTCCCATGTGGGAAAAGCAGGGAAAATAATTTCCCCAATAGAAACTACATTTGTCTTTTTTTTGTAGAGGTTGACTGCTTATCATGACATTTCTCTGGATAAATGCTACGTAATTGAACTGAACACCACCATTGTAATGCCACCTCGCAATCTCTGGGAACTGCTTGCCAATGTTAAGGTAAGTCATCTTTCTTTGTATCGTCCTTCAAGATTTGTTAACAGATTAATTTGAATACTGTATAAATGGGAAATATTCTATTTAGTAATACTAGAACAGGTTTTCAACTTAGTGCATGGAAATTAAAATTGGTGCTTTCAGTAATAGGCAGCTGATTTACAATGGCAGTTTTACACAGGGTTATAAGTTGTAAGTCTACAGACGATCCAAGGATTGAAAGTGAACTATGCAATTTGTAGAACAAAATGTTAATACATTTGATTCAGCTTCCTTTGTTCATTGCTTTAACAGTGGTATTGACCTATTTATTTTAAATTATTTTCATTACTGTCTAAACTGTTATGGTTCCTCAGCCCTGTTAGTAAATGATTCTTATGATGAGGTTTCTTGACAATGTCCCCTGTGTGGTGACAAATACAGAATGAAAGACTTAAGTAAAATTGTGAAGGAACTTTCTCCCTCCTTGAAAATCCCAAATCATGCACTAACTGGAGAACAAACTGTCCTAATGTGTAGATCTGTGCAAATATAACTTTTTTTGAGTTAACAATCAGATTGTTAATCCTCACAGAAGGGAACCTACCTGCCACAGACATACGTTATTCAGGAGGAGATGGAAGTCACAGAACAAATCAGCAACATGCAGCAACTGGGTACCTTTATCCACCGGCTGTGCAGTGGAAAAGAAACCTACAAGCTGAAACACAGGAATGTTAAGAGAGGTAAGCCCTGTATGTGCGTTTTCCATCTCATCTAAGATGAATGGTGCTCATCTGAGACATGAGTGCTGATCTGATCTCATCTAACAATAGATAATTTTTTAAGGAGCTATGTGTAAATTAATTTTAGTTTTTCTGTCTGCAATAGTAATAGTTGCACTATTATGTGAGGCAGTAAATGCAAAAACTGCTGAAACTCATTAGAATACAGTCAACAGACCTGAAGTACCATCCAGCCCTCTGATTCAATATCTGATTACAAGGCTGTGATTGAAAAGAGGTGCATTTTGACTAAAACCTTACAGTCAAACTCCACTATGAAGCCCCAGAATTGGAAATGCTTACTAGTAGAGAAGTGAACTAATTGGAGCTAGACTGTGCCTAATAGGGACAGTACTAATATGTAGGAGCTGATACAGAATGTGTCTCACAGTGACCTAAGAATACTAATCAGCCAGACTGGTTTGAACCCCCAAGTGAGTAAATATCATTCTTGTAATAATATACTGAAAGAAGCTGATTTATATCAAAAAAAGTATGTAACCCCATTGCTTAAGGCTGAATTCACAGTTCTAAGAGAAAAGGAAGAAATTCTGTGAAAAAACAATGAAAGTGATTGTGTTATCCAGCAGCATGGTCTCACAAGTAAGAATAGCTCTTGTCTGGCTTGCATCAACATGTCTTAATGCTGCTCTAACCACATATAAACTGACAAAATCTGGTACAGCTTCAACACAATTGTCCTATAAGGGCAATGAGCAGAGCAAATTATACTGTTTTTGGTTAATTATATCATTATAACAGCTGTAATAAACCATCTCACAAGAAAATTTAATATGATGACAGTGTTCCTTTTAATCGATTACACAGAAATAATTATAGATAGTACAGTCATGACAATTGCAAATGAACATATGCGCACTCTTATGGACGAAAACAAATTTGGATCTTTAAATAGGAAATGCATTTCTTACTATGGGAAAACAATGTGATTGCTTATTCAAAAAATGGAAGCAGTATAATCTATATAAAATGCTATGTTTACATGCAGTTTCTGATAACTTGTTCTCTCATAAATTTCTGTGTCCAAATTTATCATGGAAAATGACTATGTAACCTTGTAAAACTCTTCTCTAGCGCCATTGCTGGTGAGGGGATGTAATCACATTATGAAATGTTATGTAGTTGTTTTCATTAGAAATGTGGACATATGAACTTATAATGGAAATATAAATATGTGGAGAGAATGTAGGATTGTTAAGTGGGGACCAAATTATACCTGCATTAATTAACCTCAGCCAGGTAACCCTGCTTCACCTCAGAGTGACTAGTGGTATGGAAAAGGATGAGGATAGTGCAGAATTAATGTTCAAAAAATAGAACAAAAACTCCCTCTTTGCATTGAACAGTGGTCAGACATGTGCATTTATAGAATGTACCAGCTATGGTGTCCCTTTCTGTTTCAGCCATTGAGAAGCGTGATATCAAGAATTGCCAACGCATACGACATTTTGTAAACGTGTTTGTGGTTGAAACATCCATCTGTGAAAAGGACTGAACTCCTGAACTCAATGGCTTACAGTATCTATTTTATTCAAGGCACAGTTGCTTGCAGTTATTCTTGCACTCAAGGTCAACAATATATTAGTTTCCTGCACTCTTGTTCATGTTTTTGTGATGATTATGTAAACCTGCTAATTAAGTGGTCACACTTGCATTTTAACATTGCATTAGTTGCTTTTTGCAATTCACCAGCCTTTATGCTGATGAACAAATCAGAACAGAAAGGATAGCCTCTTCCCACCTTTAACACTGCATGGCTGTATCTGTTGAACATTTAAATTAAGAGTATGTATTTCACAAATTCATAATTCACAAGTTTCAGTTGAAAAGACAAGTAACAAAATGACTATTTCAACCAAAACGAGAAAAGAAAAATATACACCTGAGCCAAAAATGAGTGTTGCGTATATTTATGCTGTAAATGTAGCATAGAAGTAAATGACATGCTTGAAAGAATAAAACTGATGAATGAAAAGTGGACTCAAATTTTTGTTCATGTCTCTATATCTGTGTCTCACAGTTTCTTTAGTGCAGTTTGGGACCGTTTGTCCTGTGTGTTGTGAAAGCAATGTCCATTGTCACATGCTTGGAGAAATTTTTCCTGTTCAGCTCTACTGTACCAAACCACACAAAACACCCTTTTGAAACAAATTGAGCGCACAGTATGTTGATGTTTCAAAGAACAGGCCCATCATTCATTTTTCCTTCTGTGTTGTTCATCATGCCCATAAAACATGAGGAAGGAGACACATTCAAGCTGTCACTTGCAATTGAAAACCTTATATCCAAATCCTTGTAACAGCTCACCTGCATGATTCATGGTTATCTACTGAAACAAAGGATAGGTTTCAGGATGGTGACAAGTCTGCCAATAATTATTTCTTTACTTTTAAACAATGGAGCAGTGTAGCGACATTAGTTGCATTATGTTGCAATTGTTATTCAGCACAGGGAATAGTTGCATCAGTCACCTGTTTGATTTATGTTTGGGCAGCACATTGACTGAAATGACAAGCAAATCTCTATGCTTGTTTGGGAGGAGATGGAAACAAAAGTGTTGCAGGAAGAAGTGATGTTTGATGTAGTATGGTGGTAGCTGTTCTTACACCAGGGCAACTGGCCCTATGATTGTCTTGAGCCTGTGGAGAGACTCTGTTCATTACCTGTATTCAAATATCTATGTCATGACCTGCTGATATGCTTGTTGGCATGAAGCAGAAGCAAGCACTAAAGCTCTGGTGCCTAATGATCTTCATAGGTGTCTCTCTCATCATGGACCATATTATTGGTGCTTCTAAACCAATTCCCGTTATGATTTTTAAGTTGACCACTAGCTGACTTCGATTCCTTGCAGTTCCTTGATCTCCTGTATTTTAAAAAAAATATTTTCTTGGCCCTGGTGAAAACTTAGAAATGCTTCAATTACAGTCACTTTCCTGATGAAGCATCAGACAATATTTGGCAATTTTAAGTTCTAACTAAATATTTGAGGCAGAAATCGAGCAACAGAGGGATGATAAGTTGGGATGTAACTTGTCTCCACTAGGCTTCCTCCCCTTGGATGAGGCAGAGTAGTGTTCCTGCACCTACACCCCATCCTCCCTTCTGCCAATTTGGGAGCATGTCTCAATGGGATAGAAAGGGGCTCGACAGGTCCCCATTTTGAGAATTTAGTACAGGATCATGGTGAGATCAAAGTAACAGGAGGAGGTTCCCATGTAGTGTTAGGAAGAAAAAGTAAAAGATTCTCACTAAAAAGAAATCATAAATATTGATAATAGAATCCATTTGTTATGCCTTCTATAAGTTAGAAATAATTACACATTACAATCAAGATGCTGGATCTTCATCGAGTGTATTTCTTTCAGTTCTCCATGTGGCTGGTAGACTGAGACTGATACATTGTCCCTCAGCAGATGGCTGCAATGCAGCAGAGAGTGTAGTACTCCGGGATATGTATTCACACAACAATTAGTTCCTAGCTCTTTGCAAATGATATAACAATATAGCATCCCTCTTTCCTTAAAAAAAATGCCTCTATATCAATACAACTCTTCCGATCATTAACTTTTTTTTAAACAAAAGAAGATTGACAATCAACTTTTATGAATAAACTGAACCTCCAAGAGTCTTCTATAGCGTGTTTTCTTTTCTCAGAAATACATTATTCACGGTATCCCTTAGGTGGGGAATGTTTTGCCCCCATCTTGTACATTTGGCATTCATCGGTCTCAGGAGTCAGTTGGCACACTTTGCTTCTAGTGTGTAGGAGTCTTACTCGTTGCTAATATTGAGTTGCTTGCTGGTGATACTGTTATTTTGCACAGCTGTTGATATTGTTTCGGATAGTTGGTGATGTTGCTTGTGTTGCCGATAATCTTTTTTGCTTTTCCAGTTCAGGTATAGGTCGAATATGGACTCTGTTGCTTCTCATTTGCTTGGCATTTTGGTCTCAATGATGTATGACCTTGGAGTCTCAGCTTCAACAACTTTTGCTGGGCTCCAAGTTTTCATGATTGGATCCTGTACATATACTGTTTGTCCTTTCAACAAAATCAGAAGGGATTTAGCATCTTGTTGAAGTGCTGATCTCCAGCTATCTCTGCATCAGTGAGGTGTTGTCTTACTTCCTCATGGTCACTTGGAGAAACTATCTTGCTCGGCAGAGTTGTCTTATAATTTCCTCCTTTCAACTGCTCTGCAGGCAATTTCATGTCGGCCTTAACAGGCGTAGATCAGACTAATAAAAGGCAAGGTTTGTGTCTTGCTTTGTCTATCGGCATCTTGTGAGGGTTCGCTTGACCGTCTGGACGTGTCTTTCTATAAATCTGTGATCCTTGGTAATGTGGTGATGATGTTGAACCCATACTCTTCAGCAAATTCCTGAAATTTTCTGGAGATGAATTGGGTGCTGTTGTCACATATTATTCTTTCAGGAATCCTTTTCTCAGTGAACAGAACTCTCACCTTTTGGATAAAAGGGAACTTTGAGCAGTAGCCTTAAATTATGAGATACCATTCTTGATTATGTGAATAAATGTGCCATGGTCTGGGTGGTACTTCACTAGCTGTCATATGTTTCAGCTGTGTATTTCTGTACTTCTGTCATATATTGCATGTAGATATCATTCTTTCGATGTCTTTGTAGATGTCTATCCAGTACACGGATGACCTGTCTCTTAGCTTACAGTTCTCCATTCTGATGTGACCTTCATGTATCTTCTAAATAAATTCTTTGTGCATTGTTTTGGGTATACATAGGATCCAGCTATCAGAGCACCACCTTCCTGTGAGATGTCATCTTTGTACTGTGTATCGTTGGCTGTGTTTGCTATATCTTATCAGGCCATTCTTGGATTGCTTGCTGAGAGAGATATGTATGAAATTTCTCACATCCATACATGACTGCCAAAGGCTCTCTTTTAATGTTGGCATATCTGGTCTCAGTTGATTGTGGAGCTTTTATTGCTTCATTAACATCTTTGGGATTCAGGCCAGTTCTTAGGTATCCACTTGGCTTCTCTCTCACCATGACAGAATTTACCCAATCTGTAACCTCTGTGACTCTGGCAAACACTTTATTTTCTTCCATCTCTTGGAGCTTTCTTTCAAGCTTTCCTCTTAGTTCTATTGGTACTTTATATGAGGGACTCAGTGATTTGTTGCTTGATCAATAGTGATGTGAAACAGAACATCTTCAAAACATCTGACTGTCTCATCAAAGCACTGTGGGTACATTTGTACCAGATCTTCCTTGTGTCTAATTGGATGGTGCTTTTCAATGGGTGTACTATCTTCAATCCTCAGTATTGCCTCCTTCACCTCATTGTTCATTGAAATTAGCTGCAACTCTTCACAACTGCTCAGCCCTAGGTTTGTACGATCATCCGTTTCAGTGACTTTGGCCAGGATTTTCCAGCCCCATTGTGGTGGGACCCGCCACAGAAGATTCGGCGGTCCAGCCAAAAGTCCATTGACTTTCAACGGGACTGGACAATCCCGGCAGTAGGCGGGACTGGAAAATCCCACCCACAGAACATACAGCTAACATTTTCTCTTTTGCCTGTTTCCCTGATCTATCTTATTCCTGGCTGCATCCCCACATGCCATCAGCATGACGTTGCTCGGTTTCAGAACGCCTTTCCTTGGATAACCAACTTTTTTCAAATTTTCAGGAAATATCCCTAATATATTCAGAGTGGGATGATGTTACTCTATTCTCCAGTATCAAGCTTTAGCTTCAGATTTATTGTGGCTTATTTCTCATCCTTCCCCAGTCTAAATGGTTGTGTCAATTTCTTTTCTCTTGGAACTGACATCCAGACATTTCATGCAGTTGTATGGCTCTGTTTATTGTGTTCTCAAACTCCTTGACACTTTCCAGGGTATGGATGTTTTGGTTTCTTTAACTTCTCATTTGCCCTGTTGTCCTGTCTTTGATAATTCATTTACCAGCTTCATTCTTTGTTCTGCACATATTTCCTGGGGAATTGGTTTTCCACAAACTCTGCAGTTTGATCCATATGTGGGACATTTCCTTCTGTCTGTGAACTCATATGGTCATCCGTAGCCCTTGCACATCTTAGTGTGCATTCTTTTGTTGCTATTTCACTGCATCAAATCTTTCTCTTGACTCAACTGAAAGAAAGCTGATTGATCAGTCACCCCTGTCTACTCGTTGCCTCATGTGCTATACAGCCTGCGATATTGTGAGCTTGTCCTTTCCAATTAAATCTTTTTGTATGTCAGGGTGTTCAGAGCCCCAGATGAGCTGATCTACCAGCCTTTCATCTGTAGCCTTGAATTTATATTTTCTGGCTGTCTTTTTCCATCTTATGAAATTGTTAACAGACTCACCTGGTTCTTGCCTCGGGCCTTTGGAATCTTATTGGTGGATCCGGGGTTTGAGTGGAGATGTGTGTTGAACTTTTCAAAAATTTTGACTGAGTTTCTGCTGTTGTCTTCACTCATATCCCTGGTAAGAAATAAAATAAATGTAGCATATTCCCTCCTGCCTACAAAAGAATGTAGCTGACCCTTTCTCTTCACTAGGGCCTTTAGAAAGCTATTGACTGTCAATCCATACTTTTGTTCAAACTTCTCAAATGCCTCTATGACATCATCAGCTTACCAATTCCTCATGGGCTGGAGCTGTGCATTCATTGCCACGGGGGCCATTTTGTTTTCGCACGATTCACTCAGTTTTTCTCTCTTTGGCCTAGTTCCGGTTGATTATTAATCTAATTCATTTGAAAGGCTTGGGTCTTACTCCCAGACACCTGGTGCCGTCATGTTATGTCTTCTGGTCCCCATAATTTAGAAACAATCACACTTTTAGACCCAAAATGCTATTGTTTCATCGAGTATATTTCTTTCAACTCTCCATGTAGACTGATGGACTGATACATTGGCTCAGAACTTCCATTGAGTGGCAATCACTGTTGGATTGCCACTCCACTCCTTTTTTACTTACCCAGGTCGGTAGCTGCATACGTCTCGCCTGACCTTCTATCCTGGGCCTTGTGAGAAATGTACAGTGCAGATGTGCCGGATTCTTTGCAGTGCAGGGCAGCAGCATCGAGGGAAGTGAAGCCATGCCCCCATTTTATGGCACTAGCTGCTGTAAAGTGGTTAAGTTTAAAGATCCCAGCAACTTTAAGAAGCCAGGTACAAGTTAAGTGGGTGAAATGTTAGAGTGGTCGGGGTTTTTTTGGGGTGGGGTGATTGGAGGAGAGTCAGGTGGTCTGGGTGGGGTTAAGTGGTCAGTGGGGGGAGGTCAGGAGGATAGCTTGGGTTAGGGATTTAGTTGAGGGGTTGTTGGAGGATGTCCGGTGGCTGGGGTTGGGGAGTTGTTGGGACTGTAGTCAGGGTGGGGCGAGGTTTGCTCAAAGTAGCAAAACTGGCATTGCCCATTCAAGAAGTATAGGACTGCTTTGCGGTTAGCACAGAAGCCTGATAATGAACAGGTCAGCACACACATCTATTCCACTGGCAAGCAGCGCAGACAATATTTTAACAAGGCATTGTGTTAATGAGGAAACAGTAACCTATGAAGAAGTTATTAAAGCCTTTGATTCGTATTTCAGTCTTCAGAGGAACACTGTTATAGACCGGGCAAGGTTTAACAGATGCACATAGGAATCCAGAGAAAGATCATTAGTGATCTGTATCGTTTGGCTGATTGTTGCAAGTGTGGGGTTCTAAAGGACTGCATTATGGTGGGAGTGCTTGATGAAGGCTTATCTGATTTTCTGCAGTCCAGGGAAGATAATATTGACCAAGGCAGTGCTAGTTATGAGACAGGCTGAGCTATGGAAGCAGAACCGAGTTTTAATCCAGATTGATAGAAAATCCTTGTGGAGTCTGACCACTGAATAAGTCCAGTTTGTGAGCAACAGAGGTACCAGCACACCTATTAAAAAGCAGATGCAGAGCGAAGAATGAGCAGTCGCCGCCATTATCCAATGTTTCCATTGTGGCATGACAAAACCCCATTATGGCCTATCCTGCCATAAATGCACAGTGTCATTCCTTCAGGAGGTGGGGCCATTTCAAAGCGGTACCCCAAAAGCCTCCTACTCCAAAATTTAAAGCGAGACCAATCAGATCAAACATTATCCAGGAAATAGAACATATGGAGGAACAGGAAGTGTCTTTTTTGGGTGAAGTTGCAAAATCCAAGGGAACCATTTGGATTGTGGATATCATAGTCAATGGCCACAAAACCAATTTTAAATCAGGCATGAGTGCAGGGGTACCAATTCTTTCTCGTATAGTAAAAGTCTAATGATGACCATGAAACCATTGTTGATTGTCGTAAAAACCCATCTGGTTCTCTAACGTCCGTTAAGGAAAGAAATCTGCTATCCTTAACTGGTCTGGTCCACATGTGACTCCAGACTTACAGCAATATGGTTGACCCTGAAATGACCTGGCAAGCCACTCAGTTCTCAAGGGCAATTAGGGAATGGGCAATAAATGCTGGCCTAGCCAGTGACACCCCCATCCCATAAACAAATAAAACAAAGCAGAGAAGCTTGAATAACTTTGCAGCTTCTTTATTCACCAGTTGCAGTAGAAACTTAAGTCCACCCAGTACTAGTCTCCATAGAGGAAGCTCCTGCAGCCACTGGAGGACATTCTGGAAATTGCATTACTCTTTGAGTCGAGGGTGGATGAAGAAGGAGACCACTGACGACAGTGACCAGCCAGAGGATGGAATCCTGGACCTCACCCTACTTTTTGAAGAGTGAGTGGATGGGATGGAATCCTGGACCTCACCCTACTTTTTGAAGAGTGAGTGGATGAGGTCAATTAACCAAGATGCTAATAACAAGCGTGACCAGAGTGCCAATCCACCTGACTGTTCTGGTAAGGGCACTGATAACATACAACAGCCTGGTGCACACAATGACAAAGAGAAACCAGGAGCAGAAGATCTGACAATGGCCAGTGAGACAATTGCAAAACACAAAGCTGATTTCTCAAACCCTGATGTCAAGACTGAAGAGGATGTGACTGAAGCTGCTAACATACTAACTACTGATCTCACACATACCCTTCAGATGTAAAAGGAAGTGTAAATTCTCAGAATCTGGAGGAGGCAGCAGAACAACAACCTGACCCAATAAAACATAATCTAGTAGCAAAACCTGAGGTGACATTCAGCTCTATTCCAGATGTTGCCTTGACTGCTGAAGCTCTCACAGTGCCAATACCTCGCCAACATTACACTCACACTGATGTCAAAGTGCACATGCCAAATAATCACAAGCAGAAAGAAAAAACCCGACAATATTAACAAAAGTATCAACTGCACTTCAGAATAATTTTCATTCTTTTTGACTATCAGATTTATTCTTGAATGTGACATTAGGATTTGTTAAAAATTCATTAATGGGATGTGGGCATCATTGGCTGGCTCAGCGTTTATTGCCCATCCCTAATTGCCCTTGAGAAGGTGGTGGTGAGCTGCCTTCTCGAACCACTGATGTCCATGTGGCATAGTTACACCCACAGTGCTGTTAGGGAGGGAATTCCAGGATTTTGACCCAGCGACAGTGAATTAATGTTGATATATTTCCAAGTCAGGATTGTGAGTGGCTTGGAGGGGAACTTCCAGGTGGTGGTGTTCCCATGTATCCGCTGCCCTTGTCCTTCTAAATAGTAGTGGTCGTGAGTTTGGAAGGTGCTGTTGAAGGAGCCTTGGTGAGTTGCTGCAGTGCATCTTGTAGATAGTACACACTGCTGCTACTCTGCATTGGTGGCGGATGGAGTGAATGTTCGAGGATGTGGTGCCAGTCAAATGGGCTGTTTTGTCCTAGATAGTGTCAAACTTCTTGAGTGTTGTTGGAGCTGCACTCATCCAGGCAAGTGGAGATATTCCATCACACTCCTGACTTGTGCCTTCTAGATGGTGGACAGGCTTTGGGGAATTAGGGAGTGAGTTACTCACTGCAGGACTCCTAGCCTCTGACCTGCTCTTGTAGCCATAGTATTTATATTTTTAGTCCAGTTCAGTTTCTGGTCAATGGTAACCCCTAGGATGTTGATAATGGAGGATTCAGCAATGGTAATTCCGTTGAATATCAAGGGGTGATGGTTGGATTCTGTCTTGTTGGAAATGGTCATTGCCTGGCATTTGTTTGGTGTAAATGTTACTTGTCACTTAGCCCAAGCCTGCATATTGTCCAGGTCTTGCTGCATTTGGACATTGAGATTACACAACATTTCCTTCCAGGTACAGGAATCAATGAATATACTTAAGGAAAGATAAAAGCAAAATACTGTGAATGCTGGAAATTTGAAACAAGAACAAAAATTGCTGGAAAAACTCAGCAGGTCTGACAGCTTTGTGGAAAGGAAGACGGAGTTAAAGTTTCGAGTCTGAATGACTCTTCATCAGAACTAAAGAGGAATAAGAAATGTGGTGAAATATAAGCTGTTTAAGGGGGGTGGGTGGGACAGGTGGAACTGGATAGAGGGCCAGTGATAAGTGGAGGCAAAGGAGAGATTGCCCAAGATGTCATAAACAAAAGGACAAAGGGGTGGTGATGGTAGTGATATTAGCTAAGGAATGTGCTAATGGTGACATTAAGGGTAGAAAGCAGGATGAGCAAGTGACAGATGGCCCTAGTGGGGTTGGGGTAGGGGGAAGGGATTGAAATAGGCTAAAAGGTGGGGATAAAACAATGGATGGAAATAAATTTTAAAAATAATAATAGAAATAGGTGGGAAAAGAAAAAATATATATATAAAAAATATAATAACGATTAGAAAAAAGGCAATCAAAAAAGGGGTGAGGATGGAGGAGAGAGTACATGATCTCAAGTTGTTGAACTCGATGTTGAGTCCAAAAGTGCCTAATCAGAAGATGAGGTGCTGTTCCTCCAGTTAAGCAAAGGGTGCTTTTGCAGTCGCTGTAGACACTGATCATAATGGAAATGACACAATGCCCCACAGGTGATATCGTCATTTCCCTCTGTTGTCAGCTAGTGTACCCCAGGTTTGAGATTCGATGTTTAGGACCACCATGGTGCACTTGCAAGCATCCTTGCTGTGAAGCCCTGGGCGTCCTACTGGTCATCTGGCTTCGGATACTTTGCCAAACAGAATATCCTACATATGTAACTATCTTCCCACCTGTGAACATGTCCAAGCCAGTTAAGTTGTCTTTGCATGATGAGCACCAATATATTTAGGAGCTTTGCCTTTGAAAGGACTGCTGCATGCGTGACTTTCTCCTTTTCTGAGACACTCAGAATATACCAAAAACTGAAGATTAAAGTTACTGACCTCCCTTTCTTGGTAGCTGTAAGTCACTCATGTTTCACAACCATGCTGCAAGATACTGATAGCACAGGCCTTCATAAACCAGTATCTTGGGCATAACCACAGCAACACTGTGTCTATACGAGGTACGAGGTTATATGTAACTAAATTGCTGTATTTAAAGTTCATTTTAAATAATTCCACTTCAACAACCACGAAGACACCCTGTAAAAGCTCAGCCAGTCATATTTGTTAACTTTCAGCCTTTATTACAAGAAGAGTAGTTCCACATATTAACAACGTATACATTCTACACTTCCACAGTAGAGTGCGGGGTAGAATTTAAACTAATCATATGCCTATGTTTTGTAGTTTCATTTTTTAAGTCATCCCTTTTTCTCATTTATTTATCCTGCACTGGAGATTCTTGCATGTGGAGCTGTTTAAGTTTACAAAGCCTGGTGAGTGATTGTGCACCAGCAATTTGCCCCATTAAAGGTGAAATATTTAGGTTCAGGTCATTAATATGGGGCTAGGCGTCCTTCATTAACCGATTAATCACTATCACTATTCTCCCTATCACTATTTTACAGATCTGGCAGCTCTTGCAGTAACTTTTGTCTTTCTACTTCTTCCTCAGTTTGTTGGTGTTGATATGTCATTAGTCACCCAGGCCAGAGAGAAAAATCATGGGTCCAGGTGCTTCTCCTGTTTCCGAACCCTTTATCCCCCCTCCCCACCTTAATCCTCCTCCTCAGTCATGCATGATATTTTTTCCTCTTTCAAGATTCACCAATCAATTCAGCAAACAATCACAGAAAGGTCCTGGTAAAATGTTGGCATCTGGTTACAAATATCATCTGATATATGGGCGTGTTTTTGGCAGGTGGGAACTACATGTAAAATAGGTCAGGTGGCTAGCCCACCCACTCCCGAACTCACCCCCATAATATGATAGGTGGGTGGGCACCGAGTTTGGCAACCTATTCACCATATGTAAATAAATAATTAAGTGCTATTTAGGTTTGTTAACAAGCCTATTAACCTGAATAAGATGCTGCCCGTGCCATAATAAGGCTGGCTTGGACAGTCGGGTGGGAGTTGGCAGACCATTTTTAAAGCCCTATATGAAAGGAAGGTAGGGGAGCACAACATTTGGGGTGTGGCCTGTGTGTATTGCCCCCAAGATGTTACCCCCCCTTCCTTCCGCACCACTTGCCTGACAGAACCCAGCCCCCCAATCCCCTCTGCGTGGGCTCTGGGATTCCACCCCACCCTAAAACCCCAGGATTTACCTTCTTGGGGAACTGGCCAATCAGCTCCCGAGTGCAGGACTTCCGATGTCCGCACATAGCGAGTTGGCCGACTTTAGTTCTGGGGAGTTTGGGCGGAAGCAGTGGCGGGGGAGCAGGCCGGCCCCCAGTAAAATGCAACCCATGGTGTAGAGGTGCCTGCTCCCTGGAACAGCGATTCATTTGATTACCCTGGTCTTTCTCAAAACCTTTTTAAAGCAAACTTCAAATACTTATCCACTTCCCTTTTTAAAAGCAATGATTAATCCTGGTTTTGTTCAAGCATTCCTAGTCTTAATAACCCCTTGTGTAAAATTAATGCTTTATAACTTCTCCCTACATTATTTTTGTGACGATTTTAAATTCATGCCCTCCCATGACTGTGTACTTGTGACCAAAGGCTTGTTCAAGGAGGTAGAGGCTGACCTGTGCAGGGACCTAGGGGAAGAGAATATTGTTTTCACCAAGTCCTAGTTAGCATTAAACACACCCCCACTGAATGCCCAAGTACATTTGCAGAAAGATTACATGATTGTTACTTTAAGACCCAAGAGGAGGAGGACAAGCATGGTAACGTGGGAGACCATCAGCAATTAATGTTAGACGACTCTGACTCCTCCACTGTCATCATCCACGACCCTTACCCTAACCCAATGAAGGAATACCTTCACCCAGCTGGGAGTATAACATACATTTGAGTCAAAGCAGGGTGTTGTTCGCAAACATCAAAGATTTTTTAAAAATTGTTTTGAGGAAGAAGCTAAGAAGTTTGGGAACTGTAGTAACTAGATGTATTGTCCTTCCCTCCTGTCAATCATTCATCATGTGATGCGATTACGGGGGGTTCGATCAATAAGTTTATTATGTGGGTAATCCTGTGGGCAGGGATTCTGACAGAGAGATTGAGTCTAGCGTGCAAGTGCCTCCACATGTCTCCTAAATAAAGTTTAACCTTTTCTTCCCCAAACCTGCTGCTCCATCAAGTCATTACATTTGGCACCAAGGAAGAAACCGACTTCTGCTGTGCACCCTGCCCTGGTCATTGTGAGTAAAACTTACCAGTTGTGTCGCTGTTTGGAACAACCCATCCATATGATGCTAACATTGAAGACTGGAGTCAGTATGTTGAGCGCCTCAGGTTTTACTTCGTTGCAAACAAAATTACCACTGAAGATAAAGGTAAAACTATCCTGCTAAGTGCACGAGGAAGCAAAACTGATTTGAAGCCTGACTGCCCCGAATGTGCCCATTTCTAAACCATACAGTGAGTTAATGGAACTCAGGAAATCGCACATTCAGCCCAAACCGCCTGGTAATCCTGCAGCGCTTCAAGTTTAATTTGAGAGTTCATGCCCTGGGAGAGTCCATTGCTGCCTTTGTGGCAAACCTGAAACAGTTAACTGAATGCTGTGAGTTTGGGGATGCCTTGAATGATATGCTGCAGGACAGACTTGTATGTGGAATCAAGGACGATGCTATACAGCACCACTTGCTAGCCGAATCCAACATCGATTTCAAGCGTGCCCTGGAACTTTCTTTCTTTCGTTATGGAAAGTGCCGCGAAAGACTCGCAGGCTTTGCAGCATGTGGATAATGGCGCCATACTCCTTGCTGGGCAGGAATCTGCGTGGCGCCAAAAACAGAACAGCAGATTTTAAACGTCTATGCCCACTACACAAAAACTTAGGAAGCCTAATTGTAACACGACAGGCAATAGATATGCAATTGCTAAAATGTGGAGGAAATCATGGAGCAGACGTTTGGAGGTTCAAAGAGGCAGAATGTAATTATTGTCACAGGAAAGGACTCCTGGTTAGGCAGCACAGAACAAAGGAGAGGCAAACAACAAAACAACAAACCAATCTAATTGAGCTAACTGATACAGCAAAGGCTGAGGCTGCTACTACTGATGTATATTCTCTGTATCATGTGACTGCTGTTAAATCTGAGCCTATTACAGTGATAGTGAAAGTGAATGGCAAGCAACTGCAGATGGAGGCAGATACCGGTGCTTAAACTACTGTTAATGGGAAGTACACATTCAAGTAACTCAGTGAAGGGGGTCAGACATTGACATTGGAGCAGACATCTGTCAAGCTGAGAACTTACACTGGAGAATCCATTCAGGTCAAAGGTATTGTTGCTGTCCCAGTCTGCTACAAATGTCAAGAAGATATAATAATTCTCCTAATGTTATTGGAATTTATTGTAAGATAGAGTAATAGTGGGATGTGACTATGGACAGAATTTTTCATATGGCAGGTGGGCTCGGCGGGAGCGGGCAGGGTGGGCGTGGAGCTGATTGCCGCCCACGATCGGCTCCGTGCTGCCACTTTACACAGGCAGGCCAATTAAGGCCAGCCCAGCGTAAATCATGGCCCTCGAGATCAGTGGGATGGGGCGGGCGGCGGCGGGAGGCCAATGTCCGTCGGGCCCAATGGCGACTTGGTGGCCTATTCAAAAACAGCACAGGCAGACGTTCTAAGGCTACCATTGATTTTGGTCAGGAGCTACATGATGGAGAACGTCCTCAGAGAGCAGACCAGGTGAGAGTGCAGGTTGGCGGTGCAGTTGGCCCCGAGGTTCTCTGATGAGTGCCTCGCCGCCCTCCTTGAAGAGGTGGCAGCACGCCACGAGATCCTGGTACCAAGGGATGGGAGGAGGAGCCCCCCCCACCTAACAAAGCATGCCTGGGAGGAGGTGGCATTATGGGTCAGCTCCCACGATGTGGTAAGACACCCCTGGGTGCAGTGCCGCAAGCGGTTTAATGACCTCCTGCGATTGGAAAGGGTGAGTACTGTGTTGGCATGGGTCACTTAGCACAGCAATTAGGTTGGCCAACCCCTGTAGCCCACTGTTCCCACCCCGCCGACAACCTCAGAATTTTGATTTTGTATTCATCCCTTCATTCGTGGGATGTGGGCTTCACTGGCTGGGCCAGCATTTATTGCCCATCCCTAGTTGCCCGTGAGAAGGTGGTTGTAAGCTGCCTTCTGGAACTGCTGCATGTGTGTAGGTACACCCATAGTGCTGTTAGGGGGCGAGTTCCAGGATTTTGACCCAGTGAAGGAACAGTAAAACATTTCCAAGTCAGGATGGTGAGTGACTTGGAGGGGAACTTCCAGGTGGTGGTGTTCCCATCTATCTGCTGTCCTTGACCTTCTAGAGGTCGTGGGTTTGGAAGTTCTTACAGTGTGAGTGGCAAATGTGATGGAGGCAGCATCTGGGCAAAGGGTTCAGCCCTGGCTGCTTGGAGTGAGTGTACAGTGGCTCCAGGGTCACGAATCAGATGAGCCCTGCAATGTTTCACTCAGGTGGGGTTGGCCAAGCTGCAGTAGCAATGCAGGTACAGGGTGGACTAGTCAATGCTCCCCTCTCCTTTCAGGAGAAAACAGCACACAATAATACTTAGAGGCTGTGGACTGGCGAAGGGCTGCTCCAACTCCTCATCATCACCAGACACGAGCAGGAGGAACTGGAGCTGGAGAGGTGCCATGCGCCCGGGTCAATTGGCTGCAGTGAGGTTGGGGTGCCACTGGGGGATAAGAGTGCCGTGCACTGAGGTCACAATGTCTGTAAGGGCAAACACTCCACTGTTGACTGTATGTTGATTTCAGCATCCAATATGGGATCTCCATTGATTATGGAAGGAGGAGCACATCTTGATCCAGGTGTCAGGCATACACATTAACAGTGTAACGACTTCAGCTAATCAAATGTCCTTGTTCTTCCTTTCAGCATCACCAGAGCACGCCCAGACTCAGGAGGTTGAGGGACAGCCGCTGACTCCTGAGGGCACAGAAGATATAAACACACCAGCGTCACACCCTCTCAGCCAGGCAAGCACCAGCACAGATACCAGCGCCTCGGTGGGAATAAGATCACCGACTATTATCTCTTTGAGGGCACTTCACACTCGCTTGAGGTGCAGGTGGAGGCAGAGAGTGCCCAGGGCTCCAGCAGCCGGAGGAGTGCTGGGGGCCAGGAACATGCTCATTCGGTGGCTGATGATGGGCCTCAGGAGTCATCCCTGAGGCAGCAGAGGCTGGAGTCCAGCAGGGTGTGCGGGAGGATCTGGTGGAGATACATGAGGGAATATGTGCCATGGTCTCCATGATGGAGGAGTCCATGCGGAGCATGAGAAATGCAATGACACTCATGGCCGAGCACAATGCCGCCTCCATGGAGAGAGTAGCGCCTCTCATGGAGAAGCCCCTCCAGGAGAACAATCAGGGCTTCCTCGGGATGTGCTTGGACCTGCAAGCCCTCACAGTTGCATTGACCTCAAGTGGTCAGGGTCAGTGTGGGAGATGGATTGGGCACCCAGTATCCCAGCTGGGGGTCCGTCCATCAATGGTGAACAGGGAGGTCCAAAGTGACCTCGCATTGGTGCATGAGCTGCCTGTTGTCTCTGTGGGCTCCTCTCAGGGCACTCCGGATGATGGCAGCAGCTCCTCCACACCCCTGCCAGTGACCGTGGCATCTGATGAGGCTGCGAAGACTGGGGAGATGCCAGCCATGCCACTGGCCGCTCCCTCCCAGGCGGGGCCAGCACAGTCTCCAAGGGTCAGAGGACGCCCGCCAAGGTCATCAAGGCCAACAGGACAGCAGAGTGTGCAGGCTCTCCAATGCCATTGTCAGCAAGGGGAGAGCACCTAAATGTAGCACCCGCAAACGTAGATGTAAAGCACCTTAGGCACAACACGGGCTTATCATGAGTGATTTTCTTTTGCCCCACTTTAAATTACTGTTAAGTTGGTGTGCTGTTCAACACCTGTTAATGTTCTTTGATTTCTTTATGCCAAGCTGCAAATCATTAAATGTGTTGGTTCACAACAAGCCTCTGGGTGTTTCATTAGTTCTGCAGGTGAAGGGTAACCCATGATGTTATGAGTGACTTGTTTGTCATTGAACTTTATTGAAGTGGCACATAGTTCATGTTGTTGACCAAACAAATGTTGCTGTCAGGTGTCGAGCATGGAGCCTGCGGCCCTGGCATGTGGTGCAGGCTAGGCTAGCTGAAAAAGCATTGAATCAAAGCCTCCCGGGTGTCCCTGCCTCCCTGGAGGTTGCCCAGGTCAGCGTCTATGCCCTCAGCATTCTCCTGAGCGTGCTCATCCTCGGACTCACTATTGGACTCATCTTCTGTTGCTAGAGCAGCTGCGTCAACATCTCCTTCATCCACTGCGTCCCCCCTTTCCAGCGCCAGATTGTGGAGAGCGTAGCATACAACCACTATCAGTGACACACGATCTGGGGGTATTGGAGTGCTCCCCCTGAATGGTCCAGGCCTTGGAAGTGCATCTTGAGAAGACCAATGGTTCTCTCTGCCTTGTGGAGGCGTGGCTCCTATTGTACAACTGCTCGGCCTCTGTTCTTGGATGGTGGAGAGGCGTCATGAGCCACCTTTTGAGGGGATAGCCCTTGTCACTCGCCAGCCATCCAACCAGTTGGACTGAAGCACTGAAGTGCCCCGGCACCTGGGAATGTCGCAGGATGTAAGCGTCATGGGAGCTGCCTGGGTACCTTGCACACACTTGCAGAATCCACATCGTGTGATCACACACTATCTGCACATTCATGGAGTGGAAGCCCTTCCTGTTGATGAAGGCACCGGACTCACCCGCTAGTGCCTTGATGGCCACGTGTGTGAAGTTGATTGCATCCTGGATGCAGGGGAACCCAGAAATCGTGGCAAAGCTTCTGGTTCGCTCTGCCTGGTTGGCCTCATCCGTGCGGCAGTGAAAGTCAATGCACACCTGAACAAAGCGGCTGTCACCAGCTTGGCACAACTATGGACAGCTGATTGGGAGACTCCACAAAGTTCATCCACTGACCCCTGGAAAGAGCTGGTGGCATAGATGTTGAGGGCAACTGTGACCTTCAGCGCCACTGGCATGGGGTGTCCACCACACAGTCGGAGCTGATCTCAGGGCCGATCATCTGACAGATGGAGGTCACTGTCTCCCTTGAGAGACAGATCCTCCTTAGGCACTGCGCCTCAGACATATTGAGGTAGCTGCATTGCTGCCTGTATGCCCTGTCAGCAGGATAGTGGCATCTTCTGTGGCCCCCTTCTTGAACTTCCTGTTGGCCCTGCGCCCCTTGTGCCTGCGCCTGTCCTCCCACAGGTGGCTCCGCTGGAGGCTGAATAGGGGCACCTGGCCTCCTCCCACTTTTGGCCCTCTTTTCTTCCTCAGAGGAGGTGCCTCCAGCAGAGACCACAATCCCCATTCTCAGGCTAAGGGAAGGCTGTCTGATACCTGAAAGGCCCCAAGTGTTATGATTCCTCCAGAGTCCTGAACTGAAGCTCGTTATTTCTGTTATAGCAGCTCTGAAGCAAAATGAAGTTGTCATTTCTCTTCTTAATAAACGTTTAATCTAGTTTTATAAAAACTTAAAATACTTATTATTATATACTACTAAATGTGAAATTTATACCAATTGAAAATTAGTTGTGACAGTTGTTTCAAGTTTCCCCCTGGGATTTGAACAGCGCAGCATTTACCACCTGCTGTGTCATAACACAATTAGACAGCCCAACTGCCTATGATAATCATAAAGGGGGAGTGGCCCAGTCTTTTGGGTCAAGGTTGGCTGCAGAAAATAAAACTTGACTGGTCAGAAATATTCCATTTGAAGCCTGATGGAAGAAATATGAAACTGTTTTTCAGGACAAATTGGGAAAACTGAAGGGCATGCCAGCTAAAATGCACATCAACTCCCAGGCAACAACATGTTTCTTCAAGGCCCGACCAGTGCCTTACTCACTGAAAGAAAAGGTGGAAGCAGAGTTGTGCAGGTTGGAAAACCTGGGAATAATTCAGCCTGTCCAGTTTTCTGAGTGGGTGCACCTATAGGCCCAGTTGTCAAGCCAGACTAGACTATACGTATATATGGTGACTACAAACTGACAGTCAACAAAACAGCAAAGTTTGACAAATACCCCATTCCTAGAATCGATGTTAGCAGAAGGCAAGTCATATACAAAACTAGACATGAGTCATGCCTATCAACAATTAGAATTGGATAACACATCATGAGAATACATGACAATTAATACCTATGAAGGCCTTTACCAGCACATCTGATTACCTTTTGGAGTTTCATCAGCATGTGCTATTTTTCAGCAAACCATGGAGAGTCTCCTGCAGTGACTTCCATGCGCGGTCGTTTACTTAGATGACGTTCTCATCACTGGACTGACCGAAGTTGAACATTTAGCCAACTTTGAGGAAGTGCTGAGAAGATTTATGGAAGCAGTTGTGTGTTTGAAGCAAGAAAAATGCACATTTCGAACATCCGAGATGACCTACCTGGGTCACTGAGTGGACGCTATGGTGTTGCATCCTGTTGAAGACAAAGATGCACCATCATCCTCTAATGTGACAAAGCTTAAATATTTCCTTGGTATGATTAATTACTATAGCAATTTTTTACCTAATCTATTCACTGTACTGGCGCCATTACATTTGTTGCTGAGGAAGAACCACTGCTGGTCATGGGGTTCACAGCAAGAAGAAGCCTTTGTAACAGCAAAGAAACTGCTTTGTTCATCATGCTTGTTGATACATTATGACCTAACTAAAGAGCTAGTGTTGATGCGTGATGCTTCTCCTTATGGTGTAGGAGCCGTTTTATTACATCGAATAGAGAAGAAAGACCCATTAGCTACATTTCAAGAACACTTTCCCAAGTTAAAAAGGGCTACTCTCAGTTGGAAAAAGATGGATTATTGGTTCTAATTGGTGTCAAGAAGTTTCACCAATAACTACATGGGTGACATTTTACAATTGTGTCTGACCATTAGCCGCTGACAGGTTTGTTTAACAAAGAAAAAGCTATTCCGCCTATAGCTTAAGTGAGAATCCAACACTGGACTTCGATGCTATCAGCTTATGTACCCCACTGGCTCACATATAACCAATGCAGATGCACTTAGTCATCATCCATTACTGGGTAATCTTGTCCAAACATCCATTCCACAGGAGTTAGTGTTATTGTTAAACTTCTTGGATTCATCACCTGTATCTGCCAAACAGATAAAGAATTGGACAGAGCCCCAGTACCGTCAAAAGTCAAAGACTTTGTTTTACAAGGATGGCCAAAAACACTTGTGTCTGATGACTTACGACCATTTTACTCCAGAAACACTGAACTGAGCTGTCAAGACGGAATTTTGCTGTAGGGTTCAAGAGTAGTGGTCCCATCAACGGTAGGGAGTCACTAATGGCATAGCTCCACAGTGCACATCCAGGCATATCGAAGATGAAGATACTGGTACATAGCTACACCTGGTGGCCAGGAATAGACAATGACATCGACAACATGGTTAAAGACAGCAGCTCCAGAAGTTACCTATTTCAGCTCCTCAGAGACTTGATTTGTAATCACCAGGGACTGTACAAATGTTTACTATTTTTTTTGACATGTTTTGTACTGTAAATATAAGATGTTTAAAGGGAAGGAATTGCAGCAACTAGATGTATTGTCCTGCCCTCCTGTCAATCACTCATCATGTGATGCAATTACAGCGGCTTCAACCAAAAGTATTTTACGTGGGTAATCCTGTGGGTGGCGTTTCTGATGCAGAGATTGTATCTAGCGTGCAAGCACCTCTACATATCCCCTAAATAAAGTTTAGCCTTTTCTTCACCAAACCTGCTACTCCATCAAATCATGACAGCAACAATTGAAATTAATTTAAAATGCAATGAGTTTCTATGCCGAGGAAATAATTTTTTAAAGCATTCAGATCTTTGATCATAGTGTCCCAGTCCAACTCTTGCCTTAATTCTAAGGAGCATGCAGTTAGGAGGATCTGTTTAAAATCATCACTTACTAACTCTGGGCGTGAGGCTGAAAAATTTCCTATTTCAGCACGAGAAGAAGGGAGTCAGAGTTCAAGTCCTTTGAGACATCAAGTTTGTCTGCTCGGGAACTCTCCTGGTCCCCCTCTAAATCTGGAAAGAAGGTTTCTGTGAAACACACTTCAGGAAAATTTCCCCAAACTTCATCTTTCAATGTTTAACCATTTGACTTCCCTTGCCTGGCAAACATACTACCCCCTTCTGGATTTGCAACGCTGCTTTTAATCTCTGTATTTCCTTCTGGCACGGGGTGTGGTTGGCTCCTGCTTGACTTCCATCCTGAACCTGCTGACACAACACCCTATATGCAGCTAGGATGTCTGTCAGCTATCAGTCTGCCAGAGAGAGAAATCATGGGCCCTTGTGCTTCTCCTGCTTCTGGGCTCCTTATTCCCCCCTCCCCACATTAATCCAACCCCCCTCCGCTCAATCGTGCATGATATTTTTTCCCCTTTCAAGATTCACCAATCAATTCACCAAACAATCACAGAAAGGTCCCAGTAAAATCATAACGTACCATTGTTGGCATCTGGCCATAAATATCATCTGATGTATGTGCAGCATGGGTCATTAATATTAAGAGCAGCAACAATATAATGCAGTCTTAGTTTGTATGCACCTTAAAGGTGATCCTACCATGACTATTAAACAAGCCAGAGACTATGAATTTTACTCTAATATCATCGTGCAATATTTATAATTTTACAGGAAAATATCCCATTATTTATTTATAATATTGAGCAGATGATAACATGGATTTCGGTGACTGCCTCAGCCTTCATTAATATGTTTTACACATTACTCCATGTGGAAACAATGATAGGAAATTAATATTCACGGAAAGATTCAATGCTTGCAACCCAGACTGCACAAGATCTTTTCCATTCTGTAGAAGTAGAAGACTTTCTCCTGCCTGGGTGCATGATATTATGCTATATAATTATTTCATACAAGAGATGTAATTGGATTCTATTTTATCAGTAATCTCATAGAGTAGAAAGATCAAATGATTCCTGAACAGCAAAGTGCAATGATTGAACAACATTTGTTGTTAACTTCAGTGAAAAGTGTTGGAGTCCACAGGTGTCTCTGTGTGGTAACTTTTAAGAGGCCAGAAGGACAAAGATTGAATGGTTCACATTAGTATCTGTGTTTTCTTGATTAGCAAGTCTGAAGACTCTGCTGATTGCTGCTTCGCACAACAATGTATTTTCAAAATCTACTATGCAACACAACTTTATCATAACATTTTGAAAACATTTTTGAAAACATTTTTGAAAACTGTTCAAGTCCCTGAGACAGCTCTGTGCCTCAGGGAGATTTTCGAGCATGCACTCGCACACATGCTCAAAGTTTGTGCCCGCCCTCCTCTCCCACCTGCACAGGCAGCGCTGAGCGACGCCGCTTGCATTTCACGCTGGGCGGGACTTAATTGGCCCACCCGCGTGATACCATGGTCTGGCCCCAATCACGGGTGGTGGTCAGCTTCCTGACCGCCCCCGTTCACCACCGCCAAGCCCGCCCAACAAGGGCAAAATTCTGCCCTTAGTGACAAATAAGGATTTCAAGGGACTTTGCAAGTGTATTAAAATGGGCCATAGTGAGTAATACCCTGAATTTTTAGGTTGGTGGGTGGGCAAAGTTGATGGGTTCTGGATCGGCTGGGGAATGGACCGCCGACTGTAATTGGCCTCCGACTGCGATTGCATGCTGGCTGGCCAATTAACGGCCAGCCACCATGAAACATGCACTGAGAAGCTCACCGCTGCCGGGGTGGGGGTGGGAGGAGAGTGGGCACTGATGTCAGTGCGGGCGTGGGTGAGCGCTCACAGGAAGCTCCCTGAAGGCAGAGAGCTGCCTCAGGGAGCTGAAGACCTGAAAAGCCTTAAATAAATGGGGCTGCTTGCTGATGCAACCTTGTGCTGAATATCCATAAAACATCCATGCTGTTCCGAGGGGAATCAAATTGCCAACGTCAATCCATAAAGGAGCAAAAAGAAGGTCTTGAAAAATGGATTGTGTAGTTTGAAATGTTGGGATCATTTTCCATTTTGTTCCTTCTTTGATCAGCCAAAGAGTTCCTTTTTTAATCCAGGTGCCAGGTGACTACGGGAGTGTCCGGCCCATCGGATCCCTTCTTCCTGTGGCCCTAGCAACTCCAGCTCCATAAGCCGAGGAGGGTGCCACTGCCACACAGCAGAACATCAAGCCAGGCCAGGGCCCTCCAGATTTCAGCCCTCCAGACGATGCCGGCCAAGGTCATCACAAACAGGGCCTAGCAGTCAGCAGGCTGCCTCCACCTCTGCTGTGAATGTCCAGGGAGCACCAAGATGTAGTGGCAGAGTTAGGAAAGTTAAGGAGATGTAACTCTTTCAGAGTCAAACAATTAAACTAAATCAACAAAATGAGGATAAAATAAACACAGCCCCTAAGTTAGGCTAGCTGTAAAACCAAAGACAAAGTTTAAAGGAAACTTACAAACATCAAATCAAAATGTGAATAAGGGGGTTGATAAAACACCACAGACCCCTTGGTGCCCACCGGGCACGGAAGGCCTCGACAGTGCCAGTAGACACAGTGTGTTCCCTCTTCCAGCACACCCAGCCGCGAACATAGCTGCGGAAGAGGGCCAAACAGTCGGGTGGGACGACATCCTTGATCGCCCACTGCCTGGACCTGTTAATGGTCAACTTGCCCAAGCCCAGGAGCAGGTTCACGAGGAGGTCCTCCCCCTTCCTGGCCCCTCTCCGCACTAGGTATCCGTAGATCAGGAGCGTGGGACTGAAGTGCAAACAAAACAGTAATAAAAGGTTTTTTAAGTAACTGAAAAGGGAGTGCAGCCTACAATACCCTATATAAACGTGGTCCACAGACTCCACAAGACCACAAAAAGGGCAGGTATCCTGGGTGTCCGTGAACTGGCACATTCGACGATTGTATGGGATTGCTGCGTGCAACACCCTTCACCCCAGGTCCCCGATAGAAAGCGGGAGGACACCTCCGTCGAGGGCCTCCCAACAGGGATCTCGGCCGCCGGATGGCAACAAGGCACGCCAGGGCGTGTCTGGGCTGTGGTCGAGGGCACGGAAGTGAAGGGTGTGGTTAAGGAGATGTAACTCTTTTGGAGTTAAAACAATTAAACTAAATTAATAAAATAAGGGATAACACAAGCACAGCCCCTAAGTCAGATCAGCTGTAAAACCAAGACAAAGTTTAAATGAAACTTACAAACATTAAACCAAAATGTGGTTAAAGGGGTCAATAAAACACCCCAGTCCCCGCGGTGCCAACGAGCACGGAAGGCCTCGAGAGTGCCGGCAGACACCGCGTGCTCCCTCTCCAGGGACATCCGGCCGCGAACGTAGCTGCGGAAGAGGGACAAACAATCGGGGGGGACTCCCCTGTTGATTACCCGCTGCCTGGACCTATTAATGGCCAACTTGGCCAGGCCCAGGAGCAGGTTCACGAGGAGGTCCTCCTCATTCCCGACCCCCTTCCACACCGGGTGTCCACAGATCAGGAGCGTGGTACTGAAGTGCAAACAAAACAGTAACAAAAGGTTTTTTAAATAACTAAAAAGGGAGTGCAGCCTACCACACCCTATATAAGCATGGTCCACGGACTTCACAAGAACACAAAAAGGGCAGGTGCCCTGGGAGTCCGTGAACCTATACATTCTTCGATTGTAGAGGACTGCTGCATGCAACACCCTTCACCCCAGGTCCCTAATAGAAAGCGGGAGGACACCTCCGTCGAGGGCCTCCCAATGGGTCCTCTGCCGCCGGACGGCAACAAGGCATACCAGGGCGTGTCCGGGCAGTGGTCGAGGGCAAGGAAGTGAAGGGTGTGGTTAAGGAGATGTAACTCTTTCGAGTTAAAACCATTTGAACCAAAATAACAAAATTGGGATAAATCAGGCACAGCCCCTAATTCAGGTCAGCTGTAAAACCAAGAACAAAGTTTAAAGGAAACTTACAAACTTTAAACCAAAATGTGATCAAAGGGGTCAATAAAACACCCCAGTCCCCGCATTGCCCACCGAGCATGGAAGGCCTCGAGAGTGCCGGCAGACAGCGTGTGCTCCCTCTCCAAGGACATCCGGCCGCGAACGTAGCCACGGAAGAGGGACAAACAATCGGGTGGGACTCCCCCGTTGATCGCCCGCTGCCTGGACCTGTTAATGGCCAACTTGGCCAGGCCCAGGAGCAGGTTCACGAGGAGGTCCTCCTCCTTCCCGACCCTCTTCCACACCGGGTGTCCATAGATCAGGAACGTGGGGCTGAAATACAAACAAAACAGTAAGAAAAGGTTTTTTAAATAACTGAGTGCAGCCTACCACACCCTATATAAGCATGGTCCACGGACTCCACAAGACCACAAAAATGGCAGGTGTCCAGGGAGTCCATGAAACTATACATTCTTCGATTGTAGAGGACTGCTGCGCGCAACACCCTGCACCCCAGGTCCCTGATAGAAAGCGGGAGGACACCTCCGTCGAGGGCCTCCCAATGGGTCCTCTGCCGCCGGACGGCAACAAGGCGTACCAGGGCGTGTCCGAGCGGCGGGCAAGGTCAAGGAAGTGAAGGGTGTGGTTAAGGAGATGTAATTGCACAGACTCGGCATGAGTGTTAATCTCTTGTATATACTGTTCACTATTGTCAATAAACTCCCAAGAATGTCTCCCTGCCCATGGCTCCTTGTTCTGATGAACAGTGTTCATGACACTCAGATGTGAAACATTTCTGCACAAGATAAAGGCAGGTGTCTCAGTCCAGGGCCTCTTCCCTGTGCTTTGTGGAGCCTTCAGACCAAAGTGATGGTCCAACCTTACACTCCCTGGACACATTACTGATGTCTGCACCTCAAGAGTGCTGGTCATTGCTGCCAGAATGTTGTGGGCAGGTGTCACAGAGTTCCATCATTTTCTCTGTGTGCTCTCAGCATCTTTAAGGTGGGACTGCTCCCATCCCTTCAGCATCTGTGACCAGTGATGCTGTGGTTCTGAAAAGCTCAGATACTGAAGGCTGACAAAGGATCAGATGGTTTTAAAGTTTCATGGCTGCGTCTTTATGATATGACCCTGATCACAGAGCACAAGCGAGCTGTCCTTGGCTAGACAGGAGCCAGACATTCTCGGAGGCTATGTGAAGATCTATGGAGTGTCCTCACTTTCATCATCATCATCCTGCAATCGAGTGAATATTAGTGCCTCCACTGCATCTCCATGACAGGAGCAATATCATAGAGGGTACGTGCGCTGCCATAAGCCAGACTGCAGTCAAACGTTCGTAGATGAGATGCGAGAATCTTATGGTGTCACCTCACTGCATGTCATCATCATCCTCCACAAATCTAGCAGCTATCAGGGCCTCCTGAGCACACCTGCTTTGTCTGGTCAATGTGAGGGCCTCATCACCATCATTGTCACCTTCGAGGGCCTCCTCATCCTCATCCCTTTCGACACCCTCCTCATTGGAGGAGACCTCCAGATCCTGCATCTTCTGCTCAGCCAGGTGTTCTCTCCATTGCAGAGCCAGGTTGTAAAGGGCACAGTAGGTGAGGACGATGCATGACACCCTCTATGGATTATATTGCACGGTGCCACCAGACTGATCCAGGCACTGGAACGTCATTTTCAGCATCCTGATGGTCTGCTCCACCAAGTTGCAAGTTGCAGCATGAGACTCATTATACTATCGCTCTGCTGCAGCCTGAGGCTGTCACATGGGTGTCATCAGCCACGTCATCTGCGGGTAGTCCGTATCCCTGAGAAACCATCCCTGCAACCTCTGTGTACCCTGGAAGAGGTCTGTGACTGATTGGAAATATAGGAGTCATGCACATTCCCTGGAAACTGTGTGCACACCCTCAGAATGTGTTTCTGGTGGTCGCACACCAGCTGCACATTCAGCGAATGGAATCCCTTGCGGTTGACTTAGTTGACAATGTGTTGTTGTAACGATGCCAGCTGAGGTTACCCTTGGCCAAGCCTGACCCCAGAGTGGAACCCAGCTTGATAGATCCTAATTTTTATTTGTTTGTTTAGATATGTGGGGAGTAGCTACTGATCAGAGGGACAGGGGTCAGCTGATGAACTTTTAACAAAAGAATAAAGCATTTATTCAACAAGAAAAGATAAACTATATTACAATACTCCTTCACCCACAACTATACCTTTTCAGATACTTACAGATTTTTAAGGGTAATGCAAGTTACAAAAGCTGTCTTATACTCTAATTGTACACAGTAAGTACACACCACACTCTGAAACCAAGTGACAGATGCCACCCCAGACAGATGCAATGGATCGCTCCTCAACTCCCCCAGATGCTTGTCACACCATGAACCAACCAGTCTCACTGAACTCTGTCCTTCACATGAGGGTTTCCAATCTCCACTCTCCAAGACCTTGCCTTGGAATCTGCTCCCAAACCGATGCTTTCCCTCAGGTGCCTTCTGCAAGGGTTCAGCTCCAGGGTTTCAAACTCTCCTTCTGATGTTACTCTTCCCTGCGTCACCATATGCATTCAAGCTGTCTTCCACACACTCTGTCCCTCTGATTCAGCCATCAACAGTACACCACTGCTTCACATGCCCGAAACAAAGAGTTATAGATCTTCAGTTGTGATTTTAGACCTTTGTGCCTCTTGCAAGATGTTCTCACTTTAAGTCTGCTGTCTGCAGCTTTTGTCTCTTTAAATCTGAAGTTTGAAGTTTTCTCTCTGCCCCTCACTTTTAACTACACTTAACAGGATAACTTTTCCAGGTTCCTGTCCTTCCTTTGACTAGAAGGTCTTCTTAAGACTTTCTCTTCTTCCACTCCCTTGGATTCTTGGGGTTTTTCTTAGCTTGGGACTTCTATCTGTCCCCCCTTTGCTCCAATCTCTTGGAACAGCATCTTTCAGAACTAACTGCAATCGAACAGCTTCTATAACAACGGCTGTTTATCTTCTTCTCTGTGTATGTCTGTGAGAAGGATCTGCCTCTCTAGGCCTCTGTTGCTAGGCAACAGTCCAATCCTTCTACCCTTTTATGTTTACCTTCTCTTTAGGGGTCGTAAAATTCCTTATGAGAAACGTAAGAACCTTTTTAAAGTGAAACTAAAGCTCCATTTGATCTTTCTTAACTCACAGATACAGAAATACAAATCAAACTTAAACTTAAAAGCTAAAACTCATTCCTAACACCCACAAATACCAATATAACTTACTTAGACTATCTTTATTTCCTAACAGTTGCGACTGAGATCTGAGCGCCATGTGAGTGCAGTTGATGGCACCCTGCACCTGTGGGAAAACCAAAACCTGGGCAAATCCAATTGCTCTTGCATCCTGGCTCTCTTGGTCCTGGGTGAAAGCACAAAGTTGTGTGCCCTTGTTAAAATGGTATCCACAACCTCAAGAATGCATTTGTGGATGGAAGCTTGTGATATACCAAAAAGGTCACCTGTGGAGCCCTGAAAGCAGCCACTGGCATAGAAATTGAGCACCGCTGTCACTTTCACTGGGAGTAGATGCCCTCCATGTTCACGTGGCACCAAATCTAGCAGTAGCTGGCGGGTGTGACCAATCAGTTCCCTAGACATGCACAGTCTTCAGCGACACTGGTTCTCGGTCATCTGCCAGAATGAAATGTCTATAGACCCTGGGTCTAGTCGACCAGCAATGGTGCATGGGAGCCCCAGCTGCTCCTTCTTCCAGAGGCTGCTGCTCTTCCCTCTGTGCTGCCAGGTGCCTCAGTCACTCTCTCTCTTCCGTTGTCTTTGCACTTTGTAAGCCATTAGGCACACAGCTACTTCACCAGGCTCCATGATTCTGTTGTACTCCTCCTGCAGGATGAAAGAAAGAGACGTGTGGGATAGCATGGGTGTACTAAGAACCTCTCTTGATTAAGTCTGAAGGTCCCTTAATGCATCCCGGAGAGTGCTGGCCACTACTTGGATGCCCAGAGATTAATGTGATGCATGGTTGCCCAAAACCCGTCCCACTCTACCTGGCCAATTGACGGCAGCTTTGCCCATTGGATTGCATGCTGTGCTCTCAGCTCAAGCGCAGCCATTCTCCTAGCCTGCACTTCAATGCTGCACTGTTAGCTTGAACCATGGGGGAGACTGGTCCAAACCAAGATGATGACATTGTAAGGGGCTGTAAGCACCTCCACCAGTGACTGCTCCATGGCCAACTTTAGCAAGGAGATTGTACAACGTGCCCAGTGGTCTAACTGCTCTGCAGTCCACTAAAACGGTCATTAGTTTACAGTCTCTGCCTGAGGGGTGAAAAGCTCTGGAGCACTTGGTGGCAATTTGATGACTTTGCATTTCTTGAGTGGGTAGATAAGTTAGAGGTCTGACTCCGATCATATCAATATAACTGCACCTGAGCTGTCTCAGCTGCTGGGGTATGGTCACTTTATACAAGATGTCCCTAATGGGAGGCCACTTCCCTTGCCCACCACACACCCCCTCACCCTGCATGTGCTTGTGTGCTACCCTCAACCGCAGGGCAGCCTTTGACCCCCGTCCCACAATTTGCCTCAACCTTGAAGTCTAAAAGGCAGCCCGTCATTGACGGGCTGAGCAGACAGTTGCAAACTGGTTTCATGACGTTGTGAAACCAATCTTTGGCCTTCTTGCCATATTGTCCACTCATGCCACAGAACATCAGCAGGCATGGACTATTCTGCCCAATGTTATTTTCCTTTGTTGTCTTTAATTCTCCAATGGCAAAGATTTAATGAGAAATAAGGCTGATGTATATGTACCTTTAAAGATGCATTTCTTAAATTGCTGTCAATCATGACCACCTTCTCAGGTTGTGATATATTAGTCCCATAGCTTTTTTCAGCCTACAACCTGATACTGTTGGACTGTATGGTGGTGTGGCATATTGAAACATCAATCTGTGGGATAGTGGAAAATCAAGTTTGTTTCTGCCTTCCTCTGATTTTTTACTTTCTGGATTTCAGCTGCTCAATGTAGGGAGGTGCCAAGCTTAACTTTGGCCCTTCCCCATAGTGGAAGGAAAAATGAGAAGAATCATTGCTGTGCTGCTTTTATAAACTTCCATCTTCCCAATGTTGTGGCTGCACTCCATTAATTTCTCTTTTTGCAAAAATATACTTTATTCGTAAAATATCTAAAAGAACATTACAAAACATTTCAAAACGGCTATCACAGAAGGTGCAATGATATTCAAATTATCTACATAGATCATGTCACACTCTGAGATGCTTCAATATAATTGTGGCAATTGTGGTACATGTAGCATTTACTGTATCCACATTAAATGTCAGTCATACAGCTTGAGAGGTTCTATACAATTTCCAGCCCTTCAGTGCACTATGGCTGAAAGGCCTTAGACAATGACCTTTCCCCATTACACCTCTGCAGCGGATGCCCCAAGCTTTAGCACATCCCTCAGCATGTAGTGCTGGACCATGGAGTGTGCCAGTGTACAACACTCTGTTTAGGGCTACTCTTTGCACTGAAAGACCAATAAATTTTGGGCAGACCAAAGAGCACATACTCTATTCAATTTATGTAGCCATTAGATGGGACCACTGGGAGTGATAAGATGTGTGGGGCTCTGAGAGAAAATATGATTATCACTCTACACATTTTGCTCAAGTCCTGTTGCTGGACTCTATCTTATCATAGGCACTAATTGGCATGTGAACAGAACGACTGACATCAATGCAAATGAGCGGACTCATTGAATTCTGATGCAAACAGATTGGCACTAGTGGGTGCAGCTGATTTTCCATTGGTGTAAATGAGATGCAACTCACCATCAGCTTGAGCTCTAAGCCTGATTGGGGTTAGGCATTTTCAGAAGTTGCAGTACTAGGGCATTATGACTGACCTCAGTTTCTCTATTCCCAAGGTCCCTATTCTTGATTAATATCCAATGGGCCTTGTCCATCGGCAGCGTAAACTTAAAGAATGACCCCACTGATAGCTGCATGGAAAGATACATCCTCTTCTGATTCAATCATGAGTTAGAAATTTAATGCACTGCATCACAGAGTTAGATACTTCAGCTGAGCAGCATGATTATGTGCAGATTTACTTTCAGAATGTAAATTTTAACCCTAGTCAGTAAGAATGAACTGCAGTTAATTCAAAATGATTTGAGGGATGGTTAATAAATCCTGCCTGATTGCTAGCGTAAGCAACATTTTGAAAAGTTTAGGCTTAATATTAACTTTGCACACATAAGCAGCAGTGCAACACATGTTCCCCACTTTACTCTGATGTCAACCCCCTTCAACCTTCAATATCTAAAAGTATTTTCCTTCAATTTCTTTTTCCTATCTCTTCTCTTCATGACTGTCCCAGAGTTCCTAAAAGACTCTAAGTTATCCTCTTTGGTGTATCCAAATGCATCATAGATTTTCCTTTCCAACCATGACTTATGCTTCAAGGTCTTCCTTCTCTTCCTGTTTCATAAGCCTTTTTGAGAGGAGTAACACCCCCACCCCCTTGCTCTTAACAATTTTTGGGAGTAGGGAATACTATTGAGTAGTAAAATCTTGAAATTACTTCATTCATGCAGCAGTTGAGATGCTAATGGAATGAGTGAATGAGAGGCAATGAGTGAAAGTTGTGGAAAAGAATATGTTCCCTAAAAAGCTGCTCCTTAGCATGTAGAAGATAATTGTCTCAACCAAAACCCACATGCACCAGGAAGAACTTTTTAAAGGAATTGGCTGCAGAGATAAAGGGGGCATTCGTTGAAATATTCCAGCATTCACCGGATTCCAGGGGGGTCTCAGCGGATTGGAAAACCGCTAATGTGACGTCCCTGTTCAAGCAGAGAGGGAGATAAAAGGCAGGAAACTATAGGCCAGTCAGTCTCACATCTGTCATTGGGAAAATGCTACAGTCCGTTATAAGGGAAGAAATAGCAGGACATTTAGAGAAGCTTAATGCAATCACACAGACTCAACATGGTTTTGTGAAAGAGAAAATCATGTTTGACAAATTTGCCAGAGTTCTTTGAGGATATAACAAGAAGTGTTGAAAAGGGGGAGCCAGTAGATTTACTGTATTTGGATTTCCAGAAGGCATTTGATAAGGCGCCACACAAATGGTTATTGCACAAGATTGCTCACGGTATTGGGTGTAATGTATTAGCATAGATTGAGGATTGGTTAACACACAGAAGACAGAGAGTCAGGGTTAATGGGTCTTTTTCAGGTTGGAAAGATGTAACTAGTGGAGTGCCACAAGGTTCAGTCCTAGGGCCTCAATCATTTACTATCTGCATTAATGACTAAGTGGAGGGGGCAGAATGTAATGTACCCAAATTTGCTGATGATACAAAAACAGATGGGAGAGCACGTTGTGATGAGGACATAAAGAATCTGCAAGGGGATATAGATAGCTTGAGTAAATGGGCGAAAAATTGGCAGATGGAGTTTAATGTAGGAAAGTATGAGGTCATGCATTTTAGTAGGAAGAATCAAAAGGCAAACTATTATTTAAATGGAGAGAGACTCCAACAATGTGCAACACAGAGGGATCTGGGTGCTCCTGCACATGAAACACAAAAAGTTAGCATGCAGGTGCTGCAAGCAATTAAGGAGGTAAATGGAATTTTGGCCTGTATTGCTAGGGGCTTGGAGTTGAAAAATAGAGAAATCTTGTTACAACTGTACAGGGTGTTGGTGAGGCCGCACCTGGAGTACTGTGTACAGTTTTGGCTCTCGTATTTAAGAAAGGATATACTGGCACTGGAGGCAGTTCAAAAGAGATTCACTAGGCTGATTCCTGGGTTGAAGGGGTTAACTTATCAAGAACGATTAAACAGGTTAGGCCTTTATTCATTAGAGTTTAGAAGAATGAGGGGTGATTTTATTGAAATGTACAAGATTCTGAGGGGGCTTGACAGGGTAGATGTTGAGAAGATGTTTCCACTAGTGGGGGAATCTTGAACTAGGGGACATAGGGCAGAACTTCCTGGCTGCTGGGAGGGCAGAGCAGGAGCGGGAACATGTGAGGATGGAACCGTTCACCACTCGCGATTGGATCCGCACCGGCATTTTGCATTGGCAGGCCAATTAAGACCTGCCCAGGGTACTTCATGACTCTTGTGCATAGCGGGAGTGGGCGGGCGGCGGTGGGCACACTCAGCCCCCCAGGACCAATGGCAACCCAGTGGCCAGTATAAAGGAAAGTCTAGCTGCCTCGGAAAGGCTGCTCGCAATGGTTGGGCGAAGGGCTCTGCAGAGGGGCAATGGAGGTGATGCAAGTCCGGAGGGTAGGCCATCAGGGCAGGCCAGGCTGGAGGGTAGTCCATTGGGGCAGGCCAGGCCGGAGGGTAGGGAGGGGGGGCCAATGTGCCCCTCATTTTTCCAATGGCTGCCTTGCTGCCCTCCTTGAGGAGGTGGCAGCGCGGCAGGAGGTGCTGGTTCCACAGGATGGGAGGAGGAGGACCCCCACATGACCAAACACGCCTGGGAGGAGATGGCGGAGGTGGTGAGCTCCCGCGATGTGGTGTGGCGCACCTGGATCCAGTGTCGCAAGCGCTTAAACGACTTGTTGTGCTCTGGAAGGGTGAGGACAATGTTGGCATTGATCATTTGACCCAGCAGGTTGGCTATCCCCCCTGCCCCCAAGTCTGAGTGTAGTGACTGCGCTGAAACATTGACAGCATGTGCCCTTTGCTGGGTAGGTCAGCAGATATTGTCCATGCCGAGATCGGCCTGAGAGAGTGGTGAAGAGATGGGTTCTGCACCTGCAGCATGTGTTACACTGAGACCCACATGACTGTTTTGGGGGCATCCTGGAGGAGCTGCACCAAGGGCGCTCTGCTTGAACTGCAGGACATGTCCAAGTCAGGGTGATGACATGCTGAGGGGGGAGCTTCAAGGTGGCATTGCAATGAACCATCTGCTGCCTTCTGCGCTCCACGTGCTTGCGCCTCCTTGCTATGGAAGGTTATATCGTGTGGTGCCTCATGTGATGTAGGCAGCATATGGCCAAGATGGGGTTGGTGAGGTGGGGAACAGGTCTAGCACCTTTGTGTGGGTGTTTGGCAGCAGCGGGAGGTGAGGAGGCATTGAAGTCCTGATATGTCCCACTCTGGTTGGGGTGGGCTGTGCACAAGGAGAGTCCATATACAGTTTGCACTAATCAATGCTCTTCTCTCATTTTCAGGATAAGAATGTTCCTAATGCTGCAGAGTGTGTGAGGAGTGGCGGCAGCCAGGCGCAGATCACCATTCTCAGCCGGTTTGAGCAGGAGTCCCTGGATTTGTAGAGGCGCCATGCGCCCAGGTCCACTGGTGTTGGTGAGGCTGTGATGCCACTGCCAGGTATTTATGCCTAGCAGTGAGGTCAGCATTGTTCTCCCAACAGCCATGGCAGTGTTGAATATCAAGTGATTTAGTTTTGCAACATGGCTTGATCATTGCTTATGGAAGGATGAACAGATAATGATCTGGGAGACAGGGATGCACTTTGTAATTGTCTCCACAGTAACTGTTCCACTGTCCTTGTTCTTCCTTTCAGCATCATCAGAGCAGGGCCGGGAGGAGGAGCAGCAGATGCCCCCTCTCGCACCTGAGGGCCCTGAAGTCTCACCAGTGTCACACCATTTCTGCCAGGCAGGCACCAGCACAGATGCTAGCACCTCGGTGGGAGTTAGAACATCGGCTAGTGTCCTGGGGCACTGTGGTGAGGGCACTTCACAATTGCTGGAGGAAGTGGCAGAGACAGAGAATGCCCATGGCACCAGCAGTCGGGGGACTGCAGGGGACCAGGCACATGCTCAGTCGATGCCTGATAATGTGTCTCTGGAGTCGTCTGTGACACAGCAGGGGCAGGAAATGCAGCCAGGTGTGCGGGAGTATCTGAGGGAAATACATGAGGCTATGCTTGGCTTGGTCTCCGTGGTGGAGGAGCCTATGCAGACGATAGCCAAAGCAATGAGACTCATGTCTGAGCATCATGTGTCCTCCATGGAGATAGTGGCAACTCTCGTGAAGAGGCTCCTCCAGGAGACCAATCAGGGCTTTCTGGGTATGCGCTCTGACCAGTAGGCCCTCACATTGGCATTGATCTCAGCTGCTCAGTGCCAGTGTTGGAGATGGTCTGTGCACCAAGTTTCCTAGTTCGGTGCCCATCCATCCACGTTGAGCAGGGAGGTCTGAAGCGACCTCATGTCGGCACAGCAGCTGCCTGACGTCTCAGTGGGCGCCTCTCAGGGCGCTCCAGAGGAGGGTGGCAGCTCCTCTGCCCCTCTCTCTGTGACCGTAGAATCCAGTGAGGCTGTGACGACTGGGGAGATGCCAGCTGTGGAACTGGCAGCTCCCTCCCAGGCGGGGCCAGCACAGGCTCCACAGGCCAGAGGACAACCGCCAAGATCATCGAGGCCAACAGGACAGCAGAGTTAGCAGGCTGTCTCAGATGCCACTCCCAGTGATGGGGCAGCACTAAGACTTGGCACCCAGAAACGTAAACATAAGGCACCTTTGGCACACCACGGGTTTATCACTGGTGTTTTTGTGTTGCCTCGAGATGAGGTCTTTATGATTTGCTTTGAATTGGAACTTTGCTTAAGTTTCTTTGCTTGTGATATTAAATTCAGACATGTCACCATGGCTGAGGGTGCCTCTTTTCTTCTGCAGGTGTATGGTTTCCAAAAATGTTATGAGTGCTTTGCGGGACATTAACAAGGCCCTTAGTTACTGTTCCTAACCTGGCAGATTTTGCACTTAGGTGTTGAGTATGGAACCTACAGCCCAGGCTCATCCTGGTGGCCCATCTGTAGTGTGCTAGCTGAAGTTTCGTTGAATTAAAGCATCCTGGGTGTCCCTGCCTCCCTGCAGTATGCCTGGGTCAGCGTCTACCCCCTCAGCATTCCCCTGTGGATGCTCATCCTCGGACTCACTGCTGGACTCATCGTGTGCAGCCTCAGCCACTGCATCGACGCCTTCATCATCCACTGCGTTCCCCCTTTCCAGAGCAAGATTGTGGAGAGTGCAGCATGCAACCACTATCACCGACACAAGATCTGGGGGGTACTGGATTCTGCCCGCTGAGCAGACTGCAAGATCGGAAGCGCATCTTGAGAAGGCCGATGGTTCTCTCTAGCACAGCCCTTGTGGAGGCCTGGCTCCTATTGTACCGCTGCTCAGCTTCTGTTCTTGGATGGCGGAGAGGCGCCATGAGCCACCTTCTGAGGGATAGTCCTTGTCACTCAGCAGCCACCCATCCAGCTGGGCTGGAGCACTGAAGAGCCCCGGCACCTGGGTGTGTCTGAGGATGTAGGCATTGTGGGAGCTGCCTGGGTACCTTGCACAGACTTGTAGAATCTGCATCCTGTGATCAAACACTATCTGCACGTTCATGGAGTGGAAGCCCTTCCTGTTGACAAAGGCACCAGGCTCACCTGCTGGTGCCTTGATGGGCTACTCATGTACAGCCTATTGCACTCTGGACACAGGGGAAGCAGCAATGGCTGCGAAGCCTCTGGCTCGCTGTGTCTGGCTTGCCTGGTCCCAGCAGAAGTGAATGAAAGTCAATGGACGCCTGAACAGAGCATCTGTAATCTACTTGACACAAATGTGGATAGTTAATTGGGAGACACTGCAAAGATCACACACTGAGCCCTGGAAGGAACCAGAGGCATAGAAGTTGAGGGCACCTATAACCTTCAGAGCCACTAGCATGGGGTGTCCACCTACATAGTTAGCGGAGGTCTCAGGCCCAATCATCTGACAGATGGAGGTCACTGTCTCCCTTGAGAGATGGATCCTCCTTCGGCACTGCAACTCAGACATATTGAGGTAGCTGCTCCGCCGCCTGTATACCCTGGCAGGAGGATAGTGGCATCTTCTGAGGCCCCTTCTGCCTTGGTCTTCTTGGCCCTGCGCCCCTTGTGCCTGTGCCTCTCCTCCCAAAGGTGGCTCCCCTGGAAGTTGAATGTGCACTCCTAGCCTCCTCCCCCTTCTAGCCCTCCCTTCCACCTCAGAGGAGCTGCCTCCACTGGAAAGTTCAGCTCCCATTCCCAGGCTAAAGGAAGGCTTCCTGAAACCTGCAGGCCCAAAGAAGATTCCTCACTGCAGAATGCTGACCTGAAGGTTAAGAGTGCAGAAAAAGCAGCTGGTATTCATGTTGCAGATCACACAGGCAAGTTTCAATACTTTGAAAAATCAATACTTGACTGTGCACACTTGCGACCCCAGTGAGCCCTCTTATCCCGCCCATGGATGAGATTTATACAAACGTGCCCTACCCGCCTGCCCGTTGTGCCCATGCGCTGACCCGAAGAATGCATGGGTGCCGAAAAATTGGCGTCGATTGTTGAGTCAAGGGCCTTAAGTGGCCCGTTAATTAATGGCGGGCGCGCATCGGACATCATTGCACGCCCGCCCAGTGAAATATTGTGACGGTGCACAGTGACGCTCGCCCAACATCACCGCGCATCATTTTACACGTGGAGCTCCAGGGCCTTCCACGTCAATGGGAAAATTCTGCCCATAGTTACAGAATAAGGGGACACTCATTTACAACTGAGATGCAAAGGAATTTCTTCTCTCAGGGGGCAGTGAATGTCTGGAGTTCTCTACCTCAGAGAGTTGTGGAGGCTAGATCACTGAAAGTATTTCAAGAGGAGGTATATAGATTTTTGAAATACTGGAGAGTTGAGGGTTGTGAGGAGCTGGCACAAAGGAGGAGTTGAGGCCTGGGCAAATCAGGCATGATCTTATTGAATGGCAGGGCAGGTTTGAGAGGCTGAATGGCCCACTCCTGCTCCTATTTCTTATGTTCTTAAGTAAGCAGCAGAGAAAGAAAGGCGGCTTGTCTCATTGAACAGTTTCTTTAAAAGCCCACAAGCACCATTTAGATGCCTGATGACAATGAATACCCATCGATAGCATCTCTACGTTTTGGTTACTTTAAATAAAATTTTATTTACTAAAGATCAATGTCAAAATCTTTTACCATGTGGAACAATAGATTTAAACTTTATTTCATAAATGCCACAACACAAGAAATGCTTTGCAAAACATTTTATTCACAAAACACAATGGGGCAGTAAAATGTGAGACTTATCATGGGTACATATCAATACACACTTTCTAAATGCCTTGCAAAATATTTTTGTGATAATACTGTCATGTAGTAATCAAAGATAATTTCATGTCAAAAAGTGCATATTTGCTTTCTTGGGCTAAAAAGATGTAATTGCTTTAAAATCTATAATTTGTGAGAAATCAGGAACCCTACCAATCTGCTATCAACAAGTGATGGAACAGGGAGACATCTATTATTTCAGGATAGAGGTAAAGTCTAAAGTAAAAAGTGCTGTAGTTTGATTCACAGAGGATGTGGTCAGGCAATATAAATTATTTTGTCTCAGGCTTAAAGTGACCAGTTACCAGAATCACAGAATCAGAGTGCAGAAGGGGCCCTCTGCACTGACACGTGAGAAACACCTGACCTACCTACCTAATCCCATTTACCAGCGCTTGGCCCATAGCCTTGAATGTTATGACATGCCAAGTGCTCATCCAGGTACTTTTTAAAGGATGTGAGGCAACCCGCCTCCACCACCCTCCCAGGCAGCGCATTCCAGACCATCACCATCCTCTGGGCAAAAAAGTTTTTCCTCACATCCCCCCTAAACCTCCTGCCCCTCACCTTGAACTTATGTCCCCTTGTGAATGACCCTTTAACTAAGGGGAACAGCTGCTCCCTATCCACCCTGTCTATGTCCCTCATAATCTTGTACACCTCGATCAGGTCACCCCTCAGTCTTTTCCGCTCCAGCGAAAACAACCCAAGTCTATCCAACCTCTCTTCATAACATAAATGTTTCATCCCAGGCACCATCCTAGTGAATCTCCTCTGCACCCCCTCCAGTGCAATCACATCCTTCCTATAATGTGGCGACCAGAACTGCACACAGTACTCCAGCTGTGGCCTCAATAAGGTTCTATACAACTCCAACATGACCTCCCTACTTTTGTAATCTATGCCTCAATTGATAAGGGTAGGTGACTCATATGCCTTTTTCACCACCCCACTAACATGCCCCTCTGCCTTCAGAGATCTATGGACATACATGCCAAAGTCCTTTTGTTCCTCAGAGCTTCCTAGTGCCATGCTGTTCATTGAATACTTCCTTGTCAAATTACTCCTTCCAAAGTGTATCACCTCACACTTTTCAGGGTTAAATTCCATCTGCCACTTATCTGCCCATTTGACCATCCCGTCTATATCTTCCTGTAGCCCAAGACACTCAACCTCACTGCTAACCACCTGGCCAATACTTGTGTCATCCGCAAACTTACTAATCCTACCCCCCACATAGTCATCTATGTCATTTATATAAATGACAAATAATAGGGGACCGAGAACAGATTCAAGTGGTACGCCACTGGACACTGGCTTCTAGTCACTAAAGCATCCTTCTGTCATCAGCCTCTGCCTCCTACAACTAAGCCAATTTTGAATCCACCTTATCAAATTACTCTGTATCCCATGTGCATTTGCCTTCTTTATAAGTCTCCCATGTGGGACCTTGTCAAAAGCTTTGTTGAAATCCATATAAACTACATCAACTGTACTACCCTCATCTACACACCTTGTCATCTCCTCAAAAAAAATCAATCAAATTTGTTAGGCATAACCTCCCTCTGACAAAGCCATGCTGACTATTCCTGATCAAAACTTACCTCTCCAAATGGAGATAGATACTCTCCTTCAGAAATTACTCCAATAGTTTCCTTACCACTGACGTGAGAATCACTGGCCTGTGGTTCCCTGACTTATCTCTACAACCGTTCTTAAATAGCAGAACCACAATAGCTGTTCTCCAGTCCTCTGGCATCTCCCCCATGGACAGAGAGGAATTAAAAATTTGGGTCAGAGCCCCGGCGATCTCCTCCCTTGCCTCCCTCAGCAGTCTGGGACACAAATCACCTGGACCTGGAGATTTGTCCACTTTTAAGCCTGCCAACACCTCCAATACCTTGTCACTCCCTATATCAATTTGCCTAAGAACCTCGCAGCCTCTCTCCCTGATTTCGATACCTTCATCCTTATTCTCTTGGGTGAAGGCGGATGTGAAATATTCATTCAACACTCTAGCGATGTCCTCTGGCTCCACCCATAGATTGCCCCCTTAGTCCCTTATGGGCTCTACCCTTTCCCTGGTTATCCTCTTCCCATTGATATACTTATAGAATATCTTGGGATTTTCCCTACTTTTACCAGCCAGAGCTTTCTCATATCTCCTCTTTGCTCTCCTAATTGCTTTCTTAAGCTCCACCCTGCTCTGTCAGTACTCCACTAATGCCTCTGCTGATTTGCTTCCCTTGTACCTGCTAAAAGCCTCTCTTTTCCTCCTCATCATATCCTGAATACCTCTGGTCATCCATGTTTCTCTGGGATTGTTACTCCTTCCTATCACCCTAGAGGGAACATGTTGAGCCTGTACCCTCCCCATTTCCTTTTTGAACACCCCCCACTATTCCTCTGTAGATTTCCCCACAAGTAACTGTTCACAGTCTATCTTGGCCAGATCCTGCCTTATTTTACTAAAATCCACACTCCCCCAAGCCAAAACATTTTTTTGCAACATGTTGATTTCTTTGTTCATAATAAACTTAAACTGTACCATGTTGTGGTTGCTATCGCTAAAGTGCTTGCCCACCACCACCTCAGCCACCTGGCCGGCTTCATTCCCCAGAATTAGGTCCAGCACCGTGCCATCCCTTGTTGGACCATCTACATATTGACCTAAAAAGTTCTCCTGTACACGTTTCAAGAAATCCATTCCATCCAAGCCCTTAACACTATGTCTATCCCAATTAATGTTGGGAAAGTTGAAATCACCTAATATAATTACCCTATTGTTATTGTTTATACACACCTCCACAAATTGTGCACATATTTGCTCCTCAATTTACCACTGACCATCTGGGGGTCTATAGTAAACACCTAACAATGTGGCTGCCCCTTTTTTATTCCTAAGTTCTATCCACAAAGCTTCATTCGATGCCCCCTCCAAGATATCATCTCTCCTTACTGCAGTAATGGACTCCTTAACTAATAATGCAACGCCTCCTCCTCTTTTACCCCTTCCCCTGTCTCGCCTGAAGATTCTATATCCCGGAATGTTGAGCTGTCAATCCTGCCCTTCCCTCAACCACATCTCAGTGATGGCTACTATATCACATTTCCACCTGTCAATCCTCACCCTTAACTCATCCGTTTTACCTGTTATATTCCACTATAACCATCTAGTCTCTAATCAAAATAAAAATACATATACAGTCTTAGCTTAGAATACTGTCGTTTTAGCAGACTCTAAGCTTTCATGATGGCAACAAAGGCTTTGTAAAAGCCTTATCCATTCAATTGATTGCCCTGTATTGATGGCCCAGTGTGAAATAATATTAGCTACCAGTGGACAATTGTTTTTGGTCTCCTTCCAAGTTCCCACCAACATTGATGCCAATGTCCAGCCAATTCAATTCATTCCATTTGACATTAAGAATTATCTGAATGCATTAGACGCAGCAAAGTTAGCTGCACCAAAGCTAGCTGTAACTCTATCTAAGCTCTTTTAGTACAGATATTGCAACTGCAATACAAATTATCATCCAGGTATGACCTATCCATAAAATAATAGGACTTGTAAATAACCTATTTTTATTTTTCTTGGGCTATGGCTTTACAATTGGACTGTGGCTTTAAAAACTACAATGGCTGCAGTTGTAGACATGTTAACTGGAACAGGATATTGAATATACAATGTTGCTCTCTCCTGGAACAGAATGTGCCAGGTTGGGCAAAATGGTGCCAGAAAGGGGTTCTGAACCGCCTAGCAAAACATTTAATTGGCTCCTGATCAGGTGACCAAGGTTTTGTGTGACAGCAATGAGCAGAGAGATCTTAGCCTGCAAAGCGAACACACCTAAAACCTCTCTCCCCTGCGTGGGTAAGATTCCAGTAAATCTACAAGGCTAGCTAGCTGGCTTTTTCTTCATATCTCTGTAACCTGCCCGTTCTGAAAAAAAACCCTGCCAAGAGGAAAAGGGGAAAATCACCAGCAGAGACATTGAAAGGCAAGTTTTCAACCAGTGAACTACATCTGAAAGTGCTGGAAGACCACCTCGTGTCATCAACAACAAACTGCAAGGAATTTGGAAAGACATCAATCAAAAATCAACCCATCTAATCCCATACTCCGGATTGGTGCTGTTGAACTGTTTTATCTCACGCTTAAAATCCATGTTTTGTATGGCCAGAATTTTACAGTCGACACACCGGCATGTAAAATGACGCATGATGACATTGGTCATGCGTCCCGACATCATTGTGCTGTTTCGCGATGTTTTGTTTGGTGGGCGCACACCGAAGTCAGCTGTGCAATAATTGATAGGCCTATTAAGGCCATTAGCGAAGTAATTAATGTCAAGTTTATGCTGCCCGTCCAACCTAATGGTTGGCGGGCAGGCGAAAAGGCCAAGCGGCCTTTATGTTTTTTTAGGAAACCTTGTCCATGAGCGGGATGGGGTTTCCTAATGCTTTTATGAATTAAATACAAAGTTTTTATGGAAAATAAAAACATGCCCCATCTCATGTGACACAGTCACATGACGGGATATGTTTCATTAAATTTTTATTGCATTCATGTTTTTTTCAAAAGCGCTTCAGTCTCCCTGAGGCAGCTCCGTGCATGAATTGGCCCGCCCATGTAAAATGGCGGTGCGGAGCCGATTGCGTGCAGCGGTCGCCTCTGTGACCGCCCCCACCCACTCCTGCTGACCCTGCCCGACGCGGGAAAAATTCAGTTCTATGTCTTACATGAGTGTGTGTGTGTGTGTATAGGGGTTAAGAAGGGGTAGAGTTTAAGTTATAAAGTTAAAAGTTAGTAGCTCATATTTCTTTTGCCACTGGTTAAATACAATTTGTTTAATAAACAGTTCTTTACTCGTTAAGTTTACAAACCTGATGCTTGTAATCTCTTAACCTAAATTAAACAGTTAGGTAGAATTGGGCAATTTGGTAGTCTAATCAAACTTTTCACATTTGTCGTAGTTTGGGGAGCAGTGGGGCTTGATATTATAGTGCACTATCCCTGGTAAGTTGTGACAATCTAATTTGTCAAATTACTGTGTTATCAGCCTCCTTCCAATAATCAGTGGAAGGCACCATGAATCATGCCATCCGGTGATACCTATATACTCTTAGCCTTTCACTGTTTCTCAGTTGGAGTTGCTCCAGGACCTCTCAGCTTCAGACTGCATCACTTCCTGGATAGCGACATGAATATAAGAACTGAATTTAAAGGAGAGATAAGAGTAGCTGCCCGTGGCATCAAGGTAGAATTCAATATATTTTGACACCAGGGAGCAAAACAATCAGAGTCTTGCATTTTAACTATTTCATACTGTCCACATCTAAAATTAAAATATTTGATTAAATAACTGGGATGAAAAAGTGAACAATCTCAATGAGGACAAATAGGCATGTGCAAATTGGAAAATGTAAACTTTCTTATTAGACATCACAGTGGTAGCTTTTATTTTAAAGACCATAGCCCGATTTTCTACAGACCAAACGTTCAGGGGGTGGGGTGGGTTAGTCAGAAAGTCAGGGGGTCCTCATCATTTGGGTTTCCACCCATGCTGTGGAGTTTTAACTGTTAGTGACATCAGCGATCAGTTCCCTGATTGGATGCCAATCTTGTTTACAGCTGGGACTTCAGTCGAGCTGCGAGTTGGTTACTGATGGCTGCAAAAGCAGTTATGTCCATGCTGGGAGCAGAGGTCAACTGGGAGATGGAGGTTGGAGGAAGTAGAAGGCAACAGTGGGGGGAAGGGGGACCACGGGGCAGGGTGGGTTGCGGCTGCCGATATCACGTCCTGAGGCAGGGGCATATGAGATCTTGATAGAGGTGGATGATTGGTCACTAGTTGTGGGAGGATCAGGCCCTGGTGTGGGTGGGAGAGATTGAAGGCCTCAGGTGGAGTGGGGAGGGGGGACAAGGAATGTTGTTAGGGTCTAGATCCCAATCACGGATCCCCTCAGGCAGGTCCTTCAATCATGTGGAAAAGTGTGAAGGCATCTCTCTCCTGAATCACCAAGTCTTTGTCTCTAACAAGTTGCCAACTGCCTCATGGCCCAGGAAACTTGGCTGGCAGCAATAAAAATCCAAAAGCTACATGACAATGAGGCTTGCAGCCTCATCATCATGTTTAAAACTGCAACCGCAGCTTTTGTATTGGGCTTGTTTCCTGCCCACCATTCTGCTTCAGTTAAAACTAGACACAAATGAGTTGGAGGTGGATTTGGGTCAGGAAACATCTGTCACTTTACCCCATTTACCCATCCCAACCCATCTGTTTTGCTCAGCTAGGCTTGTGTCCCTTACCACAATAACTGAAGCATTTACATTGAAAAATATTGCAATAGCAAAGCAACTAACTTAAGAGGCAAATAAACGTGACAAATAAATATTTTCTGTGTAATTCAGCTCTATTGCAAAGTAGAGCACAAATATATGGATCTGAATTGAGCAGTCAGTGGTAAATGAGTGACGCTTTCCACTGACCATGAATAAAGCTGCCCACAAAGATCTAGCAATCTCTGTGGTGTGGAGATCCTTCTTCCTGAATTTGGTTTAAATCTAGAGCCAGGTGAAGGGGTTGTCTTGACTTGCAGCAGCAGTGATGTCAGCATGCAGGTAAGCTGTCAATTACACTGAAATATTCACACACACAGCAAACCCGGAAGTTAGATTCAGTAATACATTTCACCATAAATTAAAATTTCAGATAGCTAAATATATGATTATGATTGAATTAAGGTATAATCTAAACTAAAAAGCAAATGTTAGAAGAATATTACATGTGGAATGGTTTATCACTATGGAGAAATTTGATATTCCACAATTATAAAATAAGCTTCTCAGGTGCTAGTAAGGATGGTTAGCAGTAATTATGAAGTTACTATGCTGTTAAAAAAAATTTACAACACATTCAACAAGATATACATTTTTCAAGGGTTTTTAAAGTGAGACTAAGATGTAAAGAGTTGGACATTCTTGTCAGTTCATTGATTTCCATTGATTGCAGTTGGCCTTCAGCATCCTCTGGATTAGTCTAGAATCATTGACATCACCTTCTGGATTCACTGTTCTTTTGCAGATGTGCAGACTCCAGAAGTTGCTGTCAGTTTCAGTAGCAAGATGATAGTGAATTCTGACTGTTTCAATGTCATTGCCACCATAGAGTCTGTGCCATTACGTGCACATTAAAAATCTCACATCTATGTGCACTTCCTGACTGCGATGCCTTACTTGTTATCATGTTTTTGGCACACTTTTGTGCAAACTTTCTATTTTGAATCCCTGCTGCTCAAACTTCAGTGGAAGAGTAGAGGATGCTCAAGAGAAACGACATAAACTGCAATTTTATCTGGTTACAGTGGGATCAAGGAACCCCATGGAGATTCCCCCAACCTCACCCTGTCTCTCCAATATGTCCACATTTCTAATTGTTCATAGCAGCAGCAGTTTTTCACAATGACTACAGCAGCAAGGAGATTAAAGATGAACACCGTCAACCCATGCATTTCTAAACGTTTACTTATTTTGTCTTTGAATGATGGATTCTAAGAGTTTGTTCACAACTGACATTAGGCAAACCATGCTTTAATTCCACTATTTATCTATCCTTTCTTAAAATCCTAATATCTCTCCATTACTTCCTTATGTGGCTTGCTGGCGAGTTTTGTTTGATAATGCTCCAGTGAAACCTCTTTGGGTGTTTTACTATGTTCATGAGGTGCTTTATAAATATATGATGTTCTTGAACAAGGACATCAGATACCCACAGCTCCATGGCACAACTTAACAAAAACCCAAAAATTGTGACCAAAATCTTTGCTATTCTCTGACCTATTTTATCAGCTTAGGGTGTGTACCACCAGAGCCCAGTGACTTATTCACCTTGTGTTCCACTTTTTTTTTAGGACCAAGCCCTTTTTCTACAGTCAGCTCTTTCAATTTTCCACATCTTACTTTAGCATGCCTATGTTTTCACTTTCATCACTACTTGTAAAAGCCAAAGCAAAATACTTATTTGTTGCCCTAACCCTCCACAATTAGACTCACTCCTTCATTCTTGAATGACCCATCTTCTCTTTATCAATTAATTTTAAATGCTTATAAAATCTTGTACTTTTTAAAATATTATTTGTTCATCTTCCTTCAGATTCTCTTTTAGCCCTTCTAATCTCTAATTCTTCTACTTACTACACTTTCCATATTCCTCATTATTATCTTTTGTATTGTTAGCTCTAACTTTATCATTTTCCCTCTTTTGAGTTAAAGGTTAGTTATAACTGCTCCAAAATTTCATGGGATTTTTGGAATTTCCATCTGCTTGGGGCAGGGTTGAGGTGGGTTTCCCTAAATTGGGTTCCTGCTTCTGGCCATGAATATGGACTCGGTATGAAAGTGTTGATTGGTGTAACGAAAATGATGACCAAAAGAGCTTAAGATGTATGAGCAGAATTGGGCCATTCGGCCCATCGAGTCTGCTCCAATGAGATCATGGCTGATCTGATAATCTTCAACTCCACTTCCCTGCCTTTTCACCATAACCCTTGATCCCCTTACCGATTAAAAATCTGTCTATCTCAGCCTTGAATATATTTAACGATCCAACCTCTACAGTCCTCTCCAGTAAAGAATTCCACAGATTGACTACCCTCTGAGAGAAGAAATCCTCCTCATCTCTATTTTAAATGGGCGGCCCCTTATTCTGAGATTATGCCCTCTGGTTCTAGACTCTTCCACAAGGGGAAACAACCTCTCAGCATCTACCCTGTCAAGCCCCCTAAGAATCTTATGTGTTTCAATAAGGTCACCTTTCATTCTTCTAAACTCCAGTGAGTACAGGCCCAACCTACTCAATCTGTCCTCATGAGAAAATCCCTCTGTCCCCAGGATCAACCTAGTGAACCTTCTCAGGACTGCCTCCAATGCCAGTGTATCCTTCCTTAGATAAGTGGATTAAAACTGTTCACAATGTTCTAGGTGTGGTCTAACTAGTGCCTCGTATAGTTTTAGCAAGACTTCCCTATTTTTATACTCCATTGCCTTTGAAATAAAGGCCAACATTCTATTTGCCTTATGTATTATCTGCTGAACCTGTATGCTCATGTTGTGATATCTTTGACAGTGAACTACAGGAGGCTCAGGTACAAGTTACAATCATTTATTCGAGCAATCGCAAGGAGAGAACCACCTCAAAGCAGCTTGAGGTAGCACTCTACCAAATTACAAGTATACAGCTTATTTATACATCACTGATCATGCACAAGAACATTGTTCAGATGCCAATCTTGTCAGCTTATAGGTTTACATTAAACAAATATCTCTGGTTCTAGGTGCATACATCCCCCTTCACCCAGGCAGGGCCTTCTCCCCCTATCTAATCTGGGACCATCTGTCCTTTCCTTATCGGTTGACGTGCACACTTAATCTATCTTGTTTTCATCCTCTGTCTCCAGTCTGGTTCCCAGGATCTTTCTGATGATTGCAGGCCCTAATGTTGTGCAAAGTTCATCTGGTAACCCTTAACTGTTAATGTACTTGATGGCAATGTCTGCCTGGAGGTTCTAAGTAATTCCCTTTCAATAAATTCTTACTGCATTCCCTCTTAACACTAGTTTTTTAGGATTCATGCACAAGGACCCCAAAGTCCTTCTGTGCTGCAGCTTTCTTCAGTCTTTCTCCATCTAAATAATATTCAGCTCCTCTATTCTTGCTGTCAAAGTTCATAACCTCACGCTTTCCCACATTATATTCTATCTGCCACATTTTTGCCCACTCACTTAACCTGTCTATACCCTCTATAGACTCTTTGTATCATCCTCACCACTTGCCTTCCCACCTATTTTTGTGTCATCTGCAAACTTGGTGATAGTACATTCATTTCCGTCATCCAAGTCATTATTCATTAGTCATTATATATTGTAAATAATTGTGGCCCCAGCATTGATCCCTGTGGCATTACAGGTTGCCATCCTGAAAATGCACCCGTATCCTAACTTTTTGTCATCTATTAGTTAGCCAGTCCTCTATCCATGCTAATATACTACCCCCAACACCATGGGCTCTTCTCTTATTAAGTATCCTTATGTGTGGTACGTTATCGAATGCTTTTGGCAATCTAAGTATACTACATCTACTGGTTCTCCTTTATCTATCCTGCTTGTTACCTCCTCAAAGAATTCTAATAAGTTTGTCAGGCATGATTACCCCAGATAAGATGTACTGACCTCTGGAAGGATGCATTTTGGTCCCACTAGTACAGCTACCATTTCCTACCACTGAGACCATATTGATACCACAATGACCAAAAAAAAATTTTTTTGTCCTGTCAATTAAACAAAGCTACAGTTCTCATTTGCAAGTTGAATTCTTAAGTGAATCTGCCATTAATTCCAAAGAGAGAGAACAGTTATGCCTTTTAATCTTAAAGGGTACACTCCAACAACCTATTTTATATACTATAATTTTGTAGTCCTTAAAAATAGTGCACCGTCTGATTTGCCATGAACAGTGACAAATATATGGATGATTTGCTAATTATTTTTAGTCCCAAGGCAACCCAGGATTTTGAGTACCCACTTCAGTAGCGAAGTCCAATGTGGATCCCAGAAGCCCCACATTAGTTTCACTTTGATTTAGCTGTTATATCATTAATTAGATTCTTGGCAATAGGTAGAATATCTTAGCAATAGGTGCAATAATCAGACATTCTAACTCATGTCTTGATCTAATATCCAGAGATTCACTTCACAAGGATTGGCATCCTTTCTGATTCCAGCTGTTGATTTTAAACACAAATCAAGCATCATTCCAGCTGGGGCTCAAACCTGGCTGATATTAATTCTTTGATCTGGAATTAGCTATTTGCATCAACACGCAGGAGTACGAAGGTTACCAAACCCTCCTTATCTCAATTGCAGCAAACTGGGCATGGACCCATTGGAGAGGTCATTCTGGGTAGGTTACTTAAGAGGGAGACCAACATGAATCACATGTACCACATTTACTTCTGGATCTGTGCAAGTTGGAATCTTTCCTATCAAGTAGAACATACTATAAATCTTTCTTCCTGTTTTAACATTAAAAGTGTTTTCTTTCAGTGCAATAGTTGTCTTTAAAGTGAATCCCATGTGTATTTAAGGAGTTTTTAAATTTGAAGATAACATGGTTCTGCTTTAAAAACATCAATGTAAAACGTCATTTTGAATTTTGCATCAACAGCTTCCTACTATCTTCCCAAATGTATTAATATACAAAAGACATTTTGTGAAGAATTTGAATGAAAAGTTTTAATTTGTTACTTCCATGCTGCCTCTCATTTCCCTATTCTTAACTGCCTTCGATTTGCACCATCTGAACCTTTATTTTGTATAATTTATTCTGCTTACCCTGTTTTAATTCTTCTGATCTACAATTTTATATTTATGATTAAAACTTCCTTTTATCTTGTATCTCTTCTGACTTATCCTCCATTCTGGACATCTGATCCAAATCACATAAATTTGGGCTACACTTTTTACAAGCTAAAAATTATTAAGAAATTGACTCCTGGGAGCTTGACTCTGAGATAAATGGCAATACTTGACTTTATGCACACACTCAAAACAATTTGCAAAAATATAGAAGTATCAGTATAAATACAACCTAAAATCCCATCAGTAATTGAAAGAAAGTCATTCCCAATGCCTATATTTCCAGTCATTCATGATTGAACGTTCTGGAACCTGGTTCTGATATTGAAGTGACTATAATCAAATGTTAATTTTGCCTTTTGGGCTACCCTTTGCAAACATAAAGATCCTAATAAAATAAATCTGTTACCTCTTGGGTAGCTGCTCAATAGTAAATTAATGTTTTTCACCATTTAAAATTCTATATCCCAAACATTGGAAAGCTATTTTTTAATTCTGTTATCATGTCAGTTCATCATGAGACTAGCTTCATTACCAGTATCCACTGTTCTCTATTTCAGTGTTATATGCAGGCCAGTGGTAGATGATTATAATTTGATCCAGGCACGTGATCTAGTTGAATCCTGCAACTCATCTAATATGGGTTCAAACTGTATTCTTGATCTTTGATTTCCAGAAACCCTTAATGATCGAATAGTAGTACATTCCAACCAGGCAACAGTTTGTGGTCGCCAAACATTGAGAAATCTGGAGAAAGGCTCGCAGAGATGTCTGGTAATCAGTTGTAATATATTCCTGCCTTGCTAAAAAGTACAGCAGCATGGCTACATGATATGGTGTAAAGCAGAGAAGGAAGGTCACCAGATTTGGAGAGATAATGTTCATAGATGCCTTCATGCTTATATCGTCTCTCTCTACATCCACTCTTTGCAATGTTCTGATCATCTGAATACTACAGAAAACCACAGCAAATGCAGAAATTAAATATATGAGTTCCATACTCAGGGGGATTACACCTTTTTTCCAAAACTCAGAAAAACCTACGAAACATATTTCTTTGGATTCCTGCGGACACTCGGTTTGGGTGTAATATGGAATGCTTACAGACCAGATACAAACCCACACCACAGTACAGGCGATGATGGCTTTCTTTGGAGATCTGAGGGTTTGTGCCAGAAAAGGATGCTTGATAGCGGTGTACCGATCCACTGATATTAGCATTATTAACAGGATTGTCCCGTAAGTGTTCACAAAGTACAAGGACTCCACAAACTTGCAGAATGTTGTTCCCAGGTGCCACTTTCCATATCCATTGTCGGCGTAGATTTTGAAAGGCAGGGAGAAAAGCAGAAATATATCACAAATGATCAGGTTTGTCATGTAGATCGTAGATTCCATCCACTTCTTTAACCTGATGCAGAGCATGTAGAGTGCAACCGAATTAATGATCACTCCCAGGATGAACGTTGGTATGTGCAGTACATACTGAAATGTCTTCACGAATTGAAGGTCCGTTGTATGGTTCAAAATGCATATATTTGCTGAAAGTAGAAGCGGGAAATTGGTTGTGTGCATCGGTACACGATATCCGAGTACGTTTACCAAGTTCTGTTTTATGTTTAAATTTGTTGTAATTTTCTATCTGTCTCACAATTCCAGGAGTGTAAACATTTCACAAAAATGAACTCAAAACCCTGTATTATAAGAAGTAACGGCTGATAATTCTTAGTTAAGACCTGCAGTCACGCTGTTTCGGAGATTGGCTCGGAATACTGAATTTACAGCTTCTAGCATGTCCTGTGCCAGCCGCCTCTCAGAATCAATGGTGGCATCAAGAGAAAGCTATGTTGACGTAATCAGGAACTAGCTGCTTCTTGTGATGAATGGGCGTGTAGGAAACGGACTTAAAAAAAAATGCCCGTTCGTTATTCCCCACCAATTTGCAGGTGTTTTATTTGGAAAAACGTGTAAGAATTGTTAAAAGGACATCATGCCTTCGTGTCAGGATGGCTTAGTGTGGACAAATGGAGCGGCCTTGTGGTGCTGGGTCACATAGACCAAGGAAATCCCAGGTTTAATCACTATCTGTGCTAAGCTAACTGATCTCAACTTGGAGTGTTGCATTTGCCTGCCAGACAGATTTTCGGCCTTGACTGTTGTGGTCCAGTGATCCCTGCTGGACAATGTGTGTATATTAGAAGAGGTTCGGGTGTGACTGTCCCATGGCAGGCTGAAACTTTGTTTAAATTCATTCACGGGATGTGGGCGTCGCTGGCTGGCATTAATTGCCCATCCCTAATTGCCCTTGAGAAGGTGGTGGTGAGCTGCCTTCTTGAACCACTGCAGTCCATGTAGTGTAGGTACACACACAGTGCAGTTAGGGAGGGAGTTCCAGAATTTTGACCCAGCAACAGTGAAGGAACGACGATATATTTCCATGTCAGGATGGTTAGTGACTTGGAGGGGAACTTCCAAGTGGTGGTGTTCCAATCTATCTACTGCCCTCGTCCTTCTAGGTAATAGAGGTCGTGGGTTTGGAAGGTGCTGTCTAAGGACACCCACTGAATTGCTGCAGTGCATCTTGTAGACAGAATACACTGCTGCTACTGTGCATCAATGGTGGAGGGAGTGAATGTTGTGGATGGCATGGCAAACAAGCGGGCTGCTTTGTCCTGGATGGTGTCAATCTTGGGCCTGGACTTAAGTCTGGAGGTGTATTCTGCCTGAGGGTGGGGAGGAGGGTGGCTCAATTGTTGTGAGGTTGGAAAACCCCAAATAGTGTGTTTCCCAAATGTCCTCCTGAATGTAGCTAAAAAAAAACCTGTGGGGTTGCTGCCCACAAGTAACCTGATTGATAGGCTGGAAGTCTTTCTGCTGGAGTGCCTACATCACAGAGTTGAAGCCAAAGAGAGCAAGCCGGTGCACTGAGGGAGTAAGAGGGATCATGGTGGTGAGGGTGTGTGGAGTACAGATCCCAGGGAGGTGGGGCTTGTGGTGGTGTTGCGTGATGGTCCAGGTGCGGGAGGGATAGATGATGGGCTGGAGATTCCAACTGTGAGCTATCCTTTGACGGATGGGGTGGGGGTGGGAGGGTCCAATGGGAATGGGAGGGGAGCAGGCAGATTCCCAAGATGGGGGTTTTATTGGTTTGCTTATTGAACCTGAAGGAAGCACTTCTGCTTCTCCTTGTGCACAAGCAGTGTTGTAAGAACACTTAACTCATTGGGGGAGTCCTATGCCTATTAGCAGGCGGAGGGCCAAGTAAGATAATGGCTATGCCATCGCCTTCCCAAGCTGCCCCCCATAAGATGGTGGGCAGGTAAGGTGTCAGCCAGTCCATCTGCCCATAGGCCTACTAATGGCTAATTAAGGGACTGTTTCTACCTCACACCCCTACAATTATATGTGTGGCTGGGGAAGATGGAATAAAGGAAGCTAGCCCACTACTTCACTATGTCAGGTGAAACGGCGGGAAGGAAGGGGGTTACCTCCTTTGGGGGTGCCCTGTGCTCATCGGGGGCATCCCCCCGTGATGTTAACCCTCCACTTTTTGACTCGCCCTCCAGAACCCGATCCTCACACCCCGCCCCAGCCAAACTGCCAGATCCATCCCTGTCCAGAAACCCTGAACTCACCTTTCAGTCCTGAATCCATGTTCCTTCTCCTCAGGACGGCTTGTCTTCCCAGCAGCTGCTACTACTGCATTCTGGCACTGCTGGGACTACTCAACTGCCAGCCAATCTGATTGGCTGTCAGCTTTTGAGGGCGGGACTTACTTTGCCTGAGGAGTGAAGTCCCACAATTAGCTCACTAAGGCTGCCCCCACAGTATTCTCCATGGGGTCAGCCTGTTTAAAAGTCAGTCGACTTGTGAGCAACTTTTCTACTGGGGGGGGGCGCTAGCATATGCTCTCACCTGTAAAATTCAGCCGATGCATTCCGGCCTTCTCAACTCATTGAACTGACTGGTTAAAAATAGAATAACTGTTAACCCGAAAGTACAAAATTTCATTATAATATTTAAATGACCAGCCCTTTCAAATGATTTTAAGTGGCCAACCCTATGCCTCATCTGCCTCAGTTGAAACTGGAAGTGGGTGGAATCCTGACTGGTTTTGTCTCTGTTACATAGGGCAGAAACATCCCAGGTTTGCACTAAGTGTGGTAGTGGGCAGGTAAAAGGGCATTTTACCCACTGGCTGCAATGGCAGCTTTTCAAGCCGTATCGTCCCAATCTCACTGCATTAATCATGCATTCCCGGGAAACACGCCATTTTGCTGATGGGTGGCATCCAATTCACCGGCCACGCCATCACCTCGCTGCTTCCTCATGCTGGGTGCCATATTTAAAGTGCAGCCTCGTGCACAACTCTCAGTGCTTTCAGCCCAGGGCTGCTACTCAGAAGATATGGCACCGAAAGGCAAGAAGACTGCAGCCCCCTGATTCAGCGACGCACCCTGGAACATCTTTTCGATGCTGTGGACGTCCGCTGTGATGTCCCCTACCCCAGCTCTGGCCACAGGAGGGGTAGCAACATCATCAGTCCAGCTTGGGAGGCGGTGGCGGTTGTGCCCAGCGCCAACGGCCTGCAAAAGTGCCGAAAGATGATGAATGATCTCTGTTCCTCCAGAATAAGTCACTCTTCTCATCACTCTCAACTCACACACTCACAAACCCATCACAAATGAACAGGGCCCTCACTCATTGGCAGTTCAAGGGACATCACCATTCACTCTCTCACACACACCTGCATTCTCCTCACCCCTTCCATGGGACCACTTATACTTATCATCTGGCCTGGCAGGTGCCCTGCTTACACTCTCTTCATTCCTATTCATGCAGGTCAAGCTGGCACAAAACAAGAGGGAGAGGCTGCAGACCGGGGGAGGAATGCCTGAAATCAAGATCCTCACAAACTTTGAAAACAGAGCCATCCAGCTGGCTGGCGACAATCTGGACCAGTCCTGTGCTGACGGTGAGGTCGGCGCTGCTCTACCAAGTGAGGGTCCAGCAGTGCAACATCCATCAGACAACCATGCTATGAGTGATGTGTCCTCTATTGTAGACCACTGCCATACATTAATTATCTCCCCTTGCTTTCACAGGCACATCTGGGAAACAGCTAAGGAGGTCCATGACCCAAGTCTTAGACTCAAGCCCCGAAGACACCTGGTAAGAGGAATCTGTTGAAATCCTCATTGAAAACCCATCACAGCGCCCACTCAGACCCCCCACTAAGCGCAGAGACACACACCTCGGTGGGACCAAGCTTTAGAGTAGCCACAGTGTCAAACTCTGGTGAGCTCATTGCACTGTCTGATCCACAATAGGTGGTGGCAGGGACTTCCCAGGCTTCTGGCACCCAAGGGACTGCTGGAGACCAGAAATCTGCTGAGTTCGAGTCAGATGAAGAAACTCTGGATTCGGTCATACATCAGTTGCTGCAAAGGCAAGTTTGGGAACATCAGGAAAGGATGTCCTCTGGAGAGCCAGTGGATAAATTGGTTTTGCTCTTTCAGAATTCCCTAGATTCTACAACAGACTCCACGGTTTGGAAAGTAGCAAACATAACACTGCTGATCGAGAAAGCAAGGAGAGTTGCCAGGGAACTATAGACTAGTTAGTCTGACATCAGTAGTAGGGCAAATGCTAGGATCTATTATTAAGGACATGGTAATAGGGCATTTGGAAAATCACAATATAATTAAGCAGCATCAATAATTAATGGCCACTTAAGTGCCTCATTCCGCCCCCACAGTTATTTTATCCGTGGCAGATAGCAAGCAGGTAGCTCGGCAGCTTTCACTGCAAGGGCTGGTGTTGGGCAATAAGGTGGCATCCTCCTTTGGGGATCCCATGTGCCCATATGAGGCATCCCCCATTTCAACACTTTCTCCTTGGCCTCTCAAACCCAGACACCCAGCTCCCTCACCCCGACTTCTTGCTGGGGCCTACCAGCCAGGTCCTGCTGATACCCCTGACTTACCTTCAGTCCAACCTGCATAACCTCCTCTTCTTTGGGGACGCCTGTAGCCCAAGCAGTGGCCACCGCTCAAACCTGGTGTTGCTGGGACTACAGAGCTGCCTGCCAACTGGATTGGCTGTTCTCTAAGGTGGCACTTCCTCACCAGATGAGGGTGGAAGTCTCACCCTGAGTCAATTAACTCCCCGCCATGTAAAATAACTGTGGCTCAGCCGACTTTTTCTTCAGTGGGTTCCCAACCGACTTCTTAGCAGGGGAGTCGTGGGAGTGGCAGGGGTTGGGGTTGGGGGAACAGGGAACATAACTAACAGGGTGAATAAAGGGGAATCAATAGATGAAGCATATTTGCTTTTTCGGAACACATTCAATAAAGCACCACACAAGATTAAAGCTCATGGGATTGGGAGTAATATGTTAGTATGAACTGAGGATTGGTTAATCAAATAAAAACAGAGAGCTGGGATAAAAGGGTCATTTTCAGGACTGCAAGGATCTGTGCTTGGCTCTCAGATATTTACATTTTAAACCAATGACTTAGTGAAGGGATTGAGTGAAATGTATCCAAATTTGATGGCAATGCCAAACTAGGTGGGAAATCGCACTGTGAGGAAGACATGAAGGGATTGAAAAAGGATATAATAGTTATGTGACTGACCAAGAAGGTGGCAGATGGAATATAATGTGGGGAAGAGTAAAGTTATGCTCCCTGGTTGGAAGAATGGAAAAGCAGAATCATTTTAAAAGATAGGAAACTAGTAAATGCTGTGTTTCAAAAGGATTTATCTATCCTTGTACACAGATCACAGAAAGTTAACATACAGATACAGAGAGCAATTAGGAAGGTAAATGGCATGTTATCCTTTGTTGTAAGTTTCAGTTTAAGTAAAAGGAAACCTTGCTGCAATTATATAGGGCTTTGGTGAGAGCGTGCCTAGGCTATTGTGCACACTTTTGCTCCCTTTACATAAGAAAGGATGTACTTGCCTTAGAGTGGAGTGCAAGGTTCACTATTTTGATTCCGAGGATGAGAAGTCTATCCTATGAGAAGAGATTGAGTAGAATGGGCTAATATTCTTTAAAGTTTAGAAGAAAGAGGAGAATCTCATTGAAACGTGTAAATATTCTTCAAGGGCTTGACAGGCTTGATGCTGAGAGACTTTTTCCTTTTATATACTTGAGAAAAGGGCTCAAGTATTTAGGATTGAGATAAGGAGAAATTTCATTTCTCAGATGAATTTTCTGCTGCAGAGGGCTGTGGATGTATAAGTTTAAAACTGAGATTGATAAACTTTTGGGCACCAAGGACATTAAGGGATAAGATGATAGGGCAGGAAAGTGGAGATGTTCAGCCATCATCTCATTTAATGAGTGAGCAGGTTCAAGGATCCAAATGGCCTACTCCTGCTCCTATTTATTATGTTCTTAATTCCAAATCTTAAAGAGTCGTTCACCTTGCATCAGTAGATAGACACAATTAACCAGAAATCATGGTGGGGTTTTATAAATGCTGCTTAAATTAGCTTGCTCTGAACTGCCCTACATAACTTGATTTTCTCTTATATAGAGTTTTGAGATGTTTTACTACATTAATGGTGCTGTATCAATGCAAATTACTGTTGAATGACATAGATTGCAACAGGTCTGTCACCAACTAAACTAAGGTACAATGCAGGCGAAATGTATTGTCATTCAACTGCAAGAGGAAACAAGGACTGAGGTGGTGTCAAAGAACTGCTAAGATTATTTTATTTGATCACATCATTTATACATCAATAGTACCATTTTAAGAGTCAGGCTGGATAATTACAGTAAAGCAGTGGCTAAAATTTGACAGCATAAGCTACAGAATTTAAATTGATTATAAATATCATTATATCTCAGCATCGGCTGGTTTCACTGAACACAAGTACAATGGAGTAATATGAAAACAAAGTATTGCAGATGCTGGGAATCTGAAATGAGGACAGAAAATGCTGGAAATAATCAACAGGTCAGGCAGTATCTGTGAAGAGGGAAAAAGAGTTAAAACATCAGGGCGTCACTTTCGTCAGAATTGGGAAAAGTTAAGATGAAACAGGTTTTAAAGTAAAGGAGTGGGGAAAGAGGGTAGAGAAGGAAGGGACAAAAAGGAGGTCTCTGATAAAATGGAAGGCAGGAGAGATTAAATACCAAAAGGGATGATGGTGCAGGACAAAAGCATGTGGTAATGGGACAAGTAAAGAAACATAGATGGATGTAGATGAAGTGTGAATGGAAATAGCAGAGTCATCATCAATCAAGCTGCAATCTAAAAAAATGAGGGCAAAGATTATGGTCTGAAATTGTTAAACTCAGTGTTGGATCCAGAATGTTATAAAGTGCCTAATTGAAAGGTGAGATGCTGTTTCTCGAGCTTACATTGAATGTCCTTAGAACTGTTTAGGAAGCTGAGGGTGGAAGTCTGAGTGGGAGTGGGGTGGAGAATTAAAATGGCAGGCAGCTGGAAGACTTGGCCATGCTTGGGGGATGAATGGAGGTGTTCTGCGAAGTAATTGCACAATTTGCATTTCATCTCCTGGTTGTATTGGAGACTGTAATGTGAGAAGCAAGTACAGTATAATAAAGTGAAAATCACTTATTTACCTGGAAGGAATGTTTGGGGGCCTGGGTGGTGAGAATGGAGGAGGGAGAAGGAAGGAGGAAAAAGGGAAGGCACTGAATCTCCTGTGTTTGCAAGGGTACATGGGGTGAGAAGCAGTGGGTGTTGGGGATAATTGAGGACTGGACCAGGGTGTCATGCAAAGAACAGTTCCTTCAGATGTGTTTGGTGGTGGAGTAACAACAGAATAAAATCTGATATAAAATCAAGTTCACAACCCTACTGCATTGTGGCACCAGTAGATGGAATAGCTTTCTCTTGGTGATGCTTGCATAAAAATACACAATCTCTTTCATTAGATTGGCTATGACACAGTGCTCTGTCTTCCATTGCAGTGTTCTAGTTTCATCTCTGGAAGTGCTCTGTGATAAATTGTTATTTGCAGTATTTTGATGTTTTGATTGTGTTTTGCTCTTCACCATTTGTTAATCATTTGTACGATCATCGTACATCATCTCAATACATCAAAACATATGCCACTGAATTAACTATAGGTATATACTTTACATTAGTAACTTTCATGTTGAACTTAACCATTCCAGGAACTCTCTAGAGCTCTTTTGATGACTGTTTGAATATCTTCCACTTCCGCTGACTTGACTAACCAAGCCCACACATTCATTTACATGAACCATTTGCAACTCAGGTTGACAAATAGGTCAAGGACATTTAAACTTACTGCTTTCAATTAATTTTACAAATTACACAGCTACACATCCAATGTATATGAATCATTAGGGGGAAGCCAACATTACTGATAATGTGGGCTCAAGGCTTATTGTTAACGTGGCATTGGACCAAGATCCATTGAAAACAAATCCCTCGTGCTTTAGCTTACCATTTCTTTCAGTACATCAGCAGTATCTGAACTAAGGCAACCATATATGTTCAATTAATAAATCCAAAATGTTGGCTTCTTTTATTATCCATTATTCTTCGCACAATGACTGTAGCTAAAGGGGCAATCAATGATTGTAAGTTCATGTAACCGAGCCAAATAGGGCAAAATAAATTCTGGAAGTCAACTGCTGTGAGTTGAAATAGTTTCCTCTGGGCTTTTGATCTTTGATTCCCAGAAACCCTTAATGATTGAATAGTAGTACATTCCATCCAGGCAACAGTTTGTAGTCGCCAAACACTGAGACATCTGGAGAAAGGCTCGCAGAGGTGTCCGGTAATCAGTCGTTATATATTCCTGCCTTGCTAAAAGGTACAGCAGCATGGCTACATGATATGGTGTAAAGCAGAGAAGGAAGGTCACCAGATTTGAAGAGATAATGTTCATAGATGCCTTCATGCTTATATCGTCTCTCTCTTCATCCACTCTTTGCAAAGTTCTGATTATCTGAATACTACAGAAAACCACAGTAAATGCAGAAATTAAATATACGATTTCCATACTCAGGGGGATTATACCTTTTTTCCAAAACTCAGAAAAACCTACGAAACATATTTCTTTGGATTGTTGCTGACACTCGGATTGGGTGTAAATTGGAATGCTTGCACACCAGATACAAACCCACACCACAGTACAGGTGATTATGGCTTTCTTTGGAGATCTGAGGGTTCGTGCCCTAAAAGGATGCTTGATAGCGATGTACCGATCCACTGATATTAGCATTATTAACAGGATTGTCCCATAAGTGTTCACAAAGTACATGGACTCCACAAACTTGCAGAATGTTGTTCCCAGGTGCCACTTTCCATATCCATTGTCGGCGTGGATTTTGAAAGGCAGGGAGAAAAGCAGAAATATATCACAAATGATCAGGTTTGTCATGTAGATCGTAGATTCCATCCACTTCTTTAACCTGATGCAGAGTATGTAGAGTGCAACCGAATTAATGATCACTCCCAGGATGAACGTTGGTATGTGCAGTACATACTGAAATGTCTTCACGAATTGAAGGTCCGTTGTACGGTTCAAGTTGCACATATTTGCTGAAAGTAGAAGCTGGAAGGTTGGCTATATGCGCAAAATCTGACAGTTAATAATGTCTTACTTTTCTCTTGAACTTGCTGCAATTTTCTAGCGCATTCAATTTGAGAAGAATAAATGTCATTAAATTAAATCTTAAACTATATCGGCAACATTGATGTGACAGTAATGCACTTGTCGAGTTTTTCATGTGACATCTATTAACAGCACCGACCACATCCAGTATTGCGTGTATGTCAGAAAGAGTTAAGGACACCCTCATTGTATCTTCGTGTAGTTTATGAAAAAATACAGCAGAACCTGAGACTACTAAAAAGCGAAGGAGCGCGTGCAAATAACTTGTGGTTAAAGGAGCATTGAATTTCAGAGCTCTTGAAATGACATTTACTAGGTCAAAAGTAACATGACTGTTATTTAATGGATGACCAATTCAGAGGCTGTTCTAATGATCTGAAGATATGAGTTCAAATCCCACCACGGCAGTGGGGGAATTTAAATTCAGTTAACTAAATAAATGTGGAATTAAAAGATATAATGTGTAAAGGCGAAATTACCAAATTGTTCACCTTTAAGGGAGGAAATCTATAGTCCCTCATCCATTCTGACCGATATGTAACTCCAGGCCTCTCCCTGTATAGCCTCTCTCCCTGTTGTACATAATCTTTTAGTGCAAGTAACACAACGCAGGAATTAACATAAGAATCGAAGGCGAAACCTATGAATCAACAGGCAACTTGTACTGCTAGATGTATATTAACATCCACAGGATTTGCTAGGGGAATAGTATTTAAGGATTCATGGAAAGAACCACTCAGGGATGAAGGAAACTATTGCAGCATGTGTTCATTGAAAGCTGTAAGTATGTGACTATGCAGTTACTGTGCATGTTGTAAATGTTCCCTGATGGGCTTGCTGAGCTTGGCACAACAAATTGAGTTTTAAATTGCTTGCAGCACAATAGCTGTGTTTCAATTTGCTTTTCATGTCATAGGCTATCTCCTGCCACACTGTGTGAATCAGTCATCCTCCCTATCCAGCCACCATCTGCAAGGCCCTTCGACAGAACTGTCGAAGGGTCATGAGGACTCGAAACGTCAACACTTTTCTTCTCCGCCGATGCTGCCAGACCTGCTGAGTTTTTTCAGGTAATTCTGTTTTTGTTTTGGATTTCCAGCATCTGCAGTTTTTTTGTTTTTACCATCTGCAAGGAACAGCTTTCATACCTCTAGTGCATTTGCCCCAACAAGACCTCAACAAACTATTGGAAAATTCAAGAGTAGAGCAACTTTTTCACTAATCATCAATATTCTTTTCAATGTCACTGAATATGCCTTGCACACAGCAATTTCCTGCAGTATAAAGGGTTAACAGATGGGATCTGCTAATGTATGGTGTAGATTATGATGTACCACTGACATCAGTTTGTCATGCGTTAAGACTCTCTCTCTCTCTCTCTCTCTCTCTCGAGAGAGAGAGTTTGGAATCATGTCTAGGAACAACATGGATACCCTGTAACCTGTTTAGAAGTAGCACTAGTAAACAAGTATTAAGCAGATGCCAGAGTTTGTCTACAGTATGTCTGCTAATAAAATATCACAAAGGACCCAATCTCAGAACATTTCCCATCCACTAATGAGTAAAATAGAGTTCATCTGCATGGTGCAAATATGATAAGGCAATTGCCAATGTCCTACTGCCTGGCTTTCCCACATGAATTTTAGGATTATAGTCAGCTACATAGAAATGAATTGATTGGTTTTGCATAGGTAAACCCAGCAGTCACTTCTCAGACAGCAAGATCCACAAACCACAATGAGTAAACTGATCTGTGGTGTATCCTTACAAAGTCCATCAAGCACATGCCACATCACCCTCTGTAGACTTTAGCATCTTTAAAAATCTATAGCAATCACAAAACACTTCTACAATCACAGCAAGAGTCAGGAGAGGTTAATCAGCAATTACCTGTGATTAGCTGATGATCCCTTTAAACAGGACTGATAGACTTGTCTGTCCTGCTGCTGGATTTGTGTTCAGCTGTACATGTGAAAGAGAAGGCAGCATTTATTGGCACTATAATGTGTGTCTTGTCTTCAAGTGGACCAGTTTGTGTGCAATGTTTGTGTAGAATTCTGTCTGCTGTAGAGTAATTCAAGATTTCTGCATTGCACAATTTAATTCAGTTATTGTCAGACAGGTTCCAAGGCTCACAGTGCTAACCATTTTTAAAATTCTTTTACAGGATCTGGGCATTGCTGGCAAGGCTAATATTTATGTTCCATCCCTAATTGCCCTTAAGAAGGTGGTGGTGAGCTGCCTTCTCGAACTGCTGCTGTCCATGTGGCGTAGGCACACCCACAGTGCTGTTAGAGAGGGAGTTCCAGGATTTTGACCCAGCAACAGTAAAGGAACAATGATATAGTTTCAAATTAGGATGGTGTGTGGTTTGTTGCGGAACTTGCAGGTGGTGGAGTCCCCATGTTGCCCTTGTCCTTCTAGGTGGTAGATGTCATGGATTTGAAAGGTGCTGTTGAAGGAAACTTGGTGAGTTTCCAGTGCATCTTGAAGATGGTACACACTGCTGCCACTGTATGTCGTTGGTGAAGGGAGTGAATGTTTAAGGTGGTGGATGTGTGCCAATCATGTAGGTTGCTTTGTCCTGGATCGCATCAAGCTTCTTGAGTGTTGATGGAGCTGCAATCATCCAGGCAAGTGGAGAGTATTCCATCACGCTCCTGACTTGTGCCTTGTAGATGATGAATGGGATTTGCGGAGTCAAGAGGTGAGTTATTCGCTGTAGAATTCCCAGCCTCTGACCTGCCCTTGTAGCTACAGTATTTATAAGCTGACCCAGTTAATTTCCTGGTCAATGGTAACCCCTAAGATGTTGAAAATGGGGGATTCAGTAATGGTAATGCCATTGAATGTGAAGGGAACATGGTTAGGTTCTCTCTTGTTGGAGATAGTCATTGCCTGGCATTTGTGTGTCACGAATGTTACTTGTCACTTATCAGCCCAAGCCTGAATGTTGTCCAAGTCTTGCTGCATATTTGGTATGGACTGCTTCAGTATCTGAAGCGTTTCCAATGAAACTGAACGTTGTGTAATCATCAGCGAACACCCCCACTTCTGACCTTATGATGGAGGTAAGGTCATTGATGCAGCAGCTGAAGACGGTTGGGCCGAGGACACTAACCCGAGGAACCTTGCAGTGATGTCCTGCGCAGGGATGATTAACCTCCAGCAACCACAACCATCTTTCTTTGTGTTAGATATGACTCAAATGAGTGAAGAATTTTCCCCCTGATTCCCATTGGCTCCAGTTTTGCTAGGGCTCCTTGGTGCCATGCTCAGTTAAATGCTGCGTGGAAGTCAAGGGCAGTCACTCTCACAGTCTTGAGTTCAGCTCTTTTGTCCATGTTTGGACCAAGGCTGTAATGAGAGCTTTTGGAGAACAGAGAGAGCCCACATTCCCAGGTTAGGAACACTCACAGCTCTCACATTACTGAGTTCAGAGAACATGGTGCTCACAGTTGTAGTCTATTTTCGTGACAGTGTGTAAGGTTGCATCATCGGAACAGAGATGGAGGAACTGGGAGAATGGAATGGAATCCAAATACAGTGTGGTTCAATCAGAGAACAAGTTCAGACAGACAGAGGAGACTGGGATCATTGGAAACTCCATCCCCCACTCGGATGGTCTGAGGGCTTGCCGCTGCTTCCTTGAATGGAGGCCCAACCAGTTTCCACCAACCACCACCCTCCTCCGCCTGGCTCCTCTCATTGAACAATTTCTCCTTTAATTCTCTCACTTCTTCCAAATAAAAGATATTGCAATCAATGCCCATATGGGATCTAGCTATGCCTGCCTTTTTATGGGATATATGGAACATTCCTTATTCCAGTCCTACTCAGACTCCCTCCCTCAATTCTTTTTTCTGGTACATTGATGACTCTATCAGTACCAGTCCTGCTCTTGCCCTGAATTGGAAATCTTCATCAACTTTGCTTCCAATTATCCAATTTTCTTTCAGTTTCACATGGTGCATCTCCAATACTTCCCTTCCTTGACTTCTCTGTTGCCATTTCTGGTGATAGACTATTAACTATAAGCTCACTGATTCCCACAGCTACCTCGACTACACTTCCTCACCCATTTCATTCTCCCACTTCCCCCATCTCCGTCACATCTGTGGCTATGGTGCAACCTTCCACACCAGTGTTTCTGAGATATCTTTTTTCCTCAAACAAGGATTCCCCTCACCTTGGCCCTCGATGTGTCCACCACATTTCCCACACTTCTGCTCTCACCTTATCCCTTCCCTCTCCCCACAGCAATCGGATTTACCTTGTCCTCACATTTCATCCCACCAGCCTCTGTATTCAATGGATCATCTTCCGCCATTTCTACCATCTCCAGTGTGAGTATATCACCAAACACCTCTTCCTATCCCTCCTCTTTCAGCATTCTGAAGGGACTGTTCCCTCTGGTCCAATCACCCACCAAAACCCTGTCCCCTTCCCAAGGCACTTTATGATGCAAACGCAGGAGACGTAACACCTGCCCATTTTCCTCCTCTCTCCTCACTGCCTAAGACCCAAACACTCCTTCCAGGTGAAGCAAAGATTTCCATGTTGTCATAAAGGTATGATAATTTTCACAATATTTTTGTGGTTTATTGTAAAATAGGTTTTTGGGAAAAGTATAGTTAGGTCTGTCTGTATGTGATGTAATTACATTTGCAGTCAGGTAGACTGCAGGCTTTGACTCATCAAAAGAAGCTTGATGCTTGATATGCTAATGGGCAGACAAGGATGTTGGCTTAGCATGTAAGGTAGGAAGGAAATTTGCATTTTTAGATAGATGAAGAGAGATTTGGATTTCAAATGGATCTCAGTCTGTTTACAAATAGCCATATAAGCAAGGTTAAGGAATGTGTTTATTTTTCCCAAAGGTTACTGTCAATAAATTATGAAAGTTTTTGTACTGTGAGCAGGATACAGTTTCAAAGACACATAAACAATAACATTTACATATTAGAAAAGAGGAACATATATAAAGGAGAATGAGGCAATGTGTCAAGCGAGGGCATTATGCAATATCCTCAAGGAAGCCTCCAGTATTTCTGCAGAAGTCTGCTGTCTACCGGAACTGGAGCTGGGAAAAAGTCATTTGGAATTCCACTGTCCAGGGTATTGTGTTAATTTGCTAGACCTGTTTAAGATCCAAAATCTATGTTTGGGCCGTTGCCTTAAAGGGGGTGTAACTGAGATTCAAGTTAATTAGGAATTTTAGAACTTCTTATATTACTAATTTGTAGTCCTATGTATGTATATTTCTTTCATTAAGAAATATTTTAATTTAGTTTCTTAAAAAAATCTCTAAAAGTCTTGGTGGACTGATTACTGGGGAGGCCAAATGCAGATTGATGACCGATTTGGGGAACACCTCCTTTCAGTTCGCAACCATGACCCTGAGCTTCCAGTGGTCTTTTATATCAATTCCCCACCTTGCTCTCATGCTGACATCTCTGTCCTAGTCCTGCTGCACTGTTCCAGTGAAGCTTAATGTAAGCTCAAACAGCACCTAATCATTCGATTACTGCCAACACGTTATAACTTTCCAGACTGAACATGGAGTTCAACAATTTCAGACCATAAACTCTGTCCCCCCATTTTGTTCCCTTTTCTTTGCATGTTTCAGCTTTTCTCTTATTTTTGCTTTCAGTTAGCTGCACATCAGCTCTGGGCACATCTTTTGTGTCTTTTCTTGCCCCATCCCCATTCCCTTTGGCCAGGATTTATGCCCCCTCCCACCCGTCGGGTTTTATAGTCCCGCCGAACTGAATGGAGATTTAAATGGCTGGTTGCATCTATCAGAGGAAGACACGCCACCGCGGGGCTGTAAAATCCTGCCTAACTATTCTGTCATTCAATCTCCCCTGTCTTCCACTCTATCACAGACCTTAATTGTCCTTGTCCCACATACTCTTTGCTCAAAACCCATTGAGGCTGCAACTTTTTCCAGTTCTGGTGAAAGGTCACCAGCCTGAAACATTAACTCTGTTTCTCTCTCCACAGATGCTGCCTGACCTGCTGAGTATTTCCAGCATTTTGTTTTTATTTAAAATTAAGGCATTTCTGGACAAGGAACCAAAGTAGGTCATCAACCATAGGTGTACTGAGTGAATGGGACTTCCTAAGCATTTGGTTACATGCCGCAGAGTTTTAGAGGAGCTCAGGTTCATTGAGGGTGGAAGATGGGAGGCTGGCCAGAAGAATACTAGGACAATTGAGTCTGGAAAATAACACCTAATTATAATGTAATGCAGGTTGGTAGGAATACAGAATACACTCTCACTCTTTAAGGAGAATAACCTTAATTTCTCTGGTCCCTTCACGAAACTGAAGTCTTTGATCCATTGTAGCATTCTAGCAAAGCTCCTTTGCACCTCTCTAAGGCCTTAGCATCCTTCCTAAAGTGTGGTGCCCAGAACCGATCCAATTGAAACCTAACTAATGTTGATAAAGGTTTAGCATAACCTCCCAGCTTTCATTCTCAGTAATAAAGCCAAAGATCATATACACCTTTTAACAGCCTTCCCGACTTTACCTGCTGTCTTCAGAGAATTCTTTTCAAATGCCCATTGTGCTCTCTATTCTTGCAGTCCTTTTAGATTGTACTATTTAGTTTATATTTCCACTCCTCATTGCTTGGACTTCCCCACCAACCCCCGTATCCCCCTACTGAGTTCCAGACCTTCTCCCCGCCACTAACCCTATTGAATTCCAGGCCATCTATAGGCCAAAAGTGGCTGGGAGAAAATGTGGTTTCAGTTGCAGACTCTGGCAAGGTGCACATGCAGCCAAATATGAGGTGCTCCAGTGAGAGATGGGACTCTCCCACCCAGGTATGCATTCACGGAGGACAGCTGATATGCCTTGTAAGTAATCAATCCATTAAGAGATAACTTAAGCTGGAGTGTTGAGCTCCAAAATGGCATCACTGATGTCAAATCAGAAACACTTGTATTAATATAGCACCTTTCATTACCACTGGAGTTCCCAAAGTGCTTTATAGACAATGAAATACATTTTGAAAGGTAGTCACTATTTAATGTAGGAAACATGGCGTCTAATTTGTGCACAGCAAGTTCCCACAAACAGCAAAATGATAATGACCAGATAACCTTTTAGTGATGTTGATTGAGGGATAAATATTGACCAGGACTCCTGGGAATAACAACCCTCCTCATCTTCAAAAATAGTGCCATGGGATCTTTTTTGTCTACCTTAGAGGGAAGGCAGGGCCTCAGTTTAATATCTCATTTGGAAGGGCACCTCTGATGGTGTGGTGCTCCCTCAATATTGCACTGCAGAAGAATCAGCCTAGATTACTGCACTCAAGCCCTAGAGTGGGTGAGGGCTTACTTGGGAAAGGTGGAAAAGTGGCCTCTGGCGAGGGAAGACGCTGAAGAGCTAGGGCTATACTAGGGAAGGTGGATATCCCAGGGTGTGTTGGGGGGCACAGGTTGATCTGTATAAGCAGTGAGAGTGCTACCAACCAAACGATGGCTGATACAGTGCTGCCTGCTGATTGGCATCACAATCTGGCTACTCTGTATATACTTGGCAGATGTTCCATGGGGGCACACTAATGCCCTTTACTGAAATGACATTCAGCATGGTTTGTACCAGAAGGTTGGAGCCAAAATACCATTCACACTGTTGTAAAAACAGGTGCTAAGGGGATGAATTTTGCAGCCAATATTTTGTGTCAGCTCTCTTTGTAAATGGTAGAAATGTACAAAAAGTCAACCCCCTGCTTCAAGTACCATTGTCATGAAGCATTTACTGGTGTGACATTTAATTTGAAGGAAGTGGTTTCTGACACAGCCTGACTTTCAAACAGCAGAGTTTCCAGAAGCAGCACATTGTCTTGGGTTTACGGTCTAGCTACACATTTTGGTAAATACCTTGAAGCAGCAGCTGCATTTCAATTCAGCCTGTGGGTTATTATTAACTGTATTCACAGGAAATGTGTGACTTAATGTTATGCATATAATTTTTGCAGGTTTCATATTAGCCAAGCTACCACGTGTCACCAAAACCCATTGCATTTTCCTTTGGTCTGCAGACCTTTGAGAAATGTTTTTTAAACTGTTTCCACTGATATGTACACAGCATTACGATTAAAAGTGGGGTTTTTTTTTTGCATGTGTAAGCAACAGAACAATAGAGATTTGCTTAGAAATTACACTTGTGGTACTTGTCTCTATTCTGACAAAGTAGCTCCATATATTCTATCTGTTGTTGTGGGAGCTGGGGACATCATCCATCCATTTCAATGATGCACTGCTGCTGGAGAACCACACTTTATGCCTTAACTTTCCTATCTCTGAGCCAGTCAGTCAAGGCAACAGCTCCCAAATGATTAAAATTGTGAATCCAAACAAAATGGCTATCCCATACGCTGTAAAATCTTCAAAGTTAACACTTCCATATTTCCACGATAATATGAGAATTAAGCTGCAGCCCTCGCAACTTATTTAGTGCTTTATTTTACTCACTTTGTTTTGCCTTCGTTATTTTTGTTCCGGTGTTCCATACATCTGATTTATTTGATGCCAAGTCCTATATTCTGGCATCAATTTTAGCTTATCCCTCCTGTATTTCACATTGTCCCTTCTGCTGAGGTTTTAATTCAAGTGTATGCTGTTTGGTGTAGCAGACTTATTCTGGTGTTTACACTTCACACAAGCCACCTAACTTCACCTCACCATTTCAACCTGTCCTTCTATTTCTTCACATACATATCTTGCTTCTTCTTAAAAGCATTTATTCTCTTTTTCTCAATCATGGTAGCGCATTCCACATTCTCACGATTCTCTGAGTTAAAATGGTTCTTTCTGAATTCCTTATTGTATTTCTTAGTGGCTGTCTTATATTTATGGTCCTTAATTTTGGACTTCTCCACAAGTAGAAGCATCTTCTCTACATCTGCCCTTTTGAACTCCTTCATAATTTTAAATACTTTTATCAAGTCGCCTGTCAGTCTTTTCTTTTCTAGGTAAAAGAATTTCACCTTGATTTTGTGATGGGAACTGAAGACATTGGGTCCACTTGTAACTCTGTACCAGTGGATGGCTTCTGAATGGGTTAAAACCTCATCCCATGGTTTCTGCTTTTGCAATATTGATCTGGAGGAAATTTCTGCACACCCAGGACTGGATGACAGACAAGTGAACTTATAAGTTAGCAAGAGTGGAGGAGTCAAGAGGAGTCAAGGTGGCAGTGAGGTAGAGCTGGGTGTTGTCAGCAACATGTGCAAATTAATGCTCTTCTTTCAGGTTATGTCGCTGAGGGCAGTATGTAGATGAGAAATAGGAGGGAATCAAGATTTGATCCAAAGTTACTGGTGCGGGAGTGGGAGAAGAAGCCACTGCAAATGACAATCTGGCTATGGTTAGAAGGATAAGAATGGAACTAAGTGAGTGTATCTCCTAGCCAGCTGGGTTGACAGTAGAGAGGTTTTGGAGGAAGATAGCATGGTCAACTGTATCATAAGCTGCAGACAGATTGATAAGGGCAAAGAGGGATAGTTTACCTTTGTAGAGTCACGTAGGATATGATTTGTGACTTTGGTAAGTGTCATTTCAGTACTATGACAAGGGTAGAAACCAGGCTGGAGGAATTCAAACATGGAGCTCTGGGAAAGATGGGCACAGTTTTGGGTGGTGACAACATGTCCAAGGGAAGATAGTTCGAGATGGGACAGTGGTTTACAAAGATGATGGAGTCAAGGGTTTGAAGTATGATGGAGTCAAGGACTGATTTTTGTGGAGAAAGGATGATGATGGCAGATTTGAAAGAATGTGGGGCAGTAACTGGAGAGAGAGAGAGAGAGAGAACCATTAATAATATCAGTTAACATGGGGATCAGGAAGAGAAGTTGGATGGTTAGCAGTTTCATGGGAATAGAGTTGAGGAATCAGGAGGTAGGTGATAGAAGTCCCATTTTCCTGAGCTTTCACTTTGGCTTTTTTTTTAAAGAAACTTACTCCATCTACAATGCAGTATAGATTGTGGGCTTAACTAACACATGAATTATTACTCTGTTGTCACTCCATCAGCAAACGTATCTTCCTCTCCCCTCCCCTTTCAGCATCCCAAAGGGACTGTTCCTTCCATGATATCCTGGTCCACTCCTCAATCACCCCAATACCCCACCCCTTCCCATTGCATGTACCCTTGCAAGCATAGGAGAACCAACACCTTCCCCTTTGCCTTTTCGCTTCTCATGCCCAGGGTCCTAAACACTCCTTCCAGTTAAAATATGGTTTTGCTTGTAAATCTTTAAGCTTACTTAGTACTTGTATTCACTGCTCATAATACTGTCACTCCGCTAGCATGACCAAAGTTTACAGTCACCTGTTATTTAATTCTCCACTCCACGCCCAATCTGACCTCTCTGTACTCAGCCTCCTATACTGTTCCAGTGAAGTTCAGTGTAAGTCTGAAGAACAGCACTCAGCTTTCGATTAGATACTTTACAACATTCCAAACTCAGCATGGAGTTGAACAATTTCAGATCATGACCTCTACCTGATTTTTTTCAGATGGCAGCTGTTGCTAAAGACTCTGGGTGGGATTTTCCACACCCACCCATCGCTGCGATCTTCCAGTCCCGCTGGAAGTCAATGAGCTTCTGGCTGGGGCACTGCTCTCCGACGGCAGGTCCCACCCGTGACCGGGCCGGAAAACCCCGGCTCCTGTGTTACCCATTTACATCTCATCTCGACCCATCATTTGTTTCTTCTCTTGTCCCATTACCATTTGTTCTTGCGTTGTACCATCATTCCCCTTTCCCTGCCTCTGTACTTGCTTAAAATCTATTACATCTGTAAACTTTTCCAATTCTGATTGAATCATTAACTCTGTTTCTCTCTCCACAGATGCTGTCTGTCTTGCTAAGTATTTCCAGCATTCTCTGGTTTTATTTCAGATTTCCAGCATCTGCAGTATTTTGATTTTGTATTATTCCATTATACTTGTGTTAAGTGAGCCCTGCTAATGCTGAGATACAATGATACTTATAAATAACTTATACTGAAGCTTATGCTGTCAAATCAATGTACTTACCAATACTGACCCTTACAATGGTACTTTTACTACATAGTTGATGTGATCAAATAAAGTCACCTTAGAGGTATCCTTCAATGCCATCTCAGTCTTATTTACCTCTTGCAGTTGAATGAAGATGTACTTTGTCCAGTATTGTACCTTAGTCTTGTTAGACCTGTTTTATTAAATGTGTTTTAACAACAACTTGCATTTATATAGCACCATTAGTGAGGAAAACATTTCAAAGCTCATCAAAAGTGCAAATAAGGTTACGTAGGTCAGTTCAGAGCAAATTAATTTAGGCACCATATATGAAACCGCACCATAACATGGGGTGGAATTTTGCCCTTTTCGGGCGGGCTCGGTGGGGGTGGGTGGGGCTGGTCAGGAAGCCGACCGCCACCTGCGAATGGGGTCGGACTGTGATTTCATGCTGGTAGGCCAATTAAAGCCCGCCCAGCATGAAACGTGAGTGGCAGCGCTCAGCGCTGTCTGTGTGGAGGTGTGGGAGGGGGTGGGTGCGAGCGGAGTGAACAGGAACTTCAAGCATGCATGCGATTGCAGTCTTGAAAATCTCCCTGAGGCACAAAGCTGCCTCAGGGAGATGAACAGTTTCAAAAATTAGAAATAAAGACTTTTAAAATGTTATTAAACATGTCCGCTCAATTGACTCTCTCACGTGAGTAGGGGGGACATGTTTTAAATGAAATTTTTTAAAAATTATTTTATTTTTATCTGATGTTGGAAACCTCATCCCACCTGTGGATGAGTTTTCCAAAAAAATGCAAAGGCCGCTTGGCCTGCCTGTTAACCATAAGGTTGGATGGGCAGTGAAAAATTTGTTTCAATGACTTTGTTAATGGCGTTAATAGGTCTTTGAAGGGTTCTCAAAATTCCCACATTTTCCATATTGTCGACAAGGATTTGACTTTTGGACTTTTATGGCAGAGGACCCAACTGCTGAGTTAAGTGTAGAACCCTGAAGACAGGAGGTTAGGCTCATGAAGGCCTGGGATTGGACATGTCCAGGCTTGTTGAGTGCAGTGTGGATTGTTGCCTGAAACCAGACAAGAGGAGACAGAATACACATTCTTCCCTTTAAAACAGTCAACCCAGAGAAAGACTTCATCTTACATGAAACTAAAGCCCATCAAAATCTTGCATAAATAATTGCCACTGACTACTAAGGCAGGAAAGCAGCAATCAATGCAATTATACAAACCTATCAATACTCCACATATACATTGGCTTGCAGTTCAAGACTAGTGACGGGGACAGGAAAACAATGATAAACATCATGCGAGCCCATTAAAAACAACGAGACAGCAATCACCTGAAGAAGCCCACCAAAATGAGACAAAGAACTAAACTTGATTTGGATTCAGATGAGAAATGCGAAAAACAGTATAACTACACCATCAGTTATGAAGGGGAGGAGGATGAGCAGTTTTTGGGGTGGTTGAAGCAGATTTTAAGCAGGGAGAGGTAGCTGAGCCAAATAGAGGGAGGGGATCTGAAGATTTGCAGGCCCGCAGGCAACATCATGGCGAGGGGCATGGGGTGGCAGGCTTGACCGAAGACAACAAGGCTGCAACTGCAGCCCTCCACAAAGATTGACCACCCACAACCGTGCCCTCCACCCAACTGAAGAACCTTTACAAATTCCACAGACTAGGACCACGTGGGGACGGTAGGCCCCAGAGAATACAAAGAGTGTACCCCAAAACTGCAACCGGCTTACCTGGATAGATTTCGAACTGTCAAGAAACTCTGGTTGGTGAGCATGATCCTTGACCTCTCCTGGTTCAATTTAGTTAGGTTTTGGGGGTGGGACAAGGGTAAGGGAATTAGTAGCATGATTTTCCCTCATTATGCCGTGTGTTCCCCATTCTTATCTAAGTGTACTTTGTAGGTCTGTATAATCTTAATGTAATCCTAATGTTATAAGTTCATTTGTGACTTCAATAAACCCAATTTTTTTTCTTGCACCAAAACCAGTTGTCTGCTGTACTTTGACACAATCCCCAAATAAGTCCAAGGTCTAGAACCCAAGGAATGGGAGCGATTCGGACCGCTCAGAAGTCAGAGGTGAAGCTGACACACCCTACCCCCTACACCTTTTAATTGTTGGCAGGCGCGCTGCTGATTCTGGTGGAAGCCTGCCAACTAAAGTATCGTGTGACTGTGTGTTGATGTTGGGATTCTTGCCCGACATTGATGCACATCATTTTATGCTCGAGCGGGTCAAGTCCGAGCCTGCCTGCCGAGGTAAAAACTCTGCCCGTGATATCTCGTTCATTTTGCCTACACACTGATGCAAAGTGAAAGACTCTTTAAAAATTGGAATTAAGAACATAAAAAACAGGAGCAGGAATAGACCATTTTGACACTTGAGCTTGCTCTGCCAATCCTTCAGATCGTCGCTAAACCTCTACATCAAGGGCGGAATTTTACAGCCCCATTTTGGCATAAAATTTGGTGCCATAAAATTCAGTGAGCCATTCAAAAGTCCATTGCCTTCGCTGGAATAGTAAAATCCTGCCTGCATAGAATTCTGCCCCAAATCTACTTTGCTGCCATACCCCCAAATCCGTTAATTCCCTTCGCATCCAAAAAACTAACAATCTCCGTCTTGAATGTAATCATTAACTGACCATCAACAGCCCTCTAAGGTAGAGGATTCTGAAGATTCACAACTTTATGAGTGAAAAAATGGCTTCTCATCTCAATTCTAAATGGCTGATCACTTACCCCAAGACTATGACACTAGTTCTAGACTCCATGGTCAAAACAAACAGTTTCTCAGCATCTGCCCTGTCAAGCCATTTAATAATTTTATATATTTCAATGAGATCACCTCCCATTGTTCTAAACTCCAGCAAATTTAAGCTCATTCTACTCAATCTCTCTTAATAGGACAGCCCTCTCATCCAAGGAATCAATCTAGCTAACCTTTGTTGCATATCTAAGACAAGCATATCCCTCAGAAAAGTGCATTTATATAGCACTTTTCACGACCATTGGACACCTCAAAGTACTTCATAGCCAATTAAGTACTCTGAAGTGCATTCAATGTTATAGGAAACAGAGCATCCAATATGCCCTTGGCCATCAACAACCATATGATAATGACCTGATCTATTTTTTGTGATTGTTGAATAGATATTGGCCACAAAACCAGAGATTATCCCCTCGTTCTTCTTCAAGATAGTGCCATGGGATCTTTTACATTCACCAGAGCAGGCAGATGGGGCAGCTTAATATCTCATCTGAAAGACGGCACCTACAACAGTGCTGTGCTGCCTTGGGCGCTGCACTGCAGTGTCAGCCTTGACGTTTTCATCTTCCAGCCTTGGCGTGGGTTTAAAGTTCTGAATGATCTCAAACAAATCCCAGTGTTTGTAGATGAAACTTGTTTTGGTGATTACTGAATTGGACTGCGTACCTGATTTACCACCAGTACACAGACCCAGATACTTTTAGCAAGAATGTGAAACAAGGATACACTGTAACTAGCTGTAGGAAGAATAGAGGCATTTGTTGGTATGTGAGTGATTCCAACTGCGCCTGTTATATAACTAGTTTTCTTGTTAAAGTAATTGTACACACATTATCATTATCAATATCACAATCACTAGGCAGTTAAATTGTTATCTAAGATCTTATCTGTGCTTTTCTATTTCTGAGAGAGGTAAGATTTTTCTGGCTTTTGATGGTATGGATATATTGCCTGCCATCTGGCAATGGTTCCCACTTAATTAAATGTATTTTCCTCACATTTCCCCTTCCACCTCCCTGCTGCTCCTCAATCCCCCAAAGATGCTGATGTACAAAAGAACAAAAGAAATAGAGGCAGGAGTGGGCCATTTGGCCCCTCAAGCCTGTCCCGCCATTTAATAAGATCACGGCTGATCTGCCCCAGGCCTCAACTCCTCTTTCGTGCCAGCTCCTCATAGCCTTCGACTCCCCAATATTTCAAAATCTATCTATCTCCTATTTAAATACTTTCAGTGATCCAGCCTCCACAACTCTCTGGGGTAGAGATTTCCAGACATTCACTACTCTCTGCGAGCAGGAATTCCTTTGCATCTCAGTTTTAAATGAGTGTCCCTTTATTCTGTAATTATGTCCCCCAGTTTGAGATTCCCCCACTAATGGAAACATCTTCTCAACATTAACCCTGTCAAGCTCCCTCAGAATCTTGTACTTTTCAATAAGACCATTCCTTATTCTTCTAAACTCTAATGAATAAAGGCCTAACCTGTTTAGTCGTTCTTGATAAGTCAGCGCCTTCAACCCAGGAATAAGCCTAGTGAACCTCTTTTGAACTGCCTCCTATGCCAGTTTATCCTTTCTTAAATACAGGGACCAGAACTGTACACAGTACTCCAGGTGCGGCCTCACCAACACCCTGTACCAACAAGACTTCCCTATTTTTTAACTCCAACCCCCTAACAATACAGGCCAAAATTCCATTTGCTTTCTTAATTACTTGCTGCACCTGCATGCTAACTTCTTGTGTTTCATGCACAAAAACACCTAGATCCCTCTGTGCCGCACATTTTTGGAGTCTCCATTTAAACAGTAGAGTGCTTTTTGACTCTTCCTGCCTCACACTTTCTTTCATTAAACTCCATCTGCTAAGTTTTTTCCCACTCACTCAACCTGTCTATATCCCCTTGCAAATTGCTTATGTCCTCATCACAACATGCCCTATTTTTGTATTGTCAGCAAATTTTACATTCTGCCCCCTCCTCCAAGTCATTAATGCAGATAGTAAATGATTGAGGCCCTAGGACTGAACCTTGTGGCACTCCACTAGTTATGTCTTTCCAACCTGAAAAAGATTAATCCCGACTGTCTGTTTTCTGTGTGTTAACCAATCCTCAATCTATGCTAATACATTAAACCCAATACTGTGAACTCCTATCTTGTGCAGTAGCCTTTTATGTGGCACCTTATCGAATCCCTTCTGGAATTTCAAATACAATACATCTACCAGTTCCCCTTTTTCAACTCTGCTTGTTATATCCTTAAAGAACTCTAGTAAATTTGTCAAACATGATTTCCCTTTCACAAAACCATGTTGACTCTGTTTGATTGCGTTAAACCTTTCTGAATATCCTACTATTTCTTTCTTAATAATGGACTGTAGCATTTTCCCAATGATAGATGTTAGGCTGACTGACCTATAGTTTCCTGCTTTTTGTCTCCCTCCCTTCTTGAACAGGGTCGTCACTTTAGCTTTTTTCCAAACTACTGGGATCCTCCCGGAATCCAGTGAGTTCTGGAATATTTCGAACAATACCTCCACTATCTCTTCAGCCACTTCCTCTAAAACCCTTGGATGCAGGCCATCAGGTCCTGGTGACTTGTCTGCCTTTAGTCCTATTAGTTTGTCAAATACTTTGTCCCTCGTGATAGAGATTTTTACAAGATCTTTCCTCCCATTAGCTCCTTGCTTACCTGATAACTTTGGAATGTTTATAGTGTCCTCCACCATGAAGATCAATGCAAAATGGTGGTTTAAATTATCTGCCATTTACTTGTTCCCTGTTATCAATTATCCAGTCGCATCCTCCGAGGGTCCCACGCTTACTTTAGCCACTCTCTTTCTTTTTATATAAGTGTAGAAGCTCTTGCTGTTTGTTTTTATATTTCTTGCCAATTTACTTTCATAATAAATTTTCTCCCTCTTTATTAGCTTTTTAGTCATCCGCTTCTGATTGCTAAAGAATTCCCAATCCTCTGGCCTGCCAGTAGTTTTGGCTGCTTTGTATGCTTTAGTTTTTGATTGGATACTCTCCTTGACCAGCTTTGTTAACCTTCTTTTTAACCGGAATAAATTTTTGCTGAGTGTTATGAAATATCTGCTTAAATGTCTGCCACTGATCGTCCACTGACCTTCCCCTTAGTCTATTTCCCCAGCTTTAGACAACTCTTTCTTCATACCTCTGTAATTGCCCTTATTTAAGTAAGGACCTTGGTTTGAGACCTGAGCTGCTCGCCCTCAAACTGAATTTGAAATTCTACCATGTTGTGATTGCTACCCCCTAGAGGATCCTTGACTGCGAAATCTCTTATTAATCCCACCTCATTACATGTTACTAGATCCAAAATAGCCTGTTTCCAGGTAGCTTCTGCAACCTATTGTTCTAAGAAATAATCCCTGATGCACTCTACAAATTCGTCTTCCATGTTACCCCTGCCAATCTGAGTTGTCCAGTCAATATGTAGATTGAAATCACCCACGACAATTTTAGCACCGTACTTACATGCCTCCACTATTTCCCGATTTATATTTTGTTCTACAGTGATGCAACTCAATGTATGCTAGATACTACGTTGATGTACCATATCCATATTCTCCAAGAGTCAACTGAGACACTGAAGGCTGCATTTTAATCTGCCAGAATGGGCAGGGAGGTTAAAGAAGCAAAAAATGCCAGCATGCCCAGAATTCAGCCTCCTGCAACAAGACCTTCTTCCAAATGGATCCTATGGGCATGCATTATCATGACCGTCTCACCACAGCTCTGAATTTCTTCATCTCCAGCTCCTTCAAGGGATCTAATAGTGATATCTGCTGAATTTCCCAATCTGCTGTCCACCAGTGCAACTCCCAGGTGGCGGGTGCCAAGGCTAACTACCTACATCCACTTCCCTACTGATGAGGCCAGTCAGCATGTGAGGGCCCTTGGATTTGTTGTGGTGGCTGGATTCCCACAGCTACAGGGAGTCCTTGACTGGCGGAAGTCAGGAAAGGGTAATGCAGGGGGTATATTAGGAATGCTTTAAGGAGAGTCACCACTTCCATGTGTCATTTCTCCATCTTTTCCTACTAACGAAGAACTGCAGAGCACTTTGCTGCAATTCAGTGGCCAAAGTGAGGCCTTCCTCCAAGCAGTGTAAAGTGGCAGACTGAGTGAGGTATTCAATGTAGGTTACAGAGTTAATGTAGGTTATCTGCCGGCTGGAGAGCTAGCAAGAGCCCCTCATCGCCTCTTTTCGGGAAGGCCCACTGTATTAAGTGTCAGGCACTTAACTAGACTTAATAAGATAGCAACTTGAGACTTAGGACCCCAGGGGCGGAAGTCCCATATGCTGAGAGCTGCTGGCCAATCAGAAGCCAGCAGCTCTTCATTCCTCAGCAGCACCACCAGTGAGGTGATGGCTGCTGCAGTTAATGCTCGCAACCTGAGGCCCAGGGTCACTGAGGGACCCAGGCTACAGGTGAGGATGGCAGGAGGAGGATTATGGGATGGGGTCACAGGGGAGGTGGAGAGGGTTCAGCAGCAAGTGCAGGGAGTTGGCTCTCAGTGGTGTCCCCTTCCCGATGCCGGGTCCCTCGATCAGGCACTTGCATGTGGGACCCCCCCTCCACCACCCTTGAAAGCCTGCAAGCAACACTGACAGGGTTTGTTTTACAGGCTTCCTGCATGGCGCGTCCCTTGCCTGCTACCAGTGTTGGCAGGATGAGGCCTTTCAGTGGACATTAATTGCCCACAGTGGGGCGAAAAGTCTGACCACGAGACTTCCTGCCATTGCCTTAATTGGAGCGCAGGCAGAAAGGCTGCATGGCCTCCACTCCCCCACCTGACTAAATGCTTTTCCCACCACCAAACCCGTCATGGGGGAGGGCACAGTGTTTACCATGAATGAATATCATGTACCATGTGGCTGTGTGCGATTTAATTCTGTCACCATGTATCTGGGAGATCCCTAACTCAGAACTATCAATGGCCATGCGTTCCAAGGTGGCTTATATCCAGTGCTTAATCCTCTGCTGTGGTCACGGTGGCTATTAATGGAGGGCCACCCTCAGTTCTCTGCCTCCCTGTGTGCTGGACTCTCTATTCCTGCAAGGAAAGAAAGAGGAGAGCTGTGAGTGTCAGATATAGAACATATTGAGAGATGGAATGTCAAAGTTTGCCAAGGGTGATTGGGAGAGATTGGTGTGAACTGGCAAGAAGATGAGACTGAGGGCAGAATTTTCCACACCCGCCCACCACCAGGATGTTCTGGACCCGCCACAAGTCAATGGGCTTCTGGCTGAGGCGCCGCCCCTCCTACGGCGGGTCCCACCCGCGACAGGGCCGGAAAACCCCGGCCTGAGTGCCAGTGATAGCTGTTCAGATGGGCACGTGAGGAGTTGTCTGAAGAGAGAGGAATGTGTGCATGTGCATGGAGTGCTTATCTGAGGAGTGTTGTGCTATGAAAGGGCTTGGCACATGAATGCACCCCCCCCACCCCCAATGAGATTACTGAATCTCTTGAGGCACTGTATCCAGGAGTGAAGGATAATACTTGTGCTACTTGTCTTCTTAGCTACTCCCTCCTACGCCTGCATAGTTTTAGAGGCAGGCTTCCTCCTCCTGTCTGCTGGGAGGAGTAACTTTCTGCATGACATTAGAGCCTTAAAGACCTTAAATGATCTCTAGGTATGCCTCAGAGAACCTGTGCTTAACCTTCCCTCTTTGAAACTCCGATTGTTGCCTCTCAATTGGCAGTGTGGAATTTTCCATTCTATCCTTCGCCAGGATCCCTTATATACTGAGGCTTCAATAGCTGCATTCTGATCACACATCTACACTGCGATTGGGCAGGAAATCCAGAAGCGCAATGCTAATGCTATGGCCCTGTTAAAGGGCTAGGGAAAAACCCACTCCTCAAAAATTTGGGTTCCTGACGATGGTTTACCCACTGGCTGTGATGGTGGGTTTTCACGCTGTCTTGTCCCAAACCCGTCAAGTAATTTATGCATTCCCGGGAAACACAACATTCCCATGGCGAGCGGGCTCTCATTTGCCTACCAGCTATCACCTTGTCGCTTCATCACGCCAGGCACCATATTCAAAGTCCAGCCGCACGCACACATCTCAGCACTTCCAGCCCACATCTGCTGCAGGGAAGATGTCCACAAGAGGCAAAATGACTGCAGCCCCCAGGTTTAGCGACATATCACTGGAATGCATTTTGGCTGATGTGCAGTCCCACCAGGATGTCCTCTATTCCCACCGTGGCTGCAGGGTGGGCAGCAGCATGACCAATCAGGCTTGGGAGGTGGTGACAGGGGTGGTCAGCGCCGATGCCCTTGAAAAGAGGTCAGCCACCCAGTGCCACAAGAGGGAGAATGATCTTTTCCATTCTGCCAGGATAATTCACTCTTCTCATCACTCTTAACTCACACACTCGCAAAGCCATCACACATCTACAGGGCCCTCACTCACTGCCAGTTCAAGGGACATCACCATTCACTGTCTCACACTCACCTTCATTGTCCTCATCCCGTCCATGGGACCACTCACCACTCACACATGCCAGGCATATTTATCATCTGGTCTGGCGGGCATCCTGCTTACACTTTCTCCATCTCTATTCATGCAGGTCAGGCTGGCTCACAACAAGAGGGAGAGGTCTCAGACCGGCGGAGGAATGCCCGAAATCAAGGTCCTCAAGGACTTTGAAAACAAAGCCATCCAGCTGAATAGCAAATCTCTGGACCAGTCCTCTACTGACAGTGAGGTTGTCACTGATCTACCAAATGAGGATCCAGCAGTGCAACATGTATCAGACAACCATGCTGTGAGTGATGTGTCCTCTTTCACAGGCCACTGCCATGCACTAATTATCTCTCCTTGGTTCCGCAGGCATATCTGGGAAACAGCCGACAGAGTCCATGACCCAGAGCCTCCAATCAAGCCCCGAAGAAACTTCTGAAGAGAAATCTGGAGGCACCATCCTTGGGTCATGTCAAAGCGCTCACCCACACCTCCACCAGCACAGAGACACACACCTCGGTGGGACCTAGCTTTAGAATCACATCGCGGTCACAATCTGGTGAGCACATCACACTGTCTGATCCACAACAGACGGAGGCAGGGATTTCCTTGGTGTCCAGTACTTGGAGCATTGCTGGATGCCAGGAATTTGCTGAATCCAACTCAGTTGGTGAGCTCTGGACTTAGTCATGTGTCAGTTTCTGGAGCTACAAAGGCAAGTTCGGGAACATTAGGAAGGGATGTCCGCTGTACTCCTTAGATTGCAAGACACGATGGAGGAGTCTATCCACCTTCAGTCTGAGGCGGTAGCACCAGCATACCAATGCATTGAGGTCAACACTGGTAGGATGGCAGCCATCATGGAGACCTTGGTCCAGGACATTGGTCCTGCACTGCTGTGCACGCTGAACTCCGTCACTGATGCCATAGTTTTCCTCCAAAAGTGTGTATGGGAGAAGGGCACCCGGCAGGTCGATCATCACTCCAGCTATCCCTTCTCTGCAAGAAGTCAGCCTGGGGCCCTTGGCACTCACAGGGAGAAAGATCAGCAGGTGCATACCCCGGGGCCATCCATCCAGGTGACTCCTGGAATATCCGGCACATCAAAACCCCTCTTCCTGTGATCTTAGCAGCTCCAGCTCCACAGGCCGAGGAGGATACCAATGCCACACAGCAGGACCTTAAAAGTAGAATGGGTTTTCCAAAACTTGGCCCTCCAGAAAACACCTGCTAAAGTCATCATGGACAGGGCGCCGCAGTCAGCAGGCTGCCTCCACCTCCACTGTGGATGTCCGGGGAACAACAAGACGTAGCATCAGAGTTAAGAAAGTTAAGAATTAGTTGCACAGCCTGGGCATAGGTATTAATCACTTGCAGAGACCGTTCATTATTGTCAATAAACTCCCAAGAATGTCTTCCTGCCTATGGCTCCTTGTTCTGATGTCACTTATATTTGAAACCTTTCTACACAAGATAAAGGCAGGTGTCTTAGTCCTGTGCTCTGTTTAGCCTTCAGACCAAAGTGATGGTCCTGCCTCACACTCCCTGGATACGTTACTGATGCCTGCACCTCAGTGATGCTGGTCATTGCTGCCAGAATTTAGCGGGCAGGCACCAAAGAGTTGTCTCATTCTCTCGATGTGCTTTCAGCACCTTTAAGCTGGGGCTGGCCCCCATCTCTTCAGCATCTGTGACCACTGATTCTGAGCTCTTGAAGGGCTTAGGTGCTGAAGGCAAACAAAGGATCAGGTGCTTTTAAAGCTCCATGGCTGCATCTCTATGATATGACTCTGATCACAGAGCACAAGCGAGCTGCCCTCGGGCAGACAGGAGTCAGACATTCTCAGTGGCAATGTGAAGATCTATGGAGTGTCCTCACTACATGTTATAATCTTGTAATCGAGCAACTATTAGGTCCTCCACTGCATCTCCATGACAGGAGTATTCTCACAGAGGGTATGTGCGCTGCCATAAACCAGGCTGGAGTCAAATGTTCACAACTGCAATGTGAGGATCTATGGTGATTCATCACTGCATGTCATCATCATCCTTAACAAATCTAGCAGCTATGAGAGCCTCCTGAGCACCTGCCTTGTCTGGCCAGTGCGAGGGCCTCATTCCCGTCATTATCGTCTTCGAGGATCTCCTCATCCTCATCCCTGTTGGCATCCTCCTCATTGGAGGAGACCTCCAGCACCTCTATCTCCTCCTTAGCCAGCTCATCTCCCTGTTGCAGTGCCAGGTTGTAAAGGGCACAGCAGGCGATAATAATGCATGACACCCTCTGTTGACTATATTGCACAGCTCCACCAGACTAATCCAGGGACCCAAACCTCATCTTCAGCATCCTGATGGTTTGCTCCACCAAGTTGTGAATTGCAGCATGAGCCTCATTATACTGTCGCTCTGCTGCATTCTGAGGCTGCCACATGGGTATCATCAGCCACGGCCTCTGCGGGTAGCCCTTGTCCCTGAGGATCCATTCCAGCAGTTTCTGTGGACCCTGGAAGACTTCAGGGATCTGTGACCAACTGAGGATATAGGAGTTGTTCACACTCCCTGGACACCATGCGCACTCTTGCAGGATGCATTTCTGTTGGTCGCACATGAGATGCACATTCAGTGAGTGGAAGCCCTTGTGGTTAATGGAGTCCACTGAGTGCAGTGATGGAGACCTGAGCGCCACATGAGTGCAGTTGATCGCACCATGTATTTGTGGGAAACCCGAGATTTGGGTGAATCCGATTGCTCTTGCATCCTGGCTGTCCCGGTCCTGGGCGAAATGCACTAAGTGTGTGCCCTCACAGAGATATCTGTGACCTCATGGATGCATTTGTGGGTGGAGGCTTGTGCAATCCTACAGAGGTCACCTGTGAAGCCCTGAAAGGAACCACTGGTGTAGAAGTTGAGCGCCGCTGTCACTTTCATGGCCACTGGCAGTGGATGCCCTCCATTTCCCCGGGGTTCCAAATCCTGCAGTACTGGCAGATGTGACCAACCTTGGACATGTACAGTCTTCGGCAACACTGGTTCTCGGTCACCTGCAGGAATGAAAGGCAGCGTCTGTAGACCCTGGGTGTTGCTGGGTGCCAACCAGCAATGGCTCACTATGGCTCTTGGGCAGCATGTGCAGAGCCCCAGCCACCCCTTCTTCCTGAGGTTGCTGCTCCTGCCTCTGCTCAGCCAGGAGCCTCAGTTGCTCTCTCCTCTGTAATCTTCACCGTCTGTAAGCCATCAGGCACACAGCTAGTTCACCAGTCTCCATTATCCTGAAGTACTGCTCCTGCAGGATGAAAGAGAGAGTCACGTGGTTAGCATGGGTGTACTAAGAACCTGTCCTGGTTAAGTGTGTAGGCCCCTTAACGCATCCCAGAGAGTGCTGGCCACCACTTGGATGGCCAGAGATTAGAGCGTTGCATGGCTGCCCAAAACTCCACCCACCTCCACCCCACTCCACCTGACCAATTGGCAGCAGCTTTGCCAAATTGTCTGCTCACGCCACAGAGCACACCCGACGCTGGTGGGCATGGAAAATCTCGGCCTGAGTCTCAGCAGGCTCTTTAACAGCATTTATCCAGTCTGCATCCCAGATCCAGACACTCACACATATTTCCAACATAGCTCCCTGGACTGCATGCTGTGCTCTCAGCTCAGGTGCAGGCATTCTCCTAATCCTCACTGCAAGGCTGCACTGTTAGCTTGAGCCATGGGGGAGACTGGTCCAAACTGGGATGATGACATTGCAAAGGGCTGTGAGCGCCCCTGCCAGTGACTGCTCCATGGCCAACTTTAGTGAGGAGATTGTACAATGTGTGCAGTTGTCCAACTGTTCAGCAGCTCACTAAAATGCTCATGACTTCGCAGTCTGTGCCAGCTGTGGGGAAGTGTCGGGGGTGTGGGTGCATTTATCGTAAGTTCATTTTTACAACTGTTAAAAATTAACATGAAGAATTTAGATTTCACATCTACAATTATTAAGATATAATATGGTAATCAGAAGGCTTTACCAGTTTATTTTGAAATGTTTTTACAGTGACATAGATACCCAGCTATTAGGGAAAAAAGTTCTTAAAATGGGCAACAGCACCCTCAAAGGCTTGGTGTGAAAGTGCACCTCCCTGAGCCAGCACCAGGGGATGCACTTGCCCATAGTAGGCTGTCAGCCTGATCAATACCCAGGGAGCTATGTGTGAGTGTGTGGATCTGGGATGCGGACTGGATGAATGCTGTTAAAGAGCCTGCTGAGACTCAGGCCGAGATGTTCCATGTCTGCCAGCATCGCGTGTGCTCTGTGGCGTGAGCAGACAATATGGCACGATTGGTTTCATGATGCATGAAACCGGTTTGCGATCGTTGCTCAGCCTGTCAATGGCAGGACATTTCCCCACCGTTGGAAGGCAGGAACCTCATTGTAATACATTTGCATATCATTATTAGGACAGCCTACCGGAATTGCCCCCCTCCCTCCCCACTTGATCGTCCATCCATGTCAGCTGGAAAGCACATATAACAGCATATAAAAGGCTGCACTTTGACAGGAACTCAGAGGTGAGTACACAGTAACACTGTGCTCGCCGGGATCACCTGTTGGACTTCAGGCTTGAGGGGCACTGGGGGGGTCAGGTTTAAGGGCAGCCCTGTGGTTCAGGCGACTTGTGTATGGTGGGGGGCAAGGATAGCCCTGCTGTTGAATATAGGGAGAGGGGTAGGGTGGACGAGGGAAGCGGCCATGCTTTAGGGAAACTTGTATAAAGCGACCATTCCTCTGCAGTTCCTGAGACAGTTCAGACACAGCCACATTGACTTGCTTGGAGTCGGGCTCCTAGATGACTCACCCCAAGATGACTGTAGAAACATGCGTGAAGGCTTTGGCCGGGTTTGTTGGCCCCTCAGCCATTGTTGCATCCTCGCGCATGTGTGGGAAGGTGATGTTCTTCCTGAGATCGGAGCGGGCGGTGCACCTGGCGCTGGCTAATAGGCTTACCATAGGCGGGACCCATCTGGCGATGGATCCACTTGAGGCCACCATGGGGAGGCTTGTCTTATCCAATATCCTGCCATTCATTCCCAGTGAACTCCCCCTCCACCACCCTCATCAATTGCGATAGGTCATGTCCGGGGTGGTGCCGATACCGCTCGGCCTCAGGGAGCTCAGCCTCCACCACATGTACTCCTTCCAGGGCTCTTTGTTCACCTGGTCTGGGAGGAGTGCACAAAGGGGAGGTTTGATGTCACCTTTGAGTGCGCTACCTACCATGTCTGGTTGGTGGATGGCGTGCAAGGAGGTAGGGCATGTACATATGAACTACCCTGCCTCCAAGGCTGCCAATGTCACTCTGGTGCCGGTCAGCACCCCCAGGCTTATGGGGGAGTCAAGCTTTCCGGCACTCTCTGGGCCGACCTGCAGCAGGTCCTCCCATAACAGCCTCTCCAGGAGCAAATCCCTGGGGCTGGAAAGGCTGACTGTGGAGTTCTTCAGGCCATTTTGGGATGTCCTGGGGAGCAACTATGCGGGGCTCCTGGGGGAAGAGTATCGCAACCGGGGAGATGCCCCTCTCATGGCGCAGGGCAGTGATTGCCCTGCTGCCTAAGAAGGGGGATCTCCGCCACCTTAAAAACTGAAGCCTGGTGTCCCTCCTCAGCACCAATTACAAAATCTTTGCAATGTCTCCTTGCCTTGGCACCATGCTGGACCACATGACCCACCCTGACCAGTCCTACATGGTCTCAGGCTGTACCATCTTTGATAATATCCATCTGGTCTGGGACATCACCCACTTTCTCCAGAGGGCTGGTCTGTCGAGCACCTTCCTGTCTCTTGGCCAGGAGAAGGTGTTCGACAGGGTGGATCATGACTATTTATTCGGGACTCTGCGAGCATTCGGGCTCGGGGCGCATTTTGTTGCCTGAATCCAACTTCTGTACACTGCTGCAGAGTCTCTAGTTAAGGTGAACTGGTCCCTGACGGCGCCCCCTTCGCTTTGGGAGAGGTGTGCGCCAGGGCTGCCCCCTGTCTGGCCAATTATATTCTATCTGCGTGGAGCCTTTCCTGTGCCTCTTGCGGAGGAGGTTGTCATGATTGGTTCTGCGCGGGCCGGGCATTGGGGTGGTCCTTTTGGCTTACGCTGATGACCTGCTCCTCATGTTCACCAACCCGGCTGACCTGTGGAGGATGCACAAGTGCTAGGAGGTCTACTCTGCCGCATCCTCTGCCAGGATCAACTGGGACAAGTGTCCTGGACTCCTGATTGGTCAGTGGCAGATGTGTCCCCTACTCAAGGAGCTCAGGCCTTTCACCTGGAGCAGGACCAGCCTCCTCTACCTGGGGGTCCACCTCTGCCCTGCTGAGGAATCCTGGCTGGCGAACTGACAAGAGCTGGAGACCAAAGTCCCCGCTCGCCTGCGGTGCTGGACAGGACTGCTCTGAGTGCTATCTTAGCGAGGTCGAGTTCTGGTCATAAACCAGCTGATTGCCGCCATGTTGTGGTACCAGCTGGTCACTTTGACCCCTCTCCCAGACTTTGTCACAAAAATCCAGAGAATGCTCGTTGACTTCTTCTGGGACAAAAGGCTGCACTAGGTCGCTGCTGAGGTTCTGAGTCTCCCACTTAGGGAGGGCAGTCAGGCACTGGTATGCCTACACACCCAGGTGGCGACTTTCCACCTTCAGGCCCTGCAGCGATGCCTTTACATCGAGCCTCCTCCGAGATGGTGTGCCCTGGTGACTTATTTGTTCTGCCAGGTGCCCGGCCTGAATTGTGGTGTGCAGCTCCTGTTTATAGACCTGGGGGACATTCGTCGATCCTTGCAGACGTTGCCCGTCTTTTACCAGGACCTGATCAAAGTCTAAAACATGGTCGCCTTGCGACACAACTCTCCACTGTTAGGAACAGTGGCTATCGTCAGAAATTCGCCCCTGGGATGACCAGGATTGGGGATATGCTGGGTGGTGGAGGAGTGGGCTGGATGATACCACAGGAGTTGGCGCATCGCGTGTCCATAGACATCTGGCTTGCGGCCAATGCCATTCAAGAACTTAGGATGGTCGTGCTCGGCCCTGAGGTCATACTGGGCCTCGAGGTGGCGCAGGTGTGCAGTGGTCTTCCGTCTGAGCGTCCCCCTGTTCGGACGGAATTCCACAATGGCATTCCCCGAACTCTCCCTCGGGACCCTGTGCCTCACAACCTGAGTCACCTCACAGAAATGCCCCCCGTGTCCTTTAGCACGGCGCGGAGGGGTTTCCTGTATGGGCTGTTGCTGCACACCCTTCACTTTCTTGCCCTCGCCCACCGTCCAGACACGCCCTCGTATGCTTTGTTGCCATCGGCAACAGACATCCACGTTGGGGGGCCCTCTACGTAGGTGTCCTCCCGCTTTCCATCGGGGATCTGGGGTGGAGGGTGTTGCATGCAGCAGTCCCATACAACCGCAGGATGTGTCGGTTCACGGACTCCTAAGACAACTGCGTTTTTGTGCGGCCTTGTGGAGTCTGTGGACAATGTATATGTTGATTGTTGTAGGCTGCACTCCCTTTTTAGTTTCTTGACAAACCTTTTACTGTTGTTTTATTTGCACTTCAGTCCCTTGCCCCTGATCTATGGGCACCTGGTGCGGAGGGGTTTGGGAGGGAGGAGGACCTCCTTGTGAATCTGCTCCTGGGCTTGGCCAAGTTAGCCACTAACAGGTCCAGGCAGCGGGTGATCGAGGGGGTCATCCGACTATCTGCCCCTCTTCTACGGTTATGTTCATAGCTGGATGTACCTGGAGAGGGAGCATACAATGTCTGCTGGCACCATCGAGGCCTTCCATACCCGATGGGTGCTGTGGGGACTGGGGTGTTTTATTGATCCTGTTAGTCACATTTTGGTTTAATATTTGCGAGTTTCCTTTAAATTTTGTCTTTGTTTTTGCAATTTCCCTTTAAGGGGCTGCTTTTTACTTCATCCTTAATTTTGTTAATTTAGTTTACTCGGTTGACTCAAAAAAGTTACATCTTCTTAACTCTCCTAACCCTGCCGCTACGCCTTGGTGCTCGCCGGACATCCAAAGCAGAGGTGGAGACAGCCTGCTGACTGCTACGTGCTGACTGTGATGACTTGATGGGTATACTCTGGAGTGCCGAGACCTGTAGGTCCTTGGCCTGCTTTTGCAGTTTTGCTGTGTGGCAGTAGCACCCCCCCTGGCCTGAGGAGCTGGAGCTGCTGGGGTCACATGAAGAGGGGATTTGGATGGGTTGGACACTCCCAGAGTCACCTGGGTGGATGGTCCCGGAGTGTGCACCTGCTGATCCTCCTCCCTACGGGTGCGCAAGGGCCCATGGCTGACTCCTTGGGGAGAAGGGGAAGCTGGAGCGAGATTGGACTGACCCACACACCTCTTGCATACACACTGTTGGAGGCCAACTATAGCATCAGCGATGGAGTTCAGCTTGCACAACAGTGCAGGAGCGATGTCCTGGACCAAGTTCTCTATAGCGGCCGTCATCCTGCCAGCTTGACGTTGATGCATTGGTATGCCGGTGCTACACCTCAGACTGAAGGTAGCCAAATTCCTCCATCATGCCTTGCAATCTGAGGAGTGCAGCAGACATCCCTTCCTGATGTTCCCGAGCTTCCCTTTGCAGCTCCAGCAACTGAGGTATGACTGAGCCCAGAGGCTCATCATCTGATTTGGATTCAGAAAATTTCTGGCCTTCAGCAGAGTTCTGAGTGCTGGATACCTGGGAAGTAGCTGCTGTATGCTGTGGACCAGACAGTGTGATATGCTCACCAGATTGTGATCCCGTGGCTACTCTAAAGCTAGGTTTCACAAAGGTTTGTGTCTCTGCGCTGGTGGAGAGTGTGGGTGAGTGCTGTGAAGGGACTTCAATGAGGATTTCAGCAGATTCCTCTTCAGAGGCTTGATTGGAGGCCCTGGGTTGTGGACTCTGTCGGCTGTTTCCCAGTTGTGCCTGCGAAAGCAAGGAGAGATAATTAATGCATGGCAGTGGCCTGCAAAATAGGACACATCACTCACAGCATGGTTGTCTGATGGATGTTGCACTGCTGAATCCTCACTTGGCAGAGTACCACCAACCTCACCATCAGCACAGGATCGGTCCACATCCTCACCAACCAGCTGGATGGCTGTTTTCAAAGTCCATGAGGACCGTGATTTCACGCATTCTTCACCTGTCCGCGGCCTCTCCCTTTTGTTTTGTGCCAGCTTGTCCTGCATGAATAGAGATGGAGATAGTGTAAGCAGGCTGCTTGCCAGGCCAGATGATAAGTGTGCCTGGCATGTGTGGGTGGTGATGAGGACAATGAAGGTGTGTATGAGAGAGTGAATGGGGATGTCCCTTGAACTGCCAGTGAGTGAGATCCCTGTGGATATGTGATGGGTTGAGAGTATGTGAGTTGAGAGTGATGAGGAGAGTGACTTACCCAGGCACTGGGTGGCTGTCCTCTTTTGAAGGGCATTGGCACTGACCACCGTCTCCCAAGCTGGGTTAGTGCTGTTGCTATCGATCCTGCGGCCAGAACAGGGCCAGAGGACATCATGGTGGGCCTCTACTGCATCCAAAAGGTGCTTGAGGGATGCGTCATTAAACCTGGGGCTGCAGTTGTCTTGCCTATCGGTGCCATGTCATCCGTGCAGCAGCCCTGGGCTGGAAACACTGAGATGTGTGCGTACCGTTGCACTTTAAATATGGCGCCTGGCAGTGAGGTGATGGCGTGGCAGGCAAATGAGAGCCCGCCTCCCATCAAAATGGCGTGTTTCCCGGGAATGCATAATTAATGCAGCAGGTTTGGGACAATACGACATGCGAAGTCGCCATTACTGCTCTCGGGTAAAACGTCATTTTTCCTGCCCGCTCCCGCACTTAGTGCAAATCTGGGACGATTCCACCTGCAGTGATGGACAAATTCAGAAGTCCTTAAACTTGGTCCATGTAGAAATGGGAGGAAGAAAGATTTGCTCATGACAAGCCTAATTAAATAGTGTTCTGAAGCAGATGAATCAAATCAGAGTGTAGATCTGTATGACCCAATTAATTTATGTGGCTTGAATGGAGAAAGAGATGCAGGTCAACGCAAAAAAAACAGGGTCTGGTACTCCTTCAGTAAGTTGCAACAAGGAAAGGAATGAATGGCAGATTTGGGGATTTCATGAGGATAAAGTGAAAGGGAACAATGATGTGTGCTTGTGCTGATTTATGTCATGGTAGAGATCCTGGAATGAAACATCTAACATTACGTTAGAACACCACAGATTTTTGTGTGTCATGCAGGAAGTAACATGTCATAACAGAGAGGTTATCTAACAAAGCACAGAATACCATGGCCTGCTGGTGGTGTTCATATTCTTTGATTCCAAAATGATGCTCAATTAATTTATAGGTTACAGAATTGTTCCTTGGGCAAAATATACTCAATGTAATTTTCCAAATTGCTGCTGCCAACAGCACAGGCTATATTACGTTGCTGTGAAATGCTGGATCACCAAGCTGCTCTGTTAAAGGGATTTCAATTAGCTACCCAAGAGCACACAAAAATTACTGAGCAGGCCACAGCTTCTTTTCTTGAAGCAAGTTAATGCTATGAGTGCCTTTTGTTCAGTGGAATTGATATGTGGTTTTATGGAAGTACAGTATCTGCACTCTATCAAGACAGGCTCCAACATATGCTAACCAGCCTACTAAGCCCGCAATATAGCAGGCATAAAGTACTGTCTTTCACACTGTAACATGCAAAACATGACACTGTGATTGGGGTGTTTCTGATGATCTTTCCAGCATTACAGTCAGCCATTTACATTACATAATGATCCCCTGGTGCGTTGGAATTGGAGTGGCGTGGGGCAGGTTGATGGCGCAGTCTTGTTTGGGAACAGGAACCTCCTTCAGCACAACTTCTGGCAAAGTGAGGCATGCCACTCTACTCTAGAGATGCAGGAGTGTGGGTACTGTCTTGCTTCTTCTTTCTTTTTTTAATGATGCACACAGGCCGTTGACATTGCAGCTGAGTTAACTTCATTGATAACATGTTTTCCCAACATGAACACATGTCTGCAGTTTCTGCACTCTATCAAGACAGGCTCCAACGTATGCTATCTGACCTCAACCCCCAGGTCAGGTGACCCCATTTACAGTACAGACTACCGTATAGTATCTAATACTGGAGTCCACAACCACAGTCAGCTATTATCACAACATTTCCTTTTTTTAAGAACTTTTATACAACTCAAGTACACAAAGTCTCTTATCTATTCTTTCACCTCCTGCTTTGTTCAGTCTGATTTGTCTTTTACCCTTCCATGTACTTCTGTGGCTTTTTCACAATTCTTCCACTGGATGTTCTGAATGGTGACAGAGGTGATTTTGAAGGACAAGGGATCTTCTCCAGCTCCATGTCACTATCACCCCTTTGATAGTTTTCAGGACTCTGAGGCTTTGTCTAGTTATCTATTGCTTCACTGGTGCATCCTGGTTTTTGATCTTCAGCCACATTTTCTGGTACAGAGCAGGGTTGTGTTTCATTTGTTTTCCGTAAGAATTTCTGGTTTCTCCTCTACTGTTGTCTGTTTGGAGTCTGCACTGTGTAAGACCTTGGTTCTCCTGTGATTCCTGTGACAACAGTAGGATTCCAGATCCCTTCATGCTGAATCCTCACTGTCTCTCCCATGTTCAGGTCAGGCAGAGGTCAGTCACCCTGATCAAAGTGCTGTTTCTGTTTTTGCTGTCTCAGTTTGAGCAGGTCCTGCACGCTGTAGCTCACTGGTTGTGGAAATAACAGTTGGGGTGCAGTTGGAAGCTTAGTTCTTAGTCTTTTCCCCATCAGGAACTGTGCTGGAGATGATCCAATGATCTAATGGAGTATTCCTGAAATCCAGCAGAGCCAGGTAGGGGTCTCTTCCATCCGCCTTTGCCATCTTTAACAGGTGTTTTAAGGTCTGCACGGTATGTTCCACCATTCCATTGGATTATGGTTATTTGGGACTTGATGTAGTGTGGCAAAACTCCCAGCCTTGTGCAAATTTGCGAAACTCAGTGCCTGAGAATTGTGGACTGTAATCTGAGATGAGTACTTCAGGTATACTGTGGCAAGCAAAATTGATTTTAAATGATTTATTACAGTGATGCTTTTACTATCATTTCTCAGCAACACAGACTCAAAATCCTTTGAGTAATAATCTACTGTTAGTTCGTACTCACTGTTGTCAAATGTGAACAAGTCCACTCTAATTTTCTGCCAGAGCCTCTCTGGAACACTGTGTGGTTGAAGTGGTCCTTTTTGTTGCAATTTACTATACTTTTGGCACACTGCACATGCATTCACCATTTCCCTGATTTGTGCTCCCATTCCAGGTCATAAGTTACATCTCAAGCTCTTCTCCTGCATGTTTCTATGCTGAGGTGACTTTCATGTATGCGCTGCAGCATTTCTTTCTTCAGTGTTGTAGGAATTATGATCTTTGCTCCCTTGAAAAGTATTCTTTCTGCTACATGAAGTTCCTCATGGAAGTTCCAATACTCTTGTACAGCAGAAGGGGCACCACTTGATGTGTGGGCCAGCCAATTTGCACAATCTGCCCCAGTTTTCTAAGGTGGCATCATTCTTGGTCGCTTCCCTGATCTCATCCAGTTTGGTTACATCCACAGGTAAGTTATTTGTCAGCATGTGAACATATGCTTCTGTTTCTTTATCCTCTTCCTCCATGATGGGTAGGAATGCACATGGCAGAGTGTCTGCGATGTACATTTCCTTGCCTGGTTTGTATTTAACTCTGTTCTGGTGCTTCTGCAGATGCATAAGTAATCTTTAGATTCTTGGCAGTGCACAGTTTAGGAGCTTTTTAAGTGTAGTTTCCAAAGGCTTATGATCAGACTCTAACTCCATGTCTTTGCCATAGACAAATTGGTGGAAGCATTCGAGGCCAAGCACAATTGCTAGCATTTCTTTCTCTATTCACTGCTGTGTTTCAGTCATTAGCTTTGAAGCATATGCCACTGGTGCCTCATTTTGCAAAAGACAGCTACCAGGCCAGTCTTTGAAGTGTCCACTGAGATCTTGACCAGCTGACTGACTCTGTAATACTTTAACACTGGTGTCTGGGTCAGTGTTCTCTTCAGACTGATCAAAGCTTCCTGGTGACTTTGTTCCCAGTGCCATTCTACATCATTTTGTAGCAGTTCTCTGAGAGGTGCTGTCAGGTCTGCCATGTTCAGAATGAATTTCCCAAGATAGGTTACCATTCCCAAAAACATCTCCCAAATCTTTCTTACATTCTGGGGGTGGCATATTCACGACTGCTTCAATTTGCTCGAGTGCGGCTTCAGCCCCTCATTTGTTAGCACATGTCCCAAGTACTTGATTTCATGAAGACCTATTTTGCACTTTTCCTTCTTCAACTTGAGGCACCTTTCTCTAGCTCTGGCCAGCACCTGCCGCAGTCTGTGGTCATGTTCTTCTCGTGAGGCTCCCCAGACCAGCACATCGTCGATATAGGTTTCCACATCTTCTAACCCTTCAAACAACTGCTTCACTGTTCTGTGGAACACCTCTGGAGCTGAATTAATACAAAAACATGAGCATAAAAACCTGTCTAGCTCGTATGGTGTATTGAAGATACAGAGATAGGAATTGCATTCATCCAGATTGACCTGCCAAAAGCCTGAACTCACATCCAAGACTGAATAGTGTTTAGCATCAGCTAGCTTACACATGATCTCTTCTGCTGTGGGCTGCTGATAATGTTCTCTTTGTACTGCCTGCTTTAGGTCTCTGGGATCCAGAAAGACTTGCAGATTCCCATCTGATTTTTCTATAATTACAATTGGATTAACCCACTTTGTCAGTTCTTCAATTTTCTTGATGATGTGAAGTTTCTCCATTCTGTCCAACTCTGCTTCCAGTTGGTCTCTTCTGGTATTTTCCTGGGTAGGTGTATTTTGGGTATCACAGTTTGTCAATCTTGGTGGTGTGTTCCAATGCCCAGGAACACTTCTTTATACTCACTCAGGATGTCATCAGTGGTGACAGTCATTATTCACTTGATTAGCATTAGATTTTCACAAGCTTTGATTCCAAGAATGGGTTTTGCATCAGTTTTCACCACTATGCGTGGAAATGCTTGAGACTGTTTTTTGTTCACTTTAAGAGTGCACTTGCCTTCTACCACAACATTTGCACCTGTATAAGTAAACAACTTCACTTTTGTTTTAGTTAGCTGTTTTTCCTTTACTTATCTTACGATACAGGCTTACGGGAATGATATTTGCTTGTGCACCTGTGTCAAGTTTGAAATTCATCATCATGTTGCAATTTTTAAATCAAACTTCCATTCGCCGCATTTGGAATTTGTTATTACTGCTCCCACAAAAAGTCTGTGTCATCATCTGCAATCATGTGCACTTTCTTCGATTACACATCTTAGCAAAGTGATTTAGTTTATCACAGTTCTTACACTGCTTTCCGTAGGCTGGACAACTACGTGGTAAACGCTCTGCTCCGTATCGGCTGCATTTAATCGTTTCAATAGCAGTTTTGTTCTTTTTACTTTCAGGTTGTCTATTTGTTCTTTCCCGGGGTTGTTTCTGTTTAACTGCATCTAACTGCTTGACCATGTGCGGGGTTTATCATCTTCTGTCATCTGTTTAATTTGGCATTTCGCTGTCTCTGCTGCTCTGCAGATATCTATTGCTTTCTCCAGGGTAAGATGAGATCAAATTCTCTTATAAGCTGTTCTCTCAAAAGCCGTTCTCTCAGAGGGTCATTTGTGATCCAGCAAATTATTCTACCTCAGATAAATGATTCTTCAAGCTCTCCAAATTCTCATGATTTAGCTCATTTTCTCAACTCATATTGACTATTGTTGTCACTGCCTTGCATGCATGTAAAAAATTGGTATCTTTCATATGTAATGTTTTCCTTAGGGCTGCAGTATGCTTTGCATTTTTCCATTATTTCTTTGAAGTCATTTTGTTTCTTTCAAAAGTGAATGTGTTATGGATTTCTAGGGCTTCTTGCCCTGCTGTGTGAAGAAAGATGGAAGACTGTACCTGAGGGTCTTGGTTATCACTGCCCGTCGCTGTGAGGTACAGCTCGAATCGCTGCCAGTACCTCCTCCGGATTTTGGGGAGATTGCCCTCCAAACTGAGCTCTATCAGTTGTTTCAGAACCTCCATTGATGTGTTTAGTTTACTTCTGACACTGTGTCTTGTGTCTTGTTTCCTTTTTTAACGATGCAAACAGGCCATTGACATTGTAACTGAGCTAACTTTATTGATAACACATTTTCCTAACATGAACACATATCTGCTGTATCAGAACTCTATCAATACAAGCTCCAACATGTGCCATCTGACCTTCAACCCCCAGGTCAGGTGACTCCATATATAGTACAGAGTTACCATATAGTATCTAATATTGGAGTCCACAACCACAATCAGCTATTATCATGACCGGTGCCTTTGGTACGGTAAGTGCCATCTCTAAGGAAACCTGACTTGCCCAGCACCCATGGAGCTCCTCCTCTTCCTCTGAACATATCATCCTGGAGAATTCCCTTTGGAAAACCAACCAGTAAAAAGTGTTGGAAGCAAATTAAAAAATGGATGCTTCATAAAGCTTAAATGCCAGCCAAAAAGAAATGGCATCCTGCTGCTTCTTCAGTGCTGGTAGGCCTCCTATTGGCATTCAGCTTTGTGAGGCCACCTGTTGTCTTTAATTGGATGGCACACCTGCCCTCTGGCCATTAATTGGCCAAGTCTGGGAAAATCACAACCTGGTGGCTGTTCCCCACAGACAAGTGCAGGCTTCTTAACACCACTTGATCCTGATGTCAGGATCCTGAAGCCAGTGGGGGAAAAATACTCCTCCAAATCTTTATTCTTCCTTTTCCTAGCACTTCTATGTGGTGCAAGCACTGTGGCTTAAGCAGAAGTAGAGGCATGTTGCTCACATCCCTGCTCTGTGAGTTACTCTTTGCTTTCTGGGTTTTGGAGATGAGGTTCTCTCCAAACAGTGCTCCACCTGCATCTCAGAAGGACCAGAGTCAGCCAAAGGAAAACAAGGCAGCATATCAGGTACTGACTGATGGGATGAGAAATGAAAGTGCTTTGAGAGGACTCCCCAATTCTGTGCCCTTTTTCGCCATCGTCTTTCTCATGGCCAGACAAACCTTCCTGTGCGGGACAACACTTTGCTGGGGTGATTAAAGGCCAAGCCTAGGGAACGCCCAACAGTATGTTGCACGTTCTCTACTGCTGAAAGAAGTTCATTCTTCATCAATGGCCCCCAGGGTTCAGCATCTACATCCAGTTGAACAGAACTTGGAGAACATACCTCCTGCAAGGCAGACTCTCTGCTGTTGTACCCATCTCCACCAACTGGTCTTGCTCATTTGTGAAGTGTGAGTCACCAGGGAAAACTCATCTATCTCTAACTACTGTCACTGAAGTTATTTTTCTGCATTCCTTTATGGGCTATGGGTTATGGGCATCATTGGCAATGCCAGCATTTGTTGGCAATCTTAATTGCCTTTTCAGAACACAGTTATGAGACAACCACACTTCTGTGGGTCTGGATTCACATGTAGGTCAGACCAGGTAAGGACAGTAGATTTCCCTCCCTAAAGGACGTTAGTGAACCAGTTGGGTTTTTTTTTACAACAATTGATAGCTGTCATGGTCACCATTACTGAGACTTCATATTCTAGATTTAAGTGCATATATCTGAGCTGGTGCATGCTGCCTTCAGTCTTGTGATCTCCTTGGAGGAGTCCTCATTGACATTAGGATTGATCCTGACAACCTCCTGATTGATGCATGATGGCCCTAAGTATGTTAAAAAAAAACAAAATGAATGAGCACTGTAAAGGTAAGAACATTTTAAATTATCATATTTCAGTTGTTCATAATATCAAGTCAACGTGACTGATTTTTGTATGAGGCTGCCTGATATTTAATTGCATCAGCAAATAGCTGCATCTCTCCATCTCTGATGCTCAGGATGCTGATCCTCTGTTGATCTCCATTGTCTCTTCGTCTGCAGCTCTTAATTGAGAGTTCTGTGAGGGCTTCCTCTGGTTCTCTGCTTCTCCCTGCTGTTCCATGCTCTCTGCTAAAAAGAGGGAAAGAAGGGAGGTATGAATGATAGTAATGGCATCTATTAAACTTTTGGATGGGGAGAATTTGGTAAGGGTGGGTATCAAAGACAGGCATGATATATAAATGAATGAGTGTCAGCGGTTCACGGATAACTGGAAATGTGATGAAGTACATACATAGAGGGATGGGAGCACCTGCAAGGTAAGCTGATGTATATAGTAATGGGTTGGAGTAGATATAAGATTGCTGAGTGAGGTAATCGGGTGATATGTATATCAAGATGTAACGCAAAGCACTATTGCTGTCACCTTTCCTGCCCTGATTAGGTCAGTGAAGCGCTTCCTGCATTGGACCCAGGAATGTGGTGTCACAGTTCAGCTGCTCACCTCCTCCATCCATGCCTTCTTCATGTCAGCAGCAGACTTCTTCCTTCTGCTTTTGGGGAACAGGGTTGCTTGGTCCTTACAGCCTTTAGTAGCTCATCCAGGGAGGCCGTGGTGAAGTGGGGGACCTTCACCTGTCTCAAGTATATTGCAAGAGCCAACTGTTTCAACTTGCATGTTTAGATTGTCCCTTTAAATACTGGAGTCATGATCGCATCATATGGGTTGCTATCTTGCCCACTGATGTTAATTGATTAGGAAACCTGGATAAAAATTATAATAAAGTGGCTGAGGTAAAAAGCCACTGACAAACAAGCAGTCTGCCATGATTGTAGCAGCTCTCTGCAAGAACATTGCACCTACTGCCACTCCTCCATCTTTTTACCACAATCCTGAAAATTGTTCCTCTTCAGATCATGGTCTAATTTGCTTTTGAAAACCATGATTGACCCTGCCTCCACCACATTCTCAAGCAGTGCATTCCAGATCCTAACCACATGCTGCATAAAAAAATTCTCCCTCATGTCCCCATTGCTTATTTTGCCAATCACCTTAAATTGGTGCCCTCCAGTTCAAAATCCTTCTACCAATGGGAACATTTTCTCCACATCTACTCTGTCCAGATCCTTCACGGTTTCTAACACCTCTATCAAATCTCCTCTCAGCCTTCTCTTCTCCAAGGGGAAAAATCCTGTTTCCCCAATCTATATACATAACTGAAGTTCCTCATCCCTAGAACAACTTTTGTAAATCTTTTCTGCTTCCCATTCTTCCAAAAGTGTGATGCTCAGAACTGGATGCAATACTGCGCTTGAGGATGAACCAACAACAAAGCTTAAGGGGCACTTATGTGTCCCAATATACTTTCTTTAAATTAGTAACATTTCTGATATATTGCACTGCTTGATGGACAATCACCATTGGAGAAATCCCACCAATGGAACTAAAGTGGGAGCTTACCCTGCACCAGGTGGCATCCTAGGGTTTGATTCTTCCAGTGACAGCCGTTTATCAGGCCACCACCAGGAGAAGTTAATAGTTGAAATCTACCCCACTGTATGCCAATCAGAGGACCAGCAGCTCAGCAGTGCCACCAGGTGTATCATAACTTCCTTGCTTTTGTACTCTATGCACTTATCTATAAGCTCAGGAACCTGTATGCTTAACTACTTTCTCAACCTGCCCTACCCCCTTCAATGATTTGTGCAGATACCTCCAGATCTCTCTGCTCCTGCACCTATTTTAGAATTGTTCCCTTAGATAATATTGCTGCTCCCCATTCTTCCAACCATACTTATCTGTAATAAGTTTCACTTATTACTTGTCCGCCCATTCCACCAATCTGTCTATGTCCTTTTGAAGTCTAACACTGTCCACCTAATAGTTCACAATACTTCCAAGATTTGTGTCATATGAAAATTTTGAAATGGTGACCTTAAGGTCTAGGTCATTAATATATATCAGGAGGAGCAGGGGTCCTAACACCAACTCCTGAGGAACCCTGCTATAAACCCTCCAGTCTGAAAAACAACCATTCACCACTATCCTCTGTTTCCTGCCACTTAGTCAATTTTGTACCTAAGTTGTTACTGACCCCTTTATTCCATGAGCTCTGGGATTTCTGTGCTGCCAGCACAACTGCATATTGAAATCCAGCCCTATACTTCCAAGTTTCATGTCATCTGCACACTTTGAAATCATGCCCCGTACACCCAAGTCCGTATATATCAAAAAGAGCAGATGTTCCTGTACGTTACTGGCAAAATTCTTAATTTTTTAAAACCTCTGGGAATTGTGACCTTACCAATGAAAAAAAGAGACAGACAGTTGGTTCTCTTTATGGCCTAGATCATCAATGAATTGTTTTGTTTCAAGAGACAAAGGTGACCTTCTGCTCACATCTGTCTGCCTAGGTTGCATCTTCACATCCATTGCTACATTGCATTTGTGGCAGATAGCAGGCTATCTTATCAGGCAATGATTGCATATGTCATCCAGGATGCACAATACAACAGGTTATTTTTCAATTACCCTCAGCTTCCATTCCATCATTAGATTCAGGTCCGAGTAGATCCTGCTTAAGTAGTTGTTGTAGCAGAGGTGACGGAGGTGAAACCTGGGTGTATAAAGAATGCTGGGCAGCCTACTTAGCATTGATGGCAAGCAAATTAACATTGAGTGTGGAGAGGTCACTATAAAAATGTCTAATGAGTTTTATACCAAAATGTATTGCATGATAAGGCTGGTGTCTCTTACCTTTTTACTCTGGTAAACTCAATAATTTTTTGTAGCACTGAATTGTGTAGCATTGCTATTCAGTGAGGCATTCCTGAGAGTGACTGAGTGAGCCTCCCATACTTCCTTGATGTTCTTGTAGCCTATGATGCCCACTATATCTTAGTCAAAGGGAGAAAAGTGCTTGAATTTTGGGGTCTCATCCAGCCTTGGTTTTCTCCCTTCTGTTAAGTTATGGGCTCTCTCCTTCACCTTGCAGTCTCTACATTGGCCACCTATAAAGGTAGCATTGCCGAGCAGCCAGTCCTCTGATTGGGATACAGTGGAATAGATTTTAACTATTCACTATCTCCTGGTGGTAGCCTGATAATCGGCTGCCGCTGGAAGAATCCCACCCCAGGTACCGCCGCTCACTGGTGCAGGATAAGCTCCCACTTTAGGTTCCAGCGGTGGGATTTCTCTGATCGTGATTGTTGAGCAAGCAGTGCAATAAATCAGAAATGTTACTAATTTAAAGGAAGTATTTTGGTACACATAATGCTCTTCAAGGTTTGTTTGTTGGTGAGCTATGAACAATAAGCTAGACTGTATTGGAAGGATGTGTTGTGTGATGATCCTTAATAATTTCAACAATTAACTATAAGGTGCAGCTTGAATTTGTGTATGGTTATACATTATAAACATTCAAAGACACAAAGAAAGGTAGGAAAATATGTTGTGAAGAGGACAGAAGGAGGTTACAAACAGATATAGATAGGTTGAGTGGGTGGGCCAAAAATTTCCATTTGTTGCCACTCTCTAAGCCTACCGGAGACCCGTGCATCTGATTGGCATGGTCAAATGGTATGGTGAGCAAAAAAGTTACCATGGTAAAGTTAGCTAGCTAGAAATTGAGCTCTTCATTGCCCACCCAGCCATTCAAATAAGAAACCCAAAAATTTTAGCTCCTTCTTGGTGCGGAATTCAACTGCAGTAGAGTTGGAGGCACTGGAATTTGGGGTGGAATATGGAGCCACTAGTTGACCGTGGTGTTGCGAATGCTGGCACCTGTAGAGCAGTCCATGTCCATGTCCCTGTAGAGCAGTTTCAGGGTGAGTTGAGAAGGACTCATGGACTACCCTAAAATTCCTAGCAGATCAGCTTTGATAGGCCAGCACTATGGGCGGATTTGTCCCAGATTTGCACTAAGTGCGGTAGCAGGTGGGAAAAAGGATATTTTACCCGCTAGCCGCAATGGCGGGTGTTCGCACAGGATCAAAGAAAGATGCATGAGTTCGCACGAGTGTAGTAAGGACCTCTCTTGGTTAAATTTGAAGGTGCCTTCAGGAGAGTGCTGGCCACCACTTGGATGGTTCCTGCACAAAGTAAAAGCAGGTGTCTCTGTCCAGGGCCTCCTCCCTTTGCTTTGTGTAACCTGCCCAGTACACTGATGGTGCACCTTAACTGTCACTGGACACATCAGTCATGCCTGTACCTCAATGGGGCTTATCATTGTTACCAGAATGTCCTGGCCCGGGGGCACAGAGTCCCTCATTCTCTCTATGTGCTCCCAGCACCGTTGCCGTGCAGTTGGCCCCCTCTCATCAGTTGGCCCAATCTCATCAGCATCAGAGTCCGGTGCCAGTCTGGTCCTGAAGGGTTCAGCTCACAAAGGAAGCCATAGGATCAGGATAAGTTAAAGTTTCCTCACTGCATCTCCATGATATGACCCTGCTCCCAGAGCACAAGTGAGCTGCCATCAGCCACACAGGAGTCAGACATTCATGTAAGCTATGTGAGGATCTATGGACTATCCCCACTGAATGTTGTCATCATCCTCCTGGAATGTAGGGACTATGGGCATCTGCTGCATCTCTATGACAGGAGCCTTATTACTGAAGGTATGTGTGCTGCCATCAGCCAGACAGGGGTCAAACTTTCACAGATGCAATGTGAGGATCTACGGTGTCTCCTCACTGCATATCATCATCATTCTCCATGAATCTAGTGGCTATGAGGGCCTCCCAAGCACCCCTGCCTCGTCTGGCCAGTGCGATGACCTCATCACTGTCATCCTCACCTTCGAGGACGTCCTCACTCACATCTCCATCGATGTCTTCCTCATCGGCAGGGATGTACAGCTCCATCTCCTCCTCTGCCAGCTCCTCTCCCTGTTGCAGTGCCAGGTTACGAAGGGCAGAGCAGATGGCAATGATGCGTGATCCTCTGTGGACTGTATTGCAGGGCTCCACCAGACCGGTCCAGGCACTGGAACCTCATTTTCAACATTCCGGTGGTTTTCTCCACCAAAGTGCGAGTTGCAACATGACCCCCGTTGTTCCTTCTCTCTGCTGCTTTCTGAGGCTGCTGCACGGGTGTCATTGGCCACGTCCCTTGGCTCCGAGGAGCCAACTCTGCAGACTCTGAGACCTTGGAAGGGACCTGAGACCTACTGAGAATGTAGGAGCCATGGACAGTCCCTGGGAACTGTGCGCAGGCTTGTGGGGTGCGTTTGTGGTGGTCTCACCCCAGTTGAACATTCGGCAAGTGGAAGCCCTTGCAGTCAATGTCGTTGACTGCTTATTGCCATAGAGATCTGAGTGCCACATGAGTGTATTGATGACACCCTGCAACTGTGGGTAAACCTGAGATCTGGGCAAATCCCAGCGCTCTTGCTCCCTGGCTTTCCTGATCCCGGGCAAAATGCACAAAGTTGTGTGCCTTCGTGAATATGGTGACTTGCTGGATGCACTTGTGGGTGGAGGCTTGCGCGATCCCACACAGGTCACCTGTGGAGCCCTGGAAGGACCCATTGGCATAAAAATTGCGCACAACTGTCACTTTAACAGTCATTGGCAATGGATGAACTCCAAATCCCTGTGGCGCCAAATCCTGGAGGAGGTGGCAGATTTGACCAACCAATTACCTGGACAAGTGCAGTCTTCAGTGACACTGGTTCTTGGCCATCTGTAAGAATGACCAGTGCCATCTTTCGGCCCTGGGTCTAGCTAGAAGCCGATCAGTGATTGTTCGCAGTGGCTGTTCGTCGGCGTGTGCAGGATCCCAACCATCTCTTCTTCCCAGGTGTACTGCTCCTCCCTCTGCCCAGTCAGGCGCCGCCGCTCTCACCTCCTTCATCTTCACTCTCTGTAAGCCAGGAGGCATACAGCAAGGTTACCAGGCTCCATGCTCCTGATGTGCTCCTCCTTCGGGGCGGAAGAGAGAGATGTGTGAGTTAGCAAGGGTGTACTAAGAACCTCTATTAGTTAAGTCTGATGGCTTCTTAATGCACCCCAGAGAATGCCGGCCACCACTGGATGGCCAGAGTTTAGTGCACTGCATGGCTGACTGAAACCCCACCTCGCCCCAGTCCAGCTGAGCGATTGGCGACAGCTTCGCCCACTGTTCTGCATGCTGTGCTCTCAGCTCAGGTGCAGGCATTCTCCCAACCTGCACTGCAAGGCTGCGCTGTTAGCTTGAAACTTGGGGGTAACTGGTCCAAACCGGGATGCTGACATTGTAAGGGACCGTGAGCGCCTCCACCAGTGATTGCTCCATGACTAACTTTAGCAAGGGGATTATGCCAAGTTGTCCAATTTGTTCCAAAGTCCACTAAAATGCTCATTAGTTTGCAGTCTGTGCCCGAGGGCTGAAAAGCTCTGGAGCATTTGGTGGCACTTACACGCCTCTGCGTTGCTTGAATGGGCAGAGAAGCTAGAGGCGCGACTCCAAGTATGTCAATGTGGCTGCACCTGAACTTTCAGCTGCAGAGGGATGGTCACTTTAAACAAGGTTTTCCTAATGTGTGGCCGCATACCTCCCCCCAACCCCAACGTGTGCTTGTGCACTACCATCAGACCAGGATGCCTTGCTCCCCCCCCCAACTCACCTCAAATGCAGTGCTGACCTTGCCCCCCAACACCCCCAACTTGCCTCAGTCACAATGCAGCCCTTTTCCTACCAATGCACCTTACAGTGTGCTGCCTTGCACCCCCCCTTCCCCCCGCAATTCACCCCGACCGCAGTGTAGCCCTTGCCCTGGAATTGCACTATCAGACAGCCAGGAAAAAGCGGCTTGCCTGTACCCTTGCCTGAATGCCTGGTGCCTCAACCTTGAATGAGGATGACCCTCATAAGCCTTGCACAACATTAGTGAACACTCACCTACGAGCCCCCCTCGAAGTGTGGCTTGCAAGGTGCATGCCTTTTAAATACTGTTGGTAAAAGATCTATCTGGATGATCTAGTGTTAGGGGATGGTTCTGGTGAGCAAGGCTTATAATTATATGCAGATATATTAAAATGACGTTCCCGATGTCCAGCGGCAGGAAATGTAGCCCGCCCTTGACAGGTGGAACAGACAGTCGCAAGCTGGTTTCACGACGACGTGAAACCATTTTTTAGCCTTCCCACCATATTGTCTGTTCATGCCCACCATGACGCCCAAAGCCAAAAGGGATGGAAAATGTGTAATATCTGTGCAGAGACTGACTAGTAGAACAAACAGTGTTAATACATGAGAACAGTGGGTATATGGTGGATAACTTGGGCAACTCACAGTCATACAGGATTATGCATGCAAATGTGTCTTCTCTTTGCTAGGAAAAGGAGGATGTTTGTATCTTTTTTCAATATGAAAAAAGGAAGTTTGGATTTTGCAATGTAATCAGTCTTTTGTCCATAGTCATGTGACTATGCCTGATACAGTCTCTCTGTAAGCAGACATCTTAACAGGCAATTCAATAATGACTCTTACTGAGAAAGGCACTGAGAATCACTGCTGTCCTTAAACATGAAATATATACACACAACCTTGTGTTTCATCTCTGCATATCTCCAAGGCACAAAGCACAACACCTGCATTTAAGATGCTTCTTACAAACTATCTCTTTGACCAAGCTTTAGGTCACCTTTAAGATCTCCTTATGTTCAAAATGTTCAATTTTGCATTGTAACAATTTTGTAAAGCAACTTGTGTATTTTACTATTTTAAAAGTGTTATATAAATACAAGTTGCTGTTTTTTGTTTTTCTTCGAGCTATTACTTGATTTTTTTTTTTACCCAAGGAATGCAAAGTATCTTTTTGCTGAAAATATCACAAATCATCACAAATACAAATAGATAGATTGGGGCTTTGTGAGTGGGGGTGTGATATAGAGAGAATAATATCACTTAAGAATAATCAAGATGCCATTAGCATATAAGGATTTTTACCAAAGAATACTCCTCAATTTTTGTAAACATTGCTTCAGGTTAGATAACTGGTGATGATGTCTTTTTAGAATATAGAAAAACAGCTTTAATTATGGTCAGAAAGATATAATATTATTGGAAGTTATTGTAAAATTATGGTATCTGTGTCTATAAGCGTCTGTGAGAGAGACTTAATTGGATTAAAGGCAGCTGATCTGAAGGCTTTGATGTATTAAAAGATGAGTTAGGTTTGAAATGTAAACATGGGGGATGTTTAGAATGTAAGGTGTAAAAGGACGTTTGCATTTTTAAATAAACCAGACTAGATTGTTTTCAAAGGAAGGGTGAAATGTGTCACCTAACCAGGTGAAGTTCAGAAACTGTATGTGTATTTTTCCCAAAGATTACTGGAAAATTTTTGCAATGAAAATTTTTGTAATCAGATAGGTAAAGCCCAAAAGCATAGGGCAGAATTTTATATTCGGCGTGCAGACGCGCGCCCGACATGCCGGAATGTAAAATGACGCACGATGACATGGGGCATGCGTCCCGACATCACCATGCACTAATCTGATATTACGCTAGGCGGGCACTATGAAGGTGGAGGCATGCCCGCCATTAATTAACAGCCAGTTAAGGCTCTTGAGGCACCAATTTTACACAACCCGTGCGATTTTCATGGTGTTGCATGGGCGCAACGGGCAGGTGGGTAGGTCACATTTTCAAAAACCTCATCCATGGGCAGGTTAAGAGGGGTGAGTGGGCTCGCTTATGCGAGTGATTTGTACTTTAACTTATAAGTTTCTGCTGCTTGCTTGTGTGAACAGGACATCTTCGTTTCGCTTCAGAGCTGCTTTGACAGGAATAAGAAGCTTCAGCTCAGGACTCCGGAGGAATCATACCACTTGGGGCCTTCCACGTATCAGACAGCCTTCCCTTACCCTGGGAATGGGGATCGTTGTCTCCGCTGGAAGCACCTCCTCTGAGGAGGAAGAGACGGTCAGAAGGGGGAGGAGGTCAGATGTCCCTTTTCAGCCTCCAGGGGGAGTGACCAGTGGGAGGAGAGGCACAGGCACAAGGGGCCCTGGGCCAACAGGAAGTCCAAGGTGGAAGGGGCAGCAGAAGACACCACTATCCCGCTGACAGGATTTACAGGTGGCGATGCAGCTGCCTCAAAATGTCTGAGTTGCAGTGCTGAAGGAGGTTCCGCCGCTCAAGGGAGACAGTGACCACCATCTGTCAGATGATTGGCCCTGAGATCAGCTCTGACTGTGTGGGTGGACACCCCATGCCAGTGGCTCTGAAGGTCACAGTGGCCCTCAACTTATGCCTCCGGCTCTTTCCAGGGCTCAGTGGGTGATCTTTGTGGAGACTCCCAATCAGCTGTCCACAGTTGTGTCAAGCTGGTGACAGACGCTCTGTTCAGGCGTGCATTGACTTTCATTCACTATCACATGGACGAGGCCAGGCAGACAGAGCGAGCCAGAGGCTTCGTGGCCATTGCTGGTGGCCATCATCAAGGCGCCAGCAGGTGAGCCTGGTGCCTTCGTCAACAGGAAGGGCTTCCACTCCATGAATGTGCAGATAGTGTGTGATCACAGGATGTAGATTCTGCAAGTTTGTGCAAGGTACCCAGGCAGTTCCCATGACGCTTACATCCTGAGACACTCCCAGGTGCCGGGGCTCTTCAGTGCTCCGGCCTGGCTGGATGGATGGCTGCTGTGTGACAAGGGCTATCCCCTCAGAAGGTGGCTCATGACGCCTCTCCGCCATCCTAGAACAGAAGCTGTACAGCGGTACGGTAGGAACCACGCCTCCACAAGGGCTGTGGTGGAGAGAACCATTGGTCTTCTCAAGGTGCACTTCCGATGCCTGGACCGTTCAGGGGCGCACTGCAATACACCCACAGTTCAAGTGTCACTGATAGTGGTTGCATGCTGCGCTCTCCACAATCTGGTGCTGGAAAGGGGGGGCACAGTGGAGGAAGAAGATGTTAACACAGATGCTCCGGCAGCAGACGATGAGTCTCATAGTGAGTCCGAGGATGAGCACAGTCAGGACAATGCTGAGGGGATAGACGCTGACCTGGGCAACCTCCAGGGAGGTAGTGACACCCGGGAGGCTTTGATCCAATGCTTCTTCAGCTAGCCTACCGAAAATGAACCACCACCACATGCCAGGGCTGCAGGCTCCATACTCGATACCTGACAGGAACATTTACTTGGTGAACAACATGCACTATGTGCCATTTTAATGAAGTTCAATGACAAACAAGTCACTCATAACATAACTTGTTTGACAAGGTGTTTACTAAAACCCGCTTTCACAGCCATATCTCCTTTCTCAGTGACTGTTTCTGTCTCCGACTTACCACACGTGGATTTCAACTGAAATTCCACCCCTCATTTTTCAAACCCACCCAGGATTACAGGTATCTCCGGGACACAAAACGTTTCTCGGACTGCTGTTCCCATCACATTCTGAAATCCACACTCAGTGCCATGCGCTGCCATATGAACACACTCGACCTCTCCCTCCAGCAGCACCGCCGTACCCTTTTTCAAAGCTGCGCGTGCCCCCAGTTTCATTTTATTCTTCAGCTCATCCGACACCTCAATAAGAAACTTTTTCTCTTTCTCTCAAGTGCTAAGGAACGCAAGCTCCAACAACGCATCGACACCCTCCACCCCTGCCTGTCCCTCCGTCCCCACCCCATCTTCCAATCCCAGCCCCAGCCGTGTATTCACTATACCCCCTGACCTTCCCCTCTCCGATGCTGAACGTTCAGTGCTCAGCAAAGGACTTAGTTTCATACCCTTACGCCTTCACCTCAATGAATTTTGGGCTCGGCATGATGCTGAACTCTTCTTCCGCCGTCTTCATCTCCGGGCTCACTTCTTTGGGCAGGAGTCCTCTCCCCATTCAATGGATCCTTTCACCCACCTCCAATATTCTCCCTCCACCTGGACCCCTCCCTCTGGATTCTTACCTGCTCTTGATCTTTTCATTGAGAACTGTCGGCGCGACATTAGTCATCTCAATTTCTCTGCTTTCTCACCCATTCTAACCTGTCTCTCTCTGAACTTACTGCACTCCATTCTCTCAGGTCCAACCCTGACATTGTCATCAAACCAGCTGACAAGGGTGGTGCTGTTGTTGTCTGGCGCACTGACCTCTACCTTGCGGAGGCTGAGCGTCAACTCGCAGCCACTTCCCCCTACCTCTCCCTGGACCATGACCCCACCACTGAACATCAAGCCATTGTTTCCAGGACTGTCACTGACCTCATCTCCTTTGGAGATCTTCCTCCCACAGCTTCCAACCTGATAGTCGCCCAACCTCGGACGGCCCGCTTCTATCTCCTACCCAAAATCCACAAACAGAACTGCCCCGGTAGACCGATCATCTCAGCTTGCTCCTGCCCCACAGAACTCATTTCTCGTTATCTTGACTCCCTTCTCTCTCCCCTTGTCCAGTCCCTTCCGACCTACATCCGTGATCCCTCTGACACCTTACGTCACATCAACAATTTCCAGTTCCCTGGCCCCAACCGCTTCCTCTTCACCATGGATGTCCAATCCCTTTACACCTCCATCCCCCACCAGGATGGTCTGAGGGCCCTTAGCTTCTTCCTCAAACAGAGGCCCGAACAATCCCCATCCACCACTACTCTCCTCCGTCTGGCTGAACTTGTTCTCACGCTGAACAATTTCTCCTTCAACTCCTTTCACTTCCTCCAAATAAAAGGTGTGGATATGGGTACTCGCATGGGCCCCAGCTATGCCTGTCTCTTTATGGGGTATGTGGAACATTCCTTGTTCCAGTCCTACTCCGGCCCCCTTCCACAACTCTTCCTCCAGCACATCGATGATTACTTTGGTGCTGCTTCATGCTCTCGTCGGGACTTGGAAAAATTTATTAATTTTGCTTCCAATCTCCACCCCTCCATCATTTTCACGTGGTCCATCTCTGACACTTCCCTTCCCTTCCTTGACCTCTCTGTCTCAATCTCTGGTGATAGACTGTCCACCAATATCCATTACAAACCCACCGACTCCCACAGCTACCTCGACTACAGCTCCTCACACCCCGCTTCCTGTAAGGACTCCATCCCATTCTCTCAGTTCCTTCGCCTCCGTCGCATCTGTTCTGATGATGCTACCTTCAAAAATAGTTCCTCTGACATGTCCTCCTTCTTTTTTAACTGAGGTTTTCCACCCACCCCGTCGTTGACGGGGCCCTCAACCGTGTCCAGCCCATCTCCTGCGCATCCGCCCTTACGCCTTCTCCTCCCTCCCAGAAACATGATAGGGTCCCCCTTGTCCTCACTTATCACCCCACCAGCCTCCGCATTCAAAGGATCATCCTCCGCCATTTCCGCCAACTCCAGCATGATGCCACCACCAAACACATCTTCCCTTCACCCCCCCTATCGGCATTCCGTAGGGATCGCTCCCTCCGGGACACCCTGGTCCACTCCTCCATCACCCCCTACTCCTCAACCCCTTCCTATGGCACCACCCCATGCCCACGCAAAAGATGCAACACCTGCCCCTTCACTTCCTCTCTCCTCACTGTCCAAGGGCCCAAACACTCCTTTGAAGTGAAGCAGCATTTCACTTGCATTTCCCCCAACTTAGTCTACTGCATTCGTTGCTCCCAATGTGGTCTCCTCTACATTGGAGAGACCAAACGTAAACTGGGCGACCGCTTTGCAGAACACCTGCGGTCTGTCCGCAAGAATGACCCAAACCTCCCTGTCGTTTGCCATTTTAACACTCCACCCTGCTCTCTTGCCCATATGTCTGTCCTTGGCTTGCTGCATTGTTCCAGTGAAGCCCAATGCAAACTGGAGGAAGAACACCTCATCTTCCGACTAGGCACTTTACAGCCTTCCGGACTGAATATTGAATTCAACAACTTTAGGTCTTGAGCTCCCTCCCCCATCCCCGCCCCCTTTCTGTTTCCCCCTTCCTTTTGTTTTTTTCCAATAAATTATATAGATTTTTCTTTTTCCACCTATTTCCATTATTTTTAAGTATCTTAAAATATTTTATGCTCTCCCCACCTCCACTAGAGCTATACCTTGAGTGCCCTACCATCCATTCTTAATTAGCACATTTGTTTAGATAATATCACCAACTTTAACACCTATGTGTTCTTTTCTTCTATTGTTGGTGACATCTTTTGATGATCTGCTTCTATCACTGCTTGTTTGTCCCGACAACCACACCAACCCCCTCCACTTCTCTCTCTCTCTCTCCACGCCCCCCACCCCCCCCCAACCCCACCCCCCCACACACACCTTAAACCAGCTTATATTTCAACTCTTTCTTGGACTCAAACTCAAGTTCTGTCGAAGGGTCATGAGGACTCGAAATGTCAACTCTTTTCTTCTCCACCGATGCTGCCAGACCTGCTGAGTTTTTCCAGGTAATTCTGTTTTTGTTTTTTCACTCATAACATCATGGGTTACCCTTCACCTGCAGAACTAATGAAGCACCCACAGGCTCGTTGAACATAAACACATTTAATGGTGTGGTGCCTGGCATACATAAAACAAATTAAGTGGAAAGGTGTTCTCCATCACACCTAATAATAATTATTGTAAAAGTGGGGGAAAATAATATCACTAGTGATAAGCCTGTGTTGTGCTTAAGGTGCTTCAAGTTTTCATTTGCAGGCACTACTTCTAGGTGCACCCCCCACACTGGCACTGGGATTGGAGACAGCATGCTCACTCTGCTGTCCTGCTGGCCTTGATGACCTTGGCGGGCGTCCTCTGGCCTGTGCAGCCTTTGCTGGCCCCACCTGGGAGGGAGTGGCCAGTGCCACGGCTGGCATCACCTCTGTCACTGCTGCCTCATTGGATGCCATGGCCACTGGCAGAGGGGCGGAGGAGCTGTTGCCATCGTCCAGAGTGCCATGAGAGGTGCCCACAGGGACAAGCAGCTTGTGCCAACGTCAGGTCGCTTTGGGCCTCCCTGCTCACCATTGATAGACAGGCATCTAGCTGGGATACTGGGTGCCCAATCCATCTCCCACACTGACAGTGACCACCTGAGGTTAATGCCTGTGTGAGGGCTTGCAGGTCTGAGCGCATCCCCAGGAAGCCCTGATTCAGCTCCTGGAGTAGCCTGTCTATGAGAATCACCACTCTCTCCATGAAGGAGGCAGTGCGCTCGGCCATAAGGGTCATTGCATTGCTCATGCTCCACATGGACTCCTCCACAATGGAGACTACGGCACACATTCCCTCAGGTATCTCTGCCAGATCCTCCTGCACACCCTGCTGGATTTCCAGCATCTGCTGTCTCTGGGACGACTCCAGAGGCATATCACCAGCCACTGACTGAGCATGTTCCTGGTCCCCAGCAGTCCTCTGACTGCCGGCACCCTAGGCACTCTCTGCCTCTGACTGTACCTCATGCGAGTGTGAAGTGCCCTCACCGCTGTGCACCAAGATACTAGCCACTGATCTAATGCCCACCGAGCTGCTGGAATCTGCACTGGTCCCTGCTTGGCTGAGATGGTGTGACACTGGTGCGTTCCAATGTTTGCTGTCCTCTGGGATGAGCGGTGGGTCTTCAGGCTCCTCACCTCAATGGGCTTCTGGTGGACCTGAAAGGAAGAACAAGGACATGTCATTAGTTTAAGTTGTTACACTGTTACTGTACATGACTGGCACCCGGATCAGGGGCCCTCGTCTTTTCATAATCAATGTAGATTCGATGTTGGAGGCTCACATCAATATAGGGACAACAGAGGAATGGTTGCTATTACAGACATTCTGACCTTAGTGTACTGCACTCTTACCTCCCAGTGGCACCCCAACCTCACTGTGGCTGGTTGACCTAGGCGCACGGCGCCTCTCCAGCTCCAGGGCTTCCTGCTCGTCTCTACTCAAGATTAGCAGGTGGGACAGTCCTCCACCAGTCCGCAACCTTTCTGCATTGTTATGGGATGTCTTCACCTGAAAGAAGAGAGGAGCATTGATTAGTCCACTCTGTACCTGCATTGCCATTGCAGCCTGGCCAACCCCACCTGAGGAATACCTCACAGCGCTCAGCCGATACATGACACCAGAGCCGCAAGGCACTCAGTCCAAGTAGCCAGGGCTCACCCCCTTGCCCAGATGCTGCATCATTGACATTTGCCACTCACACTCTAAGAACTCTGAGGTCCAAGGGCGGCCGGGGGGGATGGGGCACACCTAACTGCTGTGCTAAGTGACCCATGCCAACACGGTACCAAGCCTTCCTGATCTCAGGAAACCATTGAAGCGCTTACGGCACTGCACCCATGTGCACCTCACCACATTGTGGGAGCTGACCCTGGATGCCGCCTCCTCCCAGGCATTTTTGGTGAGGTGAGGGGGGCTGTCTCCTCCTCCCGTCCCTGGGACAAGTATATCTCTCCGTGCTGCCACCTCCTCCAGAAGGGCAGCGAGACACTTGTTGGAAAAACATGGGGCTGACTGTCCCACCAACCTGCCGTGTTCAGCACTGAGGTGCTCCATACTGAGGTTCCTCCGAGTCACTGGCAGCCTTGGCATGGCTGCTGCGGCCACTTTTGAATCAGCCACCGGGTCAGCATTGAACCCGGCAGACATTGAGCTCCTGCCTCTGCCTGCTCCTTCTCACTGATGCCTCTGTCGCGTATCAAACTGGGCGGGCCTTAATTGGCCCTGCTCCCACCAAACCCGCCCGACAAATGTAAAATCTTGGCCACTGGGAAACAATGGGAATTTGCATTCAATGGGGAATCCAAGTATAAAGGAGAGAAGGCTGTGTGTAAAGACAGGCATTTTAAGATCTAACAGATGTGAAAAGCCTTTAGCCTCTTGGCCTCAAGCTGCTTTCTACAATGAGCTGAAGTTAAAAGAACTCACTTTGAACTGGATTCTTCAGAGTATCATGTTTCTTTGCTTTGGCCTTTTAAAATCTATGTGTCTTACTGTTGCCTTAATGAACGTCTAACTGGGGGTTAGATTAATTAGGAAATTTAGAAGTTATTATAATAGTAATTTGTAGAAATATGTATGTGCTTAAAAATCATTTTTCTTGTTAATAAATGTTTAATCTAGTCTTGTAAAAACCTATAAGGCTCAATGTCTTATTACAACTGAATTCAAAGCCCACGTATCTAAACATACAAATTGAAAAAATAGTTGTGGCAGTTATCTCAAGTTTCCCTCTGGGATTTGAACAACTCAACTCAGCATTACCATTGGCTGTGCCATAACATAGTGGCAGCTCTTTGCAGGATATATTAGAAATTCCTTGATTGTGTTGGAGTTGGTGAATCTTAACGTTACGAGTACAAGAAGCACTTTGAATTCAAGAGTTGCTGTGAGGTTTTTTTGAATTGGTGAGACTTCAATATGGCTTTGACAGTTGCTAAAACTTGTCTGGGAGTTGAAGTTATAACTTTGGCAGGTTTACAAAAAGTAACTAAAGTTAAGTTAATGGAATTGACGGATAAATTACAATTGGGGTTACCTAGAGGGGCTAAGAAAGCAGACATAATTGAAGGTATAGCACAGAATTTAAAGTTGGAAGTGATACCTGACACTAATGATTCCCAGCTAGATGTATTGAGACTTTAGTTAGAAATGAAGAGGTTTGAATTTGAACAAGCAAAGGAACTGAGAAAACTTGAATTGGAGGCAAATGAAAAGAAAAAAGAATTGGAAATGAAATAACTGGAACTAGAGGCAGCAGAAAAAGAAAGGGAAAAAGAGAGGTTATTTCAAAAAGAAATTGAAATGTGAAAACTTGACCTCTAGATGGAAAAGTTAGCAATGGAAGAGAGAATGAAGGAAAGAGACAGAGTATCAGCTTAAAAAGCTGGATTTTAAAAAGGAGACAACAGATGCTGAGGAAAGTTCTGATGATGAAAAAACCTTTAACCTAAAACCCAGTGGGGAGATGTTTAAATTTGTACAACTCTTCCAAAGTTTGAAGAAAGAGATGTGGAAGCATTCTTTATTTCATTTGCGAAGATAGCTAAACAAATAAAATGGCCACATGAAAACTGACATTGTTGTTACATTCCAGGCTGGATGGTAGAGCACGTGAGCTTTATGCTTGACTGTCAGAAGAAATGTCGGTGAACTATGATGTGGTTAAAAAAAGGCTATTTTGAGTGTATATGAGTTGGTTCCTGAGGCACATAGGCAGAAATTTAAGAATATGAGAAATCTGTCCGGACAAACTTATATTGAGTTTGAAAGAGTAAAAAAAAAAATAACTTTGACCAGTGGATAAGGGCATGAAAGATAGAAATGACATATGCAACTCTTAGAGAGATGATTCTTTTATCAGTATCACTAATGACATTTTATGTGACTGTAGCAAAGTTAGACTATCCCTCTTTGTCCTTCTCAATCTGTCTGTAGCCTTCGACACAGCTGACCACACCATTGTCCTCCACCGTCATCCAGCAACTGCACTCGCCCAGTTCTATTCTTTTCTATCTAATCTTAGTCACAGAGTCACTTGCAATGGCTTCTTTTCCTGCTCTTGCACATTATATCTGGTGTCCTCTAAGGGTCTATCCTTGGCCCATTCCTACTATTGATCGATATGCTGACCCTTAGCATTAGTTTTCACCTGAACATATGAACATATGAATCAGAGCTCTAATGACAACCAGCTCTACCTCACTACCTCCTCTCTTGACTCGTCCACTGTTGCTAAATTATCAGACTGTCTGTCCAACATTCAGTACTGGATTATTAGAAATTTTCTCCAATTAAATATTGGGAACATAATTTACTGCAGATACAAGCTCCTGCTCGACAATGCAAATAGCCTGTGGAATGTCAGAGTCAAGCCATATCATTCATGGTGGTGTTACCATATAAAACTATTGGGCCAGCAGTGTTTGTATTCCAGCTTTTCCTAAAATATAGGGGAATGGTGTTGATTAAAATATGCAATGAATGTTTCAGAACAAATTAATCAAGGTAGGCAACTTGGTTAATTTAGAAATGCCAGGAAACTACAAATGGTACAGGAGAATTCTCTGCTCATATGTATTAATCATGACCATTGGCTTAGACATAATTGATGTGACATGCACGATCTGTGACAGACATTTGGAGTTCACACAAATAAGAAGAATATCAATTCTGAATCTGTGGACCCACAGCAATTATTTGAGCTGTCTTTAGATCCACGTCTGTGACCTTTAGACTAATACTGCGGTCCTATTTTCTTTGGGAATTAATGCACCCTAATGTGTACATTAATACCGTGTTGAATAGAGCAGTAAACATTGAGTCCAACAGAAATAAGAAAACTTATTTAAGAAAACTTAAATAAGAAAAACAGAATTTTCCCTTTGGCGTGCAGGGTCCGCTCCCGCACGCCGATGCGTAAAATGATGCGCGGTGACATCAGGCGAGTGTCCCGACGTCACTGAGCGCCATCATAATATTTAGGTGGTCGGGTGCGCAATGTTCTCGGATGCAGGCTCACCATTAACTAATCAGCTAGTTAAGGCCCTTGAGACAGTAATTGTTTGCAATTTTTCAGGGCCCCTGCAATCTTCAGGATGTCGCACAGGCGCAACAGGCAGGCGGGTAAGAAACATTTGTATAAACCTCATCCACGGGCAGGATAAAAGGGTTAAGTGGGGTCACTAGTGGTATCTGTTAGATATTTAATTGTGAAAGTTACTGATACTTGCCTGCGTGAGCAGGAATATATCCAAACTCTTCACAACTGCTTGGACAGCAATAACAGCCTTCAGATCAAGACTCTACAGTAAAGATCATTTTTGGGGCCTGCAGGTTTCAGGAAACCTTCATTTAGCCTGAATGGGAGTTGTGCCATCCACTGGAGGCCCTTCTTCAGAGGAGGAAGGGAGGACCAGAATGGGGAGGAGCCGGAGTCCACATTCAGCCTCCAGGGGAGCCACCTTTGGAGGAGAGGTATAGGCACAAGGGTTACAGGGCCAACAGGAAGTCCAAAGCGGAAGGGGCCACAGAAGACGCCACTATCCTACTGCCAGGGCACACAGGCGGCGAAGCAACTACATCAATATGTCTGAGGTGCAGTGCTGAAGGAGGTTCCGCCTCTCAAGGGCGACAATCACCTCCATCTGGCAGATGATAGGCCCTGAGATTTGCACCAACTGTGTGGGTGGGCACCCCATGCCAGAGGCGCTGAAGGTCACAGCTGTCCTCAACTTCTATGCCTCCGGCACTTTCCGGGGGTCAGTGGGTGATCTTTGCGGAATCTCCCAGTCAGCTGTCCACACTTGTGTTGAGCAGGTCACAGATGCACTGTTCAGGCATGCATTGACTTTCATCCACTACCGCTGGGATGAGGCCAGCCAGACACAGCGAGCCAGAGGCTTTGCGGCCATTGCTGGCCTCCCCTCGTCCAGGGTGCAATAGACTGCACACATGTGACCATCAAGGCGCCAGTGGGTGAGCCCGGTGCCTTCGTCAACAGGAAGGGCTTCCACTCCATGAACGTGTAGATAGTGTGTGATCACAAGATGCAGATTCTGTAAGTCTGTCCCAGGTACCCGGGCAGCTCCCATGATGCTAACCTCCTCAGACACTCCCAGGTGCCAAGGCTCTTCAGTCCTTCAGCCCAGCTGGATGGATGGCTGCTGGGTGACAAGGGCTATCCCCTCAGAAGGTAGCTCATGACGCCTCTCCGCCATCCAAGAACAGAGGCCGAGCAGTGGTACAATAGGAGCCACACCTCCAAGGGCTGTGGTAGAGAGAACCATTGGTCTTCTCAAGATGCACTTCCGATACCTGGACTGTTCAGGGGGCACACTCCAGTAACCCCCAGACTGTGTGTCCCTGATAGTGGTTGCATGCTGCGTTCTCCATAATCTGGCACTGGAAAGGGGGGAAGCAGTGGACGAATAAGATGTGGATGCAGTTGCTCTGGCTGCACACGATGAGTCCAGCAGTGAGTCCAAGGATGAGCAGGCACAGGGGAAAGTTGAAGGGGTAGACGCTGACCCGGGCAAACTCCAGAGAGGCAGGGACACCCGGGAGGTTTAATCCAAAGAACCTTCAGCTAGCATTCCTCCAGAGCGGGCACCATGTCATGCATAGCCTGATATATCTCTGCCGGATCCTCCTGCATACCCCGCTGCACTTCCAGCATTTGCTGCCTCACAGACGACCCAAGAGGCACATCATCAGCATGTGCCAGGTCCCCAGCAGAGCTCTGACTGCTGGCTCCATGGTCACTCTCTGTCTCTGCCCACACCTCATGAGAGTGTGAAGTGCCCACACCGCTGTGCCCCAGTACACTAGCCAAAGATCTAATTCCCACCGAGGTGCTAATATCTGCGCTGGTGCCTGCCTAGCAGAGACGGTGTGACGCTGGTGAGTCAATATGTTCAGGGCCCTCAGGTGTGAGAGGTGGGTCCTCCTGCCTCCTCCTCCCAACCCTGCTCCGGTGATGCTGAAAGGAGGAACAAGGACATTTGATTAGTTAAAGTGGAGACAATGTCAATGTGCATGCCTGTCCCTCGGATCATTATACGCTCAACCTTCCATAATCAATGGTCAACCCATGTTGCAAACTTCAATCACTGAGCATTCAGCAGTGCCATGCCTGCTGGGATACACATGGTGACCTGAGTGCTCAGCAAACATACCTCCCCATGGCACCGCAGCCTCACTGCCACCAGTGGATCTGGGAGCATGGCACCTCTCCAGATCCATGGCATGCTGTTTAAAAGGAGTCAGGATGGCTGACTGGGCCTGGCCTCCACCAGTCCGTATCCGCTTGGCGGAATTGTATGCAGTCTTCTCCTGAAAAGGAGAGAAGAGCATTGATGAGTCCAGCCTGTACCTGGATTCCCATCGCAGCCAACCCAGTCAAGAATTCCATCCACATGTTAAGGTCTTCCCTTCTTAGGTATGTCAAGTAAATGTATAGCTATATATTGGTTTTGAAGTGAAATGAAGCAAATCCCTTTTAGAATGACCATGTTTGTTGGATGAAGGCACTTGTAATTGTTGAATCTGATCAGGTATAGTCTGCTAGGAAGTGTTGAGACATAGTGTGGTAAAGTGAGGTACCCTGTCCCTTTGAGAGAATGCAAGCGTGCTGATCATGTGTACTAATAACTGTGCAGCACGGGCATCTGGGAACTGTAAGTCTAGTTCTGGAGGTTTCTAAGTGAGCATGTATGATCTGGTGCTCTGCCTATTCACTGTTTATTCTTATATCGGTCTCTCCCCAATATTGATTGCAAGCAGCAATTGATCCGAACATAGGAAGGTGTGCAGATGAAGTTCAGTTGGCCAATTAACTAATTTAACGAAGATGTAAAAGTGGCGACGAGGGCAAAAACATTGTAGACGTCTGAGTGTGAGTCCACAAGACAGGTGAGCAAAGCATTGGAATGAGCATTTGTACTTAACTAGTAAAACAGGCGATAGCCGGCAATCGGAGCATGTGCTGCAGTTTAAAATAAAAAAAAACTCTTCAGAATTGCGATCACGGGAATCCTGCCAAAATTCAAAAAGAGCACGAAATCCAGTGGAGAAAAGCTAACAGTTGCAGAGACAGAGTTAAAAAAAGGTGACTGCTCTTAAAGCTGCAATGCAGTTGAACTGGTAAATACATGAAAAACGACTATGGGCAGAAAATTATAAGAGACCTCAGAGAGAGGGCAACTCTGTGAAAGGAAACAAGAGATCCCAGAGAGAGGGCAACTCAGCAGTAAGCCAAACACCTAAATTCGGCATTACCTGGAAAGCCTATCAGAAGTGCAGTCCCCTTGCAGTCGTTCACAATGCCGCAATTCAGGCGTGTCAATCCATTCGACCCCATTTCAGATGACTGGTGTTGGTATGTTGAATGCTCAGCATTCTTTTTTTACCACTAACGACATTGTGGAGCAGGAGAAGAAGACGGTGATTCATTTATCCTCATGTGTGAACAAAACGTACGGGCTGATCTGCAGCCTTATGTCACCTAGTGCCCCAGACCCAAAGACTTTCGACAAGTTAATAAAAATTGTACACAGCCACCTGAGACCAAAGCTCTCAGTTACTATGCAACGCTTCAAGTTCAATTCAATGAACAGGCTTCCAGAGGAGACAATAGCTGACTATGTGGCCGTTTTAAAGGCATTAACTGAGCATTTCGAATTCGAAACGTCCATTAGTGATATGTTGAGAGACAGGCTGATAGGCAGCATTGGAGATGATACTATCCAAAGGTGTTTACTAGCCGAACCTAGCCTAGACTTCTGTAAGATATTAGAATTAGCTACTGCAATGGAGTGTACTATTAGAAATGCCAAAGTTATAAAAGATATGGCGCCATCCATCTGGTCGAGCAGGACAATCCGGCAACAAAAGGCGCGAAAACTTCGGACACCTTGGAAAGGAGGGAAACGCTCTCTAGCTCCAGACCATTGAAAAACAATGGTACTGCAGTGAAAACCCTCAGAATGAATGAGAGAACTACATCCAGGCCTGCAGTAAGTGAATGACAACTCAAACAAGTCGAGTGCTTTTCCTGCCACCGCTATGGCCACATAAGCAGCACTGCAGAGAAAGGCTAAAACAGCACTATAAAGGCAGAAGGAAAAATTGTGAAATATGCTTCATGGAAGAGCCAAAAGATATACAATCAGACATCCATTCATTATATAATTCAAAGTGGATGGAACCGAGCCAATCCAAGTAGTCACTACAGTTAATGGACAACCCATTAAGATGGAAGTCGATACGGGAGCGTTGATGTCTGTCATTGGAGAGCATACGTTTAGATATGAGTAAAGGAACCCATCCTTCGAAGTTTCGGACACAAAGCTGAAGACATACACAAACGAAGGAATAAGTTTGAAAGGATTATATCAAGTCTCAGCGACGTATAGCGACCAATCAGAAAGGTTGCCCTTTTTAGTGGTAGCTGGAGAGGGCCTCAGCTTAATAGGCCACAATTGGCTCGAAAAGATTAAATTAAAATGGGCCAAAATTTTTCAAAATACAACAAAAGTTTTACAGGAGTTGTTGCAAAAGTATGCTTCCGTTTGCAACGATGAGTTAGGAAGGATACGAGGGCTACAAGCCAAGATCCATGTAGACCCGAATGCAACCCCCAGACTTATAAGAGCCAGATGAGTCGCTTATGCTCTGTGGGACAAAGCTGAATCCGAACTGGACAGACTGGAAAAATTGGACATCCTACAACAAGTGCAATTTTCTGAATGGGCGGCACCCTTCGCACCTGTACTGAAGCCGGATCAAGGCATATGTTTATGTGATGAATATAAGCTCATTGTCAATAAGGTGGCCAAACTTGACAGACACCCGATATCCAAGATTGAGGAATTGTATTTGAAGTTGGCAAGGGGCACCACATATTCGAAATTAGACATGAGCCATGCCTGCCAGCAGGTAGAGTTGGAAAAGGACTCTCGGGAATTAATCACCATTAATATGCGCTGAGGATTGTATCAATAGACACGCCTAACCTTTGGGGTCTCCTCAGTGTGTGCTATTTTCCAAAGAATGATTGAAAACTTGCTCCTTGGATTGCCCCATGTTATCATTTAACTGGATGATGTATTGGTTATCGGACTGACCGACGATGAACACTTAGCAAATTTAGAAGAGGTGCTCAAACGCTTTGCACAAGTGGGGGTACATTTAAAATGAGGGAAGTATCTGTTCCAAGCTAAGGAGGTAGTTTACTTGGGCTACAAAGTTGATGCTCAGGGCCTGCATCCTGTAGAAGAAAAAGTCCAGGCCATTCGCGAGGCGTGTGCCTCAAGGAATACCATAGAAATTAAAGCCTTCTTAGGCATGGTAAACTACTACGGCCAATTCCTCCCAAACCTATCTACTGTGCTGGCCCCATTGTACAGCTTGCTTAAGAAGAACCAGAAATGGAGTTGGCAAGCCCCGCACCAGGATGCCTTCCTGAAAGTGAAACGATTGCTAAGATCATTAGCCTTCTTGATCCACTTTGATCCCAAGAAGAAATTAATTTTAACATGTCATCCATCCCCTTATGGAATAGGGGCTGTCCTTTCACATCGGATGGCAGATGGCTCCGAACAACCCATTGGTTATACAACTCACACCCTCAGTGTTGCAGTGACGGTATTCTCAGATTGAAAAGGAGGACTTATCTATTGTGTTCGGCACCTGGAATTTTAATCAATATCTCCACAGTTGCCATTTCCATATTATGACCAACCACAAGCCCCTACTGGGATTATTTGGCGAACACAAAGTGATAACCCCTATTGCATTGGCTCGCATCCAGAGACGGGCACTAATATTAGTTACCTATGGATACACTTTTGTTCACTGTTCGGGAACTCAAATTGTACATGCCGATGCACTAAGCCGCCTTTCCCTGCCAGCTAATAACGGAGAGGGTCCAATTCCCCAGGAAATGGTCTTAGTGCTAAATTTTCTGGATTCGTTCCCTATTCAAACCAGACAAATTCATGAGTAAACAAGCTAGGATCCACTATTGCCTAATGTCTGAATGGTTGATCAGATGGATCTAAATCCAAGGAGATGAAGCCCTATTCTGATCGCAAATATGAACCTCCCTATCAGGATGACATATCACTCTGGGGAACAAGGGTTATTATGCCCCCGAGGGGGCAAAGGCCGTTATTAGCTGAGCTATATAGCGCTCACCGGGCATTAACAGATTGAAGATGCTCACAAGCAGCTATTTCTGGTGGCCAGGATATAGAAACTGTTAAAAACTGTCCTCAATACCAGCAGGTACAAAAGCTCCCCCCCCCTACTTGGCCTAAATAGCCAAGTGGTTATGGTACTGGGCTTGTAACCCCAAGATCAAGAGTTCAAATCTCATAATGGCAAACTATGAAACAATGTAACTTCATCTGAAACAGATGGAAACAGGTTTACTCAAAAAAGAGTATCAAGAGTTCATTTTCTTAACGATCTCGTGGAGGTAATTGTGGATTCAGTTGGTTTCCTGATACTGAGGAGAGAAGGTGTGTGGTGTTGGTGTTGCTGCTCCTCAGTGTTTCCACTGTTTCTGCTGCTGCCTTTGGGGTTGTTGCTTCTGCTGTGTGCTGCTGCTGCCCCTGCACTTGAGGGTGTTTGCTGCTGCTGCTGGACCTGCACTTGAGGGTGTTTGCTGCTGCTGCTGGACCTGCACTTGAAGGTGTTTGCTGCTGCTGCTGGACCTGCCCGTGTGGAGCAAAAGGAGAGAGAGGGAGAGAAGAAGAACAGCTTCTGTTGCTACAGGACAGGAAGGCCAGGAGGCCAGGACTGTGTCTAAAAACAACATCCTAGGTGGGTGTCCAACATTATTGTTTGTGTAAGGTGGGGGCAATAAAGGACTGTGTTTTGTAGGGGGAGGAAAGAAGACTGTAGGAAGGTTTGGGGAAGGAAGAGAGGGGGGTGTGTGGTTAAAACCACCATTCTGCTACCCCCCCCACCCCACCCAGCCCTTTCCCAGTAAGGCCAGCGGTGGCTGGTGAAGACATCGCCTCCCCCTGCAAGAAGATCATCACACCCCACCCAACATCCACCTTTCACTGGAGACACCCACCTGGACTCTTCCCTTTTCCCTCCTGTGCCTCCCTGTCCTTCACTCCTCTCCCTCCTCTCCTCTCCTGTACAAAAGGGGGAGGTTATTACTACCTCCCTCCCTAGGGAGGAACATTGTATATTTAAAAAAAAAATGGCCAATCCTTCCCAGGGTGGGCGTGGCTCTGGCCTTAAAGCCAGTTCAACATCTCCTGTGGCCGGGCCCTCGAGGGCTAATGTGGAGGCGGCTTTGTCACCGGTGGCAGGGCCTACAAAAAAGACTTATGCGGGGGTGGTTGCTTCTGCAGCTCCTGCTGCTCCCGCTGCCCTGTCGCCATTCCGTCTCCTCACCAGGGCCCTCGGGGTAAAATGCTACGCTCACCCTGAGATGACTATTGAGGCCTGCGTTAAGGCTATGGCTGGGGTTGTCGGCCCCTCAGCCATTGTCGCGGCCTCAAAGATGTATGGGAGGGCCATCTTTTTCTTGAGGTCCGGGCGGGCGGTGCAACTCGCCCTGCAGAAGGGGCTCACTGTGGGCGGGACTTTTCTGGCGGTGGATCCCCTTGAGGCCACCGCCCAGAAGATTGTTATTTCAAATGTCCCGCCCTTTATACCATGTGGGCTCCTCCTCCCCCACCTTAATAAGCTGGGGGAGGTCAGGTCGGGGGTTGCACCAGTCCCGCTCGGCCTCAAAGACTCGGCCCTCCGCCACGTGTACTCCTTCCGGCGCCAAGTTTTCGTCCGCTTGGCCCGGGAGGAGTGCCTGGAGGGAGCCTTCTCAGTTAATTTTGAGGGGACCGCATATCGGGTCTTCTGGACCGCGGAGGGTGTGCGGTGCCATGCCTGTAAGGAGGTGGGGCACGTAAGAAAGAACTGCCCCGCCTCCAAGGCCACGAGCCCCACCCAAGCGGCCGCGGCTGGCACCGCCCCTCCTCCCCCCGCCACCACTCCATCTCCCTCCCCGCAAGGGGAAGCGACCCCGGCAGCAGCTGCCATCTCGGCTGCCGGTGAGGCGGGGGGAGAGCCCCCGCGCCGTAAGAAGGCGCGGAGGAAGACCCGAAATTTGGAGGCGGCCCCTGAAACGCCCCAAACCCCCCAAACACATGGAAAAACCGGCTCGGGGGAAAAAACATCATCCGGCCCCGGCGTCATGTCCGCGTGTGCTCCCGGGTCCGTGGGCGCTAAGGCGCCAAGTGCTGGGCCCGGCGTCGTCCCTGCGCGTGCTCCCGGGGCCGGCGGGGAAAAGACGCGGGACCCCGAGCCGGGGAAACAAACATCAAAAACCCAGAGGGTGGAGTGTCCGGGAGGGCTGGACAAGGAGGAGGGGGCCTCGGAAATGGAGGTCTCCCTAGCCCCCAGCCTGACCCGGAAGAGACGTCACGCTTCGGAGGAGGAAGTGGGCGACGCCCAAACTGAAGAAGTTGGGCGTGTCCCTTCCCCTGATGAAGAGGTGGTGGCGTCTCCACCCAGTAAAACCTCGCCCTGCCCTCTGGGGGAACCCGAAACTCCTACCCCTACCACTGTTCCCCCTACCAGTCTGCTGCAGTCCCCTGAACAGGACCCCTCGGGGGTCACTGAGGGCACCTCCCTTGAGGTGGTGTCCATCTCCAGTGCACTTAACACCCCTGAGGTACCTTCTGGCTCGTCGGGGGACTGCAACTTTGAAAATTTAAAAAATATAAATGCGTCATTGGGTGGCGGCGAAAAGGAGGGCCTTCCCGCTCCCTCCCAAACCTTGACACCGGGCGTCCTATGTTTAGGTCAGGAGCTTGTCCTGAGCTCCCCGGACGACCCGGTGCCGGGAGGAGAGCGGGCATCAGAACTGCCGCTGCCCTCTGGCCCAAAAAGTTTAGAGGAGACCAGAGAGGACCCCTCTGGCCTTGATCCTGGGGGTGGGATCGAGGCACAGATAGAGCCAGCTGGCAGCTCCGAATCAGCCCCCGTACTCAATGTGGGGGAGGGGTCGGAAGCTGGAGGCGACGACCCGGAGGAGGACGAGGTGTCGGTGGTGAGCGTTGGGGATTACGCGGAGTCGCTCTCAAGCGAGGCGGTGGATCCCCTGGTGCCCTCTACTGACTCCCCCCTCATCCCCCCAAGGGAACTCCGGGACTTTTTGTCGGGGCACCGCGGTCGCCGAGACAGGGTTCAGTTGGCCTTGGACCGGTGGCATTCGTTTCCGCTGGTGTTCTGGTCCACTCGCGAGGCTCTCAAGTCTCCTGAGTTGGATAGGAACGCGCGGCGGAGGGTCCAAACGTTTCTCGCTGGGCTCCTGAAGGAGAGGAAGGACTAAAAAGTCCTCTTCTTCTTTTTAAATGACTTAAGGTGAAGGTTTGATGTACCTTTGACAATGAAGACCACTATAGCCAGCCTCAACATCCGCGGCAGCAGGGGCGCACAGCGCAGGTTCCAGAACTTCTCGGTCCTCAGGGACGGGAAGTATGCGTTGTGCTTCCTGCAAGAAACCCATACCGTTCCGGGAGACGAAGCCACGTGGCTCCTGGAATGGCGAGGGGGGGTCTACATGAGTCACCTAGCCTCCAATTCTGGCGGGGTGGCTATCTTGTTGGCCCCGCATTTTCAGCCGGAGATCTTGGGGGTCAAGGAGCCGGTGCCAGGCCGGTTGCTGCACCTGACTGTGCGTCTGGGGGGGGCGGTGCTTCACTTTGTGAATGTGTACGCTCCCCTGGGCACGCAGCAGCAAGCGAGCTTCTTTGAAGAAGTGTCCACTCATCTTGGCTCCATCGACGCTGGCGAGTGCATCGTCCTCGGGGGGGATTTCAATTGCACCCTCGGGGTCCGGGACCGTCACGGTACCCCGCACTGCACGCGAGGTGTGAGTAAGTTGCGGGACCTGGTCAGGTCCTTCGACTTAGTGGACGTCTGGCGAAATCTCCATCCTGACTCCAGCGTGTTCACCTTTGTGTCACCTGGAGTCGGAGCGTCCAGACTCGACCGCCTTTACGTTTCGAAGGCGTACGTGTCCTGCGTTCCGGCTGCTTCTATACAGCAGGTTCCGTGCACGGACCACCGTCTGGTGTGGGCGGAGCTCACTTCGTTCTGCGCTCGGACGGGGTCCGCGTACTGGCATTTTAATAACCTGTTGTTGGAAGACCAGCGGTTCCTGGACTCGTTCCGTCGCTTCTGGGCCGGCTGGAGAAGGAAGCGGGGAGGCTTCCCCTCCTTGAGGCTATGGTGGGACGTGGGCAAGACTCACGTCCGCGTTTTCTGTCAAGAGTACGCGAAGGGGTCGACAAAGAGACGCAAATCCAGGGTCGAGGAGTTGGAGAAGGAGGTGCTCGACCTGGAGGCACGTCTCCGTCAGCCCGACGCGGACCCGGCCCTGCGGTCGGTGTACGATGAGAGGAAGGGCGCGCTGCGGGACCTGCAACTGGTCGGGTCTCGGGGCGCGTTCGTGAGGTCGCGGATCTGTTTCCTTAAGGAGATGGACCGTGGCTCTCCCTTCTTCTACTCACTGGAAAAAAGGCACGGGGTCCGTAAGCAGCTCTTTACGCTGCTGGCCGACGACGGATCCCTTGTCTCGGATCCGGAGGGCATCAGGGCCATTGCCCGAGATTACTACACTGCCCTGTTCTCTCCAGATCCGTCCAGTGAGGAAGCTTGCAGAGTTTTGTGGGAGGACCTGCCGCAGGTCGGCCCGGAGTGCGCCGGAAAGCTCGACTCCCCTATAAGTCTGGGGGAGCTGACCGGCGCACTCGACGGTCTTTCTAGGGGCAAAACCCCGGGACTAGACGGGCTGACCGTGGAGTTCTTCAGGGCGTTCTGGGACGTCTTGGGGAGCGACTTCGCGGGGGTCCTGGGGGAGAGCATTGCTACCGGGGAGATGCCCCTTTCGTGGCGCAGGGCCGTGATTGCCCTGCTGCCGAAGAAGGGGGATCTCCGCCTTCTTAAAAACTGGCGCCCGGTCTCCCTCCTCAGCACGGACTACAAAATCTTCGCCCGAGCCATGTCTTCTCGGCTCGGCACCGTGCTGGACCACATGATCCACCCTGACCAGTCCTACACCGTCCCGGACCGAAGCATTTATGATAACATCCATCTGGTCCGGGACATCATCCACCATTCCCAGAGGGCTGGTCTGTCGAGCGCCTTCCTGTCTCTCGATCAGGAGAAGGCGTTCGACAGGGTGGATCACGAATACTTACTCGGAACTCTGCGAGCTTTCGGGTTCGGGACGCATTTTGTCGCCCGGATCCGACTTCTGTACACCGCCGCGGAGTGTCTAGTGAAGGTTAACGGGTCCCTGACGGCGCCCCTTCGCTTTGGGAGAGGGGTACGTCAGGGCTGCCCCCTGTCTGGCCAGTTGTATTCTATCTGCGTGGAGCCTTTCCTGCGCCTCTTGCGGAGGAGGTTGTCGGGATTGGTTCTGCGCGGGCCGGGCATCGGGGTGGTCCTTTCGGCTTACGCCGATGACGTGCTCCTTATGTTTAGTGACCCGGCTGACCTGCGGAGGATGCGCGAGTGCCAGGAGGTCTACTCTGCCGCTTCTTCTGCCAGGATCAACTGGGGTAAATGTTCTGGACTCCTGGTCGGTCAGTGGCAGATGGATCCCCTACCCGAGGAGCTCAGGCCTTTCACCTGGAGCAGGACCAGCCTCCTCTACCTGGGGGTCCATCTCTGCCCCGCTGAGGAATCCTGGCCGGCAAACTGGCAGGAACTGGAGACGAAAGTCACCGCTCGCCTGCGGCGCTGGACAGGACTGCTCCGAGTGCTATCTTACCGAGGTCGAGTTCTGGTCATAAACCAGCTGATCGCCGCCATGTTGTGGTATCGGCTGGTCACTTTGACCCCTCCCCCGGACTTTTTCACAAGAATCCAGAGATTGTTAGTCGACTTCTTCTGGGACAAAAGATTGCACTGGGTCACTGCCGAGGTTCTGAGTCTCCCGCTTAGGGAGGGTGGTCAGGCGCTAGTGTGCCTACGCACACAGGTGGCGACTTTCCGCCTTCAGACCCTGCAGCGATACCTCTACGTCGAGCCTCCTCCTAGATGGTGTGCCCTGATGACGTATTTCTTCCGTCAGGTGCACGGCCTGAATTATGACGTGCAGCTCCTGTTTATAGAACAGCTGGGCCTCGGTGGCTCCTTGCAGGCGTTGCCCGTCTTTTACCAGGACCTGATCAAAGTCTGGAACGTGGCCGCCTCGCGACGCAGCTCTCCCCCGTCAGGAGTAGCGGCTATCGTCAGAGAGCCGCTGCTCAGGAATCTACCCCTCCGTCCTTTTCAGTGGTTGGCGGAGAGGAGGGCTGTGGCCGCAGGGGTGACCAGGATCGGGGACGTGCTGGGTGGCGGAGGACTGGGCTGGATGCTCCCGCAGGAGTTGGCGCGACGCGCGTCTGTGAGTGTCCAGGTCGCAGCCGATGCCATCCAAGACCTGAGAACGGTTGTGCTCGGACCCGACATTATTTTGGGTCTTGAGGCGGCCCAGGTGCGCGGTGGTCTTCCTTCTGAGCGTTCCCCTGTTCGGACGGAATTCCACATTGGCCCCAAGCCCCGAACCCTCCCTCGGGTGCTGGTGCCCCGCAATATGAGCCGCCTTGGGGACATGCCCTCTGTGCCTTTTGGCACGGCAAAGAGGGGCTTTTTGTACGGACTGCTGCTGCACACCTTCCATTTTCTCGCCCTTGTCTGTCGACCGGACACGCCCTGGCGTGCCTTGTTGCCGTCCGGCGGCGGAGGCCCCCGATGGGAGGCCCTCTACGGAGGTGTCCTCCCCCTTTCTACCGGGGACCTGGGTTGGAGGGTGTTGCATGCAGCAGTCCCTTATAATAAGAGGATGCATAGGTTCACGGACTCTCAGGACACATGCCCTTTTTGCGGTCTTGTGGATTCCGTGGACCATGTATACATAGGGTGTTGTAGGCTGCACTCCCTTTTTAGTTATTTAAAAAACCTTTTATTGATGTTTTGTTTGCACTTCAGCCCCACGCTCCTGATCTATGGGCACCCGGTGCGGAAGGGGGTCGGGAAGGAGGAGGACCTCCTCGTGAACCTGCTCCTGGGCCTGGCCAAGTTGGCCATTAACAGGTCCAGGCAGTGGGCGATCGACGGGGGAGTCCCGCCCGATTGTTTGTCCCTCTTCCGTGGCTACGTTCGCTGCCGGATGTCCCTGGAGAAGGAGCATGTGCTGTCTGCTGGCACTCTCGAGGCCTTCCGTGCTCGGTGGGCACCGCGGGGACTGGGGTGTTTTGTTGACCCCTTTAATCACATTTTGATTTAAAGTTTGTAAGTTTCCTTTAAACTTTGTTCTTGGTTTTACAGCTGACCTGAATTAGGGGCTGTGCCTGATTTATCCCAATTTTGTTGATTTGGTTTTCATTTAAAAGATTATCAAGAGTTCATTTTCTTAACGATCTCGTGGAGGTAATTGTGGATTCAGTTGGTTTCCTGATACTGAGGAGAGAAGGTGTGTGGTGTTGGTGTTGCTTCTCCTCAGTGTTTCAACTGTTTCTGCTGCTGCCTTTGGGGTTGTTGCTTCTGCTGTGTGCTGCTGCTGGACCTGCACTCGAGGGTGTTTGCTGCTGCTGGACCTGCACTGGAGGGTGTTTGCTGCTGCTGCTGCTGCTGCTGGACCTGCCCGTGTGGAGCAAAAGGAGAGAGAGGGAGAGAAGAAGAACAGCTTCTGTTGTTACAGGACAGGAAGGCCAGGACTGTGTCTAAAAACAACATCCTAGGTGGGTGTCCAACGTTACTGTTTGTGTAAGGTGGGGGCAATAAAGGACTGTGTTTTGTAGGGGGAGGCAAGAAGACTGCCAGAGGGGTTGGGGAAGGAAGAGAGGGAGGATGAGTGTGTGTGCTGAAACCATCTTTTTGCCGCCCCTCCCTCAACCCAGCCCTTTTTCCTGGTAAGGCCAGCAGTAGCTGGTGCAGACATCGCCTCCCCCTGCCTGAAGAATATCAGGCCCCCACCCACCGTCCATCCACCATCGAGGACACCCACCTGGACATTTACCTCTTTCCCTCCTGTGCCTCCCTGTCTTTTACTCCTCTCCCTCCTCTCCTCTCCTGCCTAAAAGAGGGGAAGTTGTTTCTACCTCTCTCCCCCACCCCCTTTCCTCTCTAGGGAGGAACACTATGTATATTTTTTTTTTGAAAAAATATATATATAAAAAAAAACAAAATGGCCAATCCTTCCCGGGGTGGGCATTGCTCTGGCCCTAAGGCCAATTCACCATCTCCTGTGGCTGGGCCCTCGAGGGCTAATGTGGAGGCGGTTTTGTCACCGGTGGCAGGGCCTCAAAAAAAGAAAACCTATGCGGGAGTGGCTGCTTCTGCAGCTCCAGCTGCTCCTGCTGCCCTGTCACCATTCCGCCTCCTCACCAGGGCCCTTGGGGTAAAGAGCTATGCTCACCCTGAAATGACAATAGAGGCCTGCGTAAAGGCTATGGCTGGGGTCGTCGGCCCCTCAGCCATTGTCGCGGCCTCTAAAATGTATGGGAAGGCCATCTTCTTGAGGTCCGAGCGGGCGGTGCACCTCGCCCTGCAAAAAGGACTCACTGTGGGCAGGACTTTTCTGGCGGTGGATCCCCTTGAGGCCACCGCCCAGAGAATTATTATTTCGAACGTCCCACCTATTCTATCCAGTGAGCTTCTCCACCCCCACCTTAATAAACTTGGGGAGGTCAGGTCGGGGGTTGCACCAATCCCGCTCGGCCTCAAAGACTCGGCCTTCCGCCACGTGTACTCCTTCCGGCGCCAGGTATTTGTCCGCTTGGCCCAGGAGGAGTGCCTGGAGGGGGCCTTCACTATCAATTTTGAGGGGACCGCCTATTGGGTCTTCTGGACCGTGGAGGGCGTGCGGTGCCATGCTTGTAAGGAGGCGGGGCACGTGAGGAAGAACTGCCCCGCTTCCAAGGCCACGATCCCCACCCAAGCGGCCGCGGCTGGCACCGCCCCTCCTCCCCCCGCCACCACTCCATCTCCCTCCCCGCAAGGGGAAGCGACCCCGGTGGCCAGTGCCATCTCGGCTGCCGGTGAGGCGGGGGGAGAGCCCCCGCGCCGTAAGAAGGCACGGAGGAAGACCCGCAACCTGGAGGCGGCCCCTGAAACGCCCCAAAGCCCCCAAACACCTGCAGGCACCGGCTCGGGGGAAAAAACATCATCCGGCCCCGTCGTCGTGTCCGCGTGTGCTCCCGGGCCCGTGGGCGCTAAGGCGCCGAGTGCTGGGCCCGGCGTCGTCCCTGCGCGTGCTCCCGGGGCCGGCGGGGAAAAGACGCGGGACCCCGAACCGGGGAATCAAACATCCAAAACCCAGAGGGTGGAGTGTCCGGGAGGGCTGGACAAGGAGGAGGGGGCCTCGGAAATGGAGGTCTCCCTAGCCCCCAGCCTGACCCGGAAGAGACGTCACGCTTCAGAGGAGGAAGTGGGTGATGCCCAAACTGAAGAAGTTGGGTGTGTCCCTTCCCCCGATGAAGAGGTGGTGGCGTCTCCACCAAGTAAAATCTCGCCCTGTCCTCTGGGGGAATCCAAAACCCCTGCACCTACTCCGACCACTGTTACCCCCGTCAACCTGCTGCAGTCCCCTGAACAGGGCGCCTCGGGGGTCACTGAAGGCACCTCCCTTGAGGTGGTGCCCGACTCAGGAACCCTCGATACCCCCGAGGTACCTTCTGGCTCGTCGGGGGACTGTAGCTTTCAAAATTTAAAAAATGTTAACGGGTCATTGGGTGGCGGTGAGAAGGAAGGCCTTCCCGCTCCCTCCCAAACCTTAGCACCGGGCGTCCTAGTTTTGGGTCAGGAGCTTGTCCTGAGCTCCCCGGACGACCCGGTGCCGGGAGGAGGGCGGGCATCAGAACTGCCGCTGCCCTCTGACCCAAAACCTTTAGAGGAGACCAGAGAGGACCCCTCTGGCCTTGATCCTGGGGGTGGGATCGAGGTACAGGTGGGGCCAGCTGGCAGCTCCGAATCAGCCCCCGTACTCAATGCGGGGGAGGGGTCAGAAGCTGGAGGCGACGACCTGGAGGAGAACGGGGTGTCCGTGGTGAGCGCTGGAGATTACGCTGCGTCGCTCTCAAGCGAGGCAGTGGATCCCCTGGTGCCCTCCACTGACTCCCCCCTCATCACCCCAAGGGAACTCCGGGACTTTTTGGCGAGTCATCGCGGTCGCCGAGACAGGGTTCAGTTGGCCTTGGACTGGTGGCATTCTTTTCCGCTGGTGTTCTGGTCCACTCGCAAGGCTCTCAAGTCTCCCGAGTTGGATAGGAACCCGCGGCGGAGGGTCCAAACGTTTCTCGCTGGGCTCCTGAAGGAGAGGAAGGACTAAAAAGTCCTCTTCTTCTTTTTAATGACTTAAGGTGAAGGTTTGATGTACCTTTGACAATGAAGACCACTATAGCCAGCCTCAACATCCGCGGCAGCAGGGGCGCACAGCGCAGGTTCCAGAACTTCTCGGTCCTCAGGGACGGGAAGTATGCGTTGTGCTTCCTGTAAGAAACCCATACCGTTCCGGCAGAAAAAGCCACGTGGCTCCTGGAGTAGCGAGGGGGGGGTCTACATGAGTCACCTAGCCACCAATTCTGGCGGGGTGGCTATCTTGTCGGCCCCGCATTTTCAGCCGGAGATCTTGGGGGTCAAGGAGCCGGTGCCAGGCCGGTTGCTGCACCTGACTGTGCGTCTGGGGGGGCGGTGCTTCACTTTGTGAATGTGTACGCTCCCCTAGGCACGCAGCAGCAAGCGAGCTTCTTTGAAGAAGTGTCCACTCATCTCGGCTCCATCGAAGCTGGCGAGTGCATCGTCCTCGGGGGGGATTTCAATTGCACCCTCGGGTCCGGGACTGTCACGGTACCCCGCACTGCACGCGAGGTGTGAGTAAGTTGCGGGACCTGGTCAGGTCCTTCGACTTAGTGGACGTCTGGCGAAATCTCCATCCTGACTCCAGCGTGTTCACCTTTGTGTCACCTGGAGTCGGAGCGTCCAGACTCGACCGCCTTTACGTTTCGAAGGCGTACGTGTCCTGCGTTCCGGCTGCTTCTATACAGCAGGATCCGTGCACGGACCACCGTCTGGTGTGGGCGGAGCTCACTTTGTTCTGCGCTCGGACGGGGTCCGCGTACTGGCATTTTAATAACCTGTTGTTGGAAGACCAGCGGTTCCTGGACTCGTTCCGTCACTTCTGTGCCGGCTGGAGAAGGAAGCGGGGAGGCTTCCCCTCCTTGAGGCTATGGTGGGACATGGGCAAGACTCACGTCTGAGTTTTTTTGTCAAGAGTACGCGAAGGGGTCGACAAAGAGACGCAAATCCAGGGTCGAGGAGTTGGAGAAGGAGGTGCTCGACCTGGAGGCACGTCTCCGTCAGCCCGATGCGGACCCGGCCCTGCGGTCGGTGTACGATGAGAAGAAGGGCGCGCTGCGGGACCTGCAACTGGTCGGGTCTCGGGGCGCATTCGTGAGGTCACGGATCCGGTTCCTCAAGGAGATGGACCGCGGCTCCCCCTTCTTCTACTCACTGGAAAAAAGGCACGGGGTCCGTAAGCAGCTCTTTACGCTGCTGGCCGATGACGGATCCCTTGTCTCGGATCCGGAGGGCATCAGGGCCATCGCCCGAGATTACTACACTGCCCTGTTCTCTCCGGATCCGTCCAGTGAGGAAGCTTGCAGAGTTTTGTGGGAGGACCTGCCGCAGGTCGGCCCGGAGTGCGCCGGAAAGCTCGACTCCCCTATAAGTCTGGGGGAGCTGACTGGCGCACTCGACGGTCTTTCTAGGGGCAAAACCCCGGGACTAGACGGGCTGACCGTGGAGTTCTTCAGGGCGTTCTGGGACGTCTTGGGGAGCGACTTCGCGGGGGTCCTGGGGGAGAGCATTGCTACCGGGGAGATGCCCCTTTCATGGCGCAGGGCCATGATTGCCCTGCTGCCGAAGAAGGGGGATCTCCGCCTTCTTAAAAACTGGCGCCCGGTCTCCCTCCTCAGCACGGACTACAAAATCTTCGCCCGAGCCATGTCTTCTCGGCTCGGCACCGTGTTGGACCACATGATCCACCCTGACCAGTCCTACACCGTCCCGGACCGAACCATTTATGATAACATCCATCTGGTCCGGGACATCATCCACCATTCCCAGAGGGCTGGTCTGTCGAGCGGCTTCCTGTCTCTCGATCAGGAGAAGGCGTTCGACTGGGTGGATCACGAATACTTACTCGGAACTCTGCGAGCTTTCAGGTTCGGGACGCATTTTGTCGTCCGGATCCGACTGCTGTACACCGCCGCGGAGTGTCTAGTGAAGGTTAACGGGTCCCTGACGGCGCCCCTTCGCTTTGGGAGAGGGGTACGTCAGGGCTGCTCCCTGTCCGGCCAGTTGTATTCTATTTGCGTGGAGCCTTTCCTGCGCCTCTTGCGGAGGAGGTTGTCGGGATTGGTTCTGCGCGGGCCGGGCATCGGAGTGGTCCTTTCGGCTTACGCCGATGACTTGCTCCTTATGTTTAGTGACCCGGCTGACCTGCGGAGGATGCGCGAGTGCCAGGAGGTCTACTCTGCCGCTTCTTCTGCCAGGATCAACTGGGGTAAATGTTCTGGACTCCTGGTCGGTCAGTGGCAGATGGATCCCCTACCCGAGGAGCTCAGGCCTTTCACCTGGAGCAGGACCAGCCTCCTCTACCTGGGGGTCCATCTCTGCCCCGCTGAGGAATCCTGGCCGGCAAACTGGCAGGAACTGGAGACGAAAGTCATCGCTCGCCTACGGCGCTGGACAGGACTGCTCCGAGTGCTATCTTACCGAGGTCGAGTTCTGGTCATAAACCAGCTGATCGCCGCCATGTTGTGGTATCGGCTGGTCACTTTGACCCCTCCCCCGGACTTTGTCACAAGAATCCAGAGATTGTTAGTCGACTTCTTCTGGGACAAAAGATTGCACTGGGTCGCTGCCGAGGTTCTGAGTCTCCCGCTTAGGGAGGGTGGTCAGGCGCTAGTGTGCCTACGCACACAGGTGGCGACTTTCCGCCTTCAGACCCTGCAGCGATACCTCTACGTCGAGCCTCCTCCTAGATGGTGTGCCCTGATGACGTATTTCTTCCGTCAGGTGCACGGCCTGAATTATGACGTGCAGCTCCTGTTTATAGAACAGCTGGGCCTCGGTGGCTCCTTGCAGGCGTTGCCCGTCTTTTACCAGGACCTGATCAAAGTCTGGAGAGTGGTCGCCTCGCGATGCAGCTCTCCCCCGTCAGGAGTAGCGGCTATCGTCAGAGAGCCGCTGCTCAGGAATCCGCCCCTCCGTCCTTTTCAGTGGTTGGCGGAGAGGAGGGCTGTGGCCGCAGGGGTGACCAGGATCGGGGACGTGCTGGGTGGCGGAGGACTGGGCTGGATGCTCCCGCAGGAGTTGGCGCGACGCGCGTCTGTGAGTGTCCAGGTCGCAGCCGATGCCATCCAAGACCTGAGAACGGTGCTCGGTCCCGTTATTTTGGGTCTTGAGGTGGCCCAGGTGCGCGGTGGTCTTCCGTCTGAGCGTTCCCCTGTTCGGACGGAATTCCACATTGGTCCCAAGCCCCGAACCCTCCCTCGGGTGCTGGTGCCCCGCAATATGAGCCGCCTCGGGGACATGCCCTCTGTGCCTTTTGGCACGGCAAAGAGGGGCTTTTTGTACGGACTGCTGCTGCACACCTTCCATTTTCTCGCCCTTGTCCGTCGACCGGACACGCCCTGGCGTGCCCTGTTGCCGTCCGGCGGCGGAGGCCCTCGATGGGAGGCCCTCTACGGAGGTGTCCTCCCCCTTTCTATCGCGGACCTGGGTTGGAGGGTGTTGCATGCAGCATTCCCTTATAATAAGAGGATGCATAGGTTCACGGACTCTCAGGACACATGCCCTTTTTGCGGTCTTGTGGAGTCCGTGGACCATGTATACGTAGGGTGTTGTAGACTGCACTCCCTTTTTAGTTATTTGAAAAACCTTTTATTGATGTTTTGTTTGCACTTCAGCCCCACGCTCCTGATCTATGGGCACCCGGTGCGGAAGGGGGTCGGGAAGGAGGAGGACCTCCTCGTGAACCTGCTCCTGGGCCTGGCCAAGTTGGCCATTAACAGGTCCAGGCAGCGGGCGATCGACGGGGGAGTCCCACCCAATTGTTTGTCCCTCTTCCGCGGCTACGTTCGCTGCCGGATGTCCCTGGAGAAGGAGCACGCGGTGTCTGCTGGCACTCTCGAGGCCTTCCGTGCTCGGTGGGCACCGCGGGGACTGGGGTGTTTTGTTGACCCCTTTAATCACATTTTGATTTAAAGTTTGTAAGTTTCCTTTAAACTTTGTTCTTGGTTTTACAGCTGACCTGAATTAGGGGCTGTGCCTGATTTATCCCAATTTTGTTGATTTGGTTTTCATTTAAAAGATTATCAAGAGTTCAAATCTCACAATGGCAAACTATGAAACAATGTCACTTCATCTGAATAGGAACAGATGGAACCGTGTTTGTACTCGAAAGAGTTACAAAAGGTCCCCCCCTTGCATTTCACCCATGGGAATGGGCAGCCATGGGTGCATCAATTACGTGGGACCCTTCTTGGGCACAATGTTCCTTTTACTGATAGATGCCCTTCCATTTGGAGTGGGAGTCAATGAAGTCCGGTCGCCCACGCCGGCTGCCACTATAGGCTGTTTATGCCAGAGTTTTGCAGTGCATGGGTTGCCGGAGGCCCTCGTGTTTGACAACAGGACCGCTTTTACCAGCAGGGTGTTCCACAGGTTCGTGACCCTTAACGGCATTACCCATATCAAAACTTCACCCTATCACCCAGCAGCGAACGTCATGGCTGAGCGGGCAGTCCAAACCTTTAAATCCGGGATGAAAAAGATGGAAGGGGATTCCTTGGCACAGGATTATCCCGGTTCTTTATCGCATACTGGACCACACCACACACAACAATTGGCATTGCCCTTGCAGAACTACTAATGAAGAGACGTCCCTGCACTCGCCTGACGCTTATCCAGCTGAATTTAGAGAGGAGTGTTGAGAAAAGCCAAGAGGCGCAGAAGACCAGTAATGATGGTCATGGTCGCGAAAGAATTTTCACGGTGGGAGACGTGATCCTTGCGAACAACTTGTAGATGGGCCAAATTGGCTGTTAGGTGAGGTGAGTGCAATAACTGGACCCCTCTCCTATGATGTATCGGTAAACAGCCGAATAATTAGAAGACACATGGATGACCTCTGCAAAAGAACACCAGTCCCCCAAGAAGAAATGCAGTCTTCATTTGAATCTGTGCCACATGTGGAGGACAGGTCACATGATTTTGAAGCACCGGTGGGGACTGTGGGATCCAAGGGGGTTGGGGAGACAAACCTGCCAATTTCCACGGAGGAACCTAGTGGACAACTGTCCTCTGAGAAGGAGGTCTCAGAAACACCAGCTGAGGTTGTTGGGCTATGACACTCAATCTGTCAAAGAAGGCCTTCAGAGAGACTTGACCTGTAAATAGTTATTGTGTAAATAGTTAATGTGTTTTAAGCTTGTTAGTTGTACTTTTAAGTAAAGGGGGTGAGATGTGGTAAAGTGAGGTAATCTATCCCTTTAAGAGATTGCAAGTGCACTGATCATGTGACAGCACTGACAAAGCACTGTACAGCATGGGCAACTGGGAACTGTAAGTCTAATTCTAGAGGTTTCTGAGCGAGCACATATGATCTAGTGCTCTGCCCTCTGACTCAATAAACCATTACTGTTTAATCTTACATCAGTCTCACCTCATTATTGATTGCGAGCAGCAATTGATGAGAACATAGGAAGGCATGCAGTTAGAGTTAGGTTGGTCAACAAAATAACTTACCCAAGATGTAAAACATAGATATTCAGTCAAATACATAAACAACACATATGTATTCATAAAATTTATTTTATGGATGTATATTTTTATATGTACACAAACACAAAGTGAATGTAAGTTTTATACAAGTACTGCAGATAAATACTCAAATGTTATAAATGTATGAAATTATCAGTCAGGCTCAGTCGACATGTACAAATGTGTATATAGTTTATGTACAGAGTTAATTTTACTGACATTATCCAAATCCATGTCCCTTTATACCAAAAGGCTGTTATGTCATCAGCAGCATCGTGCATAAAATATTTCCAGAAGCAAGACTGACCAACAAATCTATAAATCGTTAATTTATTAATGGATGATGGCAAGCCTCATAAGGGGGGATTTTTAATTCCTTGGTTATGGCATCTGCAGGACTATTAAAGGGAATAAGATATTTTGAAATGAATACTTTTGTAGATCAAGTAAAGCAGGTGAAGTTGCTTCATGATATGAATTGCTCACTGCAATGCTATGGCAATTAAATTTTGAATGAATGACAGCTATCCTAATATTAATTGGGATAGAATCAATGTAAAAGGCATTGAGGGCACAAAATTTGGATTTTTGTTAGAAGTATTTTTGATCAAAGGGATAATTGTTTAAAACACACACAGCTTTGAAATGTTGCAATCTTATTTGAAAATCAAAAATGTTCTTTATTTTAATTTCAGGTTTTGAACTTTAAATTCTGGACTACATGACCTTGCACAGCCAGTTTTGTGCACGTCAAATCCACCAAAACAGTATTACTTCCTACATTTCCTACCTCAGAGAGGTAAGATGCAACGTTTGAGAGGAAGCTTTGCAAGATTACGTGACCTCCCCACCAACTCTCTCAGAAATGATTCTCCTGTTCCCATGTTAGTTCCCTTTTATCTAGTATTCCCAAGGTTAGTGACAACTTTCCTCTAAAACGATGTTATTCCATATCTGGTTACTTCTGTAATCAGATGGTATGTAATGCTGCATCATCTTTAACAGCAGACCTTCCCTTTTTTGCTATAGCAATGAGCTTTCAATGAGTATGCTCCTTTGAAATAGAACTACATAAGAATCTGAATCCATAATTTATCCTCTAGAAGATTATCAAGTTTAAATCGAGAAAATTATATATTCATCTAGTGATTTTCATGATCTCAGGATATTCCAAAGCACACCATAACCAATGAAGTATATTTTGAAGTGTAAGCACTGTTGTAATGTTTGGAAACATAGCAGCAAATTTGCACACAGCGTTGTCCCACAAGCAGGTATGGCCAAATAATTTGCTTTGATGGTGTTGAGTGAGTTGGCCAGGATGCCAGGTCAACTCCCTGACTTTTCTTCAAATATGGCAGGGTTTCTTTTGCATACACAGCTTATTTGATTCTTCAGTGTTAGCCTAGACTATTGTGCTCATCTCTCTTGAGTGGACATTGACCCCACAGTTTATATGTCTGTGGTAAGTGTTGCTTGCTGTTTATAGTTCTTCAATGGTTCTTATCAGAATATCAAAAGAATGTTCAAGTTTACAACAAAACAACTAAAACAACTTGTATTTGCACAGCATCTTTTAAGTAATAAGACTGAAAAACAAATATTGAAGGTTCTTCACAGAACCATTATAAAGCAAGATTCGGCACTGGACCACATAAGGCATTAGGGCAGATGGCCAAAAGGTTGGTCAAGTTTTAAGAGGCATCTTAAAGAAGGAAAGAGTGGTGAAGTGGGTGAGAGGTTTAGAGAAGGACTTCTAGACTTTAGGGCCTAAAGCTGAAGGCACAGCCACCAATGGGGAAAACAATTAAAATCAGATTTGCTCAAGAGGCTAGAATTAGATGAGTGCAGAAATCATAGGAGGTTGTAGGGCTGGAGGTAATGACAGTGATAGGGAGGGATGAGAAAAAAAAAATGTGATAGAGTTAGATGAAAGGGGTGGGAGGAGGCTCATGTGGAGGATAAACATAAGCATAGATCAATTGGCCTAAATGGGAAAGCTGGAAATGGAAGTCAGAAAATTAGTAACATGAGTGTGGAAGGCAGAGGAAACAATGGCTAAAAAACAGACAACAATGGAGTTTGGAAGTGCTTTATAGTACATGCTTTGATGCAAGGGGTCTGATGAATAAGGCAGAAAAACAGAGGGCACAGATAAACACATGTAAGTATGATCTTATAGCTTTTGTTAAATTATACCTTAAAAAAAAGGGTAGGGATATAGTTCAACATTTTTGGTTACAGGGTTTTACAGATGAGATAGAGTGGGTAATAAAAATGGTATGGGTGCAATTTTGGTTGAAGAAGCGAATGGAGTTGTGAGGCATGCTATAAGGATCTTCAAGTGAGGCCGTAGGAGTTTAACTGAAGACAACTACCCTAATATTAATTGGGATAGAATCAGTGTAAAAGGTATAGTGGGCACAAAATTCTTAAAATGCATTTAAGAGAATCTTTTTAGCCAGTACAAAGCAAGCCCAACAAGAAAACGGTTCAGTTCTGGACTTAGTTGTAGAGAGTGAAGCTGGGCAGGTGGAAGGGGTACTATTGGAAGAGCATGTTGATGTCAGTCATCAGAATTCAGTTAGATTAGTGTAGTTATGGAAAAAGGCACTGTAAAGGAACAGAGGGAACTTGCAGTTCATGTCCACAGATCCATGGGTGTAGCAGCACAAATAGATAAGGTGGTTAAGAAGATATATGGGGTACTTTCCTTTATTAGCTGAGGCATGGAATATAAGAGCAGAGAGGTTAAGTTGGAATTATAAAACACTAATTAGGTCACAGCTAGAGTATTGTGTAGAGTTCTGGTCACTGCATTACAGGGAGGATGTGATCTCACAAGAGAGAGAATACAAAGGAGATTTACACATATGTTGCCAAGACTGGAGAACTTTAGCTCTAAGGAAGGATTGGACAGGCTGGAGTTGTTTTCTTTGGAACATAGGAAGCCAAAGGAAGTTTTAATTGAGATCTACAAAATTATGAGGAACCTGAAAAGATTGAACAGTAGGACCTATTTCCCTTAGCAGAGAGCTCAAAATACAGGGGACGTTGATTTAAAGTAATTACTAAGGGGATGAGAGGAGAGTTGAGGAGAAAGGTTTTCAGCCAGAGGATGGTGCCTAGAACTCACTGCTTGAAAGGTTGTAGATGCAGAAACCCTCATCCCATTTAAAGAGTACTTGGATATACATTTGAAGTGCTGTAACTAATAGGTCCACAGATCCAGAGCTGCAATGTGGCATTAGGCTGGATAGCTCTTTTTTGGCCAGCATAGTCAGGTTAGGCCTAAAGGCCTTCTCTTGTGCTGTAAATTTCTGAGTTTCTATGTTTTTTTTGACACCTCATAATTGCAGTTGGAGAAATGAATCTATAATAAGCAACATAGAGTACATGGATCACAACCCTTTGACAGGAGTAAAAGGGTACTGTTCAGCCTTGTATCAAAGCTAGGTAACCACAAAGTCAATTAGTGAATTAATGGAGCATTGGGCACCAGTGAATTAATTATATAATAGAAAAGTGGGTATGGGTGAATCAATGGAGTAGTGGGCACCAGATAATTATTGGAGCATCAGGGATGAGTGATTGGAGAATTCATAGAGCCACAGACACAACAAATTGACCAGAGTCAAGAATGCTACCACCGAGCCAAGACATCTTAAGGTATGACTTAAGCTATCTATATATAGTACATACATATTAAAATTACGATCCATATGGAATTATTAATTTTCTTCAAGAGGGAAACAGATACCAGCTGATACTGGAGAACCAGGTCAACCATAATATATGACAAATATCTGCACAAGTTGGTAATCTTGACATGTACAACAAAGTTAGGAATGAGTTTCACTTATTCGTGTAGGGAAATATTTATATTGCAGGACTACATGTTAAATATTTTATTTATAACAGCGCACATTTGTGATTTATGAAGCTCAAGAAAATCAGCTGAAATTGGTTTGTATTATTGCACTTCTGGAAATATGATTTCTGTATCTGTAGTAGTTCCCCAAACAATGTCATACTAACTCTAAGTGACTAATGACTTTCACAGGCTGAATGCTGAGACCTTTGCTATTTATATATTTTCAATGACCTTCAGAAGAATATAAGAAGAATATTCAAATTTAGTAACGGTAGCAAACTAATGCAAGAGTGGCCCGTGAAGTTTGGGTAGGTTTTGAAATTTCTCAGAGGAAACGCAGATATGAACATTTTTTTTATAATGAATAATTGATCACCATGGCCTCAAAAGTGGCCAGTCAATATCTGCACATCTTGATGTTTCTAAATAATATGAAAGCAAAAAGCATGATGACAGAATTTGCTACTAAAATAGTGCATAGAACTTTTAAAAAATAAAGTAAACCGAAAACTTAAATTAGACTAAAGATGTATTTTTGACATTAATCACAGGAAGAAAACTAAACCACAGAAACAAACACAAAGCATGTTCATCACAACTTATTGATAATGATGAAAAGGTACTGCTGAACATTGCAGCACAACTAAGTAAATACCAATGAATTAATGGTGCAGCAGGAATTAATGATTAATAAAATCATGGAGAAGAGAGCAAAACAACACAGCAAAAAAATGGAACTGCAGGAATTGGGGTGGTGTGGGTGGGAGTGCAGAGTCCATACGGGGTTAAGGGTTATGGGTAACAGTGAGTGTACAGACCCTACAAACCACTGCAGAAGACAAACAGGACCAATATATCACTAGAGAAGCCAAAGATTTGTCACTCTCTAGTCCTAAAATGCAGGCTGATTACAGGGGAAGACTGAAAGCTGGTAATAGAAAGCATTGAAAATTTTGGTATAAGCACAATTAGTAGGTTTTTAATAATTCATTTAGGGGATGTGGGCATCGCTGCATTCCATGTGGTGTTCAACATGGAGGAGTACTGATTCATCAGCTGAAGGAGAGTGGTACGTGATAATCAGCAGGAGGTTTCCTTGCCCATGTTTGACTTGATGCCATGAGATTTCATGGGGTCTGCAGTCAAAGTTGAGGACTCCCAGGGCAACTCTCTCCCAACTGTATACCACTGTACCGCCACCTCTACCTGGTCTGTCTGTTGGCAGGACAGGACATACCCAGGGATGGTGATTGTGGTGTCTGGGACATGATCTCTAAGGTTGGATCAGGTTAGCAGCCATTTAATGGCTTGATTAGTCAGAGAACAGAAACAAAAAGCTGGCACAAAGGTTTATTCCAGTTAAGAATTCAGCAGCCTTTCAAGTGTTGACTCATGTGTCAAAGATGATGTTTTACATTTGAAGAGCAACCTTCTGCAAGTTCAAACTGCAGATTAAGTGGACACAGTAAAATATTTGAATTCCTAATACAAAACTCACCACTTAGGTTAGAAAACGTGGATGGGTCATAGTTTCTTCCAGTTAAATGCTGACAGACTGAAATCACCATCTTCAACTACAGCACCATCACCATTGACTCTATCCTCCTCCCCAGCCAATGTCTCATGCTGAACTGTACTGCTTGAAACATTGGCATTCTATTGAGTACTGAGCTCAGCCTTTAGACTTATAATTTTGATCATAAAGTTGGCCAATTACCGACATTACTCACATCTGCCTCTACCTAACCCATGCCTTTGTCACCTCTAAGCTAGACTATTTTAGTGTTGGCCTGATCGACCTCCAACACTCCACTCTCAATAAACTTCAACTTATCCACAACTGTGCTGCCAATAGCCTATCCCACATCACAGGGTCAGAGTTAGACAGCATCTGGAATACTGTGTACAGATTTGATCTCCCAATTAAGAAAGGATATAATTGCATTTGAAGCAGTTCAGGGAACATTCACTCAACCGATCCCTGGGATGAAGGAATTATCTTATGAGAAAAGGTTGAGAAGGTTGGGCCTTATCTATTGGAATTTGGAAGAATGAGATGTGATCTTATATAAGACTCTGAGGGGACTTGACAGGGTGGATGCTGAAAGGATATTTCCACTTGTGGTGGAGTCTAGAACTAGGGGACACAGTTTAAAAATTAGTGGTCTCCCATTTAAGCCTGAAATAAGGATATTTTTTTTTCTCAGAGAGCCGTTAGTCTGTGGAATTCTCTTCCTCAGAGAGGAGTGGAGGCTGGGCCATTGAACATATTCAAGACTGAGTTAGATGGAATCTTGATCAACAAGGGAATCAAGGGTTATGGGTGGTTGTGGGGGGACGTTGGGGGATGGTGTCCAACAGGAAAGTCAAGTTGAGGCCACAAGGTTGAGGCCACAATCAAATCAGCCATGATCTTGTTGAATGGTGAGCAGGCTTCAGGGGCCAAATGGCCTACTCCTGCTCTTCATTCTTGTGTTCTTGTAAGGTTGACTTTTCCATCAGCACTGACATACATTCGCTTTTCAATATCTCAAGTTTTAAATTCTCACCCTATTTAAACCCCTTCATGATCTCACTTCTTCGTATTTCAGTAATTTTCTCCAGTGCTACAACCTTCCCCTATCTTCCGTATTTAACTTATTCTTTAACTTATTCCACGTATCTTTTCCCTCTGTTACCGGCAGCCACTGAGACTCTGGAATTCTCTCTCTTAAACCCTCTGCCTCTTCACTTTTCTGTCCTCCTTTAAGAAAATACTTCTTTGACTGAGCTTTTTGTCACTCCTTATATTATCTCCTTCTTTGACCTAGTCCCCACTTATTTTCTTTAGCCCTCTGAACCATTGCAAGGTAACTTGATGCATTCCGGGAGTGGAATGGGAAAAATGATAGTCTTTACAAAATCTCTTGATATTTTGAACTGATTTTTTTAGCACTTGTAAAGATCGTATGAGGCAAAACACAGGACCTAAGAAAAACCAGGAGTAGCCAAAATAAGTATGAAGTGAGAAGCCTGTAGTTTAGTGTTTAGTTTAGCTGTACCTGGAGTGGTACAGCTCGTGAATTCTCTGTTTGTTGAGTGGTAAAGTGGAGCTGCTGCTTCATGTTGTGGGAGTGAAACAGGTTATCCTATTTGGCACTTCAGTACACCTCTCCGGTGATACAAAGGTGCAGTCCCTGGCAGAAGGTTCTGACTGAAGTCAACACAGTCCACTATGAACATGGTCTGGGAATAGATGGTAAGGAAGGTGATGTACCTTGTAGAATCTGGCAAGGTCAGGGAACACAGCAGTACCATTTATCAGGAAGGTGTCTTGACTATTCATAGAAAGGAAAGAAAGAATTGCATTTATACAGCATCCTTCATGGCCACCAGATGTCCTAATGCACTTTATAGCCAATTACATACTTTTCAAGTGCTGTAAAGCAGGAAATGCAGCAACCAATTTGAACTCGGCAATATCTCACAAACAACAATGTGATAATGACTGTTTTTATGATATTGATTGAGCGATAAATATTGGCCAGGGCACCAGCGATAATTCCCCTGTTCTTCTTCAAAATAGTGTCATAGGATTTTTTGCATCCTCCTCAAAGAGCAGACAAGGCCACGGTTTAACATCTCATCAGAGAGATGTTACCTCTCAATGCAGCACACCCTCAGTGGTGCACTGAATTGTCAGCCTGGATTGTTGTGCTCATGGGACAAATGTTGCTTGTCAACCTGCTCCATGTATACTTTTGGCATAAACCAACCTCTCATGTAACCTTCAAGCTTTTTCATTCATGCCTTCATTAACTCTAGACTTGCCTATTTCAACACACTGCTGCCTGATCTCCTATATTCTGTTCTCCATAAACTTGAGGTCATCCAAAACTCTGCTGCCTTTGTCTTAATTTGCAGCATGTCCTGTTCCCCTATCACCCCTGTGCTCGTTGACCTACATTGGCTGCCAGTCAAGCAAGATCTTGATTTTAAAATTCTCATCCTTGCTTTCAAATTCCTCCATGGTCTCGCCCCTCCCTATCCCTGAAATCTCCTCCAGCCCCACACCCACTGAGATATCTGCATGCCTCTAATTCTGGCCTGTTGTGCATCCCCGATTTTAATTGTTCCACCAGTGGTGGCCGCAACTTCAGTTGCCTAGGCCCCAGGCTCTGGAATACTTTCCTTACACCTCGCCATCTCTCTACCTTATTTTCCTCTTTTAAGACACTCCTTAAAATCTACCTCTTTGGCTGACCTTTTAGACATGTGATCTATTGGCCCAGATCTTCCAATCCCAATAGTGGTGAATGCTGAAGATAACATTGGTATTGGAAGTTCTGGGGAGCCGATTTACACCAGAGCCAGGAACTTTGATACCTCAGAAATGGCTCAGTGGGAGCCTTCACTGATGGTCCCATAATCTTGGGCAGTTTGCCCTACACTTCCCCTGGTTTTCATTCTTATTTGCTTAGAGCTGTTCCTAGTAGGTATAAAGCTTGCTCAGGAGCAATGTTCTAAGTAAATCAAGTGGAGTGTCAAAGTATCCAGCACAATGGCAACCCGACACCACTCAACCCCCTCTCCTGATACAGCTCATCCCATCCCTACATTGCTCACCCGCTCCTGAAAGAACTCACCCCAACCTGATACAGCATACTCACCTCCTGATCCAGCTCACCCATCTTCCTGACACAGAGTTGTACCGAACACTGTGCAATCATCTGTGAACATCCTACTTCCCATGCATATCCATATTCTGGTAGGGTAGACATTCAGGCTTCAACTTAACAATGAAAGCTGTGGCACATTGACATGTTCGAAGGGTTGTAAAATAAATGTAACATAACAGTGCTGCATGTTTGCTATAGGCGGAGCTGCAGTTTGGGTCACATATCCATCACTATGTAGATACTCTGTACATAATTTGAAGATTATCTCTATGCTTGCAAGACAAGATGGCACAGAACACAAAGGAACAGACCTGAAATGGAAGAGCAACTTAAAGTACAAGTTTTATGTTCTTTTGTAGGCGATCACCTGGAATATTGTTGTAATTATGAGCAAGGAGGAAGCAGAAGCCACAAATCCTCTCTCAAGCTTCGGGCTAGTACAATCTAAATCTTATATCTGATTTCTATTCACTGCTATGCAGGCATGTCTACAACTACATGCACATCACATACAGTAAATACCTTATAATGGGATCTTTGTTTTGGAGGCAACATTCCAACATTCTGACCCTTTCCTGTCACTGTAGGTCTGGAAGCGCAGTTTGATAGTACCATCAGTAACCCAGAACAATGCAACACTTCGCAGTGCTCTGTATCGTTCTCATCATCGTTTACAACACAAGAACAGTACATCCCCGAGGATGCAGTTTATAAACTTGAGGTAGCACCCAATGTTCTAATTAATTATCTAGTTGTTTTTAAAGCAGCCTAACTGCTTTATTTCATGTTTGAAGTGATGCAGGATTTGACCCTAACAAGGGCTTTCAACCCCATATCCATGTTGTCACTAAGACTGCCCAAATCCACCCCTGCCTCAGTTCTTCTGCTGTTGTTTTTATTCATCCACGGGATGTGGGCTTCGCTGGCTGGGCCAGCCTTTATTGCCCATCCCCAGTTGCCCTTGAGAAGGTTGTGGTGAGCTGCCTTCTTGACCGGCTGGAGTCCATGTGGTGTAGCTACACCCACAGTACTGTTAGAAAGGGGGTTCCAGGATTTTGGCCCAGTCACAGTGATGGAATGGCGAAATATTTCCAAGCTGTTGAAGCCATCATCCAGGTTTTGTTACCTCCAGGCTTGACAACTCTAATGCGCTCCTGGACAGTCTCCCACATTCTACACTCATAAATTTAAGGTCATCCAACATTCTGCTCTCCATGTCCTAACTCACCAAATCCCTTCATCCATCACCCCTGTGCTCACGGACTTACACTGGCTCCCTGAATTAAACAGCCTTGATTTTAAAATTCTCATCCTCATTTTCAAATCCCTCCATGGCCTGGCCTCTCCTCCAGCCCTACAGCCCTCCAAAATATCAAATTTTGGCCCCTTGAACATCTTCAATTTTAATCACCCTACAAGGCCATGCCTTCAGTTGCCCTGGCCCTAAGCTCTGGAATTCACTCCCTAATCCTTTCTGCCTCTCTACATCTCTTTCCACCATTAAGACACTTCTTATAGCCTACCTCTTTGACCAAGATTTTTGTCATCTGCCCTAATGGCACTTATTTTGTGGCTCAGTGTGATATCTCATCTAGTAATGTCTCCATCAACTGTCTTGGGATGTTTTAATTACATTAAAGGAATGTATTTATATCGTTCCTTTAATGTAATTAAAACATCCCAAGACAGTTGATGGAGACATTACTAAATGAGATATCACACTGAGCCACAAAATAAGTGCCATTAGGGCAGATGACAAAAATCTTGGTCAAAGAGGTAGGCTATAAGAAGTGTCTTAATGGTGGAAAGAGATGTAGAGAGGCAGAAAGGATTAGGGAGTGAATTCCAGAGCTTAGGGCCTGGGCAACTGAAGGCATGGCCTTGTAGGGCGATTAAAATTGAAGATGTTCAAGGGGCCAAAATTTGATATTTTGGAGGGCTGTAGGGCTGGAGGAGAGGCCAGGCCATGGAGGGATTTGAAAATGAGGATGAGAATTTTAAAATCAAGGCTGTTTAATTCAGGGAGCCAGTGTAAGTCAGTGAGCACAGGGGTGATGGATGAAGGGATTTGGTGAGTTAGGACATGGAGAGCAGAATGTTGGATGACCTTAAATTTATGAGTGTAGAATGTGGGAGACTGTCCAGGAGCGCATTAGAGTTGTCAAGCCTGGAGGTAACAAAACCTGGATGATGGCTTCAACAGCTTGGAAATATTTCGCCATTCCATCACTGTGACTGGGCCAAAATCCTGGAACTCCCTTTCTAACAGTACTGTGGGTGTAGCTACACCACATGGACTCCAGCCGGTCAAGAAGGCAGCTCACCACAACCTTCTCAAGGGCAACTGGGGATGGGCAATAAAGGCTGACCCAGCCAGCGAAGCCCACATCCCGTGGATGAATAAAAACAACAGCAGAAGAACTGAGGCAGGGGTGGATTTGGGCAGTCTTAGTGACAACATGGATATGGGGTTGAAAGCCCTTGTTAGGGTCAAATCCTGCATCACTTCAAACATGAAATAAAGCAGTTAGGCTGCTTTAAAAACAACTAGATAATTAATTAGAACATTGGGTGCTACCTCAAGTTTATAAACTGCATCCTCGGGGATGTACTGTTCTTGTGTTGTAAACGATGATGAGAACGATACAGAGCACTGCGAAGTGCTGCATTGTTCTGGGTTACTGATGGTACTATCAAACTGCGCTTCCAGACCTACAGTGACAGGAAAGGGTCAGAATGTTGGAATGTTGCCTCCAAAACAAAGATCCCATTATAAGGTATTTACTGTATGTGATGTGCCTGTAGTTGTAGACGTGCCTGCATAGCAGTGAATAGAAATCAGATATGAGTTAGATGATGCTACATTCAAAAACAGTTCCTCTGACATGTCCTCCTTCTTCCTTAACCGAGGGTTTCCACCCACGGTCGTTGACAGGGCCCTCAACCGTGTCCGGCCCATCTCCCGCGCATCCGCCCTCACGCCTTCTCCCTCCCAGAAACATGATAGGGTCCCCCTTGTCCTCACTTATCACCCCACTAGCCTCCGCATTCAAAGGATCATCCTCCACCATTTCCGCCAACTCCAGCATGATGCCACCACCAAACACATCTTTCCTTCACCCCCTTTATCGGCATTCCGTAGGGATCGCTCCCTCCGGGACACCCTGGTCCACTCCTCCATCACCCCCTACTCCTCAACCCCCTCCTATGGCACAACCCCATGCCCACGCAAAAGATGCAACACCTGCCCCTTCACTTCCTCTCTCCTCACCGTCCAAGGACCCAAACACTCCTTTCAAGTGAAGCAGCATTTCACTTGCATTTCCCCCAACTTAGTCTACTGCATTCGTTGCTCCCAATGTGGTCTCCTCTACATTGGAGAGACCAAACGTAAACTGGGCGACCGCTTTGCAGAACACCTGCGGTCTGTCCGCAAGAATGACCCAAACCTCCCTATCGTTTGCCATTTTAACACTCCACCCTGCTCTCTTGCCCATATGTCTGTCCTTGGCTTGCTGCATTGTTCCAGTGAAGCCCAATGCAAACTGGAGGAAGAACACCTCATCTTCCGACTAGGGACTTTACAGCCTTCCGGACTGAATATTGAATTCAACAACTTTAGGTCTTGAGCTCCCTCCCCCATCCCCACCCCCTTTTCTGTTTTCCCCCTTCCTTTTTTTTTTCCAATAAATTATAAAGATTTTCCTTTTCCCACCTATTTCCATTATATATAAAAAAAACCCCACTAGAGCTATACCTTGAGTGCCCTACCATACATTCTTAATTAGCACATTCGTTTAGATAATATCACCAACTTTAACTTTAACACCTATGTGTTCTATTGTACTATTGTCGTTGACATCTTTTGATGATCTGCTTCTATCACTGCTTGTTTGTCCCTACAACTACACCACCCCCACCCCCCCACCTCTCTGTCTCTCTATCTCTCCACCCCCCACACACACACCTTAAACCAGCTTATATTTCAGCTCTTTCCTGGACTCGAACTCAAGTTCTGTCGAAGGGTCATGAGGACTCGAAACGTCAACTCTTTTCTTCTCCGCCGATGCTGCCAGACCTGCTGAGTTTTTCCAGGTAATTCTGTTTTTGATATAAATACAAGTTGTTTTTGTTGTATGACCAAGGAACTTTATCTTGCCCTTTAACAGTAGAATAGAGAATTCTATTTACCTGCTTGCTTACTGCTTCACAGTAACTGGCTATGTAATATGTTGAATCTACAAACACCAAATTCCAGAAAGCTTAAATATTTTTCTTACAATACACACGTGGGTTGAATTTCATCTGCTGCTTTTGCTCCTCCATCCAGCTATTTCAGGAGGAGTTCAGTTACCTCATCAGACATAAACTTTGCCCCCTGTTATGAAAGTATAATAATTTTCATAATATTTTTCGTGAAGTCACGTTCAGGGGCCGAGTGCTGGTGGTGGGCCATTTCCCGGCTGCTCCCGGGCCCGCCTTACGAATGGAGAATCCTGGTCTTGGAGTCAGGTAGACTGCAAGTTTGAAAGTATCAAAAGAAGCTGGTGTAGAAATGTGCTTGAAATGCTAATGAGTAAACCTAGATGCTGTCTCAGCATGTAAGATAGGAAAGGAATCTGCATTTTTAGATAAGTGAAAGGATTGTTTAGATTTCAAAGGGATGTTAGTCTGTTTACAACTAGCCAGGTAAGCAAGACTAAGGAGTGTGTTTATTTTTCACAGAAGTTACTGACAATATTGGCAACATGAAAGATTTTGTTATTATGAGAAAGATACAGTTTCAAAGACACATAGAACAATACAATTTACATATTAAAGAGAGAGAAACATTTACAAAGGAGAATGAAAGGCTGTGAGGAGCGGGCCATGTAAGATCTAACAGGAGTGTATGAAACAGCCTTCAAGAAGCCTCCAGCAATTTGTGCAGAAGTCTGCTATATAAAGTTGGGGAAAGCCATTTGGAATTCCACTGTCAAGAGGGTACTGAATTAACTTGATGGTTTTGTTTTTAAATCTAAAATCTATTTTGGACTGTTGCCTTAAAGGGGTGTGTTATAGTATTAAGTAATTGTAGTCTTATGTATGTGCTTGAATTCTTTTATTTTGTTAATAAATATTTTAATTTTTAAAATCTCTAAAGGTGTTGGTGGACTCATTACTTCTGAACTCAGTGCATGCATCTCATAATAAATACAAATTGCAAAGCTGTTGTGATAGCACAACCAAGTTTCCCCTTTGGATACAGTCCACCTGGTACACATCATCTGCCACTTCATAGTACTGTGGTGTAGGAATGTTATGAGCATAAAACAAAGGATGCCAATCTGAAATTTCAGAGCACTCGGACTATACTGCACCTTGGGTACTGTTTCCAGTTATGTTCAAAGAAGATTCACCAAAAATGATTCAAGAGAAATGGATCAAAATTAGAACAGTTCCCCACTTTGATTGCCCAGTATCAGCATCAAGCACTGCTGAGCCAAATGTGGATAAAGAAGCACTTATTTTGCTCCAACATATTGCCTTAACACCATACCTATAGAAGTACTCTTTATTGCACTAATGCTTTTTTTTTCTTCATCTTGCCTGATCTATCCTCATGGGCTTTCTGAGTGAGATTGTCAATTACTGCTGATTATGGGCAGCTCTGCAGTTTTCTACAGCTTCTCAGGGAATCTAGGGATATGCGAAGTAGGTGGGAAGTAGGAGTTGAGGCATAAGATCAGCCATGATCATATTGAATACCAGCGCAGGTTCAAGCAGTCTTATGGTCTACTCCTGCTTCTATTTCTTATGTTCTTATGATCATAATCAGCATAAACTAGAGTGAGAATTATCAGATCTACGTCAAAATAGCTGACACATAGAGACATTTGTCCCATTAGAACATCAGCACCAAACCTAGGTCTCAAGTATGTAGGGCACTAATCCACAGCCCCAAGAAGTCCGAAATGTGTCTAACTGATGTAGTTAATCAGATTGCTGCACTTCAAAGGGAAATTTGATATTGAGGTTCTGGTTTAATTTTGGCATAAATAGCACTCCACATCTGGCCTTATCCACAGTGGAATGAATCCATTTTTAAGAGAAGGGTAATGAGATTAGACCTGTACCAGGTGCCTCTCTGAATGTCTTATAGTTTGGATAGATTTAAGATATTTATCCAACACCAGTAAACCAATTATAAGAAGCAATCATAATCCCAACTGGGACCAGCTAGTTTGTCACAAATCAAAGATGAAAACCTGGAATCTTTCTGATCTGTGTGACTCAGCTCAACTTTCAACCAAATCAATTATCAACTTCTCAGTCAAAAAATGACTGTGATCCACAGATTGTTTTTTGCTATCATAGATTTCTGCACAAATTGATTAAAACTTTCATTGGTTCCAATTTTAAATTGACTCTGTTAAAAATATATTTTGGATAAATTTGGAGATATGCCACATCCAATTATTTAAAAGGAAACTGCATTTCAATGATTATAGATGACTTACAAAATGTTTTAATAAGAAACTGCTGTATACTACCCAATATCTGTCATTCATTGTTCGACTGCGATAACTTTGAAGTGATACATGATTGAGGGAACTTCATTTCATCCCTGCTGTGCTATCTCAAAGTGCTTGTCCAGGTAATTCCATTCATGAATAAGAATTACTGACAACAGATTTTGCTCTGAATATCATGGATTAGAAATTCACAATATTTACCAGTTTCTCATTTGCTAATTATCTCCCAATTTCTTCATCATTTAATTTTATTTCCAATTGAGTATGCTTCCTTTTCTCCCCCACAATGAACCAGAAACATACAAAATAGAAGCAGGAGTAGGTCATTTGGCTCTTCGAGCCTGCTCCACCATTCAATATGGTTATGGCTGATCCTCTAGCTCAATGCCGTACTCCTGTGCTCTCCCAATACCCCTTGATGCCTGTAAAGTCCAGAGATCTATTTCCTTCTTAAATATATTCAGTAAGGTTACTTCTAACCGACAGAGGAACAAGTGTAGATCTTTCAGCCCTGCAAGCTGGTTCTATCATTCAGTTAAATCATGGTTGATCTGTATCGTCACTCCATCCACCACCTTGGTTCCATATATCTTAATGCCTCTGCCCAACAAAATTCTATCAATCATAGTTTATAGATGTTCAATTGACTCAACAACTTTATGGGGGAAGAGAGTTTCAGATATCCACTATGTTTTATGTGAGGAAAGTGCTCTTGACAAAGTGACCCCCTCCCACAAGAGACCTGGCTTCATGTTTAAGGTGATGCCCTCTTGTTCTGCCTTCCCTCTTTAGGAAATTCCTACTGTCTACCCCACCTCATTCTTTAATCATCGTAAACATCTCAATGAAATCATCACTTAATCGTCTATACCTGAGGAAAAGGCGGAGGAACTGAATAGGTACTTTGCATCAGTCTTCACAGTGGAAGACACGACTGACATCCCCAAAGTTCAAGAGAGTTTGGGGGGGGGGGGGCTGCGAAATGAGTATGGTGACCATTACCAAGGAGAAGGTGCTAGGAAAACTGAAAGGTCTGAAGGTGGATAGATCACCTGGACCAGATGGATTACACCCCAGAGTTCTGAAGGAGATAGCTGAAGAGATAGTAGAGGCGTCAGGAATCACTGGAGTCAGGGAGGGTCCCAGAGGACTGGAAAATCGCTAACGTAACACCCCTGTTTAAGAAGGTAGTGGGGCAAAAGACGGGAAATTACAGGCCGATTAGCCTGACGTCGGTCGTTGGTAAGATTTTAGGGTCCGTTATTAAGGATGAGATTTCGAATACTTGGAAGTGCATCGTAAAATAGGGCAAAGTCAGCATGGTTTCATCAAGGGGATGTCATGCCTGACAAATCTGTTAGAATTCTTTGAGGAGGTAATGAGTAGGTTAGACAAAGGAGAGCCAACGGATGTTATCTACTTGGACTTCAAGAAGGCCTTTGACAAGGTGCCACACAGGAAACTGTTCAGTATGGTAAGAGCCCATGGTGTTAGAGGCAAGGTACTAGCATGGATAGAAGACTGGCTGTCTGGCAGGAGGCAGAGAGTGGGGATAAGGGGGTCCTTCTCAGGATGGTAGCCGGTGACTAGTGGAGTTCTGCAGGGGTCAGTGTTGGGACCACAACTTTTCACTTTGTACATTAATGATCTAGATGAAGGAACTGAGGGCATCCTGGCTAAGTTTGCAGATGATACAAAGATAGGTGGAGGGACAGGTAGTATTGAGGAGGGGGGGGAGGCTGAAGAAGAATTTGGACAGGTTAGGAGAATGGGCAAAGAACTGACAGATGGAATACAATGTGGGGAAGTGTGAGGTCATGCACTTTGGTAGGAAGAATAGAGGCATAGACTATTTTCTAAATAGGGAGAGAATTCAGAAATCTGGAGTGCAAAGGGACTTGGGAGTCCTAGTCCAGGATTCTCTTAAGGTTAACTTGTAGGTTGACGCGGTAGTTGGAAAGGCAAATGCAATGTTGGCATTTATTTCAAGAGGACTAGAATATAAAAGCAGGGATGTGCTGCTGAGGTGTTATAAGGCTCTGGTCAGACCACATTTAGTATATTGGGAGCAATTTTGGGCCCCATATCTCAGGAAGGATGTTCTGGCCCTGGAGAGGGTCCAGAGGAGGTTCACAAGAATGATCCCAGGAATGAAAGGCTTAACATATGAGGAACATTTGAGGACTCTGGGTCTATACTCGATGGAGTTTAGAAGGATGAGGGGGGATCTGATTGGAACTTACAGAATACTGAAAGGCCTGGATAAAGCGGACGTGGGGAAGATGCTTCCAGTAGTAGGAGAGACTAGGACCCAAGAGCACAGCCTCAGAGTAAAGGGAAGACCTTTTGGAACAGAGATGAAGAGAAACTTCTTTAGCCAGAGAGTGGTGAATCTATGGAATTCATTGCCACAGAAGGCTGTGGAGGCCAGGTCATTGAGTGTATTTAAGACCGAGATAGATAGGTTCTTGATTGGTAAGGGGATCAAAGGTTACTGGGAGAAGGCAGGAGAATGGGGTTGAGAAACTTATCAGCCATGATCGAATGGCGGGGCAGACTCGATGGGCCGAATGGCCTAATTTCTGCTCCTATGTCTTATGGTCTTATGGAAATACAAACCTAGTCAATGAACCTTGTACTGCCGATTCAAATTACATTTTATTTTGTTTGGAAGAGTGAGACAACATATATAATCATGACACATGTTAAAATAACCTATCTGATCACATACAAAAACAGAATTACCTGGAAAAACTCAGCAGGTCTGGCAGCATCGGCGGAGAAGAAAAGAGTTGACGTTTCGAGTCCTCATGACCCTTCCACAGAACTTGAGTTCGAGTCCAAGAAAGAGTTGAAATGAGGATCATGAGGACTCGAAACGTCAACTCTTTTCTTCTCCGCCGATGCTGCCAGACCTGCTGAGTTTTTCCAGGTAATTCTGTTTTTGTTTTGGATTTCCAGCATCCGCAGTTTTTTTGTTTTTATATCTGATCACATGTCAGGAATGTTTGAAATCGCGCGTGTTTTTTTTCCTGTTTTCTTCCTTGATAAATCTAATTAGATATTGAATCATATTCTCAAGTTGTTTTTTTCTAGAGTAATTTTCAATATATATTGAGGGAGAGGATTTAATGCCTCACAAGATTCTTTAGTTTCCCTACAGGCATGACATCTAGAAAATGACAGGTCTTCAGCTGAGCTCTTTATTGTATATCTGTGCAATCGCGCGGGACAGAGAACAGAGCAAACTACCACATCAAGCTCTTCTGCTTTCACGCTTGTGCTCATTTTACTTCATCTTGCTGATAATATGTTAACGTTTAACTTTTCCAGTAGAAATATTTACTAATTGTTTCAGGAAGTTAGAAACGTGGTAGCAGTACCAGCGTCGCTCGCCGACCTGTATATGATACAGAGATAACAGATAATCTATTGTGTTTTTTTAAAGCAATAAAACGAGGTCGCTGCTGCAGAAAACTAGGGCAGCAGTTTTTAACCCTTTTCTTCTCCGTCGATGCTGCCAGACCTGCTGAGTTTTTCCAGGTAATTCTGTTTTTGTTTTGGATTTCCAGCATCCGCAGTTTTTTGTTTTTATCTGTAGTAGTTAAAGGTTAATGTGACCGAGAGCTGAGCGGAGGGTCTGTGGACGAATCGGCTATTCCCTCGCAGATAGCTATTTGGGTGCTCGAATTTGGGATGTGCCGCGAGTTTGACTGGCAAAATTCTTTGATGCTGTAGAAATAGTAGATTGCGTCCAAGCAACAGTTCACATTGGCCAAGTACAGGCTCACATGCAGGGCGTTGCGCAGAGGTTCACAGTAACTTTCCGAGATAAAACCATTGGTCGTTAGAGAATACAACAGCAGTCCCGTGTGATAGGGCGTGAAGCAGACCAGGAAGGTGAGCAAATTTGAAAGGATGATTTTAGTGGATTTGTCCGCCCACCTATCCCGGGTCTCGCTGGCTTGAACTCTCAGTCTGCGGATGATCTGCACCGAGCAGAACATCATGAAAAACGCGCATATCAAAAATAGTATTTCCAGAGGGGCAATGAAATTCATTCTCCAGACACCTGGCGAGAGGTAGTAAAAGCAGGAGCTGGACTCGCTGGAGAAATAGATGTAGATGCTTCCTGTGCACACGAAGATCCAGATGCCGGCGCAGATGACCGCGGTTTTCCGCGGGGAGGAGATGGCTCTGCTCAGGAAGGGATGCTTAATGGCCACGTAGCGATCGGCACAGATCAGGGTTATCAGCAGGATGCTGGCGTATGTGTTCACGAAGCACAAGGACTCGAGAAGCTGACAGAACCGCTTGTGCAGAGGCCACTGCGGGCCGACATAGTAAGCGTAGATTTTGAAAGGCAGTGCGAAGAGTAGGAGGATATCTGAGATGATGAGGTTGGTCATGTAGATGGTAGGTTTTGTCCACCCCTTTATTTTACACCAGATTATGCACAATGCCACTCCGTTCAATACGAACCCAATGGAAATCGTCGGCACAGTAAACACAAGCAGCATCACCTGATGTGACTCACTCCATGAGCTGTTGATTGTACAATTCATCCCAGCAAGAAGCCGAGGACAAGTTTTCAAATCATTGAATAATATCACACCGCCCCCTCCCCAACACACACTATGATTTCCGCCCCTTTGGAAGAGTGACTAGACTTTAGAAACCCTTCACTCGTCCATATAGTCTGTACACGCCCAGGAGAGTCTCAAAAGGCGCTATACAAATGCAAAGTTCCTGCTTCTTCCCCGTTCCATATTATTACCGATGAAGAACTGCTGCTGAACCACTCACCACCAAGCCGAACCTTTCTGCCGAGTGTTTCCCAAAGTGTCCCAGTAAATGCACCCTGTCCTCTGAGACAAGGCGAACACCTGTGGCAGATGAGCTCAATGGTGCTGCTCTTACGACCTCCGGATTTACCACGTTTTTTTTAACGGGCGGACAGAGTGGCTGATTTTGGCTCTTTCGAAGAGCCGGAATAGACACGATGGCCCGAAAGGCCTTCTTTTTCTCTGTCGTATGATTCCCAAGAGACACTGACCCGAGAAGCGGATAACAGTTAAAAGATTTGCAAAGAACGAGCCCAAGGTTGACATCAATCAGGCAGAAAGAGAGATGAGTAACCTGACACCTCCTCACTCCAAACAGTCCAATTAGAGGCTGGTTTCCTGTGCAATTTGTAGCATTCGATTATTTCTCTTCCTCTGCCGAGGAGATGACAATTAATGATCTCACAATCAAATCGTCGTATTTTAAAATATTTATGGATTAAAGAGTATTTTATTGTCAATTTGATGTTTCAAACATTTGTACAGTATTTTCCCATGTAAACACCCAATAGAAAATCATTGTGAAAATATTGGAGCCAATAAATTTGTAGGAAACCATTTTAAAAACTCAGGTGGCAATGAAAGCAGAGAGATGGAAAAGGATGGCTGGTCTGATAGGGCTATTTTACACCACCGGCAAAGTCAAATTCCCCTCAAGGGGATTGGTTTTCACGTCCATTTGAGTGCAAATAGGACGGTGGTGTGCTGCAAATTATATTGCGTTCCTAACCACCCGATTTCCGTCAACAACCGGCTTTAGACCGGGCCAGGGAACATGCCCATCCAAAACAAGTGGCTCAGAGTGGGGCAGTGATTGGCCCTACCCCAGTCAGGCATTTTGTCACCCAAAACAGTGGGGAAATTTGCCAAACGAAACAAGTGGGTAGTGCCCAACCCAACACATCCCACCCTGGCAAGATAACCAGAGGCAAGATAACCAGACTTTAGAGGTACTTTAGAGGCAACGTGTGTGCAAATGGTGGGAAACTGAACATGAGGGGAGGCCATGCACTCACTCCACAGTACTAACAGGGAGTACTGGCTGAGTTGGAGAATGTGGAGGCCAGAACTCTAGGAGATGAAGCCATGTAAGCAAAAATCTGGCCTTAAGCAAAATTATTTCCAGGAAATATGAGCTATACACACAGCTGTCACATACCAGGATAGGTTAACCTACATCACCTCATAGACCTTGCTACCACTGCATGCTGTGCAATTATTATTAACCATTGCATTCCTGGCACAAGAAGAGCAGATTACTGACGGAGTTCCTTGAATGTCAGCAGCATTGTTGTTCAATGAGTCTGCTCATTTCATTTGCATGCTATCTGAAAATCAGGACCACCTACAAACTAAAACCTTATTTATCATTATCCTGGCTATGCACATGTAACATTCTGATGATCCACAAACCGCATCTCCTTCATAACGTTTCCCCTTTGTCATGACTGTCATTCGCTTGCAAGACAAGATGGTATCCAACAGGAGGCGGGCAATATGCACCGAGGAAAACCATAGGAATATAGATCTCTGGACACATTCAGCGAGCCTATTCTGCAGATCATCGGAGAAGCGGTCAGGGAGGGAATGGGGATTGCTGAAATTGGAAGCGCCCAACTTCATATAATGCGATGAATGTTCAGCAGTGCAACAAAATCCAACTTACCTATCACCCTGCTCTTTGCTGGCCTTCATTTTCTTCCTTTTTTTCAATGCCTTAATTTTAAAATCTGCATCCTAGACTTCAATTCCTTTATAGCCTTACTCTTTCCTACATCTGCAATGTCTTCCAGCCTCAAGACCCTGCCTTCACTCTCCCCTGTCTAAATGTTGTCAAATACTTCTCCCCCCACCCACTCGGCCCCACCTCTGCTCTGCTACTGAGTGGCTCAGCTTTCAGCCATTCAGAGCTCCACAGTCTGGAATTTTCTTCCTAAACCCGTTTCTCCTGTTGTTGCACCTCCCTCCTTTCTTCAAGAGCCTCTTCAAAGCCTCAGTTGTATTTTCTGCAATTCATTCGTCCCTCTCTTTGGAGAAAGTTCCAAAAGCCAACTGCAAAATGGCTTAAATGTTTAAGGTTACTTTGAGGACGAGGTGAAAATCAAGTTTGATGTTGAGCAGCAAGACGGATATCCAATTGTACGCTGAGTTTTTTTGTTTGACGAGATTCCAGAGGCTGTCAATGCGGTTACCTAGTTTCAGTTATTATTCTCTCCATCTGCAATCGGTTTACAGCAAATAATTATACCCCCACCCCCAGTGAACATTTTTTTTAAATTTTGCGGCTACACAATTAGCATTTTTGCAAATAATTTCTTGCCATCATAATCGGAAAGATTTCAATGTGTGTTAATTCACTATTGTGGCTGAAGAACAGTTTCCACGGTATCTTCATTGCGGCAAAGCATGGAAACTAATGCCACTGACCCCTTTCAAATACGTGTGCAGCAGTGTTCACCGAATCCAGCCCATAGTTGCGTCCCTATAGTGGTTAGATAGAGCTGCGGTAACCTGCTTATTTGTGGCACTTTATGTCAGGTCGTTACATTAAGTTAGTAAGTCTTTGAAGAAATCGGAGTTGCAAAAAGCAATGGGCATATTTATGTTCATCATGTAACCTTTGCCAAGTATACATAATCTGCATTTCTCTAACTGATATTCCAATAAAATCAGTCCTCCAGATCGGTGAGAAGAAACGAAGACTTGTAATTAGATATCGCCGTTAACACCCCGCCATGTTTCATTGGAACACAATCAAACAAAAATTGACCTTGTGTCACATAAAGTGATATTCCAGCAGATGAAGGGTGTTGGTTTTAAGAAGCGCCTTAAAGGAGGACAGAGAAGTGGAGGGATTTTTAGTGAGGGAATTCCAGAGCTGAGGTCCTCCTAGCACAGCCATCAATGATGAAGCAATTAAAATTGGCAATGTGCAAAAAATAACAAAGAAAAGACAGCACAGGAACAGGCCCTTTGTCCCTCCAAGCATGTGCCGATCATATTGCCTGTCAAACTAAAACATTTTGCACTTCCTAGTCCGTATCCCTCTATTCCCATCCTATTCATGTATTTGTCAAGCTGCTTCTTAAACACCACTATCGTACCTGCTTCCACCACCTCCTCTAGCAGCAAATTCCAGACACTTACTACCCTCTGTGTAAAAAACTTGCCCCGCACATCTCCTGTAAAGTTTTCTCCTCTCACCTTAAATCTATGCCCCCTAGTAATTGACTCTTCCACCCTGGGAAAAAGCTTCTGACTATCTACTCTGTCCATGCCACTCATAATTTTGTAAACATCTATCAAGTCGCCCCTCAATCTCCGTCGCTCTAGTGAGAACAATTCAAGTTTCTCCAACCCCTCCTCATAGCTAATAACCTTCAGACCAGGCAGCATCCTGGTAAACCTCCTCTGCACCCTCTCCAATGCCTCCATATCCTTCTGGTAATGAGGTGACCAGAATTGCATGCAATATTCCAAGTGTGGTCGAACCAAGGTTCTATACAGTTGCAGCATGACTTCCCAGCTTTTATATTCAATACCCCTGCCGATGAAGGCAAGCATGCCATATGCCTTCCTGACTACCTTATCCACCTGTGTTGCCACTTTCAGTGACCTCTGGACCTGTACACTCAGATCCCTCTGCCCGTCGATGCACTTAAGGGTTCTGCCATTTACTGTATAATTCCTACCTATATTAGACCTTCCAAAATGCATTAGCTCGCATTTGTCCAGATTAAACTCCATCTGCCATTTCTCCGCCCAAATCTCCAACTGATCTATATCCAGTTGTATCCTTTGACAATTCTCCTCACCATCTGCAACTCCTCCAACCTTAGTGTCGTCTGCAAACTTAGCCCAGTTACATTTTCCTCCAAATCATTTACGTATACTACAAACAGCAAATGTCACAGCACTGATCCCTGCAGAACACCACTAGTCACAGCTTTCCATTCAGAAAAGCACCCTTCCACTGCTACCCTCTGTCTTCTATGACCAAGCCAATTCTGTATCCATCTTGCCAGCTCACCTCTGATCCCGTGCGACTTTACCTTCTGTACCAGTCTGCCATGAGGGACCTTGTCAAAGGCCTTAATGAAATCCATGTAGATAACATCCACTGCCCTTCCATCATTGATCATCTTTGTCACTTCCTTGAAAAACTCAATCAAGTTAGTGAGACACGACCTCCCCTTCACAAAACCATGCTGACTCTCACTAATACACCCATTTGCTTCCAAACAGTAGTCAATCCTGTCACAAAGAATCTTCTCCAATAATTTCCCTACCACTGATGTAAGGCTCACCGGCCTGTAATTTCCTGGATTATCCCTGCTACCCTTCTTAAACAATGGAACAACATTGGCCATTCTCCAGTCTTCTGGGACCTCACCCATAGCCAGTGAGGATACAAAGATTTCTGTCAAGGCCCCAGTGATCTCCTCCCTTGCCTCCCTCAATACTCTGGGGTAGATCCCATCTGGCCCTGGGGACTTATCCACCTTAATATTCTTCAAGATGCCTAACACCTTTTTCTTGATCTCAACATGATCCAGGCTATCTACACACTCTTTCCTAGACAAATCGATCGCTAAGTCCTTCTCTTTGGTGAATACTGATGAGAAGTACTCATTTAGTTTCTCCCCCATTTCTTCTGGCTCCACACACAGATTCCCACCTCTGTCCCTGAGTGGGACTACCCTTTCCCTGGCTACCCTCTTGCTTTTTAAATATGTATAAAAGGCCTTGGAATTTTCCTTAATCCTGGTTGCCAATGACTTTTCGTGACTCCTTTTAGCCCTCCTGACTCCTTGCTTAAGTTTCTTCCTACTTGCTTTATATTCTCCATGGGCTTTATCTGTTCCCAGCCTTCTAGCCCTTACAAGTACTTCCCTTTTCTTTTTGACTAATCTCACAATATCCTTCGTAATCCAAGGTTCCTGAAACTTGCCATACTTATCCTTCATCCTAGCAGGAACATGCCGGTCCTGAATTCTTATCAACTGACGTTTGAAAGCCCCCCACATGTCAGTTGTTGATTGGCCCTCAAACATCTGCCTCCAGTCTAGATTCCTCAGTTCCTGCCTAATATTGTTATAATTAGCCTTCCCCCAATTAAGCACCTTAACCCGAGGACTCCTGTTATCCTTATCCACCAGTATCTTGAAACTTGCTGAATTATGGTCACTTTTCCCAAAATGCTCCCCTACTGAAACTTCGACCACCTGACTGGGTTCATTCCCTAATACCAGGTCCAGTATTGCCCCTTCCCTAGTTGGACTATCTACATATTGTCTCAGGAAGCCCTCCTGGATGCATCTTACAAATTCTGCACCATCCAAACCCCTAGCACTAAGTGATTCCCAGTCAATATAGGGAAAGTAAAAATCACCCAACACAACAACCCTATTGATTTTACATCTTTCCAAAATCTGCCTACATAACTGTTCCTCGATCTCCCGCCGGCATTAGTCGTCTCAATTTCTCTGCTCCTCTCACCCATTCTAATCTCTCTCTCTCTGAACTTACTGCACTCCATTCGCTCAGGTCCAACCCTGATATTGTCATCAAACCTGCTGACAAGGGTGGTGCTGTTGTTGTCTGGTGCACTGACCTCTACCTCACGGAGGCTGAGCGTCAACTCGCAGACACTTCCTCCTACCTCTCCCTGGACCATGACCCCACCACTGAACATCAAGCCATTGTTTCCAGGACTGCCACTGACCTCATCTCCTCTGGGGATCTTCCTCCCACAGCTTCCAACCTGATAGTTGCCCAACCTCGGACGGCCCGCTTCTATCTCCTACCCAAAATCCACAAACAGAACTGCCCCGGTAGACCGATCGTCTCAGCTTGCTCCTGCCCCACAGAACTCATTTGTCGTTATCTTGACTCCCATCTCTCTCCCCTTGTCCAGTCCCTTCCCACCTACATCCGTGATTCCTCTGACACCTTTCGTCACATCAACAATTTCCAGTTCCCTGGCCCCAACCGTTTCCTCTTCACCATGGACGTCCAATTCCTCTACACCTCCATCCCCCACCAGGATGGTCTGAGGGCCCTTAGCTTCTTCCTCGAACAGAGGCCTGAACAATCCCCATCCACCACTACTCTCCTCCATCTGGCTGAACTTGTTCTCACACTGAACAATTTCTCCTTCAACTCCTCTCACTTCCTCCAAATAAAAGGTGTAGCTATGGGTACCCGCATGGGCCCCAGCTATGCCTGTCTCTTTATGGGGTACGTGGAATATTCCTTGTTCCAGTCCTACTCCGGTCCCCTTCCACAACTGTTTCTCCGGTACATCAATGATTACTTCGGTGCTGCTTCATGCTCTCGGCGGGACTTGGAAAAATTTATTAATTTTGCTTCCAATCTCCACCCCTCCATCATTTTCACGTGGTCCATCTCTGACACTTCCCTTCCCTTCCTTGACCTCTCTGTCTCAATCTCTGGTGATAGACTGTCCACCAATATCCATTACAAACCCACCGACTCCCACAGCTACCTCGACTACAGCTCCTCACACCCCGCCTCCTGTAAGGACTCCATCCCATTCTCTCAGTTCCTTCGCCTCCGTCGCATCTGTTCCAATGATGCTACCTTCAAAAACAGTTCCTCTGACATGTCCTCCTTTTTCCTTAGCCGAGGTTTTCCACCTACGGTCGTTGACAGGGCCCTCAACCGTGTCCGGCCCATCTCCCGCGCATCTGCCCTCATGCCTTCTCCTCCCTCCCAGAAACATGATAGGGTCACCCTTGTCCTCACTTATCACCCCACCAGCCTCCGCATTCAAGGGATCATCCTCCGCCATTTCTGCCAACTCCAGCATGATGCCACCACCATACACATCTTCCCTTCACCCCCACTATCGGCATTCCGTAGGGATTGCTCCCTCTGGGACACCCTGGTCCACTCCTCCATCACCCCCTACTCCTCAACCCCCTCCTATGGCACCACCCCATGCCCACGCAAAAGATGCAACGCCTGCCCCTTCACTTCCTCTCTCCTCACTGTCCAAGGGCCCAAACACTCTTTTCAAGTGAAGCAGCATTTCACTTGCATCTCCCCCAACTTAGTCTACTGCATTCGTTGCTCCCAATGTGGTCTCCTCTACATTGGAGAGACCAAACGTAAACTGGGCGACCGCTTTGCAGAACACCTGCGGTCTGTCCGCAAGAATGACCCAAACCTCCCTGTCGTTTGCCATTTTAACACTCCACCCTGCTCTCTTGCCCACATGTCTGTCCTTGGCTTGCTGCATTGTTCCAGTGAAGCCCAACGCAAACTGGAGGAACAACACCTCATCTTCCAACTAGGCACTTTACAGCCTTCCGGACTGAATATTGAATTCAACAACTTTAGGTCTTGAGCTCCCCCCTCCATCCCCACCTCCTTTCTGTTTCCCCCTTCCTTTTGTTTTTTTCCAATAAATTATATAGATTTTTCTTTTACCACCTATCACCATTATTTTTAAATATTTTAAATCTTTTATGCTCCCCCCACCCCCACTAGAGCTGCACCTTGAGTGCCCTACTATCCATTCTTAATTAGCACATTCGTTTAGATAGTATCACCAACTTTAACACCTATGCGTTCTTTTGTCCTGTTGTTTATGAAATCTTTTGATGATCTGCTTGTTTCACTGCTTTTGCCTACAACCACACCACCCCCCTCCACTTCTCTCTCTCTCTCTCTCTCTCTCTCCCCCCCACCCCCCCACCCCACCCACCCCCCAACACCTTAAACCAGCCTATATTTCAACTCTTTCTTGGACTCGAACTCAAGTTCTGTCGAAGGGTCATGTGGACTCGAAACGTCAACTCTTTTCTTCTCCGCCGATGCTGCCAGACCTGCTGAGTTTTTCCAGGTAATTCTGTTTTTGTTATTGCTGGGAAGCATCTCTGGCCAATTGATTAGCTTTTTACATGTGGATCATAAAATATTGGGCAAAGATATAGAGGTTGTAGAGATTCTGATGACTATATTGTGCTAAGTAATGAACTAGGAACAAAGACATGGGAAATTATTAGAGCCAAGTTTATGGACAAGTTTGTGACTTTTTTTATTGTGTTAAATGTTTTTTTTTCGTAATTAATGATCAGGATTTGCCATGTCAGCTGTATCTCATTTTTCTTGCTGGAACATAATTAGATTGAACATATTTCTGACAGAATACAATTATGTAGTTTTATTTGCAGAGTGTGGTTGGAAAGAAAATTGAAAATAGGGAAGAAGATTTAACAAAAAATGACTTGTTATACACTGAATAATGGAATTAGAAAACAACCAAAGTCATCAACTTAGAAAAATAACCCATCAATGCTATTAATAGTCCCACAACACTCAATGCACTTTTACAGCCAGTGATAGTACAGCTTGCTTTCTAAAATATCAATTAACCCCAAAGTAACCACTTCTGAAAGTATGTTCTACAGGACTGATTTTCTGATTAACTCTAAAGCCTGCATCCAAAGCGCGCACAGCTGCAGCCAAATTTCTGCTAGGCTTGCCCAACATGCAAAGGCAAAAAGTAGCACTCATATGTTTGCAATCATGTAGATAAAAATTGTTTGTCTATTCTCTATTGCTTGAAGTTTGTGAATTTGGGACTTAAATCTTGTGGCTTTATGCTCATAGTCTAAGCAAAAAAGCTTGCTTACTTCAATTGTACCTTTACCTTTGCAGTTGCTTATTCTGCTCTTCTAGAGAAATGCAGCATTACTCTATTCCTAATTCAACATAGAAAACCTGTTTATGCCATTTAGAGTTACAGCTACTTATCAATGATTAGAATGGAACTAGAAAGCCGACAGTGGTATATTTTGAACTTTTAAAATTGGTGTTGTATTTGCATTGCATTTTCCATGTAAGGTTATTGAATATTTTTCTATCAAGCAATTAGCTTTTATGGATTTTAGAAAAGTAAAGTGTGATTGTGTAGCAAATTTGAAGAAGAGTTATAGAGTTGCAAGAATGGAACTCAGCAGGAAATGTAGATGCAGGGGTGCAGAAACTCCTTTATGTTTGCACCATGCTGGCATTAGTAATTGTTAAAGGCTGTGTCAACACTGAAAAGCTGCTCTGGTAGATAACAAAACAAAAACAAAAATACCTGGAAAAACTCAGCAGGTCTGACAGCATCTGCGGAGAGGAACACAGTTAACGTTTCGAGTCTGTATGACTCTTCAACAGAACTAAGGAAAAATAGAAAAGAGGTGAAACATAAGCTGGGGGCTGGGACACGTAGTTCTGGATAGAGAGCCAGTGATAGGTGGAGATAAGCAAAAGATGTCATTGACAAAAGGACAAAGAGGTTTTGAAGCTGGTGATATTATCTAAGGAATGTGATAACAAAGGTACAGATAACCCTAGTGGGGGCAGGGTGGGGGGAGTGGATCGAAATAGGCTAAAAGGCAGAGATAAAACAATGGATGGAAGTACATTTAAAAATAATGGAAAAAGGTGGGAAAAGAAAAATGTATATAAATTATTGGAAAAAAGGGGGTGGGGATGGAGGAGAGAGTTCATAATCTAAAATTGTTGAACTCAATATTCAGTCCGGAAGGCTGTAAAGTACCTAGCTGGAAGATGAGGTGCTGTTCCTCCAGTTTGCGTTGAGCTTCACTGGAACAAAGCAGCAGGCCAAGGACGGACGTGTGGCCATGAGATCAGGGTGGAGTGTTGAAATGGCAATCAACATGGAGGTCTGGGTCATGCTTGTGGACAGACCGAAGGTGTTCCACAAAGCGGTCACCCAGTCTGCGTTTGGTCTCTCCAATGTAAAGGAAACCGCATTGGGAGCAGTGAATGCAGTAAATTAAGGGAAGTGCAAGTGAAATGCTGATTCACTTGAAAGGAATGTTTGGGTCCTTGGATGGTGATGAGAAGGGAAGTAAAGGGGCAGGTGTTGCACCTTCTGCGGTTGCATGGGAAGGTGCAGTGGTAGTGGATTGCGGTGTAAGGGGTGATGGAGGAGTGGACCAGGGTGTCCCGGAGGGAATGATTCCTGCGGAATGTCGCCGGGGGGGGGGTGAAAGGAATATGTGTTTGGTGGTGGAATCATGCTGGAGTTGGCGGAAATGGCGGAGGATGATCCTTTGAATGCAGAGGCTGGTGGGGTGATAAGTGAGGACAGGGGGACCCTATCATGATTCTGGGAGGGAGAGGAAGGTGTGAGGGCGGATGCGCGGGAGATGGGTCGGAAATGGTTGAGGGCCCTGTCAACCACCGTGGGTGGAAAACATCGGGTTAAGGAAGAAGGAAGACATGTCAGAGGAATTGTTTTTGAAAGTGACATCATCTGAATAGATGCGACGGAGGCGAAGAAACTGAGAGAATGGGATGGACCCATTACAGGAAGCGGGGTGTGAGGAGCTGTAGTCAAGGTAGCTGTGGGAGTCGGTAGTCTTGTAATGAATATTGCTGGACAGTCTATCACCAGAAATTGAGACAGAGAGGTCAAGGAAGGGAAAGGAAGTGTCAGAGAAGGACCATGTGAAAATGATGGAGGGGTGAAAATTGGAAGCAAAATTAATAAATTTTTCAGGTCCAGACGAGAACATGAAGCAGCACCAAAGCAATCAATGATGTACCGGAGAAAGAATTGTGGGAGAGGGTTGGAGTAGGACTGGAACAAGGAATGTTCCACATACCCTATAAAGAGACAGGCATAGCTGGGGCCCATGCGGGCACCCATAGCCACACCTTTTATTTGGAGTAAGTGAGAGGCGTTTAAGGGGAAATTGTTCAGTGTGAGAACAAGTTCTGCCAGATGGAGGAGAGTAGTGGTGGTTGGGGATTGTTCGGGCCTCTGTTCGAGGAGGAAACAGAGAGTGATCAGACCATCCTGTTGGAGGATGGAGGTGTAGAGGGATTGGACGTCCATAGTGAAGAGGAGGCTGTTGGGGCCAGGGAACTGGAAATTGTTGATATGATGTAGGGTTTTAGAGGAATCTGTGAGGTAGAGGTCAGTGCACCAGACAACAACAGCACCACCCTTGTCAGCAGGTTTGATGACAATGTCAGGGTTGGATCTGAGAGAACGGAGTGCAGCAAGTTCAGAGAGAGACAGGCTAGAGTGGGTGAGAGGAGCAGAGAAATTGAGACGACTGATGTCATGCCGACAGTTCTCAATGAAAAGATCAAGAGAAGGTAAGAATCCAGAGGGAGGGTTCCAGGTCGAGGGAGAATATTTGAGGTGGGTAAAAGGATCCGTTGAATGGGGAGAAGTCCAGGAGAAGTATATGTCAGGTCAAATCCTTCATCATTTCCAATTGAAGCAATGCATAGCAGGATATTATTGGCCTTCATGCTGTATGGCTTCCCATTGGAATCTCCAGGATTGTGTCAGTATCATTCAATGAGATCTCCCAGATAGAATCCAACTGCAGGAGCTCAACTCCAGTGGACAACCTAAGGGCTGTGTGCTTTTCATGTATTAAATGAACAGGTAACCCAGTTCATCCATTCCAGTTCAACTCCAGAACTTGAGTACATAGTCTTGGCTGACAATTCAGTGCACTACTGAAGGAGTACTGCCTTGTCAAGGTGACATCTTCAGAGGCCCATCCTCCCTTTTTAGTTTGGAATGAAAGATCCAGAGACACCTTTTCAAAAGATTTGTTTTCCCAATATCCTGACCAACATTAATTCCTCAAGCAATACCAGTGAAACAGATTAACTGGCTATTCATCTTATTTCTGTTTGTAAGACGTTAATGGACAGGAGGAAATTACTAATGCAGGTGCAGGACTTAAGGGAATGTAGCAGCTACTTAGATGCAAGAATACATTCAAAGGTCAGTAGCTGAATGGAGAGTGCAAAAAGTAACTGGATGGCAAAAAAACCATGCGTCAGTTCTAATTGATGTCATCCTTCCATCTATTGTAAGATGGCAGACATGTAGCCAATCAAATTTGTTCGGAATGAGGTAGCTTCATATGGTGCACTTTTGCTGATGGCTGAAAAGACCAAACGATGAGGGGCAGGTTCTGCCACAAGTGCCAGCTTTGAAGTGGTTATTAGGTTGTGAGTTTTTGTTTTCGCTATTGGTGCCTGTTGCCAAGCAGCTGATCATCATAGTGGCATACACTGGTCCACAGGTGATGAAATCATTTCCCTCTGTCATCAGCTAGTATCTCCCAGGTGCAGAAATTGATTTTTAGGGCCTTCATGTCATGCTTGCTAGCAACCTTGAACTGGAGCTTTGGGGGCCCTACTGGTTTTCTGGATCTGGTTACCTCACCATATGGAAAATGTTTGGGTATACTTCCACCTTCCAGCCTGCAAATGTGCCTGAGCCAGCAAAGTTGCCTCTACTTGATGAGTGCCAAATACTTGGGAGATTTGCCTTTGAGAGGACTGCCACATTGATGGTTTTGTCCTTCCAGAAGGCGACCAGTGAAGATGAAAGTTGCTGAGCTTCCTTTCTTGATATCTGTAAGTCATCCATGTTTCGCAACCATACAAGGTACTGAGAACAGAGGCCACATAAACCAGCATCTTTGTTCAAAGAGTCAGCTTGATGGTTATTCTATGTATATTTTGTGAGTCGACCAAAGCTGTTTACTGCATTTCCTGTGTGTGTGTCAAGTTCTGCACTAAGACATAGATTGTCTGTCACCATGGACACAAGGTAGCAGAATTTGCTAACTACTTCCAGCAGGGTGTTTTGTAGAGTGACCAAAGGCAGAAATGTGAAACCCTTTGCCATATCCACAGTTTACTTGATACTTATAATCTGGGAGAACAGGTTACAGGCATGAGAGAGACAATCCATGAGCCTTTGTAACTGAGTTTCCATGTGAGCAGCTAGCGCAGCATCATCAGCATTGTGGAGTTCTCTGATCAAGATGTGCTGTATTTTTGTCTTCACTTATCTAGACAGACTGAAAGTATGTAGGTCAGTAGTAAAGTACTTTAAATGTACTGTAAATGCACTTGTTGACCAAGTACCACTTTGTGACATACAGTTATATCTTCCTACCTAGTAAGTGGCAATGTTGGTCTTTCCTTGACAATCTCCTAAAAGTCTGTTATCTTCTGCCATACACATTCAAAGGTATTGTAAACAAAAACAGAATTACCTGGAAAAACTCAGCAGGTCTGGCAGCATCGGCGGAGAAGAAAAGAGTTGACGTTTCGAGTCCTCATGACCCTTCGACAGAACTTGAGTTCGAGTCCAGGAAAGAGCTGAAATATAAGCTGGTTTAAGGTGTGTGTGTGGGGGGCGGAGAGATAGAGAGACAGAGAGGTGGAGGGGGTTGGTGTGGTTGTAGCGACAAACAAGCAGTGATAGAAGCAGAATATCAAAAGATGTCAACAACAATAGTACAATAGAACACATAGGTGTTAAAGATAAAGTTGGTGATATTATCTAAACGAATGTGCTAATTAAGAATGGATGGTAGGGCACTCAAGGTATAGCTCTAGTGGGTTTTTTTTTTTATTTTATATAATGGAAATAGGTGGGAAAAGGAAAATCTTTATAATTTATTGGGAAAAAAAAGAGAAGGGGGAAACAGAAAGGGGGTGGGGATGGGGGAGGGGACTCACGACCTAAAGTTGTTGAATTCAATATTCAGTCCGGAAGGCTGTAAAGTCCCTAGTCGGAAGATGAGGTGTTGTTCCTCCAGTTTGCGTTGGGCTTCACTGGAACAATGCAGCAAGCCAAGGACAGACATGTGGGCAAGAGAGCAGGGTGGAGTGTTAAAATGGCAAGCGACAGGGAGGTTTGGGTCATTCTTGCGGACAGACCGCAGGTGTTCTGCAAAGCGGTCGCCCAGTTTACGTTTGGTCTCTCCAATGTAGAGGAGACCACATTGGGAGCAACGAATGCAGTAGACTAAGTTGGGGGAAATGCAAGTGAAATGCTGCTTCACTTGAAAGGAGTGTTTGGGTCCTTGGACGGTGAGGAGAGAGGAAGTGAAGGGGCAGGTGTTGCATCTTTTGCGTGGGCAAGGGGTTGTGCCATAGGAGGGGGTTGAGGAGTAGGGGGTGATGGAGGAGTGGACCAGGGTGTCCCGGAGGGAGCGATCCCTACGGAATGCCGATAAGGGGGGTGAAGGGAAGATGTGTTTGGTAGTGGCATCATGCTGGAGTTGGCGGAAATGGCGGAGGATGATCCTTTGAATGCGGAGGCTGGTGGGGTGATAAGTGAGGACAAGGGGGACCCTATCATGTTTCTGGGAGGGAGGAGAAGGAGTGAGGGCGGATGCGCGGGAGATGGGCCGGACACGGTTGAGGGCCCTGTCAACGACCGTGGGTGGAAAACCTCGGTTAAGGAAGAAGGAGGACATGTCAGAGGAACTGTTTTTGAATGTAGCATCATCGGAACAGATGCGACGGAGGCGAAGGAACTGAGAGAATGGGATGGAGTCCTTACAGGAAGTGGGGTGTGAGGAGCTGTAGTCGAGATAGCTGTGGGTGTCGGTGGGTTTGTAATGGATATTGGTGGACAGTCTATCACCAGAGATTGAGACAGAGAGGTCAAGGAAGGGAAGGGAAGTGTCAGAGATGGACCACGTGAAAATGATGGAGGGGTGGAGATTGGAAGCAAAATTAATAAATTTTTCCAAGTCCTGACGAGAGCATGAAGCAGCACCGAAATAATCATCGATGTACCGGAGAAAGAGTTGTGGAAGGGGGCCGGAGTAGGACTGCAACAAGGAATGTTCCACATACCCCATAAAGAGACAGGCATAGCTGGGGCCACCCACAGCTATCTCGACTACAGCTCCTCACACCCCACTTCCTGTAAGGACTCCATCCCATTCTCTCAGTTCCTTCGCCTCCGTCGCATCTGTTCCGATGATGCTACATTCAAAAACAGTTCCTCTGACATGTCCTCCTTCTTCCTTAACCGAGGTTTTCCACCCACGGTCGTTGACAGGGCCCTCAACCGTGTCCGGCCCATCTCCCGCGCATCCGCCCTCACTCCTTCTCCTCCCTCCCAGAAACATGATAGGGTCCCCCTTGTCCTCACTTATCACCCCACCAGCCTCCGCATTCAAAGGATCATCCTCCGCCATTTCCGCCAACTCCAGCATGATGCCACTACCAAACACATCTTCCCTTCACCCCCCTTATCGGCATTCCGTAGGGATCGCTCCCTCCGGGACACCCTGGTCCACTCCTCCATCACCCCCTACTCCTCAACCCCCTCCTATGGCACAACCCCTTGCCCACGCAAAAGATGCAACACCTGCCCCTTCACTTCCTCTCTCCTCACCGTCCAAGGACCCAAACACTCCTTTCAAGTGAAGCAGCATTTCACTTGCATTTCCCCCAACTTAGTCTACTGCATTCGTTGCTCCCAATGTGGTCTCCTCTACATTGGAGAGACCAAACGTAAACTGGGCGACCGCTTTGCAGAACACCTGCGGTCTGTCCGCAAGAATGACCCAAACCTCCCTGTCGCTTGCCATTTTAACACTCCACCCTGCTCTCTTGCCCACATGTCTGTCCTTGGCTTGCTGCATTGTTCCAGTGAAGCCCAACGCAAACTGGAGGAACAACACCTCATCTTCCGACTAGGGACTTTACAGCCTTCCGGACTGAATATTGAATTCAACAACTTTAGGTCGTGAGTCCCCTCCCCCATCCCCACCCCCTTTCTGTTTCCCCCTTCTCTTTTTTTTCCCAATAAATTATAAAGATTTTCCTTTTCCCACCTATTTCCATTATATAAAATAAAAAAAAAAAAACCCACTAGAGCTATACCTTGAGTGCCCTACCATCCATTCTTAATTAGCACATTCGTTTAGATAATATCACCAACTTTATCTTTAACACCTATGTGTTCTATTGTACTATTGTTGTTGACATCTTTTGATATTCTGCTTCTATCACTGCTTGTTTGTCGCTACAACCACACCAACCCCCTCCACCTCTCTGTCTCTCTATCTCTCCGCCCCCCACACACACACCTTAAACCAGCTTATATTTCAGCTCTTTCCTGGACTCGAACTCAAGTTCTGTCGAAGGGTCATGAGGACTCGAAACGTCAACTCTTTTCTTCTCCGCCGATGCTGCCAGACCTGCTGAGTTTTTCCAGGTAATTCTGTTTTTGTTTTGGATTTCCAGCATCCGCAGTTTTTTTGTTTTTATAAAGGTATTGTAGTTTTTTGCACATAGTATTGGATCTGATTCCAACTCTTGACCAAGCAATTCTTCCAGCCTATCTCTGCTTTCAAAGAAGCTAAGTATCAAGGATGGTATTAAAATGAAATTAGAATTACAATTAGGATGACCATTGCTGGTAAGCATCTCTGGCCAATTGATTAGCTTTTTACATGTGGATCATAAAATATTGGGCAAAGATATAGAGGTTGTAGAGATTCTGATGACTATATTGTGCTAAGTAATGAATTAGGAATAACGACATGGGAAATTATTAGAGCCAAGTTTATGGACAAGTTTGTGACTTTTTTTATTGTGTTAAATGTTTTTTTTTGGTAATTATTGATCAGGATTTGCCAAGTCAGCTGTATCTCATTTTTCTTGCTGGAACATAATTAGATTGAATATTTTTCTGACAGAATACAATTGTGTATTTTTTTTTGCAGAGTGTGGTTGGAAAGACAATTGAAAATAGGGAAGAAGATTTAACAAAAAATGACTTGTTATACACTGAATAATGGAATTAGAAAACAACCCAAGTCATTAGCTTAGAAAAATAACAACCCATCAATGTTATTAATAGTCCCACAACACTCAATGCACTTTTACAGCCAGTGATAGTACAGCTTGCTTTCTAAAATATCAGTTAGCCCAAAGTAACCACTTCTGAAAGTATGTTTTACAGGACTGATTTTCTGATTAACTCTAAAGCCTGCATCCAAAGCACGCACAGCTGCAGCCAAATTTCTGCTAGGCTTGCCCAACACACAAAGGCAAAAAAGTGGCACTCATATGTTTGCAATCATGTAGATAAAAATTGTTTGTCTCCTCTCTATTGCTTGAAGTTTGTGAATTTGGGACTTAAATCTTGTAGCTTTATGCTCATAGTCTAAGCAAAAAAGCTTGCTTACTTCAATTGTACCTTTACCTTTGCAGTTGCTTATTCTACCCTTCTAGATAAATGCAGCATTACTCTATTCCTAATTCAACATAGAAAACTTCCTTTTTGCCTTTCAGAGTTACAGCTACTCATCAATGATTAGAATGGAACTAGAAAGCCGATAGTGTTATATTTTGAACTTTTAAAATTGGTGTTGTATTTGCATTGCATTTTCTAAGTAAGGTTATTGAATACTTTTCTATCGAGCAATTAGCTTTTATGGATTTTAGAAAAGTTAAGTGTGATTGTGTAGCAAATTTGAAGAAGAGTTATAGAGTTGCAAGAATGGAACTCAGCAGGAAATGTAGATGCAGGGGTGCAGAAACTCCTTTATGTTTGCACCATGCTGGCATTAGTAATTGTTAAAGGCTGTGTCAACACTGAAAACCTGCTCTGGTAGATAACAAAACAAAAATAAAAATACTTGGAAAAACTCAGCAGGTCTGGCAGCATCTGCGGAGAGGAACACAGTTAACATTTCGAATCTGCATGACTCTTCAACAGAACTAAGTGAAAAAAAAGTAAACTTTAGCTTAATTCCAGAATCTATTTTTATGATGGTCCCTTTTTATGCTTCCACAGGAATGGGACAACTAAAAGGCACTGAATCCTCCACAGACCTTGCATGAGGTGGCTGACCTGGCCGCTGTCACTATACCAAGATTTAAATTTCAGTGGCCAAGTTTAATCCACCTGGGAGGTTCTAAATAGCAGTTTAAACAATAGTATGAAGAGAGCACTGAGGTGAAATAACTAAGCACAGGCGCTAAAGGAGCAAAATAGAGGAGACCTCTTGTCAGATCAGAATGCATCCTCCAGCAGTGGCACTAGCAGTGGGTCTAGATCTTCATTGTCTTGCTATCAAAATAATACTTTCAGAGCTTGGCAGATCGCTGCAGTCATTGGGTGATATCCCCAGTGATTTGTGCTGCTTCAGGTCATTAGATGGAACTCCCAGCAGTAGCATAACAAGTGTTAACAGTGAGATAAAAGCAAAAAACTGCGGATGCTGGAAATCCAAAACAAAAACAAAAATACCTGGAAAAACTCAGCAGGTCTGACAGCATCTGCGGAGAGGTACACAGTTAACATTTCAAGTCCGTATGATTCTTCAACAGAAATAAGGAAAAATAGAAAAGAGGTGAAACATAAGCTGGTTTAGGGGGGAGGGGGTGGGACAGGTAGTGCTGGATAGAGAGCCAGTGATAGGTGGAGATAACCAAAAGACGTCATAGACAAAAGGACAGAGATGTTGAAGCTGGTGTTATTATCTAAGGAATGTGATAACAAAGGTACAGATAGCCCTAGTGGGGGCAGGGTGGGGGGAAGGGATCAAAATAGGCTAAAAGGCAGAGATAAAACAATGGATGGAAATACATTTAAAAATAATGGAAATAGGCGGGAAAAGAAAAATGTATATAAATTATTGGAAAAAAGGGGGTGGGGATGGAGGAGAGAGTTCATAATCTAAAATTGTTGAACTCAATATTCAGTCCGGAAGGCTGTAAAGTGCCTAGTCGGAAGATGAGGTGCTGTTCCTCCAGTTTGCGTTGAGCTTCACTGGAACAATGCATCAGGCCAAGGGGGCCCATGTGGGCATGAGATCAGGGTGGAGCGTTGAAATGGCAAGCAACATGGAGGTTTGGGTCATGCTTGTGGACAGACTGAAGGTGTTCCGCAAAGCAGTCACCCAGTCTGCGTTTGTTCTCTCCAATGTAGAGGAAACTGCATTGGGAGCAGTGAATGCAGTAAATTAAGGGAAGTGCAGGTGAAATGCTGCTTCACTTGAAAGGAGTGTTTGGGCCCTTGGATAGTGAGGAGAGCGCAAGTAAAAGGGCAGGTGTTGCACATTCTGCGGTTGCATGGGAAGGTGCAGTGGGAGTGGGTTGAGGTGTAAGGGGTGATGGAGGAGTGGACCAGGGTGTCCCGGAGGGAATGATTCCTGCGGAATGCCGCCGGGGGAGTGAAGGGAATATGTGTTTGGTGGTGGAATCATGCTGGAGTTGGCGGAAATGGCGGAGGATGATCCTTTGAATGCAGAGACTGGTGGGGTGATAAGTGAGGACAGGGGGACCCTATCATGGTTCTGGGAGGGAGAGGAAGGTGTGAGGGCGGATGCGCGGGAGATGGGCCGGACACAGGTGAGGGCCCTGTCAACCACTGTGGGTGGAAAACATTGGGTGAAGGAAGAAGGAAGACATGTCAGAGGAACTGTTTTTGAAAGTGGCATCATCAGAACAGATGCGACGGAGGCGAAGAAACTGAGAGAATGGGATGGACTCCTTACAGGAAGCGGGGTGTGAGGAGCTGTAGTCAAAGTAGCTGTGGGAGTCGGTAGGCTCATAATGATTATTGGTGGACAGTTTATCACCAGAAATTGAGACAGAGAGGTCAAGGAAGGGAAAGGAAGCGTCAGAGATGGACCATGTGAAAATGATGGAGGGGTGGAAATTGGAAACAAAATTAATAAATTTTTCCAGGTCCAGACGAGAACATGAAGCAGCACCGAAGCAGTCATCGATGTACTGGAGAAGGAATTGTGGGAGAGGTTTGGAGTAGGACTGGAGCAAGGAATGTTCCACATGCCCCATAAAGAGACAGGCATAGCTGGGGCCCATGCGGGCACCCATAGCTACACCTTTTATTTGGAGGAAGTGAGAGGAGTTTAAGGAGAAATTGTTCAGTGTGAGAACAAGTTCTGCCAGATGGAGGAGAGTAGTGGTGGTTGGGGATTGTTCGGGCCTCTGTTCGAGGAAGAAACAGAGAGTGATCAGACCATCCCGGTGGAGGATGGAGGTGTAGAGGGTTTGGACGTCTATTGTGAAGAGGAGGCTGTTGGGGCCAGGGAACTGGAAAATGTTGATATGATGTAGGGTATCAGAGGAATCTGAGAGGTAGAGGTCAGTGCACCAGACAACAACAGCACCACCCTTGTCAGCAGGTTTGATGACAAGGTCAGGGTTGGATCTGAGAGAACAGAGTACAGCAAGTTCAGAGAGAGACAGGCTAGAGTGGGTGAGAGGAGCAGAGAAATTGAGACGACTGATGTCATGCCGACAGTTCTCAATGAAAAGATCAAGAGAAGGTAAGAATCCAGAGGGAGGGGTCCAGGTGGAGGGAGAATATTGGAGGTGGGTAAGAGGATCCGTTGAACGGGGAGAGGATTCCTGCCCAAAGAAATGACCACGGAGATGAAGGTGGCGGAGGAAGAGTTCAGCATCATGCTGAGCCCGAAATTCATTGAGATGAGGGTGCAAGGGTATGAAACTAAGTCCTTTGCTGACCAAAGTTGACAGTGGCTGGCCAAAATCTGTAGTAGCTTGTTGTTCAATCCTTTTGCTTTTTTCAAAGTGGAATGGTAGGTTGCCTGGGGATGAAGGCTTCTTTGAGATGCCAGGGAGAGTTGTCCAATCACTATTATTTTGGAGAATAATCTGACAATTTGTGCATAGCAAGACCTCACAAACAGTAATCAATGTAAGTGACCTTAAATTAGTTTCAACTGAGGGTTGAATACTGACCAAAATGTCTCTGAGCCATTCTCTAAATGAGGGGGAGGAGGGGAAAAAATGTTCTCATTCACCATTGACATCATCAATGAAAACTGTGTGGGCCATGAAAGTAGTGGCTTGGGGAATTGGTGTAGTCCGTGCAGCACCACACAAAGCAGTGCTATGTGAAAAAAAGTCTCCCCCAGAATTTTTAAGACCACTTGGGCAAACTCCTCAGGAGGAGGAGGAGGAAGGTGAGGAAGGCAGGAGGCATCCAGGACACTCATTCTGGAAAATTTTTTCCTGCACATCTCATCAGTCTCTGGATCCCCAGAAAATCTCCCTGGATCCGCAATTTCTACCTCTCTATTCCTCTGCTATGGACTACTACGGTATTCTCTCAGCCAAAACCTTGAAATAAAAGACACCACAAACTAATCATTTCATACCAACTTTATGCAACAATACTTCCATTAATACAAGCAATAATCAACTATTCACCCTTCTGCTTTTCCTTAGTGCCTGTCTGTGCCTGGCATAGTTCTGCTGCCCAGCACTATCCCTGGGGCTGCAGCATGGCTAGTGGGAGGCTGCTGACTTTCAGTGGAGGAGACTGAGATGCAGGAAGTAGCACAGAGCCCAGTACTGCTTCTACTCAGGGACTTTGATGAGTGAGGGAACTTTAAGGGTTTTAACGTTGACCTCTTTCTAAAGTTTAGTTAAGTTTTGCATTTAGCATTTAACTTAACTTTAACCTTAACTTATAATTTCTTTCCCAGTGTTAGTCAGTGGTAAATAAGTTGCCTGCTGGTGGCTGTTGCACAGGTAGTTACTTAGGTGGCTAAATTAGAATGGTAATTATTGTCAGCAGGGCGGACTCAGATCTTTGGAATTTTTGCTAGCATAAATACAGGGGAACTTTGCTAATGCACCGTGTAAACAGTATGTAGTCCATTTCTATGGAGTACTTCTATAGATGACTAAACTCAGGGAATTTGCTGAGTGAAGGAAGAAATGCTGTCTTGGTATTTTAAAAGGACGACTGGTGCATGAGAAAATGAAGGAGCTAACCTATATCTGAGAGCAGAGATCTAGAGGTATTAATTAAAGAACGTTATGGAGAGGGTATAGAATATGCTGCAGAGGAAGCCAGAAGTTATGGCACATATTGGTACCAATGACATAGAGAGGGCAGGTATTGAGATCCTACAGTCAGACTTTAAGGAGCTGGGAAGGAATTTGAAAAGTGGGACATGGAGGTAGCAATTTCTGGATGACTCCCAGTGCCATGCAGCTGCGAGAGTAGAAATAGGAAGATAGGGAGGATCAATACAAGGCTTAAGGCATGGTGCAGGAGGGAGGGTTTTAGATCTTTGGGCTAATGGGACCAATTCTGAGGCAGGGGGCACCTATTCAAAAGGGACAGTTGCTTCTCAACAGGATTAGAACCCATGTCCTTGCAGGGCAGTTCACTAGTTTGGTTGGGGAAGGTTCAAACTAAATTGACAGGGGGTGGGCACCAGCATATAGAAGTAAAAAAAAGCAGTAATATGCATTTTATTTTATTCATTCATGGGATGAGGGCATCGATGGCTAGGCTAGCATTTATTGCCCATCCCTAATTGCCATTGAGAAGGTGATGGTGAGCTATCTTCTTAAACAGCTACTGTCCATGTGGTGTAGCTGCACCCACAGGCTATTAGGGAGGGAGTTCCAGGATTTTGACCCAGCGACGGTGAAGGAACGGGCGATACATTTCCAAGTCAGGGTGGTGTGTGGCTTGGAGGGGGGCTTCCAGGTGGTGGTGTTCCCTTGCATCTGCTGCCCTTGTCCTTCTAGTTGGTAACAGTCATGGAGGGAGTGAGAATTTCGGGTAGTACTAGAGAAGGAAGTATTACCCTATTAGATAACAGCAAACTCAGAAGGACCACAAGGAATACAAAGACAGGTTTGGAATGCATGTTTGTAAATGTGCAAAATGTGATGAATAAGGTGGGTGAGCTACAAGCACAAGTAGACATGTGGCAATAAATGAAATGTGGCATAAAAATGATGATCACTGGGTACTTAATATTCACAGATACAAAGTGTTCAGAAAAGATAGGAAAGGATAAAAGGAAGGTAGAGTGGCAGTAACAAAAGAAGATATTTAGTTGGAAAGAGATGTCCTTTCAAGGCAAAGAGTTTCGAGGTTAGAGTTGAGAAACAAAAGGGATATGATCACGCTTTTCTGGGTATTCAATAGGCTTCCAAATAGTGAGAGGGAGATAGAGGAGCAAATCTGTAGGCAAGTCACAGATATGTGCAAGAACTATGAAGTAATGATATTGGGGGTGTTGCCGGAGGTCACTGGTAACAGCTATTGGCTTAGTACAAAGAGGAGAAGAGTCAATTCTCTCTTAACTCTAAGTTCACTTTATTCACGTCGTTAGATCATCTACATATAGCTTATACGTCTGGTTAAATATACACATGCAGTTCCCAATTTGTTTCAGATTCTAACCATCCGTTTCTTCTAACCCACTTATTCCACCTCTTTGTTTTATTTTTCTTTAGTTTTTTTCCTGGATTCGCCTTTGCATGTGAACGGCCAATATCAAATTTGCTTCCAATCACCTCCTCTTTGATCTGTAGCTGGTCCTGTTCTTGGTCTCCCTGACCTTCGGGATTCGGAACATCGTTAGCATCAAGCAGCACATGCCAATGGTGATGATCTTGCTTTTCTCCTACCAACTTTAGCTGATTAATGTGGTACCAGCTACTCTTATCTCGTGTCTACAAATGGGTTAGCTTTATCCACTATCTCGTAGGGGCCAGCAAACTTTGGACTCAAGAATGAGGTGGGCTGGTATATTCTAATCATTACTCTTTGTCCGGGGCTCAGCTCTATTGGGCTGGCTTTTGCGTCAAAATAAGCCTTGCTTTGCTGTTTCTTCTTTCCCTGTTGGTGAGCAGCTGCATAATTTGCTTTTTTTTGCTGTTTCTACTAGCTGTTGTACCCATTTTTGATATAATGTGGTCTACCTCGGGTTTGGACAAATCCAAACCTCCCAACCCCTCCATTCCCCTCATGTCCTTTCCTGTCATGAGTCTATAAGGAGTATAGCCTGTGGATGAAGCCACGGTATTCCTGATTACATTCAGCACATAGGGCAGAATGACCTGCCAGATTGTCTTGTGCTGCTGCACCATTTTGGCTATCATGTTCTTCAATGTCTGATTCATTCTTTCCACAATTCCACTAGACTGTGGTCTATAGGGTATGTGGAGTCTCTGTCTGACCCCTAAAAGGGTCATAACATCTTGCATTACTTGGGCTGTATAATGTGTTCCCTGATCCGATTCTATGCTTTGGGGTAAACCCCAACGGGTAAACACCTTTTCTAATAGAATTTTCGCAGTAATTTTGACTGTGTCCTGGTCGGAAAATCTTCCACCCATTTAGTGAAGGTATCCACTATTACTAGAATATACTTGTATCCTCCTGGAGTGGGGGGAAGGGGTCCTACATAGTCCAACTGTAAATTAGTCCAAGGCCCTTCTACTGGTCTAGTATATCGGAGGGCCCCTTTCTTAACATTTCTATCGGGTTGTGTTGTGCACACATCAAACAATTCTTGAAATAGTGTTCCAAATCACCTTTCATTCCGGGCCACCAGCAAACCTCCTTTATCTGATCCAGGGTGCTTTCCATCCCTTTATGTCCCCATAAGTCATGATATCAGTGGATAATTTGGTTTCGTCCCCCCTCTGGCACCACAAATTTTCCCTCACATAAAACCACTCCATCTTGAATATAGACCCCCTCGTGCTTTTTGTATGTGTCTGACTCTGTTCCTTTTATTAGTTTTTTTCAATTCTCCTTCTTTCTTTTGCTCCTCCATTAAATCCATTACTTTAACCTGCTTCTCTTTCTGGCCCCCGATTTCCCCTATCGGTGGCTGCCATTCCTGTCCACTTACAGCACCTCGTTTGGCTAGTTCATCAGCTTTCCTGTTCCCTTTGGGAGATAGTTTTGAATGAGCTTTCACTTTTGTAACCCCAAATCCTTTCCCCTGTGCTTCTTCAAAGATGTACCATAATAACGGGGCTGAAGGAAGGGGCCTTCCATCTGCTGAGACAAATCCTCTCACTTCCCATAGGGTCAAATGTTCTGTGAGGCTATTACAGACATACATGCTATCAGAGTATATGACTGATCTAGGCGGAAAGTATTTCGGGTGGCCAACCACATATGCGACGGCTGCTAGTTCTGCTGCCTGCACACTCATGGTTTTAAGTAATTTCAGAGCCGCGCTAAATCTTTCCTGTGCGTGTTCATCCTCCATGTATATCCCACAGCTGGTTCTCCTTTCTCTGTCCTGTACTGATGAAGAGCCATTCGCAAAAATTTTAAAATAATGTTATTCCTTTGTTGTTTCCTTTGTTTTTCTACTTTCAGGCCCTGTCTTCCTCCGTTTTTCTTTGATACAACTGGGCCCTTGGGGTCATTTGCTATCATCAATTGACATTCATGTTTTTCTATCTAATAAACTAAGTTGTTTGCTAACATAGTGGTGGTTTTTACCCCCTTTACGGTTATATTTCTCCCTTGCAGCAACAATGTCCATCAAACGATTCTATTTTGGCTAACTGCACCATCCTTAATCCTTCCATCTAACAGTAGCTGTATGGGGGTGTGTTCTGTTAATATTGTAAGTTGTTTAGTCCCACTATATAGGTAAAATGCTGCACTGCCCAAAAGACAGCTAGCAAGTGTTTTTCGCATATCGTATACCCCTGCTCTACTGGTGAGAGCATACATGAGGCATACGCTACTGGTGCTAATTCCCTGTGTGTCTCCTGTAATAGAACTGCCGAAAGGGTGGTGTCTGTGGTAGCCACTGCCAACGAAAATGGCTCAGTTGGATTTGGGGTTTTCAGAGCAGGTGCAGCAGCTAGTCTTTGCTTTGGAGTGGTCATGGCCTGGGTGTGTTCTGTTTTCCACTCCCAGGCCACATTCTTTTTTACTAATTCCATTAGCGAGGCCACTTTCATGGCAAATCCATGAATGTCGTCCATGCAATATCCCACCAAGCCTAAGAAGGACCTTAATCCTTTCACATCCCACGGAACAGGGAGTCTGCCAACCGTCTCCATCCTTCGCTTGTCAATGTCCCTCTTCACCAGTGTCAGAATCATTCCTAAGTAAGTAACTTTTTGTTTCATGATCTGCGCTTTTTTAGGGTTAATCTTTAAATCTAAGTCATGTAACAACTTCAGTAATTCACTCAGCAGTTGATAATGTTCCTTTTTGGTTTTAGTTTGTAGGAGTATGTCGTCTACATACTGCACTAGACATTCAGGCCTCGAGAATCCTTTTAACCCTTCCCTCAGCCGTTGGTGAAATATGGACGGGGAATTGCGAAATCCCTGCGGCAGGGCGGTCCATGTATATTGCTGTCCTTGGAAAGTAAGCACAAATTTATATTGCCATTCTTTCTCCAGTAGAATAGACCAAAAACCGTTACTTATGTCCAAAACTGTAAACCACTGCACTTCCTCATTTTGTCGAACTACTGTCTCTGGGCTAGTTGCTACAGTAGGGGCTGTTAACGAGGTGACTTTATTTAATTCTCTGTAGTCTATCGTTAGTCGCCAGCTACTGTCAGGTTTCCTCACCAGCCAAATAGGTGCGTTGTTAGTATAAGCTATTGGTCTTAATATCCCTTGCTGCAGCAGATTCTGTATCACCTTCCCTATCTCTTCTTCTGCTTGTTTTGGGAAACTGTACTGCTTTTGTGGTTTGGGATCTGGACCTTGTATACACACACTCCCGGTCATTTTCCCACAATCATGTTTATGTTGGGCAAATACTAATGAGTTTTATGTGATAATTTGTTGTACTTCATGATCGTCACTCACTTCTCCTTGTTCTGTCCACATTTCCCCGATTGTGCATATTCTATCCTGATATTCCCCCACCGGGACGAGTGTGTGATTTATACTGCCTATGCCCAAAGGCATTTGCCAAATCATGCAATTAACGGGGTCAAAGCAGAGTCCCACTTTGGCCATATATTTGCTCCCTAATTTATGTTCTTGTTCTCTGGATAATTTGATAAGCACCACTGAATGCTCTATCACTATGTCTCCCACACCGACTTCCAACGGTACACTCACATATCCTACTTATCAATGCCCTGTGAATCCGCTTAGAACAATTTTGTTTTGAATTTTCCAATCTGCATCAATGATCTGAGTGGTTAACGGTGGATCGGGACCCCCCCCCGTGTCCCAAAGGAATGTAATAGGGCGGCCTCCAACCCTACCATTCACTAGGGGTCTCCCCATGTCATCCCATCATGTATCACACACCCATAACGGAGAGGCCTGAGACCATCATTGCAGTTCGGGGTACAACCTGGAACCCGGTGATATTTCTATCATATCACACTGAGGACTTGGTCTCTTTGGCCCCTCCATGGGTGAGCTCTGGTTTCCTTCCCGACCTGTATTCTCTCGGATCGAGTTTGGGCAGTCCCTTGCGAAGTGTCCCTCTTGGCTACAGTTATAGCATCTGGACACCTCGCCCTGAGTTCTCCCTGTTCCTGAGAAGTTTCCTTTTCCTCTGCCTCCACCTTTTCCCACTGTCTGATAAGCTGGAGGGGGTTCCCTCTGAGTAGGTCCCCTCCCTTCATTTCTCCAGGTTGTCACCTGATCCTTAACAGGCATTGCTCTGTCCCTGGATGTCTTGGGTAGTTTTGGTGTTTCCTTTTCCCATACTTTAACCATCTTCCTAATTATCCAGAGCTCTGTACGTGAGTCATCAGTGGGATCAAACTGATCTAGTGCTTTCCTCGATTCCTCAGTGCCATGTGACACTAGCGTTTTCAGCCATCGGTTCCTAATCTCTGGCTGTAAATGATCCCTTTCTAAGCCTGTGCCGTAGACCCCTTGAAACACCGTTCAAGTGTGAGCCAAAAATGTGGTGGGGTGTTCACCTTTACTTTGATAGCATTCCATCAGCGCCTCCATTAGATTCCCTCTGTTATCACCCATAACAGATAATACTTGGTTCTTTAAGGCCTCATTTGTGCCTCTACCAAGTTTTTGTTCCTCCGGTAGGGCGGAGTGTATACATGGGCGTAGGCACATTAGAATTAATTTTCTTTCCTCAGCATCGTCTAAGCCGTGTACCCTCTCTGTTGCCTGACTGCAAGGAACAGCTCCCTAGGATCATCCCTGGGCACACACGTCCCAATATCTTTTGCAATATCCCTCGATCCTTGTATCCCAAGTGGGGTGGAATATTCATATTTGGGCCGGCTGGCCCCTGGTCATCTGCCCCTGCTTGTGCTCTAGTGGTTACAAGGGGGGCCATTGGGGCAGACGGTTTGTCCAGCTCTGGAATATATGCTGGCGGTGGATCCTCTGGTGGAGATTCCCCGTCACCGCTGCTGTATCTATCTGCCCCGTCTGCTAAATCATCCCAATCTATATCCCCTTGACCACTTTCTTCACCTCATCTGGGTATGAAAGCACACAGAATGCCCCTCTGTGCGACTAGCTGATCTTGCAGCCTCATTATCAGTTTCTGACACTTTGTGTGATCACCGGTACTGCTCCCCTTTTCCTGAGCTGCTCTGTGAATCACATTCATAGCAGTTTTTAAATCACTACATTCTTGTTTCCATCCCTCCACCTCCGCTTTAGCTGCTTGGGCTTCTCCCTCTCTCTTACTCTTTTCATTAATTAATTTTGTGCACTGTAACTCATATTGGTTCATGTGCATCAAATCCGCACTTCTCTGTCCCTTTAAATCAGTTACCTTCTCACTAAGGCGGGCTATCTCCTCAGGAGTTTTTTATTCTCTTCCTCCAGTCTGTCGCTCGGCATTCTATCCATTACTCACATAACATCAGATCGCTAAAGACTTCTGTACCTTTTTAAATTTCTTATCTGATATCTTTGCACAATTCTCCAAAGGGCTTCCCCAGCAGGTTTTCCCTTGTCACCAATGTGACCTGCATACTCCCCGTATTGCGGTCACTTCCCTATTACATATTTTTGAAGGAGTCCCTTCCAGTCAAAACAATCCAAGTCCCCAGGGCTTGGAGATTCTCTTTGATTCGTCATCTTATGTTAACAGCAATGAATTAACCCAAACTCCTGCTCTCTGTGTACTTTGTCAATTCAGTTTGGCTCGAGTCTCCCGCTGACTCAATGGAGAGATTTACCCTCGAGCCCACCCAGGGACGCCAAATATGTTGACCGGAGGTCAATGGTAATGGTTATTGGCTTAGTACAAAGAGGAGAAGAGTCAATTCTCTTTTAACTCTAAATTCGCTTTATTCACATTGTTAGATCATCTACATATAGCTTATGTGTCTGGTTCAATATAGACATGCAGTTTACAGCAGGTTATACAATTTTATACCCAAAACTAGGATCTAAACGTACACCCACTAGGTTTCTCTGACACTCCCTGAATGGTCACAGAATATAAAAGCTAATACCCGAAAAGGAGAGCTGACGCTGGCCAGGCATTCCATTCTCTCTCTTGGCGTCTCTATGTTGCTAACTTAGGTTCTTCCTCCTTTTTTTTTTTCGAAGAATATACTTTATTCATAAAATATCTGGAAGAACATTCCAAAACATTTCAAAATCACTGTCACAAAAGTACGATCAGATTCAGCTTTTACACATGGATCACAAGGTACATCAATACAATCAATGAATATTACAATCATTTCAATATGGTCAATGCAGACAATCAGACAATGGTATTGAAGTTATCAACATACATCATGTTGCACTCTGAGGTGCTTCAATACAATTATAATATAATTAGTATTCACTGCATACATTCATTTTGAGCTGTACAGCCCGAGGGGCTCTCAACAGTTCCCAGCCCCTCAGTGCACTGTGGCAGAAAGGTCTTAGATAGCGACCTTTCCCCATTGCGCTTTTGTGGTGGCTGCCCCCAGCTGTAGTGCGTCCCTCAGCACGTAGTCCTGGACCTTGGAATTTGCCAATCTGCAACACTCGGTCAGGGACAACTCTGCACTGGAAGACCAACAAGTTTCGGGCAGACCAAAGAGCGTCTTTCACCGAGTTGATGATCCTCCAGCTGCAGTTGATGTTTGTCTCGGTCCTGTGCCACAGAACTGCTCGGGATGAACCTCGACACAAAACACTGCATCTGTCTCCAGACATTCTTTGCAAAGGCACATTCCACAAGGAGGAGAACAACAGTCTCGTTCCCACCACAGCCATCTCGAGGGCAACGTGCGGAGGAGGTGAGGCTCCTGGCGTGTAGGAAGGATCAGATGGGGAGGGCATTTCTCACCATCAGCCAAGCTGCATCTTGGTACTTGTTGGAAAGTTCTGGCGATGAGGCGTTCTGCCAAGTGACTTTGACAGTCTGCTCGGGGAACATCCTACAGGATCCATCCTTTCCTTTTCCCACAAGGCCCCTAAGACGTTACGTGCCGACCACTGTCTGATGGACTTGTGGTCAAAGGTGTTTCTCTGCATAAATTTTTCCATGAGGGACAGGTGTTACAGCCCAGTCCAACTACTTGGAGCGTTCTGCGGCAGCGTGGCCAGACCCATCCTTTGCAACACCGGGGACAGGTAGAACCTCAGCACGTAGTGACACTTGGTGTTTGCGTACTGAGGGTCTACGCACAGCTTGTTGCAGCCGCACACAAAGGTGGCCATCAGTATAAGGGCGATGTTGGGCACATTTTTCCCCCTTTATCTAGAGGCTTGTACATCGCGTCCCTGTGGACACGATCCATTTTCGACCTTCAGATAAAGCGAAAGATGTCTCGGGTGATCACCATTGCGCAGGAGTCTGGAATGGGTCAGTCCTGCACCATGTACAGCAACAGATGACCAGGGGAGAGAGAGCAGCCCTGCCTGACTCCAGATTTAATAGGAAAGCTATCTGACTCCCACCCATTGATTGAGACTGCGCTACTGATGTTTGTGTAGGACAGTTGGATCCAATTGCGAACTCCCTCCCCAAACCCCATTTTGGAGAGCACATCCACCATGTAGGTGTGCGATATTCTGTCAAAGACTTTCTCCTGATCCAGGCTGATGAGGCAGGTGTCCACATCCCTGTCCTGCACATAGGCAATCGTATCCCTGAGCAGCGCGAGGCTGTCAGAGATCTTCCTGCCCGGCACAGCGCAGGTCTGGTCAGGGTGGATCACCAATTCCAGAGCGGACTTGACCCGATTGGCGATGACCTTGGACAGAATCTTATAGTCCACATTCAATAGTGAAATGGGTCGCCAATTTTAATTTCCTCCCTTTCCCTCTTGTGCTTGTAGATGAGGGTGATAATGCCTTTCCTCATGGATTCTGACATGCTGCCAGCCAGAAGCATACTCTCGTACACTTCTAGCAGGTCTGGGTCCATCCAGTCCCACAGAGCCGAATACAACTCCACCGGCAAGCTGTCGTTTCTGGGATTTTTACTCTTCTCGAAGGACTCAAGGGCCTTAGTCAGTTCATCAGGAATTAGTGGTTTGTCCAGGCTCTCCCATGTACTGTCGTCCAAGACGTCCATGATAGAGGACAGGAAGGACTGGGAGGTCGTGCTGTCTGTGGGCTTCACATCATACTATCCAGCATAAAAGGATTTGCTGATCCTCAGAATGTCGGACTGCAATGACTTTACTGAGCCGTCTTCTTCCTTCAGGCTGCTGATCACAGAGCTCTCTCTGTGTACCTTTTGGAAGAAGAAACGTGAGCATGTCTCAACCTGCTCCATGGAGCGGACTCTGGACCGGAAGATGATCTTGGAGGCCTCCAAGGCAAAGAGCGAGGCTTGCTGGCTCTTCACCTCTTGGAGTTCCTCCTTGACATTGACCCCCATCGACTGCAGCCACAGCAGATTCTGCATGTTTTTCGGGAGTCGGGACATTTCCCTCTGTTCCTTTCTAGCTTTCTGGGTGCCTTTGAGGATGAAAAACTTCTTGATCGCTTCCCACCAGTGTGTCAGGGACTCAAAGTGGGGTTTCACGGTTCTCCAACCTTTGTAATCCCTCTTGAGCTCCTCAATGTTCTCTGGGTCAGCAGTTGCACATTTAGCTTCCATGCTCCCCTGCCCACCCTCTGGTCTTCCTCTAAGTGACAGTCAGCCAGTAGGAGGCAGTGGTCAGAGAAGAACACCGTCTTGACCTTGGTGGATCTGACTGCAAACGCATGGGACACAAACAGGAAGTCTATCCTGGAACGAATGGACCCGTCTCGCCGTGACCAGGTGTATCTCCGCTGTGCTCCGTCTGCAGAGTTGCTGAAGACGTCATGCAGCTTGGCATCCTTAACTGTTTCTATCAAGGATCTGGACGTAGCGTCTAATCTGCTGTCAGCCCTGCCAGATCGTCCAGCCGTAACGATGATGCAGTTGAAGTCACCGCCCAGAATGACCGGCCTGGAAGTCACCAGCAGCAGTGGGAGCTGCTGAAAGACCACCAGCCACTCACCCTTTTGTGCCAGGGTGTACACGTTAATTAACCGGAGTAGAGCATTCTTATATTAGGCACCCTCCCACCACCTTCTTAACCTCGGAGACGGTAAAGTTGCCTCCCCGCAGCAGAATACCCAGGCCGGAGGAACGAGAGTCGTTTCCACCCGACCAGATCAATGGCCCATGGGACCACCATCGTGACAATTGCCTGTAAGAGCTGAGGTGTGGAATCGCACACTCCTGCAGAAACAACAGGTCAGCTTTGACCTTGGCAAGGTAGTCCAAGGTCGCAACACATCGTGTAGCAGATTTAATGCTACGCACATTTATGGATACCATCTTTACACCCATTTTAAAGCATTTAGTCTCTTACCAAACCTGTTGCCTCTGAGAGTCCCAGACCTTTGATCTGCTCCTGCATAGTGTTCACAAATTGCCTCACTTTGGATGGGCTGAGGAAACTGTCCTGAACCTCCCCATTGGCATTGTTCTGCTCAGGTGGCATCTGGGGGTTTGTGCAGAGAACGGGATTTGAATTGTTCTCTGTTGGAGAAGTCTCTCCAATCCTCTCCCCCTCTGGGGTGTCGCTGCTCCCGGCTTCCCGGAGCTGGGGTGCGCTGTGCGCTTCACTGCTACCAGATTCCTGGGGCTGGGGTGCGCTGGCCTCTTCCGGTTGTGGACAAAGTTGGGTTGTGCTGGTCTCCTCATTGTCTCCAACGTTCTGGAGCTCGGGTGTCTCGTCCTCCAACTCCCTAGAGCTTTGCCACTTCTTCTGTAGGTGCCGCCCTTGCACTTTTGTCTGAAGAGCAGCTGCCCTTGTCATCCATGTCGGATGGGAGACGCCTCTTGCCACTTGTCTGGGAAGTGGCTTGGCCCCTTCTTAGCCCGTTCTTCCTTTTGGCTCTCTTCACCAGCTGCCACTCCCCCTGCTGATTTTCCACTGCTGCCTCCTCCTCCATTGATTTGCTCTCCTGAGGAGTGGGAGGTTCAGGGGGCAGTGCAGTTGATTGGCTGTCTGCTGCCTCAGTCTTATCCTCCACCTTGTCTCTCTCTGAGCCTTCCTTTGTTCCATTGTTCTCCCTGGGGGCCTTGGTGGCTGGAGGGTTGCAAATGTCCTTGGAAGTAGTGACACAAAGCATTTCATCAGCTTTGCCCTCGTTGGCTTTGGCTGCCTGTGCTTAAGTGAGGCTGCATTTGGGGCAGGTGTTGTAGAGGTGGACTGCTTCGCCTCACAGATTGCAGCACTTAGTCTGTTTGCAGTCCTTTGTCTGGTGCCCTTCCTGCTTGCAGTTCTTGCAGAGGACAGCACTGCAGTTGGCCGCCACATGACCACACTTGCCGCATGAGCGACAAAGTTTGGGCTGCCCAGCATGGACAAGGTAGTCACGGCTTCCCCCGATCGCGAAGCTGGAAGGAGGGTGGAAGATGGCACCCTTACCATCAGTCTTGAGTGTGACCTTGACCTGGCATTTGCATGTCCAAATCCCAAAGGCATCAATAACCTTGGTGCAGCTCCCAACCTTGTCGACATACCTGGCGAGGAAGGTGAACACGTCAGCGACAGAGACGTACAGGTTGTAGAGATGTACAGTCACCACACGGTCCCATTGCAACGGCAGAGCAAAGAGCGGCTCCACTGTCAGGATCTTCATCTCCGGCTGGTCTCTCTTCTCCTCGAACACCTTCAGGAGCTTGGTGCAAGCTGCCACACGCTTGAAAGTCACATCAAAACACCGGTGCTGGGGAAATCTTGCAGGGAGTAGATTTCTTCCGCTTCAAACCCACTTGCCTTCAACAGGATTTGCTTGATGAAGAAGGCCCGATCCATGGGTGCTCCTCCTTCGCAGTCCTTCACCGTCACCCAAACAGTGTTACGTACCCCATGGTTAGGGGCTCGACTGGTTATAGCCACCGCTTCCCGACTACAGTTGATCTTAGCCAAAAGGCCGAGAAGCGATCTAGGTTCTTTTGCTTCTGCGATGGTTGTTCTCTGGAGTTTCGCTGCTTCCACGTCTGAAATCCTCCAGCCTTATACTGAATCTTATCTCTTTGAGCTGTGCTGTCTCTCTCCCATTGGTTTAGGCCTGCTTGCCTAGTCTATGGCATATTCTCATTGGCTCTGTTCCAAGACTTAGGTAGCATTAACCTCGTTACTCCTTTTCTAAATGAGGACTTGTGTCTCATCACATTTCCTTTGTCTTTGTTAATTCAAACTGGTTCCAGCCAGCTCAGGCTAGTGACTAGGCTCAGGTTTCAAAAGTTGCGCAGGCCAGTGACTGAGCTCAGGTTACTTCAGTTCAAAAGTTGCTCAGGAGTTTCTCTGCAGCCCCTGGCCAACAGGGGGATTTTAATTTCCCAGCTATCGATTGGGATAATGTTAGATGTTATAACCAATGCAGTTGGTAAAGCGGAGTTTTTTTAAAAATCCCAGAGGGAAACTTTAAACAATTGTCATAACCTATAATTTTAAGTGTTATGTTTGAGATGTGACTCTAAATTCAGGAATCAGACCATCAGTTCTTGAGGGTTTACATTAAACTAATTGAAACATTTTATTAATTTACACAGGTTAAAAATATATATATACATATACAAAAATACATGCTTGCAAATTACTACTATCATAACTTTTAACAAATTCCCAAACTAATCCCCATTAAGGCAACAGCAAACCATAGACTTAACCAGACACCAGGCAAAGCATTTTCACCTTATGAATTCAAAATGAGGTTCTTTTCACTGTGGAGTCAGTTGGAGGCTTACACCTGCCTTTCGATCCCACATTGTCTCTGCCCTGGACACCCGAAAACTGCTGAAGTTATACCTACCACCACTGATTGAATTCAAATTCTCATTGTCTCACCAACCTCTTTGAACTTCACCTTTTAACAATGAAATCCTTTCATAGGACCAATTTTATTAGTAATATAAACATATTACTTGGTAGCTGCTAGAATGGTGTCAGCTTTCACCCCACTTCTTCAATGCTCTATTCAAAAGATGCAAATGCACGCTATCTCCCTTACATATCAAAACTAATACCCATCAAGGCACCCAGACTAGCTGCATTTAATCCAATTAAGACACATCTGCACACTAAACTTCTATTTTAAAAGAAAAATATTTTTCAAAATATTATATACATTAATAGCTTCATGACATAGAGTAAAGGGTAAAGAGTGGGAGGAATTTCTGAAAAGTGTTCAGGAGAACCTCCTTGACCACTATGTTCTCAGTCCAACTAGGAAGGAAGCATTGTTGGATCTGGTGCTGGGGAATGTGTTGGGTCAAGCAGACCAAGTGTTGGTGGGGAACACATAGGTAAGAGTGATCATTGTATCATAGGCCTGAATTTTACCTTTGGCAGGCATGCGTGATTGACGGGCGCAGCAGTGGCTGGGAAACAGACCACCTTGCGATTTCATGCTGGTTGACCATTAAAGGCCAGCCAGCGTGAAATGCACGAGGAAATGATCTGATGCCTGAGTGGGGGCAGGAAGAGGGTGGGCGATGACATCACTGCGGGCACAGGTAAGCACTGCGAGAGAGCTCCCTGAAGGCCGACTGCCTCAGAGGGCTGCAGACTTTCAAATGTTTAAATAAAGGTTTAAAAAGCTGCAAAAAAATGTCCATGCATAACAATCAAGCAACCGAAAATATATCTCATAAAAATGCCGCCCACAGATGTTTATTCTTATTCTAATTCATAACAGAGATTTCATCCCACCCTTGGATGAAAAATGTAAAGGCCGCCTGGTTGATTTGCCCATCTGTCAACCATAAGGTTGGATGAGCCACGAAAAATCGGACGCAATTGCGCCCTTATGAGGCGCTCTTAATTGTCAATGAGCGCGTGCAGAAGTCAGAAGCGCATCAGTCAAGCGAAATATCGTGTGAGTGCGCAATGATGTCAGGGCACTCGCTCGCTGTCATTTCACGCCCAATCGGGTTGGGCAAGTGCCTGCCTGCGGGATGTAAAATTTTGTCCATAACGTTTAGATTAGTAATGAAGGAGAACAAGGGGAAACCTAGGGCAGAACCTTCTGGCTGGCGTGCGGGTGCTGGAGTCTGCAAGCCAGCGCTTAAAATGTCGCGCGAGCATCCCGATGTCAGCGCACGGCATTGAGATATTTCGGTCAGTAGGTGCACTGTGCAGTGGGACAGGCACCCACCACTAATCAAAGGGCTTGTTAAGGCCATTAACTCTCCAATCAACCAGGATTTTGAGGGGCCCGTGCGAACTTCGGGTCGGCGCATGGGCCCAACCAGCAGGTGGGGGAGTGATTTTTTTCCAAACCTCATCCAGTGGCGGGATGAGGTTTGATATCAGGTTTAAAAACTTTTAATAAAGTGTTTGTGTTTGTCACTAACATGTCCCATCTCATGTGACATTTTCACATGAGGGGGACATGTTAATGATTTTTAAATTTTTCTATTTTTAGAGTTTCACAGAGTTTCAGCGATCTCACTGAGGCAGCACTTTGCCTCAGGGAGATGTGCGCTAAAGCACATCTAACAGTTGGGGAATCCCACCCGCCCCCCCCCCCCCCCCACCCCACCCCCCACTCCCTACCCCCCATTGGCCCACCCAGTTAAAATGGCGGCAGGGCCCATTTCAGCGGCAGCGATTGGCTGCCCACCCGCCTGCCCGTCATGGGCAAAATTCTGTCCCTAAGGTAGAATTTCTAAAGTTGGAAGAGGCTAATTTCAATGGGATAAGAGTGGATCTAACCAAGGTAGAACGGTAAAAGCTGTGACTGAGCAATGGGTGATCTTCAAAGAAGAGATCTTTCAAGTACATGCTAGCCATATTCCAATAAGAGGAACAGGCAAGGGAACCAAAGCCAAGACTCCTTGAATGATGAGGGAGATAGAGATTATGAGGAAACAAAAAAAGGGCATGTCAAATGAATTCTTCAGGCAGGAGCCAAGTCAAACGCAATAAGTTGAGAGGGGAAGTGAAGAGGAAAATAAAATGGGCAAAGAGAGAATCTGAGAATAGAATGGCAGTTACAATAAAGGGTAACCAAAAAACCTTCTGCCAACATGTAAATAGTAAGTGACTGGAAAGAAGCTGGGCATGGCCTAATTAGGGCTTGGGGAAAGGCTACAATACTTAATGAATATTTTTTTTTAGTATTTACTAAGGAAGAGGATGCTTACAAAATATCGATAGAAGTGAAGGTGGTAGATATAATGGATGGGGTGAAAAAATAACAGGCCAGATGTACTGGAAAGGCTGGCTATGCTGAGAATGGATACATCACCCGGTCCCGATACCTCGCATCCCAGGTTGTTAATAGGAGTATGGGTGGAGATCGTGGAAAGTGTTATGATTTTCAGACTTTATAAGGTGCTTATGTTTTAAACTGTCTCTTTTAATTTAAGGTAAAACAGAATGTCCTAGAATAGAAGATGGTGTGAAGTGATACTACCGGTGACAAACCCATGTGTCCTGGTTAGCATGGGGATAGGGGCCCAGATCAAACTCTATTGAAAGTCAGATGCAATCTTTAACACCTGAACACAAAGGAGAAGACAGATGTCTTTGCTGCTTTCAGACTTACAGACTCTCAGGGGAGCCAGGCCAAAATTTTGGGGGAAAAAATACTCACAACAGATACTGTTATGCCAAGCAGAAAAAATGACTGCTTTTAGGGCAATCACCAATAAAGGGAGGGCTGGTGACGACGGAACCTATGTTTGAGAAAACAAGAATTGTGAAGAGTGAAAGACCATGAATCAACTATGCTCAAAAGGTTAAGTGAAGGGGACTTTGTTTTCAAGGACACTGGAAGATTCACCTTGGTGAAGCAGGGAGAAGGGATCCTGTTAGAGCAGGAGGAGTTGGACTTTAACTCATGACTATGTATTCAGAGAGTGCGGTATAATGCATTAACCCAGTATGTGGTTTTCGGTTGTTTTAAGGGTGATACCTTTTCTTTGGTTTAGTGTATTCATTGCCTACTAAGTAATATTTAGTCTGTTAATTTTAGTTTGCTTGTTATAGTAAAAGTCATAAAATGTAAAATCTTGTCATATGGCCCTTTGCATTGGTTATGGAGAAATTCATATCCCTTTTTAAAAGGTTATTGGTCTCTACCCTATCATAACAAATGGTCTCCCATAATGTTCTAATCGTCCCTGGACATAAAAGAGATGCCAGAAGATTGGATACAGACAAATGTGACACGCTTGTTCAAGAAAGTTATTAAAGGCATTCCTAATAACAATAGGCTCGTCAGTGGCAGGCAAGGTTTTAGAACCAATAATCAGAGAAAAAAATAACAAGCACTAGGACAGGTTGAGTTAATTAATAAGATTTAGCATGGATTTAGATCATGTTTGACTAACCTAATTGAATGTTTTGATGAAGGGAGAAGGTTGATGAAGGGAATGTAGTTGATGTTATCTATATGAATTTTAGAAAAGTATTTGACAAAGTAACACCTAAAAAGCTGGTTAACAAAATCAAGGCTCAAGGAATAGAAGGGCCAATGTCAGCTTAGATAAAAATTGGCTTAAGAACAGAAAATGAGTCGTGATAAATGGTTGTTTTTCAGGCTGAAGAACGGTGGACAGAGGCGTCTCAAAGGATCTCTTGTAGGATCACTGCTATTTTTTGCTTTATTTAAATGACTTGGATATTGGGATACAGGTAAAATTTCAAGATTTGCTGATGAAACAAAACTTAGCGATATGGCAAACAGTGAGGGTGGTACCAATGGACATAGATAGGCCAGCAGAATGGGCAGACAAATAACAGATGGAATTTAATACAGAGAAATGGGAGGTGATGCATTTTTGGCAGAAGGGATGGGGAGGCAATATGTGCTGAAAGGCACAGTTCTAAAGAGTGCACAAGAACCTGACGGGGTCTTGTGCATAGACCTTTGAAGGCGCCAGGACACATTGGGAGAGTCATTAGCAAGGCATATGGGTTTCATAACTATACGTGTTGTGTAAAAAAGCACAAAAGTCATGCTGAATCTATCGAAAGCTCTGGTTAGGCTACATCTAGAGTATTGTGTTCAAATGTGTATTGTGACTTGTATTGTCACTTTAGGAAGGATGTGAAGATTCTTGAGAAGGCAGAGAAGATTTACTAGAATAATTTGTAACTGTCTGAGAGATTTAGAATTACAACTGATACAATCTCACTGCAAATTCAACAGCTTTGATTAACACGAAAATCTTAAAACTTTTCACCAGCTTTTATTAGCAAGAAAAAAGCTTAAAACTTAAAGAGTTGCAAAGCAATTTTAGAAGATATACAGATAGCCCCTAGGTAGTCAGTGTAAGTTAACTAACTGTAGGTCAATTTGATCCGAGCTGACTGGGACCAATCTTCCTTCAGAGGGACAGTCTCCCTCGACAACATTGTGCTGAAAAGAAGTTTTAATTTCTCTTTATTGTTTTGGCATAGCAAATGTCCCCATGTTAATCCTTCTGTGCCCCCTTGATTGGTTTCTGGGATGAGATGTTCAGTCTTGATCAGTCCACTTTGAATTGAACTTTAGTCCAAAATATCATGTGTAGTCAATCTTCCTGGTGGTCTGTTTTTCCCAGCATGTTTAACCACAGGATGTCTGATGAACTCAGTGAACTTCGTCTTAAAGATCAACTTGTCTCGCTTGTCCCTTTTCCACCCATGGAAAAGCCCGACTTGGCATCAGAGGAGGCTACTTGATGGAAATATCCGAACGGCCTACAAACCACATGATCAGTGCTTCAATCCGTCGAGGCAATTCCTACTCGGCTGTAGAGCTGGAGGAAAGGGCACTGATTATGACCCAAGGCTCAGCTGAGACTGCGATTGATGTGTGTGTACAGTGATTAATTAGTGTTATTAATATAATTAATTAGTGTCAGAGTGAACTGGTGGTGACTGGGCAGACTGTGGTGTGCTGCCGATTTCCACCCCCGTGACAGCAACTACGTTTTGGCAGGGCAAGGAACTGTTCAGACTCAGTAGATGGAGACAGGTTCATTCCCTTTCATTCAGTGCCACAGGCCTTTTCTCTAGTTTCACCCACTCGCACTACACCTCCAGCTTCCCATGATGTCACTTTCACCACTTTCCATGATGTCGCTTCTACCAACATCTCCCAGAATATGTCCAGCCAGAGTTGGCAACCCTACCACTGGAGCTTCCTTCAGAAATTCCCTTATTCATCTTTATCATCGGTGGCATCAAAACGTTGCTTGTATATATCCATATCAGAGGGAAGACAGACTGAAGAAAACATACTTTGTAAAACATGCTTTGTGTCTTTAATACTATTATTGCCCACTCCCTTTGTCTCATGTTCCAAGATATATTCGTCATTTAACCTCTCCTGCCCTCGAACCTATCCCTGACCTCCTCTGTTGCCCAAATGCCTCTTCTCCCTTTTACAACAGCAAAACACCCATCACATTCCTACCTCTCTTCAATTCTGAAGAAGAGTCATATTCGACTCAAAACTCGTATCCCTCTCCACATGTGCTGCCAGACCAGCTGAGTTTTTCCAACGCTTGCTGTTTTTAAAGAAAACACAACTGGATTTCTCACACAGGCACTTCCAGCAATTTGTGGCGCAAAACTATTTTGAACTAAAGACATGAGGGGAAAAAATGTCCTACTCATGGCCTTCACTGTGAGATAGCCTCGCCAGCAAATTGTGGCCCATTATCTAAACAGTTCCTCAATCTCCCTGCTAAAAATGGAATTTAATCACCACCATGTGGTAGAATTATGAAACGCATCTATTTTTATAAGCCTTGCCTTTTGTATTGAGTCAAATCTTGCAGGTGTGGCTTACACCATTAGTTTTGCAGCCTGCAGCGAAGCTGATGATAGTACACTGAGAGCACCTAGGAACTTAGTGAATGCCTGGGCCAGCAATGTATCTCCTTAATCAACGAGATTTAAGGCTTGAGAAAGCATCAGGAGATCGAAGGAATGGTGCATTTAGATAGAGTGACTGAATTAAAGTTAGATTGGATACAAAAATGAAATATAGAGGGAAGAAGAGATTGGATTACAAGAAAGTGTAAAAAAAGAGTCAGAAAGCAAAAGCCAGGGGGCAAAAAGACGAAATTTATAAGTTAATTGTGCCCTTTTTAAGCTGGAGAGATTGGTTGCCATTGCATTAACAGTAATTACATCACTATAAGGGTAGTTGCAATGTTTATTATAAGCCCCAGCTTTCTGTGGTAGCTTTCAGGGGCAATTAACATGCAAATCAAGAAAGTTCTAAAAACTAATGGGGAGGCTAAAGAGGAGAAGTCGGTTGTGTGAAGAAAGAGCAGAATGACTCAAATCGATCAGGAAGTTGGAGCGATTCTTGCCCTGAACTTGCTGGCCAATTTGTACATTAATAACATTGTGTGCCATTGTTTTTGCATGATGATCGGGACCATCAATTTAAATAGATACCCATGCAATTATGTGAGAATATTATTTAAAAACAGTTTAAGCAAAAAACACATTCATATATTGTCTTTTCAAGCACTGGAAATAGCCCTCAACCAAGAAACCTTGATGATATATGATCTAGTAAGGATAATTTTCTGAGAAATCATTTGCAATACTCTACAGAAAGAATCATTGCATTGATCATTATATTATTAATCCAATTTACCTCAAACAGGGTGCTTTTATAGAAATACCATAGCATGCTGCACCAATGTAGATGTGGCAAAATGGCTGCTCAAAAAAGAGTAAGAGGAGAATTTTCAGCATGTCAGGAGGGCTGTGTGGGAGTGGGCACGGGCAGGTGCGGAATCGATTGCCGCCCGCGATCGGCTCAGTGCCGCTATTTTACACGGATTGGCCAGCGTGAATCACGGCTCCCGAGGGGGCGGGCAGCGGTGGGACTCCAATGACTGCCTGGTCAATGGCAGCCCAGGGATCTTTTTAAAAACCGCGCAGGTAGCCTTCCAAAGGCTGCCAACTATGGCACACAACAGGGCTCCCGAGAGCACTCTCAGAGAGCAGGCCAGGCAGGAAGGCAGGGCATTGTGCCCTGAGATTCTCGGATGAGTGACTCGCTGCCCTCCTCAAGGAGGTGGCAGCACAGCACAACATCATAGTGCCAAGCGATGGGAGGAGGAGGCTCCCCACACATGACGAACCGTGCCTAGTAGGAGGTGAGAGAAGGGGTCAGTGCACACAATGTAGTGAGACACACCTGGGTTCAGTGCCACAAGCAGTTCAATGACATCTTGCGATCGGGAAGGGTGAGTACTATGTTGGCATGGGTCACTTAGCACAGCAGTTAGGTTGACCCCCCTGCATCGCCCCCCGGACCCGCCCCCCTCCCCCCCCCAACCCACCCCAACAAACCTAAATGTAGTTACTGCATTGAATCATTCACAGCATGTGGCCTTCGCTGGGTGGATCAGCATTTATTGCCCAGGCTGAGCTGCCTCCTGTATCTGCTGCCTGTGGTGCACTCATACCCACTGTATTGTTTTGGAGGTGACCTTAAGGATCTGTACCTAGGTGCAGGGCTGGAACGCCAAAACATTTCAAAGTCAGGATACTGACTGACTGGGAGGGGGACTTCCAGGTGGCGGGACAGCCATCTATCTTCTGCCCTTGTCCTTCTCAGTGGTGGTGCTTCCTTGCTTTGGAAGGTGATACAGTGTGAGTGGCAAATGTGATGGAGGCAACATCTGGGCAAGGGGTTCAGCCCTGGCTGCTTGGAGTGAGTGTACGGTGGCTCCAGGGTCACGAATCGGATGAACCCTGCAATGTTTCACTCAGGTGGGGGTGGCAGGGCTGCAATGGCAATGTAGGTACAGGGTGGACTAATCAATGCTCCTCCCTTCTTTCAGGAGATGACCACACACAATAACGCTGGATGGATGCGGACTGGCGGAGGACAGGCCCACCTTCTCATACTCACCAGATACGAGCAGGAGGTTCTCGAGTTGGAGAGGTGCCATGCGCCCAGGCCTACCAGCAGCGGTGAGGTTGGGGTGCCAGTGGGAGTTAAGAGTGCCGTGCACTGAGGTCACAATGACTATCGTTGCAACCATTCCACTGTTGACTGTATATTGATTTCAGTATCCACCATGGGTTTCGTATTGATTATGGAAGGAGGAGCGCATCCTGGTCCGGGAGCCAGACATGCACATTAACATTGTTACAACTTCAACTAATCACATGTCCTTGTTCTCCCTTTCAGCCTCACCAGAGCACGTCTGGACTGAGGAGGCAGAGGGCCCGCCACTGACACCTGAGGGCCCTGAAGAGATACACACACCAGCGTCACACCATCTCAGCCAGGCAGGCACCAGCGCACATACCAGCCTTCAGTGGGGATAAGATTGTTAGCTAGTGTCCTGGGGCACAGCGATGAGGGCACTTCACACTCGCCTGAGGTGCGGGTGGAGAGAGAGAGTGCCCATAGCTCTGGCAGTCGGAGGACCAGGAACATGCTCAGTCGGTGGTTGATGATGTACCTCTGGAGTCGTCCCTGAGGCAGCAGATGCTGGAAGTGCAGCAGGTTGTGCGGAAGGATCTGGTGGAGATACATGAGGTAAAGCGTACCATGGTCTCTGTGCTGGAGGAGTCCATGTGGAGCATGAGCAATGCATTGACCCTCATGGCCGAGCGTAATGCTTCCTCCATAGAGAGAGTGGCGACTCTCATGGAGAGGTTCCTCCAGGAGAACAATAAGGGCTTCCTGGGGATGCGCTTGGATCTGCAAGCCCTCACAGTGGCAATGACCTCAGCTGGTCAGTGTCAGTGTGGGAGATGGATTGGGCACCCAGTATCTCAGCTAGGTCCCCGTCCATCAATGGTGAACAGGGAGGTCTAAACCGACCTCATGTTGGCGCACGAGCTGCTTGTCGTCTCTGTGGGCTCCTCTAAGGGCGCTCCAGATGAAGGCAGCATCTCCTCTGCCGCTCTGCCAGTGACCGTGGCATCTGATGAGGCTGTGGCGACTGGGGAGATGCCAGCAGTGCGACTGGCTGCTCCCTCCCAGTCAGGGCCAGCACAGGCTCCACTGGCCAGGGGACGCCCACCAAGGTCATCAAGGCCAATAGGACAACAGAGTGAGCAGGCTGTCTCCAATGCCAGTGCTAGCGCAGGGCGGAGCACCTAGACATAGCACCCACAAACGTAGATGTAAAACACCTTAGGCACAACACAGGCTTATTATGAGTGGTTTGCTTTTGGCCAATGTTTAAGTTGTTTTTAAGTTGGTGTGCTGTTCAACACCTTTTATTGTACTTTCATTTCTGTATACAAGTGTGCAATCATTAAATGTTTTGGTTCTCAACAATCCTCTGGGTGCTTCATTAGTTCTGCAGGTGAAGGGTAACCCATGGTGTTATTGGTGACTTGTTTATCACTGAGTTTTATTGAATAGGCACATAGTTCATGTTGCTGACTAAGCAACTGTTGCTGTCAGGTATCAAGTATGGAGCCTGCAGTCCTGGCATGTGTTGGAGGTCCGTCTGTGGTGTGCTAGCTGAAGGATCATTGGATCAAAGCCTCCCGGGTGTCCCTGCCTCCATGGAGGTTGCCCGTGTTAGTGCCTATCATAACTCATGGTGTTATAAGTGACTTGTTTATCACTGAGCTTTATTGAAAAGGCACATGGTTCATGTTGCTCTCAGGTATCAATATGGAGCCTGCGGCCCTGGCATGCATTGGAGGTCCATCTGTGGTGCGCTAGCTGAAGGATCATTGGATCAAAGCCTCCCGAGTGTCCCTGCCTCCCTCGATTAGCGCCTATCCCCTCAGCATTCTCCTGAGCGTGCTCATCCTCGGACTCACTATAGGACTCATTGTCTGCTGCCTGAGCTTCTGCATCTACATCTTCTTCTTCCATTGTGTCCCCCCTTTCCAGCGCATGAGAGTGCAGCACTCAACAACTATCAGTGACACACAATCTGGGGAGTATTGCAGTGCTCCCCCGAATGGTCCAGGCATCAGAAGCGTATCTTGAGAAGACTGATAGTTCTCTCTACCACAGCCCTTGTGGAGGCGTGGCTCCTACTGTACTGCTGCTCAGCCTCTGTTTTTGGGTGGTGGAGAGGTGTCATGAACCACCTTCTGAGGGGATAGCAGATAGTTGGGGATGAGGGGATGATTGTCACCCAGCAGCTATCCATCCAACCTGGCGGGAGCACTGAAGAGCCTCACCACCTGGGAGTGTCTCAGGATTTATGCATCATGGGAGCTGCCTGAGTACCTTGCACAGACCTGCAGAATCTGCACCCTATGGTCTCACACTATCTGTACATTCATGGAGTGGAATACCTTCCTGTTGACAAAGGCACCCGGCTCACCCGGTGGCACCTCGATGGTGACATGTATGCACTCGATTGGATGCGGGGGAACCCAACAATCGCTGTGAAGCCTCTGCCTCACACTGCCTGACTGGCCTCATTCGAGCGGTAGTGAGTGAAAGTCAATGCATGTCTGTCACCAGCTTGACACACGTGTGGTCAGCTGACTGGGAGACTCCACAAAATCACCCACCGACCGCTGGAAAGAACCAGAGGCATAGACGTTGAGGGCAACCGTAACTTTCAGTGCCACTGGCATGGGGTGTCCACCCACACAGTTGGCGCTGATCTCAGGGCCGATCATCTGACAAATGGAGGTCATTGTCTCCCTTGAGAGAAGGAGCCTCCTTCGGCACTGCATCTCAGGCATATTGAGATAGCTGCTTTGCTGCCTGTAAACCCTGGCAGCGGGATAGTGGCGTCATCTGCAGCCCATTTTGCCCTGGACTTACTGTTGGCCCTGCGCCCCTTGTGCCTGCGCCTGTCCTCCCAAAGCTCGCTCCCCTGGAGGCTGAATATGGATTCCTGGCTTCCTCCCCCTTCTGGCCATCCCGTCTTCCTCAGGGGAGGTGCCTCCAGTGGAGAGCACAACTCCCATTCCCAGGGTAAGGGAAGGCTGCCTGAAAACTGCAAGGCTCAAGAATGATGTTTACTCCAGAGTCCTGACCTGAAGCCTGTTATTCCTGTATAAACAGCTCTGAAGAGATTTGAAGTTCTCCTGTTCGCACAAGCAAGTGGAAGTATATTTAAAAAGTAAATGACTAACAAATAGCATTCGTGGGCCCACTGACACCTCTTATCTGGTCCGTGGTTGAAGTTTTTAAAAATGTGACCTAACCGCCTGCCCCTTGCGCCTGTGCAACACTCTGAAAATCGCACGGGCTCTGAAAAATCTCTTAATGGCTCAAGGGCATTAAGTGACCCATCAATTAATGACGGGCCTGCGTCGGAGCTCAGAGTGTGCCCGCCCACTGAAATATTGCGACGGTGCACGCTGACGTCAGGATGCACAATTGACGTCATCACACGCCATTTTACACGTCAGCGTGTTGGGCCCGCCCCTGCACACTTACATTAAAACTCTGGTCTAACTTTTTAAATTTCAGTGCCATCATTCCTCTAAAGTGGTATATAAGAAAGCAGTTATGCGCAGTTTTATACAGAATGTGGCATAACCAACAAGTTCCAATTCCAATTTTTCTGGCCAAGGTTGTGCAGTTTAATCAACACAAGGTAGAACACAGGTGCTGAGTTTATGAGGTGAAGAAATATTCAAGATCTTCTGTCATATAAGTGCACATCATTTATTAGCTACACCTGATCAGGCTGAGTGTTTCAGATATATTTCTCCTTTACTTTTTGTATTTCAAAATCCATATCTATGAATTAGTTTCCAGCTTGGATGTGAACCTGAAAATTGTAACTGATGGAAAAATCAAGACTTAATATACATAGAATCATAGAATCCTGGAGTTATAGAGCTAAAAATTCAATAAGATCCCTTAGAGGATGCAGGGTTTGTGATGCAGGATTACCCTCCACCCAATGGAAGTGATGCAGGCATCATGCATACTTCATGCTGTCTGCTCATCTCCATGATACTGGCTTGCAGCCCAGTGCTAAATGCCCCACTGAGTGGCAGTGTGCTCATCAGGAGGCACAAGATCGTGCTAGGTTAGTAACCAATTACAGCTAGCCTGCACTTCTTAAAGTCAGCCTGCTCCTCTTAAAGGAGAGGTGCATTCTGGCTGCAGCAGGTGCCAGGAAGAAAGAGAAGTCTTGGTGCAGCTGGCCAGAAAGAAAAGGGTTGTCAGGTTCACAGGTGCAGTACTGGAGGCCTCAGTGCAGGAGCTGGAAAGAAGGAGAGAGGTCATCTTTCCACAGGGGGTTGGGAGACCTCCAGGCATACACTGCAAAGACAGTGGAATCAGATGGCCAAAGAGGTCAATGCCAGGAATCTGGCCCTGAGGATCTGGATACAGTGCTAGATAAAGTTCAATGACTTCTTACAAGAGGTCAAGATCAGTGAATGCATCTTCATTCCCACCCATTGCATCACCAACCTCACACTTATCAAAGCATCACAACCCACCATCACTTATCAATCTCGCAGTCAAAACTCACACCTAACTTCATATGCTCCAACTCCCCCGCAAACACTGCCCTCTGCTCCAACTCTCACATGCACTTTCACAGCTTACAATACCTGCAATTATTCAGCTATGCAGGCACATCACTCAAACATGATGCAACACACTCACTGACACTCATGCATCTCTCTTGCAGGACAAGGTGGAATAGAGCAGGAGAGAGCTGCAAAGAAATGGCAGAACGCAGATACAATTTCATGTCCTTACCCCTTTGAAGGAGATGTTTCTTGACATGACTGGCTGGTTGTCACTCAGGCCATCGCAGCTGGCATTGCTGAAGCCATCCAGGATGGAGCACTTTCTCAAATCCTATTTCACCCTCTTCCTGCAATCTGTTATGATACGCAACCTGCATTTGGAATAACAATGTACCATTTTCTTTCCACTCAGCCTCTTCCCTCATCCCATCCCTCTGCTTGTGCAAATATCAGAAACCCAAGAACTGCCAGCTGGCCAGCCAGTGCTACCTGAGGATGAAAGCCCAGAGGATGAAGGTCCAGAGGAAGAGTACAGGGCTGAGGACAAAGCACTATTGTTTGATCTGGCACTCACAGCCACCAGCTCAGATGCTGACACTAGGAGTAGCTTGGAGGGTAGATTTGAGGTGTGATCTGCATGAGCTCAGTCACTGGGCATGAGTGAGCTGCAACTGGGGTAGGAGGTGTCGGGGGAATGATAGTGTGTGTATCAGCCACTTGGAGGGCGAGGCCGCACATGAGTTCTGCCGCAGAGGACTCAGATGAAGACTTCAATGGGGTGAGGATACAGGAAAACATAGATGCATGTATACCAAAATTTTTGGTGCATTGGCAGGCCTGCGAGAGAACCTGGCATCACTCTCAGGGAGTACGGAAGATTCCAGCTCTCACTTAGCACAGGGTTTCACACAGCCTGGAGCTCAGCTTTTTCAGCGTGGAAGTGGTGGCCAACCCCATGATGTTTAGACCCAGCCATGATGCAGCATCTGCTGGCTGTGCCTCAGTTTCCATTGCTGCACAGGCAGAAGCCTGCCATGGATGCTCAGACTGATGCCGTTAGATCACTGCCTGTTGCCCTGCAGCCTGAGACTGCTGCCATTATGACTGTGGATACCAGTGCTCACAGGTTCACGCATATTCTCGGCACTCCAGAAATCTGTGCTCTAGCAAATTACTGGTTTGCTGAATATCCACCCGGGGTGTGGCAGAATGATAGAATTTGTCCTCCCACCACTGCTACTTGGCCAGTGTCCCTACTGTTATCTGTCAGCCAGCCAGCCAAGACTGCTGCCACCCATGATGATGTGGTACAGCCCAAAGCAGCACCCTCAAGGCACAGAGCTGCTCGAGGACATCCTGCAAGGCCATACAGACATGGAGTCATTATGACACAGAAAGAGGCCATTCAGGCCAGCTTATATTCATGCCAGCTCTCTGTAGAGCAACCCAGTCAGTCCGATACCACTACTCTCTTCCCGTAGCTCTACAAGTTAATCTCCCTCATGTGCCCATCCAATTGCCTTTTCAAATATTGATCATCTTTGGTTACACCATCCTCATAGGCAAAGGTTTCCAGGTCATTACAACTCACTGCATAAAATGTTCTTCCTCACAGCCGTCCTGTACTTCTTGCCTGAAACCTTAAACCTGGGTCCCCTAGTCCTTGTACCATCAACTAATGGCTTTTATTTGTCGACCTTATCCAAACCTGTCATAATCTTGTAGACCCCTGTGCTGCCCCTCAATCTCCTTTGCTATAAGGAGAATAACCTCAGCTTCTCCAACATAACCTTGTGGCTAAATTCCCTTATCCCTGGAGCCTGTAAGAATATGCTAAAAGATTTGCTTGAAATTATTGCAAAGGTGCAAAATGAGTCTTGGAACATGTGGTCTGAAAAAGCTGTCTCTTCCTTTGATACTCATACTTGTGTGGTCTCTTGGCTCGCCTGTGAGACAAGTAGGGTAAGTTCAGCTGGTACCAAATCCCAGGCTGTGATTGGCTGGCAGACAGTCCTGGTTGATGTTACCGTGAACTGATGTGCCCCCAGAATGCTTTGTTTGGCCTCTGGGAGATTGAAGCCAATTCTGGGGGAATTTCAACCATTCCGGGAGTGTTACCAACCATCCATAGGTTCCAAGAAAAGAAATAAAGGGCAATATTAAGTACTCACTGGAAACTCACAATCAATCATACTGATGAAGGTCTCAGTGGATTCATTAACTCTCCATTTCAGTTTTTTAAAAGATCTGCATGTTCAGCAGCGGCCTCCAAAATGCTGACCGACTCTGGGATACCCTGCTGTTGCTGACAACAGTTGTCTTGAGGTGATGATATTTTCTGGGGACCTAATAAAAATACCAGGGGCAATGAAGCCATTCTCACATGGCAGTGGAGTGGGGTCAAGTTAGGCATAAGCATTCACTGTTGGGTTTGGTACAGGAAAATTCTGATGGAATATTTTGGGGGTGAGTAGGGTTGCCAATCTTCCCAGAATGGCCAGAAGTCCCCCCGAATTGGCCTCAATCTCCCGGAGGCCAAACAAGGCATTTCAGGAGCACATCAGCTCCTGGCAATGGCAAACAGGGATTATTTGCCAGCCAAACACAACCCAGGATCAGGTACCATCTGAGCTTCCCTATGTTCAGGACTGGCTGTCAGCCAATCACAACCTGTGTTCAGGTACCACCTGACCTTCCTATGTCAGGAGCCTAGTTCTATATCCATTCACTACTCAGCCTCGCAGAAGCCACTTGACGGAAATATCTGAACAGCCTACAGACCACGATCAGTGCGATGTCCACTCGGGCTGTGGAGCTGGAGGGAAGAGCGCTGATTATGAGCCAAAGTCAGACTCAGCTGAGACTGGCTGGATGCTGGTACAGTGATTAATTAATGTTATTAATTAGTGTTAGATTGAATTGGTGGTTACTTAGCAGACAGTGGTGTGTTGCCAAGTGCCTCATCCTGAGAACGACTCGCAGGGGAAAGAATTGTTCAGTCTCAGAGCTGGAATTTAGTGGATGCTGTAATATGTCTTTAATGGATGTCAGCATGACATCACTAGAAGGGAAATGTGTCATCTGATCCAGTGTTAGTTTCACTGTTGCTTTGAGCAGAGTACATACACACAGCTCTGATGCCTTCAAGCACTATACCTATGTATAACTGTTCTCGTGCTCAGTTTTAATAAATTAACCCCTAACAGATTTACCCAAATCCCTATGATTGATTGGTGCCTTGTGTCTTAAATAGTAGGTAGGTCCAAGGCATTATATCATTGTAATAGCACGACATGGTGATCAGCAATGATAATACAGGTGGCATCAAGATTAAGTACAGGTACAACATGGTTAACTGCCTTAGATTGTACAATATGGCATATGGCATATGGAGTTTTGCTTAGAGCGCAATGAAGTCACAGAATTGGAGAGTGTTGAAGATGCAGTGCGGTGACTGCAAAGAAAAGTTTTGAACACACAGCACCAAGCCAATTTCAAATAAAGAGCTGGTAAGCAGATGGATCTTTCATAGTGAGATTGCGGTGCATAGCCTGTCAATTCAGTGAGTGGGACAGTCCATCGAGAGGACCAGCAGCAGGTTAGCTCAATTGGGAAAGGTAAGTGGGCAGGGTGTGAGCCAGATCGATAGAAAGCGAGGGAGAGTCAAACAAAAAAAATCAATAAAAACCCATCATAAAAATTAGGTCAGAGTAGGTTGCGATTAAAACAAATGGTTTTGGGAGATACTGAACACTAAATTGACTGAAAAGTGCAGCCGGCATTACTCAGTGGTGTGTGTCCCAGCCACATCGCGTCTTCGTGGATGGAGCTTTCGAAAAGCTCATGAAAGCAGCTACAGTGACACTCATCCCAGATTCTATAGGAGTAGGAAGGTCAAAGGGATATTGTAAAAATGTTCACAAATTTCCCCAGTTTGAATTGGGATGAGCTGACCTAGCATCCAAATTCAAAATATTTAAACAGCGTTTCATGACCATGAGCATGACATGACTATAATCTGCACTTATTGATGCAAACAGCACTTAATGAAAGATTGGTGTTTAACAGTCTGAAATGTGTCATCAACATGCAACAGATCAATTTCTTCAGTTCTATTTATCCCATTGCTTGCATATGTCCCAATCCAAGTAAAAGAGAGGATATTGAAACCACGCTAACTCCTCAAGATAAAGACAGCCTTCAAAGATGTCTAGGTCTCTTCATTCCTTGTCTCCAGACATTTCCGATTTTGCTCAAAAATCTTCAACACTACAAGAATTGTTGGGAGAGGATGTACCATTCCTGTGGCACGAAGACCTCCAATATCTCTTTGAAGCACTGAAACAGTCATTATCAGAAGCATCAAAATTGCAATTTTATGAACCTAGGGAGACATACCTAGACATAGATGCCTCACAGAAAGGGAGCATGCATATTATAAAAAGGCAAACAGATTGTATTTGCTTCAAAATCTCTGTCTGTAACAATCCAATTACTCCTACATGAAGCAGGAAACATTAGCTCTAGTATCAGAAATCATGCATTTTCATACCTACCTATTTGGCAAAAGATTTGTGGAAGCGGCCAACCACAAGCCACTGGAGACGACTTGGTGGAAACCATTGACCATTCCACCACCAAGATTGCAATGCCTCTTGAGATCAGGTACAAACCTGGTAACTTGGTAGTCACATTGGATATACTTAGCAGATTGCCTAACACAGCAAAAACAGAAGATGTATGCTTAGATCTACAAGTTGACTTTATTGACATCAAGCTGGAAGATGTTCTGCAAATTGATCTGGTACATTTTGTGCAACGCAAACACCAGTAGCTACAAGAAGCAATGTTGAAAGATTCTACACTACAGAAACTGGGCAAAATCATCATGGATGGATATCCTGAGTCAATTCAGCATGTCCACAGACATTGAGACCATTTGGCCTTGTTGGGATGAGCAATGCAGCTCCCATGGAGTCATTTTTAAAGGTAGGCGTATTGTCATGCTGGAATCTTTGTGACCTGATAGTCTTCAACAACATTATCACTCACACATGGGCATTGACCAGATGAGAAGAATCAGAAGAGAAACAATCTATTGGCCGGATATGAACAATGACATTGAAGTCATTGGCAAGAAGTGCGAGGCATGTCAATAGCGTATGTCAAGTCAGTACAAAGCACCATTGATTACGTATGAAGTTCCTACCCATCCTTGGTCCAATATTGCATGTGGCCTCTATCATGTCCATGACACTGACTTCATCATCATTGTTGACTACTTTACCAAGTACCCCGTCATTAGACAATTAGATAATACATCAAGTGCAACTGTCACGCACTTTAGGTACTATTTTCAGTTTATTTGGTGTACCTTTGGAGATCATTATGGATAACGGTCCGCAATGCTTTGGTAAACCATTTCAGGATATAGGTGAGAAATGCAATCTCGAACACACTACTTCTTCTCATTACCCTAGAATCCCTAATTCTCAAATGTAGACAGACCAAACAAGATCTACACATTGCAAGGTTACATCCTTGGATGACACACCAGCAGAGCTCATGTTTCGCAGATCAGTGTGTACCAATTTACCTACTCTTATTTATTCTACTCTTTCAGAAACTAGAGAGTAATTTTAAAGCTGCAAGAGATGACTAACGTGCACAATGAAAGTGCAGAATTGCTAAGTTTACAGTTCGGGCAACAAGTCCACATCCAGGATCCCATAGAAGGTGCATGGTAACCAGCCGAGGTGACAAGGGTTTGTTCAGAACCAGGGTTCTTTCAAGTCTTTACGCACAAAGGTGCAATGGTGAGGTGTAACCAAAGGCAGATCAGATCCATTCCAGCTCCTCAACCACATTGCAGTCCTATTGCATCAAGGACAAGATCCCAAATGTAACCAGGAACAACACACAAGAATGACAACCCCACAGATTACAGTGAGCAATTAAGGAAATCTCCAGATAATGTTACTATAGTATATTCTGGGCATACCACAGTTTACCTCTACACTTTTGAGACTCGTAGATTCATCAGTTCTATGCACTTGTGTGATGGTAGCTAAACATGAACATGTATTGTAGATAGTTATACTTCTTTGGAAGTGGGAAAGGTGCCTTTAAAAAGAAAGGGGGATGTTGTAATATGCCTTTAAGGGATAGCAGCACAACATCACTAAAAGGTAAATGTGTCATGTGATCCAGTCTTAGTTTCACTTTTGCTTTGAGCAGAACCCACACCAGCGCTGATGCCTTCAAGTTTAATACTTATGTATCACTTTTCTCATGTGCCTAGTCTAAATAAATGAATCCACAACATGTTTACTCATTCCCTTATGAGCAATTAGAGCCTTGTCTTGTACAATAAATAAGTCCAAATTTACAGATCATTATACACGACAGTGGAGGCAGGTTTATTCTCTCTTGTTCAGTGTCACAGTAATTTTCTCTTGTTTCACCCATTTGCACCACACCACCGCATTCTGTGACATCACTTCCACCGACGTCCCCGGGAATATGTCCAGCCAGTGTTGTCAGTTCTAGGGGTGGGGTTTTAGAGAACTCCTCTCTGTCTCATTTCCATTCTTTTTTTTCCTCTATCACTTGAAATTGATGGTAGTCAGAAGGAAAATTCGGTCCTGCATCTTTCATATACAGTAAATTATTAGGTTCCAAGCTCCAACTTTCAACAGAGTTTCTCAGTGGACTTTAAAGTACTGGCCGGTTGGATGGCGAGAGGCATTAAATAGGGCTTTGCTGCTCTCATTGTTATATAGAGGATTGTTTACCAAAAGCATTGGATGTGCTGAGCAGCAGGGGCATGTTCATGGTAGGCACAAAGGAGGCTGTTTTCTCTTAAGGCAGCAGTTGTTTCAAACCATCTTGTCCGCCCACGCAAATAACAGAATATGTGCCAGAAAACATAAGGACCAGCAGCCATTTTAGTGGCTCTTGTGGCAAAAACTGTTGAGATCTATTTTAAATCAAAAGGACTTCCTGCAAGACCAGACAGCTTTCCATATTGCATACTTCTACCACTATAAGACATAGGAGCAAAAGTAGCCCATTTGGCCCATCGAGTCTGCTCCATGGTTCAATGAGATCATGGCTGATCTGATAATCCTCAACTCCACTTCCTGCTTTTTCCTGATAACCCTTGATTCCCTTACTGATTAAAAATCTGTCTATCTCAGCCTTGAATATACTTAATGGCCCAGCCTCTACAGCTCTCTGCATAAATAATTCCACAGATTCACTACACTCTGAGAGAAGAAATTCCTCTTCATCCCTGCCTTAAATGAGTGACCCCTTACTCTGAGGTTATGCCCTCTGGTCCTAGGCTTTCTTACAAGGGGGAACAACCTCTCAGCATCTACTCTGTCAAGCCCCCTAAGAATCTTATATGTTTCAATAAGGTTACCTCTCATTCTTCTAAACTCCAATGAGGCCCAACCCACTCAGCCTCTCCTCATAAGAAAATCCCTCCATACCTGGAATCAACCTAGTGAACCTTCTCTGGACTGCCTCCAATGTCAGTATATCTTTCCTTAGATAAGGGAACCAAAACTGTTCACAGTATTCCAGGTGTGGTCTAGTGGTGCCTTGTATAGTTTTAGTAAGACTTCCCTATTTTTACACTTAATTCCCTTAGAAATAAAGGCCAACATTCATTTTCCTTCCCTATTACTTGTTGAACTTGTATATTAACTTTTTGGGATTCATGCACAAGGACTCACAAATCCCCCTGTGCTGCAGCCTTCTGCAGTCTTTCCCCATTTAAATAATATTCAGCTCCTCTCTGCCTGCCAAAGTGCATAACCTCACATTTACCCGCATTATATCGCATAGGTTTTTGCCTACTCACTTAATCTGTTTGTATCCCTATGTAGACGCTTTGTGTCATCCTCACCACTTGTCTTCCCACCTATTTTTGTGTCATCCACAAAATTGTCGATCGTACATTCACCTCCCTCATCCAAGTCACTCATATATATTGTAAATAAACTACCTGCTCAAGGACAATTAGGGATGGACAATCATTGCTGGTCTTGCTCATCCCAAAGATGAATCTGAACAAAACTTCTCTGACTGTAGAAAGATTTGTATGCGCTAGTTTGATTACATTTAGCAACAGGAAATGCAGAGACAAGATACAGTACATACAAATAGAGAAGCCATAAATAGGAAATAAGCTAGTTGCATACATACGCATTGTCCAGAGAGTTTGGACAGAACTGTCTGAGCCCTGGGGGTGCAGCAGGCTAGGAGGCCATTGGAGTCAGAGGCTCCATCTCTCAAAGAGGGTCCAATAGCAACAAAGCCACTGGAGGGGTTCCCCACCCCCTCTGAGGGGACTCCTGCTTGGCCTGTTTGAACGTTTACGTTAAATTTATTTCTCTGAGAGTACCTCAATTTTGAGACAGCATTTGGAGCCCAAACACCATCCCTAATTGGAAGGCCTCCAATGATATCTGGCACCCACCAAGACCTCATGCAAAAATCCTTGCAGACAGCACAGAGAATGATGGGCTTCCATGGTAGGTGCAGTGAACAATGATGCTTAATGTGTCTTGGACCAACAAACTGTTACTTACGCAGATCAGGCACAAAAATGGTATTTGTGGAAGTTTTTCCATTTTTAATATAAATCATTCTGATGCCATAAAGAAACATTCAAAGGTAACAAGTGCACTGTTGGTCTCGGTGAGGAGACATTTTAAAAGTTCATGAAAACACTTACAATACAATAACCAGAAATAACCTATTCAGAATTGGTATAAATAAATTGCGGCAATTCACATGAATTACCCCTTTGCATGATGTGAAACAAATTTAATAAATGGTAAAAGGTCTTCAAGGAAGTGACCAATCTATTTTTATACTATGCACTATTTTTCTCACTTTTATACAGTAATGTCACACAACAATGTGCTGCAAAGTTTTCGGGAAATTCCAGGTCATGTTATCCAGTTCAGATCACAAGAGAAAAAGCTTTGGCATAATTAGATCTTGGGCATTAAGCACAATCCTAAATGTAAGGCCACTCAAATATGTGACCAGTTCCCGATGTACCTGAAAGAATGGGTAAAGCAGAGCCTTAGCTTTGTAACATCCTCTTTTTAACAAAATGAAGTTTTTAAATTTGAATAGAAACAATAAAATACATCAAGTTCTTGATGCAATTAATAGTTTGAAAATAATAGAAGATCAATCCAGGAGTAATTAGAGATGCTGCCTGGCCCGTTGAGTGGTTCCACCATTTTCTGATATACCTCCAGATTTACAGCCTCCCCAGTATTTTGTTTGTGTTAACTTCTGCAGACACAATGCACCGATTCCATACTCATAAGAAAGAAACATTTGCTACGGAAATCTTCCTATTTCAGAGAGAGTAATTTGTACTTCAAACAATTGTCTTGGTTGCCTTCACACTGCTTCTACATGACTTCCAGGACTCATTGATGACAAAATAGTAATAGATGGCATCCAGAACACAGTTTACATTTGCTAAACACAGGCATATTTGCAAAAGTTGCGCAGAGGGACCAGGTAACCATCTGCTATCCAACATTTCCGAGCTAAAAAGTACATTAGGATCCCCGCGTGGTAAGCAGTGAAACAAACAAGAAATGTTAACAGATTTGAAAGGACAATTGTTGTGGATTTCCTAGTGGAGATTTTCTCAGATTTCAGGCTGCCACTTCTCTTTAGAGTTCTGATGAACTGAATGGAACAGAAGACCACGAGGAGAGCAGTGACTAGGAATATGGTTTGGAGAGTTACAACAGTATGCACTTTCCAAACGAAGGGAGAATGGTTGAAGAAACAGTTTGCAGATTTCCTTTTATCATAAAGGGAGATACAGCAAGACCAGACAACAATCCACACCAGGGCGCAGGCAATCAAAGTTTTCTTTGGGGATCTGAAGGTTCTGGCCAAAAAGGGATGTTTTATGGTAATGTAGCAATCCAAAATGATCAATATGATGATCAGCATGCTTGCATAAATGTTCACATAGTACAGAGATTCCAAGAAGTTGCAGAATCCCGGACTCAGGGACCACGTCCCAACCTGGTAGGCGTAGATTTTGAAAGGCAGGGAGAAAAGCAGCAAAATGTCTGAAATGATCAGGTTAGTCATATAGATGGTAGACACTGTCCACTTTTTACATTTGAAGCACAGAATCCACAATGCGACCACGTTGAGCACCAATCCTAAAACAAACATCGGTGGATTAACTATGACCAGAAATCGCTTCACTGAACCATCCAGAACCATGTTTAACGTGTTGTTTCCCATACAATTCACCGCTGAAACAAGCAGAATGTAGACGTGAATTGTTATCAAGTTAAAGAAACTGCCAAACTTCATTTTTTATATATTTTATAAAAGTTGATTGGATGTCCTCACTCTTCACAATAAGCCCAGCATTTTTGTTTAAATGTATCTAACATTTTATTATTGTAAATCATAAATAAGTTCCCTATAAGTTGATGCTACATAATCGATCTATTAATATCCTGCAGAAAGAGACATACCGCCCACCAAGGTCTGGTTCATGTTTGCTGTCTGGTTTGAGATTAACATGATATCTGCACACTGAAGCAGCGTCTAACTGAAATGCTTGCAAATCGAAGTCTGAAGATATGCTTCCCCTTTCAGCTTTCTGACATCATGACGGAAATGATCAAGAACTTGAGAGCTTTTATTGGCTTATGTTTGCACAGAGCTACAACAGATTCAGCAGAATGTTGATATATTGTTCAAACTGTCAAAATGTCCCAACTGGGTTCTCTTGAATTAACGTACAGCAAGTCTTGGTGTTAAGCCAGCTTCATCCACTTCAACGATGCGGATATAATCGGGCCAATACGCACATTTAGCACCAGGATTTCAGTTTAATATAGAAAATAGGAGCAGGAGTAGGCCATTCGGCCCTTCGAGCCTGCTCAGCCGTTCATTATGACCATGGCTGATCATCCAACTCAATAACCTGTCCCCGCTTTCTCCCCTCATCCTTTGATCCCTTTCGCCCCAAGAGCTATTTCTAACTCCTTCTTGAAAACATACAATGTTTTGGTCTCAACTACTTTCTGTGGTAATGCATTCCACAGGTTCACCACTCATTTACCGCCAGGAGTGTCAGGAAACTCGATCGGCACCATTTTGGACTCTGCCCTCACCCCCTCCCCCCCCAAAATCTCCCCATCCTCGACCCTCTCCCTCCCCGACTCCCTCTCCCCAACTCTCCCCATCCACGACTCTCTCCGGCTACCCGACTCCCTCCTCCCGACTCTCTCCCCCTCCCCAACTCTCCTCATCCCCAACATTCTCCCGCTCCCCACTCTCACCCCTTCCCCAACTCACCCCCTCTCCAACAGGATGGTGCTGGGCTGCCTCCTGTATCCACTGCCTGTGGTGCACTTATACCCACTGTATTGTTTTGGAGGTGACCTTAAGGATCTGTACCTAGGCGCAGTGCTGGAACGCCAAAATATTTCAAAGTCAGGATGCAGACTGACTGGGAGGGGGACTTCCAGGTGTTGGGGCAGCCATCCATACACTGCCCTTGTCCTTCTCAGTGGTGGTGCTTCCTTGCTTTGGAAGGTGATACAGTGTGAGTGGCAAATGTGATGGAGGCAACATCTGGGCAAGGGGTTCAGCCCTGGCTGCTTGGAGTGAGTGTACGGTGGCTCCAGGGTTACGAATCGGATGAGCCCTGCAATGTTTCACTCAGGTGGGGGTGACAAGTCTGCAATGGCCATGCAGGTACAGGGTGGTCTAATCAATGCTCTTCTCTTCTTTAGGGAGACGACCACACGCAATAACGCTGGATGGATGCGGACTGGCGGAGGACAGGCCCACCTTCTCATACTCACCAGATACGAGCAGGAGGTTCTCGAGTTGGAGAGGTGCCATGCGCCCAGGCCTACCAGCAGCGATGAGGTTGGGGTGCCAGTGGGAGTTAAGAGTGCCGTACACTGAGGTCACAATGACTATCGTTGCAACCATTCCACTGTTGACTGTATATTGATTTCAGTATCCACCATGGATTTCGTATTGATTATGGAAGGAGGAGCACATCCTGGTCCGGGAGCCAGACATGCACATTAACATTGTTACAACTTCAACTAATCACATGTCCTTGTTCTCCCTTTCAGCCTCACCAGAGCACGTCTGGACTGAGGAGGCAGAGGGCCCGCCACTGACACCTGAGGGCCCTGAAGAGATACACACACCAGCGTCACACCATCTCAGCCAGGCAGGCACCAGCGCACATACCAGCCTTCAGTGGGGATAAGATTGTTAGCTAGTGTCCTGGGGCACAGCGATGAGGGCACTTCACACTCGCCTGAGGTGCGGGCGGAGGCAGAGAGTGCCAATAGCTCTGGCAGTCGGAGGACTGCTGGGGACCAGGAACATGCTCAATCGGTGGTTGATGATGTACCCCTGGAGACATCCCTGAGGCAGCAGATGCTGGAAGTGCAGCAGGGTGTGTGGAAGGACCTGGTGGAGATACATGAGGTAAAGCGTGCCATGGTCTCCGTGCTGGAGGAGTCCATGCGGAGCATGAGCAATGCATTGACCCTCATGGCTGCGTGTAATGCTTCCTCCATAGAAAGAGTGGCGACTCTCATGGAGAGCTTCCTCCTGGAGAACAATAAGGGCTTCCTGGGGATGCGCTCGGAGCTGCAATCCGTCACAGCGGCATTGACCTCAGCTGGTCAGTGTCAGTGTGGGAGATGGATTGGGCACCCAATATCCCAGCTAGGTCCCCATACATCAATGGTGAACAGGGAGGTCCAAAATGACCTCACGTTGGTGCACGAGCTGCTTGTCGTCTCTGTGGGCTCCTCTAAGGGCGCTCCAGATGAAGGCAGCATCTCCTCTGCCGCTCTACCAGTGACGGCGGCATTTGATGAGGCTGCGGCGACTGGGGAGATGCCAGCAGTGCGACTGGCTGCTCCCTCCCAGTCGGGGCCAGCACAGGCTCCATGGGCCAGAGGACGCCAGCCAAGGTCATCAAGGCCAATAGGACAGCAGAGTGAGCAGGCTGTCTCCAATGCCAGTGCCAGCAAAAGGGGAGCACCTAGACATAGCACCCACAAACATAGATGTAGAGCACCTTAGGCACAACACAGGCTTATCCCTAGCAGTTTTCTTTTGCCCAATGTTTAAGTTGTTTTTAAGTTGGTGTGCTGTTCAACACCTTTTAATGTACTTTCATTTCTGTATATAAGTGTCCAATCATTAAATGTTTTGGTTCTCAACAATCCTCTGGGTGCTTCATTAGTTCTGCAGGTGAAGGGTAACCCATGGTGTTATAAGTGACTTGTTTATTACTGAGCTTTATTGAAAAGGCACATAGTTCATGTTGCTCACTAAGCAAATGTTGCTGTCAGATATCAAGTATGGAGCCTGCAGTCCTGGCATGTGTTGGAGGTCCGTCTGTGGTGTGCTAGCTGAAGGATCATTGGATCAAAGCCTCCCGGGTGTCCCTGCCTCCATAGAGGTTGCCCGTGTTAGTGCCTATCCCCTCAGCATTCTCCTGAGCGTGCTCATCCTCGGACTCACTATAGGACTCATTGTCTGCTGCCTGAGCTTCTGCAACTACATCTTCTTCCTCCATTGTGTCCCCCCTTTCCAGCGCCAGATTGTGGAGAGTGCAGCATGCAACAACTATCAGTGACACACGATCTGGGGAGTATTGCAGTGCTCCCCCGAATGGTCCAGGCATCAGAAGCGTATCTTGAGAAGACTGATAGTTCTCTCTACCACAGCCCTTGTGGAGGCGTGGCTCCTACTGTACTGCTGCTCAGCCTCTGTTTTTGGGTGGTGGAGAGGTGTCATGAACCACCTTCTGAGGGGATAGCAGATAGTTGGGGATGAGGGGATGATTGTCACCCAGCAGCTATCCATCCAACCTGGCGGGAGCACTGAAGAGCCTCACCACCTGGGAGTGTCTCAGGATTTATGCATCATGGGAGCTGCCTGAGTACCTTGCACAGACCTGCAGAATCTGCACCCTATGGTCTCACACTATCTGTACATTCATGGAGTGGAATACCTTCCTGTTGACAAAGGCACCCGGCTCACCCGGTGGCACCTCGATGGTGACATGTATGCACTCGATTGGATGCGGGGGAACCCAACAATCGCGGTGAAGCCTCTGCCTCACACTGCCTGACTGGCCTCATTCGAGCGGTAGTGAGTGAAAGTCAATGCATGTCTGTCACCAGCTTGACACACGTGTGGTCAGCTGACTGGGAGACTCCACAAAATCACCCACCGACCGCTGGAAAGAACCAGAGGCATAGACGTTGAGGGCAACCGTAACTTTCAGTGCCACTGGCATGGGGTGTCCACCCACACAGTTGGCGCTGATCTCAGGGCCGATCATCTGACAAATGGAGGTCATTGTCTCCCTTGAGAGAAGGAGCCTCCTTCGGCACTGCATCTCAGGCATATTGAGATAGCTGCTTTGCTGCCTGTAAACCCTGGCAGCGGGATAGTGGCGTCATCTGCAGCCCATTTTGCCCTGGACTTACTGTTGGCCCTGCGCCCCTTGTGCCTGCGCCTGTCCTCCCAAAGCTCGCTCCCCTGGAGGCTGAATATGGATTCCTGGCTTCCTCCCCCTTCTGGCCATCCCGTCTTCCTCAGGGGAGGTGCCTCCAGTGGAGAGCACAACTCCCATTCCCAGGGTAAGGGAAGGCTGCCTGAAAGCTGCAAGGCTCAAGAATGATGTTTACTCCAGAGTCCTGACCTGAAGCCTGTTATTCCTGTATAAACAGCTCTGAAGAGATTTGAAGTTCTCCTGTTCGCACAAGCAAGTGGAAGTATATTTAAAAAGTAAATGACTAACAAATAGCATTCGTGGGCCCACTGACACCTCTTATCCGGTCCGTGGTTGAAGTTTTTAAAAATGTGACCTAACCGCCTGCCCCTTGCGCCTGTGCAACACTCTGAAAATCGCACGGGCTCTGAAAAATCTCGGTGTCTTAATGGCTCAAGGGCATTAAGTGACCCATCAATTAATGACGGGCCTGCGTCGGAGCTCAGAGTGTGCCCGCCCACTGAAATATTGCGACGGTGCACGCTGACGTCAGGATGCACAATTGACGTCATCACACGCCATTTTACATGTCAGCGTGTTGGGCCCGCCCCTGCACACTTACATTAAAACTCTGGTCTAACTTTTTAAATTTCAGTGCCATTATTCCTCTGAAGTGGTATATAAGAAAGCAGTTATGCGCAGTTTTATACAGAATGTGGCATAACCAACAAGTTCCAATTCCAATTTTTCTGGCCAAGGTTGTGCAGTTTAATCAACACAAGGTAGAACACAGGTGCTGAGTTTGTGAGGTGAAGAAATATTCAAGATCTTCTGTCATATAAGTGCACATCATTTATTAGCTACACCTGATCAGGCTGAGTGTTTCAGATATATTTCTCCTTTACTTTTTGTATTTCAAAATCCATATCTATGAATTAGTTTCCAGCTTGGATGTGAACCTGAAAATTGTAACTGATGGAAAAATCAAGACTTAATATACATAGAATCATAGAATCCTGGAGTTATAGAGCTAAAAATTCAATAAGATCCCTTAGAGGATGCAGGGTTTGTGATGCGGGATTACCCTCCACCCAATGGAAGTGATGCAGGCATCATGCATACTTCATGCTGTCTGCTCATCTCCATGATACTGGCTTGCAGCCCAGTGCTAAATGCCCCACTGAGTGGCAGTGTGCTCATCAGGAGGCACAAGATCGTGCTAGGTTAGTAACCAATTACAGCTAGCCTGCACTTCTTAAAGTCAGCCTGCTCCTCTTAAAGGAGAGGTGCATTCTGGCTGCAGCAGGTGCCAGGAAGAAAGAGAAGTCTTGGTGCAGCTGGCCAGAAAGAAAAGGGTTGTCAGGTTCACAGGTGCAGTACTGGAGGCCTCAGTGCAGGAGCTGGAAAGAAGGAGAGAGGTCATCTTTCCACAGGGGGTTGGGAGACCTCCAGGCATACACTGCAAAGACAGTGGAATCAGATGGCCAAAGAGGTCAATGCCAGGAATCTGGCCCTGAGGATCTGGATACAGTGCTAGGTAAAGTTCAATGACTTCTTACAAGAGGTCAAGATCAGTGAATGCATCTTCATTCCCACCCATTGCATCACCAACCTCACACTTATCAAAGCATCACAACCCACCATCACTTATCAATCTCGCAGTCAAAACTCACACCTAACTTCATATGCTCCAACTCCCCCGCAAACACTGCCCTCTGCTCCAACTCTCACATGCACTTTCACAGCTTACAATACCTGCAATTATTCAGCTATGCAGGCACATCACTCAAACATGATGCAACACACTCACTGACACTCATGCATCTCTCTTGCAGGACAAGGTGGAATAGAGCAGGAGAGAGCTGCAAAGAAATGGCAGAACGCAGATACAATTTCATGTCCTTACCCCTTTGAAGGAGATGTTTCTTGACATGACTGGCTGGTTGTCACTCAGGCCATCGCAGCTGGCATTGCTGAAGCCATCCAGGATGGAGCACTTTCTCAAATCCTATTTCACCCTCTTCCTGCAATCTGTTATGATACGCAACCTGCATTTGGAATAACAATGTACCATTTTCTTTCCACTCAGCCTCTTCCCTCATCCCATCCCTCTGCTTGTGCAAATATCAGAAACCCAAGAACTGCCAGCTGGCCAGCCAGTGCTACCTGAGGATGAAAGCCCAGAGGATGAAGGTCCAGAGGAAGAGTACAGGGCTGAGGACAAAGCACTATTGTTTGATCTGGCACTCACAGCCACCAGCTCAGATGCTGACACTAGGAGTAGCTTGGAGGGTAGATTTGAGGTGTGATCTGCATGAGCTCAGTCACTGGGCATGAGTGAGCTGCAACTGGGGTAGGAGGTGTCGGGGGAATGATAGTGTGTGTATCAGCCACTTGGAGGGCGAGGCCGCACATGAGTTCTGCCGCAGAGGACTCAGATGAAGACTTCAATGGGGTGAGGATACAGGAAAACATAGATGCATGTATACCAAAATTTTTGGTGCATTGGCAGGCCTGCGAGAGAACCTGGCATCACTCTCAGGGAGTACGGAAGATTCCAGCTCTCACTTAGCACAGGGTTTCACACAGCCTGGAGCTCAGCTTTTTCAGTGTGGAAGTGGTGGCCAACCCCATGATGTTTAGACCCAGCCATGATGCAGCATCTGCTGGCTGTGCCTCAGTTTCCATTGCTGCACAGGCAGAAGCCTGCCATGGATGCTCAGACTGATGCCGTTAGATCACTGCCTGTTGCCCTGCAGCCTGAGACTGCTGCCATTATGACTGTGGATACCAGTGCTCACAGGTTCACGCATATTCTCGGCACTCCAGAAATCTGTGCTCTAGCAAATTACTGGTTTGCTGAATATCCACCCGGGGTGTGGCAGAATGATAGAATTTGTCCTCCCACCACTGCTACTTGGCCAGTGTCCCTACTGTTATCTGTCAGCCAGCCAGCCAAGACTGCTGCCACCCATGATGATGTGGTACAGCCCAAAGCAGCACCCTCAAGGCACAGAGCTGCTCGAGGACATCCTGCAAGGCCATACAGACATGGAGTCATTATGACACAGAAAGAGGCCATTCAGGCCAGCTTATATTCATGCCAGCTCTCTGTAGAGCAACCCAGTCAGTCCGATACCACTACTCTCTTCCCGTAGCTCTACAAGTTAATCTCCCTCATGTGCCCATCCAATTTCCTTTTCAAATATTGATCATCTTTGGTTACACCATCCTCATAGGCAAAGGTTTCCAGGTCATTACAACTCACTGCATAAAATGTTCTTCCTCACAGCCGTCCTGTACCTCTTGCCTGAAACCTTAAACCTGGGTCCCCTAGTCCTTGTACCATCAACTAATGGCTTTTATCCAAACCTGTCATAATCTTGTAGACCCCTGTGCTGCCCCTCAATCTCCTTTGCTATAAGGAGAATAACCTCAGCTTCTCCAACATAACCTTGTGGCTAAATTCCCTTATCCCTGGAGCCTGTAAGAATATGCTAAAAGATTTGCTTGAAATTATTGCAAAGGTGCAAAATGAGTCTTGGAACATGTGGTCTGAAAAAGCTGTCTCTTCCTTTGATACTCATACTTGTGTGGTCTCTTGGCTCGCCTGTGAGACAAGTAGGGCAAGTTCAGCTGGTACCAAATCCCAGGCTGTGATTGGCTGGCAGACAGTCCTGGTTGATGTTACCGTGAACTGATGTGCCCCCAGAATGCTTTGTTTGGCCTCTGGGAGATTGAAGCCAATTCTGGGGGAATTTCAACCATTCCGGGAGTGTTACCAACCATCCATAGGTTCCAAGAAAAGAAATAAAGGGCAATATTAAGTACTCACTGGAAACTCACAATCAATCATACTGATGAAGGTCTCAGTGGATTCATTAACTCTCCATTTCAGTTTTTTAAAAGATCTGCATGTTCAGCAGCGGCCTCCAAAATGCTGACCGACTCTGGGATACCCTGCTGTTGCTGACAACAGTTGTCTTGAGGTGATGATATTTTCTGGGGACCTAATAAAAATACCAGGGGCAATGAAGCCATTCTCACATGGCAGTGGAGTGGGGTCAAGTTAGGCATAAGCATTCACTGTTGGGTTTGGTACAGGAAAATTCTGATGGAATATTTTGGGGGTGAGTAGGGTTGCCAATCTTCCCAGAATGGCCAGAAGTCCCCCCGAATTGGCCTCAATCTCCCGGAGGCCAAACAAGGCATTTCAGGAGCACATCAGCTCCTGGCAATGGCAAACAGGGATTATTTGCCAGCCAAACACAACCCAGGATCAGGTACCATCTGAGCTTCCCTATGTTCAGGACTGGCTGTCAGCCAATCACAACCTGTGTTCAGGTACCACCTGACCTTCCTATGTCAGGAGCCTAGTTCTATATCCATTCACTACTCAGCCTCGCAGAAGCCACTTGACGGAAATATCTGAACAGCCTACAGACCACGATCAGTGCGATGTCCACTCGGGCTGTGGAGCTGGAGGGAAGAGCGCTGATTATGAGCCAAAGTCAGACTCAGCTGAGACTGGCTGGATGCTGGTACAGTGATTAATTAATGTTATTAATTAGTGTTAGATTGAATTGGTGGTTACTTAGCAGACAGTGGTGTGTTGCCAAGTGCCTCATCCTGAGAACGACTCGCAGGGGAAAGAATTGTTCAGTCTCAGAGCTGGAATTTAGTGGATGCTGTAATATGTCTTTAATGGATGTCAGCATGACATCACTAGAAGGGAAATGTGTCATCTGATCCAGTGTTAGTTTCACTGTTGCTTTGAGCAGAGTACATACACACAGCTCTGATGCCTTCAAGCACTATACCTATGTATAACTGTTCTCGTGCTCAGTTTTAATAAATTAACCCCTAACAGATTTACCCAAATCCCTATGATTGATTGGTGCCTTGTGTCTTATATAGTAGGTAGGTCCAAGGCATTATATCATTGTAATAGCACGACATGGTGATCAGCAATGATAATACAGGTGGCATCAAGATTAAGTACAGGTACAACATGGTTAACTGCCTTAGATTGTACAATATGGCATATGGCATATGGAGTTTTGCTTAGAGCGCAATGAAGTCACAGAATTGGAGAGTGTTGAAGATGCAGTGCGGTGACTGCAAAGAAAAGTTTTGAACACACAGCACCAAGCCAATTTCAAATAAAGAGCTGGTAAGCAGATGGATCTTTCATAGTGAGATTGCGGTGCATAGCCTGTCAATTCAGTGAGTGGAACAGTCCATCGAGAGGACCAGCAGCAGGTTAGCTCAATTGGGAAAGGTAAGTGGGCAGGGTGTGAGCCAGATCGATAGAAAGCGAGGGAGAGTCAAACAAAAAAAATCAATAAAAACCCATCATAAAAATTAGGTCAGAGTAGGTTGCGATTAAAACAAATGGTTTTGGGAGATACTGAACACTAAATTGACTGAAAAGTGCAGCCGGCATTACTCAGTGGTGTGTGTCCCAGCCACATCGCGTCTTCGTGGATGGAGCTTTCGAAAAGCTCATGAAAGCAGCTACAGTGACACTCATCCCAGATTCTATAGGAGTAGGAAGGTCAAAGGGATATTGTAAAAATGTTCACAAATTTCCCCAGTTTGAATTGGGATGAGCTGACCTAGCATCCAAATTCAAAATATTTAAACAGCGTTTCATGACCATGAGCATGACATGACTATAATCTGCACTTATTGATGCAAACAGCACTTAATGAAAGATTGGTGTTTAACAGTCTGAAATGTGTCATCAACATGCAACAGATCAATTTCTTCAGTTCTATTTATCCCATTGCTTGCATATGTCCCAATCCAAGTAAAAGAGAGGATATTGAAACCACGCTAACTCCTCAAGATAAAGACAGCCTTCAAAGATGTCTAGGTCTCTTCATTCCTTGTCTCCAGACATTTCCGATTTTGCTCAAAAATCTTCAACACTACAAGAATTGTTGGGAGAGGATGTACCATTCCTGTGGCACGAAGACCTCCAATATCTCTTTGAAGCACTGAAACAGTCATTATCAGAAGCATCAAAATTGCAATTTTATGAACCTAGGGAGACATACCTAGACATAGATGCCTCACAGAAAGGGAGCATGCATATTATAAAAAGGCAAACAGATTGTATTTGCTTCAAAATCTCTGTCTGTAACAATCCAATTACTCCTACATGAAGCAGGAAACATTAGCTCTAGTATCAGAAATCATGCATTTTCATACCTACCTATTTGGCAAAAGATTTGTGGAAGCGGCCAACCACAAGCCATTGGAGACGACTTGGTGGAAACCATTGACCATTCCACCACCAAGATTGCAATGCCTCTTGAGATCAGGTACAAACCTGGTAACTTGGTAGTCACATTGGATATACTTAGCAGATTGCCTAACACAGCAAAAACAGAAGATGTATGCTTAGATCTACAAGTTGACTTTATTGACATCAAGCTGGAAGATGTTCTGCAAATTGATCTGGTACATTTTGTGCAACGCAAACACCAGTAGCTACAAGAAGCAATGTTGAAAGATTCTACACTACAGAAACTGGGCAAAATCATCATGGATGGATATCCTGAGTCAATTCAGCATGTCCACAGACATTGAGACCATTTGGCCTTGTTGGGATGAGCAATGCAGCTCCCATGGAGTCATTTTTAAAGGTAGGCGTATTGTCATGCTGGAATCTTTGTGACCTGATAGTCTTCAACAACATTATCACTCACACATGGGCATTGACCAGATGAGAAGAATCAGAAGAGAAACAATCTATTGGCCGGATATGAACAATGACATTGAAGTCATTGGCAAGAAGTGCGAGGCATGTCAATAGCGTATGTCAAGTCAGTACAAAGCACCATTGATTACGTATGAAGTTCCTACCCATCCTTGGTCCAATATTGCATGTGGCCTCTATCATGTCCATGACACTGACTTCATCATCATTGCTGACTACTTTACCAAGTACCCCGTCATTAGACAATTAGATAATACATCAAGTGCAACTGTCACGCACTTTAGGTACTATTTTCAGTTTATTTGGTGTACCTTTGGAGATCATTATGGATAACGGTCCGCAATGCTTTGGTAAACCATTTCAGGATATAGGTGAGAAATGCAATCTCGAACACACTACTTCTTCTCATTACCCTAGAATCCCTAATTCTCAAATGTAGACAGACCAAACAAGATCTACACATTGCAAGGTTACATCCTTGGATGACACACCAGCAGAGCTCATGTTTCGCAGATCAGTGTGTACCAATTTACCTACTCTTATTTATTCTACTCTTTCAGAAACTAGAGAGCAATTTTAAAGCTGCAAGAGATGACTAACGTGCACAATGAAAGTGCAGAATTGCTAAGTTTACAGTTCGGGCAACAAGTCCACATCCAGGATCCCATAGAAGGTGCATGGTAACCAGCCGAGGTGACAAGGGTTTGTTCAGAACCAGGGTTCTTTCAAGTCTTTACGCACAAAGGTGCAATGGTGAGGTGTAACCAAAGGCAGATCAGATCCATTCCAGCTCCTCAACCACATTGCAGTCCTATTGCATCAAGGACAAGATCCCAAATGTAACCAGGAACAACACACAAGAATGACAACCCCACAGATTACAGTGAGCAATTAAGGAAATCTCCAGATAATGTTACTATAGTATATTCTGGGCATACCACAGTTTACCTCTACACTTTTGAGACTCGTAGATTCATCAGTTCTATGCACTTGTGTGATGGTAGCTAAACATGAACATGTATTGTAGATAGTTATACTTCTTTGGAAGTGGGAAAGGTGCCTTTAAAAAGAAAGGGGGATGTTGTAATATGCCTTTAAGGGATAGCAGCACAACATCACTAAAAGGTAAATGTGTCATGTGATCCAGTCTTAGTTTCACTTTTGCTTTGAGCAGAACCCACACCAGCGCTGATGCCTTCAAGTTTAATACTTATGTATCACTTTTCTCATGTGCCTAGTCTAAATAAATGAATCCACAACATGTTTACTCATTCCCTTATGAGCAATTAGAGCCTTGTCTTGTACAATAAATAAGTCCAAATTTACAGATCATTATACACGACAGTGGAGGCAGGTTTATTTTCTCTTGTTCAGTGTCACAGTAATTTTCTCTTGTTTCACCCATTTGCACCACACCACCGCATTCTGTGACATCACTTCCACCGACGTCCCCGGGAATATGTCCAGCCAGTGTTGTCAGTTCTAGGGGTGGGGTTTTAGAGAACTCCTCTCTGTCTCATTTCCATTCTTTTTTTTCCTCTATCACTTGAAATTGATGGTAGTCAGAAGGAAAATTCGGTCCTGCATCTTTCATATACAGTAAATTATTAGGTTCCAAGCTCCAACTTTCAACAGAGTTTCTCAGTGGACTTTAAAGTACTGGCCGGTTGGTTGGCGAGAGGCATTAAATAGGGCTTTGCTGCTCTCATTGTTATATAGAGGATTGTTTACCAAAAGCATTGGATGTGCTGAGCAGCAGGGGCATGTTCATGGTAGGCACGAAGGAGGCTGTTTTCTCTTAAGGCAGCAGTTGTTTCAAACCATCTTGTCCGCCCACGCAAATAACAGAATATGTGCCAGAAAACATAAGGACCAGCAGCCATTTTAGTGGCTCTTGTGGCAAAAACTGTTGAGATCTATTTTAAATCAAAAGGACTTCCTGCAAGACCAGACAGCTTTCCATATTGCATACTTCTACCACTATAAGACGTAGGAGCAGAAGTAGCCCATTTGGCCCATCGAGTCTGCTCCATGGTTCAATGAGATCATGGCTGATCTGATAATCCTCAACTCCACTTCCTGCTTTTTCCTGATAACCCTTGATTCCCTTACTGATTAAAAATCTGTCTATCTCAGCCTTGATTATACTTAATGGCCCAGCCTCTACAGCTCTCTGCATAAATAATTCCACAGATTCACTACACTCTGAGAGAAGAAATTACTCTTCATCCCTGCCTTAAATGAGTGACCCCTTACTCTGAGGTTATGCCCTCTGGTCCTAGGCTTTCTTACAAGTGGGAACAACCTCTCAGCATCTACTCTGTCAAGCCCCCTAAGAATCTTATATGTTTCAATAAGGTTACCTCTCATTCTTCTAAACTCCAATGAGGCCCAACCCACTCAGCCTCTCCTCATAAGAAAATCCCTCCATACCTGGAATCAACCTAGTGAACCTTCTCTGGACTGCCTCCAATGTCAGTATATCTTTCCTTAGATAAGGGAACCAAAACTGTTCACAGTATTCCAGGTGTGGTCTAGTGGTGCCTTGTATAGTTTTAGTAAGACTTCCCTATTTTTACACTTAATTCCCTTAGAAATAAAGGCCAACATTCATTTTCCTTCCCTATTACTTGTTGAACTTGTATATTAACTTTTTGGGATTCATGCACAAGGACTCACAAATCCCCCTGTGCTGCAGCCTTCTGCAGTCTTTCCCCATTTAAATAATATTCAGCTCCTCTCTGCCTGCCAAAGTGCATAACCTCACATTTACCCGCATTATATCGCATAGGTTTTTGCCTACTCACTTAATCTGTTTGTATCCCTATGTAGACGCTTTGTGTCATCCTCACCACTTGTCTTCCCACCTATTTTTGTGTCATCCACAAAATTGTCGATCGTACATTCACCTCCCTCATCCAAGTCACTCATATATATTGTAAATAAACTACCTGCTCAAGGACAATTAGGGATGGACAATCATTGCTGGTCTTGCTCATCCCAAAGATGAATCTGAACAAAACTTCTCTGACTGTAGAAAGATTTGTATGCACTAGTTTGATTACATTTAGCAACAGGAAATGCAGAGACAAGATACAGTACGTACAAATAGAGAATAGGAAATAAGCTAGTTGCATACATACGCATTGTCCAGAGAGTTTGGACAGAACTGTCTGAGCCCTGGGGGTGCAGCAGGCTAGGAGGCCATTGGAGTCAGAGGCTCCATCTCTCAAAGAGGGTCCAATAGCAACAAAGCCACTGGAGGGGTTCCCCACCCCCTCTGAGGGGACTCCTGCTTGGCCTGTTTGAACGTTTACGTTAAATTTATTTCTCTGAGAGTACCTCAATTTTGAGACAGCATTTGGAGCCCAAACACCATCCTTAATTGGAAGGCCTCCAATGATATCTGGCACCCACCAAGACCTCATGCAAAAATCCTTGCAGACAGCACAGAGAATGATGGGCTTCCATGGTAGGTGCAGTGAACAATGATGCTTAATGTGTCTTGGACCAACAAACTGTTACTTACGCAGATCAGGCACAAAAATGGTATTTGTGGAAGTTTTTCCATTTTTAATATAAATCATTCTGATGCCATAAAGAAACATTCAAAGGTAACAAGTGCATTGTTGGTCTCGGTGAGGAGACATTTTAAAAGTTCATGAAAACACTTACAATACAATAACCAGAAATAACCTATTCAGAATTGGTATAAATAAATTGCGGCAATTCACATGAATTACCCCTTTGCATGATGTGAAACAAATTTAATAAATGGTAAAAGGTCTTCAAGGAAGTGACCAATCTATTTTTATACTATGCACTATTTTTCTCACTTTTATACAGTAATTTCACACAACAATGTGCTGCAAAGTTTTCGGGAAATTCCAGGTCATGTTATCCAGTTCAGATCACAAGAGAAAAAGCTTTGGCATAATTAGATCTTGGGCATTAAGCACAATCCTAAATGTAAGGCCACTCAAATATGTGGCCAGTTCCCGATGTACCTGAAAGAATGGGTAAAGCAGAGCCTTAGCTTTGTAACATCCTCTTTTTAACAAAATGAAGTTTTTAAATTTGAATAGAAACAATAAAATACATCAAGTTCTTGATGCAATTAATAGTTTGAAAATAATAGAAGATCAATCCAGGAGTAATTAGAGATGCTGCCTGGCCCGTTGAGTGGTTCCACCATTTTCTGATATACCTCCAGATTTACAGCCTCCCCAGTATTTTGTTTGTGTTAACTTCTGCAGACACAATGCACCGATTCCATACACATAAGAAAGAAACATTTGCTACGGAAATCTTCCTATTTCAGAGAGAGTAATTTGTACTTCAAACAATTGTCTTGGTTGCCTTCACACTGCTTCTACATGACTTCCAGGACTCATTGATGACAAAATAGTAATAGATGGCATCCAGAACACAGTTTACATTTGCTAAACACAGGCATATTTGCAAAAGTTGCGCAGAGGGACCAGGTAACCATCTGCTATCCAACATTTCCGAGCTAAAAAGTACATTAGGATCCCCGCGTGGTAAGCAGTGAAACAAACAAGAAATGTTAACAGATTTGAAAGGACAATTGTTGTGGATTTCCTAGTGGAGATTTTCTCAGATTTCAGGCTGCCACTTCTCTTTAGAGTTCTGATGAACTGAATGGAACAGAAGACCACGAGGAGAGCAGTGACTAGGAATATGGTTTGGAGAGTTACAACAGTATGCACTTTCCAAACGAAGGGAGAATGGTTGAAGAAACAGTTTGCAGATTTCCTTTTATCATAAAGGGAGATACAGCAAGACCAGACAACAATCCACACCAGGGCGCAGGCAATCAAAGTTTTCTTTGGGGATCTGAAGGTTCTGGCCAAAAAGGGATGTTTTATGGTAATGTAGCAATCCAAAATGATCAATATGATGATCAGCATGCTTGCATAAATGTTCACATAGTACAGAGATTCCAAGAAGTTGCAGAATCCCGGACTCAGGGACCACGTCCCAACCTGGTAGGCGTAGATTTTGAAAGGCAGGGAGAAAAGCAGCAAAATGTCTGAAATGATCAGGTTAGTCATATAGATGGTAGACACTGTCCACTTTTTACATTTGAAGCACAGAATCCACAATGCGACCACGTTGAGCACCAATCCTAAAACAAACATCGGTGGATTAACTATGACCAGAAATCGCTTCACTGAACCATCCAGAACCATGTTTAACGTGTTGTTTCCCATACAATTCACTGCTGAAACAAGCAGAATGTAGACGTGAATTGTTATCAAGTTAAAGAAACTGCCAAACTTCATTTTTTATATATTTTATAAAAGTTGATTGGATGTCCTCACTCTTCACAATAAGCCCAGCATTTTTGTTTAAATGTATCTAACATTTTATTATTGTAAATCATAAATAAGTTCCCTATAAGTTGATGCTACATAATCGATCTATTAATATCCTGCAGAAAGAGACATACCGCCCACCAAGGTCTGGTTCATGTTTGCTGTCTGGTTTGAGATTAACATGATATCTGCACACTGAAGCAGCGTCTAACTGAAATGCTTGCAAATCGAAGTCTGAAGATATGCTTCCCCTTTCAGCTTTCTGACATCATGACGGAAATGATCAAGAACTTGAGAGCTTTTATTGGCTTATGTTTGCACAGAGCTACAACAGATTCAGCAGAATGTTGATATATTGTTCAAACTGTCAAAATGTCCCAACTGGGTTCTCTTGAATTAACGTACAGCAAGTCTTGGTGTTAAGCCAGCTTCATCCGCTTCAACGATGCGGATATAATCGGGCCAATACGCACATTTAGCACCAGGATTTCAGTTTAATATAGAAAATAGGAGCAGGAGTAGGCCATTTGGCCCTTCGAGCCTGCTCAGCCGTTCATTATGACCATGGCTGATCATCCAACTCAATAACCTGTCCCCGCTTTCTCCCCTCATCCTTTGATCCCTTTCGCCCCAAGAGTTATTTCTAACTCCTTCTTGAAAACATACAATGTTTTGGTCTCAACTACTTTCTGTGGTAATGCATTCCACAGGTTCACCACTCATTTACCGCCAGAATTGTCAGGAAACTCGATCGGCACCATTTTGGACTCTGCCCTCACCCCCTCCCCCCCCAAAATCTCCCCATCCTCGACCCTCTCCCTCCCCGACTCCCCCTCCCCAACTCTCCCCATCCACGACTCTCTCCGGCTACCCGACTCCCTCCCCCCGACTCTCTCCCCCTCCCCAACTCTCCTCATCCCCAACATTCTCCCGCTCCCCACTCTCACCCCTTCCCCAACTCACCCCCTCTCCAACAGGATGGTGCTGGGCTGCCTCCTGTATCCACTGCCTGTGGTGCACTTATACCCACTGTATTGTTTTGGAGGTGACCTTAAGGATCTGTACCTAGGCGCAGTGCTGGAACGCCAAAATATTTCAAAGTCAGGATGCAGACTGACTGGGAGGGGGACTTCCAGGTGTTGGGGCAGCCATCCATACACTGCCCTTGTCCTTCTCAGTGGTGGTGCTTCCTTGCTTTGGAAGGTGATACAGTGTGAGTGGCAAATGTGATGGAGGCAACATCTGGGCAAGGGGTTCAGCCCTGGCTGCTTGGAGTGAGTGTACGGTGGCTCCAGGGTTACGAATCGGATGAGCCCTGCAATGTTTCACTCAGGTGGGGGTGACAAGTCTGCAATGGCCATGCAGGTACAGGGTGGTCTAATCAATGCTCTTCTCTTCTTTAGGGAGACGACCACACGCAATAACGCTGGATGGATGCGGACTGGCGGAGGACAGGCCCACCTTCTCATACTCACCAGATACGAGCAGGAGGTTCTCGAGTTGGAGAGGTGCCATGCGCCCAGGCCTACCAGCAGCGATGAGGTTGGGGTGCCAGTGGGAGTTAAGAGTGCCGTACACTGAGGTCACAATGACTATCGTTGCAACCATTCCACTGTTGACTGTATATTGATTTCAGTATCCACCATGGATTTCGTATTGATTATGGAAGGAGGAGCACATCCTGGTCCGGGAGCCAGACATGCACATTAACATTGTTACAACTTCAACTAATCACATGTCCTTGTTCTCCCTTTCAGCCTCACCAGAGCACGTCTGGACTGAGGAGGCAGAGGGCCCGCCACTGACACCTGAGGGCCCTGAAGAGATACACACACCAGCGTCACACCATCTCAGCCAGGTAGGCACCAGCGCACATACCAGCCCTCAGTGGGGATAAGATTGTTAGCTAGTGTCCTGGGGCACAGCGATGAGGGCACTTCACACTCGCCTGAGGTGCGGGCGGAGGCAGAGAGTGCCAATAGCTCTGGCAGTCGGAGGACTGCTGGGGACCAGGAACATGCTCAATCGGTGGTTGATGATGTACCCCTGGAGACATCCCTGAGGCAGCAGATGCTGGAAGTGCAGCAGGGTGTGTGGAAGGACCTGGTGGAGATACATGAGGTAAAGCGTGCCATGGTCTCCGTGCTGGAGGAGTCCATGCGGAGCATGAGCAATGCATTGACCCTCATGGCTGCGTGTAATGCTTCCTCCATAGAAAGAGTGGCGACTCTCATGGAGAGCTTCCTCCTGGAGAACAATAAGGGCTTCCTGGGGATGCGCTCGGAGCTGCAATCCGTCACAGCGGCATTGACCTCAGCTGGTCAGTGTCAGTGTGGGAGATGGATTGGGCACCCAATATCCCAGCTAGGTCCCCATACATCAATGGTGAACAGGGAGGTCCAAAATGACCTCACGTTGGTGCACGAGCTGCTTGTCGTCTCTGTGGGCTCCTCTAAGGGCGCTCCAGATGAAGGCAGCATCTCCTCTGCCGCTCTGCCAGTGACGGCGGCATTTGATGAGGCTGCGGAGACTGGGGAGATGCCAGCAGTGCGACTGGCTGCTCCCTCCCAGTCGGGGCCAGCACAGGCTCCACGGGCCAGAGGACGCCAGCCAAGGTCATCAAGGCCAATAGGACAGCAGAGTGAGCAGGCTGTCTCCAATGCCAGTGCCAGCAAATGGGGAGCACCTAGACATAGCACCCACAAACATAGATGTAGAGCACCTTAGGCACAACACAGGCTTATCCCTAGCAGTTTTCTTTTGCCCAATGTTTAAGTTGTTTTTAAGTTGGTGTGCTGTTCAACACCTTTTAATGTACTTTCATTTCTGTATATAAGTGTCCAATCATTAAATGTTTTGGTTCTCAACAATCCTCTGGGTGCTTCATTAGTTCTGCAGGTGAAGGGTAACCCATGGTGTTATAAGTGACTTGTTTATTACTGAGCTTTATTGAAAAGGCACATAGTTCATGTTGCTCACTAAGCAAATGTTGCTGTCAGATATCAAGTATGGAGCCTGCAGTCCTGGCATGTGTTGGAGGTCCGTCTGTGGTGTGCTAGCTGAAGGATCATTGGATCAAAGCCTCCCGGGTGTCCCTGCCTCCATGGAGGTTGCCCGTGTTAGTGCCTATCCCCTCAGCATTCTCCTGAGCGTGCTCATCCTCGGACTCACTATAGGACTCATTGTCTGCTGCCTGAGCTTCTGCAACTACATCTTCTTCCTCCATTGTGTCCCCCCTTTCCAGCGCCAGATTGTGGAGAGTGCAGCATGCAACAACTATCAGTGACACACGATCTGGGGAGTATTGCAGTGCTCCCCCGAATGGTCCAGGCATCAGAAGCGTATCTTGAGAAGACTGATAGTTCTCTCTACCACAGCCCTTGTGGAGGCGTGGCTCCTACTGTACTGCTGCTCAGCCTCTGTTTTTGGGTGGTGGAGAGGTGTCATGAACCACCTTCTGAGGGGATAGCAGATAGTTGGGGATGAGGGGATGATTGTCACCCAGCAGCTATCCATCCAACCTGGCGGGAGCACTGAAGAGCCTCACCACCTGGGAGTGTCTCAGGATTTATGCATCATGGGAGCTGCCTGAGTACCTTGCACAGACCTGCAGAATCTGCACCCTATGGTCTCACACTATCTGTACATTCATGGAGTGGAATACCTTCCTGTTGACAAAGGCACCCGGCTCACCAGGTGGCACCTCGATGGTGACATGTATGCACTCGATTGGATGCGGGGGAACCCAACAATCGCGGTGAAGCCTCTGCCTCACACTGCCTGACTGGCCTCATTCGAGCGGTAGTGAGTGAAAGTCAATGCATGTCTGTCACCAGCTTGACACACGTGTGGTCAGCTGACTGGGAGACTCCACAAAATCACCCACCGACCGCTGGAAAGAACCAGAGGCATAGACGTTGAGGGCAACCGTAACTTTCAGTGCCACTGGCATGGGGTGTCCACCCACACAGTTGGCGCTGATCTCAGGGCCGATCATCTGACAAATGGAGGTCATTGTCTCCCTTGAGAGAAGGAGCCTCCTTCGGCACTGCATCTCAGGCATATTGAGATAGCTGCTTTGCTGCCTGTAAACCCTGGCAGCGGGATAGTGGCGTCATCTGCAGCCCATTTTGCCCTGGACTTACTGTTGGCCCTGCGCCCCTTGTGCCTGCGCCTGTCCTCCCAAAGCTCGCTCCCCTGGAGGCTGAATATGGATTCCTGGCTTCCTCCCCCTTCTGGCCATCCCGTCTTCCTCAGGGGAGGTGCCTCCAGTGGAGAGCACAACTCCCATTCCCAGGGTAAGGGAAGGCTGCCTGAAAGCTGCAAGGCTCAAGAATGATGTTTACTCCAGAGTCCTGACCTGAAGCCTGTTATTCCTGTATAAACAGCTCTGAAGAGATTTGAAGTTCTCCTGTTCGCACAAGCAAGTGGAAGTATATTTAAAAAGTAAATGACTAACAAATAGCATTCGTGGGCCCACTGACACCTCTTATCCGGTCCGTGGTTGAAGTTTTTAAAAATGTGACCTAACCGCCTGCCCCTTGCGCCTGTGCAACACTCTGAAAATCGCACGGGCTCTGAAAAATCTCGGTGTCTTAATGGCTCAAGGGCATTAAGTGACCCATCAATTAATGACGGGCCTGCGTCGGAGCTCAGAGTGTGCCCGCCCACTGAAATATTGCGACGGTGCACGCTGACGTCAGGATGCACAATTGACGTCATCACACGCCATTTTACACGTCAGCGTGTTGGGCCCGCCCCTGCACACTTACATTAAAACTCTGGTCTAACTTTTTAAATTTCAGTGCCATCATTCCTCTAAAGTGGTATATAAGAAAGCAGTTATGCGCAGTTTTATACAGAATGTGGCATAACCAACAAGTTCCAATTCCAATTTTTCTGGCCAAGGTTGTGCAGTTTAATCAACACAAGGTAGAACACAGGTGCTGAGTTTGTGAGGTGAAGAAATATTCAAGATCTTCTGTCATATAAGTGCACATCATTTATTAGCTACACCTGATCAGGCTGAGTGTTTCAGATATATTTCTCCTTTACTTTTTGTATTTCAAAATCCATATCTATGAATTAGTTTCCAGCTTGGATGTGAACCTGAAAATTGTAACTGATGGAAAAATCAAGACTTAATATACATAGAATCATAGAATCCTGGAGTTATAGAGCTAAAAATTCAATAAGATCCCTTAGAGGATGCAGGGTTTGTGATGCAGGATTACCCTCCACCCAATGGAAGTGATGCAGGCATCATGCATACTTCATGCTGTCTGCTCATCTCCATGATACTGGCTTGCAGCCCAGTGCTAAATGCCCCACTGAGTGACATTATGCTCATCAGGAGGCACAAGATCGTGCTAGGTTAGTAACCAATTATAGGTAGCCTGCACTTCTTAAAGTCAGCCTGCTCCTCTTAAAGGAGAGGTGCATTCTGGCTGCAGCAAGTGCCAGGAAGAAAGAGGAGTCTTGGTGCAGCTGGCCAGAAAGAAAAGGGTTGTCAGGTTCACAGGTGCAGTACTGGAGGCCTCAGTGCAGGAGCTGGAAAGAAGGAGAGAGGTCATCTTTCCACAGGGGGCTGGGAGACCTCCAGGCATACACTGCAAAGACAGTGGAATCAGATGGCCACAGAGGTCAATGCCAGGAATCTGGCCCTGAGGATCTGGATACAGTGCTAGATAAAGTTCAATGACTTCTTATAAGAGGTCAAGATCGGCGAATGCATCTTCATTCCCACCCATTGCATCACCAACCTCTCACTTATCAAAGCACCACAACCCACCATCACTTATCAATCTCGCATTCAGAACACACACCTAACTTCATATGCTCCAACTCCCCCGTGAACACTACCCTCTGCTCCAACTCTCACATGCACTTTCACAGCTTACAATACCTGCAATTATTCAGCTATGCAGGCACATCACTCAAACATGATGCAACACACTCACTGACACTCATGCATCTCTCTTGCAGGACAAGGTGGAATAGAGCAGGAGAGAGCTGCAAAGAAATGGCAGAACGCAGATACAATTTCATGTCCTTACCCCTTTGAAGGAGATGTTTCTTGACATGACTGGCTGGTTGTCACTCAGGCCATCGCAGCTGGCATTGCTGAAGCCATCCAGGATGGAGCACTTTCTCAAATCCTATTTCACCCTCTTCCTGCAATCTGTTATGATACGCAACCTGCATTTGGAATAACAATGTACCATTTTCTTTCCACTCAGCCTCTTCCCTCATCCCATCCCTCTGCTTGTGCAAATATCAGAAACCCAAGAACTGCCAGCTGGCCAGCCAGTGCTACCTGAGGATGAAAGCCCAGAGGATGAAGGTCCAGAGGAAGAGTACAGGGCTGAGGACAAAGCACTATTGTTTGATCTGGCACTCACAGCCACCAGCTCAGATGCTGACACTAGGACTAGCTTGGAGAGTAGATTTGAGGTGTGATCTGCATGAGCTCAGTCACTGGGCATGAGTGAGCTGCAACTGGGGTAGGAGGTGTCGGGGGAATGATAGTGTGTGTATCAGCTACCTGGAGGGGGAGGCCGCACATGAGTTCTGCCGCAGAGGACTCAGATGAGGACTTCAATGGGGTGGCGATACTGGAAAACTTTGATGCATGGATACCAAAATTTTTGGTGCATTGACAGGTCTGTGACAGAACCTGGTATCACTGTCAGGGAGTATGGAGGATTCCAGGTTTCACTTAGCACAGGGTTTCACAGGCTGGAGCTCAGCTTTTTCAGCGTGCAAGTGGTTGCCAACGTTTAGACCCAGCCGTGATGCAGCATCTGCTGGCTGTGCCTCAGTTTCCATTGCCGCACAGGCAGAAGCCTGCCATGGAAGCTCAGACTGACGCCGTTAGATCACTGCCTGTTGCCCTGCAGCCTGAGACTGCTGCCATTATGACTGTGGATACCAGTGCTCACAGGTTCATGCATATTCTCGGCAGTCAATAAATCTGTGCTCTAGCCAATTACTGGTTTGCTGAATTTCCACCCGGGGTGTGGCAGAATGATAGAATTTGTCCTCCCACCACTGCTACTTGGCCAGTGTCCCTACTGTTATCTGTCAGCCAGCCAGCCAAGACTGCTGCCACCCATGATGATGTGGTACAGCCCAAAGCAGCACCCTCAAGGCACAGAGCTGCTCGAGGACATCCTGCAAGGCCATACAGACATGGAGTCATTATGACACAGAAAGAGGCCATTCAGGCCAGCTTATATTCATGCCAGCTCTCTGTAGAGCAACCCAGTCAGTCCGATACCACTACTCTCTTCCCGTAGCTCTACAAGTTAATCTCCCTCATGTGCCCATCCAATTTCCTTTTCAAATACTGATCATATTTGCTTACACCATCCTCATAGGCAAAGGGTTCCAGGTCATTACAACTCACTGCATAAAATGTTCTTCCTCACAGCCGTCCTGTACCTCTTGCCTGAAACCTTATACCTGGGTCCCCTAGTCCTTGTACCATCAACTAATGGCTTTTCTTTGTCGACCTTATCCAAACCTGTCATAATCTTGTAGACCCCTGTGCTGTCCCTCAATCTCCTTTGCTATAAGGAGAACAACCTCAGCTTCTCCAATAAAACCTTGTGGCTAAATTCCCTTATCCCTGGAGCCTGTAAGTATATGCTAAAAGATTTGCTTGAAATTATTGCAAAGATGCAAAATGAGTCTTGGAACATGTGGTCTGAAAAAGCTGTCTCTTCCTTTGATACTCATACTTGTGTGGTCTCTTGGCTCGCCTGTGAGACAAGTAGGGCAAGTTCAGCTGGTACCAAATCCCAGGCTGTGATTGGCTGGCAGACAGTCCTGGTTGCTGTAGCTGAGAACTGACGTGCCACCAGAATGCTTTGCTTGGCCTCTGGGAGATTGAAGCCGATTCTGGGGGACTTTCAACCATTCCAGGACTGTTGCCAACCATCCATAGGTTCCAAGAAAAGAAATAAATGGCAATGTTAAGAACTCACTGGAAACTCACAAGTCAATCATACTGATGAAAGTCACATTGGATTCATTAACTCTGCATTTCAGTTTTTTAAAAGATCTGCATGTTCAGCAGCGGCCTCCAAAATGCTGTACCACTCTGGGATACCCTACTGTTGCTGACAACATTTGTCTTGAGGTGATGCTATTTTCTGGGGACAGAAGAGCACAATAAAAATACCAGGGGCAATGAAGCCATTCTCACATAGCAGTGGAGTGGGGTCAAGTTAGGCATAAGTATTCGCTCAGCAGGTCTGGCAGCATTGGCGGAGAAGAAAAGAGTTGACGTTTCGAGTCCTCATGACCCTTCAACAGAACTTGAGTTCGAGTCCAAGAAAGAGTTGAAATATAAGCTGGTTTAAGGTGTGTGGGGGGTGGGGGGGGCGGAGAGAGAGAGAGAGAGAAGTGGGGGGTGTGGTTGTAGGGACAAACAAGCAGTGATAGAAGCAGATCATCAAAAGATGTCAACAACAATAGAATAAAAGAACACATAGGTGTTAAAGTTGGTGATATTATCTAAACGAATGTGCTAATTAAGAATGGATGGTAGGGCACTCAAGCTATAGCTCTAGTGGGGGTGGAGGGAGCATAAAAGATTCTAAAATATTTAAAAATAATGGAAATAGGTGGGAAAAGAAAAATCTATATAATTTATTGGAAAAAAAAAGGAAGGGGGAAACAGAAAGGGGGTGGGGATGGGGGAGGGAGCTCAAGACCTAAAGTTGTTGAATTCAATATTCAGTCCGGAAGGCTGTAAAGTGCTTAGTCGGAAGATGAGGTGTTGTTCCTCCAGTTTGCGTTGGGCTTCACTGGAACAATGCAGCAAGCCAAGGACAGACATGTGGGCAAGAGAGCAGGGTGGAGTGTTAAAATGGCAAGCGACAGGGAGGTTTGGGTCATTCTTGCGGACAGACCGCAGGTGTTCTGCAAAGCGGTCGCCCAGTTTACGTTTGGTGTCTCCAGTGCAGAGGAGACCACATTGGGAGCAACGAATGCAGTAGACTAAGTTGGGGGAAATGCAAGTGAAATGCTGCTTCACTTGAAAGGAGTGTTTGGGTCCTTGGATGGTGAGGAGAGAGGAAGTGAAGGGGCAGGTGTTGCATCTTTTGCGTGGGCATGGGGTGGTGCCATAGGAGGGGCTTGAGGAGTAGGGGGTGATGGAGGAGTGGACCAGGGTGTCCCGGAGGGAGCGATCCCTACGGAATGCCGATAGGGGGGGTGAAGGGAAGATGTGTTTGGTGGTGGCATCTTGCTGGAGTTGGCGGAAATGGCGGAGGATGTTCCTTTGAATGCGGAGGCTGGTGGGGTGATAAGTGAGGACAAGGGGGACCCTATCATGTTTCTGGGAGGGAGGAGAAGGCGTGAGGGCGGATGCGCGGGAGATGGGCCGGACACGGTTGGGGGCCCTGTCCACGACCGTGGGTGGAAAACCTCGGTTAAGGAAGAAGGAGAACATGTCAGAGGAACTGTTTTTGAAGGTAGCATCATCAGAACAGATGCGACGGAGGCGAAGGAACCGAGAGAATGGGATGGAGTCCTTACAGGAAGCAGGGTGTGGGGAGCTGTAGTCGAGGTAGCTGTGGGAGCTGGTGGGTTAGTAATGGATATTGGTGGACAGTATATCACCAGAGATTGAGACAGAAAGGTCAAGGAAGGGAAGGGAAGTGTCAGAGATGGACCACGTGAAAATGATGGAGGGGTGGTGATTGGAAGCAAAATTAATAAATTTTTCTAAGTCCCGACGAGAGCATGAAGCAGCACCAAAGTAATCATCGATGTACCGGAGAAAGAGTTGTGGAAGGGGGCCGGAGTAGGACTGGAACAAGGAATGTTCCACATACTCCATAAAGAGGCAGGCATAGCTGGGGCCCATGCGGGTACCCATAGCCACACCTTTTGTTTGGAGGAAGTGAGAGGAGTTGAAGGAGAAATTGTTCAGCGTGAGAACAAGTTCAGTCAGATGGAGGAGAGTAGTGGTGGATGGGGATTGTACGGGCCTCTGTTCGAGGAAGAAGCTAAGGGCACTCAGACCATCCTGGTGGGGGATGGAGGTGTAGAGGGATTGGACGAGTTCAGGTCGCATCTGTTCCGATGATGCTACCTTCAAAAACAGTTCCTCTGACATGTCCTCCTTCTTCCTTAACCGAGGTTTTCCACCCATGGTCGTTGACAGGGCCCTCAACCGTGTCCGGCCCATCTCCCGCGCATCCGCCCTCACGCCTTCTCCTCCCTCCCAGAAACATGATAGGGTCCCCCTTGTCCTCACTTATCATCCCACCAGCCTCTGCATTGAAAGGATCATCCTCCGCCATTTCCGCCAACTCCAGCATGATGCCACCACCAAACACATCTTCCCTTCATCCCCCCTATCTGCATTCCGTAGGGATCGCTCCCTCCGGGACACCCTGGTCCACTCCTCCATCACCCCCTACTCCTCAACCCCCTCCTATGGCACCACCCCATGCCCACGCAAAAGATGCAACACCTGCCCCTTCACTTCCTCTCTCCTTACCGTCCAAGGGCCCAAACACTCCTTTCAAGTGAAGCAGCATTTCACTTGCATTTCCCCCAACTTAGTCTACTGCATTCGTTGCTCCCAATGTGGTCTCCTCTACATTGGCGAGACCAAACGTAAACTGGGCGACCGCTTTGCAGAACACCTGCGGTCTGTCCGCAAGAATGACCCAAACCTCCCTGTCGCTTGCCATTTTAACACTCCACCCTGCTCTCTTGCCCACATGTCTGTCCTTGGCTTGCTGCATTGTTCCAGTGAAGCCCAACGCAAACTGGAGGAACAGCACCTCATCTTCCGACTAGGCACTTTACAGCCTTCCGGACTGAATATTGAATTCAACAACTTTAGGTCTTGAGCTCCCTCCCCCATCCCCACCCCCTTTCTGTTTCCCCCTTCCTTTTTTTTTCCAATAAATTATATAGATTTTTCTTTTCCCACCTATTTCCATTATTTTTAAATATTTTAAAATCTTTTATGCTCCCTCCACCCCCACTAGAGCTATAGCTTGAGTGCCCTACCATCCATTCTTAATTAGCACATTCGTTTAGATAATATCACCAACTTTAACACCTATGTGTTCTTTTGTTCTATTGTTGTTGACATCTTTTGATGATCTGCTTCTATCACTGCTTGTTTGTCCCTACAACCACACCCCCCCTCCACTTCTCTCTCTCTCTGTCTCAACCCCCCCCCCCCCCCCCCCCCCCCCCCCCCCGCCCCACCACCACCACACCTTAAACCAGCTTATATTTCAACTCTTTCTTGGACTCGAACTCAAGTTCTGTTGAAGGTTCATGAGGACTCGAAACGTCAACTCTTTTCTTCTCCGCCGATGCTGCCAGACCTGCTGAGTTTTTCCAGGTAATTCTGTTTTTGTTTTGAATTTCCAGCATCCGCAGTTTTTTTGTTTTTATATATGCATTCGCTCTTGGGTTTGGAAGGTACCATGAATCATGCCATCCGGTGATACCTATATACCCTTAGCCTTTCACTGTTTCTCAGTTGGAGTTGCTCCAGGACCACTCAGCTTCAGACTGCTTCACTTCCTGGACAGTGACATGAATATAAGAACTGAATTTAAAGGAGAGATAAGAGCAGCTGCCCGTGGCATCAAGGTGGAATTCAATATATTTTGACACCAGGGAGCAAAACAATCAGTGTCTTGCATTTTAACTATTTCATGCTGTCCACATCTGAACTTAAAATATTTGATTAAATCACTGGGATGAAAAAGTGAACAATCTCAATGAACACAAATAGGCATGTGCAAATTGGAAAATGTAAACTTCCCTATTAGACATCAAAGTGACAGCTTTTATTTTAAAGACCATAGCCCAATTTTTTACAGACCAAACCTTCAGGGGGTGGGGTGGGTTAGTCAGAAAGTCAGGAGGTCCTCATCATTTGGGTTTCCCCCCATGCTGTGGAGTTTTAACTGTTAGTGACATCAGCGATCAGTTCCCCAATTGGATTCCAATCTTGTTTACAGCTGGGACTTCAGTCGAGCTGCGAGCTGGTTACTGATATCTGCAAAAGCAGTTATGTCCATGCTGAGAGCAGAGATCAACTGGAAGTGGGAGATGGAGGTTGGAGGAAGTAGAAGGCAACGGTGGGGGGAGGGGGCACCATGGGGCAGGGTGGGTTGCGGCTGCCGATATCACGTCCTGAGGTGGGGGCATATGAGATCTTGATAGGGGTGGGTGATTGGTCACTAGTTGCGGGAGGATCGGGCCCCGGTATGGGTGGTAGAGATTGAAGGCCTCAGGTGGAGCGGGGAGGGGGGACAAGGAATGTTGTTAGGGTCTAGGTCCCAATCATGGATTCTCTCAGGCAGGTCCTTCAATCATGTGGAAAAGTGTGAAGGCATCTCTCTCCTGAATCACCAAGTCTTTGTCCCTAACAAGTTGCCAACTGCCCCATGGCTCAGGAAACTTGGCTGGCAGCAATAAAAATCCAAATGCTGCATGACAATGAGGCTTGCAGCCTCATCACCATGTTTAAAGCTGCAACCGCAGCTTTTGCATTGGGCTTGTTTCCTGCCCACCATTCGGCTTCAGTTAAAACTAGACACAGATGAGTTGAAGATGGGTTTGGGTCAGGAAACATCTGTCACTTTATCACATCTACCCATCCCAAACCCATCTGTTTTGCTCAGCTAGGCCTGTGTTCCTTACCACAATAACTGAAGCATTTACATCGAAAAATATTGCAATAGCAAAGCAACTAACTTAAGAGGCAAATAAATGTGACAAATAAATATTTTCTGTGTAATTCAGCTCTATTGCAAAGTAGAGCACAAATATATGGGTCTGAATTGTGCAGTCAGTGGTAAATGAGTGACGCTTTCCACTGACCATGAATAAAGCTGCCCACAAGGATCTAGGAATCTCTGTAGTGTGGAGATCCTTCTTCCTGAATTTGGTTTAAATCTAGAGCCAGGTGAAGGGGTTGTCTTGACTTGCAGCAGCAGTGATGTCAGCATGCAGGTAAGCTGCCAATTACACTGAAATATTCACACACACAGCAAACCCGGAAGTTAGATTCAGTTAATACATTTCACCAATAAATTAAAATTTCAGATCGCTAAATATATGATTATGATTGAATTAAACTAAAAAGCAAATGTTCGAAGAATATTACATGTGGAATGGTTTATCACTGTGGAGAAATTTGATATTCCACAATTATAAAATAAGCTTCTCAAGTGCTAGTAAGGATGGTTAGCAGTAATTATGAAGTTACTATGCTGTTAAAAACACATTTACACCACATTCAACAAGATATACATTTTTCAAGGGTTTTTAAAGTGAGACTAACATGTAAAGAGTTGGACATTCTTTTCAGTTTATTGATTTCCATTGATTGCAGTTGGCCCTCAGCATCCTCTGGATAAGTCCAGAATCATTGACATCATCTTCTGGATTTCACTGTTCTTTTGCAGATGTGCAGACTCCAGAAGTTGCTGTCAGTTTCAGTAGCAAAATGATAATGAATTCTGACTGTTTCAGTGTCATTGCCACCATAGAGTTTGTGCCATTACATGCACATTAAAAATCTCACATCTATGTGCACTTCCTGACTGCGATGCCTTACTTGTTATCATGTTTTTGGCACACTTTTGTGCAAACTTTCTATTTTGAATCCCTGCTGCTCAAACTTCAGTGGAAGAGTAGAGGATGCTCAAGAGAAACGACATAAACTGCAATTTTATCTGGTTACAGTGGGATCAAGGAACCCCATGGAGATTCCCCACTACCTCACCCTGTCTCTCCAATATGTCCAAATTTCTAATTGTTTATAGCAGCAGCAGTTTTTCACAATGACTACAGCAGCAAGGAGATTAAAGATGAACACCGTCAACCCATGCATTTCTAAATGTTTACTTATTTTGTCTTTGAACGATGGATTCTAAGAGTTTGTTCACAACTGACATTAGGCAAACCATGCTTTAATTTCACTGTTTATCTATCCTTCCTTAAAATCCTAAAATCCTTAAAATCCTCCATTACTTCCTTATGTGACTTGCTGGTGAGTTTTGTTTGATAATGCTCCAGTGAAACCTCTTTGGGTGTTTTACTATGTTCATGAGATGCTTTATAAATATATGATGTTCTTGAACAAGGACATCAGATACCCACAGCTCCATGGCACAACTTAACAAAAACCCAAAAATTGTGACCAAAATCTTTGCTATTCTCTGACCTATTTTATCAGCTTAGGGTGTGTACCACCAGAGCCCAGTGATTTATTCACTTTGTGTTCCACTTTTTTTTAAGGACCAAGCCCTTTTTCTGCAGTCAGCGCTTTCAAATTTCCAAATCTTATTTTAGCATGCCTATGTTTTCACTTTCATCACTACTTGTAAAAGCCAAAGCAAAATACTTATTTGTTACCCTAACCCTCCACAATTAGACTCACTCCTTCATTCTTGAATGACCCATCTTCTCTTTAGCAATTAATTTTAAATGCTTATAAAATCTTGTACTTTTTAAAATATTATTTGTTCATTTTCCTTCAGATTCTGTTTTAACCCTTCTAATCTTTAATTCTTCGACTTACTACACTTTCCATATTCCTCATTATTACCTTTTGTATTGTTAGCTCTAACTTTATCATTTTGCCTCTTTTGAGTTAAAGTTTAGTTATAACTGCTCCAAAATTTCATGGGATTTTTGGAACTTCCATCTGCTTGGGGCAGTGTTGAGGCGGGTTTCCCTAAATTGGGTTCCTGCTTCTGGCCATGAATATGGACTCGGTATGAAAGTGTTGATTGGTGTAACAGAAATGATGACCAAAAGAGCTTAAGACGTATGAGCAGAATTAGGCCATTCGGCCCATCGAGTCTGCTCCAATGAGATCATGGCTGATCCGATAACCTTCAACTCCAATTCCCTGCCTTTTCACCATAACCCTTGATCCCCTTACTGATTAAAAATCTGTCTATCTCAGCCTTGAATATATTTAACGATCCAACCTCTACAGTCCTCTCCAGTAAAGAATTCCACAGACTGACTACCCTCTGAGAGAAGAAATTCCTCCGCATCTCTAATTTAATTGGGCACCCCTTATTCTGAGATTATGCCCTCTGGTTCTAGACTCTTCCACAAAGGGAAACAACCTCTCAGCATCTACCCTGTCAAGCCCCCTAAGAATCTTACGTGTTTCAATAAGGTCACCTTTCATTCTTCTAAACTCCAATGAGTACAGGCCCAACCTACTCAATCTGTCCTCATGAGAAAATCCCTCTGTCCCCAGGATCAACCTAGTAAACCTTCTCAGGACTGCCTCCAATGCCAGTATATCCTTCCTTAGATAAGGGGATTAAAACTGTTCACAGTATTCTAGGTGTGGTCTAACTTGTGCCTTGTATAGTTTTAGCAAGACTTCCCTAATTTTATACTCCATTGCCTTTGAAATAAAGGCCAACATTCTATTTGCCTTACGTATTATCTGCTGAACTTGTATGCTCGTGTTGTGGTATCTTTGACAACGAACTACAGGAGGCTCAGGTACAAGTTACGATCATTTATTCAAGCAATTGCAAGGAGAGAACCACCTCAAAGCAGCTTGAGGTAGCACTCTACCAAATTACAAGTATACAGCTTATTTATGCATCACTGATCACATACAAGAACATTGTTCAGATGCCAATCTTGTAAGCTTATAGGTTTACATTTAAAAAATTAATCTGGTTCTAGGTACATACATCCCCCTTCACCCAGGCAGGGTCTTCTCCCCCTATCTAATCTGGGACCATCTGTCCTTTCCTTATCTGTTGATGAGCACACTTCATCTATCTTGTTTTCATCCTCTGTCTCCAGTCTGGTTCCTAGGGTCTTTCTGATGATTACAGGCCCTAATGTTGTGCAAAGTCCATCTGGTAACCCTTAACTGTTAATGTACTTGATGGCAATGTCTGCCTGGAGGTTCTAAGTAATTCCCTTTCAATAAATTCTTACTGTATTCCCCCTAACACTAGTTTTTTTTAGGATTCATGCACAAGGACCCCAAAGTCCCTCTGTGCTGCAGCTTTCTTCAGTCTTTCTCCATTTGAGTAATATTCAGCTCCTCTATTCTTGCTGTCAAAGTTCATAACCTCACGCTTTCCCACATTATATTCTATCTGCCACATTTTTGCCCACTCACTTAACCTGTCTATACCCTCTGTAGACTCTTTGTATCATCCTCACCACTTGCCTTCCCACCTATTTTTGTGTCATCTGCAAACTTGGTGATAGTACATTCATTTCTGTCATCCAAGTCATTATTCATTAGTCATTATATATTGTAAATAATTGTGGCCCCAGCACTGATCCCTGTGGCACTACTACAGGTTGCCATCCTAACTTTGTCATCTATTAGTTAGCCAGTCCTCTATCCATAGTAATATACTACCCCCAACACCATGGGCTCTTATCTTATTAAGTATCCTTATGTGTTGTACGTTATCGAATGCCTTTTGGCAATCCAAATATATTACATCTATTGGTTCTCCTTTATCTATCCTGCTTGTTACCTCCTCAAAGAATTCTAATAAGTTTGTCAGGCATGATTACCCCAGATAAGATGTACTGACCTCTGGAAGGATGCATGTTGGTCCCAATAGTACAGCTAACATTTCCTATCACTGAGACCATATTGATACCACAATGACCAAAAAAAATTTTTTTGTCCTGTCAATTAAACAAAGCTACGGTTCTCATTTGCAAGTTGAATTCTTAAGCAAACCTGCCATTAATTCCAAAGCGAGAGAACAATTATGCCTTTTAATCTTAAAGGGTACACTCCAACAACCTATTTTAAATACTATAATTTTGTAGTCCTTAAAAATGGTGCACCGTCTGACTTGCCATGTACAGTGACAAATATATGGATGATTTGCTAATTATTCTTAGTCCCAAGGCAACCCAGGATTTTGAGTACCCACTTCAATAGCAAAGTCCAATGTGGATCCTAGAAGTCCCACATAAGTTTCACTTTGATTTGGCTGTTATATCATTAATTAGACTCTTGGCAATAGGTAGAATATCTTAGCAGCAATAATCAGCCATTCTAACTCATGTCTTGATCTAATATCCAGAGATTCACTTCACAAGGATTGACATCCTTTCTGATTCTAGCTGTTGATTTTAAACTCAAATCAAGCATCATTCCAGCTGGGGCTCAAACCTCGCTGATATTAATTCTTTGATCTGGAATTAGCTGTTTGCATCAACACGCAGGAGTAGGAAGGTTACCAAACCCTCCTTATCTCAATTGTAGCAAACTGGGCATGGACCCACTGGAGAGGTCATTCTGGGTAGGTTACTTAAGAAGGAGACCAACATGAATGACATGTGTATCACATTTACTTCTGAACCTGTGCAAGCTGGAATATTTCCTATCAAGTAGAACATACTATAAATCTTTCTTCCTATTTTAACATTAGAAGTGTTTTCTTTCAGTTTAATCGTTGTCTTTAAAGTGAATCCCATGTGTATTTAAGGTCTTTTTAAATTTGAATATAACATGGTTCTGCTTTAAAAATATCAATGTAAAACGTCATTTTGAATTTTGCATCAACAGCTTCCTACTATCTTCCCAAACGTATTAATATACAAAAGACATTTTGTGAAGAATTTGAATAAAAACTTTTAATTTGTTACTTCCATGCTGCCTCTCATTTCCCTATTCTTAACTGCCTTCTATTTGCACCATCTGAACCTTTATTTTGTATAAGTTATTTTGCTTACCCTGTTTTAATTCTTCTGTTCTACAATTTTATATTTATGATTAAAACTTCCTTTTATTTTGTATCTCTTCTGACATGTCTTCCATTCTGGACATCTGATCCAAATCACATAAATTTGGGCTACACTTTTTACAAGCTAAAAATTATTATGAAGTGGACTCCTGCGAGCTTGACTCTGAGTTAAATGGCAATATTTGACTTTATGCACACACTCAAAACAATTTGCAACAATATAGAAGTATCAGTATAAATACAACCTAAAATCTCATCTGTAATTGAAAGAAAGTCATTCCCAATGCCTGTATTTCCAGTCATTCATGATTGAACGTTCACATGGAACCTGGTTCTGATATTAAAGTGACTATAATCAAATGTTAATTTTGCCTTTTGGGCTGCCCTTTGTAAATATAAAGATCCCAATAAAATAAATATGTTACCTCTTGGGTAGCTGCCCAATAGTAAATTAATGTTTTTCACCATTTAAAATTCTATATCCCAAACATTGGTAAGCTATTTTTTAATTCTGTTATCATGTCAGTTCATCATGCGATTAGCTTCATTACCAGTATCCATTGTTTTCTACTTCATTGTTATATGCAGGCCAGTGGTAGATGATTATAATTTGATCCAGGCACATGATCTAGTTGAATTCTGCAATTCATCTAACATGGGTTCAAACTGTATTCTTGATCTTTGATTTCCAGAAACCCTTAATGATCGAATAGTAGTACATTCCATCCAGGCAACAGTTTGTAGTCGCCAAACATTGAGACATCTGGAGAAAGGCTCGCAGAGATGTCCGGTAACCAGCTGTTATATATTCCTGCCTTGCTAAAAGGTACAGCAGCATGGCTACATGATATGGTGTAAAGCAGAGAAGAAAGGTCACCAGATTTGAAGAGATAATGTTCCTAGATGCCTTTATGCTTATATCGTCTCTCTCTTCATCCATTCTTTGCAATGTTCTGATCATCTGAATACTACAGAAAATCACAGTAAATGCAGAAATTAAATATATGATTTCCATACTCAGGGGGATTATACCTTTTTCCCAAAACTCAGAAAAACCTACGAAACATATTTCTTCGTATTGCTGCTGACACTCGGATTGGGTGTAAATTGGAATGCTTGCAGACCAGATACAAACCCACACCACAGTACAGGCGATGATGGCTTTCTTTGGAGATCTGAGGGTTCGTGCCAGAAAAGGATGCTTGATAGCGATGTACCGATCCACTGATATTAGCATTATTAACAGGATTGTCCCATAAGTGTTCACAAAGTACAGGGACTCTACAAACTTGCAGAATGTTGTTCCCAGGTGCCACTTTCCATATCCATTGTCGGCGTGGATTTTGAAAGGCAGGGAGAAAAGCAGAAATATATCACAAATGATCAGGTTTGTCATGTAGATCGTAGATTCCATCCACTTCTTTAACCTGATGCAGAGTATGTAGAGTGCAACCGAATTAATGATCACTCCCAGGATGAACGTTGGTATGTGCACCACATGCTGAAATGTCTTCACGAATTGAAGGTCCGTTGTATGGTTCAAAATGCATATATTTGCTGAAAGCAGAAGCTGGAAATTGGTTGTGTGCATCGGTACACGACATCTGAACTCAAGACCCTGTATTATAAGAAGTAACGGCTGATAATTCTTAGTTAAGACCTGCAGTCACGCTGTTTCGGAGATTGGCTCGGAATACTGAATTTACAGCTTCTAGCATGTCCTGTGCCAGCCGCCTCTCAGAATCAATGGTGGCATCAAGAGAAAGCTATGTTGACGTAATCAGGAACTAGCTGCTTCTCGTGATGAATGGGCGTGTAGGAAACGGACTTAAAAAAAAATGCCTGTTCGTTATTCCCCACCAATTTGCAGGTGTTTTATTTGGAAAAACGTGTAAGAATTGTTAAAAGGACATCATGCCTTCGTGTCAGGATGGCTTAGTGTGGACAAATGGAGCGGCCTTGTGGTACTGGGTCACATAGATCAAGGAAGACCCAGGTTTAATCACTATCTGTGCTAAGCTAACTGATCTCAACCTGGAGTGTTGCATTTGCCTGCCAGACAGATTTTCGGCCTTGACTGTTGTGGTCCAGTGATCCCTGCTGGACAATGTGTGTATATTAGAAGAGAGGAGGATGAGGTTAGGGTGTGACTATCCCATGGCAGGCTGAAACTTTGTTTAAATTCATTCACGGGATGTGGGCGTCTCTGGCTGGCATTAATTGCCCATCCCTAATTGCCCTTGAGAAGGTGGTGGTGAGCTGCCTTCTTGAACCACTGCAGTCCATGTAGTGTAGGTACACACACAGTGCTGTTAGGGAGGGAGTTCCAGAATTTTGACCAAGTGACAGTGAAGGAACGACGATATATTTCCATGTCAGGATGGTTAGCGACTTGGAGGGGAACTTCCAAGTGGTGGTGTTCCAATCTATCTACTGCCCTCGTCCTTCTAGGTAATAGAGGTTGTGGGTTTGGAAGGTGCTGTCTAAGGACACCCACTGAATTGCTACTGTGCATCAATGGTGGAGGAAGTGAATGTTGTGGATGGCATGGCAATCAAGCGGGCTGCTTTGTCCTGGATGGTGTCAATCTTGGGCCTGGACTTAAGTCTGGAGGTGTATTCTGCCTGAGGGTGGGGAGGAGGGTGGCTCAATTGTTGTGAGGTTGGAAAACCCCAAATAGTGTGTTTCCCAAATGTCCTCTTGAATTTAACTAAAAAAAACTGTGGGGTTGCTGCCCACAAGTAACCTGATTGATAGGCTGGAAGTCTTTCTGCTGGAGTGCCTACATCACAGAGTTGAAGCCGAAGAGAGCAAGCCGGTGCACTGAGGGAGTAAGAGGGATCATGGTGGTGAGGGTGTGTGGAGTACAGATCCCAGGGAGGTGGGGCTTGTGGTGGTGTTGCGTGATGGTCCAGGTGAGGGAGGGATGGATGATGGGCTGGAGATCCCAACTGTGGGCTATCCTTTGACGGATGGGGTGGGGGGGTCTAACGGGAATGGGAAGGGAGCAGGCAGGTTCCCAAGATGGGGGATTTATTGGTTTGCTTATTGAACCTGAAGGAAGCACTTCTGCTTCTCCTTGTGCACAAGCAGTGTTGTAAAAGCACTTAACTCATGGGGGAGGTTCTATGCCTATTAGCAGGTGGAGGGCCAAGTAAGATAATGGCTATGCCATTACCTTCCCAAGCTGCCCCCCATAAGATGGTGGGCAGGTAAGGTGTCAGCCAGTCCATCTGCCCATAGGCCTACTAATGGCTAATTAAGGGCCTGTTTCTACCTCACACCCCGACAATTGTCACCCTGACTATGTCAGGTGAAACGGCGGGAAGGAAGGCGGTTACCACATTTGGGGGTGCCCTGTGCTCATCGGGGGCATCCCCCCATGATGTTAACCCTCCACTTTTTGACTCGCCATCCAGCCTCCAGAACCTGAACCCCACACCCCGCCCCTTGCCAGACTGCCCAATCCATCCCTGTCCAGAAACCCTGGACTCACCTTTCAGTCCTGAATCCATGTTCCTTCTCCTCAGGACTGCTTGTCTTCCCAGCAGCTGCTACTACTGCATTCTGGCACTGCTGGGACTACTCAACTGCCAGCCAATCTGATTGGCTGTCAGCTTTTGAGGGCGGGACTTCCTTTGCCTGAGGAGTGAAGTCCCGCAATTAGATCACTAAGGCTGCCCCCACAGTATTCTCCATGGGGTCAGCCTGTTTAAAAGTCAATCGACTGGTGAGCAACTTTTCTACTGTGGGTGGGGGGGGCCTAGCTTATGCTCTTACCTGTAAAATTCAGCCGATGCATTCCGGCCTTCTCAACTCATTGAACTGACTGGTTAAAAATAGAATAACTGTTAACCTGAAAGTACAAAATTTCATTATAATATTTAAATGACCAGCCCTTTCAAATGATTTTAAGTGGCCAACCCTATGCCTCATCTGCCTCAGTTGAAACTGGAAGTGGGTGGAATCCTGACTGGTTTTGTCTCTGTTACATAGGGCAGAAACATCCCAGGTTTCCACTAAGTGTGGTAGTGGGCAGGTAAAAGGGCATTTTACCCGTTGGCTGCAATGGCGGCTTTTCAAGCCGTATCGTCCCAATCTCACTGCATTAATCATGCATTCCCAGGAAACACACCATTTCGCTGGTGGGTGGCATCCGATTCGCCCGCCACGCCATCACCTCGCTGCTTCCTCATGCTGGGTGCCATATTTAAATTGCAGCCTCGTGCACAACTCTCAGTGCTTTCAGCTCAGGACTGCTACACAGAAGACATGGTCCCAAAAGGCAAGAAGCCTGCAGCCCCCCAATTCAGCGATGCACCCTGGAACATCTTTTCGATGCTGTGGAGGTCAGCTGTGATGTCCCCTACCCCAGCTCTGGCCACAGGAGGGGCAGCAACATCACCAGTCCAGCTTGGGAGGCAGTGGCAGTTGTGCTCAGTGCCAACACCTTGCAAATTGCTGAAAGATGATGAATGATCTCCATTCCTCCAGGGTAAGTCACTCTTCTCATCACTCTCAATTCACACACTCACAAACCCATCACACATGAACAGGGCCCTCACTCACTGGCAGTTCAAGGGACATCACCATTCACTCTCTCACACACACCTGCATTCTCCTCACCCCTTCCATGGGACCACTTATACTTATCATCTGGCCTGGCAGGTGCCCTGCTTACACTCTCTCCATCCCTATTCATGCAGATCAAGCTGGCACAAAACAAAAGGGAGAGGCTGCAGACCGGGGGAGGAATGCCTGAAATCAAGATCCTCACAAATTTTGAAAACAGAGCCATCCAGTTGGCTGGCGACAATCTGGACCAATCCTGTACTGACGATAAGGTCGGCGCTGCTCTACCAAGTGATTGTCCAGCAGTGCAACATCCATCAGACAACCGTGAAGTGAGTGATGTGTCCTCTATTATAGACCACTGCCATGCATTAATTATCTCCCCATGCTAGCACCAGCATGTCAACACGCTGAAGGGTCATACATTGCTATGCGAGCTGAATTCCATCACTGACACCATAGTTGGGCTCCAACAGTGTGTACGTGAGAGGGTTGCGGCGCAGCTTGATCTCACTCCAGTTTCCCCTTCTTCTCAAAGAGTCAGCCAGGGGCCCTCAGGCATCCATAGGGAGGAGGTGCACACCCTGGAGCCATCCAACCAGGTGACTCCGGGAGAGTCCAGCCCATCCGAACCCACTCTTCCTATGACCCGAGCCGCTCCAGCACCAAGGAGGGTGCCACTGCCAAAAGCATAGAAACATAGAAACAAGGAGCAAGGGTAGGCCATTCGGCCCTTCAAGCCATTCAATATGATCATGGTTGATCCTGTATCTCAATGCAATTTCCCACTTTCTTTCCATAACCCTTGATGCCCCTAATATCCAAACAAATTATCAATTTCTCTCTTGCAGTAAGACATCCCTACTTCTGAACTCAAATCCTCTTTAAATGAAGGCCAACATACCATTTGCCTACCTAATTGGTTGCTGCACTTGTTGTTTACTTTCATTGACTGGTGTACAAAAACACCCTGTGTATGGATGTAAAAAGATCCCTTTGTACATCCATATTTCCCAATATATCATCATTTAAATAATACTCAGCCTTTCTGTTTTTCACACCGAAGCATATAACTTCACATTTATCCACATTATACTGCATCCGCCATGTGTTTGCCCATACACACAACTTGTCAAATCGCCCTGAAGCCTCCTTGCATCCTTCTCACAACTCACAGCCCTGCCCAGTTTTGTGTCATCAGCAAACTTGGAAAGATTGCATTTGGTTTCCTCATCCAAGTCATTTATATATATCTGAATAGCTGGGGCCCAAGCACTGATCCCTGTGGTACACCATTAGTCACCGCTGGCCATCTGGAAAAAGACCCATTTATCCCCACCCTCTGTTTCCAGTCTATCAACCAATTCTCAATCCATGCCAGTGTATTACCCCCGATCCCATGTGCTTTAATTTTGCCCACTAACCTCATATGTGGGACCTTATCAAAGGCTTCTTGAAATCCAAATACACCACATCCACTGGTTCTCCCTTATCTATTCTACGAGTTACATCCTCAAAAAAACTCCAGTATATTAGTTAAGCATGATTTTCCTTTCATAAACCCATGCTGACTTTGTCTAATCCCATTAATGTTTTCCAAGCGTTCTGTTACCATGTCTTTTATAATAGACTCTAGCATTTCCCCACTACTGATGTAAGGCTAATTGGTCTGTAATTCTCTGTTTTTTCTCTCCCTCCTCTTTTAAATAGTGGGGCTACATTTGCCACTCTCCAACCTGTAAGATCTGCTCCAAAGTCTATAGAATTTTGGAAGATGACTAATAATGCATCCAATATTTCCAGGGCCACTTCCTTTCATACTCTGGGATGTAGATTATCAGGCCATAGGGATTTTTCAGCCCTTAACCCCATTAATTTCTCTAGCACCATTACTGATACTGAATTTTTTCAATTCCTCCCTCTCACTAGACCCTTGGTTCCCTAACATTTCTGGGAAATTATTTGTGTTCTCTTTTGTAAAGACAGAACCAAAATATGTGTTCAATTCTTCTGCCATTTCTTTGTTCCCCATTATAAATCCCCCTGTTTCTGATTGTAAGGGACACACATTGTCTTTGCTAATCTTTTTCTCTTCACATATTTATAGAAGCTTTTACAGTCAGTTTTTATGTTCCCTGCAAGTTTACTCTCATACTGCATTTTCCCCTTCTTGAGCAATCTTTTTTGCTGACTTTTGCTGAATTCCAAAGTGTTCCCAATCCTCAGGCTTGCTGCTTTTTACAGCAATTTTATGTCTCCTCTTTGGATCTAATACTATCCCTAATTTCTTTTGTAATCCATGGTTGAGCCACATTTCCTGTTTTATTTTTACGCCAGACAGGAGTGAATATTTGTTGTAATTCATACATTCCTTAAATATTAGCCAGTGCCTACCCACTGTCAGCCCTTTTAGTAAGGTTCCCCAATCCATCATTGCCAACTTGTGCCTCATACCCTCATAGTTCCCTTTATTTAGTTTCAGGACCCAAGTTTTGGATTCAACTTCTTCACTCTCCATCTCAATGGACAATGCTATCATGTTACGGTCGCTCTTCCCCAAGGGACCCTGCACAACAAGATTGTTAATTAATTCTTTCTCATTGCACAATATCCAGTCTAGGATAGCCTCCTCTCCAGTTGGTTCCTCAACATATTGATCTAAAAAACCAGGCCAGGGCACATCAGGTCTTGGCCCTACACAGCACGTCTGCTGAGGTCAACACAGACAAGGCGTTGCAGTCAACAGGCTGCCTCCACCTCTACTGTGGGTAGCACCAAGATGTAGCGGCAGGGTTAGGAAGGTTAAGAAGATGTAACTCTTTCAGTGTCAAACAATTAAACTAAATTAACAAAATAAGTGATTAAAGGGGTCGATAAAACACCCCAGTTCCCGCGGTGCCTACCAGGCACGGAAGCCCTCAAGGGTGCCGGCAGACACCGTGTGCTCCCTCTCCAAGGATACCTGGCTGCGAATGTAGCTGCGGAAGAGGGCCAAACAGTTGGGCGGGACAACCTCCTCGATCGCCCGCTGCCTGGACTTGTTAATGGCCAATTTGGACAGGCCCAGGAGCGGCTAATAAGTAGGTCCTCCAATCTGCCTGCCCAACTCTGCACCAGGTGGCCGAAGATCAGGAGCATGGGACTGAAATGCAAACAGACCTTGAGGTGCAGCCTCCCTCAAAAAGTGGAACAGGGGCTGCAATCTCACACATCCTACATAGGCATGGAACCCAAGGCTGCAGAAAATACAGGGAGCATGTAAGCCTATTGCACAGGACAAAGCTTGCCCATTAATTGTGTTGCAGAGTGAATGAGGAGAGCCGTGACATGTGCAGCCTCTGCTGGCAGCCAAAGCTTACTGTGCCTGGTACTGCCAGGCAGTCTCCTGTCCAAGTCATCAGTCAGACTTCAGTCTACTTCGTTTTCAAGATCAGATGAGATCAGGTGTATTCAAACAAGTACAGCTGTAGGCTATTCCTCTGTTATATGTTCATCTTTAGACTGATGGTAAATCAGGTTCATTTGATGATCAAATTCTTCTTGATGGTCAGAAAGTGAGTCACTAATTTCTAGTGGTTAAGACATTAACATTAGTGACTTGCCATCTGATGGTCCATTTGCTTTTGGATACCTGATAGTAACTAAAATCACATGGTGTGTTTATCTCACTGGCAGGACGTCTGCTCCAGTGGATTGAGATGGGACCTCTGGTACCCAGTGTAATTCTGGCAAGATTACAATTCATTTTCTTGTGTGCTGGTCAATTAAATATGCAGGGCAGAATTTGAGCATTTATCTTTACTCTTCCAACTCACCAGCCACTTCTCTGCTCCACTCCAGGGAGCTACAAAGGGGAGGGAACAGCTGTGGTGCTGCATTAAGGCACTTGTTTCAGCACCCACAAGGGGTGGGAACAACTTTAATGAGGGCAGGAGCCTCTTGTGAGTGATGGATTTTTAAAATTGGTGCTGGATGATAATAATAGACATTTTGAGAGATTAGGAATTGGAGACATGCTGTGGTTTATCATTGTTGAGACAGCAAAATCTTTCATTCTTCTGCCAACAATCTTCCTCACATCCCATCTCCTCTTCCACTGCATTGGTGTATCAGAGGAGCAATGAAGGGAAATAGAATGGAGTTTAAGTCCCTTTGCCTTCATCTAACACATAATGGTGTGAGTGATGGACAGGAGCTGCGATTGGTAAGTGTGAAAACAGGACAACATCTCAACAGCTGATTTTCAGGACAATGTTGAATGGATAAGTCTCCGTGTCCCATTTCCTTGATTTCCCAGTTTTCAGGCTTGAACTTGGAGAAAGATATTTACCCATACCTTATTCAGTTCCACACATAACTCACAATGTTTCTAAATAAATAACAAGAAGCCCCTTAGAACGGCTATATTGATAATGAATTTTACCTTTGCCCTCAGTCTGCGTACTTGCATGTATTAGCATTTAAAAGGGGGATTGTCTTGCCATCAAATACATATTGACCTGTTCAGTTTCTGACTCAACAACAATGGCTCTAAATTGCATACTGACCATTTACTTGGCACAAAGACATAGGAACCCTTTTTCAGCTGCGGCTGAAGTAAATAGCTGAATTTACATTTATGTTCACTAAATGTAGCCTCCTTTCTTGTGACTCCTGAGGCTCTGCATCTGTGCCCAGCTGAGCATGGCTGTGTCTATCCTCCATCTTCTGATGGGTGCTGCCCACAGGTGCCTCTGTTTCTCTCATCTCATCCTGCGCACATATGATGTGCTCATCACCCAGTCCCATTCCAACTAATTGCGCATGAGGACCCACCAAGGTGTCTGTATCTGAGTTGGTGGAGTGTACGCTTGTAAAGCGCGACAGTGCTTGCTCTGATATCTCTGATTTGAGTGCTTGACCTGATGCAGACTCAGGAATCAGACCTTTATCTTATATCTCATAAGCTCTGGGAAATAGAAGAAGAGGTCATGAGATCTAGCCCAACTTTGAGATCAGAAGCCTCTGCTGATTTCCCAATGCAACTGAGTTTTTGGAATGCTTTTGGATGGGAGGAGTGCTCTCTAAACCCTACTCTACAGATTGTAATATTTATTCACTCTCCACTCGGAATGCCCAACTCTCCTTGCTCCTAGGTGCCACCCTGGCAGTCTCCATGTCCCCATCCTCCAAGGTGACTATGATATACAGATGGGGCATGCCTCTAGTCTGCCTCTCCTTGGCCGTTGAGCCCTTTTCTCCTGTAAGGACAAGGAAGGAGAGTTAAGGCACTGCTGGCCTTTATGGCCAATGCTAGAAGCTCATTTTCATAAGAAACTGTATGAATCAGTGTTGTCAGATCCACAACACATCCAGGGTGCTGATCCTTGGTATAAAAACAGAAAATGTTGGAAAAGCTCAGCAGGTCTGCCAGCATCTGTGGATAGAGAAACAGAATTAATGTTTTGAGTCAGTATGACTCTTCTTCAGAGCTAAAGAGAAATAGAAAGTGATGGAATTTATGCTGCTTAAAGGGGCTGAGGTGGAGCAGGTAAAGTTCACCCCATAACTTCATCCCCTTTAAACAGTGTAAATTCCATCACATTCTACTTCTCTATAGCTCTGAAGAAGAGTCATATGGACTCGAGACGTTAATCTGGCCAGGATTACCATGTCGGCATGTGGGGGGACAGGCCCGGCATGCTGACGTGTAAAATGAGGCGAGGTGACATTGGGCGTGCATCCTGACATCACCGCGTGTCACTCAGATCTTTCGTTCGGCCGAAATGTCAGAGGTCTGTTAAGGCCATTAGGAAACTAATTCAGATAATTAACAGGGCTGCCCGTCCAACCGTACCTACTCAAGGGGTAGAATTGTTCCCCCCATTGGGGGGGTAGTGTGGGAGCGGGTGTGGGCTGGCGCGGACCCGATTGGTGCCCCCGATTGAGTCCACGTGGCCATTTTACGTGGGCAGGCTAATTAAGGCCTGACCAGCGTGACACGTGCCTGGAAGCGGGCATGGCAGGGAGTTCCCTGAGTCGAGGCCAGCACTCTTCAGGATGATTAGTTTAAGTTCCCAAAATTTTAACAAAGAAATAAAAAATTTAAGACGTCCCCTCATGTGACAGTATCACATGAGTTTGGACATGTCAACGAACTTCAATGAAAAATGTATTTAATTTATAAACTCTTCACGAAACCTCATCCTGCCTGTGGATGAAGTTCAATGAAAAATGCGAAGGCCGCCTGGGCTCTTCATCTGCCCGGCAACCTTAAGGTTGGACAGGCACCTTTCTCAATAGCGTTAATTAGTTCCTTAATGCCTTAACAGGCCTTAGTCGGCTGCACGCCTGCCAAACTGAAAATCTAAATGATGTGCGGTGATGTCAGGACGCACGCCCGGCATCACCCCGCGTAATTTTACACCTCAGAGAGTGGACCCCATCCCCGCTCACCAAGCTGAAGATTCAGCTAATGGTCTCCACCAGCTTGGCCTAGGCCTGAGGATGGCCTTTTTCTGCCAACATCCAGAAGGAGGATCTCCCTGCTCTTCCTCACTGCCTCAAGGAGGACCTCCAGATCAGAGTTGGCGAGGTGAAGGGAAGCCCTACCCCAGAGTTCCAGCCCTCTGTCTTTCCTCTCCCATCACTGCTGTTTCAATTCCCTCAATAAAGCAACCGCCACAGTAATGGCTGCTGTTTTCTGAAAAAATCCAGCTTGAATTCACTCTGAGCCCTGCCTCCATTTCCCCGACTCCCCCCAACTTGTGGCCACTAATTGACTATCCAAACCGCTTTCCTCTTTCCTGCCAATTAGCAGGGCAACCCCGTGAAAATCAGAGGCAAGACTGCACCCGCCCTCCCCACAAACCCTCCCCCACCCCCTGATTGCACCCCCCCACCCCCCCCCCCCCCCCCACCCCCCAACTCCCTCCCCACCCTCCGACTCCCAAGAATGGAATCAGGAGCCAGAAACAGTCCTGATATCAGTTTCCCAACCCTGAAAAGTAAACAAGGCCATTTGTGCCTGCCTTCACTGTAGATGGCACAATGAAAGTATTGAAAATTATAGGGAACCAAAGGTCCAGAGATAATGAGAAATTTAAACCAAAAAAGGAAAGCACTGGAGAAGTGAATGGAACTAAAAGCTAACAAATCCCCTGGACCCCTGATCATCAGGTTGCTGGAGAGACAGTGGATGAATTAGTTTTGCTCTTTCAGAATTCCCTGAAAATTGGAAAGTAGCAAACATAACACTGCTGATCGAGAAAGGAAGGAGAGTTGCCAGGGAACTATAGACTAGTTAGACTGACATCAGTAGTAGGGCAAATGCTAGGATCTATTATTAAGGACAAGGTAATAGGGCATTTGGAAAATCACAATATAATTAAGCAGAATCAATAATTAATGGCCACTTAAGTGCCTCATTCAGCCCCCACAGTTATTTTACCCGCAGCAGATAGCAAGCAGGTAGCTCGGCAGCTTTCACTGCAGGGGCTGGTGTCGGGCAATGAGGCGGCGTCCTCCTTTGGGGATCCCATGTGCCCATTGGAGGCATCCCCCACTTCAACACTTTCTCCTTAGCCTCTCAAACCAGACCCCCAGCTCCCTCACCCCGATTCCTTGCTGGGACCTACCAGCCAGGCCCTGCTGATACCCCAGGCTTACCTTCAGTCCGACCTGCATAATCTCCTCTTCTTTGTGGACGCCTGTAACCCAAGCAGTGGCCACCGCTCAAACCTGGTGTTGCTGGGACTACAGAGCTGCCTGCCAACTGGATTGGCTGGCAGTTCTCTAAGGTGGCACTTCCTCACCAGATGAGGGTGGAAGTCTCATCCTGAGTCAATTAACTCCCCGCCATGAAAAATAGCTGTGGCTCAGCCGACTTTTTCTTCGGCGGGTTCCCAACCAACTTCTTAGCCGAGGGAGTGGTGGGAGTGGCGGGGGTTGGGTTTGGGGGAAGAGGGTACATGGCACTCTATAATATCCAGCCCATGATTTCATGAAATGGAAATCATGTTTGATAAATCTATTAGCGTTTCTTAAGACTATAACTAACAGGGTGAATAAAGGGGAATCAATAGATGGAGCATATTTGTTTTTTCAGAACACATTCAATAAAGCACCACACAAGATTAAAACTCATGGGATTGGGAGTAATATATTAGTATGGAAAGAAGATTGGTTAATCGAATAAAAACAAAGAGCTGGGATAAAAGGGTCATCTTCAGCACTGCAAGGATCTGTGCTTGGTTCTCAGCTATTTACATTTTAAACCAATGACTTAGTGAAGGGATTGAGTGAAATGTATCCAAATTTGGTGGCAATGCCAAACTAGGTGGGAAATCGCACTCTGAGGAGGACATGAAGGGATTGAAAAAGGATATAATAGTTATGTGACTGGCCAAGAAGGTGGCAGATGAAATATAATGTGGGGAAGAGTGAAGTTATGCTCCCTGGTCAGAAGAATGGAAAAGCAGAATCATTTTAAAAGATAGGAAACTAGTAAATGCTGTGTTTCAAAGGGATTTAGCTATCCTTGTACACAGATCACAGAATGTTAACATGCAGATACAGAGAGCAATTAGGAAGGTAAATGGTATGTTATCCTTTATTGCAGGTTTCAGTTTAAGTATAAGGAAACCTTGCTGCAATTATATAGGGCTTTGGTGAGAGCATGCCTAGGCTATTGTGCACACTTTTGGTCCCTTTTCATAAGAAAGGATGTACTTGCCTTAGAGCGGAGTGCAAGGTTCACTATTTTAATTCCAAGGATGAGAGGTCTATTCTATGAGAAGAGATTGAGTAGAATGGGCCAATATTCTCTAAAGTTTAGAAGAAGGAGGAGAATCTCATTGAAACGTGTTAATATTCTTCAAGGGCTTGACAGGCTTGATGCTGAGAAGCTTTTTCCTTTTATATTCTTGGGAAAAGGACTCAAGCATTTAGGATTGAGATAAGGAGAAATTTCAGAGGGCTGTGGATGGATAAGTTTAAAACTGAGATTGATAAACTTTTGGGCACCAAGGACATTAAGGGGTAAGATGATAAGGCAGCAAAGCGGAGACGTTCAGCCATCATCTCATTTAATGGCAGAGCAGGCTCAAGGATCCAAATGGCCATTTCCTGCTCCTATTTATTATGTTCTTAATTCCAAATCTTAAAGAGTCTTTCACCTTGCATCAGTAGATAGACACAATTAACCAGAAATCATGGTGGGGATTTATAAATGCTGCTTAAATTAGCTTGCTCTGAACTGCCCTACATAACTTGATTTTCTCTTATATAGAACTTTGAGATGTTTTACTACATTAATGGTGCTATATCAATGCAAATTACTGTTGAATGACATAGATTGCAACAGGTCTGTCACCAACTAAACTAAGGTACAATGCAGGATAAAGTGTATTGTCATTCAACTGCAAGAGGTAACAAGGACTGAGGTGGCGTCAAAGAATTGCTAAGATTATTTTATTTGATCACATCATTTATACATCAATAGTACCATTTTAAGAGTCAGGCTGGATAATTACAGTAAAGCAGTGGCTAAAATTTGACAGCATAAGCTAGAGAATTTAAATTGATTATAAATATCATTATATCTCAGCATTGGCTGGTTTCACTTAACACAAGTACAATGGAGTAATATGAAAACAAAGTATTGCAGACTTGCTGGGAATCTGAAATAAGGACAGAAAATGTTGGAAATAATCAACAGGTCAGGCAGTATCTGTGAAGAGGGAAAAAGAGTTAAAACATCAGGGCGTCACTTTCGTCAGAATTGGGAAAAGTTAAGATGAAACAGGTTTTAAAGTAAAGGAGTGGGGAAAGAGGGTAGAGAAGGAAGGGACAAAAAGGAGGTCTCTGATAAAATGGAAGGCAGGAGAGATTAAATACCAAAAGGGATGATGGTGCAGGACAAAAGCATGTGGTAATGGGACAAGTAAAGAAACAAAGATGGATGTAGATGAAATGTGAATGGAAATAGCAGAGTCATCATCAATCAAGCTGCAATCTAAAAAAATGGGAGCAAAGATTATGGTCTGAAATTGTTAAACTCAGAGTTGGATCCAGAATGTTATAAAGTGCCTAATTGAAAGGTGAGATGCTGTTTCTCGAGCTTACATTGAATGTCCTTGGAACTGTTTAGGAAGCTGAGGGTGGAAGTCTGAGTGGGAGTGGGGTGGAGAATTAAAATGGCAGGCAGCTGGAAGACTTGGCCATGCTTGTGGGATGAATGGAGGTGTTCTGTAAAGTAATTGCGCAATTTGCATTTCATCTCCTGGTTGTACTGGAGACTGTAATGTGAGAAGCAAGTACAGTATACTAGACTGAAAATCACTTATTTACCTGGAAGGAATGTTTGGGGGCCTGGATGGTGAGAATGGAGGAGGGAGAAGGAAGGAGGAAAAAGGGAAGGCACTGAATCTCCTGTGTTTGCAAGGGTACATGGGGTGAGAAGCAGTGGGTGTTGGGGATAATTGAGGACTGGACCAGGGTGTCATGCAAAGAACAGTTCCTTCAGATGTGTTTGGTGGTGGAGTAACAAGAAAATAACATCTGATATAAAATTAAGTTCACAATCCTACTGCTTGGGGCACCAGCAGATGGAATAGGTTTCTCTCGGTGATGCTTGCATAAAAATACACAATCTCTTTCATTAGATAGCAACCTGGCTGTGACACAATGCTCTGTCTTCCACTGCAATGTTCTAGTTCCATCTTTGGGAGTGCTCTGTGATAAATTGTTATTTGCAGTATTTTGGTGTTTTGATTGTCTTTTGCTCTTCACCATTTGTTAATCATTTGTACGATCATCGTACATCATCTCAATATATCAAAACATATGCCACTGAATTAACTGTAGGTATGTACTTTACATTAGCAACTTTCTTGTTGAACTTAACCATTCCAGGAACTCTCTAGAGCTCTTTTGATGACTTGACTAACCAAGCCCACACATTCATGTACATGAACCACTTGCAACTTAGATTGTCAAATAGGTCATGGACATTTAAACTTACTGCTTTCAATTAATTTTACAAATTACACAGCTACACATCCAATGTATATGAATCATTAGGGGGAAGCCAACATTACTGATAATGCGGGCTCAAGGCTTATTGTTAACGTGGCATTGGTCCAAGATCCATTGAAAACAAATCCCTCCTGCTTTAGCTTACCATTTCTTCCAGTACATCAGCAGTATCTGAACTAAGGCAACCATATATGTTCAATTAATAAATCCAAAACGTTGACTTCTTTTATTATCCATTATTCTTCACACAATGACTGTAGCTAAAGGGGCAATCAATGATTGTAAGTTCATGTAACCGAGCCAAATAGGGCAAAATGAATTCTGGAAGTCAACTACTGTGAGTTGAAATAGTTTCCTCTGGGCTCTTGATCTTTGATTCCCAGAAATCCTTAATGATCGAATAGTAGTACATTCCATGCAGGCAACAGTTTGTAGTCGCCAAACATTGAGACATCTGGAGAAAGGCTCGCAGAGGTGTCCGGTAATCAGCTGTTATATATTCCTGCCTTGCTAAAAGGTACAGCAGCATGGCTACATGATATGGTGTAAAGCAGAGAAGGAAGGTCACCAGATTTGAAGAGATAATGTTCACAGATGCCTTTATGCTTATATCGTCTCTCTCTTCATCCACTCTTTGCCATGATCTGATTATCTGAATACTACAGAAAGCCACAGTAAATGCAGAAATTAAATATACGATTTCCATACTCAGGGAGATTATACCTTTTTTCCAAAACTCAGAAAAACCTACGAAACATATTTCTTTGGATTGCTGCTGACACTCGGATTGGGAGTAAATTGGAATGCTTGCAGACCAGATACAAACCCACACCACAGTACAGGCGATGATGGCTTTCTTTGGAGATCTGAGGGTTCGTGCCCTAAAAGGATGCTTGATAGCGATGTACCGATCCACTGATATTAGCATTATTAACAGGATTGTCCCATAAGTGTTCACAAAGTACATGGACTCCACAAACTTGCAGAATGTTGTTCCCAGGTGCCACTTTCCATATCCATTGTCGGCGTGGATTTTGAAAGGCAGGGAGAAAAGCAGAAATATATCACAAATGATCAGGTTTGTCATGTAGATCGTAGATTCCATCCACTTCTTTAACCTGATGCAGAGTATGTAGAGTGCAACCGAATTAATGATCACTCCCAGGATGAACGTTGGTATGTGCAGTACATACTGAAATGTCTTCACGAATTGAAGGTCCGTTGTACGGTTCAAGTTGCACATATTTGCTGAAAGTAGAAGCTGGAAGGTTGGCTATATGCGCAAAATCTGACAGTTAATAATGTCTTACTTTTCTCTTGAACTTGCTGCAATTTTCTAGCGCATTCAATTTGAGAAGAATAAATGTCATTAAATTAAATCTTAAACTATATCGGCAACATTGATGTGACAGTAATGCACTTGTCGAGTTTTTCATGTGACATCTATTAACAGCACCGACCACATCCAGTATTGCGTGTATGTCAGAAAGAGTTAAGGACACCCTCATTGTATCTTCGTGTAGTTTATGAAAAAATACAGCAGAACCTGAGACTACTAAAAAGCGAAGGAGCGCGTGCAAATAACTTGTGGTTAAAGGAGCATTGAATTTCAGAGCTCTTGAAATGACATTTACTAGGTCAAAAGTAACATGACTGTTATTTAATGGATGACCAATTCAGAGGCTGTTCTAATGATCTGAAGATATGAGTTCAAATCCCACCACGGCAATGGAGGAATTTAAATTCAGTTAACTAAATAAATGTGGAATAAAAAGATATAACGTGTAATGGCGAAATTACCAGAATGTTCACCTTTAAGGGAGGAATCTATAGTCCCTCATCCATTCTGACCGATATGTAACTCCAGGCCTCCCCCTGTTGTACATAATCTTTTAGTGAAAGTAACACAACGCAGGAGTTAACATAAGAATTGAAGGCGAAACCTATGAATCAACAGGCAGCTTTTACTGCTAGATGTATGTTAACATCCACAGGATTTGCCAGGGGAATAGTATTTAAGGATTCATGGAAAGAATCACTCAGGGATTAAGGAAACTATTGCAGAGAGCACCTTGCAGCATGTGTTCATTGAAAGCTGTAAGTATGTCACTATGCAGTTACTGTGCATGTTGTAAATGTTCCCTGATGGGCTTGCTGAGCTTGGTAAAACAAATTGAGTTTTAAATTGCTTGCAGCACAATAGCCATGGCTGCTGAGTATTGCAATTTGCATTTCATGTCATAGGCTATCTCCTGCCACACTGTGTGAATCAGTCATCCTCCCTATCCAGCCACCATCTGCAAGGAACAGCTTTCATACCTCTAGTGCATTTGCCCCAACAAGACCTCAACAAACTATTGGAAAATTCAGGAGTGAGCAACTTTTTCACTAATCATCAATATTCTTTTCAATGTCACTGAATATGCCTTGCACACAGCAATTTCCTGCAGTATAAAGGGTTAACAGATGGGATCTGCTAATGTATATTGTAGATTATGATGTACCACTGACATCAGTTTGTCATGTGTTAAGACTCTCTGTCTCTCTCTCTCTCTCTCAAGAGAGAGAGAGTTTGGAATCATATCTAGGAGCAACATGGATCCCTGTAACCTGTTTAGAAGTAGCACTAGTAAACAAGTATTAAGCAGATGCCAGAGTATGTCTACATTATGTATACTAATAAAATATCACAAAGGACCCAATTTCAGAACATTTCCCATCCACTAATGAGTAAAATAGAGTTCATCCGCATGGTGCAAATATGATAAGGCAACTGCCTTATGGGCTGCTTCAGTATCTGAGGAGTTTCCAATGAAACTGAACATTGTGAAATCATTAGTGTAATCAATGTCCTACTGCCTGGCTTTCCCACATGAATTTTAGGATTATAGTCAGCTACATAGAAATGAATTGATTGGTTTTGCATAGGTAAACCCAGCAGTCACTTCTCAGACAGCAAGATCCACAAACCACAATGAGTAAACTGGTCTGTGGTGTATCCTTACAAAGTCCATCAAGCACATGCCACATCACCCCCCTGTAAACTTTAGCATCTTTAAAAATCTATAGCAATCACCAAACACTTCTACAATCACAGCAAGAGTCAGGAGAGATTAATCAGCAATTACCTGTGAGTAGCTCATGATCCCTTTAAACAGGACTGGTAGACTTGCTGCTGGATTTGTGTCCGGCTGTACACGTAAAAGAGAAGGCAGCATTTATTGGCATCATAACGTGTGTCTTGTCTTCAAGTGAACCAAACAGTTTGTGTGCAATGTTTGTGTAGAATTCTATCTGCTGTAGAATAATTCAAGATTTTGTGCATTGCACAATTTAATCCAGTCATTGTCAGGCAGGTTCCAAGGCTCACAGTGCTAACCATGTTTAAAATTCTTTTACAGGATCTGGACATTGCTGGCAAGGCTAATATTTATGTTCCATCCCTAATTGCCCTTAAGAAGGTGGTGGTGAGCTGCATTCTTGAACTGCTGCTGTCCATGTGGTGTAGGCACACCCACAGTGCTGTTAGAGAGGGAGTTCCAGAATTTTGACCCAGCAACAGTAAAGGAACAATGATATAGTTCCAGATTAGGATGGTGTGTGGTTTGGTGCGGAACTTGCAGGTGGTGGAGTTCCCATGTGCCTGTTTCCCTTGTCCTTCTAGGTGGTAGAGGTCATGGGTTTGGAAAGAGCTGTCGAAGGAGACTTGGTGAGTTGCCAGTGCATCTTGAAGATGGTACACACTGCTGCCACTGTATGTCGGTGGTAAAGGGAGTGAATGTTCAAGGTGGTGGATGTGTGCCAATCATGCAGGTTGCTTTGTCCTGGATTGTATCAAGCTTCTTGAGTGTTGATGGAGCTGCAATCATCCAGGCAAGTGGAGAGTATTCCATCACGCTCCTGACTTGTGCCTTGTAGATGATGAATGGGCTTTGCGGAGTCAAGAGGTGAGTTATTCGCCGTAGAATTCCCAGCCTCTGACCTGCCCTTGTAGCTACAGTATTTATAAGCTGACCCAGTTAATTTCCTGGTCAATGGTAACCCCTAAGATGTTGAAAATGGGGGATTCAGTAATGGTAATGCCATTGAATGTGAAGGGAACATGGTTAGGTTCTCTCTTGTTGGAGATAGTCATTGCCTGGCATTTGTGTGTCACGAATGTTACTTGTCACTTATCAGCCCAAGCCTGAATGTTGTCCAAGTCTTGCTGCATATTTGGTATGGACTGCTTCAGTATCTGAAGCGTTTCCAATGAAACTGAACGTTGTGTAATCATCAGCGAACACCCCCACTTCTGACCTTATGATGGAGGTAAGGTCATTGATGCAGCAGCTGAAGACGGTTGGGCCGAGGACACTAACCCGAGGAACCTTGCAGTGATGTCCTGCGCAGGGATGATTAACCTCCAGCAACCACAACCATCTTTCTTTGTGTTAGATATGACTCAAATGAGTGAAGAATTTTCCCTCTGATTCCCATTGGCTCCAGTTTTGCTAGGGCTCCTTGGTGCCATGCTCAGTTAAATGCTGCGTGGAAGTCAAGGGCAGTCACTCTCACAGTCTTGAGTTCAGCTCTTTTGTCCATGTTTGGACCAAGGCTGTAATGAGAGCTTTTGGAGAACAGAGAGAGCCCACATTCCCAGGTTAGGAACACTCACAGCTCTCACATTACTGAGTTCAGAGAACATAGTGCTCACAGTTGTAGTCCACTTTTGTGACAGTGCGTAAGGTTGCATCATTGGAACAGAGTTGGAGGAACTGGGAGAATGGAATGGAATCCAGATACAGTGTGGTTCAATCAGAGAACAAGTTCAGACAGACAGAGGAGACTGGGATCATTGGAAACTCCATCCCCCACTAGGATTGTCTGAGGGTTTGCCCCTTCTTCATTGAATGGAGGCCCAACCAGTTTCCACTGACCACCACCCTCCTCCGGCTGGCTCCTCTCATTGAACAATTTCTCCTTTAATTCACCTCACTTCTTCCAAATAAAAGATATTGCAATCAGTGCCCATGTGGGTTCTAGCTATGTCTGCCTTTTTATGGGATATGTGGAACATTCCTTATTTCAGTCCTACTCAGACTCCATCCCTCAATTCTTTTTTCTGGTACATTGATGACTGTATCAGTACCAGTCCTGCTCACGCCCTGAATTGGAAAACTTCATCAACTTTGCCTCCAATTATCCATCCTTCTATCAGTTTCACATAGTGCATCTCCAACACTTCCCTTCCTTGACTTCTCTGTCGCCATTTCTGATGATAGACTATTAACTATAAGCTCACTGATTCCCACAGCTACCTCGGCTACACTTCCTCACCCATTTCATTCTCCCACTTCCCCCATCTCCGTCACATCTGTGGCCATGGTGCAACCTTCCACACCAGTGTTTCTGAGATATATTTTTTCCTCAAACAAGGATTCCCCTCACCTTGGCTGATAGGGCCCTCGACTGTGTCCGCAACATTTCCCACACTTCTGCTCTCACCTTATCCCTTCCCTTTCCCCATAGCAATAGGATTCCCCTTGTCCTCAGATTTTATCCCACCAGCCTCTGTATTCAATGGATCATCTTTCGCCATTTCTACCATCTCCAGTGTGAGTATATCACCAAACACCTCTTCCCATCCCCTCCTCTTTCAGCATTCTGAAGGGACTGTTCCCTCTGGTCCAATCACCCACCAAAACCCTGTCCCCTTCCCAAGGCACTTTATGATGCAAACGCAGGAGACATAACACCTGCCATTTACCTCCTCCCTCCTCACTGTCTAAGACCCAAACACTCCTTCCAGGTGAAGCAAAGATTTCCATTTGTTATAAAGGTATGATAATTTTCACAATATTTTTCTGGTTTATTGTAAAGTAGGTTTTTGGGGGTAAGTATAGTTTGAGGTTAAGTATAGTTTGGGGGTAAGTAAGTATAGTCTGTGTGTGATGTAATTACATTTGGAGTCAAGCAGATTGCAAGCTTTGACTCATCAAAAGAAGCTAGGTGCTTGATATGCTAATAGGCCGATATGGATGTTGGCTTAGCATGTAAGGTGCGAAGGAAATTTGCATTTTTAGATAGATGAAGAGAGATTTGGATTTCAAACAGATCTCAGTCTGTTTAGAAATAGCCATATAAGCAAGGTTAAGGAATGTGTTTATTTTTCCCAAAGGTTACTGACAATAAATTATAGCAACATGAAAGTTTTTGTACTGTGAGGAGGATACAGTTTCAAAGACATATAAACAATAACATTTACATATTAGAAGAGAGAAACATATATAAAGAAGAATGAGGCAATGTGTCAAGCAAGGGCATTATGAAATATCCTTAAGGAAGCCTCCAGTATTTCTGCAGAAGTCTGCTGTTTACCAGAACTGGAGCTGGGAAAAAGTCATTTGGAATTCCACTGTCCAGGGTATTGTGTTAATTTGCTAGACCTGTTTAAGATCCAAAGTCCAAGTTTGGGCTGTTGCCTTAAAGAAGGTGTAACTGAGATTCAAGTTAATTAGGAATTTTAGAACTTCTTTTTTAGTAATTTGTAGTCCTATGTATGTATATTTCTTTCATTAAGAAATATTTTAATTTAGTTTTTTTTTAAATTCTCTAAAAGTCTTGGTGGACCTATTACTTTTGAATTCAGTGCATGCATCTCAAAATAAATACAAATTGCAAAACAGTTGGGATATTTCGATCAAGTTTCCCTCGTGGATTTGATCCGCCTGGCACACATCAACTGCTACGTCATAACAATGTACTTCTTTCAACTTACTATACTGTATTCTCTACCCACATTGTGATCTCCTCTACACTGGGGAGGCCAAATGCAGATTGGTGACCGATTTGAGGAACACCCCCTTTCAGTTCGCAAACATGACCCTGAGCTTCCAGTGGTCTTTTATATCAATTCCCCACCTTGCTCTCATGCTGACATCTTTGTCCTTGTCCTGCTGTACTGTTCCAGTGAAGCTTAATGTAAGCTCAAACAGCATTTAATTGTTCGATTCCTGTAGGCACATTATAGCTTTCCAGACTGAACATGGAGTTCAACAATTTCAGACCATAAACTCTGTCCCCCCATTTTGTTCCCTTTTCTTTGCATGTTTCAGCTTTTCTCTTATTTTTGCTTTCAGTTAGCTGCACATCAGCTCTGGGCACATCTTTTGTGTCTTTTCTTGCCCCATCCCCATTCCCTTTGGCCAGGATTTATGACCCCTCCCGCCCAACAGGATTTTACAGTCCCGCTGAACTGAATGGAGATTTAAATGGCTGGCTGCATCTACCAGAGGAAGACACGCCACTGTGGGGCTGTAAAATCCTGCCTAACTGTTCTGTCATTCAATCTCCCCTGTCTTCCACTCTATCATAGACCTTAATTGTCCTTGTCCCACCCACTCTTTGCTCAAAACCCATTGAGGCTGCAACTTTTTCCAGTTCTGATGAAGGGTCACCAGCCTGAAACATTAACTCTGTTTCTCTCTCCAAAGATGCTGCCTGACCTGCTGAGTATTTCCAGCATTTTGTTTTTATTTAAAATTAAGGCATTGCTGGACAAGGAACCAAAGTAGGTCATCAACCACAGGCGTACTGAGTGAATGGGACTTCCTAAGCATTTGGTTACATGCTGCAGTTTTAGAGGGTGGAAGATGGGAGGCTGGCCAGAAGAATACTAGGACAACTGAGTCTGGAAAATAACACCTAATTATAATGTAATGCAGGTTGGTAGGAATACAGAATACACTCTCACTCTTTAAGGAGAACAACCCTAATTTCTCTGCTCCCTTCACGAAACTGAAGTCTTTGATCCATTGTAGCATTCTAGCAAAGTTCCTTTGCACCTAAGACCTTAGCGTCCTTCCTAAAGTGTGGTGCCCAGAACCGATCCAATTGAAACCTAACTAATGTTGATAAAGGTTTAGCATAACCTCCCAGCTTTCATTCTCAGTAATAAAGCCAAAGATCATATACACCTTTTAACAGCCTTCCCGACTTTACCTGCTGTCTTCAGAGAATTCTTTTCAAATGCCCATTGTGCTCTCTATTCTTGCAGTCCTTTTAGATTGTACTATTTAGTTTATATTTCCACTCCTCATTGCTTGGACTTTCCCTGCTTCAAGTACCATTGTCATGAAGCATTTACTGGTGTGACATTTAATTTGAAGGAAGTGGTTTCTGACACAGCCTGACTTTCAAACAGCAGAGTTTCCAGAAGCAGCACATTGTCTTGGGTTTACGGTCTAGCTACACATTTTGGTAAATACCTTGAAGCAGCAGCTGCATTTCAATTCAGCCTGTGGGTTATTATTAACTGTATTCACAGGAAATGTCTGACTTAATGTTGTGCATATAATTTTTGCAGGTTTCATATTAGCCAAGCTACCACGTGTCACCAATACCCACTGCATTTTCCTTTGGTCTGCAGACCTTTGAGAAATGTTTTTTAAACTGTTCCCACTGATATGTACGCAGCATTACGATTAAACGTGTGGGGTTTTTTTTTGCATGTGTAAGCAACAGAACAATAGAGGTTTGCTTAGAAACTACACTTGCTGTACTTGTCTCTATTCTGACAAAGTAGCTCCATATATTCTATCTGTTGTTGTGGGGGCTGGGGACATCATCCATCCATTTCAATGATGCACTGCTGCTGGAGAACCACATTTTATGCCTTAACTTTCCCATCTCTGAAGCAGTCAATCAAGGCAACAGCTCCCAAATGATTAAAGTTGTGAATCCAAACAAAATGGCTATCCCATACGCTGTAAAATCTTCAAAGTTAACACTTCCATATTTCCATGATAGTAGTATGAGAATTAAGCTGCAGCCCTTGCAACTTATTTAATGCTTTATTTTACTCACTTTGTTTTGCCTTCATTATTTTTGTTCTGGTGTTCCATACATCTGATTTATTTGATGCCAAGTCCTATATTCTGGCATCAATTTTAGCTTATCCCTCCTGCATTTCACATTGTCCCTTCTGCTGAGGTTTTAATTCAAGTGTATGCTGTTTGGTGTAGCAGACTTATTCTGGTGTTTACACTTCACACAAGCCACCTAACTTCACCTCACCATTTCAACCTGTCCTTCTATTTCTTCACATACATATCTTGCTTCTTCTTAAAAGCATTTATTCTCTTTTTCTCAATCATGGTAGCGCATTCCACATTCTCACGATTCTCTGAGTTAAAAAGGTTCTTTCTGAATTCCTTATTGTATTTCTTAGTGGCTGTCTTATATCTATGGCCCTTAATTTTGGACTTCTCCACAAGTAGAAGCATCTTCTCTACATCTGCCCTTTTGAACTCCTTCATAATTTTAAATACTTTTATCAAGTCGCCTGTCAGTCTTTTCTTTTCTAGATAAAAGAATTTCACCTTGATTTTGTGATGGGAACTGAAGACATTGGGTCCACTTTTAACTCTGTACCAGTGGATGTCTTCTGAGTGGGTTAAAACCTCATCCCATGGTTTCTGCTTTTGCAATATTTATTTGGAGGAAATTTCTGCTCACCCAGGACTGGATGACAGACAAGTGAACTCATAGGTTAGCAAGAGTGGAGGAGTCAAGAGAGGTGGCAGTGAGGTAGAGCTGGGTGTTGTCTGCAACATGTGCAAATTAATGCCCTTCTTTCAGGTTATGTCGCTGAGGGCACAATGTAGATGAGAAATAGGAGGGAACCAAGATTTGATCCAAAGTTACTGGTGCGGGAGTGGGAAAAGAAGTCACTGCAATGACAATCTGGCTATGATTAGAAGGATAAGAATGGAACTAAGTGAGTGTATCTCCTAGCCAGCTGGGTTGACAGTAGAGAGGTTTTGGAGGAAGATAGCATGGTCAACTGTATCATAAGCTGCAGACAGATTGATAAGGGCAAAGAGGCTTAGTTTACCTTTGTAGAGTCATGTAGGATATGATTTGTGACTTTGCTAAGTGTCATTTCAGTACTATGACAAGGGTAGAAACCAGGCAGGAGGAATTCAAACATGGTGCTCTGGGAAAGATGGGCACAGTTTTGGGTGGTGACAACATGTCCAAGGGAAGATAGTTCGAGATGGGACAGTGGTTTGCAAGGATGATGGAGTCAAGGGTTTGAAGTATGATGGAGTCAAGGACTGCTTCTTGTAGGGAAAGGATGATGATGGCAGATTTGAAAGACAGTGAGGCAGGAACTGGAGAGAGAGAGAGAACAATTAATAATATCAGTTAACATGGGGATCAGGAAGAGAAGTTGGATGGTTAGCAGTTTCATGGGAATAGAGTTGAGGAATCAGGAGGCAGGTGATAGAAGTCCCATTTTCCTGAGCTTTCACTATAGCTTTTTTTTAAAAGAAACTTACTCCACCTACAATGCAATATAGATTGTGGGCTTAACTAACACATCAAGTATTACTCTGTTGTCACTCCATCACCAAACATATCATCCCCTCCCCTCCCCTTTCAGCATCCCAAAGGGACTGTTCCTTCCATGATATCCTGGTCCACTCCTCAATCGCCCCAATACCCCACCCCTTCCCATTGCATGTACCCTTGCAAGCATAGGAGAACCAACACCTTCCCCTTTGCCTTCTCACTTCTCATGCCCAGGGTCCTAAACACTCCTTCCAGTTAATATATGGTTTTGCTTGTAAATCTTTAAGCTTACTTAGTACTTGTATTCACTGCTCATAATACTGTCACTCCGCTAGCATGACCAAAGTTTACAGTCACCTGTTATTTAATTCTCCACTCCATGCCCACTCTGACCTCTCTGTACTCAGCCTCCTATACTGTTCCAGTGAAGTTCAGTGTAAGTCTGAAGAACAGCACTCAGCTTTCGATTCGATACTTTAAAACATTCCAAACTCAGCATGGAGTTGAATAATTTCAGAACATGACCTCTACCCAAATTTTTCAGATGGCAGCTGTTGCTAAAGACTCTGGGTGGGATTTTCCACACCCGCCCACCGCTGCGATCTTCCGGTCCCGCTGGAAGTCAATGAGCTTCTGGCTGGGGCACTGCTCTCCCACGGCAGGTCACACCCGTGACCGGGCCGGAAAACCCCGGCTCCTCTGTTACTCATTTACGTCTCATCTCGACCCATCATTTGTTTCTTCTCTTGTCCCATTACCATTTGTTCTTGCCTTGTACCATCATTCCCCTTTCCCTGCCTCTGTACTTGCTTAAAACCTGTTAGATCTGTAAACTTTTCCAATTCTGACTGAATCATTAACTCTGTTTCCTTCTTCACAGATGCTGTCTGACTTTCTAAGTATTTCCAGCATTCTCTGGTTTTATTTCAGATTTCTAGCATCTGCGGTATTTTGATTTTGTATTATTCCATTATACTTGTGTTAAGTGAGCCCTGCTAATGCTGAGATACAATGATACTTATAAATAACTTATACTGAAGCTTATGCTGTCAAATTAATGTACTTACCAATACTGACCCTTACAATGGTACTTTTACTATATAGTTGATGTGATCAAATAAAGTCACCTTAGAGGTATCCTTCAATGCCATCTCAGTCTTATTTACCTCTTGCAGTTGAATGAAGATGCACTTTGTCCAGTGTTGTACCTTAGTCTTGTTAGACCTGTTTTATTAAATATGTTTTAACAACAACTTGCATTTATATAGCACCATTAGTGAGGAAAACATTTCAAAGCTCATCAAAAGTGCAAATAAGGTTACATAGGTCAGTTCAGAGCAAGTTAATTTAGGTACCATATATGAAACCCCACCATAACATGGGGTGGAATTTTGCCCTTGTCGGGCGGGCTCGGTGGGGGTGGGTGGGGCTGGTCAGGAAGCCGACCGACACCTGTGAATGGGGCCGGACCATGATTTCATGCTGGTAGGCCAATTAAGGCCCGCCCAGCATGAAACGTGAGTGGCAGCGCTCGGCACTGTCTGTGTGGAGGTGTGGGAGGGGGTGGGTGAGAGCGGAGTGAACAGGAACTTCAAGCATGCGTGCGATTGCAATCTTGAAAATCTCCCTGAGGCACAGAGCTGCCTCACGGAGATGAACAATTTCAAAAATTAGAAATAAAGATTTTTAAAATGTCTTTAAACATGTCCACTCATGTGAACCTGTCATGTGAGTAGGAGGGAACATGTTATAAATGAGATTTTTAAAAAATTATGTTATTTTTATTTGATGTTGGAAACCTCATCCCACCTGTGGATGAGGTTTCCTAAAAAATGCAAAGGTCGCTTGGCCTTTTTGCCTGCCTGTCAACCGTAAGGTTGGATGGGCAGTGAAAAATTTGTTTCAATGACTTTGTTAATGGCTTTAATATGTCTTTGAAGGGTTCTCAAAATTCCCACATTTTTCATATCATCAACAAGGTTATGACTTTTGGACTTTTATGGCAGAGAACCCAACTGCTGAGTTAAGTGTAGAACCCTGCAGAAAGGAGGTTAGGCCCATGAAGGCCTGGGACTGGACATGTTGAGTGCAGGCTTGTTGAGTGCAGTGTGGATTGTTGCCTGAAACCAGACAACGAGAAGAGACAAAATACGCATTCTTCCCTTTAAAACAATCAACCCAGAGAAAGACTTCATCTTACATGAAACCAAAGCCCATAAAAATCTTGCATAAATAATCGCTACTAACTACTAAGGCAGGAAAGCAGCAATCAATGCAGTTATACAAACCTTTCAATACTCCACATATACATTGGCTTGCAGTTCAAGACTAGTGACGGGGACAGGAAGACAACGATAAACATCATGCATGCCCATTAAAAACAGCAAGAGAACAATCACTTGAAGAAGCCCACCAAAATCAGAGAAAGAACTAACCTTGATTTGGAATCAGATGAGAAATTCGAAAAACAGTATAACTGGGCCATCATTTCCGAAGGGGAGGAGAGTGAGCAGTTTTTGGGGCAGTTGAAGCAGAGTTTAAGCAGGGAGAGGTAGCTGAGCCAATGGAGGGAGGGGATCTGAAGGTTTACAGGCCCGCAGGCAACATCACGACGAGCGGCACGGGGTGGCAGGCTTGACCAACGACAACAAGGCCGCAACTGTGGTCCTCCATGAAGATTGACCACCCACAACTGCGCCTTCCACCCAACTAAAGAACCTTCACAGATTCCACAGACCAGGACCACTTGGGGACGGCAGGCCCCAGAGGACACAAAGAGCGTACCCCAAAACTGCATCTGGATTACCTGGCTGGATTTCGAACTGTCAAGAAACTTTGGTTGGTGAACATGATCCCTGACCTCTTCTAGTTCAATTTAGTTAGGTTTTGGGGGTGGGACAAGGGTAAGGGGATTAATAGCGTGATTTTCCCTCATTATGCCGTGTTCCCCATTCTTATCTAAGTGTACTTTGTAGGTCTGTATAATCTTTGTGTAATCCTAATGTTATAAGTTCATTTCTGACTTCAATAAACCCAGTTTTTTTTCTTGCACCAAAACCAGTTGTCTGCTGTACTTTGTCACAATCCCCAAATAAGTCCAAGGTCTAGAACCCAAGGAGTGGGAGCGATTCGGAACACTCAGAAGTCAGAGGTGAAGCTGACACACACCCTACCCCCTACATCTTTTAATTGTTGGCAGGCGCACTGCCGACTCTGGTGGGCGCCCACCGACCGAAGTATCGGGTGACTGTGTGTTGACATTGGGATGCTTGCCCGACGTCGAAGCACGTCATTTTATGCTCGAGTGGGTCAAGTCCAAGCCTGCCTGCTGAGGTAAAAACTCTGCCCGTGATATCTGGTTCATTTTGCCTACACACTGATGCAAAGTGAAAGACTCTTTAAAAATTGGAATTAAGAACATAAAAAACAGGAACAGGAATAGACCATTTTGACACTTGAGCTTACTCTGCCAATCCTTCAGATCGTCGTTAAACTTCTACATCAAGGGCAGAATTTTACAATCCCATTTTGGCAGGGTGGTGCCAAAAAATTCAGTGAGCCATTCAAAAGTCCATTGCCTTCGCTGGGACAGTAAAATCCTGCCGACATAGAAATCTGCTGCAAATCTACTTTGCTGCCATACCCCCAAGTCCGTTAATTCCCTTAGTATCCAACAAACTAGCAATCTAGGTCTTGAATGTAATCATCAACTGACCATCAACAGCCCTCTAGGGTAGAGGATTCTGAAGATTCAGAACTTTATGAGTGAAAAAATGGCTTCCCATCTCAATTCTAAATAGCCGACCACTTACCCCAAGACTATGACACTTGTTCTAGACTCCATGGCCAAAGCAAACAGTTTCTCAGCATCTGTCCTGTCAAGCCATTTAATAATTTTATATATTTCAATGAGATCACCTTCCATTGTTCTAAACTCCAGCAAATTTAAGCTCATTCTACTCAATCTCTTTTAATAGGACAGCCCTCTCATTCAAGGAATCAATCTAGCTAACCTTTGTTGCATATCTAAGACAAGTATATTCTTCAGAAAAGTGCATTTATATAGCACTTTTCACAACCATTGGACATCTCAAAGTACTTCATAGCCAGTTAAGTACTCTGAAGTGCATTCAATGTTATAGGAAACAGAGCAACCAATATGCCCTTGGCCATCAACAACAATATGATAATGACCTGATCTGTTTTTTGTGATGTTGATTGAGGAATAGATATTGGCCACAACACCAGAGATTATCTCCCTGTTCTTCTTCAAGATAGTGCCGTGGGATCTTTTACATTCACCAGAGCAGGCAGATGGGGCAACTTAATATCTCATCTGAAAGACGGCACCTACAACTGTGCTATGCTGCCTTGGGCGCTGCACTGCATTGTCAGCCTTGACTTTTTCATCTTCCAGCCTTGGCGTGGGTTTAAAATTCTGAATGATCTCAAACAAATCCCGGTGTAGATGGTAGATGAGACTTGTTTTGGTAATTACTGAATTGGACTGCGTACCTGATTTACCACCAGTACACAGACCCAGATACTTTTAGCAGGAATGTGAAACAAGGATACACTGCAACTAGCTGTAGGAAGAATAGAGGCATTTGTTGGTATGCGAGTGATTCTATCTGTGCCTGTTATATAACTAGTTTTCTTGTTAAAGTAATTGTACACACATTATCGTTATCAGTATCACCATCACGAGGCAGTTAAATTGTTATCTAAGCTCTTTTCTGTGCTTTTCTATTTCTGAGAAAGGGTAAGATTTTTCTGGCTTTTGATGGTATGGATATATTGCCCGCCATCTGGCAATGTTTCCCACTTAATTAAACGTATTTTCCTCACATTTCCCCTTCCACCTCCCTGCTGCCCCTCAATCCCCCGAAGATGCTGATGTACAAAAGAACATAAGAAATAGGGGCAGGAGTGGGCCATTCGGCCCCTCAAGCCTGTCCCGCCATTCAATAAAATCATGGCTGATTTGCCCCAGGCCTCAACTCCTCTTTCGTGCCAGCTCCTCATAGCCCTCAACTCCCCAATATTTCAAAATCTATCTATCTCCTATTTAAATACTTTCAGTGATCCAGCCTCCACAACTCTCTGTGGTAGAGATTTCCAGACATTCACTACTCTCTGAGAGCAGGAATTCCTTTGCATCTCAGTTTTAAATGAGTGTCCCCTTATTCTGTAATTATGTCCCCCAGTTTGAGATTCCCCCACTAATGGAAACATCTTCTCAACATTAACCCTGTCAAGCCCCCTCAGAATCTTGTACTTTTCAATAAGACCATTCCTTATTCTTCTAAACTCTAATGAATAAAGGCCTAACCTGTTTAGTTGTTCTTGATAAGTCAGCCCCTTCATCCCAGGAATCAGCCTAGTGAATCTCTTTTGAACTGCCTCCTATGCCAGTTTATCCTTTCTTAAATACGGGGACCAAAACTGTACACAGTACTTCAGGTGTTCACCAACACCCTGTACAGCTGTAACAAGACTTCCCTATTTTTTAACTCCAACCCCCTAACAATACAGGCCAAAATTCCAATTGCTTTCTTAATTACTTGCTGCACCTGCATGCTAACTTCTTGTGTTTCATGCACAGAAACACCCGGATCCCTCTGTGCTGCACTTTGTTGGAGTCTTCATTTAAATAGTAGAGTGCTTTTTGACTCTTCCTGCCAAAGTGCATGACCTCACACTTTCTTAGATTAAACTCCATCTGCCAAGTATTTTCCCACTCACTCAACTTGTCTATATCCCCTTGCAGATTGCTTATGTCCTCATCACAACATGCCCTCCCACCTATTTTTGTATTGTCAGCAAATTTGTATACATTACATTCTGCCCCCTCCTCCAAGTCATTAATGTAGATAGTAAATGATTGAGGCCCTAGGACTGAACCTTGTGGCACTCCACTAGTTATGTCTCTCCAAACTGAAAAAGATTAATCCCGACTCTCTGTTTTCTGTGTGTTAACCAATCCTCAATCCATGCTAATACATTAAACCCAATACTGTGAGCTCCTATCTTGTGCAATAGCCTTTTATGTGGCACCTTATCGAATGCTTTCTGGAAATTCAAATACAGTACACCTACCAGTTCCCTTTTTTCAACTCTGTTTGTTATATCCTCAAAGATCTCTAGCAAATTTGTCAAACATGATTTCCCTTTCACAAAACCATGTTGACTCTGTTTGAATGCATTAACCTTTTCTGAATGTCCTGCTATTTCTTTCTTAATAAAGGACTCTAGCATTTTCCCAATGACAGATGTTAGGCTGACTGACCTATAGTTTCCTGCTTTTTGTTTCCCTCCCTTCTTGAACAGGGGCGTCACTTCAGCTTTTTTCCAATCTACTGGGATCTCCCGGAATCCAGTGAGTTCTGGAATATTTCGAACAATACCTCCACTATCTCTGCAGCCACTTCCTCTAAAACCCTTGGATGCAGGCCATCAGGTCCTGGTGACTTGTCTGCCTTTAGTCCTATTAGTTTGTCAAATACTTTGTCCCACGTGATAAAGATTTTTACAAGATCTTTCCTCCCATTAGCTCCTTGCTTACCTGATATCTTTGGAATGTTTATAGTGTCCTCCACCACGAAGATCAATGCAAAATGTTGGTTTAAATTATCTGCCATTATCTTGTTCCCTGTTATCAATTATCCAGTCGCATCCTCCGAGGGTCCGAGGGTTACTTTAGCCACTCTCTTTCTTTTTATATAACTGTAGAAGCTCTTGCTGTTTGTTTATATATTTCTTGCCAATTTACTTTCATAATAAATTTTCTCCCTCTTTATTAGCTTTTTAGTCATCCACTGCTGATCGCTAAAGAATTCCCAATCCTCTGGCCTGCCACTAGTTTTGGCTGCTTTGTATGCTTTAGTTTTTGATTGGATACTCTCCTTGACCAACTTTGTTAACCTTTTTAACTGGAATAAATTTTTGCTGAGTGTTATGAAATATCTGCTTAAATGTCTGCCACTGCTCATCCACTGACCTTCCCCTTAGTCTATTTCCCCAGCTTTAGACAACTCTTTCTTCATACCTCTGTAATTGCCCTTATTTAAGTAAGGACCTTGGTTTGAGACCTGAGCTGCTCGCCCTCAAACTGAATTTGAAATTCTACCATGTTGTGATTGCTACCCCCTAGAGGATCCTTAACTGCGAAATCTCTTATTAATCCCACCTCATTACATGTTACTAGATCCAAAATAGCCTGTTCCCGGGTAAATTCTGCAACCTATTGCGCTAAGAAATAATTCCTGATGCACTCTACAAATTCGTCTTCCATGTTACCCCTGCCAATCTGAGTTGTCCAATCAATATGTACATTGAGATCACCCATGACAATTTTAGCACCGTACTTACATGACTCCATTATTTCCCAATTTATATTTTGTCCTACAGTGATGCAACTCAATGTATGCTAGATACTATGCTGATGTACCATATCCATATTCTCCAAGAGTCAACTGAGACACTGAAGGCTGCATTTTAATCTGCCAGAATGGGCAGGGAGGTTAAAGAAGCAAAAGATGCCAGCATGCCCAGAATTCAGCCTCCTGCAACAAGACCTTCTTCCAAATGGATCCTATGGGCATGCATTATCATGACCGTCTCACCACAGCTCTGAATTTCTTCATCTCCAGCTCCTTCAAGGGATCTAACAGTGACATCTGCTGAATCTCCCAATCTGCTGTCCACCAGTGCAACTCCCAGGTGGCGGGTGCCAAGGCTAACTACCTACATCCACTTCCCTACTGATGAGGCCAGTCAGCATGTGAGGGCCCTTGGATTTGTTGTGGTGGCTGGATTCCCACAGCTACAGGGAGTCCAAGACTGGCGGAAGTCAGGAAAGGGTAATGCAGGGGGTATATTAGGAATGCTTTAAGGAGAGTCACCACTTCCATGTGTCATTTCTCCATCTTTCCTACTAACAAAGAACTGCGGAGCACTTTGATGCAATTCAGTGGCCAAAGTGAGGCCTTCCTCCAAGCAGTGTAAAGTGGCAGACTGAGTGAGGTATTTAATGTAGGTTACAGGGTCTCATCTGCTGGCTGGAGAGCTAGCAAGAGCCCCTCATCGCCTCTTTTCGGGAAGGCCCACCGTAGTAAGTGTCAGGCACTTAACTAGACTTAACAAGACAGCAACAGGTCTTCCCTGTGACTTAGGACCCCAGGGTTTGGAAGTCCCATATGATGAGAGCTGCCGGGCCAATCAGAAGCCAGCAGCTCTTCATTCCTCAGCAGCACCACCAGTGAGGTGATGGCTGCTGCAGTTAATGCTCGCAACCTGAGGCCCAGGGTCACTGAGGGACCCAGGCTACAGGTGAGGATGGCAGGAGGGGTCACAGGGGAGGTGGAGAGGGCTCAGCAGCAAGGGCAGGGAGTTGGCTCTCAGTGGTGTCTCCTTCCCGATGCCGGGTCCCTCGATCAGGCACTTGCATGCGGGACCCCCCCCCCACCCTTGAAAGCCTGCAAGCAACACTGACAGGGTTTGTTTTACAGGCTTTCTGCATGGCGCCAGTGGTGGCAGGATGAGGCCTTTCAGTGGACAATAATTGCCCACAGTGGGGCGAAAAGGCTGACCATGAGACTTCCTGCCATTGCCTTAATTGGAGTGCAGGCAGAAAGGCTGCATGGCCTCCAGTCCCCCATCCGACTAAATGCTTTTCCCACCACCAAACCGTCATGGGGGAGGGCACAGTGTCTACCATGAATGAATATCATGTGCCATGTGGCTGTGTGCGATTTAATTCTGTCACCATGTATCTGGGAGATCCCTAACTCAGAACTATCAATGGCCATGTGTTCCAAGGTGGCTTATATCCTGTGCCTCATCCTCTGCAGTGGTCAGGGTGGCTATTAATGGAGGGCCACCCTCAGTTCTCTGCCTCCCTGTGTGCTGGACTCTCTATTCCTGCAAGGAAAGAAAGAAGAGAGCTGTGAGTGTCAGATATAGAACATATTGAGAGATGGAATGTCAAAGTTTGCCAAGGGTGATTGGGAGAGATTGGTGTGAACTGGCAAGAAGATGAGACTGAGGGCAGAATTTTCCACACCCGCCCACCACCAGGATGTTCTGGACCCGCCGCAAGTCAATGGGCTTCCGGCTGAGGCGCCGCCTCTCCCACGGCGGGTCCCACCCGCGACAGGGCCGGAAAACTCCGGCCTGAGTGCCAGTGGTAGCTGTTCAGATGGGCACGTGAGGAGTTGTCTGAAGAGAGAGGAATGTGTGCATGTGCATGGAGTGCTTATCTGAGGATTGTTGTGCTATGAAAGGGCTTGGCACCTGAATGCAACCCCCCCACCCCCAATGAGATTACTGAATCTCTTGAGGCACTGTATCCAGGAGTGAAGGATAATACTTGTGCTACTTGTCTTCTTAGCTACTCCCTGCTACGCCTGCATAGTTTTAGAGGCAGGCTTCCTCCTCCTGTCTGCTGGGAGGAGTAACTTTCTGCATGACCTTAGAGCCTTAAAGACCTTAAATGATCTCTAGGGATGCATCAGAGAACCTGTGCTTAACCTTCCCTCTTTGAAACTCCAATTGTTGCCTCTCAATTGGCAGTGTAGAATTCTTCCATTCTGTCCTTCGCCAGGATCCCTTATATACTGAGGCTTCAATGGGTGCATTTGGATCACACATCCCCGATTAGGCAGGAAATCCAGAAGCGCAATGCTAATGCTGTGGCCCTGTTAAAGGGCTAGGGAAAAACCCACTCCTCGAATCTTTGGGTTCCTGACTTGCCGCCAGCCTCCCCACTACAAGCAGGCCCAAAAGCTAAAATTCAGCTTTGAGGGCGGAAACGGCCCAGATTTGCACTAAGTAGCGGGTGGGTAAAACGATGGTTTACCCGCTGGCTGTGATGATGGGTTTTCACGCTGTATTGTCCCAAACACGTCAAGTAATTTATGCATTCCCGGGAAACACAACATTCCCATGACGAGCGGGCTCTCATTTACCTCCCTGCCATCACCTTGTTGCTTCATCACACCGGGCGCCATATTCAAAGTCCAGCCGTGCGCACACATCTCAGTGCTTCCAGCCCACATCTGCTGCAGGGAAGATGACCACAAGAGGCAAAATGACTGGAGCCCCCAGGTTTAGCGACATGTCACTGGAATGCCTTTTGGCTGCTGTGCAGTCCCACCAGGATGTCCTCTATTCCCACCGTGGCTGCAGGATGGGCAGTGGCATGACCAATCAGGCTTGGGAGGTGGTGACAGGGGTGGTCAGCGCCGATGCCCTTGAAAAGAGGACAGCCACCCAGTGCCACAAGAGGGAGAATGATCTTTTCCATTCTTCCAGGATAATTCACTCTTCTCATCACTCTTAACTCACACACTCGCAAGGCCATCACACATCTACAGGGCCTTCACTCACTGCCAGTTCAAGGGACATCACCATTCACTGTCTCACACTCACCTTCATTGTCCTCATCCCATCCATGGGACCACTCACCACCCACACATGCCAGGCATACTTATCATCTGGTCTGGCGGGCATCCTGCTTACATTTTCTTCATCTCTATTCATGCAGGTCAAGCTGGCTCACAACAAGAGGGAGAGGTCTCAGACCGGTGGAGGAATGCCCGAAATCAAGGTCCTCAAGGACTTTGAAAACAGAGCCATTCAGCTGGATAGCAAGTCTCTGGACCAGTCCTGTACTGATAGTGAAGTTGTTGCTGCTCTACCAAACGAGGATCCAGCAGTGCAACATGTATCAGACAACCATGCTGTGAGTGATGTGTCCTCTTTCACAGGCCACTGCCATGCACTAATTATCTCTCCTTGGTTCCGCAGGCAGATCTGGGAAACAGCCGACAGAGTCCATGACCCAGAGCCTCCAATCAAGCCCCGAAGAAACCTCTGAAGAGAAATCTGGAGGCACCGTCCTTGGGTCATGTCAAAGTGCTCACCCACACCTCCACCAGCACAGAGACACACACCTCGGTGGGACCTAGCTTTAGAATAGCATCGGGGTCACAATCTGGTGAGCACATCACACTGTCTGATCCACAACAGACGGAGGCAGGGATTTCCCTGGTGTCCAGTACTTGGAGCATTGCTGGAGGCCAGGAATTTGCTGAATGCAACTCAGTTGGTGAGCCTCTGGACTTGGTCATGTCTCAGTTTCTGGAGCTACAAAGGCAAGTTCAGGAACATCAGGGAGGGATGTCCGCTGCACTCCTCAGATTGCAAGACACGATGGAGGAGTCTATCCGCCTTCAGTCTGAGGCGGTAGCACCAGCATACCAATGCATTGAGGTCAACACTGGTAGGATGGCAGCCATCATGGAGACCTTGGTCCAGGACATTGGTCCTGCACTGCTGTGCATGCTGAACTCCGTCGCTGCTGCCATAGTTTTCCTCCAACAGTGTGTATGGGAGAAGGGCACCCGGCAGCTCGATCATTACTCCAGCTATCCCTTCTCTGCAAGAAGTCAGCCTGGGGCCCTTGGCACTCATAGGGAGAAAGATCAGCAGGTACATACCCTGGGGCCATCCATCCAGGTGACTCCTGGAATATCCGGCACATCAAAACCCCTCTTCCTGTGATCTTAGCAGCTCCGGCTCCACAGGCCGAGGAGGATACCAATGCCACACAGCAGGACCTTAAAAGCAGAATGGGTCCTCCAAAACTCGGCCCTCCAGAAAACGTCTGCCAAAGTCATCACGGACAGGGCACCGCAGTCAGCAGGCTGCCTCCACCTCCACTGTGGATGTCCGGGGAACACCAAGACGTAGCATCAGAGTTAAGAAAGTTAAGAATTAGTTGCACAGCCTGGGCATAGGTGTTAATCACTTGCAGATACTGTTCACTATTGTCAATAAACTCCCAAGAATGTCTCCCTGCCTATGGCTCCTTGTTCTCATGTCACTCAGATTTGAAACCTTTCTGCACAAGATAAAGGCAGGTGTCTTAGTCCTGTGCTCTGTTCAGCCTTCAGACCAAAGTGATGGTCCGGCCTCACACTCCCTGGATACATTACTGATGCCTGCACCTCAGTGATGCTGGTCATTGCTGCCAGAATTTAGCGGGCAGGCACCACAGAGTTGTCTCATTCTCTCAATGTGCTTTCAGCACCTTTAAGCTGGGGCTGGCCCCCATCTCTTCAGCATCTGTGACCACTGATTCTGAGCTCTTGAAGGGCTCAGGTGCTGAAGGCAAACAAAGGATCAGGTGCTTTTAAAGCTTCATGGCTGCATCTCTATGATATGACTCTGATCACAGAGCACAAGCGAGCTGCTTTCGGGCAGACAGGAGTCAGACATTCTCAGTGGCTATGTGAAGATCTATGGAGTGTCCTCACTATATGTCATAATCTTGTAATCGAGCGACTATTAGATCCTCCACCGCATCTCCATGACAGGAGTATTCTCACAGAGGGTATGTGCGCTGCCATAAACCAGGCTGGAGTCAAACGTTCACAACTGCAATGTGAGGATCTATGGTGCCTCATCACTGCACGTCATCATCACCCTTAACAAATCTAGCAGCTATGAGAGCCTCCCTCGCACTTGCCTTGTCTGGCCAGTGCGAGGGCCTCATTCCCGTCATTATCGCCTTCGAGGATTTCCTCATCCTCATCCCTGTTGGCATCCTCCTCATTGGAGGAGACCTCCAGCACCTCTATCTCCTCCTTAGCCAGCTCGTCTCCCTGTTGCAGTGCCAGGTTGTAAAGGGCACAGCAGGTGATGATAATGCATGACACCCTCTGTCGACTATAGTGCACAGCTCCACCAGATCAATCCAGGGAACCAAACCTCATCTTCAGCATCCCGATGGTTTGCTCCACCAAGTTGTGAATTGCAACATGAGCCTCATTATACTGTCGCTCTGCTGCAGTCTGAGGCTGCCACATGGGTATCATCAGCCACGGCCTCTGTGGGTAGCCCTTGTCCCCGAGGATCCATTCCAGCAGTTTCTGTGGACCCTGGAAGACTTCAGGGATATGTGACCAACTGAGGATGTAGGAGTTGTTCACACTCCCTGCACACCATGCGCACTCCTGCAGGATGCATTTCTGGTGGTCACACAACAGGTGCACATTCAATGTGGTTGATGGAGTCCACTGAGTGCGGCGATGGAGACCTGAGCGCCACATGAGTGCAGTTGATCACACCATGTATTTGTGGGAAACCCGAGATTTGGGCGAATCCGATTGCTCTTGCATCCTGGCTGTCCTGGTCCAGGGTAAAATGCACTAAGTGTATGCCCTCACAGAGATGGCATATCTGTGACCTCATGGATGCATTTGTGGGTGGAGGCTTGTGCAATCCTACAGAGGTCACCCGTGAAGATCTGAAAGGAACCACTGGTGTAGAAGTTGAGCGCCGCTGTCACTTTCACGGACACTGGCAGTGGATGCCCTCCATTTCCCCGGGGTTCCAAATCCTGCAGTACTGGCAGATGTGACCAACCTTGGACATGTACAGTCTTCGGCAACACTGGTTCTCGGTCACCTGCAGGAATGAAAGGCAGCGTCTGTAGACCCTGGGTGTTGCTGGGTGCCAACCAGCAATGGCTCACTATGGCTCTTGGGCAGCATGTGCGGAGCCCCAGCCACCCCTTCTTCCTGAGGTTGCTGCTCCTGCCTCTGCTCAGCCAGGAGCCTCAGTTGCTCTCTCCTCTGTAATCTTCACCGTCTGTAAGCCATCAGGCACACAGCTAGTTCACCAGGCTCCATTATCCTGAAGTACTGCTCCTGCAGGATGAAAGAGAGAGTCACGTGGTTAGCATGGGTGTACTAAGAACCTGTCCTGGTTAAGTGTGTCGGCCCCTTAACGCATCCCAGAGAGTGCTGGCCACCACTTGGATGGCCAGAGATTAGAGCGTTGCATGGCTGCCCAAAACTCCACCCACCTCCACCCCACTCCACCTGACCAATTGGCGGCAGCTTTGCCAAATTGTCTGCTCACGCCACAGAGCACACCCGACGCTGGTGGGCATGGAAAATCTCGGCCTGAGTCTCAGCAGGCTCTTTAACAGCATTTATCCAGTCTGCATCCCAGATCCAGACACTCACACATATTTCCAACATAGCTCCCTGGACTGCATGCTGTGCTCTCAGCTCAGGTGCAGGCATTCTCCTAACCCGCACTGCAAGGCTGCACTGTTAGCTTGAGCCATGGGGGAGACTGGTCCAAACCGGGATGATGACATTGCAAAGGGCTGTGAGCGCCCCCGCCAGTGACTGCTCCATGGCCAACTTTAGTGAGGAGATTGTACAATGTGTGCAGTCGTCCAGCTGTTCAGCAGCTCACTAAAATGCTCTGTGCTGGCGGTGGGGAAGTGTCGGGGGTGTGGGTGCATTTATCGTATGTTCATTTTTACAAATGTTAAAAATTAACATGAAAAATTTAGATTTCACATCTACAATTATTAAAATATAATATGGTAATCAGAAGGCTTTACCAGTTCGTTTTGAAATGTTTTCTACAGTGAGATAGATACCCAGCTATTAGGGAAAAAATTTCTTAAAGTGGGCAATAGCACCCTCAAAGGCTTGGTGTGAAAGTGCACCTCCATGAGCCAGCACCAGGGGATGCACTTGCCCATAGTAGGCTGTCAGCCTGATCAATACCCGGGGAGCTATGTGTGAGTGTGTGGATCTGGGATGCAGACTGGATGATTGCTGTTAAAGAGCCTGCTGAGACTCAGGCCGAGATGTTCCATGCCTGACAGCGTTGGGTGTGCTCTGTGGCGTGAGCAGACAATATGGCGCGATTGGTTACATGATGGCGTGAAACCGGTTTGCGATCGTCCGCTCAGCCTGTCAATCGCAGGACATTTCCCCACCATTGGACGGCAGGAACCTCATTGTAATACATTTGCATATCATTATTAGGACAGCCTACCGGAATTGGCCCCCTCTCTCCCCACTGGATCGTCCATCCACGTCGGCAGGAAAGCACATATAACAGCATATAAAAGGCTGCACTTTGACAGGAACTCAGAGGTGAGTACACAGTAACGCTGTGCTCGCCGGGATCAACTGTTGGACTTCAGGCTTGAGGGGCGCTGGGGGGTCAGGGTTAAGGGCAGCCCTGTGGTTCAGGCGACTTGTGTATGGTGGGGGGCAAGGATAGCCCTGCTGTTGAATATAGAACACAAGCGTTCAGGGAGGGGGGCAGGGTGGACAAGGGAAGCGGGCATGCTTTAGGGAAACCTGTATAAAGCGACCATTCCTCTACAGCTCCTGAAACATTTCAGACACAGCCACATTGACATGCTTGGAGTCGGGCTCCTAGAAGACTCACCCCGAGATGACTGTAGAAACATGCGTGAAGGCTTTGGCCAGGTTTGTCGGCCTCTCAGCCATTGTTTCAGCCTCGCGCATGTGTGGGAAGGTGGTGTTCTTCCTGATGTCGGAGCGGGCGGTGCACCTGGCACTGGCCAAGAGGTTTACCATAGGTGGGACCCATCTGGCGATGGATCCTCTTGAGGCCACCACGGGGAGGCTTGCCTTATCCAATATCCTGCCATTCATTCCCAGTGAACTCCCCCTCTCCCACCCTCATCAATTGTGACAGGTCATGTCCGGGGTGGTGCTGATCCCGCTCAGCCTCAGGGAGCTCAGTCTCCACCACATGTACTCCTTCCAAGTGCCGGTCAGCACCCCCAGGCTTATAGGGGAGTCAAGCTTTCTGGCACCCTCTGGGCTGACCTGCGGCAGGTCCTCCCATAACAGCCTCTCCAGGAGCAAATCCCTGGGGCTGGACAGGCTGACTGTAGAGTTCTTCAGGGCGTTCTGGGATGTCCTGGGGAGCAACTATGTGGGGCTCCTGGGGGAAGAGTATCCCAACCGGGGAGATGCCCCTCTCATGGCGCAGGGCAGTGATTGCCCTGCTGCCTAAGAAGGGGGATCTCCGCCACCTTAAAAACTGAAGCCTGGTGTCCCTCCTCAGCACCAATTACAAAATCTTTGCAATGTCTCCTTGCCTTGGCACCATGCTGAACCACATGACCCACCCTGACCAGTCCTACATGGTCTCAGGCTGTACCATCTTTGATAATATCCATCTGGTCTGGGACATCACCCACTTTCTCCAGAGGGCTGGTCTGTCGAGCACCTTCCTGTCTCTTGACCAGGAGAAGGCGTTCGACAGGGTGGATCATGACTATTTATTTGGGACTCTGCGAGCATTCGGGCTCAGGGCGCATTTTGTTTCCTGGATCCAACTTCTGTACACTGCTGCAGAGTGTCTAGTTAAGGTTAACAGGTCCCTGATTGCGCCCCCTTCGCTTTGGGAGAGGTGTGCGTAAGGGCTGCCCCCGTCTGGCCAATTATATTCTATCTGCGTGCAGCCTTTCCTGTGCCTCTTGCGGAGGAGGTTGTCAGGATTGGTTCTGCGCGGGCTGGGCATTGGGGTGGTCCTTTTGACTTACACTGATGACCTGCTCCTCATGTTCACCAACCTGGCTGACCTGTGGAGGATGCACAAGTGCAAGGAGGTCTACTCTGCCGCATCCTCTGCCAGGATCAACTGGGACAAGTGTCCTGGACTCCTGATTGGTCAGTGGCAGATGTGTCCCCTACTCAAGGAGCTCAGGCTTTTTACCTGGAGCAGGACCAGCCTCCTCTACCTGGGGGTCCACCTCTGCCCTGCTGAGGAATCCTGGCCGGCGAACTGACAGGAGCTGGAGACCAAAGTCACCGCTCGCCTGCGGTGCTGGACAGGACTGCTCTGAGTGCAGACTTACCAGGATCGAGTTCTGGTCATAAACCAGCTGATCGGTGCCATGTTGTGGCACCGGCTGGTCACTTTGACCCCTCTCCTGGACTTTGTCATGAAAATCCAGGGAATGCTCGTCGATTTCTTCTGGGACAAAAGGCTGCACTAGGTTGCTGCTGAGGTTCTGAGTCTCCCGCTTAGGGAGGGTAGTCAGGCGCTGGTGTGCCTACACACACAGTTGGCGACTTTCTACCTTCAGGGTGCAGCGATGCCTTTACATCGAGCCCACTCCGAGATGGTGTGCCCTGGTGACTTATTTCTTCTGCCTGGTGCACGGCCTGAATTGTGGTGTGCAGCTCCTGTTTATAGACCTGGGGGACCTTTGTGGATCCTTGCAGATGTTGCCCGTCTTTTACCAGGACCTGATCAATGTCTAGAACATGGTCGCCTCGCAACACAGCTCTCCACTGTTAGGAGCAGTGGCTATCGTCAGAGAACCGCTGTTCAGAAATTCGCCCCTCCATCCTTTTCAGTGGCTGGCAGAGAGGAGGGCTGTGGCTGTCAGAGTGACCAGGATTGGGGACATGATGGGTGGGGGAGGAGTGGGCTGGATGATACCAAAGGAGTTGGCGCATCGCGTGTCCATAGACATCTGGCTTGCGGCCAATGCCATTCAAGAACTTAGGATGGTCGTGCTCGGCCCTGAGGTCATACTGGGCCTTGAGGTGGCGCAGGTGCGCAGTGGTCTTCTGTCTGAGCGTCCCCCTGTTCGGACGGAATTCCACATTGGCCCCATTCCCCGAACTCTCCCTCGGGACCCTGTGCCCCACAACCTGGGTCGACTCACAGAAATGCCCTCCGTGTCCTTTAGCACGGCGCGGAGGGATTTCCTGTATGGGCTGCTGCACACCCTTCACTTCCTTGCCCTCGCCCACCACCTGGCCATGCCCTCGCATGCCTTGTTGCCGTCGGCAATGGACATCCCCGTTGGGGGGCCCTCTATGTTGGTGTCCTCCCACTTTCCATCGGGGATCTGGGGTGGAGGGTGTTGCATGCAGCAGTCCGATACAACCGCAGGATGTGTCGGTTCACGGACTCCCAAGACAACTTCGTCTTTTTGCGGCCTTGTGGAGTCCGTGGACAACGTATATATTTATTGTTGTAGGCTGCACTCCCTTTTTAGTTTCTTGACAAACCTTTGACTGTTGTTTTATTTGCACTTCAGTCCCTTGCCCCTGATACATGGGCACCCGGTGTGGAGGGGTGTGAGAGGGAGGAGGACCTCCTTGTGAATCTGCTCCTGGGCTTGGCCAAGTTAGCCACTAACAGGTCCAGGCAGCAGGCGATCGAGGGGGTCATCCAACCCGACTATCTGCCCCTCTTCCGCAGCTATGTTCATTGCTGGATGTACCTGGAGAGGGAGCATGCAGTGTCTGCTGGCACCATCGATGCCTTCCATACCCGATGGGTGCTGCGGGGACTGGGGTGTTTTATTGATCCTGTTAGTCACATTTTGGTTTAATATTTGTGAGTTTCCTTTAAATTTTGTCTTTGTTTCTGCAGTTTTACTTCATCCTTAATTTTGTTAATTTAGTTTACTTGGTTGACTCAAAAAAGTTACATCTTCTTAACTCTCCTAACCCTGCCGCTACGCCTTGGTGCTCGCCGGACATCCAAAGCAGAGGTGGAGACAGCCTGCTGACTGCTACGTGCTGACTGTGATGACTTGATGGGTATACTCTGGAGTGCCGAGACCTGTAGGTCCTTGGCCTGCTTTTGCAGTTTTGCTGTGTGGCAGTAGCACCCTCCCTGGCCTGAGGAGCTGGAGCTGCTGGGGTCACATGAAGAGGGGATTTGGATGGGTTGGACACTTCCAGAGTCACCTGGGTGGATGGTCCCGGAGTGTGCACCTACTGATCCTCCTCCCTACGGGTGCACAAGGGCCCATGGCTGACTCCTTGGGGAGAAGGGGAAGCTGGAGTGAGATTGGACTGACCCACACACCTCTTGCATACACACTGTTGGAGGCCAACTGTGGCATCAGTGATGGAGTTCAGCCTGCGCAACAGTGCAGGAGCGATGTCCTGGACCAAGTTCTCCATAGCAGCCGCCATCCTGCCAGTTTGACCTCGGTGCATTGGCATGCCGGTGCTACACCTCAGACTGAAGGTAGCCAAATTCCTCCATCATGCCTTGCAATCTGAGGAGTGCAGCAGACATCCCTTCCTGATGTTTCTGAGCTTGCCTTTGCAGCTCCAGCAACTGAGGTATGACTGAGTCCAGAGGCTCATCATCTGATTTGGACTCAGCAAATTTCTGGCCTTCAGCAGAGTTCTGAGTGCCAGATACCTGGGAAGTAGCTGCTGCCTGCTGTGGGCCAGACAGTGTGATATGCTCACCAGATTGTGATACCGTGGCTACTCTAAAGCTAGGTTTCACAAAGGTTGGTGTCTCTGCGCTGGTGGAGAGTGTGGGTGAGTGCTGTGATGGGACTTCAATGAGGATTTCAGCAGATTCCTCTTCAGAGGCTTGATTGGAGGCCCTGGGTTGTGGACTCTGTTGGCTGTTTCTCAGTTGTGCCTGCGAAAGCAAGGAGAGATAATTAATGCATGGCAGTGGCCTGCAAAATAGGACACATCACTCACAGCATGGTTGACTGATGGATGTTGCACTGCTGAATCCTCACTTGGCAGAGTACCACCAACCTCACCATCAGCACAGGATCGGTCCACATCCTCACCAACCAGCTGGATGGCTGTTTTCAAAGTCCATGAGGACCTTGATTTCAGACATTCTCCTCCTGTCTGCGACCTCTCTCTTTTGTTTTGTGCCAGCTTGTCCTGCATGAATAGAGATGGAGATAGTGTAAGCAGGCTGCTTGCCAGGCCAGATGATAAGTGTGCCTGGCATGTGTGGGTGGTGATGAGGACAATGAAGGTGTGTATGAGAGAGTGAATGGGGATGTCCCTTGAACTGCCAGTGAGTGAGATTCCTGTGGATATGTGATGGGTTGAGAGTATGTGAGTTGAGAGTGATGAGGAGAGTGACTTACCCTGGCAGAACGGAGGAGCTCATTTTTCATTGTGTGGCACTGGGTGGCTGTCCGCTTTTGAAGAGCATTGGCACTGACCACCGTCTCCCAAGCTGGGTTAGTGCTGTTGCTACCGATCCTGCGGCCAGAACGGGGCCAGAGGACATCATGGTGGGCCTCTACTGCATCCAAAAGGTGCTTGAGGGATGTGTCATTAAACCTGGGGCTGCAGTTGTCTTGCCTATCGGTGCCATGTCATCCGTGCAGCAGCCCTGAGCTGGAAATACTGAGATGTGTGCGCACTGCTTCACTTTAAATATGGCACCTGGCTGCGAGGTGATGGCGTGGCAGGCAAATGAGAGCCCTCCTCCCATCAAAATGGCGTGTTTCCCGGGAATGCATAATTAATGCAGCAGGTTTGGGACAATACGACATGCGAAGTCGCCATTACTGCTTACGGGTAAAACATCATTTCTCCTGCCTGCTACCGCACTTAGTGCAAACCTGGGACGATTCCACCTGCAGTGATGGACAAATTCAGAAGCCCTTAAACTTGGTCCATGTAGAAATGGGAGGAAGAAAGATTTGCTCATGACAAGCCTAATTAAATAGTGTTCTGAAGCAGATGAATCAAATCAGAGTGTTGATCTGTATGACCTAATTAATTTATGTGGCTTGAATGGAGTAAGAGATGCAGGTCAACGCAAACAAAACAGGGTCTGGTACTCCTTCAGTAAGTTACAACAAGGAAAGGAATGATTGGCAGCTTTGGGGATTTCATGAGGATAAAGTGAAAGTGACCAATGATGTGTGTTTGTGCTGATTTATGTCATGGTAGAGATCCTGGAATGAAACATCTAACATTACGTTAGAACACCGCAGATTTTTGTGTGTCATGCTGGAAGTAACATGTCATAATAGAAAGGTTATCTAACAAAGCACAGAATACCATGGCCTGCTGGTGGTGTTCATATTCTTTGATTCCAAAATAATGCTCAATTAATTTATAGGTTACAGAAGTGTTCCTTGGGAAAAATATACTCAATGTAATTTTCCAAATTGCAGCTGGCAACAGAGAGCTTCCGCTGCCAACAGCGCAAGCTCTATTACGTTGCTGTGAAATGCTGGATCACCAAGCTGCTCTGTTAAAGGGATTTCAATTAGCTACCCAAGAGCACACAAAAATTACTGAGCAGGCCACAGCTTCTTTTCTTGAAGCAAGTCAATGCTAGGAGTACCTTTTAGTCAGTGGAATTGATATGTGGTTTTGTGGAAGTACAGTATCTGAACTCTATCAAGACAGGCTCCAACATGTGCTAACCAGCCTACTAAGCCCGCAATATAGCAGGCATAAAGTACTGTCTTTCACACTGTAACATGCAAAACATGACACTGTGATTGAGGTGTTTCTGAAGATCTTTCCAGCATTTGTCAGCCATTTACATTACATAATGATCCCCTGGTGGGTTAGAATTGAAGTGGGGTGGGGCAGGTTGATGGCGCAGTCTTGTTTGGGAACAGGAACCTCCACCAGCACAACTTCTGGCAAAGTGAGGCACGCCACTCTACTCTAGAGATGCAGGAGTGTGGGTACTGTCTTGCTTCTTCTTTCTTTTTTTAATGATGCACACAGGCCGTTGACATTGCAGCTGAGTTACCTTTATTGATAACATGTTTTCCCAACAAGAACACATGTCTGCAGTATCTGCACTGTATCAAGACAGGCTCCAACATATGCTATCTGACCTCAATCTCCAGATCAGGTGACCCCATATATAGTACACACTACCGTATAGTATCTAATACTGGAGTCCACATCCACAGTCAGCTATTATCACAGCAGTTCCTTTTTTTAAGAACTTTTATACAACTCAAGATCACAAAGTCTCGTATCTATTCTTTCTCCTCCTGTTTTGTTCAGTCTGATTTGTCTTTTACCCTTCCATGTATTTCTGTGGTTTTTTCATAATTCTTCCACTGGATGTTCTGATTGGTGACAGAGGTGATTTTGAAGGACAAGGGATCTTCTCCAGCTCCATGTCACTATCACCCCTTTGATAGTTTTCAGGACTCTCAGGCTTTGTCTGGTTATCTATTGCTTCACTGTTGCATCCTGGTTTTTGATCTTCAGCCACATTTTCTGGTACAGAGCAGGGTTGTGTTTCATTTGTTTTCCGTACGAATTTCTGGTTTCTCCTCCACTGTTGTCCGTTTGGAGGCTGCTCTGTGTAAGACCTTGGTTCTCCTGTGATTCCTGTGACAACAGTAGGATTCTAGATCCCTTCATGCTGAATCCTCACTGTCTCTCCCATGTTCAGGTCAGGCAGAGGTCGGTCACCTCGATCAAAGTGCTGTTTCTGTTTTTGCTGTCTCAGTTTGAGCAGGTCCTGCACGCTGTAGCTCACTGGTTGTGGAAATAACAGTTGGGGTGCAGTTGGAAGCTTAGTTCTTAGTCTTTTCCCCATCAGGAGCTGTGCTGGAGATGATCCAATGATCTAATGGAGTATTCCTGAAATCCAGCAGAGCCAGGTAGGGGTCTCTTCCATCCGCCTTTGCCATCTTTAACAGGTGTTTTAAGGTCTGCACGGTATGTTCCACCATTCCATTGGATTATGGTTATTTGGGACTTGATGTAATGAGGCAAAACTCCCAGCCTTGTGAAAATTTGTGAAACTCAGTGCCTGAGAATTGTGGACTGTAATCTGAGATGAGTACTTCAGGTATACTGTGGCAAGCAAAATTGATTTTAAATGATTTATTACAGTGATGCTCTTACTATCATTTCTCAGCAGCACAGACTCAAAATCCTTTGAGTAATAATCTACTGTTAGTTGGTACTCACTGTTGTCAAATGTGAACAAGTCCACTCCAATTTTCTGCCAGGGCCTCTCTGGAACAGTCTGTGGTTGAAGTGGTCCTTTTTGTTGCGATTTACTATACTTTTGGCACACTGCACATGCATTCACCATTTCCCTGATTTGTGCTCCCATTCCAGGTCAAAATTACATCTCAAGCTCTTCTCCTGCATGTTTCTATGCTGAGGTGACTTTCATGTATGCGCTGCAGCATTTCTTTCCTCAGTGTTGCAGGAAGTATGATCTTTCCTCCCTTGAAAAGTATTCTTTCTGCTACATGAAGTTCCTCATGGAAGTTCCAATTCTCTTGTACAGCAGAAGGGGCGCCACTTGATGTGTGGGCCAGCCAATTTGCACAATCTGCCCCAGTTTTCTAAGGTGGCGTCATTCTTGGTTGCTTCCCTGATCTCATCCAGTTTGGTTACAGCCACAGGTAAGTTCTTTGTCAGCATGTGAACCTGTGCTTCTGTTTCTTTATCCTCTTCCTCCATGATGAATAGGAATGCACATGGCAGAGTGTCTGCGATGTACATTTCCTTGCCCAGTTTGTATTTAACTCTGTTCTGGTGCTTCTGCAGATGCGTTAGTAATCTTTGGATTCTTGGTAGTGCACAGTTTAGGGGCTTTTTAAGTATAGTTTCCAAAGGCTTATGATCAGACTCTAACTCCATGTCTTTGCCATAGACAAATTGGTGGAAGCATTCGAGGCCAAACACAATTGCTAGCATTTCTTTCTCTATTCGCTGCTGTGTTTCAGTCATTAGCTTTGAAGCATATGCCACTGGTGCCTCATTTTGCAAAAGGACAGCTACCAGGCCAGTCTTTGAAGTCCATTGAGATCTTGACCAGCTGACTGACACCGTAATACTTTAACACTGGTGTCTGGGTCAGTGTTCTCTTCAGACTGATCAAAGCTTCCTGGTGACTTTGTTCCCAGTGCCATTCTACATCATTTTGTAGCAGTTCTCTGAGAGGCGCTGTCAGGTCTGACATGTTCAGAATGAATTTCCCAAGATAGGTTACCATTCCCAAAAACATCTCCCAAATCTTTCTTACATTCTGGGGGTGGCATATTCACAACTGCTTCAATTTGCTTGGGTGCGGCTTCAGCCCCTCACTTGTTAGCACATGTCCCAAGTACTTGATTTCATGAAGACCTATTTTGCACTTTTCCTTCTTCAACTTGAGGCACCTTGCTCTAGCTCTGGCCAGCACCTGCCGCGGTCTGTGGTCTTGTTCTTCTCGTGAGGCTCCCCAGACCAGCACATCGTCGATATAGGTTTCCACATCTTCTAACCCTTTAAACAACTGCTTCACTGTTCTGTGGAACACCTCTGGAGCTGAATTAATACAAAAACATAAGCGTAAAAACCTGTCTAGCTCGTATGGTGTATTGAAGATACAGAGATAGGAATTGCATTCATCCAGATTGAGCTGCCAAAAGCCTGAACTCACATCCAAGACTGAATAGTATTTAGCATCAGCTAGCTTACACATGATCTCTTCTGCTGTGGGCTGTGGGTAATGCTCTCTTTGTACTGACTGCTTTAGGTCTCTGGGATCCAGACAGACTCGCAGATTCCATCTGATTTTTCTACAATTACAATTGGATTAACCCACTTTGTCAGTTCTTCAATTTTCTTGATGATGTGAAGTTTCTCTGTTCTGTCCAACTCTGCTTCCAGTTGGTCTCTCAGTATTATTGGTATTTTCCTGGGTGGGTGTATTTTGGGTACCACAGTTTCATCAATCTTGGTGGTGTGTTCTCCTTTTAGGCAGCCAATGCCCTGGAACATATCTTTATACTCACTCAGGATGTCATCAGTGGTGACAGTCGTTATTCTCTTGATTAGCATTAGATTTTCACAAGCTTTGATTCCAAAAATGGGTTTTGCATCAGTTTTCACCACTATGCATGGAAATGCTTGAGACTGTTTTTTGTAGTTCACTTTAAGAGTGCACTTGCCTTCTACCGCACCATTTGCACCTGTGTAAGTAAGCAACTTCACTTTTGTTTTAGTTAGCTGTTTTTCCTTTGCTTATCTTACGATACAGGCTTACGGGAATGACATTTGCTTATGCACTTGTGTCAAGTTTGAAATTCATCATCATGTTGCAATTTTTAAATCAACCTTCCATTCGCCGCATTTGGAATTTGTTATTACTGCTCCAACAAAAAGTCTGTGTCATCATCTGCAATCATGTGCACTTTCTTCGATTTACACATCTTAGCAAAGTGATTTAGTTTATCACAGTTCTTACACTCCTTTCCGTAGGCTGGACAACTACGTGGTAAACGCTCTGCTCCGCATTGGCTGCATTTAATCATTTCAATGGCAGTTTTGTTCGTTTTACTTTCAGGTTGTCTATTTGTTCTTTCCCGGGATTGTTTCTGTTTAACTGCATCTAACTGCTTCACCGTGTGCGGGGTTTATCATCTTCTGTCACCTGTTTAATTTGGCATTTCATTGTCTCTGCTGCTCTGCAGATATTTATTTCTTTCTCCAGGGAAAGATGAGATCAAATTCTCTTATAAGCTGTTCTCTCAAAAGCCGTTCTCTCAGAGGGTCATTTGTGATCCAGCACATTATTCTACCTCAGATAAGTGATTCTTCAAGCTCTCCAAATTCTCATGATTTAGCTCATTTTCTCAACCCAGTTTTCTCAACAATTGACTATTGTTGTCACTGCCTTGCATGCACGTAAAAAATTGGTATCTTTCATATGTAATGTTTTCCTTAGGGCTGCAGTAGGCTTCACATTTTTCCATTATTTCTTTGAAGTCATTTTGTTTCTTTCAAAAGTGAATGTGTTATAGATTTCTAGGGCTTCTTTCTTCTGCTGTGTGAAGAAAGATGAAAGACTGTACCTGAGGGTCTTGGTTATCACTGCCCGTCGCTGTGAGGTACAGCTCGAATCGCTGCCAGTACCTCCTCCGGTTTTTGGCGAGATTGCCCTCCAAACTGAGCTCTATCAGTTGTTTCAGAACCTCCATTGATGTGTTTAGTTTACTTCTGACACTGTGTCTTGTGTCTTGTTTCCTTTTTTAATGATGCAAACAGGCCATTGACATTGTAACTGAGCTAACTTTATTGATAACACATTTTCCTAACATGAACACATATCTGTTGTATCAGAACTCTATCAATACAGGCTCCAACATGTGCCATCAGACCTTCAACCCCCAGGTCAGGTGACTCTATATATAGTACAGAGTTACCATATAGTCCACAACCACAATCATCTATTATAATAACCGGTGCCTTTGGTAGGGCAAGGGCCTTTTCCAAGGAAACCTGACTTGCCCAGCACCCGTGGAGCTCCTCCTCTTCCTCTGAACATATCATCCTGGAGAATTCCCTTTGGAAAACCAACCAGTAAAAAGTGCTGGGAGCAAATTGATAAATGGATGACAACTGGCACATGCTTCATAAAGCTTAAATGCCAGCCAAAAAGAAATGGCATCCTGCTGCTTCTTCAGTGCTGGTAGGCCTCCTATTGGCATCCAGCTTTGTGAGGCCACCTGTTGTCTTTAATTGGATGGCACACCTGCCCTCTGGCCATTAATTGGCCAACTCTGGGAAAATCACAACCCGGTGGCTGTTCCCCACAGACAAGTGCAGGCTTCTTAACACCACTTGATCCTGATGTCAGGATCCTGAAGCCATTGGGGGAAAAATACTCCTCCAAATCTTTATTCTTCCTTTTCCTAGCACTTCTATGTGGTGCAAGCACTGTGGCCTAAGCAGAAGTAGAGGCATGTTGCTCACATCCCTGCTCTGTGAGTTACTCTTTGCTTTCTGGGTTTTGGAGATGAGGTTCTCTCCAAACAGTGCTCCACCTGCATCTCAGAAGGACCAGAGTCAGCCAAAGGAAAACAAGGCAGCATATCAGGTACTGACTGATGGGATGAGAAATGAAAGTGCTTTGAGAGGACTCCCCAATTCTGTGCCCCTTTTTGCCATTGTCTTTCTCATGGCCAGCCAAACCTTCCTGTGCTGGACAACACTTTGCTGGGGTGATTAAAGGCCAAGCCTAGGGACCGCCCAACAGTACGTTGCACGTTCTCTACTGCTGAAAGAAGTTCATTCTTCATCAATGGCCCCCAGGGTTCAGCATCTACATCCAGTTGAACAGAACTTGGAGAACATACCTCCTGCAAGACAGACTCTCTGCTGTTGTACCCATCTCCACCAACTGGTCTTGCTCATTTGTGAAGTGTGAGTCACCAGGGAAAACTCATCTATCTCTAACTACTGTCACTGAAGTTATTTTTCTGTATTTTTTAATGGGCTATGGGCTATGGCATCACTGGCAATGCCAGCATTTGTTGGCAATCCTTAATTGCCTTTTCAGAACACAGTTATGAGACAACCACACTTCTGTGGGTCTGGATTCACATGTAGGCCAGACCAGGTAAGGACAGTAGATTTCCTTCCCTAAAGGACGTTAGTGAACCAGGTGGGTTTTTTTTTTACAACAATCGATAGCCGTCATTGTCACCATTACTGAGACTTCATATTCTAGATTTAAGTGCATATATCTGAGCTGGTGCATGCTGTCTTCAGTCTTGTGATCTCCTTGGAGGAGTCCTCATTGTCATTAGGATTGATTCTGACAACCTCCTGATTGATGCATGATGGCCCTAAGTATGCTAAAAAGCAAAATGAATGAGCACTGTAAAGGTAAGAACATTTTAAGTTATCATATTTCAGTTATTCATAACATCAAGTCAATGTGACTGATTTTTGTATGAAGCTGCCTGATATTTAATTGCATCAGCAAGTAGCTGCACCTCTCCATCTCTGATGGTCAGAATGCTGATCCTCTGTTGATCTCCATTGTCTCTTCGTCTGCAGCTCTTAATTGAGAGTTCTGTGAGGGCCTCCGCTGGTTCTCTGCTTCTCCCTGCTGTTCCATGCTCTCTACTAAAAAGAGGGAAAGAAAGGAGGTATGAATGATAGTAATGGCATCTATTAAATTTTTGGATGGGGAGAATTTGGTAAGGGTGGATATCAAAGACAGGCATGATATATAAATGAATGTGAGTGTCAGCGGTTCATGGATAACTGGAAATGTGATGAAGTACATAGATAGAGGGATGGGAGTACCTGCAAGGTAAGCTGATGTATAAAGTAATGGGTTGGAGTAGATATAAGATTGCTGAGTGAGGTAATCGGGTGATATGTATATCAAGATGTAAGGCAAAGCACTATTGCTGTCACCTTTCCTGCCCTGATTAGGTCAGTGAAGCGCTTCCTGCATTGGATCCAGGAATGTGGTGTCACAGTTCGGCTGCTCACCTCCTCCGTCCATGCCTTCTTCATGTCAGCAGCAGACTTCTTCCTTCTGCTTTTGGGGAACAGGGTTGCTTGGTCCTTACAGCCTTTAGTAGCTCATCCACGGAGGTCGTGGTGAAGTGGGGAACAGTTTTTGCCTGTCTCAATTATATTGCAAGATCCAACTGTTTCAACTTGCATGTTTAGATTGTCCCTTTAAATACTGGAGTCATGATCGCATCATATGGGTTGCTATCATGCCCACTGATGTTAATTGATTAGGAAACCTGGATAAAAATTATAATAAAGTGGCTGAGGTAAAAAGCCACTGACAAACAAGCAGTCTGCCATGATTGTAGCAGCTCTCTGCAAGGACATTGCACCTACTGCCACTCCTCCATCTTTTTACCACAATCCTGAAAATTGTTCCTCTTCAGATCATGGTCTAATTTGCTTTTGAAAACCATGATTGACCCTGCCTCCACCACACTCTCAGGCAGTGCATTCCGGATCCTAACCACATGCTGCATAAAAAAATTCTCCCTCATGTCCCCGTTGCTTATTTTGCCAATCACCTTAAATTGGTGCCCTCCAGTTCAAAATCCTTCTACCAATGGGAACATTTTCTCCACATCTACTCTGTCCAGATCCTTCACGGTTTCTAACACCTCTATCAAATCTCCTCTCAGCCTTCTCTTCTCCAAGGGGAAAAATCCTGTTTCCCCAATCTATATACATAACAGAAGTTCCTCATCCCTAGAACCACGCTTGTAAATCTTTTCTGCTTCCCATTCTTCCTAAAGTGTGATGCTCAGAACTGGATGCAATACTGCACTTGAGGATGAACCAACAACAAAGCTTAAGGGGCACTTATGTGTCCCAATATATTTTCTTTAAATTTCTGATATACTGCACTGCTTGCTGGACAATCACCATTGGAGAAATCCCACCAATGGAACTAAAGTGGGAGCTTACCCTGAACCAGGTGGCATCCTAGGGTTTGATTCTTCCAGTGACAGCCGATTATCAGGCCACCACCAGGAGAAGTTAATAGTTAAAATCTACCCCATTGTATGCCAATCAGAGGACCAGCAGCTCGGCAGTGCCACCAGGTGTATCATAACTTCCTTGCTTTTGTACTCTATGCACTTACCTATAAAGCTCAGGAACCTGTATGCTTAACTACTTTCTCAACCTGCCCTACCCCCTTCAATGATTTGTGCAGATACCTCCAGATCTCTCTGCTCCTGCACCTATTTTAGAATTTTCCCTTAGATAATATTGCTGCTCCCCATTCTTCCAACCATACTTCTCTGTAATAAGTTTCACTTATTACTTGTCCGCCTATTCCACCAATCTATCTATGTCCTTTTGAAGTCTAACACTATTCACCTAATCGTTCAAAATACTTCCAAGATTTGTGTCATATGAAAATTTTGAATGGTGATCTTAAGGTCTAGGTCATTAATATATATCAGGAGGAGCAGGGGTCTTAACACCAACTCCTGAGGAACCCTGCTATAAACCCTCCAGTCTGAAAAACAACCATTCACCACTATCCTCTGTTTCCTGCCACTTAGCCAATTTTGTACCTAAGTTGTTACTGTCCCCTTTATTCTATGAGCTCTGGGATTACCATGCTGCCAGCACAACTGCATATTAAAATCCAGCCCTATACTTCCAATTTCATGTCATCTGCACACTTTGAAATCATGCCCCGTACACCCAAGTCCGTATATATCAAAAAGAGCAGATGTTCCTGTACGTTACTGGCAAAATTCTTAATTTTTTAAAACCTCTGGGAATTGTGACCTTACCAACGAAAAAAAGGGACAGACAGTTGGTTCTCTTTATGGCCTAGATCATCAATGAATTGTTTTGTTTCAAGAGACAAAGGTGACCTTCTGCTCACATCTGTCTGCCTAGGTTGCATCTTCACATCCATTGCTACATTGCATTTGTGGCAGATAGCAGGCTATCTTATCAGGCAATGATTGCATATGTCATCCAGGATGCACAATACAACAGCTTATTTTTCAATTAGCCTCAGCTTCCATTCCATCATTAGATTCAGGTCTGAGCAGATCCTGCTTAAGTAGTTGTTGTAGCAGAGCTGACGGAAGTGAAACCTGGGTGTATAAAGAATGCTGGGCAGCCTACTTAGCATTGATGGCAAGCAAATTAACATTGAGTGTGGAGAGGTCACTATAAAAATGTCTAATGAGTTTTGTACCAAAATGTATTGCATGATAAGGCTGGTGTCTCTTACCTTGTTTACTCTGGTAAACTCAATAATTTTTTGTAGCACTGAATTGTGTAGCATTGCTATTCAGTGAGGCATTCCTGCAAGTGAGTGAGTACGGAGGAAGGAAATGTGAAGTGAGGTAATGTTAGACATAATAAAAGTAGAATGACGCTAACGCGGAGTGTGCCTCTGGCTTCAGCCTCCCATACTTCCTTGATGTTCTTGTAGCCTATGATGCCCACTATATCCTAGTCAAAGGGAGAAAAGTGCTTGAATTTTGGGGGTCTCATCCAGCCTTGGTTTTCTCCCTTCTGTTAAGTTATGGGCTCTCTCCTTCACCTTGCAGTCTCTACAGTGGCCACCTATAAAGGTAGCATTGCCGAGCTGCCAGTCCTCTGATTGGGATACAGTGGAATAGATTTTAACTATTCACTATCTCCTGGTGGTGGCCTGATAATTGGCTGCCGCTGGAAGAATCCCACCCCAGGGTGCCGCCGCCCACTGGTGCAGGATAAGCTCCCACTTTACGTTCCAGCGGTGGGATTTCTCTGATCATGATTGTCGAGCAAGCAGTGCAATAAATCAGAAATGTTACTAGTTTAAAGGAAGTATATTGGGACACATAATGCTCATTAAGGTTTGTTTGTTGGTGAGCTATGAACAATAAGCTAGACTGTATTGGAAGGATGTGTTGTGTGATGATCCTTAATAATTTCAACAATTAACTATAAGGTACAGCTTGAATTTGTGTATGGTTATACATTATAAACATTCAAAGACACAAAGAAAGGTAGGAAAAGATGTTGTGAAGAGGACAGAAGGAAGTTACAGACAGATATAGATAGGTTGAGTGGGTGGGCCAAAATTTTCCATTTGCTGCCACTCCCTAAGCCTACAGGAGACTCGTGCATCTGTTTGGCATGGTCAAATGGTATGGTGAGCAAAAAAGTTACCATGGTAAAGTTAGCTTGCTAGAAATGGAGCTCTTCATTACCCACCCAGCCATTCAAATAAGAAACCCAAAAAATTTAGCTCCTTCTTGGTGCGGAATTCAAGTGCAGTAGAGTTGGAGGCACTGGAATTTGGGGTGGAATATGGAGCCACTAGTTGACCATGGTGTTGCGAAAGCTGGCACCTGTAGAGCAGTCCATGTCCATGTCACTGTAGAGCAGTTTCAGGGTAAGTTGAGAAGGACTCATGGACTACCCAAAAATTCCTAGCAGATCAACTTTGATAGGCCCAGCACTATGGGCGGATTTGTCCCAGATTTGCACTAAGTGCGGTAGCAGGTGGGAAAAAGGATATTTTACCCGTTAGCCCCAATGGCAGGTGTTCGCACAGGATCAAAGAAAGATGCATGATTTTGCATGAGTGTAGTAAGGACCCCTCTTGGTTAAGTCTGAAGGTGCCTTCAGGAGAGTGCTGGCCACCACTTGGATGGTTCCTGCACAAGGTAAAAGCAGGTATCTCTGTCCAGGGCCTCCTCCCTTTGCTTTGTGTAACCTGCCCAGTACACTGATGGTGCACCTTAACAGTCACTGGACACATCAGTCATGCTTGCACGTCAATGGGGCTTATCATTGTTACCAGAATGTCCTGGGCCGGGGGCACAGGGTCCCTCATACTCTCTATGTGCTCCCAGCACCTTTGCCGTGCAGTTGGCCCCCCCTCATCAGTTGGCCCAATCACATCAGCATCGGTGTCCGGTGCCAGTCTGGTTCTGAAGGGTTCAGCTCACAAAGGAAGTCATAGGATCAGGAGAAGTTAAAGTTTCCTCACTGCATCTCCATGATATGACCCTGTTCACAGAGCACAAGTGAGCTGCCATCAGCCACACAGGAGTCAGACATTCACGTAAGCTATGTGAGGATCTATGGACTATCCCCACTGAATGTCGTCATCATCCTCCTGGAATGTAGGGACTATGGGCATCTGCTGCACCTCTATGACAGGAGCCTTATTACTAAGGGTATGTGTGCTGCCATCAGCCAGACAGGGGTCAAACTTTCACAGATGCAATGTGAGGATCTACGGTGTCTCCTCACCGCATGTCATCATCATTCTCCATGAATCTAGTGGCTATGAGGGCCTCCCAAGCACCCCTGCCTCGTCTGGCCAGTGCGATGACCTCATCACGGTCATCCTCACCTTCGAGGACGTGTTCACTCACATCCCCATCGATGTCTTCCTCATCGGCAGGGATGTACAGCTCCATCTCCTCCTCTGCCAGCTCCTCTCCCTGTTGCAGTGCCAGATTGCAAAGGGCAGAGCAGATGGCAATGATGCGTGATCCTCTGTGGACTGTATTGCAGGGCTCCACCAGACCGGTCCAGGCACTGGAACCTCATTTTCAACATTCCAGTGGTTTTCTCCACCAAAGTGCGAGTTGCAACATGACCCCCGTTGTTCCTTCGCTCTGCTGCTTTCTGAGGCCGCTGCACGGGTGTCATTGGACACGTCCCTTGGCACTGAGGAGCCAACTCTGCAGACTCTGAGACCTTGGAAGGGACCTGAGACCTACTGAGAATGTAGGAGCCATGGACAGTCCCTGGGAACTGTGCGCAGGCTTGTGGGGTGCGTTTGTGGTGGTCTCATACCAGTTGAACATTCGGCGAGTGGAAGGCCTTGCAGTCAACGTATTTGACTGCTTATTGCCATAGAGATCTGAGTGCCACATGAATGTGTCGATGACACCCTGCAACTGTGGGAAAACCTGAGATCTGGGCAAATCCCAGCGCTCTTGCTCCCTGGCTTTCCTGATCCCGGGCAAAATGCACAAAGTTGTGTGCCTTCGCGAATATGGTGACTTCCTGGATGCACTTGTGAGTGGAGGCTTGCGCGATCCCACACAGGTTACCTGTGGAGCCCTGGAAGGACCCATTGGCATAAAAAATGCACACAGCAGTCACTTTAACAGTCATTGGCAATGGATGAACTCCAAATCCCTGTGGCGCCAAATCCTGGAAGAGGTGGCAGATTTGACCAACCAGTTTCCTGGACAAGTGCAGTGTTCAGTGACACTGGTTCTTGGTCATCTGTAAGAATGACCAGCACCATCTTTCGGCCCTGAGTCTAGCTAGAAGCCGATCAGTGATGGTTCGCAGTGGCTGTTCGTCGGCGTGTGCAGGATCCCAACCATCTCTTCTTCCCGGGTGTACTGCTCCTCCCTCTGCCCAGTCAGGCGCTGCCGCTCTCACCTCCTTCATCTTCACTCTCTGTAAGCCAGGAGGCATACAGCAAGGTTACCAGGCTCCATGCTCCTGATGTGCTCCTCCTTCGGGGCGGAAGAGAGAGATGTGTGAGTTAGCAAGGGTGTACTAAGAACCTCTATTAGTTAAGTCTGATGGCTTCTTAATGCACCCCAGGGAATGCTGGCCACCACTGGATGGCCTGAGTTTAGTGAACTGCGTGGATGCCTGAAACCCCACCTCGCCCCAGTCCAGCTGAGCGATTGGCGACAGCTTCGCCCACTGGACTGCATTCTGTGCTCTCAGCTCAGGTGCAGGCATTCTCCCAACCTGCACTGCGAGGCTGCTCTGTTAGCTTGAAACTTGGGGGTAACTGGTCCAAACTGGGATGCTGACAATGTAACGGTCTGTGAGCGCCTCCACCAGTGACTGCTCCATGACTAACTTTAGCAAGGGGATTGTGCCCAGTTGTCCAATTGTTCTGAAGTCCACTAAAATGCTCATTAATTTGCAATCTGTGCCCGAGGGCTGAAAAGCTCTGGAGCATTGCTTGTGTGGGCAGAGAATCTAGAGGCCCGACTCCAAGTATGTCAATGTGGCTGCACCTGAACTTTCAGCTGCAGAGGGATGGTCACTTTAAACAAGGTTTTCCTAATGTGTGGCCGCTTACCTCCACCCAACCCCAACATTTGCTTGTGCACTACCATCAGACCAGGATGCCTTGCTCCCCCGCCAACTCACCTCAAATGCAGTGCAGACCTTGCCCCCCCCCAACTTGCCTCAGTCACAATGCAGCCCTTTTCCTACCAACGCACTTACAGCGTGCAACCTTGCACCCCCTTCCCCCAGCAACTCACCCCGCAGTGTAGCCCTTGCCTTGGCATTGCACTATCAGCCAGCCAGGAAAAAGCAGCCTGACTGTACCCTCGCCTGAATGAGTGGTGCCTCAACCTTGAAGTTGAACGGATGACCCTCAGAAGCCTTGCACAACATTAGTGAACACTCACCTCCGAGCCCCCCTCGAAATGCGGTTTGCAAGGCGTATGCCTTTTAAATGCTGTTGGTAAAAGATCTATCTGGATGATCTGGTGTTGGGGGATGATTCTGGTGAGCAAGGCTTATAATTATATGCAGATATATTAAAATGACGTTCCCAATGTCCAGCGGCAGGAAATGCAGCCCGTCCTTGACAGGTGGAACAGACAGTCGCAAGCTAGTTTCACGACGACATGAAACCAATTTTTAGCCTTCCCACCATATTGTCTGTTCATGCCCACCATGACACCCAAAGCCAAAAGGGATGGAAAATGTGTAATATATGTGCAGAGACTGACTAGTAGAACAAACAGTGTTAATGCATGAGAACAGTGGGTATATGGTGGATAACTTGGGTAACTCACAGTCATACAGGATTATGCATGCAAATGTGTCTTCTCTTTGCTAGGAAAAGGAGGATGTTTGTATCTTTTTTCAATATGAAAAAGGGAAGTTTGGATTTTGCAATGTAATCAGTCTTTTGTCACACCTGGCTGTCCATAGTCATGTGACTATGCCATGATACAGTCTCTCTGTAAGCAGACATCTTAACAGGCAATTCAATAACGACTCTTACTGAGAAAGGCACTGAGAATCACTGCTGTCCTTAAAAATGAAATATATACACACAACCTTGTGTTTCATCTCTGCATATCTCCAAGGCACAAAGCACAACATCTGCATTTAAGATGCTTCTTACAAATTATCTCTTTGTCCAAGCTTTAGGTCACCTTTAAGATCTCCTTATGTTCAAAATGTTCAATTTTGCTTTGTAAGAATTTTGTAAAGCACCTTGTGTATTTTGCTATTTTAAGAGTGTTATATAAGTACAAGTTGCTGTTTTTAGTTTTTCTTCAAGCTATTACTTGAAATTCTTTTTACCCAAGGAATGCAAAAATATCTTTATGCTGAAAATATCACACATCATCACAAATACAAATAGATAGATTGGGGCTTTGTGAGTGGGGGTGTGATATAGAGAGAATAATATCGCTTAAAGAATAATCAAGATTCCATTAGCATATAAGGATTTTTACCAAAAAATACTCCTCAATTTTTGTAAACATTGCTTCAGGTTAGATAACTGGTGATGATGTATTTTTAGAATATAGAAAAACAGCTTTAATTATTGTCAGAAAGATATAATATTATTGGAAGCTATTGTAAAATAGTGGTATCCGTGTCTATATGCGTCTGTGAGAAAGACTTAATTGGATTAAAGGCTGCTGATCTGAAGGCTTTGATTAATTAAAAGATGAGCTAGGTTTGAAATGTAAACATGGGGGATGTTTAGAATGTAAGGTATAAAAGGACGTTTGCATTTTTAAATAAACCAGACTAGATTGTTTTCAAAGGCGGGGTGAAACGTGTCACCTAACCAGGTGAAGTTCGGAAACTGTATGTGTATTTTTCCCAAAGATTACTGGAAAGTTTTTGCTATGAAAATTTTTATAATCAGGGAGATAAAGCCCAAAGGCATAGGGCAGAATTTTACATTCAGCGTGCAGACACGCGCCCGACATGCCGGAATGTAAAATGACGCACGATGACATGGGGCATGCATCCCGACATCACCATGCACTAATCTGATATTACGCTAGGCGGCGCTATGAAGGTGGAGGCATGCCGGCCATTAATTAACAGGCCAGTTAAGGCTCTTGAGACACCAATTTTACACAACCTGTGCGATTTTCATGGTGTTGCATGGATGCAATGGGCAGGTGGGTTAGTCACATTTTCAAAAACCTCATCCATGGGCAGGATAAAAGGAGTGGGTAGGCTCGCTTATGCGAGTGATTTGTACTTTAGCTTATAAGTTTCTGCTGCTTGCTTGTGTGAACAGGACATCTTCATTTCGCTTCAGAGCTGCTTTGACAGGAATAAGAAGCTTCAGCTCAGGACTCCGGAGGAATCATACCACTTGGGGCCTTCCAGGTATCAGACAGCCTTCCCTTACCCTGGGAAAGGAGATTGTTGTCTCCGCTGGAAGCACCTCCTCTGAGAAGGAAGAGAGGGCCAGAAGGGGGAGGAGAGAATGAAGGAAAGAGACAGAGTATCAGCTTAAAAAGCTGGATTTTAAAAAGGAGACAACAGATGCTGAGGAAAGTTCTGATGATGAAAAAGCCTTTAACCTAAAACCCAGTGGGGAGATGTTTAAATTTGTACAACTCTTCCAAAGTTGAAGAAAGAGACATGGAAGCATTCTTTATTTCATTTGCAAAGATAGCTAAACAAATAAAATGGCCACAGGAAAACTGGACATTGTTGCTCGACTGTCAGAAGAAATGTCGGTGAACTATGATGTGGTTACAAAAAGGCTATTTTGAGTGTATATGAGTTGGTTCCTGAGGCACACAGGCAGAATTTTAGGAATATGAGAAATCTGCCTGGACAAACTTATATTGAGTTTGAAAGAGTAAAAAAAAATTACTTTGACCAGCGGATAAGGGCATTAAAGATAGAAATGACATATGCAACTCTTAGAGAGTTAATTCTTTAATCAGTATCACTAATGACATTTTATGTGACTGTAACGAAGTTAAACTATCCCTCTTTGTCCTTCTCAATCTGTCTGTAGCCTTCGACACAGTTGACCACACCATTGTCCTTCACTGTCATCCAGCAACTGCACTTGCCCAGTTCCATTCTTTTCTATCTAATCTTAGTCACAGGATGACTTGCAATGGCTTCTTTTCCTGCTCTTACACATTACATCTGGTGTCCTCCAAGGGTCTATCCTTGGCCCCTTCCTCCTATTGATCTATATGCTGACCCTTAGCATTAGTTTTTACCTGAACATATGAACATATGAATCAGGGTTCTAATGACAACCAGTTCTACCTCACTACCTCCTCTCTTGACTCCTGCACTGTTGCTAAATTATCAGACTGTCTGTCCAACATTCAGTACTGGATTAATAGAAATTTTCTCCAGTTAAATATTGGGAACATAATTTACTGCATCATCAGCAGATACTAGCTTCTGCTCGACAATGCAAATAGCCTGTGGAATGTCAGAGTCAAGCCACATCATTCATGGTGGTGTTACCACATAACACTATTGGGCCAGCGGTGTTTGTATTCCAGCTTTTCCTAAAATATAGGGGAATGGTGTTGATGAAAATATGCAATGAATGTTTCAGAACAAAATTAATCAAGGTAGGCAACTTGGTTAATTTAGAAATGCTAGGAAACTACAAATGGTACAGGAGAATTGATATGACATGCACAATCTGTGACAGACATTTGGAGTTCACACAAATAAGAAGAATATCAATTCTGAATCTGTGGACCCACAGCACTTATTTGAGCTGTCTTTAGACCCACGTCTGTGACCTTTCGACTAATACTGCGGTCCTATTTTCTTTGGGAATTAATGCACCCTAATGTGTACATTAATACCGTGTTGAATAGAGCAGTAAACACTGAGTCCAACAGAAACAAGAGAACTTATTTAAGAAAACTTAAATAAGAAAAACAGAATTTTCTCTTTGGCGTGCAGGGTCCACTCCCGCACGCCGATGCGTAAAATTACGCGCGGTGACATCAGGCGAGTGTCCCGACGTCACGGCGCGCCATCGTAATATTTAGGTGGGCGGGTGCACGATGTTCTCGGATGCAGGCTCGCCATTAACTAATCAGCTAGTTAAGGCCCTTGAGGCAGTAATTGTTTACAATTTTTCAGGGCCCCTGCAATCTTCGGGATGTCGCACGGGCGCAACAGGCAGGCGGGTAAGAAACATTTGTATAAACCTCATCCACGGGCAGGATAAAAGGGTTAAGTGGGGTCACTAGTGGTATCTGTTAGATATTTAATTGTGAAAGTTACTGATACTTGCCTGCGTGAGCAGGAATATATCCAAACTCTTCACAGCTGCTTGGACAGCAGTAACAGCCTTCAGATCAAGACTCTACAGTAAAGATCATTTTTGGGGCCTGCAGGTTTCAGGAAATCTTCATTTAGCCTGAATGGGAGTTGTGCCATCCACTGGAGGCACCTATTCTGAGGAGGAAGGGAGGACCAGAATGGGGAGGAGCCGGAGTCCACATTCAGCCTCCACGGGAACCATCTTTGGAGGAGAGGTATAGGCATGCGGGGTACAGGGCCAAGAGGAAGTCCAAGGCTGAAGGGGCCACAGAAGATGCCACTATCCTACTGCCAGGGCACACAGGCAGCGAAGCAGCTACATCAATATGTCTGAGGTGCAGTGCCAAAGAAGGCTCAGCTCTCAAGGGCAACAGTCACCTCCATCTGGCAGATGATAGGCCCTGAGATTTGCACCAACTGTGTGGGTGGGCACCCCATGCCAGAGGCGCTGAAGGTCACAGCTGTCCTCAACGTCTATGCCTCCGGCTCTTTCCGGGGGTCAGTGGGTGATCTTTGCGGAATCTCCCAGTCAGCTGTCCACACTTTTGTCAAGCAGGTCACAGATGCACTGTTCAGGTGTGCATTGACTTTCATCCACTACCGCTGGGATGAGGCCAGCCAGACACAGCGAGCAGAGGCTTTGCAGCCAGTACTGGCTTCCCCTGCGTCCAGTGTGAAATAGACTGCACACATGTGACCATCAAGGCGCCAGCAGGTGAGCCCGGTGCCTTCGTCAAAAGGAAGGGCTTCGATTCCATGAACATGCAGATAGTGTGTGATCACGAGATGCAGATTCTGTAAGTCTATGCCAGGTACCCGGGCAGCTCCCACGATGCTTACCCCCTCAGACACTCCCAGGTGCCAAGGCTCTTCAGTCCTTCAGCCCAGCTTGATGATGGCTAACCCCTCAGAAGGTGGCTCATGACGCTTCTCCACCATCCAAGAACAGAGACCGAGCAGTGGTACAACAGGAGCTATACCTCCACAACGGCTGTGGTAGAGAGAACCATTGGTCCTCTCAAGATGCACTTCCGATGCCTGGACTGTTCAGGGGGCACACTCCAGTACCCCCCAAACTGTGTGTCCCTGATCGTGGTTGCATGCTGCGTTCTCCATAATCTGGTGCTGGAAAGGGGGGAAGCAGTGGATGAATAAGATGTGGATGCAGTTGCTCTGGCTGCACACAATGAGTCCAGCAGTGCGTCCGAGGATGAGCAGGCACAGGAGAATGTTGAGGGGGGTAGACGCTGACCCGGGCAAACTCCAGAGAGGCAGGGACACCCGGGAGGTTTAATCCAGTGAACCTTCAGCTAGCACTCCTCCAAAGCGGGCACCATGTCATGCATAGCCTCATATATCTCTGCTGTATCCTCCCGCATACCCCGCTGCACTTCCAGCATTTGCTGCCTCACGGACGACCCAAGAGGCACATCATCAGCATGTGCCTGGTCCCCAGCAGAGCTCTGACTGCTGGCTCCATGGTCACTCTCTGTCTCTGCCCACACCTCATGCGAGTGTGAAGTGCCCACACCGCTGTGCCCCAGTACACTAGCTGAAGATCTAATTCCCACCGAGGTGCTAGTACCTGCGCTGGTGCCTGCCTAGCAGAGACGGTGTGACGCTGGTGACTCAATATGTTCAGGGCCCTCAGGTGTGAGAGGTGGGTCCTCCTGCCTCCTCCTCCCAACCCTGCTCCGGTGATGCTGAAAGGAGGAACAAGGACATTTGATTAGTTAAAGTGGAGACAATGTCAATGTGCATGCCTGTCCCTCGGATCATTATACGCTCAACCTTCCATAATCAATGGTCAACCCATGTTGCAAACTTCAATCACTGAGCATTCAGCAGTGCCATGCCTGCTGGGATACACATGGTGACCTGAGTGCTCAGCAAACATACCTCCCCATGGCACCGCAGCCTCACTGCCACTGGTGGATCTGGGAGCATGGCACCTCTCCAGATCCATGGCATGCTGTTTAAAAAGAGTCAGGATGGCCGACTGGGCCTGGCCTCCACCAGTCCGTATCCGCTTGGCGGAATTGTGTGCAGTCTTCTCCTGAAAAGGAGAGAAGAGCATTGATGAGTCCAGCCTGTACCTGGATTCCCATCACAGCCAACCCAGCCAAGAATTCCATCCACATGTTAAGGTCTTCCCTTCTTAGGTATGTCAAGTAAATTTATAGCTGTATATTGGTTTTGAAGTGAAATGAAGCAAATCCCTTTTAGAATGACCATGTTTGTTGGATGAAGGCACTTGTAATTGTTGAATCTGATCAGGTATAGTCTGCTAGGAAGTGTTGAGACATAGTGTGGTAAAGTGAGGTACCCTGTCCTTTTGAGAGAATGCAAGTGTGCTGATCACGTGTACTAATAACTGTGCAGCACGGGCATCTGCAAACTGTAAGTCTAGTACTGGAGGTTTCTGGTATGATCTGGTGCTCTGTTTATTCACTGTTTATTCTTATATAGGTCTCTCCCCAATATTGATTGCAAGCAGCAATTGATCTGAACATAGGAAGGTGTGCAGTTGGAGTTCGGTTGGCCAATTAACTCATTTACCCAAGATGTAAAAGTGGCGACGAAGGCAAAAACATTGTAAGACCTCTGAGGGTGAGCTCACAAGACAGGTGAGCAAAGCATTGGAATGAGCATTTGTACTTACCTTGTAAAACAGGTGATAGCCGGCAATCGGAGCATGTGCTGCAGTTTAAAATTAAAAAAACTCTGCAGAATTGTGATCATGGGGATCCTGCCAAAATTTGAAAAGAGCACAAAATCCAGTGGAGAAAAGCTCACAGCTGCAGAGACAGAGTTAAAAAAAGGTGACTGCTCTTAAAGCGGCAATGCAGTTAAACTGGTAAATACATGAAAAATGACTATGGGCAGAAAATTATAAGAGTCCTCAGAAAGAGGGCAACTCTGTGAAAGGAAACAAGAGATCCCAGAGAGAGGGCAACTCCGCAGTAATCCAAACACCTAAATTCGGCATTACCTGGAAAGCTGATCGGAAGTGCAGTCCCCTTGCAGTCGTTCACGATGCCGCAATTCAGGCATGTCGATCCATTTGACCCCATTTCAGATGACTGGTGTTGGTATGTTGAATGCTTAGCATTCTTTTTTTTAACCACTAACAACATTGTGGAGGAGGAGAAGAAGATGGTGATTCATTTATCCTTAAGTGTGAACAAAAAGTACGGACTGATCCGCAGCCTTATGTCACCTAGCGCCACAGACTCAAAGACTTTCGACAAGTTAATAAAAATTGTACAGAGCCACCTGAGATCAAAGCTCTCAGTTACTATGCAACACTTCAAGTTCAATTCAATGAACAGGCTTCCGGAGGAGACAATAGCTGACTATGTGGCCATTTTAAAGGCATTAACTGAGCATTTCGAATTCAGAACGTCCATTAGTGATATGTTGAGAGACAGGCTGATAGGCGGCTTTGGAGATGATACTATCCAAAGGTGTTTACTAGCCGAACCTAGCCTAGACTTCAGTAAGATATTAGATTTAGCTACTGCAATGGAGTGTACTATTAGAAATGCCAAAGTTATAAAAGATACACAAAATGACGCCATCCATCTGGTCGAGCAGGACAATCCGGCAACAAAAGGCGCGAAAACTTCGGACACCTTGGAAAGGAGGGAAACGCTCTCTAGCTCCAGACCATTGAAAAACAATGTTACTGCAGTGAAAACCCACAAAATGAATGAGAGAACTACATCCAGGCCTGCAGTGAGTGAACGACAACTCAAACAAGTCGAGTGCTTTTCCTGCCACCGCTATGGCCACATAAGCAGCACTGCAGAGAAAGGCTAAAACAGCACTATAAAGGCAGAAGGAAAAATTGTGAAATATGTTTCATGGAAGAGCCAAAAGATATACAATAAGACATCCATTCGTTATATAATTCAAAGTGGATGGAACCGAGCCAATCCAAGTAGTCATTACAGTTAATGGACAACCCATTAAGATGGAAGTCGATAGGGGAGCGTCGATGTCTGTCATTGGAGAGCATACGTTTAGATATGAGTAAAGGAACCCATCCTTCGAAGTTTCGGACACAAAGCTGAAGACATACACAAATGAAGGAATAAGATTGAAAGGATTATATCAAGTCTCAGTGACGTATAGCGATCAATCAGAAAGGTTGCCCTTTTTAGTCGTAGCTGGAGAGGGCCTCAGCTTAATAGGCCACAATTGGCTCGAAAAGATTAAATTGAAATGGGCCAAAATTTTTCAAAATACAACAAAAGGTTTACAGGAGTTGTTGCAAAAGTATACTTCCATTTGCACCGATAAGTTAGGAAGGATACGAGGGCTACAAGCCAAGATCCATGTAGACCCGAATGCAACGCCCAGACTTATAAGAGCCAGATCAGTCGCTTATGCTCTGTGGGACAAAGCTGAATCCGAACTGGACAGACTGGAAAAATCGGACATCCTACAACAAGTGCAATTTTCTGAGTGGGCAGCACCCTTCGCACCTGTACTGAAGCCGGATCAAGGCATATGTTTACGTGATGACTATAAGCTAACTGTCAATAAGGTGGCCAAACTTGACAGACACCCGATACCCAAGATTGAGGAATTGTATTTGAAGCTGGCAAGGGGCACCACATATTCGAAATTAGACATGAGCCATGCCTGCCAGCAGGTGGAGTTGGAAAAGGACTCCCGGGAATTAATCACCATTAATATGCACTGAGGATTGTATCAATAGACACGCCTAACCTTTGGGGTCTCCTCGGCGTGTGCTATTTTCCAAAGAATGATTGAAAACTTGCTCCTTGGATTGCCCCACGTTATCATTAAACTGGATGATGTATTGGTTATCGGACTGACCGATGATGAACACTTAGCAAATTTAGAAGAGGTGCTCAAATGCTTTGCACAAGTGGGGGTACATTTAAAATGAGGGAAGTATCTGTTCCAAGCTAAGGAGGTAGTTTACTTGGGCCACAAAGTTGATGCTCAGGGCCTGCATCCTGTGGAAGAAAAAGTCCAGGCCATTCGCGAGGCGTGTGCCTCAAGGAATACCATAGAAATTAAAGCCTTCTTAGGCATGGTAAACTACTACGGCCAATTCCTCCCAAACCTATCTACTGTGCTGGCCCCATTGTATGGCCTGCTTAAGAAGAACCAGAAATGGAGTTGGCAAGCACCGCACCAGGATGCCTTCCTGAAAGTGAAACGATTGTTAAGATCGTCAGCCTTCTTGATCCACTTTGACCCCAAGAAGAAATTAATTTTAACATGTCATCCATCCCCTTATGGAATAGGGGCTGTCCTTTCACATTGGATGGCAGATGGCTCCGAACAACCCATTGGTTATACATCTCACACACTCAGTGTTGCAGTGACGGTATTCTCAGATTGAAAAGGAGGACTTATCTATTGTGTTCGGCACCCGGAATTTTAATCAATATCTCCACAGTTGCCATTTCCATATTATGACCAGCCACAAGCCCCTACTGGGATTATTTGGCGAACACAAAGTGATAACCCCTATTGCATTGGCTCGCATCCAGAGATGGGCACTAATATTAGCCACCTATGGATACACTTTTGTTCACTGTTCGGGAACTCAAATTGTACATGCCGATGCACTAAGCTGCCTTTCCCTGCCAGCTAATAACGGAGAGGGTCCAATTCCCCAGGAAATGGTCTTAGTGCTAAATTTTCTGGATTCATTCCCTGTTTAAACCAGACAAATTCATGAGTGAACAAGCCGGGATCCACTATTATCTAATGTCTGCAAGCAGGCCTTGAATGGTTGGTCAGATGGATCTAAATCCAAGGAGATGAAGCCCTATTCTGATCGCAAATATGAACCTCCCTGCCAGGATGGCATATCACTCTGGGGAACAAGGGTTATCATGCCCCCGAGAGGGCAAAGGCCGTTATTAGCTGAGCTATATAGCGCTCACCGGGCATTAACAGATTGAAGATGCTCACATGCAGCTATTTCTGGTGGCCAGGATATAGAAACCCGGGTCAAAAACTGTCCTCAATGCCAGCAGGTGCATTGCACCCATGGGAATGGCCAGGGCGGCCATGGGTGCATCAATTACGTGGGACCCTTCTTGGGCACAATGTTCCTTTTACTGACAGATGCCCTTCCATATGGAGTGGGAGTCAATGAAGTCCGGTCGCCCACGCCGGCTGCCACCATAGACTGTTTACGCTAGAGTTTTGCGGTGCATGGGTTGCCGGAGGTCCTCGTGTCTGACAACGGGACCGCTTTTACCAGCAGGGTGTTCCACAGGTTCGTGACCCTTAACGGCATTACCCATATCAAAACCTCACCCTACCACCCAGCAGGAAACGGCATGACTGAACGGGCAGTCCAAACCTTTAATTCCGGGATGAAAAAGATGGAAGGGGATTCCTCGGCACGAGATTATCCCGGTTCTTTATCGCATACTGGAGCACGCCACACACAACAATTGGCATTGCCCTTGCAGAACTACTAATGAAGAGCCGTCTCCGCACCTGCCTGACGCTTATCCAGCTGAATTTAGAGAGGAGTGTTGAGAAAAGCCAAGAGGCACAGAAGACCAGGCATGATGGTCATGGTCGCGAAAGAATTTTCACGGTGGGAGATGTGATCTTTGCGAAGAACTTGTAGATGGGCCAAACTGGCTGTTAGGTGAGGTGAGTGCAATAACTGGACCCCTCTCCTATGATTTATCAGTAAATAGCCAAATAATTAGAAGACACACGGATCACCTCTGCAAAAGAACACCAGTCCCACAAGAAGAAATGCAGTCTTCATTTGAGTCTGTGCCACATGTGGAGGACAGATCACATGATTTTGAAGCACCGGTGGGGACTGTGGGATCCAAGGGGGTCAGGAGACAAACCTGCCAATTTCCACAGAGGAACCTAGTGGACAACTGTCCTCTGAGAAGGAGGTCTCAGAAACACCAGTTGAGGTTGTTGGGCTATGACGCTCAATCTGTCAAAGAAGGCCTTTGGAGAGACTTGACCTGTAAATAGTTATTGTGTAAATAGTTAATGAGTTTTAAATTTGTTAGCTGTACTTTTAAGTAAAGGGGGTGAGATGTGGTAAAGTGAGGTAATCTACCCCTTTAAGAGAATGCAAGTGCACTGATCATGTGACAGCACTGATAAATCACTGTACAGCATGGGCAACTGGGAACTGTAAGTCTAATTCTGGAGGTTTCTGAGTGAGCACATATGATCTGGTGCTCTGCCCTCTGACTCAATAAATCATTACTGTTTATTCTTACATCAGTCTCTCCTCATTATTGATTGCAAGCAGCAATTGATGAGAACATAGGAAGGCATGCAGTTAGAGTTAGGTTAGCCAACGAACTAATTTACCCAAGACGTAAAACATAGATATTCAGTCAAATATATGAACAACACATATGTATTCATAAAATTTATTTTATGTATGTATATTTTTATATGTACACAAACACAAAGTGAATGTAAATTTTATACAAGTACTGCAGATAAATACTCAAATGCTATAAATATATAAAATGATCAGTCAGGCTCAGTCGACATGTACAAATGTGTACATACTTTATGTACAGAGTTTAATTTTACTAACATTATCCAAATCCATGTCCCTTTATACCAAAAGGCTGTTATGTCATCAGCAGCATCGTGCATAAAATATTTTCAGAAGCGAGACTGACCAACAAATCTATACATAGTTAATTTATTAATGGTTGATGGCAAGCCTCATAAGGGGGGGGGTGGGTCTTAATTCCTTGGTTATGGCACCTGTAGTACTATTAAAGGGAAAAAGATATTTTGAAATGAATACTTTTGTAACTCAAGCAAAGCAGGTGAAGTTGCTTTATGATATGAATTTCTCACTGCAATGCTATGGCAATTACATTTTGAATGAATGACAGCTATCCTAATATTAATTGGGATAGAATCAATGTAAAAGGCATTGAGGGCACAAAATTTGGATTTTTGTTAGAAGTATTTTTGATAAAAGGGATAATTGTTTAAAACACACACAGCTTTGAAATGTTGCAATCTTATTTGAAAATCAAAAATGTTCTTTATTTTAATTTCAGGTTTTGAACTTTAAATTCTGGACTACATGACCTTGCACAGCCAGTTTTGTACACGTCAAATCCACCAAAACAGTATTACTTCCTACATTTCCTATCTCAGAGAGCTCAGCTGCAGTGTTTGAGAGGAAGCTTTGCAAGATTACGTGACCTCCCCACCAACTCTCTCAGAAATGATTCTCCTGTTCCCATGTTAGTTCCCTTTTATCTAGTATTCCCAAGGTTAGTGTCAACTTTCCTCTAAAACGATGTTGTTCCATATCTGGTTACTTCTGTAGTCAGATAGTGAGTAATGCTGCATCATCTTTAACAGCAGACCTTCCCTTTTTTGCTGTAGCAATGAGCTTTCAATGAGTATGCTCCTTTGAAATAGAACTACATAAGAATCTGAATCCATAATTTATCCTCTAGAAGATTATCAAGTTTAAATAGAGAAAATTATATATTCATCTAGTGATTTTCATGATCTCAGGACATTCCAAAGCACACCATAACCAATGAAGTATATTTTGAAGTGTAAGCACTGTTGTAATGTTTGGAAACATAGCAGCAAATTTGCACACAGCGTTGTCCCACAAGCAGGTATGGCCAAATAATTTGCTTTGATGGTGTTGAGTGAGTTGGCCAGGATGCCAGGTCAACTCCCTGATTTTTCTTCAAATAATGCCAGGGTGTCTTTTGCATACACAAGACCAGTATCTAAACATCTTATTTGATTCCTTCAGTGTTGGCCTAGACTATTGTGCTCATCTCTCTTGAGTGGACATTGACCTCACAGTTTATATGTCAATGGGAAGGATTGCTTGCTGTTTATAGTTCTTCAACGGTTCTCACCAGAATATCAAAAGAATGTTCAAGTTTACAACAAAACAACTAAAACAACTTGTATTTGCACAGCATCTTTTAAGTAATAAGATTGAAAAACGAATATTGAAGTCTCTTCACAGAACCATTATAAAGCAAGATTCGGCACTGGACCACATAAGGCATTAGGGCAGATGGCCAAAAGGTCGGTCAAGTTTTAAGAGGCATCTTAAAGAAGGAAAGAGTGTTGAAGTGGGTGAGAGGTTTAGAGAAGGACTTCCAGACTTTAGGGCCCAGAGCTGAAGGCACAGCCACCAATGGGGAAAACAATTAAAATCAGATTTGTTCAAGAGGCTAGAATTAGATGAGTGCAGAAATCATAGGAGGTTGTAGGGCTGGAGGTAATGACAGTGATAGGGAGGGATGAGAAAAAAAATAATGTGATAGAGTTAGATGAAAGGGGTGGGAGGAGGCTCATGTGGAGGATAAACATAAGCATAGATCAATTGGCCTAAATGGTGAAGCTGGAAATGGAAGTCAGAAAATTAGTAACATGAGTGTGGAAGGCAGAGGAAACAATGGCTAAAAAACAGACAACAATGGAGTTTGGAAGTGCTTTATAGTATATGCTTTGATGCAAGGGGTCTGATGAATAAGGCGGAAAAACCTAAAGCACAGATAAACACATGTATGATCTTATAGCTTTTGTTAAATTATACTTTAAAAAAAGGGCAGGGATATAGTTCAACATTTTTGGTTACAGGGTTTACAGATGAGATAGAGTGGGTAATAAAAATGGTGGGGGTGCAATTTTGGTTGAAGAAGCGATTAGAGGTGTGAGGAAGGATGGTATGCTAAAAGGATCACCAAGTGAGGCCATAGGAGTTTAACTGAAGACAACTTATATTAATTGGGATAGAATCAGTGTAAAAGGCATAGTGGGCACAAAATTCTTAAAATGCATTTAAGAGAATCTTTTTAACCAGTACAAAGCAAGCCCAACAAGAAAACGGTCAGTTCTGGACTTAGTTGTAGAGAGTGAAGCTGGGCAGGTGGAAGGGGTATTATTGGAAGAGCATGTTGATATCAGTCATCAGAATTCAGTTAGATTAGTGCTGTTATGGAAAAAGGCACTGTAAAGGAATAGAGGGAACTTGCAGTTCATGTCCACAGATCCATGGGTGTAGCAGCACAAATAGGTAAGGTGGTTAAGAAGATATATGGGGTACTTTCCTTTATTAGCTGAGGCATGGAATATAAGAGCAGAGAGGTTAAGCTGGAATTATAAAACACTAATTAGGTCACAGCTAGAGTATTGTGTAGAGTTCTGGTCACTGCATTACAGGGAGGATGTGATCTCACAAGAGAGAGAATACAAAGGAGATTTACACATATGTTGCCAAGACTGGAGAGCTTTAGCTCTAAGGAAGGATTGGACAGGCTGGAGTTGTTTTCTTTGGAACATAGGAAGCCAAGGGAAGTTTTAATTGAGATCTACAAAATTATGAGGAACCTAAAAAGATTGAACAGTAGGACCTATTTCCCTTAGCAGAGAGCTCAAAAATCAGGGGACATTGATTTAAAGTAATTACTAAGGGGATGAGACGAGAGTTGAAGAGAAAAGTTTTCACCCAGAGAATGGTGCCTAGAAATCACTGCTTGAAAGGGTGTAGATGCAGAAACCCTCATTCCATTTAAAGAGTACTTGGATATACATTTGAAGTGCTGTAACTAATAGGTTCACAGATCCAGAGCTGCAATGTGGCATTAGGCTGGGTAGCTCTTTTTTGGACAGCACAGTCAAGATAGGCCTAAAGGCCTTCTCTTGTGCTGTAAATTTCTGTGTTTCTATATTTTTTTTTGACACCTGACAATTGCAGTTGGAGAAATGAATCTATAATAAGCAACATAGAGTATATGGATCACAACCCATTGACAGGAGTAGAAGGGTACTGTTCAGCCTTGTATCAAAGCTAGGTAACCACAAAGTCAATTAGTGAATTAATGGAGCATTGGGCACCAGTGAATTAATTATATAATAGAAAAGTGGGTACGGGTGAATCAATGGAGTAGTGGGCACCAGATAATTATTGGAGCATCAGGGATGAGTGATTGGAGAATTCATAGAGCCACAGACACAACAAATTGACCAGAGTCAAGAATGCTACCACCGAGCCAAAACATCTTAAAGTATGACTTAGCCTATCTATATATAGTACGTACATATTAAAATTACGATCCATATTGAATTATTAATTTTCTTCAAGAGGGAAACAGATACCAGCTGATATTGGAGAATCAGATCAACCATAATATAGGACAAATATCTGCACAAGTGTAGTAATCTTGACATGTACAACAAAGTTAGGAATGAGTTTCACTTATTCATGTAGGGAAATATTTATATTGCAGGACTACATGTTAAATATTTTATTTATAACAGCACACTTTTGTAGTTTATGAAGCCCAAGAAAATCAGCTGAAGTTGCTTTGTGTTATTGCACTTCTGGAAATGATTTCTGCATCTGTAGTAGTTCCCCAATGTCATAATAACTCTAAGTCACCAATGACTATCACAGGCTGAATGCTGAGACCTTTGCTATTTATATATTTTCAATGACGTTCAGAAGAATATAAGAATAATATTCAAATTTAGTAACGGTAGCAAACTAATGCAAGAGTGGCCCGTGAAGTTTGGGCTAGGTTTTGAAATTTCTCAGAGGAGAAGCAGATATGAACATTTTTTATAACGATTAATTGATCACCGTGGCCTCAAAAGTGGCCAGTCAATATCTGCACATCTTGATATTTCTAAATAATGTGAGAGCAAAAAGCATGATGACAGAATTGCTACTAAAGTAGTGCATAGAACTTTTTAAAAATAAAATAAACCGAAAACTTAAATTAGACTAAAGATATATTTTTGACATTAATCACAAGAAGAAAACTAAACCACAGAAACAAACACAAAGCATGTTCATCACAACTTATTGACAATGATGAAAAGGTACTGCTGAACATTGCAGCACAACTAAGTAAATACCAATGAATTAATGAATTAATGGTGCAGCAGGAATGAATGATTAATAAAATCATGGAGAAGTGAGCAAAACAACACATCAAAAAAATGGAACAGCAGGAATTGGGGTGGTGTGGATGGGGGTGCAGAGTCCATATGGGGTTAAGGGTTATGGGTCACAGTGAGTGTACAGACCCTACAGACCACTGCAGAAGACAAACAGGACCAATATATCACTAGAAAAGCCAAAGATTTGTCACTCTCTAGTCATAAAATGCAGGCTGATTACCAGACTAAAAGCTGGTAACAGAAAGCATTGAAAATTTTGGTATAAGCACCATTAGTAGGTTTTTTAAAATTTGTTTAGGGGATGTGGACATCGTTGGCTGGGCCAGCATTTATGGCCCAACCCGAACAGCCCTTGAGAAGGTGGTGGTGAGCTGCCTTCTTGAACCACTGCATTCCATGTGGTGTTCAACATGGAGGAGTACTGATTCATCAGCTGAAGGAGAGTGGTACGTGGTAATCAGCAGGAGGTCAGGAGGTTTCCTTGCCCATGTTTGACTTGATGCCATGAGATTTGATGGGGTCTGCAGTCAAAGTTGAGGACTCCCAGGGCAACTCTCTCCCAACTGTATACCACTGTACCGCCATCTCTACCTGGTCTGTCTGTTGGTGGGACAGGACATACCCAGGGATGGTGATTGTGGTGTCTGGGACATGATCTCTAAGGTTGGATCAGGTTAGCAGCCATTTAATGGCTTGATTAGTCAGAGAACAGAAACAAAAAGCTGGCACAAAGGTTTATTCCAGTTAGGAATTCAGCAGCCTTTCAAGCGTTGACTCATGTGTCAAAGATGATGTTTTACATTTGAAGAGCAACCTTGCAAGTTCAAGCTGCAGATTAAGTGGACACAGTAAAATATTTGAATTCCTAATACAAAACTCACCACTTAGGTTAGAAAACGTGGATGGGCCATAGTTTCTTCCAGTTAAATGCTGACAGACTGAAATCACCATCTTCAACCACAGCAACATCACCATTGACTCTATCCTCCTCCCCAGTCAATGTCTCATGCTGAACTGTACTGTTTGAAACATTGGCATTCTATTGAGTACTGAGCTGAGCCTTTAGACTTATAATTTTGATCATAAAGTTGGCCAATTACCGACATTACTCACATCTGCCTCTACCTAACCCATGCCTTTGTCACCTCCAAGCTAGACTATTTTAGTGTTGTCCTGGTCAACCTCCAACACTCCACTCTCAATAAACTTCAATTTATCCACAACAGTGCTGCCAATAGCCTATCCCACATCACAGGGCCAGAGTTAGACAGCATCTGGAATACTGTGTACAGATTTGATCTCCCAATTAAGAAAGGATATAATTGCATTTGAAGCAGTTCAGAGAACATTCACTCAACCGATCCCTGGGATGAAGGAGTTATCTTATGAGAAAAGGTTGAGAAGGTTGGGCCTTATCTATTGGAATTTGGAAGAATGAGATGTGATCTTATATAAGATCCTGAGGGGACTTGACAGGGTGGATGCTGAAAGGATATTTCTGCTTGTGACGGAGTCTAGAACTAGGGGACACAGTTTAAAAATTAGCAGTCTCCCATTTAAGCCTGAAATAAGGATAATTTTTTTTTTCTCAGAGAGCCGTTAGTCTGTGGAATTCTCTTCCTCAGAGAGGAGTGGAGACTGGGCCATCGAACATATTCAAGACTGAGTTAGATGGAATCTTGATCAACAAGGGAATCAAGGGTTATGGGTGGTTGTGGGGGGACGTTGGGGGATGGTGTCCGACAGGAAAGTCGAGTTGAGGCCACAAGGTTGAGGCCACAATCAGATCAGCCATGATCTTGTTGAATGGTGAGCAGGCTTCAGGGGCCAAATGGCCTACTCCTGCTCTTCATTCTTGTGTTCTTGTAAGGTTGACTTTTCCATCAGCACTGACATACATTCGCTTTTCAATATCTCAAGTTTTAAATTCTCACCCTATTTAAACCCCTTCATGATCTCACTTCTTGTTATTTCAGTAATTTTCTCCAGTGCTACAACGTTCCCCTATCTTCCGTATTTAACTTATTCTTTAACTTATTCCATGTATCTTTTCCCTCTGTTACCGGCAGCCACTGAGACTCTGCAATGGAATTCTCTCCCTTAAACCCTCTGCCTCTTCACTTTTCTGTCCTCATTTAAGAAAATACTTCTTTGACTGAGCTTTTTGTCACTCCTCATATTATCTCTTTCTTTGACCTAGTCCCCACTTATTTTCTTTATTCCTCTGAACCATTGCAAGATAACTTGATGCATTCCAGGAGTGGAGTGGGAAAAAATGATACAGTCTTTGCAAAATCTCTTGATATTTTGAATTGATTTTTTTTAGCACTTGCAAAGATCGTATGAGGCAAAACACAGGGCCTAAGAAAAACCAGGAGTAGCCAAAATAAGTATGAAGTGAGAAGCCTGTAGTTTAGTGTTTAGTTTAGCTGTACCTGGAGTGGTACAGCTCGTGAATTCTCTGTTTGTTGGATGGTAAAGTGGAGCTGCTGCTTCATGTTGTGGGAGTGAGACAGGTTATCCTGTTTGGCACTTCAGTACACCTCTCCAGTGATACAAAGGTGCAGTCCCTGGCAGAAGGTGCTGACTGAAGTCAACACAGTCCACTATGAACATGGTCTGGGAATAGATGGTAAAGAAGGTGATGTACCTTGTAGAATCTGGCAAGGTCAGGGAACCCAGCAGTACCATTTATCAGGAAGGTGTCTTCACAATTCATAGAAAGGAAAGAAAGAATTGCATTTATACAGCATCCTTCATGGCCACCGGACGTCCTAATGTACTTTATAGCCAATTACATACTTTTCAAGTGCTGTAAAGCAGGAAATGCAGCAACCAATTTGAACTCAGCAATATCTCACAAAGAGCAATGTGATAATGACTGTTTTTGTGATATTGATTGAGGGATAAATATTGGCCAGGGCACCAGCGATAATTCCCCTGTGCTTGTTCAAAATAGTGTCATAGGATTTTTTGCGTCCTCCTGAAAAAGCAGACAAGGCCTCGGTTTAACATCTCATCTGAGAGATGTTACCTCTCAGTGCAGCACACCCTCAGTGGTGCACTGAAGTGTCAGCCTGGATTGTTGTGCTCATGGGACAAATGTTGCTTGTCAACCTGCTCCATGTATACTTTTCACATATACCAACCTCTCATGTAACCTTCATGTTTCATTCATGCCTTCATTAACTCTAGACTTGCCTATTTCAACATACTGCTGCCTGATCTCCTATATTCTGTTCTCCATAAACTTGAGGTCATCCAAAACTCTGCTGCCTTTGTCTTAATTTGCAGCAGGTCCTGTTCCCCTATCACCCCTGTGCTCATTGACCTTCATTGGCTCCCAGTCAAGCAAGATCTTGATTTTAAAATTCTCATCCTTGCTTTCAAATTCCTCCATGGTCTCGCCCCTCCCTATCCCTGAAATCTCCTCCAGCCCCACACCCACTGAGATATCTGCATGCCTCTAATTCTGGCCTGTTGTGCATCCCCAATTTTAATTGTTCCACCAGTGGTGGCCTCGCCTTCAGTTGCCTAGGCCCCAGGCTCTGGAATACTCTCCTTACACCTCACCATCTCTCTACCTCATTTTCCTCTTTTAAGACACTCCTTAAAATCTACCTCTTTGACTGACCTTTTAGACATGTGATCTATTGACCCAGATCTTCCAATCCCAATAGTGGAGGATCACATTGGCATTTGAAGTTCTGGGGAGCCGATTTACACCAGAGCCAGGAACTTTGATACCTCAGAAATGGCTCAGCGGGAGCCCTCACTGATGGTCCCCCTGGGACCTGTAAACATATAATCTTGGGCAGTTTGCCCTACACTTCCCCTGGTTTTCATTCTTATTTGCTTAGAGCTGTTCCTAGTAGGTATAAAGCTTGCTCAGGAGCAAGGCTTTAAATAAATCAAGTGGAGTGTCAAAGTACCCCAGCACAATGGCAACCCGACACCACTCAACCCCCTCTCCTGATACAGCTCATCCCATCCCTACGTTGCTCACCCACTCCTGAAAGAACTCACCCCACCTGATACAGCATACTCACCTCCTGATCCAGCTCACCCGTCCTCCTGACACAGAGTTGTACCGAACACTGTGCAATCATCTGTGAACATCCTACTTCCCATGCATATCCATATTCTGGTAGTGTACACATTCAGGCTTCAACTTACAAATGAAAGCTGTGGCACATTGACATGTTCGAAGGGTTGTAAAATAAATGTAACATAACTGTGCTGCATGTTTGCTATAGGCAGAGCTGCAGTTTAGGTCACATACCCATCACTATGTAGATACTCAGTACATAATTTGAAGATTATCTCTATGCTTGCAAGACAAGATGGCACAGAACACAAAGGAACAGACCTGAACTGGAAGAGGAACTTAAAGTACAAGCTTTATGTTCTTTTGTAGGCGATCACCTGGAATATTGTTGTATTTATGAGCAAGGAGGAAGCAGAAGCCACAAATCCTCTCTCAAGCTTCGGGCTAGTACAATCTAACTCTTATATCTGATTTCTATTCACTGCTATGCAAGCATGTCTACAACTACAGGCACATCAATACAGTAAGTACCTTATAATGGGATCTTTGTTTTGGAGGCAACATTCCAACATTCTGACCCTTTCCTGTCACTGTAGGTCTGGAAGCGCAGTTTGATAGTACCATCAGTAACCCAGAACAATGCAGCACTTCGCAGTGCTCTGTATCGTTCTCATCATCATTTACAACACAAGAACTGTACATCCCCGAGGATGCAGTTTATAAACTCGAGGTAGCACCCAATGTTCTAATTAATTATCTAGTTGTTTTTAAAGCAGCCTAACTGCCTTATTTCATGTTTGAAGTGATGCAGGATTTGACCCTAACAAGGGCTTTTAACCCCATATCCATGTTGTCACTAAGACTGCCCAAATCCACCCCTGCCTCAGTTCTTCTGCTGTTGTTTTTATTCATCCACGGGATGTGGGCTTCGCTGGCTGGGCCAGCCTTTATTGCCCATCCCCAGTTGCCCTTGAGAAGGTTGTGGTGAGCTGCCTTCTTGAACCGCTGGAGTCCATGTGGTGTAGCTACACCCACAGTGCTGTTAGAAAGGGAGCTCCAGGATTTTGACCCAGTGACAATGAAGGAACGGCAATATATTTCCAAGCTGCTGAAGCCATCATCCAGGTTTTGTTACCTCCAGGCTTGACAACTCTTAATGCGCTCCTGGACAGTCTCCCACATTCTACACTCATAAATTGAAGGTCATCCAAAATTCTGCTCCCCATGTCCTAACTCACCAAATCCCCTCATCCATCACCCCTGCGCTCACTGACTTACACTGGCTCCCCGAATTAAAATTGATTTTAAAATTCTCATCGTCATTTTCAAATCCCTCCATGGCCTGGCCTCTCCTCCAGCCCTACAGCCCTCCAAAATATCAAATTTTGGCCCCTTGAACATCTTCGAGTTTAATCACCCTACAAGGCCATGCCTTCAGTTGCCCAGGCCCTAAGCTCTGGAATTCACTCCCTAATCCTTTCTGTCTCTCTTTCCACCATTAAGACACTTCTTATAGCCTACCTCTTTGACCAAGATTTTTGTCATCTGCCCTAATGCCATTTATTTTGTGGCTCAGTGTGATATTTCATTTAATAATGTCTCCATGAACTGTCTTGGGATGTTTTAATTACATTAAAGGAACGATATAAATACAATTTGTTTTTGTTGTATGACCAAGAAACTTTATCTTGCCCTTTAACAGTAGAATACAGAATTCTATTTACCTGCTTGCTTACTGCTTCACAGTAACTGGCTATGTAAAATGTTGAATCTACAAACACCAAATTCCAGAAAGCTTAAATATTTTTCTTACAATACACACGTGGATTGAATTTCATCTGCTGCTGTTGCTCCTCCATCCAGCTATTTCAGGAGTTCAGTTGCCTCATCAGACATAAATTTTGCCCCTTGTTATGAAAGTATAATAATTTTCATAATATTTTTCGTGAAGTCACTGTCAGGGACTGAGTGCTGGTGGTGGGCCATTTCCCAGCCGCTCCCGGGCCCGCCTTACGAATGGAGAATCCTGGCCTTGGAGTCAGGTAGACTGCAAGTTTGAAAGTATCAAAAGAAGCTGGTGTAGAAATGTGCTTGAAATGCTAATGAGTAAACCTAGATGCTGTCTCAGCATAAAAACAAAAAACTGCAGATGCTGGAAATCCAAAACAAAAACAGAATTACCTGGAAAAACTCAGCAGGTCTGGCAGCATCGGCGGAGAAGAAAAGAGTTGACGTTTCGAGTCCTCATGACCCTTCGACAGAAGTAGGTGAATTCAAGGAAGGGGTGAAATATAAGCTGGTTTAAGGTTGGGGGGAGGGGGTTGAGTGGGGGGAGAGAAGTGGAGGGGTTTGGTGTGGTTGTAGGGACAAACAAGCAGTGATAGAAGCAGATCATCAAAAGATGTCACAGACAACAGAACAAAAGAACACATAAGTGTCGAAGTTGGTGATATTATCTAAACGAATGTGCTAATTAAGAATGGATGGTAGGGCACTAAAGGTATAGCTCTAGTGGGGGTGGGGGGAGCATAAAAGATTTAAAAATATTTTAAAATAATGGAAATAGGTGGGAAAAAGAAAAATTTATATAATTCATTGGAAAAAAAACAAAAGGAAGGGGGAAGAAACAGAAAGGGGGTGGGGATGGAGGAGGGAGCTCATGACCTAAAGTTGTTGAATTCAATATTCAGTCCGGAAGGCTGTAAAGTGCCTAGTCGGAAGATGAGGTGTTGTTCCTCCAGTTTGCGTTGGGCTTCACTGGAACAATGCAGCAAGCCAAGGACAGACATGTGGGCAAGAGAGCAGGGTGGAGTGTTAAAATGGCAAGCGACAGGGAGGTTTGGGTCATTCTTGCGGACAGACCGCAGGTGTTCTGCAAAGCGGTCGCCCAGTTTACGTTTGGTCTCTCCAATGCAGAGGAGACCACATTGGGAGCAACGAATGCAGTAGACTAAGTTGGGGGAAATGCAAGTGAAATGTTGCTTCACTTGAAAGGAGTGTTTGGGCCCTTGGATGGTGAGGAGAGAGGAAGTGAAGGGGCAGGTGTTACATCTTTTGCGTGGGCATGGGGTGGTGCCATAGGTGGGTTGAGGAGTAGGGGGTGATGGAGGAGTGGACCAGGGTGTCCCGGAGGGAACGATCCCTACGGAATGCCGACAGTGGGGGTGAAGGGAAGATGTGTTTGGTGGTGGCATCATGCTGGAGTTGGCGGAAATGGCGGAGGATGATCCTTTGAATGCGGGGGCTGGTGGGGTGATAAGTGAGGACAAGGGGGACCCTATCATGTTTCTGGGAGGGAGGAGAAGGCGTGAGGGCGGATGCGCGGGAGATGGGCCAGACACGGTTGAGGGCCCTGTGGTCGTTGACCCTGCTCTCTTGCCCACATGTCTGTCCTTGGCTTGCTGCATTGTTCCAGTGAAGCCCAACGCAAACTACAGGAACAACACCTCATCTTCCGACTAGGCAATTTACAGCCTTCCGGACTGAATATTGAATTCAACAATTTTAGGTCTTGAGCACCCTCCTCCATCCCCACCCCCTTTCTGTTTCTTCCCCCTTCTTTTTGTTTTTTTTCCAATAAATTATATAAATTTTTCTTTTTCCCACCTATTTCCATTATTTTTAAATATTTTAAATCTCTTATGTTCCCCGCACCCCCACTAGAGCTATACCTTGAGTGCCCAACCATCCATTCTTAATTAGCACATTCGTTTAGATAATATCACCAACTTTGACACCTATGTGTTCTTTTGTTCTGTTGTCTGTGACATCTTTTGATGATCTGCTTCTATCACTGCTTGTTTGTCCCTACAACCACACCACGCCCCTCCACTTCTCTCCCCCCACCCAACACACGCCCCCCCCCCCCACCCCCCCCACCTTAAATCAGCTTATATTTCACCCCTTCCTTGGATTCACCTAGTTCTTTCGAAGGGTCATGAGGACTTGAAACGTCAACTCTTTTCTTCTCCGCCGATGCTGCCAGACCGGCTGAGTTTTTCCAGGTAATTCTGTTTTTGTGCTGTCTCAGCATGTAAGATGTGAAGGGAATCTGCATTTTTAAATAAGTGAAGGGATTGTTTAGATTTCAAAGGGATGTTAGTCTATTTACAACTAGCCAGGTAAGCAAGACTCAGGAGTGTGTTTATTTTTCACAGAAGTTACTGACAATATTGGCAGCATGAAAGTTTTTGTTATTACAAGAAAGATACAGTTTCGAAGACACATAGAACAATACAATTTACATATTAAATAGAAAGAAACATATACAAAAGGAGAATGAAAGGCTGTGAGGAGCGGGCCCTGTAAGATCTAACAGGAGTGTATGAAACAGCCTTTAAGAAACCTCCAGCAATTTGTGCTGAAGTCTGCTATATAAAGTTGGGAAAGCCATTTGGAATTCCACTGTCAAGAGAGTACTGTGTTAACTTGATGGTTTTGTTTTCATATCTAAAATCTATTTTGGACTGTTGCCTTAAAGGGGTGTGTTATAGTATTAAGTAATTGTAGTCTCATGTATGTGCTTGAAATCTTTTATTTTGTTAATAAATATTTTCATTTAATTTTTAAAATCTCTAAAGGTCTTGGTGGACTCATTACTTCTGAACTCAGTGCATGCATCTTGTAATAAATACAAATTGCAAAGCTGTTGTGATAGCACAACCAAGTTTCCCCTTTGGATACAGTCCAACTGGTACACATCATCTGCCACTTCATAGTACTGTGGTGTAGGAATGTTATGAGCATAAGCCAAAGGATGCCAAGCTGAAATTTCAGAACACCCGGACTATACTGCACCTTGGGTACTGTTTCCAGTTATGTTCAAAGAAGATTCACCAAAAATGATTCAAGAGAAATGGATCAAAATTAGAACATTTCCCCACTTTGCCCAGTATCAGCATCAAGCACTGGTGGGCCAAGTGTGGATAAAGAGGCACTTATTTTGCTCCAACATATTGCCTTAACACCATACCTACAGAAGTACTCTATATTGCACTACTGCTTTTTTTCTACATCTTGCCTGATCTATCCTCATGGCCTCTCTGAGTGAGATTGTCAATTACTGCTGATTATGGGCAGCTCTGCAGTTTTCTACAGCTTCTCAGGGAATCTAGGAATATGCGAAGTAGGCGGGAAGTAGGAGTTGAGGCATAAGATCAGTCATGATCATTTTGAATGGCAGCACAGGCTCGAGCAGCCTTATGGTCTCCGCCTGCTTCAATTTCTTATGTTCTTATGATCATAATCAGCATAAACTAGAGTGCGAATTATCAGATCTATGTCAAAATAGCTGACAGATAGAGACCTTTGTCCCATTAGAATATCAGCACCAAGCCTAGGTCTGAAGTATGTAGGGCACTAATCCACAGCCCCAGGAAGTCCAAAATGTGTCTAACTGATGTAGTTAATCAGATTGCTGCACTTCAAAGGGAAATTTGATATTGAGGTTCTGGTTTAATTTTGGCATAAATAGCACTCCACATCTGGCCTTATCCACAGTGGAATGAATCCATTTTTAAGAGAAGGGTAATGAGATTACCTCTCTGAATGTCTTATAGTTTGGATAGATTTAAGAAATTTGTCCAACACCAGTAAACCAATTATAGGAAGCAATCATAATCCCAAGTGGGATCAGCTAGTTTGTCACAAATCAAAGATGAAAACCTGGAACCGTTCTGATCTGTGCGACTCAGCTCAACTTTCAACCAAATCAATTATCGATTTCTCAGTCAAAAAATGACTGTGATCCACAGAGATTGTTTTTTGCTATAATAGATTTCTGCACAAATTGATTAAAACATTCATTGGTTCCAATTTTAAATTGACTCTGTTAAAAATATATTTTGGATAAATTTGGAGATATGCCACATCCAATTATTTAAAAGGAAACTGCATTTCAATGATTATAGATGACTTACAAAATGTTTTAATAAGAAACTGCTGTATACTACCCAACATCTGTCATTCATTGTTCGAGTGCCAGAGCTTTGAAGTGATACATGATTGAGGGAACTTCATTTCATCCCTGCTGTGCCATCTCAAAGTGCTTGTCCAGGTAATTCCACTCATGAATAAGAATTACTGACAACAGATTTTACTCTGAATATCATGGATTAGAAATTCACAATATTTACCAGTTTCTCATTTGCTAATTATCTCCCAATTTCTTCATCATTTAATTTTATTTCCAATTGAGTATGCTTCCTTTTCTACCTCACAATGAACCAGAAACATACAAAATAGAAGCAGGAGTAGGTCATTTGGCTCTTCGAGCCTGCTCCACCATTCAATATGGTTATGGCTGATCCTCTAGCTCAATGCCGTATTCCTGTGCTCTCCCCATACCCCTTGATGCCTGTAAAGTCCAGAGATCTATTTCCTTCTTAAATATATTCAGTAAGGTTACTTCTAACCGACAGAGGAACAAGAGTAGATCTTTCAGCCCTGCAAGCTGGTTCTATCATTCAGTTGATGTTTGATCTGGTTGAATCATGGTTGATCTGTATCGTCACTCCATCCACCACCTTGGTTCCATATATCTTAATGCCTCTGCCCAACAAAATTCTATCAATCACAGTTTATAGATGTTCAATTGACTCAACAACTTTATGCGGGAAGAGATTCAGATATCCACTATATTTTATGTGAGGAAAGTGCTCTTCACAAAGTGACCCCCTCCCACAAGAGACCTGGCTTCACGTTTAAGGTGATGCCCTCTTGTTCTGCCTTCCCCCTTTAGGAAATTCCTACTGTCTACCCCACCTCATTCTTTAATCATTGTAAACACCTTAATGAAATCATCACTTAATCATCTATACCTGAGGAAAAGGTGGAGGACCTGAATAGGTACTTTGCGTCAGTCTTCATAGTGGAAGACACGAGTGACATCCCCAAAGTTCAAGAGAGTTGGGGGCAGAGGTGAATATGGTGGCCATTACCAAGGAGAAGGTGCTAGGAAAACTGAAAGGTCTGAAGGTGGATAGATCACCTGGACCAGATGGATTACACCCCAGAGTTCTGAAGGAGATAGCTGAAGAGATAGTGGAGGCATTAGTGGTGATCTTTCAGGAAGCACTGGAGTCAGGGAGGGTCCCAGAGGACTGGAAAATCACTAATGTAACCCCACTGTTTAAGAAGGTAGTGAGGCAAAAGACAGGAAATTACAGGCCGATTGGCCTGACCTCAGTCGTTGGTAAGATTTTAGAGTCCATTATTAAGGATGAGATTTCAGAATACTTGGAAGTGCATGGTAAAATAGAGCAAAGTCAGCATGGTTTCATCAAGGGAAGGTCATGCCTGACAAATCTGTTAGAATTCTTTGTGGAGGTAACGAGTAGGTTAGACAAAGGAGAGCCAATGGATGTTATCTACTTGGACTTCCAGAAGGCCTTTGACAAGGTGCTGCACAGGAGGCTGCTCAGTAAGATAAGAGCCCATGGTGTTAGAGGCAAGGTACTAGCATGGATAGAAGACTGGCTGTCTGGCAGGAGGCAGAGAGTGGGGATAAGGGGGTCCTTCTCAGGGTGGTGGCCGGTGACTAGTGGAGTTCCGCAGGGGTCAGTGTTGGGACCACAACTTTTCACTTTATACATTAATGATCTAGATGAAGGAACTGAGGGCATCCTGGCTAAGTTTGCAGATGATACAAAGATAGGTGGAGGTAGGGGAGGCTGAAGAAGGATTTGGACAGGTTAGGAGAATGGGCAAAGAAGTGACAGATGGAATACAATGTGGGGAAGTGTGAGGTCATGCACTTTGGTAGGAAGAATAGAGGCATAGACTATTTTCTAAATAGGGAGAGAATTCAGAAATCTGGAGTGCAAAGGGACTTGGGAGTCCTAGTCCAGGATTCTCTTAAGGTTAACTTGCAGGTTGACGCGGTAGTTAGGAAGGCAAATGCAATGTTGGCATTTATTTCAAGAGGACTAGAATATAAAAGCAGGGATCTACTGCTGAGGCTTTATAAGGCTCTGGTCAGACCACATTTAGAATATTGTGAACAATTTTGGGCCCCAGATCTCAGGAAGGATGTGCTGGCCCTGGAGAGGGTCCAGATGAGGTTCACAAGAATGATCCCAGGAATGAAAGGCTGAACATATGAGGAACATTTGAGGACTCTGGGTCAATGGAGTTTAGAAGGATGAGAGGGGATCTGATTGAAACTTACAGAATACTGAAAGGCCTGGATAGAGCGGACGTGGGGAAGATGTTTCCATTAGTAGGAGAGACTAGGACCCAAGGGCACAGCCTCAGAGTAAAGGGAAGACCTTTTAGAACAGAGATGAGGAGAAACTTCTTTAGCCAGAGAGTGGTGAATCGATGGAATTCATTGCCACAGAAAGCTGTGGAGGCCAGGTCATTGAGTGTATTTAAGACCGAGATAGGTAAATTCTTGGTTGGTAAGGGGATCAAAGGTTAAGGGGAGAAGGCGGGAGAATGGGGTTGAGAAACTTATCAGCCATGATTGAAGGAAGGGGCAGACTCGATGTGCCAATTGGCCTAATTTCTGCTCCAATGTCTTATGGTCTTATGGAAATACAAATCTAGTCAATGAACCTTGTACTGCCGATTCAAATTACATTTTTTTTGGAAGAGTGAGACAACATTTATAATCATGACATACATGTTAAAATAGCCTATCTGATCACATGTCCGGAATGTTTGAAATCGGGCGTTTTTTTTTCTGTTTTCTTCCTTGATAAATCTAATTAGATAGTGAATCATATTCTCAAGTTGTTTTTTTTTAAGAGTAATTTTCAATATATATTGAGGGAGAGGATTTAATGCCTCACAAGATTCTTTAGTTTCCCTACAGGCATGACATCTAGAAAAAATGACAGGTCTTCAGCTGAGCTCTTTATTATATATCTGCGCAATCTTGTGGGACAGAGAACAGAGCAAACTACCACATCAAGCTCTTCTGCTTTCACGCTTGTGCTCATTTTACTTCATCTTGCTGATAATATGTTAACATTTAACTTTTCCAGTAGAAATATTTACTAATTGTTTCAGGAAGTTAGAAACGTGGTAACTCTTTTGAGTACAAAGCTGTTTCCATTTGTTTCAAATAAAGTTACATAGTTTACCATTGTGAGATTTGAACTCTTGATACTCTTTTTTTGAGTAAACCTGTTTTCATCTGTTTCAGATGAAGTTACATTGTTTCATAGTTTGCCATTGTGAGATTTGAACTCTTGATCTTGGGGTTACAAACCCAGTACCATAACCACTTGGCTATTTAGGCCAAGCAGTCCTCATGACCCTTCGACAGAACTTGAGTTCAAGTCCAAGAAAGAGTTGAAATATAAGCTGGTTTAAGGTGTGTGTGTGTGGGGCATAGACCACTTGGCTATTTAAGACAAGCATCATCTCTTTCTTTTGTAACTCTTTCAAGTACAAACCCATTCCCATCTGTTTCAGATGAAGTTACATTGTTTCATAGTTTGCCATTGTGAGAGTTGAACTCTTGATCTTGGGGTTATAAGCCCAGTACCATAACCACTTGGCTATTTAGGCCAAGCCTAAAATGTCATGCATGAAGGACATGTAACTCTTTCGAGTACAAACCCGTTTCCATCTGTTTCAGATGAAGTTACATAGCTTGCCATTGTGAGATTTGAACTCTTGATACTCTTTTGAGTAAACCTGTTTCCATCTGTTTCAGGTGAAGTTACATTGTTTCACAGTTTGCCATTGTGAGATTTGAACTCTTGATCTTGGAATTACAAACCCAGTACCAAACCACTTGGCTATTTAGGTGGTAGCAATACTAGGGTCGCTCACCGACCTGTATATGATACAGAGAAAAAAAAACACACAAAAGATTATCTGTTAAGCAATAAAACGAGGTCGCTGCTGCAGAAAACTAGGGCAGCAGTTTTTAACCCTTTTCTTTTCCGTCGATGCTGCCAGACCTGCTGAGTTTTTCCAGGTAATTCTGTTTTTGTTTTGGATTTCCAGCATCCACAGTTTTTTTTTATCTGTAGTAGTTAATGTGACCGAGAGTTGAGCGGAGGGTCTGTGGACGAATCGGCTATTCCCTCGCAGATAGCTATTTGGGTGTTCAAATTTGGGATGTGCCGCGAGTTTGACTGGCAAAATTCTTTGATGCTGTAGAAATAGTAGATTGCGTCCAAGCAACAGTTCACATTGGCCAAGTACAGGCTCACATGCAGGGCGTTGCGCAGAGGTTCACAGTAACTTTCCGAGATAAAACCATTGGTCGTTAGGGAATACATCAGCAGCCCCGTGTGATAAGGCATGAAGCAGACCAGGAAGGTGAGCAAATTTGAAAGGATGATTTTAGCGGATTTGTCCGCCCACTTATCCCGGGTCTCGCTGGCTCGAACTCTCAGTCTGCGGATGATCTGCAACGAGCAGAACATCATGAAAAATGCGCATATCAAAAACAGTATTTCCAGAGGGGCAATGAAATTCATTCTCCAGACACCTGGCGAGAGGTGGTAAAAGCAGGAGCTGGACTTGCTGGAGAAATAGATGTAGATGCTTCCTGTGCACACGAAGATCCAGATGCCAGCGCAGATGACCGCGGTTTTCCGCGGGGAGGAGATGGCTCTGCTCAGGAAGGGATGCTTAGTGGCCACGTAGCGATCGGCACAGATCAGGGTTATCAGCAGGATGCTGGCGTATATGTTCACGAAGCACAAGGACTCGAGAAGCTGACAGAACCGCTTGTGCAGAGGCCACTGCGGGCCGACATAGTAAGCGTAGATTTTGAAAGGCAGTGAGAAGAGTAGGACGATATCTGAGATGATGAGGTTGGTCATGTAGATGGTAGGTTTTGTCCGCCCCTTTATTTTACACCAGATTATGCACAATGCCACTCCGTTCAATACGAACCCAATGCAAATCGTCGGCACAGTAAACACAAGCAGCACCACCTGATGTGACTCACTCCATGAGCTGTTGATTGTACAATTCATCCCAGCAAGAAGCCGAGGACAAGTTTTCAAATTATTGAATAATATCACACCGCCCCCTCCCCAACACACACACTATGATTTCCGCCACTTTGGAAGAGTGACTAGACTTTAGAAACCCTTCACTCGTCCATATAGTCTGTAAACGCCCAGGAGAGTCCCAAAAAGCGCTATACAAATGCAAAGTTCCTGCTTCTTCCCCATTCCATATTATTACCAATGAAGAACTGCTGCTGAACCACTCACCACCAAGCCGAACCTTTCTGCCGAGTGTTTCCCAAAGTGTCCCAGTAAATGCACCCTGTCCTCTGAGACAAGGCGAACACCTGTGGCAGATGAGCTCAATGGTGCTGCTCTTACGACCTCCGGATTTACCACGTTTTTTTTAACGGGCGGACAGAGAGGCTGATTTTGGCTCTTTCGAAGAGCCGGAATAGACACGATGGGTCGAAAGGCCTCCTTTTTCTGTGTCGTATGATTCCCAGGAGACACTGACCCGAGAAGCGGATAACAGTTAAAAGATTTGCAAAGAACGAGCCCAAGGTTGACAACAATCAGGCAGTTACAGAGGATGAGTAACCTGACACCTCCTCACTCCAAACAGTCCAATTAGAGCAAAAACAGAATTACCTGGAAAAACTCAGCAGGTCTGGCAGCATCGGCGGAGAAGAAAAGAGTTGACGTTTCGAGTCCTCATGACCCTTCGACAGAACTTGAGTTCGAGTCCAGGAAAGAGCTGAAATATAAGCTGGTTTAAGGTGTGTGTGTGGGGGGCGGAGAGATTAGAGGCTGGTTTCCTGTGCAATTTGTAGCATTCGATTGTTTCTCTTCCTCTTTGCCGAGGAGATGACAATTAATGATCATCTCACAATCAAATCGTCGTATTTTAAAATATTTATGGATTAAAGAGTATTTTATTGTCAATTTGATGTTTCAACCGTTTGTACAGTATTTTCCCGGGTAAACACCCATAGAAAATCAATGTGAAAATATTGGAGCCAATAAATTTGTAGGAAACCATTTTAAAAACTCAGGTGGCAATGAAAGCAGAGAGATGGAAATGGATGGCTGGTCTGATAGGGCTATTTTTCACCACCAGCAAAGTCAAATTCCCCTCAAGGGGATTGGTTTTTACCTCCATTTGTGTGCAAATAGGAGGATGGTGTGCTGCAAATTATGTTGCGTTCCGAACCACCCGATTTCCGTCAACAGCCGGCTTTAGACCGGGCCAGATCTAAAACAAGTGGCTCAGAGTGGGGCAGTGATTGGCCCTACCCCAGTCAGGCATTTTGCCACCCAAAACAATGGGGATATTTGTCAAACGAAACAAGTGGTAGTGCCCAAGCCAACACATCCCACCCTGGCAAGATAACCAGAGGCAAGATAACCAGACTTTAGAGGTACTTTAGAGGCAACGTGTGTGCAAATGGTGGGAAACTGAACATGAGGGGAGGCCTTGCACTCACTCCACAGTACTAACAGGGAGTACTGGCTGAGTTGGAGAATGTGGAGGCCAGAACTCTAGGAGATGAAGCCATGTAAGCAAAAAGCTGGCCTTAAGCAAAATTATTTCCAGGAAATATGAGCTATACACACAGCTGTCACATACCAGGATAGGTTAACATGCATCAACTCATAGATCTTGCTACTGCTGCATGCAGTGCAATTATTATTAACCATTGCATTCCTGGCACAAGAAGAGCAGATTACTGAGGGAGTTCCTTGAATGTCAGCAGCATTGTTGTTCAATGAGTCTGCTCATTTCATTTGCACGCTATCTGAAAATCAAGACCACCTACAGACTAAAACCTTATTTATCATTATCCTGGCTATGCACATGTAACATTCCGATGATCCACAAACCGCATCTCCTTCATAACGTTTCCCCTTTGTCATGACTGTCATTCGCTTGCAAGACAAGATGGTATCCAACAGCAGGCGGGCAATATACACTGAGGAAAACCTTAGGACTATAGATCTCTGGACGCATTCAGCGAGCCTATCCTGCAGATCATTGGAGAAGCGGTCAGGTAGGGAATGGGGATTGCTGAAATTGGAAGCGACCAACTTTATATAATGCGATGAATGTTCAGCAGTGCAACAAAATCAAACTTACCTATCACCCTGCTCTTTGCTGGCCTTCATTTGCTTCCTTTTTTTCAATGCCTTAATTTTAAAATCTGCATCCTAGACTTCAATTCCTTTATAGCCTTACTCTTTCCTACATCTGCAATGTCTTCCAGCCTCAAGACCCTGCCTTCACTCTCCCCTGTCTAAATGTTGTCAAATACTTCTCCCCCCCCCCACCAACTCGGCCCCACCTCTGCTCTGCTACTGAGTGGCTCAGCTTTCAGCCATTCAGAGCTCCACAGTCTGGAATTTTCTCCCTAAACCCATTTCTCCTGTTGTTGCACCTCCCTCCTTTCTTCAAGAGCCTCTTCAAAGCCTCAGTCGTATTTTCTGCAATTCATTCGTCCCTCTCTTTGGAGAAAGTTCCAATAGTCAACTGCAAAATGGCTTAAATGTTTAGGGTTACTTTGAGGACGAGGGGAAAATCAAGTTTGATGTTGAGCAGCAAGACGGATATCCAATTGTACCCTGAGTTTTTTTGTTTGGCGAGATTCCAGAGGCTGTCAATGCGGTTACCTAGTTTCAGTTATTATTCCCTCCATCTGCAATCGGTTTTCTGCAATTATATCCCCACCCCCAATGAACATTTTTTTTAAATTTTGCGGCTACATAATTAGCATTTTTGCAAATAATTTCTTGCCATCATAATCGGAAAGATTTCAATGTGTGTTGGTTTCTACCTTAATTCACTATTGTGACTGAAGAACGGTTTCCACGGTATCTTCATTGCGGCAAAGCATGGAAACTAATCCCACCGACCCCTTTCAAATACGTGTGCAGCAGTGTTCACCGAATTCAGCCCATAAATGCGTCCCTATAGTGTGCTGATCGCCACCAGTATCATGGTTAGATACAGCTGCGGTAACCTGCTTATTTGTGGCACTTTATGTCAGGTCGTTACATTAAGTTAGTAAGTCTTTGAAGAAATCGGAGTTGCAAAAAGCAATGGGCATATTTATGTTCATCATGTAACCTTTGCAAAGTATACATAATCTACATTTCTCTAATTGATATTCCGATAAAATCAGTCCTCCAGATCGGTGAGAAGAAGCGAAGACTTGTAATTAGATAGCGCCGTTAACACCCCGCCATGTTTCATTGGAACACAATCAAACAAAAATTGACCTTGTGTCACATAAAGTGATATTCCAGCAGATGAAGGTGTTGGTTTTAAGAAGCGCCCCAAAGGAGGACAGAGAAGTGGAGGGATTTTTAGTGAGGGAATTCCAGAGCTGAGGTCCTCCTAGCACAGCCATCAATGATGAAGCAATTAAAATTGGCAATGTGCAAAAAATAATGCATTTGGAGGAGCAAGGATACAAAGAAAAGACAGCACAGGAATAGGCCCTTTGGCCCTCCAAGCCTGCGCTGATCATATTGCCTGTCAAACTAAAACATTTTGCACTTCCTAGTCCATATCCCTCTATTCCCATCCTAATCATGTATTTGTCAAGCTGCCTCTTAAACACCACTATCATACCTGCTTCCACCACCTCCTCTGGCAGCGAATTCAGGCACTCACTACCCTCTGTGTAAAAAACTTGCCCCGCACATCTCCTGTAAAGTTTTCTCCTCTCACCTTAAATCTATGCCCCCTAGTAATTGACTCTTCCACCCTGGGAAAAATCTTCTATCTACTCTGTCCATGTCACTCATAATTTTGTAAACTTCTATGAAGTCGCCCCTCAATCTCCATCGCTCTAGTGAGAACAATCCGAGTTTCTCCAACCCCTCCTCATAGCCAATAACATTCAGACCAGGCAGCATCCTGGTAAACCTCCTCTGCACACTCTCCAACACCTCCATATCCTTCTGGTAATGTGGCGACCAGAATTGTACACAATATTCCAAGTGTGGTCTAACCAAGGTTCTATACAGCTGCAGCATGACTTCCCAGCTTTTATACTCAATACCCCTGCCGATGAAGGCAAAAATGCCATATGCCTTCCTGACTACCTTATCCATCTGCGTTGCCACATTCAGTGACCTCTGGACCTGTATACTCAGATCCCTCTGCCCGTTGATAGACTTAAGGGTTCTGCCATTTACTGTATAATTCCTACCTGTATTAGACCTTGCAAAATGCATTAGCTCGCATTTGTCCAGATTAAACTCCATCTGCCATTTCTCTGCCCAAATCTCCAACCGATCTATATCCCATTGTATCCTTTGACAATCCTCTTCACTATCTGCAACTCCTCCAACCTTACTAGTTAGCCCAGTTACATTTTCCTCCAAATGATTTACGTATACTACAAACAGCAAAGGTCACAGCACTGATCCCTGCAGAACACCACTAGTCACAGCTTTCCATTCAGAAAAGCACCCTTCCAGCGCTACCCTCTCTCTTCTATGACCAAGCCAATACTGTATCCATCTTGGCAGCTCAACTCTGATCCCGTGCGACTCCACCTTCTGTGCCAGTCTGCCATGAGGAACCTAGTCAAAGACCTTACTGAAATCCATGTAGATAACATCCACTGCCCTTCCATCGTCGATCATCTTTGTCACTTCCTCGAAAAACTCGATCAAGTTAGTGAGACAAGACTTCCCCTTCACAAAACCATGCTGCCTCCCACTAATACACCCATTTGCTTCCAAACGGTAGTCAATCCTGTCACAAAGAATCTTCTCCAATAATTTCCCTACCACTGACGTAAGGCTCACCGGCCTGTAATTTCCTGGATTATCCCTGCTACCCTTCTTAAACAATGGAACAATATTGGCCACTCTTCAGTCCTCTGGGACCTCACCCATAGCCAGTGAGGATACAAAGATTTCTGTCAAGGCCCCAGCAATCTCCTCCCTTGCCTCCCTCAGTACTCTGGGGTAGATCCCATCTGGCCCTGGGGACTTATCCACTTTAATATTCTTCAAGATGCCTAACACCTCTTTTTTGATCTTAACATGATCCAGGCTGTCTACACACTCTTCCCTAGACAAATCGACGGCTAAGTCCTTCTCTTTGGTGAATACTGATGAGAAGTACTCATTTAGTTTCTCTCCCATTTCTTCTGGCTCCACACACAGATTCCCACCTCTGTCCCTGAGTGGGGCTACCCTTTCCCTGGCTACCCTCTTGCTTTTTACATATGTATAAAAGGCCTTGGGATTTTCCTTAATCCTGATTGCCAATGACTTTTTGTGACTCCTTTTAGCCCTCCTGACTCCTTGCTTAAGTTTCTTCCTACTTGCTTTATATTCTCCACCAGCTTCATCTGTTCCCAGCCTTCTAGCCCTTATGAATACTTCCCTTTTCTTTTTGACTAATCTCACAATATCCTTCGTAATCCAAGGTTCCTGCAACTTGCCATACTTATCCTTTATCCTAGCAGGAACATGCCGGTCCTGAATTCTTATCAACTGATGTTTGAAAGCCCCCCCACATATCAGTTGTTGATTGGCCCTCAAACATCTGCCTGCAGTCTAGATTGCTCAGTTCCTGCCTAATATTGTTATAATTAGCCTTCCCCCAATTAAGCACCTTAACCCAAGGACTCCTGTTATCCTTATCCACCAGTACCTTGAAACTTACTGAATTATGGTCACTTTTCCCAAAATGCTCCCCTACTGAAACTTCGACCACCTGACTGGGTTCATTCCCTAATACCAGGTCCAGTATTGCCCCTTCCCTAGTTGGACTATCTACATATTGTCTCAGGAAGCCCTCCTGGATGCATCTTGCAAATTCTGCACCATCCAAACCCCTAGCACTAAGTAATTCCCAGTCAATATAGGGAAAGTTAAAATCACCCACCACAACAACCCTATTGATTTACATCTTTCCAAAATCTGCCTACATAACTGTTCCTCAATCTCCCACCAGCAATTGGGAGGCCTATAGTAAACCCCCAAAATTGTGACTGCACCCTTTCTATTCCGGAGCTCTACGTATATTGCCTCGCTGCATGAGCCCTCCGAGGTGTCCTCCTGTCGTCCAGCTGTGATATTCTCCTTAACCAGCAGTGTAACCCTCCGACCTCTTCTACATCCCTCTCTATCCCGCCTGAAACATCTAAATCCTGGAACGTTTATCTGCCAATCCTGTCCATCCTTCAATCAAGTCTCTGTAATAGCAATAACATCATAGCCCCAAGTACTAATCCAAGCTCTAAGCTCATCTGCCTTGCCTGTTATACTTCTTGCATTGAAACAAATGCATTTCAGACCCCCAGTCTCTCTGTGTTTAGTAATTTCTCCCAGCATGCTCTTCCTCTTAGTCCTACTGGCCATATTCACTAGTTCCCAGTCATTTATTTCACCTGCTGACCTATTGCTCTGGTTCCCACCCCCCTGCCATACTAGTTTAAACCCTCCTGAGTGACACTAGCAAACCTCGCAACCAGAATATTGGTGCCCCTCCAGTTTAGATGCAACCCGTCCTTCTTGTACAGGTCTCACCTGCCCCGGAAGAGATCCCAATGATCCAGATATTGGAAACCCTCCCTCCTACACAATCTGTTCAGCCACGTTTTAGCTGCACTATCTTCCTAATATCAGCCTCACTGGCACGTGGCACAGGGAGTAATCCTGGGATTACAATCCTAGAGGTCCTGTTTTTTAACTTTCTGCCTAACTCCCTGAACTCTTGCTGCAAGACCTCAACACTCTTGCTGCCTATGTCGTTAGTACCAATGTGTACCACAACCTCTGGCTGTTCTCCCTCCCCCTTCAATATGTCCCGTACCTGATCAAAGACATCCTGGACCTTGGCACCAGGGAGGTAACATACCATCCTGATGTCTCTTTCACGATCACAGAAGCTCCTGTCTGAGCCCCTGACTATAGAGTCCCCTATAACAATTGCTCTTCTGTGCTTTGACCCCCTTTGCCGAACAACAGAGGCAGCCGTGGTGCCACTGCTCTGGCTACTGCTGTTGTTTTTCCCTGATAGGCCACCCCCCCAACAGTATCCAAAACGGTATACATGTTAGAGGATTGTGGGGCTGGAGGAAATTACAATGACAGGGAGCATAAGGGCATGGAGCAATTTAAAAATAAGAATGTGAATTTTAAAATCAAGATGTTGCTTGACGTCCACTAATATGTTAGCAAGCACAGGGGTTATGGGTGAATGGAACTTGGTGTGAGTTAGGGCACAGGAAGAGTTACTATTATATTTTCATAGTCTCAGTTGATTAGTTCCTTGATGTGTGAATCAGTGCAACATTGAACTACCCAAAGTCCACAAACAGAACTGCCCCGGTAGACCGATCGTCTCAGCTTGCTCCTGCCCCACAGAACTCATTTCTCGTTATCTTGACTCCCTTCTCTCTCCCCTTGTCCAGTCCCTTCCCACCTACATCCGTGATTCCTCTGACACCTTACGTCACATCAACAATTTCCAGTTCCCTGGCCCCTACCGCCTCCTCTTCACCATGGACGTCCAATCCCTCTACACCTCCATCCCCCACCAGGATGGTCTGAGAGCCCTTAGCTTCTGCCTCGAACAGAGGCCCGAACAATCCCCATCCACCACTACTCTCCTCCGTCTGGCTGAACTTGTTCTCACGCTGAACAATTTCTCCTTCAACTCCTCTCACTTCCTCCAAATAAAAGGTGTGGCTATGGGTACCCGCATGGGCCCCAGCTATGCCTGTCTCTTTATGGGGTATGTGGAACATTCCTTGTTGCAGTCCTACTCCGGCCCCCTTCCACAACTCTTTCTCCGGTACATCGATGATTACTTCGGTGCCGCTTCATGCTCTCGTCAGGACTTGGAAAAATTTATTAATTTTGCTTCCAATCTCCACCCCTCCATCATTTTCACGTGGTCCATCTCTGACACTTCCCTTCCCTTCCTTGACCTCTCTGTCTCAATCTCTGGTGATAGACTGTCCACCAATATCCATTACAAACCCACCGACTCCCACAGCTATCTCGACTACAGCTCCTCACACCCCGCTTCCTGTAAGGACTCCATCCCATTCTCTCAGTTCCTTCGCCTCCGTCGCATCTGTTCTGATGATGCTACGTTCAAAAACAGTTCCTCTGACATGTCCTCCTTCTTCCTTAACCGAGGTTTTCCACCCACGGTCGTTGACAGGGCCCTCAACCGTGTCCGGCCCATCTCCCGCGCATCCGCCCTCACGCCTTCTCCTCCCTCCCAGAAACATGATAGGGTCCCCCTTGTCCTCACTTATCACCCCACCAGCCTCCGCATTCAAAGGATCATCCTCCGCCATTTCCGCCAACTCCAGCATGATGCCACCACCAAACACATCTTCCCTTCACCCCCCTTATCGGCATTCCGTAGGGATCGCTCCCTCCGGGACACCCTGGTCCACTCCTCCATCACCCCCTACTCCTCAACCCCCTCCTATGGCACAACTACATGCCCACGCAAAAGATGCAACACCTGCCCCTTCACTTCCTCTCTCCTCACCGTCCAAGGACCCAAACACTCCTTTCAAGTGAAGCAGCATTTCACTTGCATTTCCCCCAACTTAGTCTACTGCATTCGTTGCTCCCAATGTGGTCTCCTCTACATTGGAGAGACCAAACGTAAACTGGGCGACCGCTTTGAAGAACACCTGCGGTCTGTCCGCAAGAATGACCCAAACCTCCCTGTCGCTTGCCATTTTAACACTCCACCCTGCTCTCTTGCCCACATGTCTGTCCTTGGCTTGCTGCATTGTTCCAGTGAAGCCCAACGCAAACTGGAGGAACAACACCTCATCTTCCGACTAGGGACTTTACAGCCTTCCGGACTGAATATCGAATTCAACAACTTTAGGTCGTGAGCTCCCTCCCCCATCCCCACCCCCTTTCTGTTTCCCCCTTCCTTTTTTTTTTCCAATAAATTATAAAGATTTTCCTTTTCCCACCTATTTCCATTATAAAAAAACCCCACTAGAGCTATACCTTGAGTGCCCTACCATTCATTCTTAATTAGCACATTCGTTTAGATAATATCACCAACTTTAACTTTAACACCTATGTGTTCTATTGTACTATTGTCGGTGACATCTTTTGATGATCTGCTTCTATCACTGCTTGTTTGTCGCTACAACCACGCCAACCCCCTCCACCTCTCTGTCTCTCTATCTCTCCGCCCCCCACACACACACCTTAAACCAGCTTATATTTCAGCTCTTTCTTGGACTCGAACTCAAGTTCTGTCGAAGGGTCATGAGGACTCGAAACGTCAACTCTTTTCTTCTCCGCCGATGCTGCCAGACCTGCTGAGTTTTTCCAGGTAATTCTGTTTTTGTATTGAATTTACAATGGTTGCATTTAATATATTAACATTGAATGCTCATCAGTTGTTTGCAGATCTCCTTTAGTGACTCACAGTGAGGTTTTATAGCATTGACCTTTAAATGTACTGCTCTTCATAGTCCTAACACATCTAGAGAACTCGGCTCCCTAGATAAGGTTCCCTTTTTTTTACCTTTCTGATTTACAAGATGTCTCTCCTCTTTGCCAACATATTCTCTGTCCAAGCTAACAACTGCAATATGCTGCACTTCACCTGCCAGTCTCACCATAAGACCATAAGACATGGGAGCAGTAGGTTGCCTGGAGATGAAGGCTTCATATGAGATGCCAGGGAGAGGTGTCCAATCACTATTATTTTGGAGAATAATCTGACAATTTGTGCACAGCAAGACCTCACAAATAGTAATCAATGTAAGTGACCATAAATCTCTGAGCTATTCTTTAAATGAGGGGGTGGAGGGGAAAAAATTGTTCTCATTCACCATTGACATCATCGATGAAAACTGTGTGGGCCATGAAAGTAGTGGCTTGCGTGCCTTGAAGTACGTTTCCAGTGAAAGTTGGATTCTATCTGGGAGATCTCATTGAATGATAATGACACAATCCTGGAGATTCCAATGGGAAGTCATACAGCATGAAGGCCAATAATATCCTGCTATGCATTGCTTCCATTGGAAATGATGAATATTTGACCTGACATATACTTCTCCTGGACATGACAGCCACTGCACTAGCTCAACTCTAGTGGATAACCTAAGGGCTGTGTGCTTTTCATGTGTTAAATAAACAGGTAACCCAATTCATCCATTCCAGTTCAACTCCAGAACTTGAGTGCATAGTCTCGGCTGACAATTCAGTGCACTACTGAAGGAGTACTGCCTTGTCAAGGTGACATCTTCCAGATGTCAACCTGTGGCCCATCCTGCCTATTTAGTTTGGAATGAAAGATCCAGAGACACCTTTTCAAAAAGATTTGTTTTCCCAATATCCTGACCAACATTAATTCCTCAAGCAATACCCGTGAAACAGATTAACTGGTTATTCATCTTATTTCTGTTTGTAACATGTTAATGGACAGGAGGAAATAACTAATGCAGGTGAAGGACTTAAGGGAATGTAGCAGCTGCTTAGATGCAAGAATACATTCAAAGGTCAGTAGCTGAATGGAGAGTGCAAAAAGTAACTGGATGGCAAAAAAACCACAAGTCAGTTTTAATTGATGTCATCCTTCCATCTACTGTAAGATGGCAGACATGTAGCCAATTAAATTTGTTCGGAATGAGGTAGCTTCATATGGTGCACTTTTGCTGATAGCTGAAAAGACCAATCGATGAGGGGCAGGTTCTGCCACAAGTGCCAGCTTTGAAGTGGTTATTAGGTTGTGAGTTGTTGTTTTTGCTGTTGGTGCCTGTTGCCAAGCAGCTGTTCATCATAGTGGCACACACTGGTCCACAGGTGATGACATCATTTCCCTCTGTCATCAGCTAGTATCTCCCAGGTGCAGAAATTGATTTTTAGGGCCTTCATGTCATGCTTGCTAGCAACCTTGAACTGGAGCTTTGGGGGCCCTACTGGTTTTCTGGATCTGGTTACCTCACCATATGGAAAATTCTTGGGTATACTTCCACCTTCCAGCCTGCAAATGTGCCTGAGCCAGCAAAGTTGCCTCTATTTGATGAGTGCCAAATACTTGGGAGATTTACCTTTGAGAGGACTGCCACATTGATGGTTTTGTCCTTCCAGAAGGCGACCAGTGAAGATGAAAGTTGCTGAGCTTCCTTTCTTAATATCTGTTTCACATCCATACAAGGTACTGAGAACACAGGCCACATAAACCGGCATCTTTGTCCAAAGAGTCAGCGAGATGGTTATTCTATGTTTTGTGAGTTGACCAAAGCTGTTTACTGCTTTTCCTGTGTGTGTGTCAAGTTCTGCGCTAAGACAAAGATTGTCTGTCAGCGTGGACGCAAGGTAGCAGAATTTGCTAACTACTTCCAGCAGGGTGTTTTGTAGAGTGACCAAAGGCAGAAATGTGAAACCCTTTGCCATATCCACAGTTTACTTGATACTTTTAATCTGGGAAACAGGTTACAGGCATGAAAGAGACAATCCATGAGCCTTTGTAACTGAGTTTCCATGTGAGCAGCTAGCACAGCATCATCAGCATTGTGGAGTTCTCTGATCAAGACGTGCTGTATTTTTGCCTTCACTTATCTAGACAGACTGAAAGTATGTAGGTCAGTAGTAAAGTACTTTAAATGTACTGTAAATGCACTTGTTGACCAAGTACCACTTTGTGACATACAGTTATATCTTCCTACCTAGTAAGTGGCAATGTTGGTCTTTCCTTGACAATCTCCTAAAGGTCTGTTATCTTCTGCCATACACGTTCAAAGGTATTGCAGTTATTGCACATAGTATTGGATCTGATTCCAACTCTTGACCGAGCAATTCTTCCAGCCTATCTCTGCTTTCAAAGAAGCTAAGTATCAAGGATGGTATTAAAATGAAATTAGAATTACAATTAGGATGACCATTGCTGGTAAGCATCTCTGGCCAATTGATTAGCTTTTTACGTGTGGATCATAAAATATTGGGCAAAGATATAGAGGTTGTAGAGATTCTGATGACTATATTGTGCTAAGTAATGAATTAGGAATAAAGACATGGGATATTATTAGAGCCAAGTTTACGGACAAGTTTGTGACTTTTTTATTGTGTTAAATGTTTTTTTTTTGGTAATTAATGATCAGGATTTGCCATGTCAGCTGTATCTCATTTTTCTTGCTGGAACATAATTAGATTAAACATTTTTCTGTCAGAATACAATTGTGTAGTTTTGTTTGCAGAGTGTGGTTGGAAAGAAAATTGAAAATGGGGAAGCAGATTTAACAAAAAATGACTTGTTATACACTGAATAAGGAATTAGAAAACAACCAAAGTCATCAACTTAGAAAAATAACCCATCAATGCTATTAATAGTCCCACAACACTCAATGCACTTTTAAAGCCAGTGATAGTACAGCTTGCTTTCAAAAATATCAATTAACCCCAAAGTAACCACTTCTGAAAGTATGTTTTACAGGACTGATTTTCTGATTAACTCTAAAGCCTGCAGCCAAAGTGTGCACAGCTGCAGCCGAATTTCTGCTAGGCTTGCCCAACACTCAAAGGCATAAAAGTAGCACTCATATGTTTGCAATCATGTAGATAAAAAATGTTTGTCTACTCTCTATTGCTTGAAGTTTGTGAATTTGGGACTTAAATCTTGTAGCTTTATGCTCATAGTCTAAGTAAAAAAGCTTGCTTACTGCAATTGTACCTTTACCTTTGCAGTTGCTTATTCTGCTCTTCTAGAGAAATGCAGCATTACTCTATTCCTAATTCAACAAAGAAAACTTCCATGCCTTTTAGAGTTACAGCTACTCATCAATGATTAGAATGGAACTAGAAAGCCGACAGTGGTATATTTTGAACTTTTAAAATTGGTGTTGTATTTGCATTGCATTTTCTAAGTAAGGTTATTGAATATTTTTCTATCGAGCAATTAGCTTTTATGGATTTTAGAAAAGTAAAGTGTTATTGTGTAGCAAACTTGAAGAAGAGCTATAGAGTTGCAAGAATGGAACTCAGCAGGAAATGTAGATGCAGGGGTGCTGAAACTCCTTTATGTTTGCACCATGCTGGCATTAGTAATTGTTAAAGGCTGTGTCAACACTGAAAACCTGCTCTGGTAGATAACAAAACAAAAATAAAAATACCTGGAAAAACTCAGCAGGTCTGGCAGCATCTGCGGAGAGGAACACAGTTAACATTTCGCGTCCGTATGACTCTTCAACAGAACTAAGTAAAAAAAAATGTAAACTTTAACTTCATTCCAGAATCTATTTTTATGATGGTATGATGGTCCCTTTTTATGCTTCCACAGGAATGGGACAACTAAAAGGCACTGAATCCTCCACAGACCTTGCAGGAGGTGGCTGACCTGGCCGCTGTCACTATTCCAAGATTTAAATTTCAGTGGCCAAGTTTTATCCACCTGGGAGGTTCTAAATAGCAGTTTAAGCAATAGTATGAAGAGAGCACTGAGGTGAAATAACTAAGCACAGGAGCTAAAGGAGCAAAATAGAGGAGACCTCTTGTCAGATCAGAATGCATCCTCCAGCAGTGGCACTAGCTGTGAGTCTAGATCTTCATTGTCTTGCTATCAAAATAATACTTTCAGAGCTTGATAGATTGCTTCAGTCATTGGGTGATATCCCCAGTGGTTTGTGCTCCTTCAGGTCATTAGATGGAACTCCCAGCAGTAGCAGAACAAGTGTTAACAGTGAGATAAAAGCAAAAAACTGCGGATGCTGGAAATCCAAAACAAAAATAAAAATACCTGGAAAAACTCAGCAGGTCTGACAGCATCTGCGGAGAGGTACACAGTTAACGTTTCAAGTCCGTATGACTCTTCAACAGAACTAAGGAAAAATAGAAAAGAGGTGAAACATAAGCTGGTTTAGGGGGGAGGGTTTGGGACAGGTAGAGCTGGATAGAGGGCCAGTGATAGGTGGAGATAACCAAAATATGTCATAGACAAAAGGACAAAGAGGTGTTGAAGCTGGTGATATTATCTAAGGAATGTGATAACAAAGGTACAGATAGCCCTAGTGGGGGCAGGGTGGGGAGAAGGGATCGAAATAGGCTAAAAGGCAGAGATAAAACAATGGATGGAAATACATTTAAAAGTAATGGAATTAGGTGGGAAAAGAAAAATCTATATAAATTATTGGAAAAAAGGGGGTGGGGATGGAGGAGAGAGTTCATAATCTAAAATTGTTGAACTCAATATTCAGTCTGGAAGGCTGTAAAGTGCCTAGTCGGAAGATGAGGTGCTGTTCCTCCAGTTTGCGTTGAGCTTCGCTGGAACAATGCAGCAGGCCAAGGACAGACATGTGGGCATTAGAGCAGGGTGGAGTGTTGAAATGGCAAGTGACAGGGAGGACTGGGTCATGCCTGCGGTCAGACCGAAGGTGTTCCGCAAAGCGGTCACCCAGTCTGCGTTTGGTCTCTCCAATGTAGAGGAAACCGCATTGGGAGCAGTGAATGCAGTAAATTAAGGGAAGTGCAAGTGAAAGGCTGCTTCACTTGAAAGGAATGTTTGGGCCCTTGGATGGTGAGGAGAGGGGAAGTAAAGGGGCAGGTGTTGCACCTTCTGTAGTTGCACGGGAAGGTGCAGTGGGAGTGGGTTGAGGTGTAAGTAGTGATGGACAGAAAAATTCCTGCGGAATGTCACCGGGGGGGGTGAAGGGAAGATGTGTTTGGTGGTGGCATCATGCTGGAGTTGGTGGAAATGGCGGAGGATGATCCTTTGAATGCAGAGGCTGGTGGGGTGATAAGTGAGGACAGGGGGACCCCATCATGGTTCTGGAAGGGAGAGGAAGGTGTGAGGGCGGATGCGTGAGAGATGGGCTGGACATGGTTGAGCGCCCTGTCAACCACTGTGGGTGGAAAACCTCGGGTTAAGGAAGAAGGAAGACATGTCAGAGGAACTGTTTTTGAAAGTGGCATCATCAGAACAGATGCGACGGAGGCGAAGAAACTGAGAGAATGGGATGGAGTCCTTACAGGAAGCGGGGTGTGAGGAGCTGCAGTCGAGGTAGCTGTGGGAGTCGGTAGGCTTGTAATGAATATTAGTGGACGGTCTATTGTCAGAAGTTGAGACAGAGAGATCAAGGAAGGGAAAGGAAGCGTCAGAGATGGACCATGTGAAAATGATGGAGGGGTGGAAATTGTACGCAAAATTAATAAATTTTTCCAGGTCCAGACAAGACCATGAAGCAGCACCGAAGCAATCATTGATGTACCGGAGAAAGAATTGTGGGAGAGGGCTGGAGTAGGACTGGAACAAGGAATGTTCCACATACCCTATAAAGAGACAGGCATAGCTGGGGCCCATGCGGGTACCCATAGCCACACTTTTTATTTGGAGGAAGTGAGAGGAGTTTAAGGAGAAATTGTTCAGTATGAGAACAAGTTCAGCCAGACGGAGGAGAGTAGTGGTGGTAGGGGATTGTTCAGGCCTCTGTTCGAGGAAGAAACAGAGAGCGATCAGACCATCCTGGCGGGGGATGGAGGTGTAGAGGGATTGGACCTCCATAGTGAAGAGGAGGCTGTTGGGGCCAGGGAACTGGAAATTGTTGATATGATGTAGGGTGTCAGAGGAATCTGTGAGGTAGAGGTCAGTGCACCAGACAACAACAGCACCACCCTTGCCAGCAGGTTTGATGACAATGTCAGGCTTGGATCTGAGGGAACGGAGTATAGCAAGTTCAGAGAGAGACAGGTTAGATTGGGTGAGAGGAGCAGAGAAATTGAGATGACTGATGTCATGCCGACAGTTCTCAATGAAAAGATCAAGAGAAGGTAAGAATCCAGAGGGAGGGGTCCAGGTGGAGGGAGAATATTGGAGGTGGGTAAGAGGATCCGTTGAATGGGGAGAGGACTCCTGCCCAAAGAAATGAGCACGGAGATGAAGGCGGCGGAGGAAGAGTTCAGCATCGTGCCGAGCCTGAAATTCATTGAGATGGGGGTGCAAGGTTATGAAACTTAAGTCCTTAGCTGAGCAAAGTTAACAGTGGCTGGCCAAAGTCTGTAGTAGCTTGTTCTTCAATCCTTTTGCTTTTTCAAAGTGGAATGGTAGGTTGCCTGGGGATGAAGGCTTCATATGAGATGCCAGGGAGAGGTGTCCAATCACTATTATTTTGGAGAATAATCTGACAATTTGTGCATAGCAAGACCTCACAAACAGTAATCAATGTAAGTGACCTTAAATTAGTTTCAACTGAGGGTTGAATACTAGCCAAAAAGTCTCTGAGCCAGTCGCTAAATGAGGGGGCGGAGGGGAAAAAATGTTCTCATTCACCATTGATATCATCAATGAAAACTGTGTGGGCCATGAAAGTAGTGGCTTGGGGAATTGGTGTAGTCCGTGCAGCACCACACAAAGCAGTGCTATGTGAAAAAAAATCTCCCCCAGAATTTATAAGACCACTTGGGCAAACTCCTCAGGAGGAGGAGGAGGAAGGTGAGGAAGGCAGGAGGCATCCAGGACACTCATTCTGGAAAATTTGCCCGTGGGCATCTCATCAGTCTCTGGATCCCCAGAAAATATCCTTGGATCCACAATTTCTACCTCTCTATTCCTCTGCTATGGACTACTACAGTATTCTCTTAGCCAAAACCTTGAAATAAAAGACACCACAAACTCACCATTTCATGCCAATTTTATGCAACAATACTTCCATTAATACAAGCAAAAATCAACTATTCACCCTTCTGCTTTTCCTTAGTGCCTGTCTGTGCCTGGCCTAGTTCTGCTGCCCAGCACTATCCCTGGGGCTGCAACATGGCTAGTGGGAGGCTGCTGACTTTCAGTGGAGGAGACTGAGATGCAGGAAGTAGCACAGAGCCCAGTACTGCTTCTACAGAGTACTAAACTCAGGGACTTTGATGAGTGAGGGAATTTTAAGGGTTTTAATGTTGACCTCTTTCTAAATTTTAGTTAAGTTTTGCATTTAGCATTTAACTTAACTTTAACCTTAACTTATAATTTCTTTCCCAGTGTTAGTCAGTGGTAAATAAGTTGCCTGCTGGTGGCTGTTGCACAGGTAGTTAATTAGGTGGCTAAATTAGAATGGTAATTATTGTCAGCAGGGGTGGACTCAGGTCTTTGGAATTTTTGCTAGCATAAATACAGGGGACTTTTGCTAATGCACCATGTAAGCAATATGTAGTCCATTTCTATGGAGTACTTCTATAGATGACTAAACTCAGGGAATTTGCTGAGTGAAGGAAGAAATGCTGTCCTGGTATTTTAAAAAGATGACTGGTGCAAGTGAAGATAAAGGAGCTAACCTATATCTGAGGGCAGAGATCTAGAGGTATTAATTAAAGAATGTTATGGAGAGGGTGCAGAATATACTGCAGAGGAAGCCAGAAGTTATGGCACATGTCGGTACCAATGACATAGAGAGGGCAGGTATTGAGATCCTACAGTCAGACTTTAAGGAGCTGGGAAGGAATTTGAAAAATGGGACTTGGAGGTAGCAATTTCTGGATGACTCCCAGTGCCATGCAGCTGTGAGACTAGAAATAGGAAGATAGGGAGGATCAATACAAGGCTTAAGGCATGGTGCAGGAGGGAGGGTTTTAGATCTTTGGGCTAATGGGACCAATTCTGGGGCAGGGGGCACCTATTCAAAAGGGACAGTTGCTTCTCAACAGGACTAGAACCCATGTCCTTGCAGGGCAGTTCACTAGTTTGGTTGGGGAAGGTTCAAACTAAATTGACAGGGGGTGGACACCAGCATATAGAAGTGAAAAAAAAGCAGTAATATGCATTTTATTTTATTCATTCATGGGATGAGAGCATCGGTGGCTAGGCTAGCATTTATTGCCCATCCCTAATTGCCATTGAGAAGGTGATGGTGAGCTGCCTTCTTAAACTGCTACTGTCCATGTGGTGTAGCTGCACCCACAGGCTGTTAGGAAGGGAGTTCCAGGATTTTGACCCAGCGACGGTGAAGGAACGGCGATATATTTCCAAGTCAGGGTGGTGTGTGGCTTGGAGGGGGGCTTCCAGGTGGTGGTGTTCCCTTGCATCTGCTGCCCTTGTCCTTCTAGTTGGTAACAGTCGTGGAGGGAGTGAGAATTTCGGGTAGTACTAGAGAAGGAAGTTTTACCCTATTAGATAACAGCAAACTCAGAAGGACCACAAGGAATACAAAGACAGGTTTAGAATGCATGTTTGTAAATGTGCAAAATGTGATGAATAAGGTGGGTGAGCTACAAGCACAAGTAGGCATGTGGCAATAACTGAAATGTGGCTTGAAAATGATGAGCACTGGGTACTTAATGTTCACAGATACAAAGTGTTCAGAAAAGATAGGAAAGGATAAAAGGGAGGTGGAGTGGCAGTAACGAAAGGAGATATTTAGTTGGAAAGAGATGTCCTTTCAAGGCAAAGAGTTTCGAGGTTAGAGTTGAGAAACAAAAGGGATGTGATCACACTTTTCTGGGTATTCAATAGGCTTCCAAATAGTGAGAGGGAGATAGAGGAGCGAATCTGTAGGCAAGTCACAGAAATGTGCAAGAACTATGAAGTAATGATATTGGGGGTGTTGCCGGAGGTCACCGGTAACAGCTATTGGCTTAGTACAAAGAGGAGAAGAGTCAATTCTCTCTTAACTCTAAATTCACGTCATTAGATCATCTACGTATAGCTTATACGTCTGGTTAAATATAGACATGCAGTTTACAACAGGTTATACAGTTCTATACCCAAAACTAGGATCTAAATGCACACCCACTAAGTTTCTCTGACACTCCCTGAATGGTCACAGAATATAAAAGCTAATACCCGAAAAGGAGAGCTGATGCTGGCCAGGCATTCCATTCTCTCTCTCTTGCGTCTCTACGTTGCTGATGTAGGTTCTTCCGCTTGTGCGATGGTTATTCTCCGGAGTCTCGCTGCTTCCACGCCCAAAATCCTCCAGTCTTATACTGAAACTTATCTCTTCAAGCTGTGCTGTCTCTCTCCTGTTGGTTTAGGCCTGCTTGCCTAGTCTGTGGCATATTCTTATTGGCTCTGTTCCAAGACTTGGCTAGCATTAACCTTATTACTCCTTTTCTAAATAAAGACTTGTGTCTCATCACGTTTCCTTTGTCTTTGCTAATTCAAACTGGTTCCAGCCAGCTCAGGCCAGTGAATGAGTTCAGGTTACTTCAGTTCAAAAGTTGCTCAGGAGGTTCTCTGCAGCCCCTGGCCAACATCTCCCCCATTTTGATCCAAAGATGCTTATCTTAGAATCATTATTCTCCTTTTCTGTGTACCACTCCTGAGGTTGTCATTGTCCCCGCAATGGGCATGTTACATCCGTGATATCATATGGTTATATAAAAATATAAAAGAGAAGCGTATATAAAATATACTTCACACAATGTCCTTATACAGATAATTGTTTCTTCTGTTTCATTGGAGCACTAACATTCAATCGGTGCAAAATTTCAATTTTCCACTTTCTAAGCTGTTGAATATGACAAGTATTAAAGCACATATGATGACAACTACAGCAGCATGTGATAAAATCCTGACCCATGGATATATTTGAACATTAGATCCCCAATTCCAAAACTTATCCCAGAACCCGGGGTCCCATAGCAGTTCCTCTGCTTTATCAGCATGAGTTCTAATTATTTTAGTATGTTTAGTCCATTTGTGAATTATCTCATTGGCTTGCTCCACTATTTGCGTCCAATCTGCAGTCAGGTGCGGAATAGGTGATAGTTCGGTAGGAACATATTTCTGCAGATTTTGGTCTATATCGGTACGTTGGACTGTGAAGTTTTCATTTATTACCATCCTCATTATTGGCTTAGGCAGAACTTGTCCACTGATAACCAGGTCTAAGGTCACATTGTTATTGGCCACATTGTGTCCTTCCAGAGGGCACCGTTTCCACCCTTTGTTATAGTTCGTAGCCGCTGTGGCTATGTAATACATTTGTCCCACAAGGGCATATTGTAAAAAGGACTGGCTGTTAACAGGCAGAATGGACATCTCTGGTATGACTCACTACCCCAGTCAATATTCACATAGGTATGGTCCCAGTGGACCATAATTTTACCTTGACCGTCATTCCCTGATGCTCGCTCAATAAATGGACCCACAAATTGACTAATGATTTTTCCCTCTGGGATTACCAACAATGTCACCGCTAGAACTTTATTGCATGAAAACTGTACTCCCGCTCCCTCCGGTAGACCCAAAGTTTTTCCCACATACATTAACCCATCCATTCCCGTATAATACAAATTTAAGTCCTCTCTTTTCCCTTTGTTAGTTCGGACTGTCTTATTCTGCAGAGCAAAGTTGTTCCTGGTCTCTGTGTATCCCTCCGCCGTCGACACTGCTTCAGGGACGTTCATTTGTCATGACGGCTCTGAGGCAGGTTCAACTGCAGTTCTGATGATGGTCAATCCGATAGCAACAAAATGCATTATCCCCTTCATTTTAGGCTGGACTTGTAATGAACAAGTGTAATTTCTGTTCTTATTTACAGTTTCTTTTAAATACTATTTTAGGTCCAGTCTCCCCATATACTGAGCCAGATCGTCCATATCCTGTTCCCAATTTGTTTCAGATTCTAACCATCCGTTTCTTCTAACCCACTTATTCCCCCTCTTTGTTTTATTTTTCTTTAGTTTTTTTCCTGGATTCGCCTTTGCATGTGAACGGCCAATATCGAATTTGCTTCCAATCACCTCCTCTTTGATCTGTAGCTGGTCCTGTTCTTGATCTCCCTGACCTTCGGGATTCGGAACATCGTTAGCATCGAGCAGCACATGCCACTGGTGATGATCTTGCTTTTCTCCTACCAACTTTAGCTGATTAATGTGGTACCAGCCACTCTTATCTGGTGTCTACAGATGGGTTAGCTTTATCCACTATCTCATAGGGTCCAGCAAACTTTGGACTCAAGAATGAGGTGGGCTGGTATATTCTAATCATTACTCTTTGTCCGGGGCTCAGCTCTATCGGGCTGGCTTTTGCGTTGAAATAAGTCTTGCTTTGCTGTTTCTTCTTTCCCTGTCGGTGAGCAGCTGCATAATTTGCTTTTTTTTAACTGTTTCTACTTGCTGTTGTACCCACTTTTCTGATATAATGTGGCCTAACTCGGGTTTGGACAAATCCAAACCTTCCAACCCCTCCGTTCCCCTCATGTCCTTTCCTGTCATGAGTCTATAAGGAGTGTAGCCTGTTGATGAAGCCACGGTATTCCTGATTACATTCAGCACATAGGGCAGAACGACCTATAGACCAGGTTGTCTTGTGCTGCTGCACCATTTTGGTATCATGTTCTTCAATGTCTGATTCATTCTTTCCACAATTCCACTAGACTGTGGTCTATAGAGTATGTGGAATCTCTGTCTGACCCCTAAAAGGGTCATAACATCTTGCATTACTTGGGCTGTAAAATGTGTTCCCTGATCCGATTCTATGCTTCGGGGTAAACCCCAATGGGTAAACACCTTTTCTAATAGAATTTTCACAGTAATTTTGACTGTGTTTGTTCTGGTCATAAAAGCTTCCACCCACTTAGTGAAGGTATCCACTATTACTAGAATATACTCATATCCTCCTGGAGTGGGGGAAGGGATCCTACATACTCTATCTGTAAATTAGCCAAGGCCCTTCTACTAGTCTAGTATGTTGGAGGTCCCCTTTCTTAACATTTCTATCGGGTTGTGTTGTGCACACATCAAACAAATCTTGACATGGTGTTCCACATCACATTTCATTCCGGGCCACCAGCACACCTCCTTTATCTGATCCAGGGTGCTCTCCGTCCCTTTATGTCCCCATAAGTCATGATATCAGTGGATAATTTGGTTTCGTCCCTCCTCTGACACCACAAATTTTCCCTCACATAAAACCACTCCGTCTTGAATATAGAGCCCCTCATGCCTTTTGTATGTGTCTGACTCTGTTCCTTCTATTAGTTTTTTCAATTCTCCGTCCTTCTTTTGCTACTCCGTTAAATCCATTACTTTAACCTGCTTCTCTTTCTGGCCTCCGATTTCCCCAATCGGTGGCTGCCATTCCTGTCCACTTACAGGACCTCGTTTGGCTAGTTCATCAGCTTTCCTGTTCCCTTTGGGAGATAGTTTTGAATGAGCTTTCACTTTTGTAACCCCAAATCCTTTCCCCTGTGCTTCTTCAAAGATATACCGTAATAGCGGGGCCGAAGGAAGGGACCTTCCATCTGCTGAGACAAATCCTCTCGCTTCCCATAGGGGCAAATGTTCTGTGAGGCTATTACAGACATACATGCTATCAGAGTATATGACTGATCTAGGCGGAAAGTATTCCGGGTGGCCAACCACATATGCGACGGCTGCTAGTTCTGCTGCCTGCACACTCATGGTTTTAAGTAATTTCAGAGCCGCACTAAATCTTTCCTGTGCGTGTTCTTCCTCCATGTATATCCCACAACTGGTTCTCCTTTCTTTGTCCTGTACTGATGAAGAGCCATTCGCAAAAATTTTAAAATAATGTTATTCCTTTCCTGTTTCCTTTGTTTTTCTACTTTCAGGCCCCGTCTTCCTCCCTTTTTCTTTGATACAAATGGGCCCTTGGGGTCATTTGCTATCATCAATTGACATTCATGTTTTTCTACCTGATGAACTAAGTTGTCTGCTAACATAGTGGTGGTTTTTACTCCCTTTACGGTTATATTTCTCCCTTGCAGCAGCAATGTCCATCAAACGATTCTATTTTGGCTAACTGCACCATCTTTAATCCTTCCGTCTAACAGTAGCTGTACGGGGGTGTGTTCTGTTAATATTGTAAGTGGTTTTAGTCCCACTATATAGGTAAAATGCTGCACTGCCCAAAAGACAGCTAGCAAATGTTTTTCGCATATCGTATACCCCTTCTCTACTGGTGAGAGCATACGTGAGGCATACGCTACTGGTGCTAATTCCCTGTGTGTCTCCTGTAATAGAACTGCCGAAAGGGTGGTGTCTGTGGTAGCCACTGCCAACGAAAATGGCTCAGTTGGATTTGGGGTTTTCAGAGCAGGCACGGCAGCTAGTCTTTGCTTTGGAGTGGTCATGGCCTGGGTGTGTTCTGTTTTCCACTCCCAGGCCACATTTTTTTTTACTAATTCCATTAGCGAGGCCACTTTCGTAGCGAATCCATGACTGTGGTCCCTGCAATATCCCACCAAGCCTAAGAAGGACCTTAACCCTTTCACATCCCACGGAACAGGGAGTCTGCCAAACGTCTCTATCCTTCGCTTGTCAATGTCCCTCTTCACCAGTGTCAGAAGCATTCCCAAGTAAGTAACTTTTTGTTTCATGATCTGCGCCTTTTTAGGGTTAATCTTTAATCCCAAGTCATGTAACAACTGCAGTAATTCACTTAGCAGTTGATAATGTTCCTTTTTGGTTTTAGTTTGTAGGAATATGTCGTCTACATACTGCACTAGACATTCAGGCCTCGAGAATCCTTTTAACCCTTCCCTCAGCCATTGGTGAAATATGGACGGGGAATTGTGAAATCCCTGCGGCAGGGCAGTCCATGTATATTGCTGTCCTTGGAAAGTAAACATGAATTTATATTGACATTCTTTCTCCAGTGGAATAGACCAAAAACCGTTACTTATGTCCAAAACTGTAAACCATTGCGCATCCTCATTTTGTCGAACTACTGTCTCTGGACTAGTTGCTACAGTAGGGGCTGTTAACAGGGTGACTTTATTTAATTCTTTGTAGTCTATCATTAGTCGCCAGCTACTGTCAGGTTTCCTAAACAAAAACAGAATTACCTGGAAAAACTCAGCAGGTCTGGCAGCATCGGTGGAGAAGAAAAGAGTTGACGTTTCGAGTCCTCATGACCCTTCGACAGAACTGTAGTTCTGTCGAAGGGTCATGAGGACTCGAAATGTCAACTCTTTTCTTCTCCGCCGATGCTGCCAGACCTGCTGAGTTTTTCCTGGTAATTCTGTTTTTGTTTTGGATTTCCAGCATCCACAGTTTTTTTGTTTTTATCATCGTCAGGTTTCCTCACCAGCCAACTAGGTGCGTTGTTAGTAGAAGCTATTGGTCTTAATATCCCTTGCTGCAGCAGATTCTGTATCACCTTCCCTACCTCTTCTTCTGCTTGTTTTGGGAAACTGTACTGCTTTTGTGGTTTGGGCTCTTGACCTTGCATACACACACTCCCGGTCATTTTCCCACAACCATGTTCATGTCGGGCAAATACTACTGAGTTTTGTGCAATCGTTTGTTGTACTTCGTGATCGTCACTCACTTCTCCTGGTTTTATCCACATTTCCCCGATCGTGCATATCCTATCCTGATATTCCCCCACCGGGACGAGTGTGTGATTTATACTGCCTATGCCCAAAGGCATTTGCCAAATCATACAATTAACGGGGTCAAAGCAGAGTCCCACTTTGGCCGTACAGTCACTCCCTAATATATGTTCTTGTTCTCTGGATAATTTGATAAGGACCACTGAATGCTCTATCACTATGTCTCCCACACCGACTTCCAATGGTACACTCACATATCCTACTTGTGAATGCCCTGTGAATCTGCTTAGAACAGTTTTGTTTTGAATTTTCCAATCTACATCATTGATCTGAGTGGTGTTAATGGTGGTTCGGGACCCCACTGTGTCCCAAAGGAATGTAATAGGGCGGCCTCCAACCCTACCATTCACTAGGGGTCTCCCCATGTCATCCCACCGCGTATCACACACCCATAACGGAGAGGCCTGAGACCGTTATTGCAGTTTGGGGTACAACCCGGAACTCGGTGATATTTCTATCATATCACACTGAGGACTTGGTCTATTCAGCCCTTCCATGGGTAGGCTCTGGTTTCCTCCCCGACCTGTATTCGCTCTTCACAAGTTTGGGCAGTCCCTTGCGAAGTGTCCCTCTTGGCTACAGTTATAGCATCTGGACACCTCGCCCTGAGTTCTCCCTGTTCCTGAGAAGTTTCCTTTTCCTCTGCCTCTACCTCTTCCCACTGTCTGATAAGCTGGAGGGGGTTCCCTCTGAGTAGGTCCCCTCCCTTCATTTCTCCAGGTTGTCGCCTGATCCTTAACAGGCATTGCTCTGTCCCTGGATGTCTTGGGTAGTTTTGGTCTTTCCTTTTCCCATACTTTAGCCATCTTCCTAATTATCCAGGGCTCTGTACGTGTGTCATCGGTGGGATCAAACTGATCTAGTGCTTTCCTCGACTCCTTAGTGCCATGTGACACTAGCATTCTCAGCCATTGGTTCCTAATCTCCGGCTGTATATTATCCCTATCTAAGCCTGTGCCGTAGACCCCTTGAAACACCGCCCAAATGCGATCCGAAAATGCAGTGGGGTGTTCACCTTTTCTTTGATAGCATTTCATCAGCGCCTCCACTGGGTTCCCTCTGTTATCGCCCATGACAGATAATACTTGGTTCTTTAAGGCCTCATTTGTGCCTCTACCAAGTTTTTGTTCCTCTGGTAGGGCGGAGTGTATACATGGGCGTAGGCACATTAGAATTAATTTTCTTTCCTCAGCTTCGTCTAAGCTGTGTACCCTCTCTGTTGCCTGACTGCAAGGAACAGCTCCCTAGGATCATCCCTGGGCACACACGTCCCAATATCTTTCGCAATATCCCTCAATCCTTGTATCCCAAGTGGGGTGGAATATGTCATATTCAGGCCAGCTGGCCCCTGGTCATCTGCCCCTGCTTGTGCTCTAGTGGTTACAAGGGGGGCCATTGGGGCAGACGGTTTGTCCAGCTCTGGAATATATGCTGGCGGTGGATCCTCTGGTGGAGATTCCCCATCACCGCTGCTGTATCTATCTGCCCCGTCTGCTAAATCATCCCAATCTATATCCCCTTGACCACTTTCTTCACCTCTTCTGGGTGTGAATGCATACCGTATGCCCCTCTGTGCGACTAGCTGATCTTGCAGCCTCATTATCAGTTTCTGACACTTTGTGTGATCACCGGTACTGCTCCTCTTTTCCTGAGCTGCTCTGTGAATCACATTCATAGCAGTTTTTAAATCACTACTTTCTTGTTTCCATCCACTTTTCATTAGCTAATTTTTTGCACTGTAACTGATATTGGTTCATGTGCATTAAATCCGCATTTCTCTGTCCCTTTAAATCAGTTACCTTCTCACTAAGGCGGGCTATCTCCTCAGGAGTTTTTTATTCTCTTCCTCCAGTCTGTCACTCTTCCTCTTGGCCTGCTGTGAGCATTCTATCCATTCCTCAAATAACATCAGATCGCTACAGACTTCTGTACCTTTTTAAATTTCTTATCTGATATCTTTGCGCAATTCTCCAAAGGGCTTCCCCAGCGGCTTTTCCCTTGTCACCAATGTGACCCACATACTCCCCGTATTGCAGCCACTTCCCCATTACGTATTTTTGGAGAAGTCCCTTCCAGTCAAAACAATCCAAGTCCCCAGGGCTTGGAGATTCTCTTTGATTCGTCATCTTATGTTAACAGCTATGAATTAACCCAAACTCCTGCTCTCTGTGTACTTTGCCAATTCAGTTCGGCTCGAGTGTCCCGCTGACTCAACAGAGAGATTTAGCCTTGAGCCCACCCAGGGACGCCAAATATGTTGACCAAAGGTCACTGGTAATGGTTATTGGCTTTGTAGAATGAGGAGAAGAGTCAATTCTCTTTTAACTCTAAATTCGCTTTATTCACATTGTTAGATCATCTACATATAGCTTATGTGTCTGGTTAAATATAGACATGCAGTTTACAGCAGGTTACACAGTTTTATACCCAAAACTAGCATCTAAACGCACACCCACTAGGTTTCTCTGACACTCCCTGAATGGTCACAGAATATAAAAGCTAATACCCGAAAAGGAGAGCTGACGCTGGCCAGGCATTCCGTTCTCTCTTTTGGCGTCTCTATGTTGCTAACTTAGGTTCTTGCTTTTTTTTTTCGAAGAATATATTTTATTCATAAAATATCTGGAAGAACATTCCAAAACATTTCAAAATCACTGTCACCAAAGTATGATCAGATTCAACTTTTACACATGGATCACAAGGTGCATCAATACAATCAAGGAATATCACAATCATTTTAATATGGTCAATGCAGACAATCAGACAATGGTATTGAAGTTATCAACATACATCATGTTGCACTCTGAGGTGCTTCAATACAATTATAATATAATTAGTATTCACTGCATACATTCATTTTGAGCTGTACAGCCCAAGGGGCTCTCAACAGTTCCTAGCCCCTTGGTGCACTGTGGCAGAAAGGTCTTAGACAGCGACCTTTCCCCATTGCGCTTTTGTGGTTGCTGCCCCAAGCTTTAGTGCATCCCTCAGCACGTAGTCCTGGACCTTGGAATGTGCCAAACTGCAACACTTGGTCAGGGACAACTCTTTTCGCTGGAAGACCAACAAGTTTCGGGGAGACCAAAGAGCGTCTTTCACAGAGTTGATGATCCTCCAGCTGCAGTTGATGTTTGTCTCGGTGTGTGTCCCTGGCAACAGCCCGTAGAGCACAGAGTCCTGTGTCACAGAACTGCTCGGGATGAACCTCGACACAAACCACTGCATCTCTCTCCAGACCTTCTTTACAAAAGCACAATCCACAAGGAGGTGAACAACAGTCTCGTCCCCACCACAGCCACATCAAGGGCAATGTGCGGAGTGGGTGAGGCTCCTGGCGTGTTGGAAGGATCTGACAGGGAGGGCCTTTCTCACCACCAGACAAGCTACGTCTTGGTGATTGTTGGAAAGTTTTGGCAATGAGGCTTTCTGCCAAATGACTTTGACAGTCTGCTTGGGGAACCATCCCACAGGATCCACCATCTCCTTTTCCCGCAGGGCCTCTAATTCGTTACGTGCCGACCACTGCCTGATGGACTTGTGGTCAAAGGTGTTTCTCTGCATAAATTTTTCCACGATGGACAGGTGGTATGGCACAGTTCACCTATTTGGAGCGTTCCACGGCAGTGTGGCCAGACCCATCCTTCGCAACACCGGAGACAGGTAGAACCTCAGCACCTAGTGACACTTGGTGTTTGCGTACAAGGGTCTATGCACAGCTTGATGCAGCCGCACACAAAGGTGGTCATCAGTATGAGGGTGATGTTGGGCATGTTTTTCCCCCTTAATTTAGAGGATTGTACATCGTGTCCCTGTGGACATGATCCATTTTCGACATCCAGATAAAGCGGAAGATGGCTCGGGTGATTGCCACCACACAGGAGTGTGGAATGGGCCAGACCTGCGCCACGTACAGCAACAGCGAGAGTGCCTCACACCTGATGACCAGGTTCTTACCCACAATGGAGAGGGAGCATCGGTCCCACATGCCCAGTTTTCTTTGCACCATAGACACTCACTCCTTCCAGTTTCTAATGCATGCCCTGGTCCCTCTGAACTGCATCCCCAGCACCTTCAGGCCGTCAGCCCTGACAGTGTAGGGGACACAGGATCGGTCAGCCCAGATCCCAAAGAACATGGCCTCGCTCTTCCCACGATTTACCTTGGTTCCCGAGGCCAGTTCGAACTAGTCGCTGATGTGGATCAGTCTGCGCACCGACAGCGGATCGGAGCAAAAGACAGTGACATCGTCCATGTACAGGAAGGCTTTGACCTGAGTGCCTCCACTGCCTGGGATTGTCACTCCTCTTATGCCCGGATCCTTCCTGATGGACTCAGCAAAGGGTTCTATGCAACACACAAACAGGACAGGGGAGAGAGGGCAGCCCTAACTGACTCCAGATTCAATAGGAAAGCTATTTGACTCCCACCCGTTGATTGAGACTGCGCTACCGATGTTAGTGTAGAGCAGTTGGATCCAATTGCAAAATCCCTCCCCAAACCCCATGTAGGTGTGCAATATTCTCTCAAAGGCCTTCTCCTGATCCAGGCTGATGAGGCAGGGATCCACACCCCTGTCCTGTACATAGGCAATCGTATCCCTGAGCAGCGCGAGGCTGTCAGAGATCTTCCTGCCTGGCACAGTGCAGGTCTGGTCAGGGTGGATCACCAATTCCAGAGCGGACTTGACCCGATTGGCGATGACCTTGGACAGAATCTTATAGTCCACATTCAACAGTGAAATGGGTCGCCAATTTCTAATTTCCTCCCTTTCCCTCTTGTGCTTGTAGATGAGGGTGATGATGCCTTTCCTCATGGATTCTGACATACTGCCAGCCAGAAGCATACTCTCGTACACTTCTAGCAGTTCAGGGCCCATCCAGTCCCACAGAGCCGAGTACAACTCCGCTGGCAAGCCATCGCTTCCTGGATTTTTACTCTTCTCGAAGGACTCAAGGGCCTTAGTCAGTTCATCAGGAATTAGTGGTTTGTCCAGGCTGTCGTCCAAGACGTCCATGATAGAGGACAGGAAGGACTGGGAGGTCAAGCTGTCTGTGGGCTTCATGTCATACAATCCGGCATAAAAGGATTTGCTGATCCTCAAAATGTTGGATTGCGATGGCTTTACTGAGCCGTCTTCTTCCTTCAGGCTGCTGATCACAGAGCTCTCTCTGTGTACCTTTTGGAAGAAGAAATGTGAGCACGTCTCATCCTGCTCCAAGGAGCGGACTCTAGAACAGAAGATGGTCTTGGAGGCCTCCAAGGCAAAGAGTGTGTTGCTGGCTCTTCACCTCTTGGAGTTCCTCCTTGACATCGACCCCCATCGACTGCAGCCACAGCAGATTCTGCATGTTTTATGGAGTCAGGACATTTCCCTCTGTTCGTTTCTAGCTTTCTGGGCGCCTTTGAGGATGAAAAACTTCTTGATGTTTCCCTTGATCGCTTCCCACCAGTGTGTCAGGAACTCAAAGAGGGGTTTCACGGTTCTCCAACCTTTGTAATCCCTCTTGAGTGCCTCAATGTTCTCTGGGGTCAGCAATTGCACGTTTAGCTTCCATGCCTCCCTGCCCACCCACTGGTCTTCTTCTAAGTGACAGTCAGCCAGTAGGAGGCAGTGGTCAGAGAACACCAGCTTAACGTCGGTGGATCTGACTGCGAACGCATGGGACACAAACAGGAAGTCTATCCTGGAACGAATGGACCCCTCTGGCCGCGGCCAGGTGTAACTCCACTGCGCTCCGTCTGCAGGGTTGCCGAAGACGTCGTGCAGCTTGGCATCCTTAACTGTTTCTATCAGGGATCTGGACGTAGCGTCCAATCTGCTGTCAGCCCTGCTGGATCGTCCAGCCGCAACGATGATGCCGTTGAAGTCACTGCCCAGAATGACCGGCCTGGAAGTCGCCAGCAGCAGTGGGAGCTGCCGAAAGACCACCAGCCGCTCGCCCTTTTGTGCCAGGGCGTACATGTTAATTAACCAGAGTGGAGCATTCTTATATTAGGCACCCGCCCACCACCTTCTTAACCTCAGAGACAGTAAAGTTGCCTCCCCGCAGCAGAATACCCAGGCCGGAGGAACGAGAGTCGTTTCCACCCGACCAGATCAATGGCCCATGGGACCACCATCGTGACCATTGCTTGTAGGAGCTGAGGTGCGGAATCACACACTCCTGCAGAAACAACAGGTCAGCTTTGACCTTGGCAAGGTAGTCCAAGGTCGCAACACATCGTATAGCAGATTTAATGCTACGCACATTTATGGATACAATCTTTACACCCACTTTAAAGCATTTAGTCTCTTACCAAACCTGTTGCCTCTGAGAGTCCCAGACCTTTGATCTGCTCCTGCATAGTGTTCACAAATTGCCTCACTTTGGATGGGCTGAGGATACTGTCCTGAACCTCCCCATTGGCATTATTCTGCTCAGGTGGCATCTGGGGGTTTGTGCAGAGAACGGGATTTGAATTGTTCTCTGTTGGAGAAGTCTCTCCAATCCTCTCCCCCTCTGGGGTGTTGCTGCTCCCGGCTTCCCGGAGCTGGGGTGCGCTGTGCGCTTCACTGGCCCAGATTCCTGGGGCTGGGGTGCTCTGGCTTCTTCAGGTTGTGGACAAAGTTGGGTTGTGCTGGTCTCCTCATTGTCTCCAATGTTCTGGATCTCGGGTGTCTCATCCTCCAACTCCCTAGAGCTTTGCCACTTCTTCTGTAGGTGCCGCCCTTGCACTTCTTTGTCCGAAGAGCAGCTGCCCTTGTCATCCATGTCGGATGGGAGACGCCTCTTGCCACTTGTCTGGGAAGTGGCTTGGTCCCTTCTTAGCCCGTTCTTCCTTTTGACTCTCTTCACCAGCTGCCACTCCCCCTGCTGATTTTCCGCTGCTTCCTCCTCCGTTGATTCGCTCTCCTGAGGAGTGGGAGGTTCAGGGGGCAGTGCAGTTGATTGGCTGTCTGCTGCCTCAGTCTTATCCTCCACCTTGTCTCTATCTGTGCCCTCCTTTGTCCCGTTGTTCTCCCTGGGGGCCTTGGTGGTTGGAGGGTTGCAAATGTCCTTGGAAGTAGTGACACAAAGCATTTCATTTGCTTCCCCCTCATTGGCTTTGGCTGCCTGTGCGTAAGCGAGGCAGCGTTTGGGGCAGGTCTTGTAGAGGTGGCCTGCTTTGCCTCACAGGTTGCAGCACTTAGTCTGTTTGCAGTCCTTTGTCTGGTGCCCTTCCTGCTTGCAGTTCTTGCAGAGGGCAGTGCTGCAGTTGGCCACCACATGACCAGACTTGCCGCATGAGCGACAAAGTTTGGGCTGCCCAGCGGGGACAAGGTAGCCACAGCTTCCCCCGATCGCGAAGCTGGAAGGAGGGTGGAAGATGGCACCCTTACCATCGGTCTTAAACGTGACCTTAACCTGGCGTTTGCATGTCCAAATCCCGAATGCGTCTCTAACCTTGGTGCAGTTCCCAACCTTGTCGACATACCTGGTGAGGAAGGTGAGCACGTTGGCAACAGGGACGTATGGGTTGTAGAGATGCACCGTCACCACACGGTCCCGTTGCAACAGCAGAGCAAAGAGCGGCTCCACTGTCAGGATCTTCATCTCCGGCTGGTCTCTCTTCTCCTCGAACACCTTCAGGAGCTTGGTGCAAGCTGCCACACGCTTGAAAGTCACATCAAAACATCCAGCGCTGGGGAAATCTTGTAGGGAGTAGATCTCTTCCGTTTCACATCCACATGCCGTCAACAGGAAGAAGGCTCGATGAAGAAGGCTTGATGAAGAAGGCTCGATCCATGGGTGCTCCTCCTTCGCTGTCCTTCACCATCACCCGAACGGTGTTACGTACCCCATGGTATGGGGCTCGACTGGTTATAGCCACCGCTTCACAGCTACATTTGATCTTAGCCAAAAGGCCAAGAAGCGATCTAGGTTCTTCAACATCTGCGATGGTTGTTCTCCGGAGTCTCGCCGCTTCCATGTCCAAAATCCTCCAGTCTTATACTGAATCTTATCTCTTCAAGCTGTGCTGTCTCTCTCTGCCTAGTCTGTGACATATTCTCATTGGCTCTGTTCCAAGACTTAGGTAGCATTAACCTCGTTCTTCCTTTTCTAAATAAGGACTTGTGTCTCATCACATTTCCTTTGTCTTTGCTAATTCAAACCGGTTCCAGCCAGCTCAGGCTAGTGACTGTGCTCAGGTTTCAAAAGTTGCTCAGGCTGGTGAATGAGTTCAGGTTACTTCAGTTCAAAAGTTGCTCAGGAGTTTCTCTGCAGCCCCTGGCCAACAGGGGGATTTTAATTTCCCAGCTATCGATTGGGATAATGTTAGATGTTATAAACAATGCAGTTGGTAAAGCGGAATTTTTTAAAAATCCCAGAGGGAAACTTTAAACAATTGTCATAACCTATAATTTTAAGTGTTATGTTTGAGATGTGACTCTAAATTCAGGAATCAGACCATCAGTTCTTGAGGTTTTACATTAAACTAATTGAAACATTTTATTAATTTACACAGGTTAAAAATATATATACACATGCCTGCAAATTACTACTATCATAACTTTTAACAAATTCCCAAACTAATCCCCATTAAGGCAACAGCAAACCATAGACTTAACCAGACACCAGGCAAAGCATTTTCACCTTATGAATTCAAAATGAGGTTCTTTTCACTGTGGAGTCATTTGGAGGCTTACAGCTGCCTTTCGATCTCACATTGTCTCTGCCCTGCACACCCGAAAACTGCTGAAGTTATACCTACCACCACTGATTGAATTCAAATTCCCCTTGTCTCACCAACCTCTTTGAACTTCACCTTTTAACAATGAAATCCTTTCATAGGACCAATTTTATTAGTAATATAAACATATTGCTTGGTAGCTGCAAGAAGGGTGTCAGCTTTCACCCCACTTCTTCAATGCTCTATTCAAAAGATGCGAAAGCATGCTATCTCCCTTACATATCAAAACTAATACCCATCAAAGCACCCAGACTAGCTGTGTTTAATCCAATTAAGACACATCCGCACACTAAACCTCTATTTTAAAAGAAAAATATTTTTCAAAATATTATATACAGTAATAGCTTCATGACATAGAGTAAAGGGTAAAGAGTGGGAGGAATTTCTGAAAAGTGTTCAGGAGAACTTCCTTGACCACTATGTTCTCAGTCCAACTAGGAAGGAAGCATTGTTGGATCTGGTGCTGGGGAATGTGTTGGGTCAAGTAGACCAAGTGTTGGTGGGGAACACATAGGTAAGAGTGATCATTGTATCATAGGCCTGAATTTTACCTTTGGCAGGCATGCATGATCGACGGGCGCAGCAGTGGCTGGGAAACGGACCACCTTGCGATTTCATGCTGGTTGACCATTAAAGGCCAGCCAGGGTGAAATGCACGAGGAAATGATCAGCGCTGCCTGAGTGGGGTGCAGGAAGAGGGCAGGCGATGATATCACTGCGGGCACAGGTAAGCACTGCGAGAGAGCTCCCTGAAGGCCGACTATCTCAGAGGGCTGCAGACCTTCAAATGTTTAAATAAAGGTTTAAAAAGTTGCAAAAAACGTCCATGCATCACAATCAAGCAACCAAAAATATACCTCATAAAAATGCCGCCCACAGATACTTATTCTTATTCTAATTCATAACAGAGATTTCATCCCACCCTTGGATGAGAAATGTAAAGGCCGCCTGGCTGATTTGCCCATCTGTCAACCATAAGGTTGGGTGAGCCACGAAAAATCGGACGCAATTGCGCCCTTATGAGGCACACTTAATTGTCAATGAGCGCGTGCAGAAGTCAGAAGCGCATCAGTCAAGCGAAATATCGTGTGAGTGCGCAATGATGTCAGGGCACTCGCTCGCTGTCATTTCACGCCCAATTGGGTTGGGCAAGTGCCCGCCTGCAGGATGTAAAATTTTGTCCATAACGTTTAGATTAGTAATGAAGGAGAACAAGGGGAAACCTAGGGCAGAACCTTCTGGCTGGCGTGCGGGTGCTGGAGTCTGCAAGCCAGCGCTTAAAATGTCGCGCGAGCATCCCGATGTCAGCGCACGGCATTGAGATATTTCGGTCAGTAGGTGCACTGTGCAGTGGGACAGGCGCCCACCACTAATCAAAGGGCTTGTTAAGGCCATTAACTCTCCAGTCAACCAGGATTTTGAGGGGCCCGTGCGAACTTCGGGTCGGCGCACGAGCCCAACCGGCAGGTGGGGGAGTGATTTTTTCCAAACCTCATCCAGTGGCGGGATGAGGTTTGATATCAGGTTTGAAAACTTTTAATAAAGTGTTTGTGTTTGTCACTAACATGTCCCATCTCATGTGACATTTTCACATGAGGGGGACATGTTAATGATTTTTAAATTTTTCTATTTTTAGAGTTTCACAGAGTTTCAGCGATCTCACTGAGGCAGCACTTTGCCTCAGGGAGATGTGCGTTAAAGCACACTCTAACAGTTGGGGAATTCCCTGCCCCCCCCACCCCCCATTGGCCCGCCCAGTTAAAATGGCGGCAGGGCCCATTTCAGCGGCAGTGATTGGCTGCCTGCCCGCCACCAAGTCAGTCGGGCCCGCCTGCCCATCACGGGCAAAATTCTGTCCCTAAAGTAGAATTTCTAAAGTTGGAAGAGGCTAATTTCAATGGGATAAGAGTGGATCTAACCAAGGTAAAATGGAACCAAAGTTTAACATTAAAAGCTGTGACTGAGCAATGGGTGATCTTCAAAGAAGAGATCTTTCAAGTACAGGCTAGCCATATTCCAATAAGAGGAACAGGCAAGGGAACCAAAGCCAAGACTCCTTGAATGATGAGGGAGATAGAGATTATGAGGAAACAAAAAAAGGGCATGTCAAATGAATTCTTCAGGCAGGAGCCAAGTCAAACACAATAAGTTGAGAGGGGAAGTGAAGAGGAAAATAAAATGGGCAAAGAGAGAATTTGAGAATAGAATGGCAGTTAAAATAAAGGGTAACCCAAAAATCTTCTGCCAACATGTAAATAGTAAGTGACTGGAAAGAGGCTGGGCATGGCCTAATCAGGGCTTGGGGAAAGGCTACAATGCTTAATGAATATTTTTTTTTTAGTTTTTACTAAGGAAGAGGATGCTTACAAAATATCGATAGAAGTGAAGGTGGTAGATGTAATGGATGGGGTGAAAAATAACAGGCAAGATGTACTGGAAAGGCTGGCTATGCTGAGAATGCATACATCACCCGGTCCTGATACCTCGCATCCCAGGTTGTTAATAGGAGTATGGGTGGAGATCGTGGAAGGTGTTATGATTTTCAGACTTTATAAGGTGCTTATGTTTTAAACTCTCTTTTAATTTAAGAATGTCCTAGAATAGAAGTGGTACTGCCAGTGACAAACCCATGTGTCCTGGTTACCATGGGGACAGGGGCCCAGATCAAAATCTATTGAAAGTCAGATGCAATCTTTAACACCTGAACACAAAGGAGAAGACAGTTGTCTTTGCTGCTTTCAGACTTACAGACTCTCAGGGGAGCCAGGCCAAAATTTTGGGGGAAAAAAGACCCACAACTGATACTGCTATGCCAAGCAGAAAAAAACAACTGCTTTTAGGGTAACCACCAATAAAAGGGAGGGCTGGTGACGCCGGAACCTATGTTTGAGAAAACAAGAATTGTGAAGAGTGAAAGACCATGAATCAACTATGCTCAAAAGGTTAAGTGAAGAGGACTTTGTTTTCAAGGACACTGGAAGATTCACCTTGGTGAAGCAGGGAGAAGGGATCCTGTTAGGAGGAGTTGGACTTCAACTCATGACTATATATTCAGAGAGTGCGGTATAATGCATTAACCCAGTGTGTGGTTTTCAGTTGTTTTAAGGGTGATACCTTTTCTTTGGTTTAGTGTATTCGTTGCCTACTAAGTAATATTTAGTCTAAGTTAATTTTAGTTTGCTTGTTATAGTAAAAGTCATAAAATGTAAAATCTTGTCATGTGGTCCTTTGCATTGGTCATGTATAAATTCATATCCCTTTTTAAAAGGTTATTGGTCTCTACCCTATCATAACAAATGGCCTCCCATAATGTTCTAATTATCCCTGGACATAAGAGAGATGCCAGAAGATTGGATACAGACAAATGTGACACACTTGTTCAAGAAAGTTATTAAAGGCATTCCTAATAACAACAGGCTGGTCAGTGGCAGGCAAGGTTTTAGAAACAATAATCAGAGAAAAAATTAACAAGCACTAGGAGAGGTTGAGTTCATTCAGAAGATTTAGCATGGATTTAGATCATGTTTGACTAACCTAATTGAATGTTTTGATGAAGGGAGAAGGTTAATGAAGGGAATGTAGTTGATGTTATCTATATGAATTTTAGAAAAGTATTTGACAAAGTATCACCTTAAAAGCTGGTTAACAAAATCAAAGCTCAAGGAATAGAAGGGCCAACGTCAGCTTAGATAAAAATTGGCCTAAGGACAGAAACTGAGTCGTGATAAATGGTTGTTTTTCAGGCTGAAGAATGGTGGACAGAGGCGTCTCAAAGGATCTCTTGTAGGATCACTGCTATTTTTTGCTTTATTTAAATGAGTTGGATATTGGGATACAGGTAAAATTTCAAAATTTGATGATGAAACAAAACTTGGGGATATGGCAAACATTGAGGGTGATACCAATGGACATAGATAGGCCAGCAGAATGGGCAGACAAATAGCAGATGGAATTTAATACAGAGAAATGAGAGGTGATGCATTTTTGGCAGAAGGGATGGGGAGGCAATATGTGCTGAAAGGCACAGTTCTAAAGAGTGCACAAAAACCTGGTGGGGTCTTGTGCATAGACCTTTGAAGCCGCCAGGACACATTGGGAGAGTCATTAGCAAGGCATATGGGTTTCATAACTATACGTGTTGTGTACAAAAGCACAAAAGTCATGCTGAATCTATCGAAAGCTCTGGTTAGGCTACATCTAGAGTATTGCGTTCAAATGTGTATTGTGACTTGTATTGTTACTTTAGGAAGGATGTGAAGATTCTTGAGAAGGGCAGAGAAGATTTACCAGAATAGTTTGTAACTGAGAGATTTAGAATTACAACTGATACAATCTCACTGCAAATTCAACAGCTTTGATTAACACGAAAATTTTAAAACTTTTCAACAGCTTTTATTAGCAAAAGAAAAGCTTAAAACTTAAAGAGTTGCAAAGCAATTTTAGAAGATATACAGATAGCCCCTAGGTAGTCAGTGTAAGTTAACTAACTGTAGGTTGATTTGATCTGAGCTGACTAGGACCAATCCTCCTTCAGAGGGACAGTCTCGCTCGACAACATCGTGCCGAAAAGAGGTTTTAATCTCTCTTTGTTTTGGCATAGCAAATGTCCCCATGTTAATCCTTCTGTGCCCCCTTGATTGGTTTCTGGGATTATATGTTCAGTGTTGATTAGTCCACTTTGAATTGAACTTTAGTCCAAAATATCATGTGTAGTCAGTGTTCCTGGTGGTCTGTTTTTCCCAGCATGTTTAACCACAGGATGTCTGATGAACTCAGTGAACTTCATTTTAAAGATCAACTTGTCTCGCTCGTCCCTACGTCAAGAGACCAATCCTCCACCCATGGAAAAGCCTGACTTGGCGTCAGAGGAGGCTACTTGACGGAAATATCTGAACGGCCTACAGACCACATGATCAGTGCTTCAATCCGTCGAGGCAATTCCTACTCGGGCTGTAGAGCCGGAGGAAAGGGCGCTGACTATGATCCAAGGTTAGGCCTAGCTGAGACTGTGATTGATGTGTGTGTACAGTGATTAATTAGTGCTATTAATGTAATTAATTAGTGTCAGAGTGAACTGGTGGTGACTGGGCAGACTGTGGTGTGCTGCCGATTTCCACCCCTGTGAGAGCAACTATGTTTTGGCAGGACAAGGAACTGTTCAGACTCAGTAGATGGAGACAGGTTCGTTCCCTTTCATTCAGTGCCACAGGCCTTTTCTCTAGTTTCACCCGCTCGCGCCACACCTCCAGCTTCCCATGATGTCACTTTCACCACTTTCCATGATGTCACTTCTACCAACATCTCCCAGAATATGTCCAACCAGAGTTGGCAACCCTACCACTGGAGCTTCCTTCAGAAATTCCCTTATTCATCTTTATCATCGGTGGCATCAAAACGTTGCTTGTATATATCCATGTCAGAGGGAAGACAGACTGAAGAAAACATACTTTGTAAAACATGCTTTGTGTCTTTAATACTATTATTGCCCACTCCCTTTGTCTCATGTTCCAAGATATCTTCGTCATTTAATCTCTCCTGCCCTCGAGCCTATCCCTGACCTCCTCTGTTGCCCAAATGTCTCTCCTCCCTGTTACAACAGCAAAACACCCATCACATTCCTACCTCTCTTCAATTCCAAAGAAGAGTCATATTCGACTTAAAACTTGTATCTCTCTCCACATTTGCTGCCAGACCAGCTGAGTTTTTCCGACGCTAGCTGTTTTTAAAGAAAACACAGCTGGATTTCTCACACAAGCACTTCCAGCAATTTGTGGCGCAAAACTGTTTTGAGCTAAAGACATGAGGGGAAAAATGTCCTACTCATGGCCTTCATTGTGAAATAGCCTCGCCAGCAAATTGTGGCCCATTAACTTAACAGTTCCTCAATCTACCTGCTAAAAATGGAATTTAAGCATCACCATATGGTGGAATTATGAAACGCATCAATGTTGATAAGCCTTGCCTTTTGTATTGGGTCAAATCTTGCAGGTGTGGCTTACACCATTAGTTCTGCAGCCTGCAGCGAAGCTGATAATGGTACACTGAGAGCACCTAGGAAATTAGTGAATGACTGGGCCAGCAATGTATCTCCTTAACAAAAACAGAATTACGTGGAAAAACTCAGCAGGTCTGGCAGCATCGGCAGAGAAGAAAAGAGTTGATGTTTCGAGTCCTCATGACCCTTCGACAGAACTTGAGTTCAAGTCCAAGAAAGAGTTGAAATATAAGCTGGTTTAAGGTGTGGGGGTGGGGGGGGTGGAGAGAGAGAGAGAGAACTGGAGGGGGTTGGTGTGGTTGTAGGGACAAACAAGCAGTGATAGAAGCAGATTATCAAAAGATGTCACAAACAACAGAACAAAAGAACACATAGGTGTCAAAGTTGGTGATATTATCTAAACGAATGTGCTAATAAAGAATGGATGGTAGGGCACTCAAGGTATAGCTCTAGTGGGGGTGGGGAGAGCATAAAAGATTTAAAAATATTTAAAAATAATGGAAATAGGTGGGAAAAGAAAAATCTATATAATTTATTGGAAAAAAACAAAAGGAAGAGGGAAACAGAAAGGAGGTGGGGATGGAGGAGGGAGCTCAAGACCTAAAATGGTTGAATTCAATATTCAGTCCGGAAGGCTGTAAGGTGCTTAGTCGGAAGATGAGGTGTTGTTCCTCCAGTTTGCATTGGGCTTCACTGGAACAATGCAGCAAGCCAAGGACAGACATGTGGGCAAGAGAGCAGGGTGGAGTGTTAAAATGGCAAGCGGCAGGGAGGTTTGGGTCATTCTTGCAGACAGACCACAGGTGTTCTGCAAAGCGGTCGCCCAGTTTACGTTTGGTCTCTCCAATGTAGAGGAGACCACATTGGGAGCAACGATTGCAGTAGACTAAGTTGGGGAAAATGCAAGTGAAATGCTGCTTCACTTGAAAGGAGTGTTTGGGCCCTTGGACGGTAAGGAGAGAGGAAGTGAAGGGGCAGGTGTTGCATCTTTTGCGTGGGCATGGGGTGGTGCCATAGGAGGGGTTTGAGGAGTAGGGGGTGATGGAGGAGAGGACCAGGGTGTCCCGGAGGGAGTGATCCCTACGGAATGCCGATAGGGGGGGGTGAAGGGAAGATGTGTTTGGTGGTGGCATCATGCTGGAATTGGTGGAAATGGCGGAGGATGATCCTTTGAATGCGGAGGCTGGTGGGGTGATAAGTGAGGACAAGGGGGACCCTATCATGTTTCTGGGAGGGAGGAGAAGGCGTGAGGGCAGATGCGCGGGAGATGGGCCGGACTCGGTTGAGGGCCCTGTCAACGACCGTGGGTGGAAAACCTTGATTAAGGAAGAAGGAGGACATGTCAGAGGAACTGTTTTTGAAGGTAGCATCATCAGAACTGATGCGACGGAGGCGAAGGAACTGAGAGAATAGGATGGAGTCCTTACAGGAAGCGGGGTGTGAGGAGCTGTAGTCGAGGTAGCTGTGGGAGTCGGTGGGTTTGTAATGGATATTGGTGGACAGTCTATCACCAGAGATTGAGATAGAGAGGTCAAGGAAGGGAAGGGAAGTGTCAGAGATGGACCACGTAAAAATGATGGAGGGGTGGAGATTGAAAGCAAAATTAATAAATTTTTCCAAGTCCCGATGAGAGCACGAAGCAGCACCGAAGTAATCATCGATGTACCCTAGAAAGAGTTGTGGAAGGGGGCCGGAGTAGGACTGGAACAAGGAATGTTCCACATACCCCATAAAGAGACAGGCATAGCTGGGGCCCATGTGGGTACCCACAGCCACACCTTTTATTTGGAGGAAGTGAGAGGAGTTGAAGGAGAAATTGTTCAGTGTGAGAACAAGTTCAGCCAGACGGAGGAGAGTAGTGCTGGATGGGGATTGTTTGGGCCTCTGTTCGAGGCAGAAGCTAAGGGCCCTCAGACCATCCTGGCGGGGGATGGAAGTGTAGAGGGATTGGACGTCCATGGTGAAGAGGAAGCGGTTGGGGCCAGGGAACTGGAAATTGTTGATGTGACGTAAGGTGTCAGAGGAATCACGGATGTAGGTGGGAAGGGACTGGACAAGGGGAGAGAGAAGGGAGTCAAGATAACGAGAAATGAGTTCTGTGGGGCAGGAGCAAGCTGAGACGATCGGTCTACTGGGGAGTTCTGTTTGTGGATTTTGGGTAGGAGATAGAAGCGGGCCATCCGAGTTTGGGCGACTATCAGGTTGGAAGCTGTGGGAGGAAGATCCCCAGAGGAGATGAGGTCAGTGACAGTCCTGGAAACAATGGCTTGATGTTCAGTGGTGGGGTCATGGTCCAGGGAGAGGTAGGAGGAAGTGTCTGCGAGTTGACGCTGTATCTCCTTAACCAATGAGATTTAAGGCTTGAGAAAGCACCAGGAGATCGAAGGAATGGTGCATTTAGATAGAGTGACTGAATTAAAGTTAGATAAAAACAAAAAACTGTGGATGCTGGAAATCCAAAACAAAAACAGAATTACCTGGAAAAACTCAGCAGGTCTGGCAGCATCGGCGGAGAAGAAAAGAGTCGACGTTTCGAGTCCTCATGACCCTTCAACAGAACTGTCGAAGGGTCATGAGGACTCGAAATGTCAACTCTTTTCTTCTCCGCTGATGCTGCCAGACCTGCTGAGTTTTTCCAGGTAATTCTGTTTTTGTTTTGAAATAAAGTTAGATTGGATACAAAAATGAAATATAGAGGGAAGGAGAGATTGGATTACGAGAAAATTTTAAAAATGTCAGAAAACAAAAGCCAGGGGGCAAAAAGACGAAATTTGTAAGGTAATTGTGCCCTTTTAAGCTGGAGAGATTGGTTGCCATTGCATTAACAGTAATTACATCATTATGAGAGTAGTTGCAATGTTTATTATAAGCCCCAGCTTTCTGTGATGGCGTTCAGGGGCAATTAACATGCAAATCAAGAAAGTTCTAAAAACTAATGAGGAGGCTAAAGAGGAGAAGTCGGTTGTGTGAAGAAAGAGCAGAATGACTCAAATCGATCAGCAATTTGGAGTGATTCTTGCCCTGAACTTGCTGGCCAATTTGTACATTAATAACATTGTGTGCCATTGCTTTTGCATGATGATCGGGACCATCAATTTAAATAGATACCCATGCAATTATGTGAGAATATTATTTAAAAACAGTTTAAGCAAAAAGCACATTTATATATTGTCTTTTCAAGCACTGGAAATAGACCTCAACCAAGAAACCTTGATGGTGTATGATCTAGTGAGGATAATTTTCTGAGGAATCATTTGCAATACTCTACAGAAAGAATCATTGCATTGATCATTATATTATTAATCCAATTTACCTCAAACAGGGTGTTTTTATAGAAATACCATAGCATGCTGCACCAATGTAGATGTGGCAAAATGGCTGCTCAAAAAAGACTAAGAGGAGAATTTTCGGCATGTCAGGAGGGCTGTGTGGGAGTGGGCGCGGGCAGGTGCGGAATCGATTGCCGCCCGCGATCGGCTCAGTGCCGCTATTTTACACGGGTTGGCCAACGTGAATCACGGCTCCCGAGGGGGCGGGCAGCAGTGGGACTCCAATGACTGCCTGGTCCAATGGCAGCCTGGGGATCTTTTTAAAAACCGCGCAGGTAGCCTTCCAAAGGCTGCCAACTATGGCACACAGCAGGGTTCCCGAGAGCACTCTCAGAGAGCAGGCCAGGCAGGAAGGCAGGGCATTGTGCCCTGAGATTCTTGGATGAGTGACTCGCTGCCCTCCTCAAGGAGGTGGCAGCACAGCACGACATCATAGTGCCAAGCGATGGGAGGAGGAGGCTTCCCCAGATGATGAACCGTGCCTAGTAGGAGGTGAGAGAAGGGGTCAGTGCACACAATGTAGTGAGACACACCTTGTTTTCAGTGCCACAAGCGGTTCAACGACCTATTGTGATTGGGAAGGGTGAGTACTGTGTTGGCATGGGTCATTTAGCACAGTAGTTAGGTTGACACCCCTGCAGCAACCCCCCCCAATCCTCCCACCCCCAAACCGGCAACCCTAAATGTAGTTACTGCTTGAATCATTCACAGCATGTGGCCTTCGCTGGGTGGATCAGCATTTATTGTCCATGCTGAGCTGCCTCCTGTATCTGCTGCCTGTGGTGCCCTCATACCCACTGTATTGTTTTGGAGGATCTGTACCTAGGCGCAGGGCTGGAACGCCAAAACATTTCAAAGTCAGGATACTGACTGACTGGGAGGGGGACCTCCAGGTGGTGGGACAGCCATCCATCTTCTGCCCTTGTCCTTCTCAGTGGTGGTGCTTCCTTGCTTTGGAAGGTGATACAGTGTGAGTGGCAAATGTGATGGAGGCAACATCTGGGCAAGGGGTTCAGCCCTGGCTGCTTGGAGTGAGTGTACGGAGGCACCAGGGTCACGAATCGGATGAGCCCTGCAATGTTTCACTCAGGTGGGGGTGGCAGGGCTGCAATGGCAATGCAGGTACAGGGTGGACTAATCAATGCTCCTCTCTTCTTTCAGGAGATGACCACACACAATAACGCTGGATGGATGTGGACTGGCAGAGGAAAGGCCCACCTACTCATACTCACCAGATAGGAGCAGGAGGTGGAGAAATGCCATGCGCCCAGGCCTACCAGCAGCGGTGGGGTTGGGGTGCCAGTGGGAGTTAAGAGTGCCGTGCACTGAGGTCACAATGCCTATCGTTGCAACCATTCCACTGTTGACTGTATATTGATTTCAGTATCCACCATGGGTTTCATATTGATTATGGAAGGAGGAGCGCATCCTGGTCTGGGAGCCAGACATACACATTAACATTGTTACGACTTCAACTAATCACATGTCCTTGTTCTCCCTTTCAGCCTCACCAGAGCACGTCTGGACTGAGAAGGCAGAGGGCCCGCCACTGACACCTGAGGGCCCTGAAGAGATACACACACCAGCGTCACACCATCTCAGCCAGGCAGGCACCAGCGCACATACCAGCACTCAGTAGGAATAAGATTGTGTCCTGGGGCACAGCAGTGAGGGCACTTCACACTCACCTGAGGTGCGGGTGGAGAGAGAGAGTGCCCATAGCGCCGGCAGTCGGAGGACCAAGAACATGCTCAGTCGGTGGCTGATGATGTACCTCTGGAGTCGTCCCTGAGGCAGCAGATGCTGGAAGTGCAGCAGGGTGTGTGGAAGGATCTGGTGGAGATACATGAGGTTATGCGTGCCATGGTCTCCGTGCTGGAGGAGTCCATGCAGAGCATGAGCAATGCATTGACCCTCATGGCCGAGCGTAATGCTTCCTCCATAGAGACAGTGGCGACTCTCATGGAGAGGTTCCTCCTGGAGAACAATAAGGGCTTCCCGGGGATGCGCTTGGACCTGCAATCCCTCACAGCGGCATTGACCTCAGCTGGTCAGTGTCAGTGTGGGAGATGGATTGGGCACCCAATATCCCAGGTAGGACCGTCCATCAATGGTGAACAGGGAGGTCTAAAGCGACCTCACGTTGGCGCACGAGCTGCTTGTCGTCTCTGTGGGTTCCTCTAAGGGCGCTCCAGATGAGGGCAGCAGCTCCTCTGCCGCTCTGCCTGTGACCTTGGCATTTGATGAGGCTGCGGCACCTGGGGTGATGCCAGCAGTGCCACTGGCTGCTCCCTCCAGTTGGGGCTAGACAACGCCAAGATCATCAAGGCCAACAGGACAGCAGAGTGAGCAGGCTGTCTCCAATGCATGTGCCAGCAAATGGGGAGCACCTAGACATAGCACCCACAAACATAGATGTAGAGCACCTTAGGCACAACACAGGCTTATCCCTAGCAGTTTTCTTTTGCCCAATGTTTAAGTTGTTTTTAAGTTGGTGTGCTGTTCAACACCTTTTAATGTACTTTCATTTCTGCATGCAAGTGTGCAATCATTAAATGTTTTGGTTCTCAACAAGCCTCTGGCTGCTTCATTAGTTCTGCAGGTGAAGGGTAACTCATGGTGTTATAAGTGACTTGTTTATCACTGAGCTTTATTGAAAAGGCACATAGTTCATGTTGCTGACTAAGCAAATGTTGCTGTCAGGTATCAAGTATGGAGCCTGCAGCCCTGGCATGCGTTGGAGGTCCAACTGTGGTGTGCTAGCTGAAGGATCATTGGATCAAAGCCTCCCAGGTGTCCCTGCCAACCTGGAGGTTGCCCGGGTCTGTGCCTATCCCCTCAGCATTCTCCTGAGCGTGCTCATCCTTGGACTCACTATAGGACTCAGTGTCTGCTGCCTGAGCTTCTGCGTCTACATCTTCTTCCTCCACTGTGTCCCCCCTTTCCAGCGTCAGATTGTGGAGAGTGCAGCATGCAACAACTATCAGTGACACATGATCTGGGGGGTATAGCAGTGCTCCCCTGAATGGTCCAGGCATCGGAAGCGTATCTTGAGAAGACTGATAGTTCACTCTACCACAGCCCTTGTGGAGGCTCCTATTGTACCGTTGCTCAGCCCCTGTTCTTGGGTGCTGGAGAGGTGTCATGAACAGATAGTTGGGGATGAGGGTATGATTGATACCCAGCAGCTATCCATCCAACCTGGCGGGAGCACTGAAGAGCCTCACCACCTGGGAGCGTCTCAGGATTTATGCATCATGGGAGCAGCCTGAGTACCTTGCACAGACTTGCAGAATCTGCACCCTATGGTCTCACACTATCTGTACATTCATGGAGTGGAATACCTTCCTGTTTGACAAAGGCACCCGGCTCACCCGGTGGCACTTCGATGGCGACATGTATGCATTCGATTGGATGCGGGGTAACCGAACAATCACTGCGAAGCCTCTGGCTCGTTCTGCCTGGCTGGCCTCGTCCGAGCGGTAGTGAATGAAAGTCAATGCATGCCTGAACAGAGCGTCTGTCACCAGCTTGACACAAGTGTGGTCAGCTGACTGGGAGACTCCACAAAGATCACCCACTGACCCCTGGAAAGGACCAGAGGCATAGACGTTGAGGGCAGCCGTGACTTTCAGTGCCACTGGCATGGGGTGTCCACCCACACAGTTGGAGCTGATCTCAGGGCCGATCATCTGACAAATGGAGGTCACAGTCTCCCTTGAGAGAAGGAGCCTCCTTCGGTATTGCACCTCAGTCATATTGAGGTAGCTGCTTTGCTGCCTGTAAACCCTGGCAGCAGGATAGTGGCGTCTTCTGCAACGCCTTTTGCCCTGGACTTACTGTTGGCCCTGCACCCCTTGTGCCTGCGCCTGTCCTCCCAAAGCTTGCTCCCCTGGAGGCTGAATATGTACTCATGGCTTCCTCCCCTTTCTGAGCCTCCCACCTTCCTCAGAGGCGGGGCCTCCAGTGGAGAGCACAACTCCCATTCCCAGGGTAAGGGAAGGCTGCCTGAAAGCTGCAAGGCTCAAAAATGATGCTGACTCCAGAGTCCTGACCTGAAGCCTGTTATTCCTGTACAAGCAGCTCTGAAGAGCTTTGAAGTTCTCCTGTTCGCACAAGCAAGTGGCAGTAAATTTAAAAAGTAAATGACTAACAAACAACATTCGTGGGCCCACTGACACCTCTTATCCGGTGCGCAGATGAAGTTTTTAAAAATGTGACCTACCCGCCTGCCCGTTGTGCCCATGCAACACTCTGAAAATCGCACGGGCTCTGAAAAATCTCAGTGTATTAATGGCTCAAGGGCATTAAGTGACCCATTAATTAATGATGGACGCGTGTCGGAGCTCAGAGCGTGCCCGCCCACTGAAATATTGCGACGGTGCACGCTGACGTCAGGATGCACAATTGACGCCATTTTACATGTTGGCGTGTTGGGCCCGCCCCTGCACACTGACGTTAAAACTCTGGCCTAAGTTTCTAAATTTCAGTGCCATCATTCCTCTAAAGTGGTATATAAGAAAGCAGTTGTGCCCAGTTTTATACAGAATGTGGCATAACTAAAAAGTTCCAATTCCAATTTTTTTGGCCGAGGTTGTGCAATTTAACCAACACAACGTAGAACACAGGTGCTGAGTTTGTGAGGGTTCTTTAATTTAGCAGTTAATTTACTGAAGTTTATTCTTAACATTAAAATAAGAAATATTTGAGATCTTATATCATATAAGTGCACGTCATTTATTAGCTACACCTGATCAGGCTGATTGTTTTTGATATATTTCTCCTTTACTTTTTGTTTTTCAAAATCCATGTCTATTAGTTAGTTTCCAGCTTGGATGTGAACCTGAAAATTGTAACTGATGGAAAAATCAAGACTTACTATACATAGAATCATAGAATCCTGGAGTTATAGAGCTAAAAATTCAATAAGATCCCTTAGAGGATGCAGGGTTTGCGATGCAGGATTACCCTCCACCCAATGGAAGTGATGCAGGCATCATGCATACTTCATGCTGTCTGTTCATCTCCATGATACTGGCTTGCAGCCCAGTGCTAATTGCCCCACTGATTGGCAGTGTGCTCATCAGGGGGCACAAGATAGTGCTAGGTTAGTAACCAATTACAGCTAGCCTGCACTTCTTAAAGTCAGCCTGCACCTCTTAAAGGAGAGGTGCATTCTTGCTGCAGCAGGTGCCAGGAAGAAAGAGAAGTCTTGGTGCAGCTGGCCAGAAAGAGAAGGGTTGTCAGGTTCACAGGTGCAGTACTGGAGGCCTCAGTGCAGGAGCTGGAAAGAAGGAGAGAGGTCATCTTTTCACAGGGGGCTGGGAGACCTCCAGGCATACACTGCAAAGACAGTGGAATCAGATGGCCACAGAGGTCAATGCCAGGAATCTGGCCCTGAGGTCCTGGATACAGTGCTAGATAAAGTTCAATGACTTCTTACAAGCGGTCAAGATCAGTGAATGCATCTTCATTCCCACCCATTGCATCACCAACCTCACACTTATCAAAACACCACAACCCACCATCACTTATCAATCTCGCAGTCAGAACTCACACCTAACTTCATATGCTCCAACTCCCCCGCAAACACTGCCCTCTGCTCCAACTCTCACGTACACTTTTCACAGCTTACAATACTTGCAATTACTCAGCTATGGAGGCACATCACTCAAACATGATGCAACACACTCACTGACACTCATGCATCTATCTTGCAGGACAAGGTGGAATAGAGCAGGAGAGAGCTGCAAAGAAATGGCAGAACGCAGATACAATTTCATGCCCTCATCCCTTTGAAGGAGATGTTTCTTGACATGACTGGCATGGTTGTCACTCAGGCCATCGCAGCTGGGATTGCTGAAGCCATCCAGGATGGAGCAATTTCTCAAATCCTATTTCACCCTCTTCCTGCAATCTGTTATGATACACAACCTGCATTTGGAATAAGAATGTATCGTTTTCTTTCCGCTCAGCCTTTTCCCTCACCCCATCCCTCTGCTTGTGCGTATATCTTTCCAGAAACCCAAGAACTGCCAGCTGGCCAGCCAGTGCTACCTGAGGATGAAAGCCCAGAGGATGAAGGTCCAGAGGAAGAGTACAGGGCTGAGGACAAAGCACTATTGTTTGATCTGGTACTCACAGCCACCAGCTCAGATGCTGACACTAGGAGTAGCTTGGAGGGTAGATTTGAGGTGTGATCTGCATGAGCTCAGTCACTGGGCATGAGTGAGCTGCAACCGGGGTAGGAGGTGTCGGGGGAATGATAGTGTGTGTATCAGCTACCTGGAGGGCGAGGCCGCACATGAGTTCTGCCATAGAGGACTCAGATGAGGACTTCAGTGGGGTGGGGAGACAGGAAAACGTTGATGCATGTATACCAAAATTTTTGGTGCATTGGCAGGCCAGCCAGAGAACCTGGTATCACTGTCAGGGAGTATGGAGGATTCCAGCTCTCACTTAGCACAGGGGTTTCACACAGCCTGGACCTCAGCTTTTTCAGTGTGGAAGTGGAGTGGGGTCAAGTTAGGCATAAGCATTCGCTGTTGGGTTTGGAACAAGAAAATTCTGATGGAATATTTTGGGGATGAGTAGGGTTGCCAATCTTCCCAGAATGGCCAGGAGTCCTCCCGAATTGGCCTCAATCTCCCGGAGGCCAAACAAAGCATTTCAGGAGCACGTCAGCTCCTGGCAATGGCAAACAGGGATTATTTGCCAGCCAAACACAACCCAGGATGAGGTACCATCTGAGATTCCCTATGTTCAGGACTGGCTGTCAGCCAATCACAACCTGTGTTCAGGGACCACCTGACCTTCCTATGTCAGGAGCCTAGTTCTCTACCCATTCTCCACTCAGCCTCGCAGAAGCCACTTGACGGAAATATCTGAACAGCCTACAGACCACGATCAGTGCGATGCCCACTCGGGCTGTGGAGCTGGAGGGAAGAGCGCTGATTATGAGCCAAAGTCAGACTCAGCTGAGACAGGCTGGATGTTGGTACTGTGAGTAATTAATGTCATTAATTAGTGTCAGATTAAATTGGTGGTGTTTTAGCAGACAGTGGTGTGCTGCCGAATTCCACATCCTGAGAACACCTGGCAGGGGAAAGAATTGTTCAGACTCAGAGCTGGAATTTAGTGGATGCTGTAATATGTCTTTGATGGATGTCAGCATGACATCACTAGAAGGGAAATGTGTCATCTGATCCAGTGTTAGTTTCACTGTTGCTTTGAGCAGAGTACATACACACAGCTCAGATGCCTTCCAGCTCTATACCTATGTATAACTGTTCTTGTGCTCAGTTTTAATAAATTAACCCCAAACAGATTTACCCAAATCCCTATGATTGATTGGTGCCTTGTGTCTTATATAGTAGGTAAGTCCAAGGCATTATATTTTGTAATAGCACGACTTGGTGATCAGCAATGGTAATACAGGTGGCAGCAAGATTAAGTACAGGTACAACATGGTTAACTGCCTTAGATTGTACAATACGGCATGAGGCAACCCTTGGAGTTTTGCTTAGAGCGCAATGAAGTCACAGAATTGGAGAGTGTTGAAGATGCAGTGCGGTGACTGCAAAGAAAAGCTTTGAAGACACAGCACCAAGCCAATTTCAGATAAAGAGCTGGTAAGCAGATGGATCTTTCATAGTGAGATTGCGGTGTATAGCCTGTCAATTCAGTGAGTGGGACAGTCCATCGAGAGGACCAGCAGCAGGTTAGCTCAATCGGGAAAGGTAAGTGGGCAGGGTGTGAGCCAAATTGATAGAAAGCGAGGGAGAGTCAAAAAAAATTGATAAAAACCCATCATAAAATTCAGGTCAGAGGAGGTTGTGATTATAACAAATGGTTTTGGGAGATACTGAACACTAAATTGACTGAAAAGCAAAGACGTCATTACTCAGTGGTGTGTGTCCCAACCACGTCACGTCTTAGTGGATGGAGCTTTCGAAAAGCTCGTGAAAGCAGCTACAATGACACTCATCCCAGATACTATAGGAGCAGGAAGGTCAAAGGGATATTGTAATAATGTCCACTAATTTTCCCAGTTTTAATACGGATGAGCTGACCTAGCATCCAAATTCAAAATATTTAAACAGCGTTTCATGACCATGAGCATGACATGAATATAATCTGCACTTGTTGATGCAAACAGCACGTAATGAAAGATTGGTGTTTAACAGTCTGAAATGTGTCATCAACATGCAACAGATGAATTTCTACAGTTCTATTTATCCCATTGCTGGCATATGTCCCAATCCAAGTAAAAGAGAGGATATTAAAACCATGCTAACTTCTCAAGATAAAGACAGCCTTCAAACATGCCTAGGTCTCTTTATTCCTTGTCTCCAGACATTTCCGATTTTGCTCAAAAATCTTCATCACTACAGGAATTGTTGGGAAAGGATGTACCAATCCTGTGGCACGAAGACTTCCAATATCTCTTTGAAGCACTGAAACAGTCATTATCAGAAGCATCAAAATTGTAATTTTATGATCCTAGGGTGACAACTACCCTGGAGATAGATGCCTCACAGAAAGGGAGCATGCATGCTATAAAAAGGCAAACCGATTGTATTTGCCTCAAAATCTCTGTAACAATCCAACTACTCCTACATGAAGCAGGAAACATTAGCTCTAGTGTCTGAAATCATGCATTTTCATACCTACCTATTTGGCAAAAGATTTGTGGTAGCGGCCAACCACAAGCCACTGGAGACGACTTGGTGGAAACTATTGACCATTCCACCATCGAGATTGCAATGCCTCTTGACAAAGATTCAAGGTTATGACTGTGAGATCAGGTACAAACCTAGTAACTTGAATAGTAACATTCGATACACTTAGCAGATTGCCTAACACAGCAAAAACAGAAGATGTATGCCTAGATCTACAATTTGACTTTATTGACATCAAGCTGGAAGATGTTCTGCAAATTGATCTGGTACATTTTGTGCAACACAAACACCAGTAGCTACAAGAAGCAGTGTTGAAAGATCCTACACTACAGAAACTGGGGAACATTATCATGGATGGATATCCTAATTCAATTCAGCATGTCCACGGACATTGAGGCTATTTGGCCTTGTTGGGATGAGCAATGCAGCTCCCATGGAGTCATTTTTAAAGGTAGGCATATTGTCATGCTGGAATTTTTGTGACCTGATATTCTTTAACAACATTATCATTCACACATGGGCATTGACCAGATGAGAAGATTCACAAGAGAAACAATCTATTGGCTGGATATGAACAATGACATTGAAGTCATTGGCAAGAAGTGCGAGGCATGTCAATAGCGTACATCAAGTCAGTACAAAGCACCATTGATTCCATATGAAGTTCCTACCCATCCTTGGTCCAAAATTGCATGTGATCATCATTGCTGACTACTTTACCAAGTACCCCGTCATTAGACAATTAGACAATACGTCAAGTGCAGCTGTCGCGCACTTTAGGTACTATTTTCAGTTTATTTGGTGTACCTTTGGAGATCATTATGGATATCGGTCTGCAATGCTTTGGTAAACCATTTCAGGATATGGGTGAGAAATGGAATATCGAACACACTACTTCCTCTCATTACTCTAGATCTAACGGCTGAGCTGAACGAATGATTCACAAGGTGAAATCCCTAATTCTCAAATGTAGACAGACCAAACCAGGTCTACACATTGCAAGGTTACATCCTTGAGTGACACACCAGCAGAGCTCATGTTTGGCAGATCAGTGTGTACCAATTTACCTACTCTTATTTATTCTACTCTTTCAGAAACTAGAGAGCAATTTTAAAGCTGCAAGAGATGACTTACTTGCACAATGAAAGTGCAGAATTGCTAAGTTTACAGTTGGGGCAACAAGTCCACATCCAGGATCCCATAGAAGGTGCATAGTAACCAGCCGAGGTGACAAGGGTTTGTTTAGAACCAGGGTTCTTTCAAGTCATTATGCACAAAGGTGCAATGGTGAGATGCAACCGAAGGCAGATCAGCTCCATTCCAGCTTCTCAACCACATTGCAGTCCTATTGCATCAAGGACAAGATCTCAAATGTAACCAGGAACAACACACAAGAATGACAACCCCACAGATTACAGTGAGCAATTAAGGAAACCTCCAGATAAGGTTACCATTGCATAATCTGGGCATACCACAGATTACCTCTACACTTTTGAGACTCATAGATTCATCAGTTCTATGCACTTGTGTGATGGTAACTAAACATGAACATGTATTGTAAATAGTTATACTTCTTTGGAAGTGGGAAAGGTACCTTTAAAAAGAAAGGGGAATGTTGTAATATGCCTTTAAGGGATAGCAGCACAACATCACTAGAAGGTAAATGTGTCATGTGATCCAGTCTTAGTTTCACTTTTGCTTTGAGCAGAACCCACACCAGCACTGATGCCTTCAAGTTTAATACTTATGTATCACTTTTCTCATGTGCCTAGTCTAAATAAATGTATCCACAACATGTTTACTGAGTACCTTATGAGCAATTAGTGCCTTGTCTTGTACAATAAATAAGTCCAAAGTTTTAGATCATTATACACGACAGTACAGGCAGGTTTATTCTCTCTTGTTCAGCATCACAGTAATTTTCTCTTGTTTCACCCATTTGCACCACACCACTGCTTTCTGTGACATCACTTCCACTGATGTCCCCCAGAATATGTCCAATCAGTGTTGTCAATCCTAGGGGTGGGGTTTTAGAGAACTCCTCTCTGTCTCATTTCCATTCTTTTTTTTCCTCTATCACTTGAAATTGATGGTAGTCAGAAGGAAAATTTGGTCCTGCATCTTTCATAAATAGTAAATTATTAGGTTCCAAGCTCCAACTTTCAACAGAGTTTCTCAGTGGACTTTAAAGTACTGGCCGGTTGGTTGGCGAGAGGCATTAAATAGGGCTTTGCTGCTCTCATTGTTATATAGAGGATTGTTTACCAAAAGCATTGGATGTGCTGAGCAGCAGGGGCATGTTCATGGTAGGCACGAAGGAGGCTGTTTTCTCTTAAGGCAGCAGTTGTTTCAAACCATCTTGTCCGCCCACGCAAATAACAGAATATGTGCCAGAAAACATAAGGACCAGCAGCCATTTTAGTGGCTCTTGTGGCAAAAACTGTTGAGATCTATTTTAAATCAAAAGGACTTCCTGCAAGACCAGACAGCTTTCCATATTGCATACTTCTACCACTATAAGACGTAGGAGCAGAAGTAGCCCATTTGGCCCATCGAGTCTGCTCCATGGTTCAATGAGATCATGGCTGATCTGATAATCCTCAACTCCACTTCCTGCTTTTTCCTGATAACCCTTGATTCCCTTACTGATTAAAAATCTGTCTATCTCAGCCTTGAATATACTTAATGGCCCAGCCTGTACAGCTCTCTGCATAAATAATTCCACAGATTCACTACACTCTGAGAGAAGAAATTCCTCTTCATCCCTGCCTTAAATAAGTGACCCCTTACTCTGAGGTTTTGCCCTCTGGTCCTAGGCTCTCTTACAAGGGGGAACAACCCCTCAGCATCTACCCTGGCAAGCCGCCTAAGAATCTTGTATGTTTCAATAAGGTCACCTCTCATTCTTCTAAACTCCAATGAGTACAGGCCCAACCCACTCAACCTCTCCTCATAAGAAAATCCGTCCAAACCTGGAATCAACCTAGTGAACCATCTCTGGACTGCCTCCAATGCCAGTATATCTTTCCTCAGATAAGGGAACCAAAACTGTTCACAGTATTCCAGGTGTGGTCTAGTAATGCCTTGTATAGTTTTAGTAAGACTTCCCTATTTTTATACTTCATTCCCTTTGAAATAAAGGCCAACAATCATTTGCCTTCCCTATTACCTGTTGAAATTTTATATTAACTTTTTGGGATTCATGCCCAAGGACTCCGAATTCCCCCTGTTATGCAGCCTTCTGCAAACTTTCCCCATTTAAATAATATTCAGCTCCTCTCTGCCTGCCAAAGTGCATAACCTCATATTTTCCCACGTTATATTCCATAGCTTTTTGCCTATTCACTTAACCTGTCTATAACCCTATGTAGACGCTTTGTGTCATCCTCACCACATGCCTTCTCATCTATTTTTGTGTCATCCGCAAAATTGTCGATAGTACATTCACTTCCCTCATCCAAGTCACTAATATATATTGTAAATAAACTACCTGCTCAAGGACAATTAGGGATGGACAATCATTGCTGGTCTTGCTCATCCCAAAGATGAATCTGAACAAAATTCTCTGACTGTAGAAAGATTTGTATGCACTAGTTTGATTACATTTAGCAACAGGAAGTGCAGAGACAAGATACAGTACATACATATAGGGAAGCCATAAATAGGAAATAAGCAGTTGCATACATACGCATTGTCCAAAGTGTTTGGACAGAACTGTCTGAGCCCTGGGGGTGCAGCAGGCTAGGAGGCCATTGGAGTCAGAGGCTCCATCTCTCAAAGAGGGGGCCAATAGCAACAAAGCCACTGGAGGGGTTCCCCACCCCCTCTGAGGGGACTCCTGCTTGGCCTGTTTGAACGTTTACTTCAAATTTATTTCTCTGAGAGTACCTCAATTTTGAGACAGCATTTGGAGCCCAAACACCATCCCTAATTGGAAGGCCTCCAATGATATCTGGCACCCACCAAGATCTCATGCAAAAATCCTTGCAGACAGCACAGAGAATGATGGGCTTCCATGGTAGGTGCAGTGAACAATGATGCTTAATGTCTCTTGGGCTAACAAACTGTTACTTATGCAGATCAGGCACAGAAATGGCATTTGTGGAAGTTTTTCCATTTTTAATATAAATCATTCTGATGCCATAAAGAAACATTCAAAGGTAACAAGTGCATTGTTGGTCTCGGTGAGGAGACATTTTAAAAGTTCATGAAAATGCTTAAGATACAATAACCAGAAATAACCTATTCAGAATTGGTATAAATAAATTGCGGCAATTCACATGAATTACCCCTTTGCATGATTTGAAACAAATTTAACAAATGGTAAAAGTCTTCAAGGAAGTGACCAATCTATTTTTATACTATGCACTAATTTTCTCATTTTTATACGGTAATTTCACACAACATTGTGCTGCAAAGTTTTCAGGAAATTCCAGGTCATGATATCCAGTTCAGATCACAAGAGAAAAAGCTTTGGCATAATTAGATCTTGGGCATTAAGCACAATCCTAAATGTAAGGCCACTCAAATATGTGGCCAGTTCCCGATGTACCTGAAGGAATGGGTAAAGCAGAGCCTTAACTTTGTAACATCCTCTTTTTTACAAAATGAAATTTTTAAATTTGCACAGAAACAATAAAATACATCAAGTTCTTGATGCAATTAATAGTTTGAAAATAATAGAAGATCAATCCAGGAGTAATTAGAGATGCTGCCTGGCCCACTGAGTGGTTCCACCATTTTTTAATATAATTCCAGATTTACAGCCTCCCCAGTATTTTGTTTGTGTTAACTTCTGCAGACACAATGCACCGATTCCATACACATAAGAAAGAAACATTTGCTACGGAAATCTTCCTATTTCAGAGAGAGTAATTTGTACTTCAAACAATTGTCTTGGTTGCCTTCACACTGCTCCTACATGACTTCTAGAACTCATTGATGACAAAATAGTAATAGATGGCATCCAGAACACAGTTTACATTTGCTAAACACAGGCATATTTGCAGGAAGTTGCGCAGAGGGACCAGGTAACCATCTGCTATCCAACATTCCCGAGCTAAAAAGTACATTAGGATCCCCACGTGGTACGGGGTGAAACAAACAAGAAATGTTAACAGATTTGAAAGGACGATTTTTGTGGATTTGCTCCTGGAGATTTTCTCAGATTTCAGGCTGCCACTTCTCTTTAGAGTTCTGATGATCTGAATGGAACAGAAGACCACGAGGAGAGCGGTGACTAGGAATATGGTTTGGAGAGTTACAACAGTATGCACTTTCCAAACAGAGGGAGAATGGTTGAAGAAACAGTTTGCAGATTTCCTTTTATTATAAAGGGAGATACAGCAAGACCAGACAACAATCCACACCAGGGCGCAGGCAATCACTGTTTTCTTTGGGGATCTGAAGGTTCTGGCCAAAAAGGGATGCTTTATGGCGATGAAGCAATCCAAGCTGATCAACATGATGATCAGCATGCTTGCATAAATGTTCACATAGTACAGAGATTCCAAGAATTTGCAGAATCCCGGACTCAGGGACCACGCCCCAACCTGGTAGGCATAGATTTTGAAAGGCAGGGAGAAAAGCAGCAAAATGTCTGAAATGATCAGGTTAGTCATATAGATGGTAGACACTGTCTACTTTTTACATTTGAAGCACAGAATCCACAATGCGACCACGTTGAGGACCAATCCTAAAACAAACGTCGTTGGATTAACTATGACCCGAAATCGCTTCACAGAACCATCCGGAACCATGTTTAACGTGTTGTTTCCCATATAATTCACTGCTGAAACAAGCAGAATGTAGACGTGAATTGTTATCAAGTTAAAGAAACTGCCAAACTTCATTTTTTATATATTTTATAAAAGTTGATTGGATGTCCTCACTCTTCATAATAAGCCCAGCATTTTTGTTTAAATGCATCTAACATTTTATTATTGTAAATCATAAATAAGTTCCCTAAAGGTTGAAGCTACATAATCGATCTATTAATATCCTGCAGGAGGAGACTTATCGCCCACCAAGGTCTGGTTCATGTTTGCTGTCTGGTTTGAGATTGACATGATATCTGCACACTGAAGCAGCGTCTAACTGAAATGCTTGCAAATCAAAGTCTGAAGAGATGCTCCCCCTTTCAGCTTACTGACATCATGACGGAAATTATCAAGAACTTGAGAGCGTTTATTGGCTTATGTTTGCACAGAACTACAACAGATTCAGCAGAATGTTGATATATTGTTGTTCAAACTTTCAAAATGTCCCAAATGGGTTCTCCTGAATTAACGTACAGCAAGTCTCGCTGTTAAGCCAGCTTCATCCGCTTCAACGACGCGGATACAATCAGGCCTATATGCGCATTCAGCACCAGGATTTCAGTTTAACATTGAAAATAGGAGCAGGAGGAGGCCATGTGGCCCTTCGAGCCTGCTCAGCCGTTCATAATGACCACGGCTGATCATCCAACTCAGTAGCCTGGCCCCGCTTTCTCCCCATATCTTTTGATCCCTTTCGCCCCAAGAACTATATCTAACTCCTTCTTGAAAACATACAATGCTTTGGGCTCAACTACTTTCTGTGGTAATGACTTCCACAGGTTCACCACTCATTTACTGCCAGGAGTGTCAGGTAACTCAATCGGCACCATTTTGGACTCTGTCCTCGCCCCCTCCCCTCCAGAAATCTCCCCAACACCGACTCTCTCCCTCCCAAACTCCCCCTCCCCAACTCTCCCCATCCCAAACATTCTCCCCCTCCCCACTCTCTCCCCCTCCCCGACTCACCCCGTCTCTGACAGGATGGTGCTGAGCTGCCTCCTGTATCCACTGCCTGTGGTGCACTTATACCCACTGTATTGTTTTGGAGGTGACCTTAAGGATCTGTACCTAGGCGCAGGGCTGGAATGTCAAAACATTTCAAAGTCAGAATGCAGACTGACTGGGAGGGGGACTTCCAGGTGGCGGGGCAGCCATCCATCTTCTGCCCCAGTCCTTTTCGGTGCTGGTGCTTCCTTGCTTTGGAAGGTGATACAGTGTGAGTGGCAAATATGATGAAGGCAACATCTGGGCAAGGGGGTCAGCACTGGCTGTTTGGAGTGAGTGTACGGTGGCTCCAGGGTCATGAATCGGATGAACCCTACAATGTTTCACTCAGGTGGGGGTGACAAGGCTACAATGGCAATGCAGGTACAGGGTGGACTAATCAATGCTCCTCTCTTCTTTCAGGAGAGGACCACACACAATAACGCTGGATTGATGCAGACTGGCGGAGGACAGGCCCACCTACTCATACTCACCAGATACGAGCAGGAGGTTCTCGAGTTGGAGAGGTGCCATGCACTCGGGCCTACCAGCAGCGATGAGGTTGGGGTGCCAGTGGGAGTTAAGAGTGCCATGCACTGAGGTCACAATGTCTATCGTTGCAACCATTCCACTGTTGACTGTATATTGATTTCAGTATCCACCATGGGTTTCATATTGATTATGGAAGGAGGAGCGCATCCTGATCCGGTGGCCAGGCATGCACATTAACATTGTTATAACTTCAACTAATCACATGTCCTTGTTCTCCCTTTCAGCCTCACCAGAGCATGTCTGGACTGAGAAGGCAGAGGGCCCGCCACTGACACCTGAGGGCCCTGAAGAGATACACACACCAGCGTCACACCATCTCAGCCAGGCAGGCACCAGCGCACATACCAGCCCTCAGTGGGAATAAGATTGTTAGCTAGTGTCCTGGGGCACAGCGATGAGGGCACTTCACACTCGCCTGAGGTGCGGGCGGAGGCAGAGAGTGCCAATAGCGCTGGCAGTCGGAGGACTGCTGGGGACCAGGAACATGCTCAGTCGGTGACTGATGATGTACCTCTGGAGACATCCCTGAGGCAGCAGATGCTGGAAGTGCAGCAGGGTCTGCGGAAGGATCTGGTGGAGATACATGAGGTAAAGCGTGCCATGATCTCCGTGCTGGAGGAGTCCATGCGGAGCATGAACAATGCATTGACCCTCATGGCCGAGCGTAATGCTTCCTCCATAGAGAGAGTGGCGACTCTCATGGAGAAGATCCTCCAGGAGAACAGTAAGGGCTTCCCGGGGATGCGCTTGGACCTCCAATCCCTCACAGCGGCATTGACCTCAGCTGGTCAGTGTCAGTGTGGGAGATGGATTGGGCACCCAATATCCCAGCTAGGTCCCTGTCCATCAATGGTGAACAGGGAGGTCCAAATCGACCTCACGTTGGCGCACGAGCTGCTTGTCGTCTCTGTGGGCTCCTCAAAGGGCGCTCCAGATGAGGACAGCAGCTCCTCTGCCGCTCTGCCAGTGATGGCGGCATCTGATGAGGCTGTGGCGACTGGGGAGATGCCAGCAGTGCGACTGGCTGCTCCCTCCCAGTCGGGGCCAGCACAGGCTCCACGGGCCAGAGGACACCCGCCAAGGTCATCAAGGCTAAAAGTGAGCAGGCTGTCTCCAATTCTAGTGCCAGCAAATGGGGAGCACCTAGACATAGCACCAGCAAACGTAGATGTAAAGCACCTTAGGCACAACACAGGCTTATTATGAGTGGTTTTCTTTTGCCCAATGTTTAAGTTGTTTTTAAGTTGATGTGCTGTTCAACACCTTTTAATGTACTTTCAATTCTGTATACAAGTGTGGAATCATTAAATGTTTTGGTTCTCAACAAGCCTCTGGGTGCTTCATTAGTTCTGCAGGTGAAGGGTAACCCATGGTGTTATTGGTGACTTGTTTATCACTGAGCTTTATTGAAAAGGCACATAGTTCATGTTGCTGACTAAGCAAATGTTGCTCTCAGATATCAAGTATGGAGCCTGCAGCCCTGGCATGCATTGGAGGTCCGTCTGTGGTGTGCTAGCTGAAGGATCATTGGATCAAAGCCTCCTGGGTGTCGCTGCCTCCATGGAGGTTGCCAGTGTTAGTGCCTAAACCCTCAGCATTCTCCTGAGCGTGCTCATCCTTGGACTCACTATAGGACTCAGTTTCTCTGCTGCCTGAGCTTCTGCGTCTACATCTTCTTCCTCCACTGTGTCCCCCCTTTCCAGCGTCAGATTGTGAAGAGTGCAGCATGCAACAACTATCAGTGACACACGATCTGGGGAGTATTGCAGTGCTCCCCCGAATGATCCAGTCATCGGAAGGGTATCTTGAGAAGACTGATAGTTCTCTCTACCACAGCCCTTGTGGAGGCGTGGCTCCTACTGTACTGCTGCTCAGCCTCTGTTTTTGGGTGGTGGAGGGGCATCACGAACCACCTTCTGAGGGGATAGCAGATAGTTGGGGATGAGGGGATGATTGTCACCCAGCAGCCATCCATCCAACCTGGCGGGAGCACTGAAGAGCCTCACCACCTGGGATGTCTCAGGATGTATGCATCATGGGAGCAGCCTGAGTACCTTGCACAGACTTGCAGAATCTGCACCCTATGGTCTCACACTATCTGTACATCCATAGAGTGGAATACCTTCCTGTTGACAAAGGCACCGGCTGACCCGGTGGCACTTCGATGGTGACATGTATGCATTCGATTGGATGTTGGGGAACCCAACAATCACTGCGAAGCCTCTGGCTCGCTCTGCCTGGCTGGCCTCATCCGAGCGGTAGTGAATGAAAGTCAACGCATGTCTGTCACCAGCTTGACACACGTGTGGTTAGCTGACTGGGAGACTCCACAAAGATCACCCACCGACCCTTGGAAAGAACCAGAGGCATAGACTTTGAGGGCAGCCGTGACATTCAGTGCCACTGGCATGGGGTACCCACTCACACAGTTGGAGCTGATCTCAGGGCCGATCATCTGACAAATAGAGGTCACTATTACCCTTGAGAGACGGAGCCTCCTTCGGTATTGCACCTCAGTCATATTGAGGTAGCTGCTTTGCTGCCTGCAAACCCTGGCAGCAGGATAGTGGCGTCTTCTGCAACCCCTTTTGCCTTGGACTTACTGTTGGCCCTGCACCCCTTGTGCCTGCGCCTGTCCTCCCAATCCTTGCTCCCCTGGATGCTGAATATGGATTCCTGGCTTCCTCCCCCTTCTGGCCCTCCCGTCTTCCTCAGAGGAGGTGCCTCCAATGGAGAGCACAATTCCCATTCTCAGGGTAAGGGAAGGCTGCCTGAAAGCTGCAAGGCTCAAGAATGATTTTGACTCCAGAGTCCTGACCTGAAGCCTGTTATTCCTGTACAAGCAGCTCTGAAGAGATTTGAAGTTCTCCTGTTCACACAAGCAAGTGGCAGTAAATTTAAAAAGTAAATGACTAACAAATAGCATTTGTGGGCCCACTGACCCCTCTTATCCGGTCCGCGGATGAAGTTTTTAAAAATGTGACCCAACCGCCTGTTCGTTGCACCTGTGCAATACTCTGAAAATCGCACGGACTCTGAAAAATCTCGGTGTATTAATGGCTCAAGGGCATTAAGTGACCCATTAATTAATGACGGGCCCGCGTCGGAGCTCAGAGTGTGCCCGCCCACTGAAATATTGCGACGGTGCACGCTGACGTCAGGATGCACAATTGACGTCATCACACGCCATTTTACACGTCAGCGTGTTGGGCCCGCCCCCGCACACTGACGTTAAAACTCTGGTCTAAGTTTTTAAATTTCAGTGCCATCATTCCTCTAAAGTGGTATATAAGAAAGCAGTTATGCGCAGTTTTATACAGAATGTGGCATAACCAACAAGTTCCAATTCCAATTTTTTGGCCAAGGTTGTGCAATTTAACCAACACAAAGTAGAACACAGGTGCTGAGTTTGTAAGGGTTCTTTAATTTAGCAGTTAATTTACTGAAGTTTATTCTTAACATTAAAAGAAGAAATATTCGATATCTTATGTCATATAAGTGCACATCATTTATTAGCTACACCTGATCAGGCTGATTGTTTTTGATATATTTCTCCTTTACTTTTTGTTTTTCAAAATCCATGTCTATTAATTAGTTTCCAGCTTGGATGTGAACCTGAAAATTGTAACTGATGGAAAAATCAAGACTTAATATACATAGAATCATAGAATCCTGGAGTTACAGAGCTAAAAATTCAATAAGATCCCTTAGAGGATGCAGGGTTTTTGATGCAGGATTACCCTGCACCCAATGGAAGTGATGCAGGCATCATGCATACTTCATGCTGTCTGTTCATCTCCATGATACTGGCTTGCAGCCCAGTGCTAAATGCTCCACTGAGTGGCAGTGTGCTCATCAGGGGGCACAAGATCGTGCTAGGTTAGTAACCAATTACAGCTAGCCTGCACTTCTTAAAGTCAGCCTGCACCTCTTAAAGGAGAGGTGCATTCTGGCTGCAGTAGGTGCCAGGAAGAAAGAGGACTCTTGGTGCAGCTGGCCAGAAAGAAAAGGGTTGTCAGGTTCACAGGTGCAGTACTGGAGGCCTCAGTGCAGGAGCTGGAAAGAAGGAGAGAGGTCTTCTTTCCACAGGGGGTTGGGAGACCTCCAGGCATACACTGCAAAGACAGTGGAATCAGATGGCCACAGAGGTCAATGCCAGGAATCTGGCCCTGAGGTCCTGGATACAGTGCTAGATAAAGTTCAATGACTTCTTACAAGAGGTCAAGATCAGTGAATGCATCTTCATTCCCACCCATTGCATCACCAACCTCACACTTATCAAAACACCACAACCCACCATCACTTATCAATCTCGCAGTCAGAACTCACACCTAACTTCATATGCTCCAACTCCCCCGCAAACACTGCCCTCTGCTCCAACTCTCACTTACACTTTTCACAACTTACAATACTTGCAATTATTCAGCTATGCAGGCACATCACTCAAACATGATGCAACACACTTACTGACACTCATGCATCTCTCTTGCAGGACAAGGTGGAATAGAGCAGGAGAAAGCTGCAAAGAAATGGCAGAATGCAGATACAATTTCATGTCCTCATCCCTTTGAAGGAGTTGTTTCTTGACATGACTGGCATGGTTGTCACTGAGGCCTTTGCAGCTGGCATTGCTGAAGCCATCCAGAATGGAGCAATTTCTCAAATCCTACTTCACCCTCTTCCTGCAATCTGTTATGATACACAACCTGCATTTGGAATAACAATGTACCGTTTTCTTTCCACTCAGCCTCTTCCCTCACCCCATCCCTCTGCTTGTGCATATATCTTTCCAGAAACCCAAGAACTGCCAGCTGGCCAGCCAGTGCTACCTGAGGATGAAAGCCCAGAGGATGAAGGTCCAGAGGAAGAGTACAGGGCTGAGGACAAAGCACTATTGTTTGATCTGGTACTCACAGCCACCAGCTCAGATGCTGACACTAGGAGTAGCTTGGAGGGTAGATTTGAGGTGTGATCTGCATGAGCTCAGTCACTGGGCATGAGTGAGCTGCAACCGGGGTAGGAGGTGTCGGGGGAATGATAGTGTGTGTATCAGCTACCTGGAGGGGGAGGCCGCAGAGGACTCAGATGAGGACTTCAATGGGGTGGGGAGACAGGAAAACGTTGATGCAGGTATAGCAAAATTTTTGGTGCATTGGCAGGCCTGCGAGAGAACCTGGTATCACTGTCAGGGAGTATGGACAATTCCAGGTTTCACTTAGCACAGGGGTTTCACACAGCCTGGAGCTCACTTTTTCAGCGTGGAAGTGAAGTGGGGTTAAGTTAGGCATAAGCGTTCGTTGTTGGGTTTGGTACAGGAAAATTCTGATGGAATATTTTGGGGGTGAGTAGGGTTGCCAATCTTCCCAGAATGGCCAGGAGTCCTCCCGAATTGGCCTCAATCTCCCGGAGGCCAAACAAAGCATTTCAGGAGCACGTCAGCTCCTGGCAATGGCAAACAGGGATTATCTGCCAGCAAAACACAACCCAGGATGAGGTACCATCTGAGCTTCCCTATGTTCAGGACTGGCTGTCAGCCAATCACAACCTGTGTTCAAGTACCACCTGACCTTACTATGTCAGAAGACTAGTTCTCTATCCATTCTCTACGCAGCCCCACCAGAGGCCACTTGTCAGAAATATCTGAACATCACACTACTTCCTCTCATTACGCTAGATCTAACGGCTGAGCTGAACGAATGATTCACACGGTGAAATCCCTAATTCTCAAATGTAGACAGACCAAACAAGACCTACACATTGCAATGTTACATCCTTGAGTGACACACCAGCAGAGCTCATGTTTGGCAGATCAGTGTGTACCAATTTACCTACTCTTGTCTATTCTACTCTCTCAGAAACTAGAGAGCAATTTTAAAGCTGCAAGAAATGACTTACTTGCACAATGAAAGTGCAGAATTGCTAAGTTTACAGTTGGGGCAACAAGTCCACATCCAGGAGCCCATAGAAGGTGCATAGTAACCAGCTGAGGTGACAAGGGTTTGTTCAGAACCAGGGTTCTTTCAAGTCATTACACACAAAGGTGCAATGGTGAGGTGTAACCAAAGGCAGATCAGATCCATTCCAGCTCCTCAACCACATTGCAGTCCTATTGCATCAAGGACAAGATCCCAAATGTAACCAGGAACAACACACAAGTATGACACCCCCACAAATTACAGTGAGCAATTAAGGAAACCTCCAGATAAGGTTACCATTGCATAATCTGGGCATACCACAGATTACCTCTACACTTTTGAGACTCATAGATTCATCAGTTCTATGCACTTGTGTGATTGTAACTAAACATGAACATGTATTGTAGATAGTTATACTTCTTTGGAAGTGGGAAAGGTACCTTTAAAAAGAAAGGGGGATGTTGTAATATGTCTTTAAGGGATAGCAGCACAACATCACTAGAAGGTAAAAACAAAAAAACTGTGAATGCTGGAAATCCAAAACAAAAACAGAATTACCTGGAAAAACTCAGCAGGTCTGGCAGCATCGACGGAGAAGAAAAGAGTTGACGTTTCGAGTCCTCATGACCCTTCGACCGAACTGAGTGAATCCAAGGAAGGGGTGAAATATAAGCTGGTTTAAGGTGTGTGTGTGGAGGGGGCGGTGGGGGGGCGGGGGGTGGCGGGGGGGATTTATGTTGGGGGAGAGAAGTGGAGGGGGTTGGTGTGGTTGTAGGGACAAACAAGCAGTGATAGAAGCAGATCATCAAAAGATGTCACAGACAACAGAACAAAAGAACACATAGGTGTTAAAGTTGGTGATATTATCTAAACGAATGTGCTAATTAAGAATGGATGGTAGGGCACTCAAGGTATAGCTCTAGTGGGGGTGGGGGGAGCATAAAAGATTTAAAAATATTTAAAAATAATGGAAATAGGTGGGAAAAGAAAAATCTATATAATTTATTGGAAAAAACAAAAGGAAGGGGGAAGAAACAGAAAGGGGGTGGGGATAGAGGAGGGAGCTCAAGACCTAAAGTTGTTGAATTCAATATTCAGTCTGGAAGTCTGTAAAGTGCCTAGTCGGAAGATGAGGTGTTGTTCCTCCAGTTTGCGTTGGGCTTCACTGGAACAATGCAGCGAGCCAAGGACAGACATGTGGGCGAGAGAGCAGGGTGGAGTATTAAAATGGCAAGCAACAGGGAGGTTTGGGTCATTCTTGCAGACAGACCGCAGGTGTTCTGCAAAGCGGTCGCCCAGTTTACGTTTGGTCTCTCCAATGTAGAAGAGACCACATTGGGAGCAATGAATGCAGTAGACTAAGTTGAGGGAAATGCAAGTGAAATGCTGCTTCACTTGAAAGGAGTGTTTGGGCCCTTGGACGGTGAGGAGAGAGGAAGTGAAGGGGCAGGTGTTGCATCTTTTGCGTGGGCATGGGGTGGTGCCATAGGAGGGGGTTGAGGAGTAGGGGGTGATGGAGGAGTGGACCAGGGTGTCTCGGAGGAAGTGATCCCTATGGAATGTCGATAGGGGGGGGTGAAAGGAAGATGTGTTTGGTGGTGGCATCATGCTGGAGTTGGCGGAAATGGCGGAGGATGATCCTTTGAATGCGGAGGCTGGTGGGGTGATAAGTGAGGACAAGGGGGACCCTTTCATGTTTCTGGGAGGGAGGAGAAGGCGTGAGGGCGGATGTGCGGGTGATGGGCCAGACATGGTTGAGGCCCCTGTCCCACTGTCCCCACCCCATCTTCCAATCCCAGCCCCAGCCGTGAATTCACTATACCCCCTGACCTTCCCCTCTCCGATGCTGAACGTTCAGTGCTCAGCAAAGGACTGTTTCATACCCTTACACCCATGCCTCAATGAATTTTGGGCTCGGCAAGATGCTGAACTCTTCTTCCGCCGTCTTTGTCTCCAGCCTCACTTCTTTGGGCAGGAGTCCTCTCCCCGTTCAACAGATCATTTCACCCACCTCCAGTATTCTCCCTCCACCTGGACCCCTCCCTCTGGATTCTTACCTTCTCTTGATCTTTTCATTGAGAACTGTTGGCGCAACATTAGTCATCTCAATTTCTCTGCTCCTCTCACCCATTCTAATCTCTCTTTCTCTGAACTTACTGCACTCCATTCTCTCAGGTCCAACCCTGATATTGTCATCAAACCCGCTGACAAGGGTGGTGCTGTTGTTGTCTGGCGCACTGACCTCTACCTCGTGGAGGCTGAGCATCAACTCGCAGACACTTCCTCCTACCTCTCCCTGGACCATGACCCCAACACTGAACATCAAGCCATTGTTTCCAGGACTGTCATTGACCTGATCTCCTCTGGGGATCTTCCTCCCACAGCTTCCAACCTGATTGTCGCCCAACCTCGGACGGCCTGCTTCTACCTCCTACCCAAAATCCACAAAGAGAACTGTCCTGGTAAACCGATCGTCTCAGCTTGCTTCTGCCCCACAGAACTCATATCTCGTTACCTTGACTCCCTTCTCTCTCCCCTTGTCCAGTCCCTTCCCACCTACATCCGTGATTCCTCTGACACCTTACTTCACATCAACAATTTCCAGTTCCCTGGCCCCAACCGCTTCCTCTTCACCATGGACGTCCAATCACTCTACACCTCCATCCCCCACCAGGATGGTCTGAGGGCCCTTAGCTTCTTCCTCGAACAGAGGCCCGAACAATCCCCATCCACCACTACTCTCCTCCGTCTGGCTGAACTTGTTCTCACACTGAACAATTTCTCCTTCAACTCCTCTCACTTCCTCCAAATAAAAGGTGTGGCTATGGGTACCCGCATGGGCCCCAGCTATGCCTGTCTCTTTATGGGGTATGTGGAAAATTCCTTGTTCCAGTCCTACTCCGGCCCCCTACCACAACTCTTTCTCCCGTACATCAATGATTATTTCGGTGCTGCTTCATGCTCTCGTCGGGACTTGGAAAAATTCATTAATTTTGCTTCCAATCTCCACCCCTCCATCATTTTCACGTGGTCCATCTCTGACACTTCCCTTCCCTTCCTTGACCTCCCTGTCTCAATCTCTGGTGATAGACTGTCCACCAATATCCATTACAAACCTAACAACTCCCACAGCTACCTCGACTACAGCTCCTCACACCGCGCTTCCTGTAAGGACTCCATCCCATTCTCTCAGTTCCTTCACCTCCGTCACATCTGTTCTGATGATGCTACCTTCAAAAACAGTTCCTCTGAGATGTCCTCCTTCTTCCTTAACCGAGTTTTCCCCCCACGGTCGTTGACAGGGCCCTCAACCGTGTCCGGCCCATCTCTCGCACATCCGCCCTCACGCCTTCTCCTCCCTCCCAGAAACATGATAGGGTCCCCCTTGTCCTCACTTATCACCCCACCAGCCTCAGCATTCAAAGGATCATCCTCCGCCATTTCCGCCAACTCCAGCATGATGCCACCACCAAACACGTCTTCCCTTCACCCCCCCTATCGGCATTCCGTAGGGATCGCTTCCTCCGGGACACCCTGGTCCACTCCATCACCCCCTACTCTTCAACCCCCTCCTATGGCACCACCCCATGCCCACGCAAAAGATGTAACACCTGCCCCTTCACTTCCTCTCTCCTCACCGTCCAAGGGCCCAAACACTCCTTTCAAGTGAAGCAGCATATCACTTGCATTTCCCCCAACTTAGTCTACTGCATTCGTTGCTCCCAATGTGGTCTCTTCTACATTGGAGAGACCAAACGTAAACTGGGCGACCGCTTTGCAGAACACCTGCGGTCTGTCCACAAGAATGACCCAAATCTCCCTGTCGCTTGCCATTTTAACTCTCCACCCTGCTCTCTTGCCCACATGTCTGTCCTTGGCTTGCTGCATTGTTCCAGTGAAGCCCAACGCAAACTGGAGGAACAACACCTCATCTTCTGACTAGGCACTTTACAGACTTCCGGACTGAATATTGAATTCAACAACTTTAGGTATTGAGCTCCCTTCTCCATCCCCACCCCCTTTCTGCTTCTTCCCCCTTCCTTTTGTTTTTTCCAATAAATTATATAGATTTTTCTTTTCCCACCTATTTCCATTATTTTTGAATATTTTTAAATCTTTTATGCTCCCCCCACCCCCACTAGAGCTGTACCTTGAGTGCCCAACCATCCATTCTTAATTAGCACATTCGTTTAGATAATATCACCAACTTTAACACCTATGTGTTCTTTTGTTCTGTTGTCTGTGACATCTTTTGATGATCTGCTTCTATCACTGCTTGTTTGTCCCTACAACCACACCAACCCCCTCCACTTGTCTCCCCTCACCCAAACCCCACCCCCCCACCCCCCCGCCCGCCCACACACACCTTAAACCAGCTTATATTTCACCCCTTTCTTGGATTCACTCAGTTCGGTCGAAGGTTCATGAGGACTCAAAACGTCAACTCTTTTCCTCTCCGCTGATGCTGCCAGACCTGCTGAGTTTTTCCATCACTAGAAGGTAAATGTGTCATGTGATCCAGTCTTAGTTTCACTTTTGCTTTGAGCAAAGCCCACACCAGCACTGATGCCTTCAAGTTTAATACTTAAGTATCACTTTTCTCATGTGCCTGGTCTAAATAAATGAATCCACAACATGTTTACTCATTCCCTTATGAGCAATTAGTGCCTTGTCTTGTACAATAAATAAGTCCAAAGTTTTAGATCATTATACACGACAGTGGAGGCAGGTTTATTCTCTCTTGTTCAGTGACACAGTAATTTTCTCTTGTTTCACCCATTTGCACCACACCACCGCATTCTGTGACATCACTTCCACCGACTTCCCCAGAATATGTCCAGCCAGTGTTGTCAGTTCTAGGGGTGGGGTTTTAGAGAACTCCTCTCTGTCTCATTTCCATTCTTTCTTTTCCTCTATCACCTGAAATTGATGGTAGTCAGAAGGAAAATTCGGTCCTGCATCTTTCATATACAGTAAATTATTAGGTTCCAAGCTCCAACTTTCAACAGAGTTTCTCAGTGGACTTTAAAGTACTGGCCGGTTGGTTGGCGAGAGGCATTAAATAGGGCTTTGCTGCTCTCATTGTTATATAGAGGATTGTTTACCAAAAGCATTGGATGTGCTGAGCAGCAGGGGCATGTTCATGGTAGGCACGAAGGAGGCTGTTTTCTCTTAAGGCAGCAGTTGTTCCAAACCATCTAGTCCGCCCACGCAAATAACAGAATATGTGCCAGAAAACATAAGGACCAGCAGCCATTTTAGTGGCTCTTGTGGCAAAAACTGTTGAGATCTATTTTAAATCAAAAGGACTTCCTGCAAGACCAGACAGCTTTCCATATTGTATACTTCTACCACTATAAGACGTAGAAGCAGAAGTAGCCCATTTGGCCCATCGAGTCTGCTCCACGGTTAAATGAGATCATGGCTGATCTGATAATCCTCAACTCCACTTCCTGCTTTTTCCTCATAACCCTTGATACCATTACTGATTAAAAATCTGTCTATTTCAGCCTTGAATGTACTTAATGGCCCAGCCTCTACAGTCCTCTGCATAAAGAATTCCACAGATTCACTACACTCTGAGAGAAGAAATTCCTCTTCATCCCTGCCTTAAATAAGTGACCCTGTATGCTAAGTTTATGCCCTCTGGTCCTTGGCTCTCTTACAAGAGGGAACAACCTCTCAGCATCTACCCTGTCAAGCCCCCTAAGAATCTTATATGTTCCAATAAGGTCACCTCTCATTCTTCTAAACTCTAATTAGTACAGGCCCAACCCACTCAACCTCACCTCATAAGAAAATCCTTCCATACCCAGAATCAACCTAGTGAACCTTCTCTGGACTGCATTCAATGCCAATATATCTTTCGTTAGATAAGGAAACCAAAACTGTTCACAGTATTCCAGGTGTGGTCTAGTAGATAAAAACAAAAAAACTGCGGATGCTGGAAATCCAAAACAAAAACAGAATTACCTGGAAAAACTCAGCAGGTCTGGCAGCATCGGTGGAGAAGAAAAGAGTTGACGTTTCGAGTCCTCATGACCCTTCGACAGAATTTGTCAAAGGGTCATGAGGACTCGAAACGTCAACTCTTTTCTTCTCCGCCGATGCTGCCAGACCTGCTGAGTTTTTCCAGGTAATTCTGTTTTTGTTGTGGTCTAGTAGTGCCTTGTATAGTTTTAGTAAGACTTCCCTATTTTTATGCTTCATTCCCTTTGAAATAAAGGCCAACATTCATTTGCCTTCCCTATTACCTGTTGAACTTGTGTGTTAACTTTTCAGGATTCATGCACAAGGATTCCAAAATCCCCCTGTGCTGCAGCCTTCTGCAGACTTTCCCCATTTAAATGATATTCAGCTCCCCTCTGCCTGCCAAAATGCATAACCTCACATTTTCCCACATTATATTCCATAGGTTTTTGCCTACTTAATTAACCTGTCTATATCCGTATGTAGACACTTTGTGTCATCCTCACCACTTGCCTTCTCACCTATTTTTGTGTCATCCGCAAAATTGTTGATAGTACATTCACTTCCTTCATCCAAGTCACTAATATATTTTGTAAGTAAACTACCTTCTCAAGGACAATTAGGGATGGACAATCATTGCTGGTCTTGCCAGCAACACCCACATCCCAAAGATGAATCTGAACAAAACTTCTCCGACTGTAGAAAGACTTGTATGCACTTGTTTGATTACATTTAGCAACAGGAAATGCAGAGACAAGATACAGTACGTACATATAGAGAAGCCATAAATAGGAAATAAGCTAGTTGCATACATACGCATTGTCCAAAGTGTTTGGACAGAACTGTCTGAGCCGTGAGGGTGCAGCAGGCTAGGAGGCCATTGGAGTCAGAGGCTCCATCTCTCAAAGAGGGTCCAATAGCAACAAAGCCACTGGAGGGGTTCCCCACCCCCTCTGAGGGGACTCCTGCTTGGCCTGTTTGACCCTTTACTTTAAATTTATTTTCTGAGAGTACCTCATTTTTGAGACAGCATTTGGAGCCCAAACACCATCCCTAATTGGAAGGCCTCCAATAATATGTGGCACCCACCAAGACCTCATGCAAAAATCCTTGCAGACAGCACAGAGAATGTTGGGCTTCCATGGTAGGTGCAGTGAACAATGATGCTTAATGTGTCTTGGGCCAACAAACTGTTACTTATGCATATCAGGCACAAAAATGGTATTTGTGGAAGTTTTTCCATTTTTAATATAAATCATTCTGATGCCATAAAGAAACATTCAAAGGTAACAAGTGCATTGTTGGTCTCGGTGAGGAGACATTTTAAAAGTTCATGAAAACACTTACAATACAATAACCAGAAATAACCTATTCAGAATTGGTATAAATAAATTGCGGCAATTCACATGAATTACCCCTTTGCATGATGTGAAACAAATTTAACAAATGGTAAAGGTCTTCAAGGAAGTGACCAATCTATTTTTATACTATGCACTAATTTTCTCATTTTTATACGGTAATTTCACACAACATTGTGCTGCAAAGTTTTCAGAAATTCCAGGTCATGATATCCAGTTCAGATCACAAGAGAAAAAGCTTTGGCATAATTAGATCTTGGGCATTAAGCACAATCCTAAATGTAAGGCCACTCAAATATGTGGCCAGTTCCCGATGTACCTGAAAGAATGGATAAAGCAGAGCCTTAACTTTGTAACATCCTCTTTTTTACAAAATGAAATTTTTAAATTTGCACAGGAACAATAAAATACATCAAGTTCTTGATGCAATTAATAGTTTGAAAATAATAGAAGATCAATCCAGGAGTAATTAGAGATGCTGCCTGGCCCGCTGAGTCGTTCCACCATTTTCTTATATAATTCCAGATTTACAGCCTCCCCAGTATTTTGTTTGTGTTATCTTCTGCAGACACAATGTACTGATTCCATACACATAAGAAAGAAACATTTGCTACGGAAATCTTCCTATTTCAGAGAGAGTAATTTGTACTTCAAACAACTGACTTTGTTGCCTTCACACTGCTTCTATATGACTTCCAGAACTCATTGATGACAAAATAGTAATAGATGGCATCCAGAACACAGTTTACATTTGCTAAACACAGGCATATTTGCAGGAAGTTGCGCAGAGGGACCAGGTAACCATCTGCTATCCAACATTCCCGAGCTAAAAAGTACATTAGGATCCCCACGTGGTACGGGGTGAAACAAACAAGAAATGTTAACAGATTTGAAAGGACGATTTTTGTGGATTTGCTCCTGGAGATTTTCTCAGATTTCAGGCTGCCACTTCTCTTTAGAGTTCTGATGATCTGAATGGAACAGAAGACCACGAGGAGAGCGGTGACTAGGAATATGGTTTGGAGAGTTACAACAGTATGCACTTTCCAAATGGAGGGAGAATGGTTGAAGAAACAGTTTGCAGATTTCCTTTTATCATAAAGGTAGATACAGCAAGACCAGACAACAATCCACACCAGGGCGCAGGCAATCACTGTTTTCTTTGGGGATCTGAAGGTTCTGGCCAAAAAGGGATGTTTTATGGCGATGTAGCGATCCAAACTGATCAACATGATGATCAGCATGCTTGCATAAGTATTCACATAGTACAGAGATTCCAAGAAGTTGCAGAATCCCGGACTCAGGGACCACGCCCCAACCTGGTAGGCATAGATTTTGAAAGGCAGGGAGAAAAGCAGCAAAATGTCTGAAATGATCAGGTTAGTCATATAGATGGTAGACACTGTCCACTTTTTACATTTGAAGCACAGAATCCACAATGCGACCACGTTGAGGACCAATCCCAAAACAAACGTCGGTGGATTAACTATGACCAGAAATCGCTTCACTGAACCATCTAGAACCATGTTCAACGTGTTGTTTCCCATACAATTCACTGCTGAAACAAGCAGAATGTAGACGTGAATTGTTATCAAGTTAAAGAAACTGCCAAACTTCATTTTTTATATATTTTATAAAAGTTGATTGGATGTCCTCACTCTTCATAATAAGCCCAGCACTTTTGTTTAAATGTATCTAACATTTTATTGTTGTAAATCATAAATAAGTTCCCTATAAGTTGATGCAATGCTACATAATCAATATATTAATATCCTGCAGAAGGAGACTTACCGCCCACCAAGGTCTGGTTCATGTTTGCTGTCTGGTTTGAGACTGACATGATATCGGCACACTGAAGAAGCGTCTAACTGAAATGCTTGCAAATCGAAGTCTGAAGATATGCTTCCCCTTTCAGCTTACTGACATCATGACGGAAATTATCAAGAACTTGAGTGCTTTTATCGGCTTATGTTTGTACAGAACTACAACAGATTCAGCAGAATGTTGATATATTGTTGTTCAAACTATCAAAATGCCCCAACTGGGTTCTCCTGAATTAACGTACAGCAAGTCTCGCTGTTAAACCAGCTTCATCCGCTTCAACGGTTTGGATATAATCGGGCCGATATGCGCATTCAGCGCCAGGATTTCAGTTTAACATAGAAAATAGGAGCAGGAGGAGGCCATTCGCCCTTCGAGCCTGCTCCGACATTCATTATGACCATGGTTGATCATCCAACTCAGTAGCCTGTCCCCGCTTTCTCCCTATCCTTTGATCCCTTTCGCCCCAAGAACTATATCTAACTTCTTGAAAACATACAATGTTTTGGTCTCAACTACTTTCTGTGATAACGAATTCCACAGGTTCACCATTCATTTACCTCTAGGAGTGTCAGGCAACTCGATTGGCACCATTTTGGACTCTGCCCTCACCCCCCCCCACCCCGCCCCCAAAATCTCCCCCTCCCCAACTCTCCCCATCCCCAACTTTCTCCCCCTCCCCAACTCTCTCCCCCTCCCCGACTCACCCCCATCCCCAACTCTCTCCAACTCTTGTACTCTCTCCCCTTCCCTGTCTCTCTTTCCTCTCCCAACACTCTCCATCCCTGATTCTCTCTCATTCCCTGACTCTCCCCCTCCCCGACTCTGTCCCCCTCCTCAACTCTCTCCCACTCCCTGACTCTCTTCCCCCGACTGCCCCATCCACAATTCTCTCCCCCTCCCCATTCTTCCCCTCCCTGACTCTCTCTCCCCTCTCCGACTCTCCCCATCCATGATTCTCTCCCCTTCCAAGGTTCTCCCCCTCCCTGACTCTCTCCCCCACCGACTCCCTCCCCCCTCCAACTCCCTCCCCTAGCCCAACTCTCCCCATCCTGACCTTCTCCCACCCACCGATGTTCTCTCCCTCCCAACTCTAACCCCATCCCACCTCTCTTCTCACCCCTGACTCTCCCACTCCCTGCCTTTCTCCCATTCTGCAACTCTCTTCCCTCCCTGACTCTCCCCAAATCCAATTCTCTCCCCATCCCTGACTCTCTCCCGCTCTGCCCCACTCTCCCAGTTCCCGACTCTCTCCCACTCCCTGACTCTCGCGTGCTCCTCAACTCTCTTCCCTCCCCTGGCTCTTCCCATCCCTGATTCTCTCCCCCTTCCCAACTCCCCTCATCCCTGACTCTCTCCCTCCTCTGACTCTCCCCATCCCCAACTCCCCTCATCCCTGACTCTTCTTCCCTCTACTGTCCCCTCCCCGACTCTCTCCCGCTCCCTGACTCTCTCCAACTCCTCAACACTCTTCATCTCATCGATTCTCTACCCCTCCCAAACTCTCTCCATTCCAAACTCTCTCCCTCACCCCATCCCCAACTCTCTCCAACTCCCCAACTCTCTCCCCCTCCCCAACTCACCCCCCACAACTTTTTCCTCTCCCTGACTCTCTTGCCTCCCCCGACTCTCCCCATCCCCGATTCACTCCCCCTCCCGAACTCTCCCCCCCTCCTCAATTCTTTCACCCTCCCTGACTCTGTCCAACTCCCTGTCTCTCTTCCCTCCCCTGACACTCCCCATCCCAACCCTCTACCACCCCTGGACGGACTCCCCCTTCCAACCCTATAGCCACCCACAACTCTCTTCCCCCCGACTCTCTCCCTCCCCAACTCTCTCCTGCTCCCCAACTCTCTTCCTTCCCCTGACTGTCCCCCTTCCCGACTTTCCTGCAGTCCCCGACTATCTTCCCTCCCCTGACTCTCCCCTCTCTGACTCTCCCCATCCTGATTCTATCCCTTTCCATGACTCTGCCTCTCCCCGACTCTCTCCCCCTCCCCAACTCTCTCCCGTTCCCCGTCTCCCTTCCTCCCTGACTCTCCCCATCCATGATTCTCTCCCCCTCCACGATCCTCCCCCTCCCTGAATCTCTACCCCTCCCTGACTCTGTCCCCCTCCAGGACTCCCTCCCCATTCCAGCTCTCTCCATCCCTCCAACCTATCCCCAACTCTCTTCCCCCTTTGACTCCTGCTCCCGGACTTTCTTCCCTCCCCTGACTCTCCCCTCCCCGACGTTCTTCCACTCCCCGACTCTTTTCCCACTCCTGACTCTCCCCATCCCCAACTCTCTCCCTCTTGCCGAGTCTCTCCCTCTCCCGTCTCACTCCCTGCCCCCAACTCTCTCCCCCTCCCCGACTTTGTCCCACTTCCTGACTCTCTTCCACTCCCTGACTGTCCCGCGCTCCCCAAGTCTCTTCCCTCCCCCAGGTCTCCCCCTCCCTGTATCACCTCACCCCTAAATCTCTCCCTCTCCCTGACTCTCTCCCTCCCTGCCACTCTCTGCTTCCCTGTCTCTCTCACCCTCCCTGACTCTCACCCCCTCCCCAACCCTCCTAGCACCTGACTCTCTCCTTCGCCCTGATTCTCCCCATCCTGACTCTTTCCCAATCCCTGACGCACTCCCCCATTCGACCCTCTCCCCATCCCCAACTCTCTTCCTCTCCCGGCTCTCCCCTCCCCAACTTTCTCCCACTCCCCAACTCTCGTTGCCCTCCCGACCCCCAACTCTCTCCCTCTTGCCAACTCTCTCCCTTTCCCCTTCACTCTCTCCTCCCTGACTCTCTCCCTCCCGACTCTCTCTTCCTCCCCGACTTTGTCCCACTCCCCGACTTTCTCCCACTCCCTGACTCTCTCGCGCTTCCCGTCTCTCTTCCCTCCCCAAATCTCTTCCCTCCCCCAGCTCTCCCCCATCCCCGATTCTCTCCTCCTCCCCAACTCTCCTCTTCCCTGATTCTCTACCTCTCCTTGACTCTCTCCCTCTCCCTGACTCTCTCCCCCTCCCTGACTCTCCCCATCCCGACTCTCTCCCATTCCCCGATGCTCTTGCCCTACCTCCCCAACTCTCTCCTGCTCCCCGACCCTCTTCCCTCCCCCGACTCTCCCTCTCCCTGACTCTCTCCCACTCCCCGACTCTCTCACGCTCTCTGACTCTCTTCTCTCCCCCGGCACCCCCCATCACTGATTCACTACCCCTCCCCAACTCTCCTCATCCCCGACTCTCTCCCTCTTCCTGACTCTCTCCTGATCCCAACACTCTCCCCCTCCCAAAACAAAAACAGAATTACCTGGAAAAACTCAGCAGGTCTGGCAGCATCGGCGGAGAAGAAAAGAGTTGACGTATCGAGTCCTCATGACCCTTCGACAGAACTTGAGGGTCGAAGGGTCATGAGGACTCGAAACGTCAACTCTTTTCTTCTCCGCCGATGCTGCCAGACCTGCTGAGTTTTTCCAGGTAATTCTGTTTTTGTTTTGGATTTCCAATATCCGCAGTTTTTTTGTTTTTAACTCTCCCCCTCCCGATGGCCTCCCCAACTGAGCCTCTCCCCTTCCCCAAATCTCTTCCCTCCCCTGACTCTCCTCCTCTCCAATTTATTCCCAGTCCCCAACTCTCTTCACTCCCCTGACTCTCCCCTTCCCCAACTCTTCCCCCTCCCAACCCTCTCCTACTCCATGACTCTCTTCCCTCTCCAACTCTCCCCCTCCCTGACTCTCTCCCCTTCCCTGACTCTTTCACACTCTCCGACTCTCTTTCCTTCCCTGACCCTCCATCCCTGACTCTCACCTCCTCCCTGGCCCCCTCCTGCATCCCAACTCTGTCCCACATTCCAACTCTCTGTCCCTGCTCTGACCCTCTTCCCTCTCCATCTCTCTCCCACTCCCCACTTCTCCAGCTCCCCGACTCCCTAACGCTACCGGATTCTCCCATTCCCTGACCATATCCCACTCCCTCCTCCCAACTCCCTCCCACTCCCCAACTCACTCCATCCTCCCAACTCCCTCCCGCTCCCCAACTCACTCCCTCCTCCCAACTCTCTCCCGCTCCCCGACTCTCCTGCTCCCCCAACTCTCTCCTAAATCTCCAACTCTCTCTCCCTCCAACACTCTTCCCCTCCCCGACTCTCTCCCCCTCCCCAACTCTCTTCCCCTTCCTGACTCTCTCCTGTTTCCCCGACTCTCTTCCCCCTCCCCAACTCTCAACCCCTCCCCAACTCTTTGCCCCTCCCCAACTCCACCTACTTGACTCACTCACTTGACACCTCCCCCAAATCAATCCTCCTCCTTCAACTCTCTCCTGCTTCCTCCGACTCTCTCCCATTCCTGACTCTCATCCTCTCTCATCTCTCTCCCACTTCCCCCAACTCTCTCCCCATCCCCAGCTCTCTTCCCCTCCCTGACTCTCTCTCTTCTCCTTGACTCTCTCCCATTCCCCGACTCACTCCCGCTCCCCTGACTTCCCCTGCCCAACTCTCTCTCAGCCCCCCGACTCCTGTTCCCCGACTCTCCCGCTCCCCCGACTCTCTTCTCCCATCCCCAACACCCTAAACCTACCCCAACTCTCTCTCACTCCTGCGACTCTTTCCTGCTCCCCGACTTTTAGCCCCCTCCTCGACTCTTCCATTCCCCGACTCTCTCCCGCTTCCCCAACTCTCCTGCTCCCCTGATTCTCTCCACCCCATCCCCGACTCTCTCCCTCTCCCCACCTCATTCCCAATGCCTATCTGTCTGCTGCTGGCTGACTCCCCCCACCGCTCCCTGCCACTACCGTGCCGCCCCGCCCCCCCCCCCACCCCACGTCCCGACTTTCTCCTCTTTCCTCTTCCCCCGATTCTCTCCCCTTCCCCCGACTGTCTCCGCCTCTCCAATTCTCTCCCCCTCCCCAACTCCCTCCCTCTCCCTGACTCTCTCCTGCTCATTTACTTTCTCCCAATCGCTGACACCCTCTTTTGTTTCCCGGACTCCCTCCTTTTTGTCTGGGGCCTGCTGCAGTCCCAGCTGTGGTCTCCTTCTTGGCAAATATGTGGACAAAAATGTTAAAAGCTAAAGGTGTCTGAACACATCTAATAGGATGCACTTGAAGTGTCATATTCCAGTAATGGGCCATTAGTTTGCAGTATGCCAGAAGTTTCCACTTCACTAAACATGTAACTAAACATCTGCCACACACTGGAACTGCACTAATCTCCAACTAGGGCATGGCTGATAATGCCAGTGGCTCTGAAGGTGACCATGTCAATATCCTTCTATTGCCTGACTCTTTCCAGGCTGGAGCAGGCAAGATTTGCTATATCTCCCAGTCTGCCAACCACTGTCACTGAGCCTCTGTAATCCAAGAGACTTGAAGGAATTATTTTAACTTTATTCCTTTGGGAGACTGTCTCACTGATGAATGAAAATCATCTTTCCATATTTTAGCAAAATCTTAAATGCACATGAGTAGACCAGCACTTATCGAAGTGTGATTTAGTATTTTTATTATCATTGCACTCTCATGTGTTTCATTATTATTAGTTGGCATTACTGGTTAATGTTTAACTTGATGTGAATTGGCCCTCATGATGAAGGTAATAGCATCGCAGTATGTTTACAATGCAGAAGGAGGCCATTTGGCCCATCAAGTCTGCACTGGCTCTCTGAAAGAATATCCCATAACGTTATTACTGGGTAATTGATTGAGAATTTAAGCTCAAAGACAAGGTTTGTGATATTTCTTCAAGATAAGCACAACTGAAACATGTCACTTCTTGAGACCTCCGGGGTAATTTGCTAATTAATGTAATTATTAGATTGCTCTCAATTGGGTGAATTCAGCAAATGATCGGAAATACTTTCTCAAGATCTCTTTTCTACAACAATTTCTGTAACTGTGAAGCAAAACCAGTTTAAGTTATTTTAGTAATCTGCTAGTGTAATTGTGTAAGGACAATTAGGTAAGTGAAATTCAAATCATCTCACTAACACCAATCACATTTTGCTCCATCAGCTAATATGGCTTTCCCCAGTCAGGAAAATTACGTGGTGACACTCACTGACCAGGTTCACATAAGATTAATGCTTTTGGCAAGTTCCAGAAGGTGGTCAGTGAATGTGGAATTTTGCCCATAAAGGCGTCAATACTTCAGAAGAGGAATATTAAAGGTGGACCAAAATTAAATTAAATTGTGTTTCACAGATGTGAGCCTCCTTGAACTTCAGGAAACTTCCACAGAAATGAATCGACTCCATCTGCAACCTCCCACTGAAAACTGATGTATTCACATATTTCTACTGCTTCCTATTTTCTCACAGGGAGTTTCATATATCCTTCAATATTTAAGCAATTTGGCAGTGGTTAAGAAGACTAGATACCAGCTGTAAGAAATAGGAACAGGAGTAGACCATTCGGAACTGAAAACTAAGACAAAGCTAGTTGAAATCAGTAAGCAAAAAATAAATTTAGAATAACTCATATTTGGATTCAGTTCATCCATTTTATATCCAACTTCCTCATTCTCACAACTAGCCTATTTAAAAAAAAGAGAAACAAAGTGATAAAAAGTAAAACTCCAGACTATTTCAGGTGTTGTTTTCACAGAGTTTAATACCATTTGTGACCCTTCAGATAATGAAGCAGTCCATATGCAGCAAGACCTGGACAACATTCAGACTTGGACTGATAAATGGAACGTAACATACACACCATACAGGTGCCAGGCAATTTCTAACAAATGGAAATCTAACCATCTCTCATTGACATTCAATGGCATTACCATCACTAACACCCGCACCATTAACACCCTCGGGCTTAGCATTAACCAGAAACTTAATTGGACCAGCCATAACAATACTATGGCTAGAAGAGCAGGTCAGAGAGTGGGAATTCTGTAGAGAATAACTCATCTCCTGACTCCCAAAAGCCTGTACACCATCTACAAGGCACAAAGCAGGAGTGTGATGGAATGCTGTCTGCTTGCCTGGTTAAGTGTGGCTCAAACAACACTCAAGAAGCTCAGTACAATCTATCAGAAAGCATCCCGCTTGATTAGCACTCCATCCACCACCTTAAACATTAATTCCCTCCACCATCAATGCATAATGGCGGCAGTGTGTACCATCTACAAGATCCACTGCAGCAACTCACCAAGGCCCCTTGAACAGCACCTTCCAAATCCCCTGAACTCTACAACCTAGAAGAATAAGGGCAGCAGATACATGGGGATACCACCACCTGCAATTTCCCATCCAAGGCACACACCATCCTGACTTGGAACTATATCACTGTTCTTTCATTGTTACTGCGTCAAAATCCTGGAACCCCCTTCCTAACCGCTCTCTGGGTGTACCTACCCCAGATGGACTTTTAAAAAAAATATTTATGGGATGTCGAAGTTGCTAGCTATGCCAGCATTTATTGACCATCCCTAATTGCGCTTGAGAAGGGCTGGTGAGCTGCCTTCTTCAACCGCTGCAGACCATGTGCTATAGGCACACCAACAGTGCTGTTAGAGAGGGAGTTCCAGGGTTTGACCGAGTGACACTGAAGGGAAGGCGACATATTTCCAAGTCAGGATGGTGAGTGACTTGGAGGGGAACTTCCAGGTGGTGGTGTTCCCATCTATCTGCTGCCCTTGTACTTCTAGATGGTAGTGGTCATGGGTTTGGAAGGTGCAGTCTAAGGAGCCTTGGTGAATTCCTGCAGTGCATCTTGTAGATGTTACACACTATTGCCACTGTGCGTTGGTGGTGGAGGGAATGAATGTTTGTGGATGGGGTGCCAATCAAGTGGGCTGCTTTGTCCTGGATGGTGTCAAGCATCTTAATTATTGTTGGAGCTGCACTCATCCAGGCAAGTGGAGAGTATTCCATCACACTCCTGACTTGTGCCTTGTAGATGATGGACAGGCTTTGTGGAGTCAGGAGGTAAGTTACTCACTGCAAAAGTCCTAGACTCTGACCCACTCTTGTTGCCACAGTATTTATGTTGCTAGTCCAGTTCAGTTTCTGGTCAATGGTAACCCCCAGTTTGTTGGTAACGGAGGATTCAGCGATGGTAATGCCATTGAACGTCATGGGGAGGTGGTTAGATTCTTTCTTGTTAGAAATGGTCATTTTCTGGCACTTGTGAATGTTACTTGCCACTTATCAGCCCAAGTCTGGATATTTTCCAGATCTTGCTGCTTATGAGTATGGACTACTTCAGTATTTGAGGAGTCACGAATGGTGCTGAACATTGTGCAATCATCAGCGAACATCCCCACTCCTGACCTTATGATGGAAGGAAGATCATTGATGAAGCAGCTGAAGATGGTTTGGCCAAGGACACTATCCTAAGGAACTCTTGGAGTGATGTCCTAGAACTGAGATGACTGACCTCCAACAACACAACCATCTTCCTTTATGCTAGGTATGACTCCAACTAGTGAACAGTTTCCACCTGATTCACTTCTTGATGCCACACTCAGTCAAATGTGGCCTTGATGTCAAGCATAGTCATTTTCACCTCACTTCTTGGACTAAAGCTGTAATGAGGTCAGGAGCTGAGTGGCCCTGGCGGAACTAAGACTGAGCATCAGTGAGCAGGTTGTTTCTGAGTAAGAGCTGCTTGATAGCACTGTTGATGACCCCTTCCATTACTTTACTGATGATCGAGAGGAGACTGATGGGGCAGTAATTGGTCAGGTTGGATTTGTCCAGCTTTCTGTGTACAGAACATAGCTGGGCAATTTTCCACATTGCCGGGTAGATGCCAGTGTTGTAGCTGCACTGGAACAACTTGGCTAAGGCTGCAGCCAGTTCTGGAGCACAAGTCTTCAGTGCTATTTGTGGAATGTTGTCAGGGCCCATAGCCTTTGCAGTATCTAGTGCCTTCAGCTGCTTCTTGATATCACATGGAGTGACTTGAATTCGCTGAAGACTGGCATCCATGATGCTGGGTATCTCAGGAGCAGGCTGAGATGGATAATCCACTTGGTACTTCCAGCTGAAGATTGTTGCGAATGCTTTAGCCTTATCTTTTGCACTGATGTGCAGGGAACCCCGTCACTGAGGTTGGGGATATATGTGGAGCCTTATCCTCCTCCAGTTAGTTGTTTAATTGTCCACTGCCACTCACGATGGGATGTAGCAGGACTGCAGTTTAGATTTGATCCGTTGGTTGTCGGATTGCTTAGTTCTGTCTATCGCATGCTGCTTCCGCTGCTTCGCATGCAAGTAGTTCTATGTTGTAACTCTTTCGAGTACAAACACATTTCCATCTGTTCCTATTCAGATGAAGTTACATTGTTTCATAGTTTGCCATTGTGAGATGTGAACTCTTGATCTTGGGGTTACAAACCCAGTACCATAACCACTTGGCTATTTAGGCCAAGCTAAATCACTCAACTGTTGTCTGTAACTCTTTCGAGTACAAACACGTTTCCATCTGTTCCTATTCAGATGAAGTTACATTGTTTCATAGTTTGCCATTGTGAGATGTGAACTCTTGATCTTGGGGTTACAAGCCCAGTATCATAACCACTTGGCTATTTAGGTCTATGTTGTAGCTTCACCAGGTTGACACTTCATTTTTATGTATGCCCGGTGCTTATTTTGGCATTGCCTCCTGCACTCTTCCCTCTACCAGGGTTGATCCCCCAGTTTGATGGTAATGATAGAGTGGGGAATATTCTGGACCATGAGGTTATAGATTATGGTTGTATACAATTCTGCTGCTGCTGATGGCCCACCGTGCCTCCAGAAGGCATTTGATAAAGTGCCACATCAGAGGGTATTGAGGAAAATAAAAGCTCATGATGTAGGGACTAACATATTGGCATGGATAAAAGATTGGCTAGCTAACAGGAAGCAGAGAGTAGACATAAATAGGTCTTTTTCAGAGTGGCAAGATGTGATAAGTGGCATGCCACAGGGATCAGTGCTGGGACCTCAAATGCTTACAATTTATATAATTGACTTGGATGATGGGATGGTTGCCACATTTACTGATGACACAAAGATAGGTTATGAAAAGGACATAAGGAAGATACAAAAAGATATAGATAGGTTAAGTGAGTGGGCAAAAATCTGGCAAATGGAGTATAATGTGGGAAAATGTGAAATTGTCCACTTTGGCAGAAGAATAAAAGAGAAGCATATGATCTAAATGGTGAGAGATTACAGAACTCTGAGATGCAGAGGCGGCCTAGGTGTCTTGATGCATGAATTGCAAAAGGCTAGTATGCAGATACAGCAAGTAATTAGGAAAGCTTATAGAATGTTACCATTTATTGCAAGGGGAATAGAATACAAAAGTAGGGAAGTTATACTTCATTTTATAGAGCACTAATGAGACCACATCAGGAGTACTGTGTACATTATTGGTCACCTTATTTAAGGAAGGATGCAAATGTGTTAGAAGCAGTTCAGGGAAGGTTTACCAGACTAATACCTGGTATTGGTGGGTTGCCTTATGAGGAAAGGTTAGACAAGCTACACTTGTATTCACTGGAGTTTAGAAGAGTGACTTGATTGAAACATATAAGACCCTGAGGGGTTTTGACAGAGTGGGTGCAGAGAGGATGTTTCCTTTTGTAGGAGAATCTAGAACTAGGGGTAATTATTTAAAAATAAGGGGTTGCTCATTTAAAACGGAGATGAGGCAACATTTTTTCTCTCCGAGGGACATAAGCCTTTGGAACTCTCTTCCTGAAAAGACGATGGAAGCAGAGACTTTGAATATTTTTAAGGCAGAGGTGGATAGATTCTTGGTAAGCAAGGGGGTGACAGGTTATCAGGGGTAGGTGGGATGCAGAATTGAGATTACTATCAAATCAGCCATGATCTTATTAAATGGTGGAGTATACTCAATGGGCTGAATGGCCTACTGCTGCTCCTTCTTCGTATGTTTGTATGGGTGCCCAGTGTTGAGTTGCCAACTATGTTTTGAAATCTATCCCATTTAGCACGATCGTAGTGCCACACACGATGGAGGGTATCCTCAGAATGAAAGCTGGACTTTGTCTCCACAATGACTGTGTGGTGTTCAATCCTACCAAAACTGTCATGGACAGATGCATCTGTGACAGCTAGATTGGTGAGGACAAGGTCAAGTAGGTTTTTCCCTCTTGTTGGTTCCCTCATCACCTACCACAGGCCCAGTTTAACAACTATGTCCTTTAGGACTCGGCCAGCTTGCTCAGTAGCGGTGCTATCGACCACTCTTGGTGGTTGATATTGAAGTCATCCTGTCCCCTTCGCACCCTCAGTGCTTGTTCCAAGTGATATTCAACATGGAGCACCACTGATTCATTAGCTGAGTGGAAGGTGGTAGATGGTAATCAGCAAGAGGTTTCCTTGCCCATGTTTGACCTGATGCCATGAGACTTCATGAGGTCCAGAGCCAATGTTGAGAACTCTCAGGACATCTCCCTCCTGACTATATGCCACCACCTGCCAGTGGGACAGGACATATCCAGGATGGTGATGGTGGTGTCTGGGACATTGCCTTTAAGATATGTTTCCATGAGAAATGGCTATGTCATAGACATAGTTGTTGCTTGACTAGTCTGTGGAACAGTTCTTCCAATTTTGGCACAAGCCTCCAGATGTTTGTAAGGAGGAATTTACAGGGTTGACAGGGCTGGGTTTGCCGTTGCTGTTTCTTGTGCCTAGGTCAATGCCAGGTGATCCATCTGGTTTCATTCCTTTTTATAGACTTCATAGTGATTTATTACAACTGAATGGTTTGCTAGGCCATTTCAGAGAGCAATTAAGAGTCAACCACATATGCTGTAGGTTCAGAGTCATGTGTATGCCAGAACAGATAAGCATGGCAGATTTCCTTCCTCAAAAGGGGAATTAGTGAACCAGATGGGGTTTTTAACAACAATTGTTTCATTGTCACTATTACTGAGACTAGCTTTTTTTTAATTCCACATTTATTAACTGAATTTGAATTCCACCAGCTGCCGTGGTGGGATCTGTACCCATGTCCCCAGAGCATTAGCCTGGGCATCTGGATTACTTGTCCAGTGACATTGCCACTACACCATTGCCTCCCCAAATGTGATGCAGCTGTCATCATTAAATAGCTGTTAGTATGTCCAAGCTGAGGGGTGATGGTGTTAAGTGTGTGAGAGGAAAGTGAGGCTATAAATGTTAGTTATGAGTCATAGCTAATGGCGATTTTTAGATGAGTTAGAAGAAGGAGTGTGATACACTGAGCAATGTGTCAGGTTAGAGATGCATTTGGTAAAATATGGCATGTGGAGATGCATTCACTGACCTTGACCAGTTGTGTATGGTCATGGAAAATTTTCTGTCATTGCATCCACGACCTCGGAGCTAGACTGCTGGCATTGATCACAACAACTATCTGCTCCCCCTGCCTTCTCTTTAACTGTCTGGAGGACCACCTGGTCCCATGTGGATAGAGGACCTCTCTCTCCTCTTGTCCATCTCCTGCATCAGAGGCTCCAGTATTGCATTAAAGAGTCTTGGGAGTATTGCTGTCTGACCTGTGGCACTATATCATCCTATTTCTGCTCAGAGATTATCCTTGAATCCCAGTTCCAGGAGCTGCGTCAACCAAAGTACGCTTCCCCTATAAGAGGCTTTAGGTAATGCAGGCTAGTTTTAAGCGGTACTATCCTCTCACAATTTTGCACCCCCTGCTCAGACATACAGCCGCTCAGCAGCACACTTAGCACTGACTGAATGCTGTAGTTAATCATGTGTCATGATCCCAGCGCGCATTTTCAGGACTTATTGAATGTTATGGCCAAGTGTCTCACTTGATCCTTGACCTCTTGTATTCTGGAGAAGAGCGAGGAGAAATCCTAAAGTTCTGAAAACATTAAACTGGGCCCTGGAGATCAGCATCACTGACCTTAGTGGCTATAAATGGAATCAGCCTCCACTGGGTGCTTTTTGCAAGGCCAGTACTTGTTGCCTATTCCAAACAGCCCATGAACTGAGTGGATTGCTGGGCTATTCCAGCAAGAAGTTAAGAGTCAACCACATTGCTGTGGATCTGGAGTCACATATAATTGGGATTTGAATCCATGCCCTCAGGTTGTTAGCCTGTGCCTTTGGATGCCTAGTCTAGTAACATTACCACTACACCACCATCACCCCTCTTTTGCTTATGTTCTTTGTATCCTACTCATCTGTGTTGTGCGGATCTTCCATTCTCCCAAAGTGGTCACCTCTCTTCTACAGCTTACCAAATAAGGATTGATGGGTGAAGTGTTGGTGAATTGTTCTTGGGTGTGCCCTTTGGCTGGTTCTGATGCCATACCTGTATATGCAGAAAAGTATTAGGGCAATCCTTTCGGAACATATTATTGAAAAATCTCTTTGCCAAGAAGTTGGTATGGTAGGGCTGACGTATGACAGATTGGACATCAGTGGGATATCTAAAATGGAGTGCAAAAGAAGAATAAATGTGGTTCAAATCCTGAGTGGGGAGGGTTTCCTGGTTCCTGCCCCCCACCACCCCCCCCCCACCCAACCCCCCACCTCTGCACATCTCATCCCTCAGTCTTGTTGGGATTCGGGGTTCAGGGAATCAATTAACCCTTTATCCCCATTTCCCAAGATCTGAAATCATTCAGTCATAAACCTTATTGCTGGCCAAGATTATATTTTATTTAGTATAAGCAAAACTTGATACATGCTGATGGCTGAACAGTGATACTAAAGTGCAGCAGCATTACCATTACACTCTGGGTAGGAGGCTGATCTCCATCTCATCACTCTTTGGTCTCACTGGTCAATGGGGCATGTTCACGTGCGGATCCTCTGCTTATCCTGTCCGCTGACATGTCCCAAGCCTTCTCTGGCCAAATATCTCTCTCTCCCCATCCAGGGGTCCTTTTTAAATATATATACTCTTTTCTCAGCTTGTAAACATTTCAGTACTAGTGCTGAACAAATAGTGGCCAATTAGCTTGCAAATTTATTTTTTCTCAGTCTATCTGCGTCTCAGCCTCTGATTTGTGCTTATTTTTCAGTTTCCAACACAAGAGCAACAAATCAAATATTCAGAAAGCACAAGTCCAGGAGCAAATCTCGCTGAAGAAAGGTGCTAGCTGACAATCACCAAGACAGTGTATTTTTAAGATGCTGCATGCCTTGAATGGTGGCAAGCAATGCTTTAGCCATGTGTTTGAGTGCATATACGTGGATGCAGCAAGTATAACTGCAGCTCCCTGCTCTACAAAATAAAACTATACAAATTCTGACTATGCTGCATCTGCATGTATTTTTTTTAATTCTTTCACAGGATATGTGCATTGCTGGCTAGGCCAGCATTTATTGCCAATCCCTATTTGCCCTTGAGAAGATGGTGGTGACCTGCCTTCTTGAACCGCTGCACGCCTGCATAATTGCCATCCTCCTGGGTAAAGAGCACTTTTATGTGGTTACCATAGTGAAGGTGTTTAACACCATCTGTAATGAGCAATAATACCGTCAATTAATATAACCAATGATTTGAATTGAGCAGTTGAAGTAGCTGCTGTGGTAAAACCTCTTTACCGCACTGGTGGCTTTTCACTTGAAACTTGTGTTTTAAACTCAACGATATCCCGTCGACTTCCCCCCAACAAATCACAAAGGTGGCTTCACCTAATAAATGCAGAACAACTGGTTTCTGAGTTGCTGGACTTCCCTGGCCTTTGCGGAGAGGTGAATACCACTTTTTTAATTCATTCAAAAATGCAGCTAAATTTTTTCTCATGTGTTGCATTTGCATCCAATGGCATGCGCGTGCAGTTCTAATGTTTCTCCGTCATGTTTACTATTTTGCAGCCGACTGTGTCTCCTGCCAACACAATATGGCTGCTTGTACTTGTGCACTGGCCCACGTTATCGTCACTCTGCTGCCCCTATATGGCAGATTATTCTGTAAAAGTGCACCCATTGCCTGTGTTTTGTAGGCAGGAAATGAATGCAGGACTTAAGATTTTTAAAATATTTTATAATACAGATGAATGGCAAAAAAATTAAATAATTACATTTCCACTGTTCAACCAGAAAAATTCACATAAAATGTGGCATCTCGGAAACAGAAAAACCTGGAGGTACTCAATGCAAGATGCTTCCTAAATGTCTCCAAGAGTTTCTTTTGTTAGCTTGCTGCTTTAAATTATCCACTTCTGCATTAAAATGGTGCATACGTTTTTGTATCTTTGACACTAATGAATTTTAGTCTAGCAAAGTCAGGTCTATGAAATCCTGTTCTGCTGCCAGTCTGATACAATGGACCAGTCTCGAAGATGGCCGCCCCAATTAATCACGGCTGCATGAGTCTGTAAAACAGTAAACATGGCAGAGAAACACTAGAACTGTGGCGTTGGCAGCAAATGCAGCCTTTATAGAATAACCGACAGGCTGGGCACAGCAGTGATGTCAGCATGCGCCAGTGCGCATGGGCAAAGGCCATTTTACGCTGGCAGGAGACATAGTGTTTTTCATGCTGTCCTTGAATGTCTTGTATAAAGAGTCACCCGATGGCTGAACAAGGCTGGTTAGACCAGCAGCAATCACTGCAATATCAGTGTTTTACAAGCTAACTTCAGCAACAAAATCATCGACAAGATGTGATCGGAACATGTCCCAGATGAGAAGGCTTTTTTTCTTTATGTAATCCTCCTGGTCAGAAACTTCAAATTTTCCTCAAGCCACCTTCATCCATCCATCCTTTACTGTGAACGTGGATTGCTGGTCCTTTTGGAAAGTGCTCTTTTGGGATGGTTTTTCTTTTGAATTTCCCCATTGACTTAAACTTTGTTCTGTCATACCTACATGACAGCACAGCGATGAATCTACTCTTTTCATGGCCAGTCTTCACTAACTTTCACCCATAACTTCTGAGCTCAGAGGCAATGTACCTGGGGCATGCCCCAAAGATATGCTGGGGAACCCAACTCCCTGGCAGTCCCCACATAAAAATTGCCTGGGAAGTTTAATCTTCCGTAGGGTTACTGCCTTGCAATGGGAGCCATTTGAAACTCTGATTTGAATCGCAAATGTCGGATGGTTCTGATAATCTTACAGTAAAAGTTGCTCAGAAAAGGTTAGAAGATTTAAAACCACTTCTAACTTCTGGGTAACTACTGTCTGACCTACACCCATGAGTCCCTGTGGGACTCCCCCCACTTCCCCACTGACCCTCTGACTACCTGCCACACTGCCACTAACCCCCTACCCCTACACCCATCAACTACCCTCTGAGCCCACCCCACGGGACCCCTGGCTACCCCCCAACCCTCTTCCCCCCAACAGGGCCACCTGACTGCCCTCCCCACCCTCTGACAATCCTTCACCCCCAAGCGAACCCTGACTATCTTCCGACAACCACCCCCCCCCGACTACCCACCCATCCTGGACTACCTTCGGATGACCCACCCGCCCCCTGACTACCCTCCGCAACCCCTGACTAGCCCCCTGACCAGCACCCACATCACAAGTGCCCTCTCCTTCCCTGCACCAGACTACCCCAACTACCCCATGACTACCCCTCCCTCAACTCGACTGCCTTCCGATCCCCCATACTGACTACCCCATTCCCACTGGCCATTCCCCTAAGGTAAAAATCGACTATTACTCAAGTATATACAGTAGTCCAATAGCAAGCCCATGAACTACCATAAACTTAGATTGGATATACAGACAAATTCAAATCTTCCTGAATAAGATTGCAGGGTGATTTCTTTACAGAGTGCAGGTAGATGTAGAACAGAACATTGTAATCATTATAGTCAGTGCCAATGTCTCAAAACACAACAGAGAATTTAATATAGTGCTTATTTCGTACTAAATATATCCATTACAATTACCTTTGGCTTAAGGAAACCAGTGATACTCTTTTTAGCTGAAGTCTCGTAGAAGGTTGTCTCAGCTCTCTCCTGCTATACTGTGAATGAAAGGATTTTCCCTATTTTTAACTGAAATCACCTATTATTTACAAAAGTTTCATTGTAGAAGCAACAATTCTAATGCGATTTGGAACTGAAATGAAGAAGGAGGGGTTTTGTTTTCAAATTTTTTTTAGATTAAACTTTATAAGTGTTTGATTTTTCTTAGTCTGCTGCTGGACTAAATGAGGTCACAAGGGGGTGCCAAATGCATGCCTTATTGTACGAGATTCAAGAACTTGTGAATATAAAGTTCCTGCACACGATTTTTCTGATTTGGGTTGGAGCCCTGACATTGGCATCATGTGTAGGCCCAGACTCCCCCTCACAGTGTCAGGAGCACCCAAACAAGACATTGATTTTGGGTGGTTTGGCATTACTGTCCAATTAAGAACAATGGACAGGCTCTTGAAGCCAGTAGACACCCTCTCAGCACTTCTAAAATATTTGAAATTAAAAATGGCCACAAGTACTGAAACACGATTATGGAGGGAGAATTTGATCAGGCCTTCCCGTATGTGGCTTGGAGGTGGGATTTGCCCGCAAACCATCATGCCGGCCGTGGCCCAAACTGCCCATGCGCCTCAGTTCTTGCCGCTATCAACTCCAAAAATCCTGTCCTCTGTGTTGCAATTTTTGGTAATTAGGTCCAATATCTTCCCCATTTCAAGCATAATTCAATTTTTGCATTAGGTTACTTATTTTTATTTTCCTAATAAGTCAAACTCTAATAATGTCAATTTTTAAACTAAAGTAAAACGTGTGATGCACACAGACATTCAAACGGATATAATATTTTATATATGATTTTCTGATTATAAAAGCAGCGCCATTGCATGTTTTTCCTGTCTATCTTTTTCCAAAAGCCCTTCATAAATGATTTTCTTCTCACTAACTCAAAACATCCAAGAATGCAAATAAACTTTATGGTACCATAAAACACCAAACCTCTTCACGCTATTAAAAACAGCATTGTGATATTAGACATAGAGGTTGTCTTAATCCCTAATTTAAACAGCTTTTTTTAACCAATATATTTGCTTATTGCTGAAAAAAGAGACAAAGCTTTTCGTCTTGCACTCATCAGGACATTTCGCAAGAATGCAAATAGAAGAGGAAAATAACAATTTATACTGTGTGTGCAAGAGTGCTGATTGGTTGGCAGTGTTGCCATGAAGAATGCGCCAGTGATGGTGACTTCTAGATAGTAGTGGCCCTGGGTTCGGAAGGTGCTTTCTAAGGAGATTTGGTGAGTTTCTGCAGTGCATCTTGTAGATGGTACACATAGGTGCTACTGTGTGTTGCTGGTGGAGGGACTGAATGTTTTTGGACAGGGTGCCAATCAAGCAGGCTGCTTTGTCCTGAATGGTGTCAGGCTTTTTGAGATTTGTAAGGATAATACAAGTTACAAAATCTATCTCACACTCTAATGTTCACAGTAAGTATACAGTCCATATCAACCAATAGGTGACTTGTAGTCGGACATAGCACACTTCAAGATCAAGTGACAGAGCCACACAAAACAAATGCTATGGATCTGTCATCAACTCCGCCCAGGCATTCATCAGACTGTAAGTCAACTGGTCTCATCGAAACTCCGTCTTCCATATGAGGGTTTCCAATCTCCGCTCTTGAAGAATTCACCTTGGAATCTTCTCCCAAATTACACTTTCTCTCAGACACCTTCAACGCGGATCCGTCTCCAGGGTTTTGATCTCTCCTTTCAATGTTCCCCTCCCTTGGATCGCCACGTGCATTCAAGCTTTGCCTTCCACACACTCTCTCAGATACTAAGCTGTGCCAACAGAACACCACTGCTTCACAGACCTGTACTAAGGAGTCACAAATCTTGTGCTGTCTCCTCCGATCTTCTGGGTTCTCACAAGCCTACTTCATTCCTAGTCTGCACCCTGTAGCTCTGTCTCTTAACTTGGAGCCTTTTTCTTTGCTCTTCATTCTTAACTTCACTGAAAAGGACCTTTTTCAGATTCCTTTTCTTTTCCTTTGACTAGAAAGTCTTCTTGAGACTTCCTTTCTGTCCCACTCCCTGGTTTTGGCACCTTTCTTCTTTGTTCTGCAACATCCCTGGCTTCACCCTGGAGTGAAGCAAAGTTGCTTTCTGATTCTCTCTGTCTCTCTCTCTAGGTCTCTCCCACTCTCTCTGGACCCCTGTTGCTGGGCAATAGCACAGCTTTATTCTACCTTGTGTATGTTTTAGCTTCCCTAAACTACTAACCTCCTTGGTAGCACAGCTCTTCACTTCAAGAATCCTAAAACCTCATTAAAAATGCAGGTATACAAACAGGACTTCAAACTTGCCAGCTCCATCTCATAGAGACAAACTCTAAATGAAACTAGACCCAGGTTTCACTTTTTTAACACACAAAACAAAAAAATAATAAATTTAAAGCTGCAGCTTATTCCTAAGGCCCACAAATATAAATCACTTAAAAAGCTCTCTAGTCCCTAAAAATATTAATGACTTGGACTTGGGTCTATAAGGAATAATTTCAAAATTTGCCGATTGCACAAAACTCCGACACAGAATAAACAGTGAGAAAGACAGTGACCAACTTCAGGGCGACTTAGATAGACAGGTGAAATGGGAAGAAACTTGGCAGATGAAATTTCATGCGGGGAAGTGTGAAGTGACTCATTTCCGTAGGAAGAATAAGGAGAGGCAACATAAATCAAATGAAACAATTTTAAAGGAGGTGCAGGAACAAGAGAGACCCAGGGATGAATGTACGCAAGTGTTTGAACTAGCGAAGAGAAGTTGAGAAGGCAAAACGGGACACTTCTGCATGTAAACGTGCTCCCTTTGCCGCTTGCCCTGTTGACATGGGTCCTAGGTTCCTTGTACAGGGAGGCACAGAGAAACGAGTGCCTAATTACAGTACATTGCGGTACACAAGCGCATTAAATGTGGACATTTTAAACGCAATGAACAGTGGGTGCTGTGTTCACCACTGAGTTCAAAACCTGGGCCAATTGATTCAAGTTCCTGACTTCACATAAATTGACTTTAAAAAAGTGTTTTTCATCCAAATTCAATAAGTATCGAACTAAAAGACGTTTTCTTAATTAAAGGGGCGGTGGTTGAGGCAGCAAGTGAGAGGAATCCTGTACTGGTTTAATATTGCTGCGTGTTTGACAATTCAACTTTAAGAATGAAACTGAAAGTTGTTGCTGTTGCAAAAGCGGAATGAATGGGGGTGGGGTGCCGAGTGAACGACGAATAAGGAGTGCGTTGAATCTTAGCGCAGAGAGCTCGGGTCACTCTGAAACGCTGCAGCAACTTGGTTTCTCGTTTATTAGAAGACTGGGAGCGAGAGATGAGGGAGACACTTTCCGGACCTGAATAACTCACTGTAACTAAAGAATACGTGAATTTAATTTATAAAGACGGAAGGGAATGTTTAAGATACGTTTGTTGAGTGACGCCTTTCGTTTAATTTCAGATTAACAAGAGAGGGAAGTGTTAAGGAGATCAGAACCAGCAAAAGTGAGAAAAAAAATGGGGAAGATGCCGAAACAACGAACCGGAGATAGTCATGAAGGCAAGGGATGAAGTTGTTACTGAATGAATTAATAATGAACTAGTGTCATTAACGTGCGCTGCTTAAGGAAGAAAAGCCATGTGGCGAAGCTAGTTAGTCTTTATTTTGATGGATCTCCAACTGCATATATATAGTCATGAAAAAAGCTAATTATTTAAATAAGAGATTTAGTCGGCAGCCGCTTCTGAAAACTCAACTATAGACCATATTATATATACCTTTAATGGAGTAAAACGGCCCGAGGCGGAGCGTAGCCAAATAAAAACTGGGACTGAGCTATAAGAAAGTGCTTAAAAACACTTGGTCAAAGAAGTGCAACAACAACCTATATTTATATAGAACTTTTCTAATAGTAAATCGTCTCAAAGCAATATCAAAAAAAAACCCCACGGAGCCAGGAAAGCTGATGTTAGTTTAGGTGACCAAAAGCTTAATCAAGGAGGTAGGTTTTAAGGAACGTCTTAAAGGAGGAGGGAGAGGTGTGAGGTGGAGATGTTTAAGGCAGGAATTCCAGAGTTTAGGGTAAAGCTGAAGGCACCACCAGCAATGCTGAAGTGATTAAAGTTTGGGGTGATCAAGAGGCCAGAATGAGATGAGCCAAGATCCCTGGGAGGGTTGTAGGGCTGGAGGAGATTACAGAGACAGGGAAGGATGAGAGATTTAAAAACAAGGATGAGAATTTTAAAGTTGTGGGATTGTTTGATGGAGAAATAATGTAGGTCAGTGAGCACAGGAGTAAACAGGACTTAATGCAATTTAAAATGTGACTAGCAGAGTTTTGGATGAACTAGAATTTATAGAAGGTGAAAGATATCCAATTGGCCAGGAGGGAGTTGGAATTGTCAATACTAGAGGATGACAGTTTCAGCAGGAGATGAGCTGAAGCTGCATGGATTCAGGCATCGTTATGAAGGTGGTCTTGTTGATAGAGTGGAGATGTGGTCTGAAGCTCATCTCAGGGTCAAACATGACACCAGTGTTGTGAACAGCCTCACAATTACCAGGGACAGGATGGTTTAGTAGCTAGAAAACAGAAATGTGGGGAGCAAGGATAATCACTTTGGTATTCCTATTATTTAGGAAGAAATTACTGCTTATCCAATACTGGATGTCAGACAAAGGGCAGAATTGTCCCAGATTTGCACCAAGTGTGGTAGCGGCCACTGGCCACAATGGCAGGTTTTCACAATGTATCATACCAAACCCGACGCATTACATACGCATTCCCGGGAAACACTCCGTTTCCATAGCAGGTGGGCTCTCATTTGCCTGTCACACCATCACCTCACTGCCTTATCATGCCAGGCACCACATATAAAGTACAGTTGCTCTCAATGCTTCCAGCCCAGGACTGCATCAAAGAAGACATGGCCCTGAAAGGCAAAAAGAATGCAGCCTTCGAGCACCTTTTGGATGCTGTGGAGGCCTCGCTGTGATGTCCTTTACCCCGGCTCTGGCCACAGGAGGGGCTGCTACATTACCACTCTGGCTTGGTAGGTGATAGCAGTGGTGATCAGTGCCAATAATCTTTTAAGTGAAACTAATTAAACCTGATCAGTGCCAATGCTGCACAGAAGAGGTTGGCCATCCAACGCAAATAGAGGATGAATGATCTCATCCATGCAGCCAGGGTATGACAACCATCTCATCGCTCTAAACTCTCACACTCAAGCCCATCACACATTCACTGGCATCTCACTCACTGCCAACCTAAGGGATATCACCACCCATTCTCACATATATATCCTCACATGTCCATCTGGCCTCCTCTCCTGTGGAGACTGCCTCCTCAGCCCTCACTTTCTTGAAACCACTTGCACAGATCAACATGTGCCCCCACACACACCATGGGATACCCTCCTTCCCCAGTACAGTCCTCACCCTGCAGTCTCTTCTCTTGCCTGAGGCCACTTCTCCCGTTTCCCCAAGCAAGACCTTGCCCTGCAGCCATTGAAAAGCCACCCACAGATGGCTCATCTGGTAGGTAGAGACCTACTTGTGAGCCCCCCAAAAAGTGATGTGGTGCTGTTTGTGAAGCCTGGTGCTGATGACTGCGAGTGCTGACCAAAGCAAGGTAGGCAAACAAACCTCGAAGTACTGAGCGAAGTGCAGTCCACCATCTGCATGTCTTTTATGCACTGTTGTGAAACACATTGGCGTGTTTTCCCACCGATGTGGGCAGATGATCCAGTGGATTGGGGGGGTGGCGGTGGAGTTGGGCTGCTTGCAGCGGGCTGGCCTTATAATGATATGCTGATGTATTACAGTGGGGCTCCCGATATCCGATGGTGGGAAACGTGGCCCGGCATTGGTGGGCTGAGCGGACAATTGCAACCTGGTTTCATGCCATCGTGAAACCGATTGTGCCATGTTGTCCGCTCACACCACCGAACAGGCCCGATGCCAGTGGGCACAGAAAATCCCGGCCAAAGTGTGTGACATTTTGGAGAAAGTGAAAGGTTTCAAGGAATATATGAATGGAGGAATGATAACAAGGTGAAAAGATTTGGTGTGGGGACGTCAGAGTTTAGTGACCACATGGCTGAGGACATGTCTGCCATTGTTGGGTGAAGGGAGTAGGGGATGCACAAGAAGCCAAAGTTGGAGGAACAAAAAGCTTATGTAGGGTTGTAGATCTAGGAGAAGTGGAGAGGTATGGCCATGGTGCATTTTGAACAGAAGGATGAAAATTTTAAGTTTGAGGTGCCAGTGGACTGGGAGCCAGTGGAGGTCAGTGACCACAGAAGTAATAGGTGCAAGGGGCTGTGCAAGTTGGGATAGGGGCAAGAGCATTTTGGATGAGTGCCAATTGATGGAGGGTTGAAGATATGTAACCAGTTAAAAATGCTGTTATTACTGCAGGCACCAAGTCTTCAATGTATCAAACAACCTGAGGCAGTGATGCCTTGGTTTCCTCCCAACAGGCCCTGAACTTTCTCATGAATTGGTGGAATGTGGATGGGGAAGAGGTGTGGAAATGCATTCTCCCCCCCAAAGCCGTGCATGTGGGAGTTCTCACTGGGGGCTGTGGACTGTTTGATGTCAGTCAGGAAGCAGAAATGGCAGAAAAATGTCTCTTAGGAGATTTCCCATGGCTCTTACCCATTGAGTGCACAGTGACTGAACCTCAGCACCTGGGTCACTTTAGAGGGCAAGTGAAGCCCAAAGAACCATGAGGTTGTTGTTGTTTGGTCCTGGAAGTCCAATGGAATTCTACAGGGTCAGGAGCAGAGGTCCTGAGAAAATCAGGATCTCCTCTCCACCACAGTTGAACCAGCAGTTAAGACTGAGGAATTTTAGCCAAGTTACCTTGTTCTGGCTGTAATACTGACTCACTTTGTCCTGGATCTGTGAACTACTGCTGATTTCATCAGCTCCACTCATGGTGCTGTCTGATGGTGATTGGTACAGAGTGGAAATGTAAATGAGGGAGAATTAACAGGAAGCCTGAAATCAGCACAACAAAATAATATGACAGTGCTTTTGGAGAATGTTCATGTCATCCAGCCCCACACACGAGCAGGTTTGGTAAGAGAGAGACTAGCATTGGTATGTGGTTGGACTGGGTTTTAATATCTATTGCAATGTTATAACATACATCCATTATTTTCTGAAGCATTCTATCAGATGATAATTTGGTGGATTCAGCATAGTGCCATTACAGATCACTTTTTACTTTCAATTTTGAATTGCAATATTAGACCTTTAAAGGCTGAAATTCCTAGAGTGGAGAAGAGCAAAGTTCGGCTAGCTAATTTACTCCAAGAACGTAAATCCATCAGGTCTCTATCCCATTAAAGGTGTGCTGCAAAATTCCAATTGACAAGATTGTTCTGCCTACTTCCCCCTCTGATCAGAATTTATGGACTTGCCTGAGCGTGTTTTCCAGATACTCTGGCACTTCTGCCTATTTTATCCTCCTTCAGGCCTCAGAAATTTGCAGAATGTTGATTATCAACCAGTTTATTTTTCCATCAAGTGATTACCCTCATTGTGGTAGTTAATGTAAGTTCCAATATTTCTATAAAGGCTTAAGGAGGGGCAAGACTCACTCATTCAATACTTAGTCAATCAGCTAGGCTGAGGTTAGCAGAAGCTTAAATTTATTTGAGTACTCCTTTTATTCTCAATCAGTGACAGTGTCAGTTTTGTGCAAAAGAAAGTAATAGGAAATGATTTTGCCTATGGATAACAATGTTATCTAAGTAGTCTTTTTATATCCTAAAAAGCATTTCAGGATTTATTTTCTTATAGAGCTAGTGGAAATTAAAACCATTGACAAAATGCATCTTAGCAAAATGGCATCTTGCACACGGTATGTAGCTATTGTGCAGAACTTGAAAAGCTTTTGAAAAGTATAAGAGTTGCATTCTTCTGTGTATTTCGCTTTAATAAAATGGAAGCTACTTAAGAAAAACCTGCAATCCCAAAGAGAAAGATCTGTTGGCCCACAAAAAAAGGATGGTTGGTGAAGGATAATATCTGTACCAATTTTATTCTGATTGTACCTCTGTCAAGTACCTTGGGGTATTGTTTAAATTTCTAATTTAATCCTATCAAGAATTGCATGAAGCCTATTCTGTCCTTCATAGCTCTCAGGCACTCATCAATTATATACTCAGTTCGAAAGGGGCACATGTCCACAGCACTAAATTTCCTGATAATTTGGCAACAGGTTGTTAATCTCATTCAGATTGGTGCAAGGTTGTGTATGGTTGAAAATTTAATCACCATTCCTTGTGATATTGGATAAAGGCAGATATAGTATTAAAGTGATATAGTCAGAGTTTTAATATGCATTATTTACCTACGCTATTCCTGATTGGCATTGGTGTTGGGATTGACTGCAAAAAATAGGAAAACACGACAACATTTTCATCTTGATTCCAAACTATTCAGCCCTTGTGACATGTATAAATATAAAGTTGAAAACATTTGGGCTGTATTCAACATTTTTTTAAATTAGTGTGAAAATTGCAGCAGAATTCCAGAGCTATAAGAAATCTTGTGGGTTACATACATGTACATGGTAACTAGCATTCGTTTGTTTATTGTATGTCAAGAAAACCTGTTTTTTCTGCATTTGTGATCGGTGTTAATAAAGCTTTTATTTGTGATTAGTGTTTTTTGGGTTAAGAAACCAAGGAGCCACTTGCTACCTGAACACATTGCTTCAGACTCTCTACATGACTCCTGAAGTGAAGGAGGCTATCATCAGGTTTGTACAGTTAATATAATAATGAGCTTCTGAATGTATGTTAGCCATGTGTTATCTAATTATTTTGAAGTGTAATGTTTCAGGTTTGAGTGTTTGCATATAAAAATCAATGTTTTATGTAAATATCTTATTCTATACTGTAAATGTCTAAAATTGCTAAACAAATCATCCTTCCTTTAGCTACGTGGAAAAGACACATGAAAAGATCAATAAGGATACCAGCATTTGCTACCAGCTTAAAGCACTGTTTTCACAGTTAGCAACTCAAACAGCAGATACACATGGGATTACAAAGAACTTGGGCATGAGTGGCGATGATGGTAAGTAACAACATGAAGGAAAAGCCAATTTCTATCAGACTGACATATTATGAAAAATGGCATATCTTGTAAAATGGCAAATACTTCCCAGTAGTTCATCAAAAGCATTTATTAAGTTCCTGACCTTGAAGACATGGGAAATGTTCATCTGAAATTGCTTCTTCTGCCATTTTATCAGAAGATTTGCCTTAGATTGTGGCTTGAATATACATTCCCAAAATGGGGTTTGACCTATACGGCGAATATAAAATAGACTACTGGTATTAGTGTTTTGGTTGCCATTGTGAAATGTGAAAGAAAGCATAATACCAGTAATTCAAATTAAATCAATGTGACACATTTTATTAAATGAATTAATTCTATAAGCCTACCTTTAACCACAACCAAATGTTTAAAAAACAAATCAATGAAGCATGTTCATTGTCCTCAGCATCCAATGCAAAGAGTTCATCTATTTAATTCTGAGTCATTTTGGCTATGGATCCCATTCTGGATCAGATTTGGTGTTTTCAGATTCAGAATAATTCCTCTACAACAGATGATCTTCCTGCCCATGCTATTGAACTGGATATTCTGCATTTTTTTGAACGTTCTGATGGCTAGTTTGTGCATTAATAACATTCCATGATTTGATGACTAAACCAGACAAAACATCAAGTGGGGTAGTGTGCATATTTCCACTTTTTGTAAAGGTAATTTTTCTCCATCAACCCTATTCCATTCAGGTGGAATGTGATCCTTGAATGCCTTGTTGAGGCACACATCCAAAGGTTGAACTACTGGTATAACTGCAATTTGGGCATTATTTCTTTTCAGGTGCCTTTTGATCTCATCAGTTATATGGGATCCGAACACTTTCACACCTGTTCTTTGTGTAGGCCACTGGGACGCCTATTCTACACATTATCAACCCAGAAGTTCACTGCATTCGCATCCATCCATCCATTGTCATGGACATGCACAAAGACCCCTGCAGGGAGCTTGATTTTCAGCATGGTTTTACATTTGAAAATTACCATAGGCTTTAATTTTGTTCTGTTGGCTATGTAGGCTGGTTGCACCATTAATCTTCTCTTCTCATGTCCGGTGGTTTGCGCGAGAAGCTTTGTTAAACCTTCCCACTCCACAGTTCAGCAGTTGAGCATATCAAAATTCATCCATTATACCAGTGTGACATCATGGTACTCGTTTTTGCTGCTGTGTGATGATGTATCACTGCAAACTGGTAATTTTGGCATCAAGGTCTTTTTGTAGTCTCTGAGTGATTTTGTTTTTTTTTTGCTGTGATACTAGACATTTTATTTCTGTAAATCATCTACGCCAACTAGCAGTTGCTCTGAGATCTTTGCTGGACTCAGGGTTTGATTTGGCCCACTTAAGTGTGTTTATACACACTACATTTCTGGTAATGATGTAACCATTCTGACAATTTTCAAGGACCCATCCTGATACATGCTTCTAAGGATCAGGCCAGTGGCTGGCCCATGTTCTCATCATGCATTTGGACTTAGGCATCTTCTTCAGGGTGGATTCCTTTTTCTTTCTTTTTCACACCAGTTTATCACTAACAGCAAATTCCCTGGCAACAGCATAGTTATTTGATGGGTTAGTAACTGTTACAACTTCTAGCTTGTAACCAGCTTTGTACTTCATTCTTTTTGCTAGAGGACCCATTTCTGTACATTGTTCACCCAGTTTACTCTATGTGAGCACGTCTTAAACTCCTTTGGCAATAAGGCCCATATCACCTGCTTGATCCCATGTGCTGATGTATAAGGTGAGTAACGCATGCATTTCTGAGGTGGAAAAATGATGAACTATATTACAATACTCCTTCACCCACAACTGTACCTTTACAGATATATACAGATTTGTAAGGATAACACAAGTTACAAAAGCTATCTTCTACTCTAATGTTCACAGTAAGTACACAGTCCATGTACCAACAGGCAACCTGTAGTCAGGCATGCCACACTCTGAAACCAAGTGACAGCTGCCACGCCAGACAGATGCTACGGATCTCTCCTCAACTCCCCCCTCCAGATGCTTGTTACACCGTGAGCCAACCAGTCTCACTGAACTCCATCTTTCACACAAGGGTTTCCAATCTCCACTCTCGAAGAACTTGCTTTGGAATCATCTCCCAAACTGATATTTTCTCTCAGATGCAGGGGTTCACCTCCAGGGTTTTGAAGTCTCCTTCCAATGTTCCTCTCCCCTGGATCACCACATGCATTCACGCTAATATGAATATATCGGTATAGCATTTCTTAGCAGAAAAGAGGTTTGACTTACATGTCAATTATAGGCCTAAACATGATTTTTAGTGCCAAAAAAGTGGGGCCCTATTACAGCCTGGTTATACGGCATGATCTGTGGTGCTTGAAATTGGTGAAACTACAAGATGATGCTTTGCATAAAGCATTTACATGGAAGTATGCCATAGCAAAATTTGAAGGCCATTAAAAGCTATACTGGAAAACACATTGTCTAACTCTCCAGTAAATGACATGCATCATGTGTCTGCAGAGTAAATTTTCCTGTACTGTACATTGGAGAATTAAGGATTGAGGTAAGCACACCCTGATTTGTAGTGTTCCTAGTTTTCTCATTAATGAGAACCTGCTTGTGTTAGGAAATAGAGATAGTTTAAGTAAGTTATATTTGTATTTGTAGGTGTTAGGAATGAGTTTTAGCTTAAAAATTTAAGTTTGATTTGTATTTTTGTATCTGGGGGTTAAAAAAGGTCAAATTGAGCTTTAGCTTCACTTTAAAAGGCACCTGCATTTCTAATGAGAGTTTTATGATTGTTGCAGCTAAGTTAAACAATCAAGAGTAGAGCAGCTGGGCTGTTGCCTAGCAACAGGGGTCCAGAGAAGCAGGTCAACTTCACAGACACACAGAAGAAACTAGAAACATCAGTTTGATTTGGAAGCTGTCTTGAGTTCAGTTGGTTTTGAAAACATCTGCCAGGAGAGATGGGAGCAAAGGAGACAGATAGCCAGTCCCAAGCTAAAGAAAAGACCCCACAATCCAGAGGAGTGGAACAGAAGAAAGTCCCAAGCAGACCTTCTAGTCAAAGGAAGGACAGGAATCTGGAAAAGGTCCTATTAAGTGACGTTTAAGAGTGAGGGGCAGAGGGAAAGGCTCCAAGCTTCAGGTTTAAAGAGACAGTAGCTGCAGACAGCAGATTTAAAGTGAGAACAACTTGCAAGAGGCAAGAAGGTTCAAAGAGATGGCTGAAGGTCTGTAATGCTTTGCTATGGGCATGTGAAGCAGTGGTGTACTGTTGACGGCTGATTCAGTGAAATAGAATGCATGGAAAACAGCGTGAATGCATGTGGTGACCCAGAGGAGAGGAACATTGGAAGGAGACTTCAAAGCCCTGGAGGTGAACCCTTGCGAAAGGCATCTGAGAGAAAGTGTCAGTTTGGGAGAAGATTCCAAAGCGAGTTCTTGGAGAGTGGAGATTGGAAACCCTCGTGTGAAAGACAGAGTGCTGTAAGGCTGGTTGGCTCATGGTGTAACAAGCATCTGGGGGTAGTTGAAGAGAGATCTGTAGCATCTGTTTGGAGTGGCAGCTGTCACTTGGTTTTGGAGTATGGTGTGCCTGACTACAGGTCGCCTGTTGGTACATGGACTGTGTACTCACTGTGAACATTAGAGTATAAGATAGTTTTTGTAATTTGTGTTATCCTTACAAATCTGTATATATCTGTAAAGGTACAGTTGTGGGTGAAGGAGTATTGTAACATAGTTCATCTTTTCTTGTGTAATAAATGTTTGATTCTTTTGTTAAAAGCTCATCAGCTGACTCCAGTGACTCTGTTCAGTGGCCTCTCTCCACGTATCTAAACAAACAAATAAAAGTTAGGATCTGTCAAGCTGGGTTCCACTCTGGGATCAGGCCTGTCCAGGGGTAACTTCAGCTGGGAATCATAATACTTGTCAGAAATTATATTATTCTGGTCCTCAAAGTGGATAGGATAGGTAGATAAATTATTTATTATAATGTGATTTTCATTTATCAGTTTGGAGATAAAAGAATTATTCATTCATGAAGGCAACTGTTGACCTCTGAAAAATATCCAGTGTTGTTATTGTAATGCTCCGATGTCATTCTCTATGCTGCTACTATATTTTCCAACTCTAATGTTGCTTCCTGAATTTTTATCAATAAATTATAAACTTATTCCAAGTTTAAACTAATTGAAGAATAGAACTATAACATCTACTAATGTATTGTTTTTAAGTATTCATACAACAGGATATAGAAGAATATTTCCGAAAGTTACTGAATGAAGTTGCCACAGAAAGTGAAGGGTCTTGCAAAATATTGCAGGTGAGCTTATAACAGAGGGGAGGTTGTGAAATAAATTCATGTCAATAAAGTTGACCAAAGAAATATTTGACCCCTGCTCTTCCTTGGGTTTCTTTTTCACGTAAGCAAGTGTTATCTGGATTAATTATCTGATCAATTGCTTGGAAGTGACCACATCTTGGGCAGGATTTTCCGGTTCTGACACCAGCGGGCGTTGTCACAGGCAGGGCAGGAAAATTTGGAGAGCTGTCAACTTTTAACGACTTCCCAAAATTTCTCTTCCCACCTGCGACGATCCTTGCGGGCAGCAGGGCTGGAAAATCCCGTCACTTATCTTTCACACTATTACATTTTATACTGCTATAACAATCCATGGTTTGTAGATTGTTGTTGCAATTGAGTGTAACTTTTGAGGTATTAATGTGGCATTGATCAGTAATTTAGCAATTGCCATTCAGCTCTTGCTCGCCATCCATTTTTTAAATGATGTAAAGATGCTGTTGACGGAATGTCGGTTCTGACCCTGACAGCAAGTAAGTCCATTGTCATTTTTCTCCTACGGGTTGTGGGCGCCACTGGCTAGGCCAGCATTTGTTGCTCATCCCTAATTACCCTTGAGAAGGTGGTGGTGAGCTGTTGCCTTGAACCACTGCAATTCATGTGGTATAGGTGCACCCACAGTGCTGTTGAGGAGGGCCGAATTCCAGGAATTTGAGCCAGCGACAGTGAAGGAATGGTGATATATTTTCAAGGCAGGATGGTGAGTGACTTGGAAGGGAACTTCCAGGTGGTGGTGTTCCCATCTATCTGCTGCTCTTGCCCTTCTAGATGGTAGCAGTCATGGGTTTGGAAAGTGTTGCCTAAGGAGTCTTGGTGAGTTTCTGCAGTGCATCTTGTAGATAGCACACACTGTTGCCACTGTGTGTTGGTGTTGGAGGGAGTGAAAGTTTAGATAAGCGGTGCCAATCAAGTGGGCTGCTTTGTCCTGTATGGGTTCAAGCTTCATGAATGTTGTTGGTGCTGCACTCATCCAGGCAAGTGAGAATATTTCATCACACTCCTGACTTGTGCACTGTAGATGGTGAACAGGCTTTGGGGAGTCAGGAGGTGAGTTACACGCCGCAGGATTCCTAGCCTCTGACCTGCTTTTGTAGCCACAGTATTTATATGGCTTGTCCAGTTCAGTTTCTGGTCAATGGTAGCCCCCAGGATGTTGATAGTGGGGGATTCAGTGATGGTAATGCCATTGAACATCAAGGGGCAATGGTTGGATTCTCTCTTGTTGGAGATGGTCATTGCCTGGCACTTGTGTGGCATGAATGTTATTTGCCAATGTCAGCTCAAGCCTGGATATTGACCAGGTCTTGCTGCACTTGGACATGGATTGCTTCAGTATTTGAGGAGTCATGAATGGTGATGAACATTGTGCATTCATCAGCGAACATTCCCACTTCTGACCTTATGATGGAAGGAAGGGCATTTTTGAAGCAGCTGGAATTGTTTGAGCCTAGGACACTACCTTGAGGAACTCCTGCAAAGGTATCCTGGAACTAAAATGATTGACCTCCAACAACCACAACCATCTTCCTTTGTGCTTGGTACGACTCCAACCAACGGAGAGCTTTCCCTCTGATTGCCATTGATTGCAGTTTTACGAGGGTCTCTTGATGCCACATATGGTCAAGTGCTGCCTTAATGTCAGAGGCAATCACTCTCGCCTCACCTCTAGAGGTCAGCTCTTTTGTCCGTGTTCGGACCAAGGCTGTAATGAGATCAGGAGCTGAGTGACCCTGGCAGAACCCAAAGTGAGAGTCAGTGAGCAGGTTATTGCTATGCAAGTGCCACTTGATAGCACTGTTGATGACCCCTTCTTTCACTTTACTGATGATGGAGAGTAGACAGATGGGGCGCTAATTGGCCAGGTTAGAATTGTCCTGCTTTTTGTGTGCAGTGACATACCTGGGAAATTTTCCATTTTTCCTGGTAGATGCCAGTGTTGTAGTTGTACTGGAACAGCTTGGCTAGGGGCGCGGTAGGTTCTGGAGCACAAGTCTTCAGTATTTTGCCGGGATATTGTCAGGGCCCATAGCCTTTGCATTATCCAGTGCTTTCAGCCATTTCTTGATATCATGTGGAGTGAATCAAATTGGGTGAAGACTGACATTTGTGAAGCTGGGGACCTCTGACATAATAATTGTTGGCATAATATCTTGCTAAGAACACAGTGCATTATTGGACAAATTCAGCAATCTCACATACCACCACCACCCCCACGGAGAATAATATTTTAGAGGAAGACAGACTGGAGCTTTGGTACTACAGTCATCTAGCTTCATTGCCAACTCAAAATCCCTTTGAGTGTAACTCCCACCTGGCACTGTAACAGAGCTGTACAAATCCTTTTGCAAGTACCTCCAGCCAGCACTAGACATGCATACAGTGATGGGCAATTTAATTGGGATTAATGTTCCTGGGGGATAACATGGATAAAATGAAACCAGTCAAAGGTCCTAGTTTTGATTGCTGGAGAGAGTACATGAGTGGATTTTGGGTGAAGACTGAACCAGACTGCTCTCTGCTTCCTTGTTGAGCAAATAGCTAACTGGGCTCACACACGGAGAATAGCTTGTTCAATATACCGCAGGGATGTTGATTGATAAGGAACCATGCCAAGGCATGCATCATGATCGAAAAGATTTGAGGGAAAAGGAACAAAATTGAATAAATAAAATAAGGGTTTTTTTTTAGTGATTGAGGGAATGTGAGGGGCTACAGAAGGATGGAAGAGGAGGTGGGTGGGCTGGAGGAGAGGAAAACATGGAAAAGGAAAGATTCTTACATAATATTTTTTCCAGATCTACCGGAGTAAAGTGATTAATTCTCTGAAGTGTTTGAAATGCAAGACTGAAACCCCAGAAGAGTGCATTCTTTTGGATATCCCCTTGCCCATTCGCTCATTCAATCATTCCATTCATTTCAAGAGTGTGGTAAGTAGCATATCAGTGTTTTTATTTACAATCCTGGCAAGGCCTGCTTAATAATAGAACTACAAAGAGGGTCAGCATCAAACTGTGAATAGTGAAAGCAGTACTAGGCTAGAAATTCCTGTGCTGACCTCTTGTCAGTCGATCTGAAGAGGAATCAGACCTTTTTTTCTGCACTTTGTCTTTGCTCCTGACCCTAGCCCGTATCCTGGCATTTAAATATGTAAGGCAGGCAGCCATGCAACTATAGCATCTATGGGGCACGTACCTCAGAGTTTGGGGTGAGGAGATTTACTGCGGCACTCTGCTACCATTTAAATGGACTGAGCCCAGCAAGTGTAATTAGTTTTAAAGGCACATATGTACATTCAAACAAGGAGCAGGAATAGGCCATTCAGGCCTCAAGCCTGCTCTGCCATTTAATAAGACCATGGCTGATCTGATAGTAACCTCAAATCTGCATTCCACCTACCTGGATAACCTATTACCCCATTGCTTATCAAGAGTCTATCCACCTCTGCCTTAAAGACATTCAAAGAGTCTGTTTCCACTATCTTTTCTGGGAGAGAGTTCCAAAGACTCTCAACTCCGAGAGAAAACATTTTGCCTCCTCTCCGTTTTAAATGGGCGACCCCTCATTTTTAAATAGTGACCCCTAATTCTAGATTCTCCCACAAGAGAGAACATCCTCTCCACATCCACCCTGTCAAGATCCCTCAGGATCTTATGTTTCAATCAAATCGCCTTTTACACTTCTAAGCTCCAGTGCATACAAGCCTAGTCTGTCCAACCTTTCCTCATTAGACAACCCACCCATTCCAGGTATTAATCTGGTAAACTTTCTCTGAAATGCTTCCAATGCATTTATACCCTGCCTTAAATAAGGTGACCGATACTATACACAGTACTCCTGATGTGGTATCACTAGCCCTCTGTATAACTGAAGCATAACCTCCCTACTTTTGTATTCAATTCCCCTTGCAATAAATGGTAACATTTCTATTAGCTTTCCTAATTACTTGCTGTAGCTGCATACTAGCCTTTTGCGATTCATGCGCTAAGTCACCTAGATCCCTCTGCATCTCAGAGCTCTGCAATCTCTCACCATTTAGATAATATACTTCTCTTTTATTCTTCCTCCCAAAATGGACAATTTCACATTTACCCACATTATGCTTCATTTACCAGATCTTTACCCCACTCACTTAACCCATCTATATCTTTTTATATCCCCTTTGTCTTCTTCACAACTTATTTTCCTACCTATCTTTGTGTTAGCAGCAAATTTGGCAACCTATCCCCTCCATCCCTTCAACCAAGTCATTTAAATAAGTTGTAAACAGTTGAGGTTCTAACACCGATCCCTGTGGCACACCACTCGTTACATCTTGCCAACTTGAAAAAGACCCATTTATGCTTACTCTCTGCTTCCTGTTAGCCAGCCAATCTTCTACCCATGCCATTATGTTACTCCCCTACACCATGAGTTTTTATTTTCCACAATAACCTTTGATGTGGCATTTTATCAAAAGCCATCTGGAAATGTGAGTACAGTATAATCACTGATTCCCCTTTATCCACAGCACATGTTATTTCCTCAAAGAACTCCAATAAGTTGGTTAAACATGATTTCCCTTTCACAAAACCATGTTGACTCTACCTGATGACCTTGAGCTTATCCAAGCATAGCTGCTATAGCTTCTTTCATAGTAGCTTCTCACATTTCCCCTATGACAGATGTTAAGCTAACTGACCTGTAGTTTCCCGCTTTCTGTCTCCCTCCCTTTTTGAATAAAGGGGTACATTTGCTATCTTCCAAGCTAATGGGACCTTCTCCAAACCTGGGGAGTTTCAGAAAATTAAATCAATGCATCAACTATCTCAGTATCCTCTTCTTCTAAGACCCTAGGATGAAGTCCATCAGGACGCTTCATATACCAATTTCCTGAAAAATGTTTATTTCTCTGTGATGGATTTTTTTCCCAGAAAATTGGTTTATTAAGCTTTAAAGTTCCATTGCCACAATATTCTCAGTGGTGGATTCCATAGTGTTTGGTGTTGCTAGGTTGCAGCATTTTCAGCCAGATTTTACCAAGCAATTTCAGGCCAAATTTATAATTTAAGTTTGAATTAAAATTTGGAACACCGGATAAATTAAATAATGACCCATAAAGTTGCATATGCTGGACAAATTCATACGAGATTTAAAAATTGGATATCAAAACTGGCCATTGTGTTTTCCATTTCAACTATCTTTGGGTTAAAAGATATTCTTAGAGTATATGACTTCTTTATTATTGTACATCAGAACCATGCTAGAAAGTCATTTAAATTAAATTAAGATTTCAGTCAAACTATCATCTGTGCCCTTTTTGTACACATTTGATAAACAATATTTAATGGCTACTGCTACCTAAAAATGAGTTCCAAAACTGAAAGAACAATTACGTTCATCCTGTCTACCTCAACCTTAGTTGAGGCCCAATGAAATAGAATTCTTCAAAATCTCAATATGTGAAAGGGAAACTTTTCTAATTATGTGGCCCAACTTGCAGTCACTTCTGGTAGGATCATATATCAGGAAACTGCAAATGTGCAACTTGTAATTTTCCATCATAAATTTATTCTTTGATATGGGGCTGGATTATAAGCATGCCAATCAGGCAGGTGCAACCCACACATCCATTAAATTTGTCATCATGCCATTGCTTTGGAATCTGACATTAGAACGCTGGTCGGCCATTTTAGAGAGGACGAGTGGGCCCTGAAGTCGAGAGCTCGCCCATGTTTTGAAAAATAAATGAATTGCCTTGCGCTAATGAAATAACATTCACCCAAAATTTAAGTGTAGTTTCAAAATTTATGGTCCCTACATGGGCAAAATGGGTGGGTGTAAATCTCACTTGGTGTATAAGGATGGATAATGTATTTAATAGGCTTGACACTGTCTGAATGTGAGAGAGGTTGGAGATAGCAGTTAATATTGCAACATTGATATTTTGTAGATTTTCCATTTACCTAACATCACAAGAGTGGGTGTTAGAATTTAGGGTTCCTTTTGGGTGGTCATTAGATACAGATGAGCTTTGGAAGTCAAGATCCCTAGTGGCAACCTAGTACAATGGTAAGAATTCACTCTGGATTTGGATCCTTCAGCAAGGAGAAATTCAGGAGGAGGGAGAGGAGGACAGCTGGCCAGGGCCAGCTTCAGCTGACCAACCAGTTGGATGAAGAAGCTAATATGGCAGTAGATGCAGAAAGTGGCTGAGCCAACCACCCCCGAGCGCAAAGATGAAGAAGACTTTCCTCCGCAGGATATATCAACAGGCAGAGGCTTTACTACTTATGGTTGTTTGAACGCCAGTGTCTTAGATGTTTATCAAAACAAAAACAGAATTACCTGGAAAAACTCAGCAGGTCTGGCAGCATCGGCGGAGAAGAAAAGAGTTGACGTTTCGAGTCCTCATGACCCTTCGACAGAACTTGAGTTCGAGTCCAAGAAAGAGTTGAAATATAAGCTGGTTTAAGGTGTCGGGGGGGTGGGGGGGGGGGGGTGGGGGGAGAGGGGGGGTGGCGGAGAGAGAGAGAGACAGAGAAGTGGAGGGGGTTGGTGTGGTTGTAGGGACAAACAAGCAGTGATAGAAGCAGATAATCAAAAGATGTCACCAACAATAGAACAAAAGAACACATAGGTGTTAAAGTTGGTGATATTATCTAAACGAATGTGCTAATTAAGAATGGATGGTAGGGCACTCAAGGTATAGCTCTAGTGGGGGTGGGGAGAGCATAAAAGATTTAAAATATTTAAAAATAATGGAAATAGGTGGGAAAAGAAAAATCTATATAATTTATTGGAAAAAAATAAAAGGAAGGGGGAAAAAGAAAGGGGGTGGGGATGGGGGAGGGAGCTCAAGACCTAAAGTTGTTGAATTCAATATTCAGTCCGGAAGGCTGTAAAGTGCCCAGTCGGAAGATGAGGTGTTGTTCCTCCAGTTTGCGTTGGGCTTCACTGGAACAATGCAGCAAGCCAAGGACAGACATGTGGGCAAGAGAGCAGGGTGGAGTGTTAAAATGGCAAGCGACAGGGAGGTTTGGGTCATTCTTGCGGACAGACCGCAGGTGTTCTGCAAAGCGGTCGCCCAGTTTACGTTTGGTCTCTCCAATGTAGAGGAGACCATATTGGGAGCAACGAATGCAGTAGACTAAGTTGGGGGAAATGCAAGTGAAATGCTGCTTCACTTGAAAGGATTGTTTGGGCCCTTGGACGGTGAGGAGAGAGGAAGTGAAGGGGCAGGTGTTGCATCTTTTGCGTGGGCATGGGGTGGTGCCATAGGAGGGGGTTGAGGAGTAGGGGGTGATGGAGGAGTGGACCAGGGTGTCCCGGAGGGAGCGATCCCTACGGAATACCGATAGGGGGGGTGAAGGGAAGATGTGTTTGATGGTGGCATCATGCTGGAGTTGGCAGAAATGGCGGAGGATGATCCTTTGAATGCTGAGGCTGGTGGGGTGATAAGTGAGGACAAGGGGGACCCTATCATGTTTCTGGGAGGGAGGAGAAGGCGTGAGGGCGGATGCGGGGGAGATGGGCCGGACACAGTTGAGGGCCCTGTCAACGACCGTGGGTGGAAAATCTCGGTTAAGGAAGAAGGAGGACATGTCAGAGGAACTGTTTTTGAAGGTAGCATCATCGGAACAGATGCGACAGAGGCGAAGGAACCGAGAGAATGGGATGGAGTCCTTACAGGAAGCGGGTTGTGAGGAGCTGTAGTTGAGGTAGCTGTGGGAGTCGGTGGGTTTGTAATGGATATTGGTGGACAGTCTATCACCAGAGATTGAGACAGAGAGGTCAAGGAAGGGAAGGGAATTGTCAGAGATGGACCACGTGAAAATGATGGAGGGGTGGAGATTGGAAGCAAAATTAATAAATTTTTCCAAGTCCCGACGAGAGCATGAAGCAGCACCGAAGTAATCATCGATGTACTGGAGAAAGAGTTGTGGAAGGGGGCCGGAGTAGGACTGGAACAAGGAATGTTCCACATACCCCATAAAGAGATAGGCATAGCTGGGGCCCATGCGGGTACCCATAGTCACACGTTTTATTTGGAGGAAGTGAGAGGAGTTGAAGGAGAAATTGTTCAGCGTGAGAACAAGTTCAGCCAGACGGAGGAGAGTAGTGGTGGATTATCTCTTAGATGTTTATGTTTATCTTGGAGACCCTGTTGTCTCTTTGTGACATGATGGCCAGAGAGATTAGCTCCAGATGCTTTGGAGGCCACCCAATGCCGTTCACACTAAGGTGACAAGTGGCCCTGAATTTCTATGCCATGGGCTTATTTCAGGCAGCAGCCAGGGACCTCTGTTGCACTTCACAGAGTGCAATACAGCACTGTGACAGGTAGTCACAAATGCCTTATTCCAGGAAGCTGGGGAACTCATTCACTATATTACCAAGAGGCCAGCCAAGACAAAAAGAGCCAGAGGATTTGGTTTCCCAGCAGGTTTTCCCAGCTTGCAGGGAGAAATAGGTTACACCCGTATGGCTATTAAGGCACGCGCAGGCCAGCTAGGTGCCTTCATAAATCACGAGATTCCATTCATTAAGTGTCCAGCTAGTGTGTGACCACTGGCAAAGAATTCCAAGTTATGCCCATAGTATACTGGGAATGATCATGACTCCTACACCTTAAGACACTCCCATATACCATGGTTCTTCACCCCAGCACCACAGTCAGATGGCTGGGTTCTGGGAGACAAGGACTGTCAGCTCAGACACCTTATCTCCTCTCACTGTGGCTGCTTGAGCTCAGTGAAAAGGTAATAGTATGCAGCTCAGCATTCATCTCTAGCAGCCACCGATGGGTCTACTGAATAAGGCTCTCCAGGTGGGTTGCCAGCCTCTTGATGAAGGAAAACACACGACGGAGATCGTAGCACTCATAGCCTGGGTGGACTCCTGCACTCTTCCACGAGGGAGGTGGTGGTCTAGTGGTATGGTCACTAGACCTGGAGTAATGCTCCGGGAACCCGGGTTCAAATCCCAACATGGCAGATGGAATTTGAATTCAGCAAAATATCTGGAATGAAAAGTCTAATGATGGCCATGAAACCCATGTTGATTGTCATAAAAACCCATCTGGTTCACTAATGTTCTTTATGTAAGGAAATCTGCTGTTGTTACCTGGTCTGACTTACATGTGCCTCAAGACCCACAGAAATATGGTTGACTCTTAATTGCCCTCTTAAATCAGTTGTATCAAACTGCTAAAAACAGCTCAACAATAAATGAAACTGACAGCCCACGGCACTGGGAACAACCATGGGATACTCAACCCTGCAAAGCTCTCCTTACTAACATCGGGGGGCTTGTACCAAAATTGGGAGAGCTGTCTCGGAGACTAGTTAAGCCTCAGCCTGAAATAGTCATACTCTCGGAATCATATCTTACAATAGTGTCCCAAACACCACCATAGGCATCCCAGCAGACTGCACAGTGGTACACAGTTGGGAGGGAGTTGCCCTGTGAGTCCTGAACATCGACTCAGACCCCATGAAGCCTCATGGCATCAGGTCAAACATGGGCAAGGAAACCCCTTGCTGATTACCACATACTTCTCCCCCCCCCCCACCACCCCCCACCCAAGCTGATGAATCAGTACTCCTCCATGTTGAATACCACTTGGAGGATGCGCTGAGGGTGGCAAGGGCCTAGAATATCTGAGTAGGGGACTTAGTCCATCACGAAGAATGGCTTGGTAGCACCGCTACAGATAGAATTAGCAGAATCTGACCCAAAAGAGGAAAAAACATACTTGCCCTCATTCCCACCAACCTGCCTGCTGCAGATGCTTCTGCTCATGACAGTATCGGTAGGAGTGACCACCGCACAACCCTTGTGGGGATGAAGTCCTGTCTTCATATTAAAGATACCTCCATTGTGTTGTGTGGGATACTTTTCAGTTCTTGTTGGTGACACGAGGTGGTTTTCCGGCACTTACACTATTTAGTTCATTGGTTGAGCGTTTGCCTTTCAATGTCTCTAACAGTGATTTTCCCCTTTGCCTCTTGATAAGGGTTTTCATATAGAGAGAGAGAGAGGGCAGATTACAGAGATATGAGGAGGAAAAGCCAGCTAGCTATTATTTTGGAATTACTGGAATCTTCCACACAGGAGAAAGAGATTTTAGGTCTTGTTCCTTTCAGGCTAGGAGCTATTCTGCTGCATTGCTCTCACACAAAACCTGGTCACCTGGTCAGGAGCCAATTCAAACGTTGTTGCCAGGCAGCCCCGTTGGTCCAGGACTCCTTTCTGGCATCACCCTGTCTTTCATTGCACACTTTGTTCCAGGATTGCAGCATTGTATCTATCTCTCATCCTGTTCCAGTGGACATATCTTTCAAATTGCAGCGATTGTAATTTTACTCCACAGTCCAACAGAAAATAAAAAGATATGTTCTTTACAACAGTCCAACAGAAATAAAAAGATATACTCCTTACTTTAGCACCTCAAGTTTGGGCAACCATGAAGCACTGTGGGCCATCAGCAGAATTGTACTCAACCATTATCTGTAACCTCATGGCCTGGCATATACCCCACTCTACCATTTCCATCAAGCCAGGTGATCAACCCAGGTTCAATGAAGAGTGCAGGAGGGCATGCCAGGAGCAGCACCAGGCATACCTAAAAATGAGTTATCAACCTGGTGAAGATACAACACAGGAATACTTGCGTGCCAAACAGCAAAAGCAGCAAGCATTAGACAGAGCAAAGCGATTCCATAACCAATGGATCAGATCTAAGTTTTGCAGTCCTGCCACATCCAGTCATGATTGGTGGTGGACAATTAAACAACTCCCTGGAGGAGGAGACTCCATAAATATCCCCATCCTCAATGATAGGGAAGCCCAGCACATCAATGCAAAAGATAAGGCTGAAGCATTTGCAACAACTTTGAACCAGAAGTGCCGAGTTGATGATCCATCTCAGTCTTCTTTGGAGGTCCCCAGCATCAAGATGCCAGTCTTCAGCCAATTTTATTCACTCCACATGTTATCAAGAAATAGCTGAAGGCACTGGATACTGCAAAGGCTATGGGCCCTTAATTCTTAACTGCCCTCTGACCAAGGGCAGTTAGGGATGGGCAATAAATGCTGGCCTCGCCAGTGATGCTCACATCCTATGAATAAATAAATAAAAAACAATCCTGGCAATAGTAGTGAAGACTTGTGCTCCAGAACTTGCCGCACCCCTAGCCAAATTGTTCCAGTACAGCTACAACACTGGCACCAACCCGGGAATGTGGATAATTTCCCAGCTACGTCCTGTACACACAAAGCTGGACAAATCCAACCCAGCTAATAACCTCCCCATCAGTTTACTTTTGATCATTAGTAAAGTGACAAAAGAGGTCATCAACAATGCTATCAAACACCACTTGCTTATCAATAACCTGCTCACTGACGCTCAGTTTGGGTTCAACCAGGGTCATTCAGCTCTTGACCTCATTACAGCCTGAGTTCAAATGTGGACTAAAGAGCTGAATTCCAGAGGTGAGGTGAGAGTGACTGCCCTTCACATCAAGGCAGCATCTGACCAAGTGTGGCATCAGGAAGCCCTAGCAAAACTGGGGCCAGTGGGAATTGGGGGGGGATATCTCTCTGCTGGTTGACGTCATACCTAGCACAAAAGAAGATGGTTATGGTTGTTGGAGGCCAATCATCTGACTCCGACCTTCCCAAAGGCCACTAGGGATGCACAATAAATGCTAGCCCAACCCGAGAAGCCCACATCCTGTTCATGAATTTAAAAAAGTTCCTCAGCTGCGTGATCAATGATCTTCCTTCCATCATAAGTTCAGAAGTGGGGATATTTGCTGTTGATTGCATAATGTTCAGCGCCATTCACGACTCCTCAGATACTGAAGCAGTCCATATCCAAATGCAGCAAGACCTGGACAATATCTAGACTTGGGCTGACAAGTGACAAGAAACATTTGCGCCACACAAGTGCCAGGCAATGACCATCTCCAACAAGAGAGAATCTAACCATTGCCTCTTGACTTTCAATAGCATTACCATCGCTGAATCCCCCACTATCAACATCCTGGGGGGTTACCATTGACCAGAAACTGAACTGGACTAGCCATATAAATACTGTGACTACAAAAGCAGATTCAGAGGCTAGGAATCCTGCGGCGAGTAACTCACCTCCTGACTCTCCAAAACCTGTCCATCATCTACAAGTCACAAGTCAGGAGTGTGAAGGAATACCCTCCACTTGCCTGGATGAGTACAGCATCAACAGCCCTCAAGAAGGTTGACCACACCCAGGACAAAGCAGCCTGTTTGATTGGCACCCCATCCACACACATTCACTCCCTCCACCATGACGCACAGTAGTAGCAGTGTGTATCATCTACAAGAGGTACTGCAGGAATTCATTAAGGCTCTTTAGACAGCAACTTCCAAACACACAACCACGACCATCAGGAAGGACAAGGGCAGCAGATACAAGGGAACACCACCACCTGGAGTTCCCTTCCAAGCCACTCACCATCCTGGTTTGGGAATGTATTGCCATTCCTTCACTGTCGCTGGGTCAAAATCCTGAAACTCCATAACATCACTATGGGTGTACCTACATCACATGGACTGCGGTAGTTCATTAAGGCAGTTCACCTTCTCAAGGGCAATTCGGGATGGGCAATAAATGCTGGTCTAGTCAACGATGCCCACATCCCATGAATGCATAAAAAAATCTTTTTGCCAGAGTGCCCATTCCCTCTGGTATCTCTGCCAGAACCTCATGCCTATCCTGCTGTACGTTCAGCATCTACTCCTTACTAATGACTCTAGAGCTCGTTATCACCCTGGAACTCAACATTGACCAGCACTTCCCCACTTCTCCAAATGTCAGGGTCCTGGTCTGTCAAAGCCTCCAGCATCCACTCTGACGATTAATGTGGTGCCCAACGCAGGTGTCTCTCATTCTTCAGACATGTGCAAACTCATCAAAATGCAAGCATCTGAGCTGGCAGCTGGTACAGAATGAAGATGGAACAGTGTACCTCCTGAGGACCCTACCTTTTCTCAGAGGTCAGCACAGGCCCTTCAGGCATGGTGGTTGCTGTGCCCCTGTCTGACCTGCAGCACAAAACCAAATTTCATTGAATTTAAGATCATATTAGCCGACAACAGAGGTTGCAGAATTTTGATAGTTACCCATCGCCTTCCAACACAAGGCAGAATGATTCCCTCTTAGCCTTTCAGCTCCTCAGACTCCAATTTCCCATAACTACTTAATTCCTAATATGCCATTATCTTTAGCACAGTCATTCTTTCTCTCACCACTGCCAGCACAACTTCCAGCCTCTCCACAGACTTTGGTTCTGGAGCACCTCCTCCATGTTAGGCAAGAGGAAAGCCAAGCTGGCATGTCCCCATCAGTCCTCGACCTCTCTCTCTCTGGCATTATAAGCCCTCTTCTCATGGACAAAGGGAAAAGAATTATTATCCTTTGAGAAAGGACCATGCCCTCATGATTGATGCCATGTGCTGTTTAATGAAGTAGCTGGAATGAAACCCCCCTCCATCTCCTTTTTTCAGTACAGCCAACCCCAGTTGTAAGTATCACTCTTCCTCAGTGCAGAGGCTTGATAACACTCTGTGTCCAAGGAACATTTATTGACCTTTTTGCCAATTGCCATGTCCATTGCCCAAATAATTTCTCAAATATGTGCTTCTGCTATGTGGTTAATGGTTATCACTCACTCTGGCTGAGCAGAGAAGGTCACTTAGCCTCATGTGGCACTGTAGCCGCATCTGCCGTACGGCATTACAGCTGCTGACCTTCTCTGCCACTTCCATCCAGGCCTGCTTGGTCGGTCTTCTTGGTCGGTTTTCCTGTCCTGTGGCATTGACACATTGCACCATTCATTGACAGCCTGAGGGAAAGCACACAGGGAATTGTCATTGAACCGTGGGGCCTTCCGGGTTCTAGTGTCTACCACAGAGCCTGGTTGCTTTCAGTGTGAGACTAGCTGCAGTGCAACTGCTAGTGGGTGGGTGGTGGTAGTGGTGGGGATACTGTGGGCCTTAGTAGATCTGTCCCTTTCACCCTTCACTACCACACAATGGGGGAGCAGCTGATGAGGAATTTTCAATGTTGCTTGAGCAGTCACTTGCTCAGCTTGTGACCTCAATGTGACTAAAGTTTTTAAATGGTTGCCAGCTTAACTGCCCATGGGATTGCATGAATGATGTTGTGTGCCCTTTAAATGTCAGGCCAGATCCCTCTTCCGGATCACGGCCCAACCCTGCTGCTGCTGGATGTCCAGGCCTCGGGGCATAGTTCACTGGGTTAGATGACTCCGTGGTCTTGAATTAGCCGGCAGTACTAATATGCAGGCTTTAACTGGCCGCGGCACTTAATGGGCCAGAAAGAGAGGGATGGGCGGGAGCTTGTGGGCCATGCACTTCCACTCTCACCAACCCAGCCTGTTAGCTGCAGTCCTAAATTGGGTTAGAGACTTGTCATTCAGTCCTGTCAATTTACCTTTCAAACTCTGCCACTGATATTTTCATCTAATGAAACAGTTATTTTGTTGGTTGCTGAAATGAAAATGTTAATATAATTAAAATACCACAAATTACCATTTGTAAAGTGATTAAATTGATGAAAATGTGACAGACGAAAATTATTGATTAGTTTCCAATTATTATCCATTTTAGATTGACTCGTTTGAAGATTTCTTGAAAGTTACAACTTTGAGTGGAGACAATTTGTGTTACTGTGAAACCTGTGATGAGAAAGCAGAGACTGAGACAGTGAGTTAATTTTCTATTCCTCTAATCCAAATAGCTATTCTGTAGCTTTGTTGTATACATTAATTAGGACAGGCAGAATGTTCCATAGGACAAATATAGCGTTACTGGGTGTATGTAAAAAGCATAACCTTGACTTTACTTACAACAGATGTTCAGGCAAGTTTCTTTTTAAGGTTGTTAGAAATCTGATTGTTAGCATCTGATGGTATGGAAAATTCATTGCTTTAGGGATTTTTCTCCTTTTAAGTAGCTTTTCAAGGTATTGTCCACCCAATTCTGGGACCTATTATATGGAACCGCACAGAAAACAATTATCAATGATGCAGTAAGCACAGCAAACCTGTAGAAAGAGGTCACTCAGAAACAGATCAGAGTTTGAAATGGGAGTGAATGATCAGAGGCAGTATGATTCTACATAACAACATCCACACTTCTGACCTTATGATGGCAGGAAAGTCATTGATGAAGCAGCAGAAAATGGTTGGGCCTAGAACACTACCCTAAGGAACTCCTGCAGTGATGGCCTTGGACTGGGATGGTTGACCTCCAAGAACCACAACCATCTTCCTTTGTGCTAAGAATGTCTCCAGCCAGTGGTTTCCCCCGATTCCCATTGACTCCAGTTTGCTAGGGCTCCTCAATACCACACCCGGTCAAATGTGACTTTGATGTCAAGGGCAGTCACTCTCACCTCACCTCTTGAGTTTAGCTCTTTTGCTCATGTTTGGACCAAGGCTGTAATGAGGTTAGGAGCTGAGTGGCCGGACGGAACCCAAACTGAGAGCCAGTGAGCAGGTTTATCTGAGTAGGTGCTATTTGATAGCACTGTCGACGACACTTTGCTGATACACGGGAGTAAATTGATGGGGCGGTAATTGGCCCCGTTGGATTTGTCCTACTTTTTGTAGAAATGACATACCTGGGCAATTTTCCACATTGCTGGGTAGATGCCAGTGTTGTAGCTGTACTGAAAAATGTTGGCTAAGGGCACAGATAGTTCTGGAGCACAGGTCTTCAGTACAATTGCCAGAATGTTATCAGGGCCCGTAGCCTTCACCGTATCCAGTGCCTTCAGCCGTTTCTTGATATCATGTGGAGCGAATTAAATTTACTGAAGACTGGTATCTGTGATGCTGGGGACTTCCGGAAGAGGCTGAGATGGATCATCCACATTCTGGCTGAACATTGTTGCAAATGAGTCAGCCTTGCCGTTTGCACTGATGTGCTGGGCTCCCCCCTCATTAATCATGGGGATATTTGTCGAGCCTCCTCCTGTAGTTAGTTGTTTAATTGTCCACCACCATTCACGGCTAGATGTGGCAGTACTGCAGAACCCAGATCTGATCCACTGGCTGTGAGATCACAACTCTGCCTATCGCATGATGCTTAAGCTCTTTGGCATGCAAGTAATCCTGTGTTGTAGCTTCACCAGGTTGACACCTCATTTTTAGCCCCTCTGCGCTCTTCATTGAACCAGGATTGATCCTCCGACTTGATGGTAATGGTAGGCTGGGGGATATGCCAGGCCATGAGGTTAAAGATTGCGGTTGAGTACAATTCTGCTTATGGCTCACAGCGCCTCATGGATGTCCAGTTTTGAGTTGCTAGATCTATCCCATTTAGCACAATGGAAGTGCCGCACAACACAATGGAGGGTATCCTCAATATGATGATGGGACTTAGTTTCCATAAGGACTGTGCAGTGGTCATTCCTACCAATACTGTACTGGACAAATGCTTCTGTGACAGGTAGATTAGTCAGGACGCAGTCAAGTATTTTTATCTCTCTTGTTGGTTTCCTCAGCACCTGCCTCAGAACCAGCCTAGCAGCTATGCCCTTTAGGGCTCAGTCAGTAGTGATGCTACTGCACTCTTCATTAAACCAGGATTGATCCTCCAGCTTTATGGTAATGGTACCACCGAGCCACTCTTGGTGATGGACATTGAAGCCTCCCACTTAGGGCACAGAATGTACTCTAGCCATCCTCAATGCTTCATTCCAATGGTATTCAACCTGGAGTACTGATTCATCAGCTGAGGGGTGGGGGTGGGGTGGGGGGGGTGTGTGGTGTGGGGGGGTCAGTATGTGGTAATCAACAGGATGTTTCCTTGCCCAAGTTTGACCTGATGCCATGAGCCTTCATGGGTCCAGAGTTGATGTTGAGAACTCCCAGGGCAACCCCCTCCCGACTGTATCCCACTGTGCTGCCACCTCTGTTGGGTCTGTCCTGCTGGTGGAACAGGAGATACCCAGGGATGGTGATGGTGGTGTCTGAGACATTGTCTGTAAGATATGATTCCATGAGTATGACTATGTCAGGCTGTTGCTTGACTAGTCTGTGAGACAGCTCTCCCAATTTTGGCATGAGAGCGCAGATGTTAGTAAGGAGGGTTGACAGAGCTGGATTTGCTGCCGTCATTTCTGGTGCCTAGGTTGATGCTGGGTGATCTGTATGGCTTCATTCCTTTTTGTAGACTTCATAGCAATTTGAAACAACAGACTAGCTGGCTAGGCTATTTAAAAGTCAACCATGTTTCTGTGTATCTGGAGTCACATGTAGGCCAGACCAGATAAGGTCAATAGATTTCCTTCCCTAAAGGGCATTCATAAGCCAAATGGATTTTTGCGACAATTGACAATAGTTTCATGGTCACTATTATCAAGAGTAGCTTTTGTAAAAATTCCAGATGTATTAACTGAATTTAAATTCCACCAGCTGCTGTGGTGGGATTCAAAACCATGTTAGATTCAATTTGAATCAGAACATTAGCCTGGGCTTCTGGATTACTAGTTCAGTGACATTACCACTATGCGACTGCAGGCCTCAGCACTGATCCTCGTGGCAGTCCACTAGTTATAGCTTACCAACCTGAAAAAGATCCATTTATCCCTACTTTCCGACTCCTGTTAGCTAGCCAACCCTTTTTTCATGCTTTGTTACCCCCTACACCATGGGCTCTTAAAACAAGGGGGCACAGTTTCAGGGAAAGGGGCCCATTATTTAAAATGGAGAATGAGGAGAAATTTCTTCACCCAAAAGGTTAAGAGTCTTTGGAAGTCTCTCCTCCAAAGGGTTGTATATGCTGCATCATTGAATATGTTTAAGACTGAGATATACAGATTTTTGGTTTCTCAGGGATAAAAGGATATGGGGAGCAGGTGGGAAAATGAAATTGAGGCAGAAGCCATTGCAGCCGTGATCATATTGAATGGCAGAGCAGGTTCAATGGGGCGTATAGTCCACTTTGCTCCAATTTCTTATATTCTTATGAAGCAATTGAACAATAGTGTTGCAAAAGTTCTAAAATCTTTTTGAAAAAAGGCTCAAAAGGCATCTTAACCTATTATCTGTCTTTGCAAATGTGAATAAAATTGGGAGGCAAAAATGAATGGAGAGGAAATCCAAAATGAATATGCAAACAAATGACAGAATAACTCTAGCATCTGATCTATATTTGATGTAGAGATGGCTCTAACAAGGGCCACCCAGTTGCCAAACCTTGGCCCAATCATTTTAAGTCTGTCTTACAGCGAGGCTGAAAGGAGATGGAAACAGTTTGGGGGCCATGGATGAAGCGTACTGTCAGTGGCAGGGCCACCCCAAGCTGCAAGTTAAGTGCAGGTGGCACAGTTCTACATCTGATTCTCATCTGTCTCTGAAGACAGCTCCCCCCAAACCGCCTGTCCAGTTAGTGCCAATAGCAATACTAGCTAACATGAATGGTGACACCTTGGCTCATATAGTCAGTCAGGCTTTGTTGGCTGATGGTCACACTGGCTTACATTCTTTACTCTAGTACTGACTAAACGTGATTTGGTCTGACTGAGATGTGTGTGAAGAAACATCCAGCATTATGGTTGGTCTGACTTTTGCACCTACCTGTGCCATTGAGCCTGTTGTTATAACCTGCGTTGAGATTTGGAGCTTCTGCATGCTTTAATCACTCACCAAAGTGAGTCATGCTCACCTCTGTCTGAAGATACAAGTGTCTCTTTACTGATGGATAGTACAGAACAGCTATTGTGCAGTCTGATCTGTTTGCCATCCATCCATTGGCGTTCATTTTTTCCCCAAACATCAGATGGAATACTCCCATTTGGAAGCTTATTAGTATTTGATGAAAAACATAACTTGTTGCACTTGACACGAAGGGCAGAACTGTCCTGGATTTGCACTATGTGCAGTAGCGGGCGTGAAAAAAGTCATTTTATTCGCCGACCGCAATAGCGGGTTTTCACGCAGTATTGTCCCCATGCCGCCTCGTAAATTATGCAGTCACAGGAAACATCTGGATCGCTGGCGGGCGGCTTCCAATTAGCCCACCACGCCGTTACCTCACTGCTTCCTCATGCTGGGTGCCATATTTAAAATGCAGCCACACACACTTCTCAATGCCCAGGACTGCTCCAGTCAAGACAGGGCTCCAAAAGCCAGGAATATTGCAGCCCCACAATTTAGTGATGAATCTCTTCTGGACACTGTGGAGGCCCGTTGCAAAGTCCTCAACAGGCCTACAGCAGGACACCCAAAGCAGGCCGGGGCTCTTCAGGTCTTGGCCCTCCAGAGGATGCCCACCCCACCAAGGTCATCATAGACATGGTATAGCAGTCAGCAGGCTGCATCCACCTCTGCTGTGGATGTCGGGGGAGCACCAAGATGCAGTAGCAGGGTTAGGAAGTGTAAGAAGATGTTGTTGCACAGCCTGGGCATGGGTGTTAATCATTTCAACATGAAATCTCTCAAGGATGTCTCCCTGCCGATGGCTCTTTGTTGTGATGAGCAGTGTTCATGTCACTAAGATGTGAAATCTTGGTTCCTGCATAAGATAAAGGCAGGTGTCTCAGTCCAGGGCCTCTTCCCTGTGCAGTGTGTAACCTTCAGACCAAAGTGATGATCCAATTTCACACTCACTGGACACATTACTGATGCCTGCACTTCAATACTGCTTGTCATTGCTGCCAGAACATCATGGGCAGGCATCACAGAGTTCCATCATACTGTCTGTGTGCTCTCAGCACCTTTAAGCTGGGGCTGGCCCCCATCTCTTAAGCATCTGTGACCAGTTACGCTGTGCTGCTGAAGGGGACAGGTGCTGAAGGTGGACAAAGGGTCAGGTGCATTTAAAGTTTCATGGCTGCGTCTCCATGATATGACACTGATCACAGAGCGCAAGCGAGCTTTCCTCAGCCAGAGAGACATTCACTGAGGCTAAGGTGAACATCTATGGCGTGTCCTCATTGCATGTCATCGTCCTCCTGGAACCTAGTGACTGTTAGGGCCTCCACTGCCATGAACCTGAGCACTGAGGGAATGTGCGCTGCCATCAACCACACAAGAGTAAAATGCTCACAGATGCAAGATGAGGATGTGAAGACTGTCCTTGCTGCATTTCATCATCATCCTCCACAAATCTTGTGGCTATGAGGGCCTCCTAAGCACACTTGCCTTGTCTGACCAGTGCGACGGCCTCATCGCTGACATCCTCCCCTTCACAGACCTCATCACTGTCATCCCCTTCGAAGTCCTCTTCATCGGAGGAGACGTGCAGCTCTTCCATCTCCTCAGCCAGGTCCTCCCCCTGCTACAGCGCCAGGTTGTGTAGCGTGCAGCAAGCTACGATGATGCACAACACCCTTGGTAGACTGTATTGCAGTGCTTCACTGGACCTGTCGAGGCACCAGAACCTCATTTTCAAAATATCTATTGTTTGGTCCACCAAATGCTGGAATGCGGTATGAACCTCATTATACCGTCACTCTGTTGCACTCTGAGGCCACTGCACAGGCGACATCCTCTGTAGGTAGGCCTTGTCCCCGAGGAGTCAACCCTACAACCTCTGTGGACCCTGGAAGATGTCAGGGTTCTGAAGCCTGCTAAGGTTATAGGAATCATGGATGCTCCCTGGGAATCGTGCGCAGAATTCTAGGGTGAGTTTGTGGTGGTCACAGACCAGCTGTATATGCAGCGAGCGGAAACCCTTGCGATTGATGTGGTTGACTGCTTGTTGCACGTGAGTGCAGTCGATGGCACTCTGCAACTGTGGGAAACCAGAGACCTGCGCAAATCCCAGCACTCTTGTTTCCTGGCCTTCCAAATACAGTTGAAATGTCTACACGAAGGTGCTACCTGTGAACTCCTGGATACATTTGTGCATGGAGGCTTGTGAGATCCCACAGAGGTCACCTGTGGAGCCCTGGAAGGAGTCACTGGTGTAAAAATTGAGCACCATGCTCACTTTCATGGCCACTGGCAGTGGATGCCCTCCATGCCCCATGGTGTCAAATCCTGCATATGGGACCGACCAGTTCTTGAGACATGCACAGTCTTCGGTGACACTGGTTCTCAGTCACCTGCAGGAATGACAGGCACCGTCTATAAATCCTGGTTTAGCGAGACACCTATGAGCGACCGCTCACTGTGGATCTTGCAGTCCCTTCATATTGAGGGAGGTGCTCCTCCCTTTGCCAAGCCTGGTGCCCCTGCTGCTCTCTTCTTTTACTTTGGGCTCTGTAAGGCATGTGGTGTACCACTAAATCAGCAGGCTCCATAATGCTGAGGTCCTCTTCCTGCAGTATCAAAGAGAGAGACAGGTGTGGGTTCGCATATGTGTCCTAAGAACCTCTCTTGGTTAAGTCTGAAGGCCCCTTCATGCATGCAGAAGAGTGCTGGCCACCACTTGGATGGCCAGTGTATAGTGCGCTTCATGTCTGTCCGAAACCCAACCCACCTCTGCCCACTCCAGTTGACTGATTGGCGGCAGCTCTGGCCAGTGGACTGCATGTTGTGCTTTCAGCTTAGGCGCAGGCATACTCCAAACCAAAGCTGCACTGTTAGCTTGAACCACAATGGATATGGTCCAAACCTTAATAAAGACATTGCAAGGGGCTGCGAGCGCCTCCACCAATGACTGTGCCATGGTCACCTTTGGCAAGGGGATTATACAACTTGCCAAATCAGCCAGTTGTCCTCCTGCTCCCTAAAACGCACATTAATTTGCAGTCTGCGCCTGAAAGGTTCTGGAGCATTTGGTGACACTCATGCTTTTGCATTGCTTCAGTGGGCAGAAAAGCTTTAGAGGTTCAACTCCAAGCATGTCAAGGGGACAGCTGCCGAACAGTCTCAGTTGTGGAAGAATGTTCACTTTTGACAAGCTTTTCCAAGTCAGTGGCTGCTTCCCTTACTATCCCACACACCGCCCCCCCCCCCTCCACCCACACCCCCAGCATGTGATTGTGTAGTTCCTGCAGCATTTATACTGCTTTGCTCCAACCCCCAACCTTGGAACCACACCCCCACACTGGAACCACACCCCCACCCTCCCATCCCAAAACCCTGCAATGCCCAATGCCTCAGCCACTCTGGAATCCTCGCCCAGCACCACATTGAATGGCAGCTGGCAGTGAACTATCATCATGTGCGTAATGATTAATTTAAATGTTCTTGCCTTGATAGTTCTAATCTAAAATCTCCCACAGGCCTCCAAGCATCCAACAGAGGGTAGTCCAAGAGGACGATGATGACTCCTCATGAATGCGCGGTGCCTCTTCCTTGATGTCCTATGGGTGATGCTCGCGAGTGCTGTGCAAGGTTGTGTGCACTCACATCGAAGTTCAGGTCACCAAGTAAAGGCAGGTGTGAAGTACACCATTCTGAAGTCACGCTGACCTGGGCGGTAAATTTTACGTGGGGGGATGATTTTGAAGGCTTATAATGAGATGCTAAAGTATTGAAATTAGGTTTCTAACATAAACCGAGGGAATAGTGGCCCGCCATTGATGGGTGGAGTGGATGATTGCAAACTGGGTTCACGACAGTGAAATAAAAACAAAAAGACAATTTTTGGCTTTCTCGCCATATTGTCCGCCCTAGCCCACCATGACGCCCACCACAAACAAGTCTGGACAATTCTGGCTTAAGCCTCATGGGGCAGAATTTTGCCATCGGTGAGCAGGGGGCAGAACCCCCGACGTCATCCCAGTCCATTTAAATTTTCAGGAAGGCAGGGGCACAGCAAAATCAGCTGCGGGCCCGCCGACCTGTCAATGGCCTATTGTCACATGAGGGGGAAATGTTAGGGAACTTATTTTTTTCTATTTTTAATATTTTTAAAAGTGTAAACGATCTCCCTGAGGCAGCACTTAGCCTCAGGGAGATATGCACTCTTTCGTGCGCATGCGCGAAAAAGCGCACTCTCGCTTTTGGGGAATCCCCCCCCACCACACAGGAAGCGCATAACGCTTCCCACCGGACGTCACGTTGGGTGGGCCTTAATTGGCCTGCCCAGGTAAAATGGCTGCAGTGTCCACTTCCCCAGCGGGGATCGGCTCCCCGCCCACCAGAGATTGGGTCGAGCCAGCCCACCTGACAGGCAGAAAATTCTGCCCATGAGCTTAAACACCAACAGGAAAAAGGATAAATAGTCAAATTAGGATCAAAAAACTGTTGAATTAATTTTCTTCTTAAGTTCTTTAAGCTCTCTTCAATATGCTCTTCAGCACCATTGGAACCTTGAATGAATGTTTAGGTGGACATGTTACTTGGACATATTATTGTGTGATTTCTGAATCCCTTGAAGATTATATTAAGGCTTCTACCTTTTCTCAAATGGTTGCTTCCTTTGCCTATTGTGAATGTGTGCAATTCACAAGAGAACCATTGTATAAGATCTTTTCTATTATTCCTGCACTGCAAAATTTAGTCCACATCAGTTCATGGGACATTATAGACACAGAATGTCCCAAAATAAATTGACATCTACATAACTGTTTGTCCGCCCCCTTTCGCATTTCAGAGATACTACTTTGAAAGTCTGCCAAAGATACTGGCTGTGCAGCTGAAAAGATTTGAGTTTGACTATTTCAAGATGTGCTTCACAAAGCTGGATGACAAGGTAGAGATTCCACAGAAGTTAACATTTCAGAAGAAGGTACATATTTATTTTGCTTTTCTAGTTTTTTTTCAAATTTTATCTTTTTATGGAATCTTGAAGTCGGAATAATGACAAAATGGCACAGGCTTCATCTCAATTTTAAAATTAAGGGCCAATTAGTGCGTCATTTTAAGAACTTATTGGGTTTACATATTAATTAAATTTGCTGGAAAGTTATGCCTGGTAATTAGCAGTGTAAGTATCCTTTTAACTTTAATTCATGCAATGCATCAACCTCCCTACAATAAAAAAAACAATTGAAACTGGTGACAGAATTAAATATCACAGAGCTCCATGGTGTACAACACTCACTTGCTGTCAGCAGCGAGTGAACTATCATCATGTGCATAATGATTAATTAAGATATTCTTGCCTTGATAGTTCTAATCTAAAATCTCCCACAGGGCCTCCAAGCATCCCACAGAGGGTAGTCCAAGGGGACAATGATGACTCCTCAAAGGAGTCAGTCTTTTTGAGGGTGAACAGTCACAAGACTTTGCATGCACCAGTTCAGATGCTCAGTCGGACCAGTAAGAAAGATAGTCACGCTTTAACTTGATGTTTCTCACATCACAAGTGAGCAAGAGCAGATGGTGGAGACAGTCAGCAGTGCAGAGTTCATGGCAGAGGGCACAGGATACTTGAAGGTCAACTCAGCTGGATGCAGATGCAGACCATCACGGTACGTTGGCAAATAGGATGCTTCTGGAGCAGGAGCAGGGAATGTGTGATGTACTGAAGGAGCTCCGACTGTTCTATGCACACCTGCAGGGAGACTGGAGCAGTCCATCTCAAGCATGAAGGTAGCATGATGTCACAGCGTTTGCAATGATGTCTTCATCCCTGGAAAGAATGATTACTGACATGGAGCATCAAACATGACAATCACACAAGTGCATGTCGAACCACATCAATGTCTTACACGTGATGAATACCACTTTAAGTAGGATTCACAATAACTAGCTGTGGCCATTCATTGTCCCACTGATCTGTAGCAAAGTGTTCTTGAGCTCTTTGCTAACATGAAATGTGGCTAAGCCACGAAAGCAATGATGGTGAAATGGGACAGAGAAGTGGGGTCTCAACTCAAAGCACTTCCACTTCTCACCATTACCCCACTCCCCTCAGTCAGTACGCATATCCTGCTTTGTTTCCCTAGAGCTGACTGGTGCAGGTGCGGCAGTCCTCGGTGGAGCCCTCAAAAACTATAAAACACAGAGGACGTCAGTCAAAGACATCTCATCAGTCAGAGCAGGGACCTGAGAAGCCTGCCTCCAGCTCTGCTGAAGCTACAGAGATTGTGTCATTGTAAGAGTGTTGGGAAGAGGAGAGTGAAGATTTGTAGTTGCACAAGGGTATGCAAATGGGAGCATTACACAATGTTAGAATGATAAGTTTCTGTTTCAGTTTTAAACTGCATAAATATTATTTATTTTCACCACTTTTCTAAATTGTCCACTTATAGCTGTAACTGTGGCAGTGAGTTTTTCACTTGTGATGAATAGTAAGACGAGACTTATTGCCAAGCAGTAGAGGGGGCTGTGAAAGGGATGCTTGGTAGATTGCAGGAGTGCTTTGTGTTGGGGGAAGAGTGGCTTTTACATATTGCTGTCAGATACGATCACTAGTGGAACCTAACTCAGCCTCCCCAATATGAGCACTTTTCAGACAGCAATGCCCACTTAAGGGCCTCAGTGGACAGTAGGGCAGGAAGTTTGTCCACAACCTTGCTGCCACCGACTTATTCAGGGTGGAGGCAGGAAGGTGGTGGTGTCACTACTTGACACCCTCTCGTCCATTTAAATGCGTCCCTGCCACCAAACTTGCCATGGACAGGGTACAAGGTTTCACCCAGCATAGGTGGCACCCATGCTAATCTGATTGATCGCAGTTGCAAAGTGGAGATCAGACAAACAACCTCTGAAGTCGTGAGTGTCATCTGCAAAGTAGTGAAATTAACTTGGAAAGTCATGAAAGTAGCCTGTGTGCTTTGAGCAAAGGCCTTTCACAGTTATGTAAAAAATGGATGTGAGTTTTCAATATTTATGGGAATTTTTGATTGTCATTTCTGCAGCTCCCCTCAATTATCCTGTGTTCTCACCTTGTTTTCACTGGTGAGTTCCAGGAAGCCAGGAAAACCGATTCACCAGTAGTTAAATCCTAAAACCCATGTTAATATCACTGTTAATGAGATATTAATGAATTGAGCAAAACGACTCCCCTTCCTGAGGAGATTGTTCATAGGCATTCTAACATGCTGCAATTAAATGAGGATGTTGATGTGTTAGGGCTTCCTGGCGTGTTGTCAATTTCAGCACTTTTCAAACCCCACCCACTCCCAAACTCATAAGTAAAACGAGTGCAAGTAAAAACTTCTAAGTTTATTTCTCTTTCTGTAGCTTATAATTCTAATGCACCCCCTTTCATTTTCCTCTACTTATTTCTCAATCTTTAAATGTCATTGGTTAAGGATCTTCACTGTTGGTCTCACTATTGACAATGGTCCCAGATGCCCTGTTATCCTTGTCCCTCACTTGCAAAAGTTACGGTACAACATGGGGAACAATTTTCCCCCCATTGTGGGGGGGAAGCTCAGGAACGGGTGCGGGCAGGCACGCCTCCGATCGGCGTCCCCGATAGGGGGCGCACCACAATTTTATGTGGGCGATCCACCATTTTACGTGGGCAGGCCAGTTTAAGGCCCGCCCAGCATGATGCCCTCCAGGAAGCGTTATGCGCTCCCCATGCGGGTGGGGGGAGGGGGGGGCGTAGTTCAGGGATTCTCTCAGCTGTGAGTGCTGTCTTTCACACATGCGCACAAAAGAGCGCACTGATTTCCCTGAGGCTAAGTGCTGCCTCAGTGAGATCGGCCCCAAATTTAAAAATGTAAAAGAGACAAAATCAAAATTTCCCTGACATGTCCCCTCATGTGACGTTGTCACATGAGTTGGGACGTGTCCTTCACTTTTAGTGAAACCTTTGTTAAATATTTTTAACCTCATCCGCCCATGGATGAGGTTTCATGCTTTTTCCGAAGCTCGCCAGGGATCCTGGCCTGCCCGCCAACGTTAAGGTTGGATGGACAGGTCCATTAATTATGTTAAGTTCTTTTTAAATAGCCTCAATTGGCCGGTGACAGGTTGGTGGGTGCACAGCTGACTCGGCTGCCCCCCTGCCCACCTGAAAATGGAAATGACACAGGGTGACGTCAGGAGTTCTGCTTGGCGTCACTTTACGCGTCGGTGAGTGAGCCCCGCACCCCCAACCTAAAGATCCTGCCCATGTTTTCAAACTGAAGGGTGAAAGAAAAATCTAACCAGTAGCATACATCACAAGATGCCCGTCTCCAACAAGGTTGAACACATTATATCTCAAATGTGGCATAGAATAATGAAGCCATCATGGCACAGAAGGAGGCCATTTGGCCCAATGGGTTCCTGCTGCACGTGCAGTGAACTAAGCCTGGATTTTCACTCCCAGGTCAGGAGTGCAGGGTCGGGACAATTCCCAGCTCCGTAAACCCAGCCCTAGAAAAAGTGCCTCAGATGTTGGGATTTTCATTCAGGGCAGGTGGGGTTCTCTGGGAGTTGGGTTTATTGCCCCAGGAATGACTGCAGAAAATGCTCGGTGTGGAAGCAAGCTGGGTGGAAGCCCTGCCCCTGTGCTTCAGCATTGTGTCCAAGAAGACCCAACCACACATTCAACATGCCACATCCATGCCAACCCCTGACACTTCATGTCCTCTACCCACTCCTGATGGTATAGGGCCATGAAGAGCTAACCTATGCCCCCTCACCTACCTTTCATGACCCTTTATAGCTCCTATGCCAACTTAGTGCTAACTCATGCCTACTTTGCCCTTTCGCCTACAGTTCCAACTCTCACAGTATCTACCATGGGCAGACCTCAGGAACCATGCTGAGATTGAATAAAATGAAATTCTAAGTATCTATTGCAGACTTTATTTTAAAATATTCATAAACAGCCATTCATTACGTTTACATTCCTTCAACTACTTTTTTATAAAAACAAACATTTAATTCAGGTGTTTAATCCCTTATGAAAATAGACATAGTCCCACTTCAAAGTGTTCATAGCCACTTGGAGCTGTCAAACAAACTGTGAAATGGAAGGCACTCTACTGTGATAATGGAAGGTTGTGGAACCAGTCATGCTGCACTAATCCAGTCATGGTAACCTTCACGCTTATGTCAAAAGACAGAGTGAATTGTAAACAATTTTTTTTTTAAGACTCTTGATTTTTTTTCAAAGATTTAAAAGGCATGAGTTTTAATTGCCTTGAGAGCTTGACAGTTGCCTTTCATAGTTCATTTTTATACTTTTGACAGTTCATTTTGACACTTTTGACATTTCCAAAGAGCTTTACAGTTAATGAGATTATGCACAGTTTATGCTCATTCAAACCTAATTTTAACAATTCCAAGGGGCACATTACCTTTCCCAAGGGCACCTGACTTCATCCAAAGGACACCTGATCTCCTCCAACAGTGTTCCAGGCCCCTATCCAAAGAGGGACCCTACCTTTCCAAAAGGGTACCTCACCTAAACAAAGGACCATGCAAAGTTTAGACCTCCTCCAACCAGGTCTAAACTGCACACATCATATTTCCCATCCCCGGCTAACAAAGATCAGACATCACTAGAGGCCTTTGCTGTTTTTTATGGGAAGCTGTCTCTGGGAAAATGCTTATGCGCAAGTCCTGACCTGGGGATATTCTTGCCTCCTCAAAAATGATAGGTGCTATGTTTTTGGGCAGGACTTCCAAATTTTGGCCTCTTTCGCCATGACTGAGAGGCTCTCTGTCATGGTAAAATTTCAGGCCCTAATAAGTTTTTAAAAATTGCTTTCAAATATGGCTTTCTTTTGTTACGGTTGTGCTACTAAAAACTGGTAGGGCAAATTAGATTTATAAGAATGTTTCAACTTAATATTTCTTTTACACAGATTATAAACAATGATAAAACAGAGTGGAGTCTGATCTCTGTGGTAAGATTTCTTCACCTTCTCTAATTATATTTGTTGCAAAGTATCTAATGCTTTATCGGTTGGGGATTGGTTTGGCATTTGCAGGGAAATCTCACATTTCTAGGCAGATTGTACCAATGTTAAGGACAGCTGTGTAATGGTACAGCACACCAGAGCATGAATTTATGGTGCTATACAATAGAGAAATGCAGACTTGATTCTATCTTTGTTACAGTCAATCTGAAAATCTATGGAATCAATAGTCAGTTACGGACATTGTCATAAGTTGAATAAAAGCAGCATCTCACAGGTCTTGGCATTGTATCTGTGGCAAAAATCAATAATAAATGTAGATTATTCTGTAAATAGCAACTAGGTTTAAGCTATAGGGTAAAAGTATTTCAACAAAATTGACCCCTTCTGTTACAATAAACTGGATTCTCACTGGTTCTTTTGTGTTCAGTTCCACTTGTTCTAAAATAGAAAGAGAGAATTTATGAATTATATTTTACTACAATTGCCTATGACCTCACTGACCTGCCGCAGAAATTATTCCCTGGTATGTAAATTGCTGGATATCAGTGAAGGTGTTTGTTCCTCAGAGGGGTGCAGTCAGAGCCAAGTTTGTGGCACCATGAGTGGCTCGGCTGTCCAGGAGGGGAGGAAGAAGAAAGGAAGAGAAATAATGACAGGGATTTGTTAGGGGAACAGACAGGTCTTTCTGCAGCTATAGACATGACTCCAGATGGTATGTTGTCTCCCTGGTGCCAGAGTCAAGGATATCACAGAGTGGCTGCAGAACATTCTTCTGGGGGAGGGTGAACAGCCAGAGGTCGTGGTCCACATTGATACCGATGACTTAGGTAGGAAGGGGGATGTGGACCTGCAGTCAGAATTTAGGGAGCTAGGTAGAAAATTAACAAGTAGGACCTCAAAAGTAGTAATCTCTGGATTACTCCCAGTGCCACTTGCAAGTGAGTACAGAAATAGGAGGATAAGGCAGATGAATGTGTGGCTGGAAAGATGGTACAGGAGGAAGGGTTTTAGATTCCTGGGACATTGGGACTGGCTCTGGGGAAGATGGCACCTGTACAATACAGACGAGTTGCACCTAAACATAACCAGGACTGAGTTCTTTGTGGGATGTTTTGCTAGTGCTGTTGGGGGGGCTTTAAACTAACTCAGCAGGGGTGCAGCAACCTGGAGAGAATATTAGAGAGTAATATGAGGATGTGCAAAATACTGGGAGAGACACGTGGCACTAATATAGAAAATAGTAAACTAATATGTGGAGTCAGAGTAAGGGAGAAAGTAATGAAGTCTAAATCTGGGTTATACTGCATGCATGTGAATTCTGGGAGCATAGTAAATAAGATTAGTGAGTTACAGGTGCAGATTGCCATGTGGAATTATGATGTGGCGTAAACAGAGGACTGGGTGTTAAATATTCCTGGGTACAAGGTGTTCAAGAAAGATAGGAAAGGAAGAAAAGGAGGAGGGGTGGTGGTATTGGTTGAGGAGAGCATCGCAGTGCTGGAGAAAAAGGATGTCCCAGACGGTTCAAGGACAGAATCAATTTGGCTAGAGCAAAGGAACAAAAAGGGTAAAATCACATTACTCTGTGTAGTCCATAGACCACCAACTAGTGGGAAGGAGATAGAGAAACAAATCTGCAGGGAAATTACCAGACAGGTGCAAACATTATAGGACAGTTATAATGGAAGAATTTAGTTACCCGAACATAGACTAGGCTAGTGGTAGTATAAAGGGCAGAGAGGACCAAGAGTTCCTAGATAGTGTTCAGGAAAATTTTCTACACTAGTATGTATTCAGTCCAACATGAAAGGATGCACTGCTAGACCTGGTTCTTAGAAAGGAGGTGGGCCAAATAGATCAAGTATCAGCGGAGGAACATTTAGGAGACAGTGATCATTGTATCATGAGGTTTAGGAAGATGGTAGAAAAGGACAATGGGTAATCCAAAGTAAAAATAATTAATTGGGGGAGAGCTGACTTCAATGGGGCAAGAGCAGAGCTGGATCAGATAGATTGGAACCAAAGGCTGGTGGGAAAAACAGAACAATGGGCTACCTTCAAAGAAGAAATGGTTCGGTCACAGTCGAGCTATATTCCCTCAAAAGGAAATGGCTGGGCAAACAAATCCAGGGCTCCTTAGATGAAAAGGGAGTTAGAAATTAAGATAAAGAAGAAAAGGTATGCTTACAACAGTGTTATGACATATGGTGGTATGTGCCAGGCGGACCAAATCCACAAGGGAAACTTGGCCACACTATCACAACAGTTTTGCAACTTGTTTTATTACAAGAAGGCTTATGCACTGAATTCAGAAGAATTGAATCCATGAACACCTTTAGAGATTTTAAAGTTAACTTAAAACATTCATTAACAAAAGGAAAAAAAATTAAGCACACGTAAGAATACGTGTTATACGGATATTTAGTCTGAACAGTTCCCAAAGTTCTTAATTAAACAGGCTCCCAGCTACACACTCCCTTTAAGGCAACAGTCCAAAATAGATTTGAAACTACAAAATCAACCCAGCAAGGGTACCACAGCACCCATTCGGCAGTGGAATTCCAAAGGCTTGTAACACAACTTTAGTTACTGGACACAGCAGGCTTCTGCTAAAGTGGCTGGAAGCTTCCATAGGCACATTCAAAAGCTAGATTCAGACAGCATAAAAGCAAGTCATCTACAGTGCTGCTTTTGTCTCCACTGGAGTGCTGCTTTGGAGTGCATTAGTGTGCTTCAGTTGGAGTTTAGTGAGCAAGGCAGTTCGCTGAAAAGGGAAGGAGGTGACCCTTTCATTTTCTACCTTTCCTCAGTAAGAAGAGCAGCGGCCTTAGTAAGTAAGACCTGGTAGGTATTTCTTCTGTCCTTAATATTCTGTAAACTAGAGGAAATAAAAGTAAAGGTTGTAATTTGAGAGGAAAAAGGCAGGGCAGCTCAGCCAAGTGGAATGCTCCGCCCGTGCAATGTGGGAAGTCAGGGACACTACCAGTGTCCAAGGCAACCATGTGTGCAGGAAGTGTTTCCAGCTGCAACTACTCAAGATAATTGGGACTAAATCTGGGGAAGATGGGATCTGAACAAGCTGGACGGGCTACGCCCCAGCAGGATCTGGACTAATATCCTCGCAGGGGTATTCACCAGTACTGTGGGGGTGGATTTAAACTAGATTAGTGGGGGATCGGAATCTGAACAGGAAGACACAAGCGAGGGAAACAAAGATAGGAATGAAAGACAGAAAAGTAGAAAGCAAAAGTGGAAAGGAGAGGAAATAAGGGCTAGCAGCAAATAGGGCCATAGTACAAAAAATGTCTAAAAATGTTGAAAAGGCAAGTCTAAAGGCACTGCATCTGAATGCATGGAGCATTTGCAATAAGGTAGATGAATGAACAGCACAAATAGATGTAAATGGGTATGATATGATTGCAATTACGGAGACATGGCTGCAGGGTGACCAAGGCCAGGAAGTGATTATCTAAGGGTACTCAATATTGAGAATTGATTAGCAGAGAGTAACAGAGTGGGAATAAATGGGTCTTTTTTGGAGTGGCTGGCAGTGACTAATGAGGTACAGCTGGGATCAGTGCTTGGCCTCAGCTATTCACAATATATATCAATGGTTTGGATGAGGGAACCAAATGTAATATTTCCAAGTTTGCTGATGACATGAAACTTGGTGGGAATGTGAGCGATGAGGAAAATGTTAAGAGGCTCCAAGGCAATTTAGACAGGCTGAGTGAATGGGCAAATATATGGCAGATGCAGTTAACATGGATAAGTGTGAACTTATCCACTTTGGTAGAGAAAACTGAATGGCAGAGTATTATTTAAATAGTGATAGATTGGGAAATGTTGATGTACAAAGGGGCCTGCGTGTCCTTGTACACCAATCACTGAAAGCAAACATGCAGGTGCAGCCAGCAGTTAAGAAGGCAAGCGGTATGTTGGCTTTCATTGCGAGAGGACTTGAGTACAGGAGCAAGGATGTCTTGCTGCAGTTGTACAGGGCCTTGGTGAGACTGCACCTGCAGTATTGTATGCCGTTTTGGTCTCCTTACCTAAGAAAGGATATACTTGCCATGTGGGAGTGAAGCGAAGGTTCACCAGACTGATTCCTGGGATAGCAGGATCATCGTATGAGGAAAGATTGGGCTGACTAGGCCTGCATTCACAGGAGTTTAGAAGAATGAGAGGAGATCTCATTGAAACATATAAAATTCTTGAAAGGGCTGGACAGACTGGATGATGTTTCCTCTGGCTGTTGGGGGTGGGGTGAGGGGGGGGGGGGGTTGGTGGGGGTAGTCTAGAACAAGAAGTTACAGCCTCAGGACTGAGATGAGGTGAAACTTCTTCACTCAGAGGTTGGTGAACCTGAGGAATTCTCTACCACAGAGGGCTGTGGAGGCCAAGTCACTGAATATATTTAAGAAGAAAATAGATAGATTTCTGGACCCTAAAGGCATCAAGGGATATAGGGAGTGCGCAGGAGTACAGTGTTGAGATAGGGGATCAGCCAAGATCATATTGAATGGCAGAGCGGGCTTGAAGGGCCAATTGACCTACTCCTGCTCCTATTTTCTATGTTTCTAATGGTAAACAGGTGGTAAAAGGAGGAGTAAGGTCGATTAGGGACCAAAAAGGGGATTTACGCATGGAGGCAGAGAGCATGGCTGAGGTGTTAAATGAATACTTTGCATCAGTCTTCACCAAGGAAGCAGATGCTACCCACACCATGGTGACAGAGGAAGAAGCTTTGTCACTAGAAGGATTCAAAATTGATAAGGAGGAGGAATTGGATAAACTGTTGGTAATTAAAAGTTGACAAGGCATCCGGGCTGGATGAGATGCATCCAAGGATATTAAAGGAAGTGAGAGTGAAAATTGCAGGGGCACTGGCCATAACCTTTGTCTTCCCTAGACTCGAGGGAGGTGCCAGAGAACTGGAGAATTGCAAACATTATGCCCTTGTCTAAAAAAGGTTGTAAGGATAAGCCCAGCAATTACAGATCAACCAGTTTAACTTTGGTGGTGGGGAACAGGATAGAATTAATAGTCACATGGAATAATGTGAGTTGATTAGGAAGAACCAGCATGGATTTCTTAAGGGAAGAACTCCAGTCAGTTAGTTAAAGAAGTAACAGAGAAGGTTGATGATGGTAATGCTCTTGATGTGGTGTACATGGACTTCCAAAAAGCATTCGATACTGTGCGACACAATAGACTTGTGAGAAAAGTTATAGCTCATGGATTGAAAGGGACAAATGTGGATGCAGAATTGACTGATAATAGGAAATAGTGAGTAATGGTTAATGGATATTTTTCAGGCTGGAGGAAGTTTTGTAGTGGAGTTCCTCAGGGGTCGATATTTGGACGCTTATTTCTCATGATATATATTAATGATCTAGATCTTGATGTGCAGGGGAAAATTTCAAAGTTTGCAAGTGATACAAAACTTGGAAGCATTGTAAACTGTTAGGAAGACAGTGTAGAACATAGACAAGTTGGTGGAGTGGGCAGATAGGTGGCGGATGAAGTTCAATGTGGAGAAATGTGAGGTGATCCATTTTGGTGGGAAGAACATGGAGGGACAATGTAAAATAAGGGGTACAACACTAAAGGGTGTGCAAGAGCAGAGGGACCAGGGTGTATATGTACATAAGTCATTAAAGGTAGCAGGACAAGTGGAGAGAGAAGTTAATAAAGCATGCAGTATCCTAGGCTTTATTAATAGTGGCATAGAGTACAAGAACAAGGAGCTTATGCTGAACTTTTATAAGACACTAGTTAGACCTCAGCTGGAGCATTGTGTACAGTTGTGGACACCTCACTTTAGGAAGGATACAAACACATTGGAAAGAGTGCAGAAGAGGTTTACAGGATGATTCCAGGGATGCAAAACTTCAGTTATGAAGATAGTTTGGTGAAGTTGGAACTGTTCTCCTTGGAGAGAAGACTAAGAGGAGATTTGATGGAGGTGCTCAAACTCATGAGGAGGCTTGATAGAGCAGATAGGGAGAAACGGTTTTCACTCGTAAAAGAATCAAGAGGCACGGATTTAAAGTGTTTTGCAAAAGAAGTAAATGTGACATGAGAAAAATCTTTTTCACACAGTGATTGGTTCAAGTTTGGAATGCACTGCCTGGAAGTGTGCTCTAGCCAAATTGATTCCGTCCTTCATGTTGCTGTTGGTTATTTTGCCTTTGACCATATATTGGTGTCCTCTAGTTCTTGACTCTTCCACCAATGGCAATAGTTTCAGTCTATTTACTCTGTCTAGACCCATCATAATTTTGATTATCTTCATTAGATCTCCTCTTAATACTCTATTGTCTAAGGAGACCAACCCTAGCTTCTCTAGTTTATCCACATAACTGCATAACTGAAGTCCCTCATCCCTAGAACCATTCTCATTTCGATCTCTTCTGCACCATCTCTAAAGGCATCACATCCTTCCAAAAATGTGGTGCCCAGAATTGGACACAATATTCCAACTGAGGCCAAACCAGTATTCGTTCTTTTATTTTCTAAGTGTATTGTTAAAACTTCTGTAATAATAGATTTCAGCATTTTTCAAATGATTGATGTCAGGCTAATTGGCTTTCACTTCCCTGATTTCTCTTTCCCTCCTTCTTGTATAGTGGTGTTACATTGCTAACTTCCAATTCATTAAGACTGTTGCAGAATCTGGAAATTTTGGAAAATCATAGTCAGTGCATCCAATAACTCTGCAGCTGCCTCTTTTAGAACCCTGTGATGTAGGGCACAAGTCCTGGGGATTTGTCAGCTTTTAGTCTTTAAGTTTCTCTTATACCTTTTCTCTGCTGATAATTATTTTAAGTCCCTCACCCTTATTAATTCTTTGGTTACCCTCTTTTTTTGGTGAGTAATTTGTGAAGACAAACACAAAAAAGTTATTTTTTCAACGTTTCTGTCATTTCTTTATTCCCATTATTTCTACTGTCTCTGCCACTAAGGGCCTAGCATTTACTTTAGCCACCTTTCTCCCTTTTATTACTTGTAAAAGCTCTTACAATCTGTTTTTATATTCCTGGCTAATTTAGTTTCGTTTGGATTTTTTCCCTTTAAATAAACATTTTGGTTGGGATTTGTTGGTTTCTAAAACTCTCCCAATCCTCAGGCTTACTACTATTCTTTACAAAGTTATAAACCTCTCCCTTTAAGCTAATACAATCTAACTTCCCCAGAAAGCCACGGATAGATTTATATCACTGAGTTTTTTGCTTTTTAATGGAATGTATTTTTGTTGAACATTTCAAATCATTCCTTTAATATGGGGCTGGATATTATGGGCTGCCATCACCCGGACCTCAGCTAAAAAGTCAGTGGTGTGGTGGGAGGAGCCCCCCCCCCACCATGATACTACCAGCTGCTCTTCAGCAATTTAACACTGGGAGCATTGTTAATTGAATTAAGGCGAGACTTGTACGCCTAACAAGAGAATCAGGCTTGGCTTAAATAGCCAAGTGGTTATGGTACTGGGTTTATAACCCCAAGATCAAGAGTTCAAATCTCACAATGGCAAACAATGCAACTTCATCTGAATAGCAACAGATGGAAATGTGTAAAAAGGCTTGGCCTAAGTAGCCAAGTGGTTATGGTACTGGGTTTGTAACCCCAAATCAAGAGTTCAAATCTCACAATGGCAAACTATGAAACAATGTAACTTCATCTGAACAGATGGAAACAGGTTTGTACTCGAAAGAGTTACATTTGTCCTTTAAGGCTTGGCCTAAATAGCCAAGTGGTTATGGTACTGGGTTTGTAACCCCATGATCAAGAGTTCAAATCTCACAATGGCAAACTATGAAACAATGTAACTTCATCTGAAACAGATGGAAACAGGTTTACTCAAAAAGAGTATCAAGAGTTCAAATCTCACAATGGCAAACTATAAAACAATGTAACTTCATCTGAAACAGATGGAAACGGGTTTATTCAAAAAAGAGTATCAAGAGTTCAAATCTCACAATGGCAAACTATAAAACAATGTAACTTCATCTGAACCAGATGGAAACATGTTTGTACTCAAAAGAGTTAACAAGGGAACAAGTGCAATCAGCTGGCTGGCAGCTCTGTAGTCCCAGCAGCTCCAGGTTCGGGTGGTGGCCATCGCTGAGAGTACAGGCAGCCCCAGAGAGTTGTGTGCTGCAATAATGTTGAACTTGAAGGTAACTCTAGGCTATCACCAGGGTCAGGGCTGGAAGACACCAGCAAGGGGTGGGTTTCAGGTTTGAGAGGTCAGATGGGGAGATTTAAAGTGGCAGGGTATGATCTTGGTGGTGGTGCCTCCAATGGGCATAGGAGACTCCCAAAGATGGTCCCCCACCTCCCTTGCCCAACACCAGCCCATGGGTGTCTCCCTGTCACAGGCAAAATGGTGGCAGGGGCAGGGTGAGGCCCTTACGTGATCACCAATATGCCACCCGACACATCTACCACCCCTGTAAAATTGGAGACAGGTCAGGGACGGGCAGATAGGCAGTGCACAGCACATCCTCTGCTTTTTACAGACACCACTGCCATATGAAACCCACTGGCAGGGGAGCGTATAATCCAGCTCATGGACTCATATCAACACAATGAAACATTCAGAATGAAGAAAGCTTGCTTCAGTAATATACAATCCTATGTATTTTCCAGAACATTCAGCAGACAGCACTTTCCAATATAGTTCTACAATCATGAATATTTCAGTAACAATGTTTTTCTAACAAGAGTATAAGGTAAAATGCTTTACATGTCCACCAAACAGATTTTAACTGAAATTTTTCCATAGGAATCCAAAGAAGCAGCAAAGACGCATCTAACATACCTGGAGCCACTGCCATCGAAAATACCCAGAAATGAAGAATATGAAGAAAGCCAGAAACCAGCCAAAGATGAGAGCCAGAAGGTAAGGATCACTGTGCATGGCACATCAAACAAGGCAAAACGCTCTGTCTGAGGCATATTAGTATACAGTATAGGAGATCATCTTATGGAATGTTTAAATGCATTAATAAGACTGTGTGTGTGCCTGCGTGTGCGTGTTTATATATATGTAAGTAGTTGTTCTTGCTGAGGAATGTAGAAATAGTCATGCATCTTGTCATTGCATCGTTGGAAACTCTTTCCTGGGTTGAGGGGAGGTTGCGTAGCATTGACATGAACTGCATGTCAAATAGGCAGAAATCCAGACAGGCTCTTATATGGGCATGTACTTAACACCATCTCTTTTTCTCTATTCAACAACAGTAATGTGCACTTCTGTAGCACCTTTAACATAGTGTAATGCTTCACTGAAGTGTTTTCAAACAAAATTTGACACCGAACCACATAAGGAGATATTAGGATAAATGCTTGGTCAAAGAGAGAGTTTTTTATGAAGTGATTAAAAGGAAAGAGCTGGTGAGATGTAGGGAGCAATTCCAGAGCATGGGGTCTCAGGAGCTGAATGCACAACTGCAAATGGTGGAGCAATTAAAATCGAGGATCCGTAAGAGGGCAGAGTTGGAGGAGTGAAGAGATCTTGAAGGTTTGTCCAGCTGTAGGAGGTCACAGAGACAGGGATCGGTGAGGCCTTGGAGGGTTTGAAGACAATGAGAATTTTAAATTAAGATGTTTCCAGGCTGGGAGCTTATATAGGACAGCAAGCGAATGGAACTTGATGCAAATTTTGGATGTGCTGACCTTTACAGATGTTGGAAGGTGGGAAGCCAACCAACCGAGCATTTGAATAGCCAAACCTGGAGGTAACAAAGCTAGGGTGAGGACTTCAGCCTATGGGTTGAAGCAGAGAAGGAGGTGCACAGTATTATGAAGGTGCAATAGGCATTCCTGGAAGGATGTGTCATTCAGGAAACAATTCAGGAGCAAATACGTTGCAATGGTCTGGTTCAGCCTCAGATGGTTTGCGGAGAGAGGGATGGATTCGATGGCTAGGAAAGAAGAGTTTGTTTGTGCTGGGAATTGAAGACTATGGCTGGAATTTTCTGACCCTGTTGGGGTCGGGCGTCATGGTGGGTGGGGGGCGCAGGTGGGGTTGGTTGAGAAACAATAAAGTGAGAAGGCCAGAAATCAGTTTTATGCCTTTGTGAAACCAGTTTGCAATCGTCCGCTCCAGCCAATGGCAGGCTCATCTCCTGCCGCTGCGCACTGGGGACATCATTTCCCCACATTAAATTTACTGCCACATCAGCATGATTTCAGAATGGCGTGCTTCACAACTGCGTTTAAAAGGAGTGTACCTGGTGACCTGAGCTTCGAGGGAACTCGGAGGTGAGTGCACACAACTTTGCACAGCACTTGCAAGCATCGCCCATAGAGCATCCAGGAAGAGGTGCCATGCGTTCGTGAGGGGAACAGGCAAGTCATTTTTCCCAGGCTGGTTTTCAGTGTCGTGCTGGGGCAAGGGCCTCCAGTGCAGGTCAGGTCTGGGAGAGTGGTGGTGGGGTGGTGTCTGCTAGTACACTGTGACCCATCAAAGAGCTGCTATTAACATGCGATGCCTCTCCCTACAGAGTGGGAGCTGTGCTATCCCATAAAATGGAAAATGGGTCCGAAAGACCCATTGGCTATATCCAGAGAACCCTCTTCACAGCTGTGAAGAGATATTCCCAGCTAGAAAAGGAAGGTTTATTGGTGGTATTTGGGGTGAAGAAATTCCACCAGTATCTGCATGGTTGCCAATTCATCATTGTGTCGGACTATAAACCATTAATAAGTTTGTTCAGTGAGGACTATCCCATTCCGCCAATTGCATCAGCAAGGATCCAACATTGGGCTCTGATGTTATCTGCATATGAATATACTTTTATGTACCGCCCTGGCTTACACTTTGCAAATGCAGGTGCACTCAGTCACTTCTCGTTACCAGGCACTCTTGTGCATACTCCTGTACTGCAGGAACTAGTACTATTACTGAACTTCTTTGATTCTTCACCTGTGTGTGCGAAACAGATTAAAAATTGGACAAACAGGGATCCAACCTTATCGAGAGTCAGACATTTTGTTTTAGAAGATTGGCCAAACTCACCTGTATCTGAAGAATTGAGATCATTCCATGTCAGAAAGATGGAGTTGAGCTGTCAAGACAAGATTTTGTTGTGGGCATCGAGGGTGGTGGCTCCACCACAAGGCAGAGAGCCTCTCTTGACAGAACTGTATAGTGCACATCAAGGCATATCAAAAATGAAAATGTTGGCTGGGCATCGATGGAGATATTGAAAACTTGGTGAAGCGCTGTCTCCAGTGCCAGCAACAAAATAAGTAGCCTGTTGCAGCTCCCCTGCATCTGCGGGAATGGCCTGGTGGACCCTGCATACAATTGCATATTGATTACATAGGACCATTCTTGGGAACCATGTTCTTGTTAATTATAGATGCACATTCCAACTGGATGGGCGTGTATGATGTCAAGCCTTCAACGTCTAGCGCAACTGTAGAGACGCTATGTCATAGTTTCAGCAAACATGAAGTTGCTTCAGATAATGGTAGCGTTTTTACCAGTACAGAGTTTCAGGGGTTTATGGATTTGAATGGAATCAGACATATTAAAATAGCCCCTTACCACCCCTTATTGAACAGCGTAGCAGAGAGGGCAGTGCAAACTTTCAAATCTGATAAGAAGAAGCTATCAGAATGTACTCTGGAGTCTCAACTTTCACACTTTCTTTTCAGTCATCGTACAACACATTCGACTACAGGTTCAACACTGTCTGAATTATAAATGAAATGCCGCCTATGTACATGGTTATGCTTAATATTTCCAAATTTAGAGGGGAAGGTACAGTGTCATCAGAAAAATCAAAAATTACATCATTATGTACACAGCAAAAGTTGCACATTCATTGAAGGTGACATGGTATTCGTGCAGAATTTTGGCAATGGACCTTGTTGGACTCCTGAAACTATTGTCTCAGAGACTGGCCCATTGCCTTTCCAAGTGCAAGTGGGAGGTAGAATCATCTGTATATACATAGATCATGTTCGTGCCAGAGAGACATTCCAACAACCAACTATTCATCCTGTTAGTAATGTCGAACCATTAATTCATGAGGTGACCGATTGACCTAGAATAGACATGCCCAATGTCTCTGTAGATTTGCCAAACCCTGAACTGCCCCACATTCCAATGATGAGCCTCATACGGCAGCTCCTGATCCTGTCAATCCTGTTGAGGAACCTCAAGTGATAGAGCTACGCCGCTATCTGTATAAGGAGACCACCTCAGAGACTTGATCTTTAATTAATTGAGATTGTACATATATGTATTATTGGATATTCAAATTTTTTTGTAAATAGAAATTGTAAAGGGGGAGGAAATGCAGTAACTGAAGGTATAGCCTCTCCTGTCAATCAGGGATCCTGTGACATGTTGTTTAAGTACCAGCCAGTGAGCCCTAAGCATGAGTAATTCGGGAGTGGGGTGGGGGGGTGGGGAATGGGGGCAGGTGGGAGTGGAGCTTCCGGTTAAGGATCCTGATCAAGCATATAGCACTTGAAAAGCTCTCTGTAATAAAGTTAACTGTTGCTTTGTTGAAACCTGTCTGCACCGTTGAGTCATTGCACTGAATATGCTTCTCTGTAGATGTTTTTCACAGGTGAGAAACTGCTGTTGAATTCAGCATCATGGGCAGAATTTTGCCCTTGGTGGGCGGTCGGGCCCCACCAGCTTGGTGGTGGGCGGGCAGCTGATCGCCGCCACCATTTTAAGTGGGCAGGCCAATTAAGGCCCACCCAGTGGTCTGTCCAACAGGAAGCACTATGCGCTTCCGGTGCGGTGGGAGAGGGAATCCCCAACTGTCAAATTGCGCTCTTTCCTGCATGTGCGCGAAAGAGCGTACATCTCCCTGTGACTTAAGTGCTGTCTCAGGGAGATTGGTGACAGTGCTTCAAAGTTTAAAAATAGAATGGTAAAAAAATTAACATGTCCCCCTCATGTGATAATGTTACACGAGATGGGACATGTTAATAAATATGACTTAAACTTTAATAAACTTTTTAAAAATAGACATGAAACCTCATCCCGCCAGTGGATGAGGTTTCATGTTTTTTCGGAAGTCCGCTGGGGCTCCTGGCCTGCCCACCTGCCTTAAGTTTGCTTGGGCAGGGCCTTTAATTGTCTTAATTATCCTGTCAACAGCCTCAGTTGGCCATTGACAGTTCGGCGGGCGGACAGCTGATTGCGCTGTCTGCCCGCGTTCCTGAATATTTAAATGGAGCGGGATGATGTCAGGAGTTCCCTCCGACGTCATCCCACGTCATTTTCGCGTCGGCGAGCAGGCCCCGCCCCCAATTCGCCGACGGGAAAAATTCTGGCCCCTGTGTATTGAGGGAAAGTCAGAATTGCACCATGTCAAGAGCAACTAAATAAAATACTATTCTCTCACTCGTCAAGTGGAAGTAGATGATTCCTCTGTGACTTCTGGTCAGCTGTCCATAAGGAAATTGCTGTGAATTGTGCTGGAGAAAATGGCCAGTTTGTTTTTCCCGATTTCCTGCATTATATTCTCAAGATTTCACAGAATATGGAGCTGCCCCCAATTGGGAGACCGATTTACCATAGGGACAGAATAACATTTTTCTTCATTTCACGAAGTTTTCAACACGTGCAACATTAATATCATGTTTAATAACATCTTATGCTCGAGCTTTACATTAAAACTTGATACTCATCTAATTAAAGTCCTTATTAGGATTTTATAAAGTTTTTTTCATACTTTAAATCTTAGGGGAAAAAAATTATGATACAATTCTCTTTCTTACATTTGTGCTTCAATCTCACTCTAGCATAACACTACATATGAGCTGTTTGCCATCTGTGATCATTCTGGAGGATATGGCAGTGGCCATTATGTTGCACACATTAAACCAATTTATTCCTGTAATTGGTACCGTTTTGATGATACAAAAGTCAATGAGGTAAATATTATTTTCTTTATTGAGAAAAATATTCTGACTTTCAGACTTTTCAAGGGTAATTTTTCATAGACTTTATGTCATGCAAATATATTTTGGAACTTATATAGATTTCTAGATATTTTGCTGTGGATAAAATCATTTTATAAAATTTGCTTTCACTGGGCACAGAGCAAATCCCAGTCATGGAAGTCTCTAAGAGCACAGCAGGCAGTCCCACCTTGCAGCAGCATTGTAATCTTGGAATGGCATCCTGCCATCACCAAAGATGGAGTTACAGTTAGTCAGGCCCAAGATAAAGAGGAACACAGTTTCCTGAAAAGCTCTCCCTGTGATGTTGGGTCACTCATTGATCACTCTGGAATCGATTATTGAGTGTCTGTTTACTCTGTGCCCCACATTTAGCTGAGCAAGGAACCTACATGTGCTTTTGGTAATTGCAGATACTACTGAACCAATTGAATGTGTATCTGACAGGTTTCCCAGGAATGCTGCATCAGATGCATTCCCAAATTACTGCTGAAACCTAAACAGTTGGGCAGCAAAAGTGTCCAAGATTCTGAATCAGAGTTTGTCATGGGGTCAAAAAGTGCCAGAAGCTCTGAGATCCTATATTCTTCCAATTTCTGTGCCTCCTTCTCCAACAGCGTTTCCTCAAACTTTTGTTTGTTCTCTAAGTGGCACATTCCCCATTGTTGCACAGCCAGACATCCAAGCTGCCCAGAGGGAACATTGCTTCACATCCCTTCCCTCTTTATTCATGAACATGAGTTTTGCATTCTTTGAAATGTAATGCTTTATCCTACATTCAACAAGAAATGAATTATTTCCGTTGCAGATACAAGGCCCCATTTCTCGAACAGACTGTGGTGGTGTAGGCAGCCCATCGAGCATGCCTTACAGAAGGTAGTTGTGTTGTGTAACTGAGTTTCTGATTAAATCTTCTTAATTATCCATTAGTTTGCCTAGTACATTAACCCCAGAATTTTTTGACCATAAATTTAAGATGACAACTATTTTTAACAATGCACTTTTACCACAGTTCACCTACAGCATACATGTTAATGTACAGGAAGGAGGAAGTAAGCACCTATCAAGGTAAATATAGCCTTTCATTCTGATATGGTTTAGATCAGTTTGGACTCAGCAACTTAATATATGCATTAAATTCTCATACGGGGTTTTTCAAATATAAGGAAGTGTTGCATTCAAATCCATGCAGGAGTGCAGCTCTTGCCTTGAGTTACTAAAATTATTAATTAAAATGGGGCAATAATGATTTATTCACAAGTATAATGTATATACATAGATAAGCATGTATGTATATTCATATACATGTGTACTCCAATAAACTTCAATCAGCCAATCAATTCAATTTTATTGTCCTTATTGAATTCCGCTGTGGGTACAATTGCTTAGGCATAAACAATAATGAGGAAAGAAAGAATTACGTCAGCAGTGTAACAACCCATGTTGCATGAATGCAGTGCCAAAAGAGAATAATGAGAGATAGAGTCTCTGGTCTTAATGTTCTCTTTCCAGCTCAGTTTCCCCCGGATGGTTACGTCCAGACATATGATGTGCCTGTATCCCCCAGACCATGTCCTATACAAGGTGTCAGTGGTGTATTGAGGGGAATAGAGAAGAGGCAAATGTGGATTTCTGGGAAGCTCTCCAGTCCCAGATAGTCACAGTTCGTTAGCAGATACTTGCACATCCCTAATGTCCTGCTATTTCTCTGCTTCTGGAAAGCTCTAGGCTGAGTCACCCGCTTTTGCTAGTCCCGCCCTCCCCTTTGGATTCTGGCCCAAAAAGCTATCTGTTGAGCAGTATCTACTCCAACACAGAGACTCCCACCTCCTTGGCAATGTTAGTAACATACTGAACAACTTGCATTATTCAAGTTTGCAGCCATTTATTAATATTTTATTGTGTGCATAAAGTAGACCACAGTATCACAGTACTGTCTGTCAAAGTTCTGAAGAAGGGTCTTATGGACTTGGAACATTAACCCTGTTTCTCTCTCCACAGATGCTGCCATATCTGCTGAGGTTTTCCAGCATTTTCTGTTTTTGTTTCCAATTTCCAGCATCCACAGTATTTTGCTTTTATCGCAGCATCACAGTATCTTGGCAGTGCAGAAGGAGGCCACTCGGCCCATCAAGTCAGCACTGGCTCACTGAAAGAGCATTCCATCTAGCCCCACTTCCCTTCCTTATCCCGTAACCTTGCACGTTCTTTTCAGGTAGCAATCCAATTCCCTTTTGAATACCTTGATCGAACCTGCCTCCACCATACTTTCAGGAAGCTTGTTCCAGACTCCACCCACTCCCTGGTGAAAAAACTTTTCCTCACATCACATTTACTCCTTTTGCCCAATATTTTGAATCTGTGCTCTCTTAGTTCTTGCTGTTCGCTTGAGTGGGAACAGTTTCTCACTATTTGCCCTGTCTATACCCCTTAGGATCTTGAATACCTCTATCAAGTTTCCTCTCAGCCTTCTTTTCTCCAAGGAAGAGAGTCCCAACCTCTCCAATCTATCCTCATAGCTACAGTTCTTTATCCCTGGAATAATTCTTATGAATCTCCTCTGTACTCTCTCCAATGTCTTCACATCCTTCCTCAAGTAAGGCACCCAGAACTGAATTCAGTCCTCCACATGGGACCTAACTAGAGTCTTACACAAGTTCAACATGACCTCCTTACACTTGTACTCAATGTCCCATTAATAAAGCCCAAGATACTGTATGCTTTATTAACTGCCCTCTCAACATGCCCTGCCATCTTCAATGACCTATGTATGTATACACCGAGGTCCCTCTGTTCCTGCACCTCCTTTAGAGTTTCTCCCTTTATCTTATACTGTCTCACCATATTTTTCCTGCCAAAATGAGTCACCCCACATTTCTCTGCATTGAACTTCATCTGCCACTTGTCAGCCACCACCAACATGACTATGACCTTTTGAAGTTCAAGAATATCCCCATCACAGTTGACAACATTTCCAATTTTCCTATTATCTGCAAATTTTGAAATCATGCCCTGCGCATCACAGTCTAGGTCATTAATATCTATCAGGAAGAGCAAGGGTTCCACACTGACCCCTGGGGAACTCCACTACAAACCTTCCTCCAATCTGAAAAACAACCATTTATCACTTTGTTTCCTGTCACAGCCAATTTCTTATCCAAGTGCCTACTTTCCCTTTCATTCCATGACCTAGAATTTTGCTCACAAGTCTGTTGTGTGGCATCGTATGAAAGGTCTTTTGAAAATCCATATACACCACATCAACAGTGTTTCCCTTATCAACCTTCCCTTGATCCCTCCTCAAAAAATCCTTGCAAGTTAGTTAAACATGATTTCCCCTTAATGAATCCATGCTGGTTTTCTTTAATTATCCTGCACTTATCTAAGTGACTATTGATTTTATCCCATACTATAGTTTCCAGAAGTTTCCCCACCACTGAGGTCAAACTGATTGGTCTGTAGTTGCTGGCTTTATCCTTGCACCCCTTTTTGAACAAGAGTGTAACATTCGCAACTCTCCAGGCTTCTGGAACCTCCCCTGAGTCTAAGGAAGACTGGAAGATTATCACTAGTGCCTCTGCAATTTCCACTCTTACTTCCCTCAGTACCCCTGGATGCATCTCACCCGGTCCTGGTACCTATATCTATTTTATGTAAAGACAGCCTTTTCAACAGCTCCTTCCTCTCAATTGTAAGTTCTTCAAGTGTACCAGTGATCTCCTTTCTCACCACGGCTTGGTTAGCATCATCTTCATTTGTAAAGACTGATGCAAAGTACACAGTCAACACCTCCGCTACTTCTCCAGCCTCCACAAGCAAGTCCCCTTTTTTGCCCCTAATCAGAGCTACTCTTTCTTTTGCCACCCTTTTATTATTTACATGCTTGTAGAAGACCTTGGGATTCCCTTTTATGTTCACTGTCAGCCTCTTTCCATGCTCTCTCCTTGCTTTTCTTATTAGTTTCTTCACCTCCTCTCTGGTCCTTCTATATTCAGCCTGATTCTCCACTGTGTTTTCTAACTGACATCTGTTGTACGCCAACTTCTTCCTTTTATCTTTACCTCTATCTCTCTCGTCACCCAGGGTGCTCTGGATTTATTTGCCACATCTTTCCTGTTCAAGGGAATACACCATGACATTGTCCGCAATACCTTTTCTTTGAAGGTGGCCCATTGTTCAGCCACCGTCTTTTCTGACAGCATTTAATTCCAACTCACTTGACTCAGATGCATTCTCATCGCATTGAAGTTGGTTTTCCCCCAATTAATTGTCCCTGCTCTGGATTGTTCCCTGTTCTTTTCCATAATAAACCTAAACTTTATGATACAATGGTCACTGTCTCCCTAGAGGCTCTCCCACTGATATTTGATTCACTTGAGCTAACTCATTACCCAGAACCAAGTCCAAAAGTGCATGTCCTCTCATTGGACTGGAAACATACTGCTGCAGAAAATTATCTTGAATGCATTCCAGGAACTCTCGCCCGTTTTGTCCCTTTGTACTATTCCTATCCCAGCCTATGCGGAAATTAAATTCAAATTAGGCTGCAGTGTGAGTTAGTGCTGTTTACATATTTTGCACATAAACTTTCTTTCCTCCAAATGTTGATTTTAGGTTTTGATAATGCAGGTTCCATAGAACAGGTTAAATCAAAAATACCTTTAGTAATTTGTAAATTATTAAATTATTGCATTCTGAATACTAAATAACAAACAGAATTCACAAAGAGATTTTCTGAAAATCTCCCTACTCTTAGAAAGAAGATTATACCTGAAGAATTCTTTACATCTGACAGGCGGTTTAACATAATGCAAGTTACTTGAATAATTTTGACTTTATTCCTCACAATGAGTTACTTTGGGTTTGAAAGGAATGTGTAAACACAGAGGTATCTTTAATTGATTGTGTCAGATGCTCAGCATCACACTGAATTATCAGCTGCTGAACAGGTCCAATGACCTTTTTAGTGAGGTAAATACTTTGCAAACACTTGCATCATGATTTGTAAAACAGCCGATGAATTATGACAACATGTACATTTGTAATCTGAGATTTAATGATTGCTCAGATATTCTGCTCATCACCTCATGATTCAGTCATTGGTGTCAATTTGAATCCACAGTGGAATTCGGTCGGGCGGATAGGGGGCAAGAAAAAAATGTACTCGCTGGCTTAAGTTTGAGCCCCCAGATATTTTAACTCCTGGGCTTTGTCTACATACTGCTGTACAGCTGCCCAGCTATAAAGGGTGTAAAGCTACTGCTGACCTGTGGACTGGAGAGGACATTCAGGTGGCCAGAAGCCATCATCCAAAGGAAGACATCGGCAAGCCACCAGTTAAGTCACAGGGAGGAGAATTTAAGACGGTCTCATGGGAGGGTTTCCTACTCCTCTTTGCTCCACAGAAGTAGGCAATTTTATTACCTTGGAGGACTCCTTCACCTTTCCCAAAAATTACCCAACCTGCTTTCACTTGTTGGGAGAGCTGATAGCTCTTCCCCGCTTGGATTAAATGTAGTTGTTGTCCTATTAAGGGAATTGTACCCCTATTAACAAATCTTCTTGTGGGCCCAATTAGACAAGCATGTCAGAGTGGCAGAAATTTTCAAATTAAGGTTACAGGCAGAGGGAAAGGAGTGAATTCTGAGCAGGTAACTAACCTGCTCAGTTTTAACTGCCCACCTGCCTAGTTTCTGCTATGTATTAAAGTTGGAGTCCTCTATTTTGCAAATTGAGATTGTTTTTTTATGAACTAGGTTTCCCATTTTAATGACAATCATAAAATAACACCATGCTTTGAATTTAATTGTAATAGGGTTATTTATATTGTTTATCATTGTCATCTTTCCAAAACGTCTCAAAGGAGAGAATGAAGATGAAGAAAAACAATCAAACGAACCAATGTCAATCAGAAATGAAAATGGAAGCCTTGAATTGGAGGGAATGGGAGATGGTGCAGAGTATCACCATTGTGAGCAAAGCAATCAACCTCCCAATGGAATTATAGAAGATCTTCCAGAAAATAATGCAACAGTAGCTATAGAGAGAAACACAACAATGGAGAAAATAGAGAAAAGAAATTGTGAAATGAAGGAAAATGAAAGACAGACACAAGAAACAGAAGTGAAAGAAGATACACAGACTATAAAAGAAAAGAGTACTGAAGCAGATGACACGGTTACACCTGGGGAAATGCAAAGAACGCAAGGAGAGCAGTGTCAGATAGGTAGGAAAGAAAATATTACGAGAGAGGGCCCTGTGGGACAGCTAAAGGACAGTGAGAGGAAAACAGAAACAATAAAGGAAACGATAAAGGAAAATGGGGGTGAACATTTAAATGAAGAGTTCATGGAAAGCAATGCAGATGAAAAGAATATTAAAGGGGAAAATGGAACAGAAGGAAAAATATGTGTTAAAGTAGAAGGGATGAAAGATGAAACGATAGTACAGGAAGGAAAAGATATAATAGGTCAAAATAAAACTGAGTTAGAACAAGAGGAACAGAAAGAAATGGTACAAATCAGCGAAAATGAGGAATCACATCAACACCAGGGTTGTAAGGAGCCAATAGATATGGAACAAAATAATTATCCTTCAGCAAGAGAAGAGAAGCCATTTATAAGTGAAAAAGCGTGCCAAGAGGAAGAGAGAGTTTTGTTAGTGGAAATAAAGAAAGGGGAAGGAGTGCAAGAAGAAATATCTGGGAAAATGACAGCAAGGAGGCAGAGTGAACCAGAAACAACAGAGACAGAAAATGAAACAGCAGAAGAGTGTGTGGAGAAAGTTGTTTAATTTTAAGAAAGGACCAAAAGAAAAGTCAAAGAGAGCATATTTTACCTGTTTTGGAAAGGGAGGTGAAAACTAAAGAGAGTATCCGACTGAAAAATCAAAGTGTTAAAAATATAAAAGGTGTATTTTCAGTCTACTTAAAATGATTTTTTAAAATCACCATTAACTTCATTTTACATCGATTTACATACAAATTCAGAAAAACATGATTTTCAATTGATCTGAATGAATTATTTTCTTTTTAAATTTTTAAGACAGACCAGCACCAATAATTCTCTTGAGTTATTCAGGCTCATCTGGCAGAATATGTCATTTTCACAGAGAATTGCCAATGTGATTTTTTTAAAAAAAATCTTTGGTAAGCTTTTGCTTTTATTCTGCATGTTTTTGCTTGCCAACCCTTAGTAGATTGAATTTGTGCTGCTAGCAATGAATATTTAACATCACAGTGTGGATCTTATGAAAAAATATGATCACTTTACTGTGAATCGCCGATGTCATTAGCAGCTAGAACCCTACAATAAAATAACATTACTTTTACTTGACAGGAATGCATTAGAAATGATTGTGAGCTACGATATTCACCACACTCTGAAATAGAAGTAGTTTATACTTGCGCGCAAGGTGACCTATGTTGAAGATAGGTTGAAGACAGGTTGAAGCCAAATTGCATTCATCTTAGTGTGGGAGAGAGACCCATCATTGATATATGTTGAATTAGAGTCCCCAGCATGTGACAGGACAACCAGTCAATGGCAGGGGGATGAAGGCACGGTGGTGGGTGTGGGCCATGGTGGAGGTTAAAAGATCCCTTTGCAGAATTTTATCCAGTTTCAAAAATTGGACAAAAATGAATTAATGATGTTGTTTGAGGTGAGCTGGTAGAAATTTTTTTTTAATTTATTTAAGAAACTGAGTAAAAAAATTGGATGACAAAAGAATGTTATTTATATATTAAAGCAACTTTTCTAAAATGGTAGCTAAATGTATTTATAAAAATCATTTCTTTGAGTCCTTGTTTCTCTCACTGTCAGCAAGGTATTTTATCTGTCATCTGTTATATTACTTAAGTAAATTTGTTTGATTATTACAATGGGCAATCCACAGCCATATTAGGCAGCAGTGAGATAATGGCCAGAATCTTTGGGTCGACGAGTGGGGGTGGGCTCCCGCCCAAACCCTGATGGGGAAAAAAATGCTCCCTAATGGGAAATTCGGAAACCACACTCCAGGAACAGGATTTTTTGCCCCTACTGATGAGCCCTCTCTCTGTTCTGGTATTCCATTTACAGTTCTCTTCCTTCTAGCAAAGCTTTCCTGAGTGTTCCAGCACTTCCGGTATCCTCAGCGTAGCTCCCCTTTAAGAGGGCTGGCTGCCTTTCAGAGATGAAGGCGAACTGCACAATGTACCAGTTTTGCACACGCTTGGACCCTGCTGAGCGTGCAGCCAGCCGGCAGCATGTTTTGTGCTGGGCTGCACACTACAATCATGTAAATGCACAGACAGCACAAGTTTACACGCTGTCTGCCTCACCAGGACTAGACACTGGATAATAGTGCACTGCCATCCCCAAGCCTGATAAAGGCCGAATCAATTTTTTTTTGTTCTTTGCGCTTAATCATCCATTCACTATTCACACTTGAGCCCAGGCATCAGCTTTCCAATCTTAAATGTTTGGGTCTTACACATCCCCCCAACAGTTTCTGATATTCTGATGAAGGTGTTCCATTTTATCTTACACTAACTATCACCTGCAAGTTCAATTCCAAGCCATGCACCATCCTGACTTGGAACCAAATCATCATTCCTTTATTGTCACTGGGACAAAATCCTGAAATTTCCCCCCCACTCCAACAGCATTGTACCTACACCACATGGACTGCAGCAGTTCAAGAAGGCAGCTCACCACCGCCTTCTTGAGGGCAATTAGGAGTAGGCAATAAGTGCTGACCCAGCCAGTGATGCCCCTGCATATCACATGAACAATCAAATAAAAGCTTGATTCTGTTGACAGCAATTTCACCTCTAAATTGCTTATGCATTTCACCTTGCTCCCGTTTTACTGCATGAAATGTGCTGACAAAGGAATTCATTAAGTATGACTCTTTGACATGAATCTGAAGGAAGTAATAAGCTGCTTTATAAATTCACACTCTTCCCCCACCTCCCAGTCTCTAATAATACAGTAACCATGTAGAGTGCAAACTCATGTATTTGTCTCCACCACCATACAACTTGTCTCCACTACACCTACTATAAAGGCCTCATCACTGTAATGTACCTAATATAAAAAGCCAAGAACAAGGTGATGCTCTGGTTTAGTTCATCAATTAAACCAGAGAAGAGAAAAGCTGATATAGATTCTACTTCAGCCTGAAATTGGCACAGAAAATGAAGAGAATATTATAGCCAGTCTTAACGGCTAGTGTATCGACCACTGACCTGCTGTTCTATGGGATGGTAGGCCACAAGCTTTTAAGATTTTGGAGCTTGGCACTTCCAATCTATTAGTATTTGCAACAAAGATTGTTTCTTTAAGCAGCCTGAAGTCTGCTAATTTGAAACTTACAATTTTATTCATGACAAGAAAAGGTCAGAGGAATAATAATTACCTTTTTATTCCAGCAATCTTTACAACAGATTGAATCGCAAATTCTTCTGTTAATGCTGAAAGAAAGGGAAAATCATACTTCAGATCATATGTTTCAACAACAACTTGCATTTATATAGCACCTTGAAGAGAGTAAAACACCCCAAGACACTTTGCAGGAGCACCATGAAACTAGCTTTGATACTGAACCACATAAACTTTAGCTCCATGGAGCCCCCACACTGATGTTATGTAGAAACTGGCATGTGAGCAGAAAATTGAATATTTTAAGACAGCTGCTCTGTCAGGAAAATATAATTTTTCATAATGTTTTTGGAATTTATTGTGAATTAGGAATAGTGTAGTTAGGATCGTGTGTGCATGTGGAGGGGGCTTAAATGAATTAAAGGCAGCTGGTCTGAAGGCTTTGATTTATCAGAAGATAGGAGCTAGGTTTGAAATGCTAAATAGGTAAATATGGTTGAAGTTTTAGAATGTGCATGAACATTTGCATTTTTAGATAAACCAGAGTTGTTTGAATGTCAAAAGAGAGGCTGAAATGTTACACTTAGCCAGAAGAAGCCAAACAGTGTGTTTGATTTTTCCCAAAACTGACTGATAAAGTTGGTACTATGAAAGATTTTATTATTAGAAAAGTAAAGTTGAAAAGACATATTGGAACAATGAGATTCACATTAAAAAGGGAGAAACCTGTATAAAGGAGGTGAGGTTATGTGTAAGAAAGAGGAATCCTAAGATCTAATAAATGTGAGAAGCCTCCAGCCTGCAAATACTAAGCTGTTGTCTCCAGGAACTGAAGCCAAGAGAATTCATTGTGAATATCCCTGTCCAAGGTATCATGTTACTTTGCCTAGGTCTGTTAAAATCTATCTTGTTTTATTGTTGCCTTAATGGAGGTGCAACTGGGAGCTAGGAGCTATCATAGTAGTAATTTGTAGACCTTTGTATGTGCTTAAAATCATTTAAAATAAATTTTTAATAAATTTTAATAAATGTTTAATTTAATTTTATAAAGAACCTCTAAAACTCGGTGGTCTTATTACTACTGAATTGAAGGCATGCATCTCAAAATAAAAATACAAATTGCAAAATAGTTGTGGCAGTAGTTTCGAGTTTCCCTCTGGGATTTGAACATCTCAGCATTTACCTTCCGCTGTGCCATAACAGCCCAGATACACGGTTCAATCACATTGGAAAGGAACATAATTTTCTTTGGAGGGCATCAGATAGCAAAGAACTGTTTTCTAACTTGGCACGAAACCAATTTTACCAACAAAGTTGAGAATAGTGTAAACAGTATATTTCCAACTATTCCAATACCTGTAGCATTTTCTCAAGATTGTTGGCAACTCGATGTTGAGACCATTTCTGGATCATGATCTCGCTGGAGGACAGAGTGTGAAGCATGTCAGTATTTTGCAAGAGGTGTCCAATTAGTGGGTGAAATCCGTGATATCTGCCCAATAATAGACGACAGGTGCAATCGTATACAGGAGAAAGATGTGGTGAAGACACCTGTCAGCCTTCGAACAGGATGCAACCAAAGAATGGCAGCCCTCAGGGAACAGGTTTTCAGAGCATTAACATGGCAATCTATCATAGTAAGGCAGCCCAAAAGGTCTCCTCCCTGGAGGCCATGATAAAGGTAGTCTGAGCCAAGATGAACATTTTCTTTCTGGAAAAAAGGAGCAGGAAGCCTGTCAGGAAAACAAAGGAAGGATGCTTGGAGGTCACCAGAGAGGTCAGAAGCCACAACGTGATAAGCAGGACTTAGGTCCAGTGCAGGAAGCACTTCAATGACCCTCTGTGGTCTGGCAAGGTGAGTAAGATGCAAAGCCAAGATTTCAGCCATGAGGGTCTTAAAAGAATGGAACCTCTGAACAGGAGGGTTTCATGACAGCCATTGTATAGGAACACTGAGGATATGTTTATCTATTGTCAACCCTCAGCACCTGACTGATATAGTCTCTGCATAAGTCTGATCTCTGGGCTGTCTTGTTACACAGTTCACTGGTCCTCATGAAAAGCGTCATCCTCTGATGAGGCAGCATGCTATTCTCCATAGACCACCTCCAGGCCCACTCCTTTCTGAAGTTCCATTCTGCATAGGGCACAGCAGACCACAACAATGTGGGAAACCCTGGAAGAGCTGTACTGGAGGGTCAGAAAATGTATATTTTAATCCAAAGTTATAAATTCAATTATGACGTTATGCATACAAAACTGAAATAATTACCCTTGAGCTTTCCTTTGGTGCCTGTCTTCCATATGTCTTCGCTTTTTAGGTGCTCCCACAAGGGCTTCTACAATTGTTGCAGTATAGGTTGTGGGAGGCTGCTGACCTTAAATTGAGGAGACTGAAGATGACCTTGGAAGGTGATCTCGAACAGCTCTCGTCCTGGAAGGCCATGCTTCAGACTGCACCATCTCATGGTCAGATGGGAGCATGAATGCTGTCATCCTGAGGGAGGACGGTAGGCTTGTGCTCCATGGAGCAGTGTTTCAACATCCTACTGTTCAGTTTGAGAATGTTTTGTGCGAAATCTACAATAAGCTAGATGCCCCGGTGGTATCCATATCCACAATGGAAATAGCCTGAGCTTCTACTGCAGCACATTGTTTGTGCTGCAATGTAGCTATGACATGGCATTATGGTAGAATCCACAGGTGTGCTGATGGAAGTGACCACTTGATCCATGTTGGAAAGAATGGGCTTCAAGCTCTGTGTAAATAAATGAAGTTGGTGTTGGGCTCCTGCATACTATTTGGCACTGAGCTCAAGTTTTCTAATGCATCAATCACTTGGTTATGTATACCCATCGGCCTACTTCACTTGCCTTGCCTATCAAAGTCATCATCTGAGTCCTCTGCAGCTGAGTGAGTTTGTAACTTTGCCCTCTGTCGAGTTGGCACTTAAGCTATCCTTTCCCCTATCACTACTACAACAAACTTTGAGCCTGGTATCTCATCACATAACAATCCCCCATCTAAGCTAGCCTCTAGATTATGCACAGTGTCAATATCTGAGCTGGTGCCTGTAAGTATATGATTAAGCGTCTTCATCTTCTCTGTTTCTTCCTCAGCCTCCACTGACTGGCAGCTCTTAGGTAATGTAAATGGGGCAAGGGCTGGGTTTTTGTGAAAAAAAGTAACCTGTGTTATGACCATGAAAGGAGGGGTGAAATGACTCCCCTATTATCCCACTCCAAGTTTGATCATAACAGGGTTTTTTGTGTGAATTTAGAGAGAATTTTCTTCACCAATTTTGTAAGAGTCCCACTATTTACACTTTTAGGCTGCAAGAAATTATTCAGACGGATTTTCTTCATTAAACACAGAACACAATAGCTTTATTGAAACTAAAAAGAAACTAGGTAAATCTCAACCACCATCCATACGTCACAGGTATTCATCTGAGCGTAAACACACACACCAGTACATATGGCAGAGTAGGAGGTTAGGCTAATAGGATTTTTTTTTTTACAATTCAGGAAAGATAAAACAATGGAGTATATGGTTAACTGTCCATCAGCTTGTATCAATGCAGCTGATTTGTTTAGCTATCTTCCTGGGTGTAGTTGTATGGAGCAGAGTTAGATGTTTTTGTCCTGAAAAGACCTCAGTTCATAGTAGATTTCTCAGGGTGGTTACTTTACAAACTGACTCAGGACTTCCAAGAGAGAGTGAGAGAAACAGACAGACACAGAGGGCATACAGCTTCAAATGGCCAGTGTTCAGTACAGCATTATCTTTTGTTCTGTCTCTCCTGCTTGGTAAGGGTCCTGAGTGTATATTCCAGAGAAATTCTATTGCATTCATGACTGCTGCAGTTGTTGTTTCAGAACAGGTAATTGCATTTTGATGTCCCATCTCAGAAACATTTGAAAAGTCTCAAGATAGTATGAATCGACAGTGGATGAGGTCTTGCACTCCACAGGGGATTGAGTGCGTGTGCAGTAGTGTTTTGTCATTACCTGCAGAAGGGACCCAGTTTTTTTAAGAAGTCCAGCTAGAAAAAGAAAACAAAATAGAAAAATCACATCCTCATAACACTTCTGCACGACACAGAATGAAATGAGATTCACTCTCATTTCATTACAAGACTGGGAAAGAACAGAAATAATAAAAATAAACAGAACTCATCCATGCACTTTCACCCATACACTCATATCTTCTCTTTAACCCTATTGGTTGTGCTCTGTTTAAGTGCTGGTTATTGTTCCTATGCAGGTTTTAAACTGCGAACAGAGTGTCCACAATCATATTTTTTCCCCTGCAATTTGCATAATTTTTAAGTGAGATGATTGAAGGAACAAGTTCGAACAAAATATTCTCTCAATTTTGGTTTTGAATTTTTCCACAAAGTCAAGGGATTGTGATCATTAAAGACTGTGGTCTCTGTGCAGCCATTTCAGACATGTAGCTCAAAGTGTTTGAGAGCTAGTAATAATCCTAAGCTTTCTTCCTCCACAGTGGAATATCATTTCTGGTGTTTGTTCAATATCTTGGAGAAATACCTGATAGGTCTCTCTATGCCTGAGTGATCTTCCTGGCATAGGACAGCCCCTACCCTGAGGTCACTAGCATTGATGGCTACTTTAAATACCTTGTTGATGCCTGAGCTGCTAATACTGGTTCTTTTGCTAGAATGACTTTCAGCTTCTCAGAAGTTATTTGGCACCCCTCAGTCCACACTACCAATGTGTTTTTTCTGTAATACATAAGAACTAGGAGCAGGAATAGGCAATTCAGCCCCTTGAGCCTGCCCCGCCATTCAATTCGATCATGGCTGATCTCATTTCGGCCTCAACTCCAATTTACTGCCCTCTCCATTTAACCTTTCAACCCGTTACTAATTAAAAATCTGTCTATTTCATCCTTAAATTTATTCAGCGTCCCGGCATCCACTGCACTCTAAGGTAGCGAATTCCACAGATTCACAACCCTTTGAGAAAAGTAATTCCTCCTCACCTCTGATTTAAATCTACCACGCCTTAGCCTAAAACTATGGCCTCTCATTCTAGAATGCTCCACAAGGGGAAACATCTGCTCCACGTCTACTTTGTCTATCCCCTTTAGCATCTTATATACCTCAATTAGATCTCCTCTCATCCTTCTAAACTCTAGGGAGTATAGGCCTAAACTGCTCAATCTCTCCTCATAGGACAAGCCCCGCATCTCTGGAATCAATCTCGTGAACCTCCTCAGAACTGCCTCCGATGCAACTATGTTATTCCTCAAGGGGACCAAAACTGTGCACAGTACTCCAGGTGCTTTCTCACCAATTCCTTGTACAGCTGCAACAACACTTCCCTACTTTTATACTCTATTCCTTTAGCAATAAATGCCAAAATTCCATTTGCCTTCCTTATTACCTGCTGTGCCTGCATTCTAGCTTTCAGCGATTCATGCACGAGGACGCCCAGATCTCTGCACCGAAGCGTTCTGAAGTTTCTCTCCATTTAAATAATAAGTTGCCTTTTTATTCTTCCGACCAAAATGGATAATCTCACACTTATCCACATTAACAAGTCTGTTAGTGAGTCATCTATAGTTCTGAAGTTAGGGACAAACTTGCGGTGCAAACCAGACATCTCTAGGAATCTCGTTATTTCCTGTTTTGTTGTGGAGATGCGAAAATTCACTTACTGCTTGTACCTTTTCAGCTCTGGGCAGTATTTGTCCTGGACCCACCGCACGTCAGATTAGGTCACCTGAGCCTTAGTGAAATCATTTTTTGCTTGATTGACCACTAGGTCAGCTGACTGTAACCTTTAGAAGAGGGCTTCCAGTTATCCTAGGTGGTTTGCCCAGGTGTCACCATACACTAGGTCGTGTAGGTACACTATACAGTTGGGTAGGCCCATCACTACCTGGTTCATCAGCCTTTGGAAGTGGCTCGGGAATTTTTGAGTCCAGATGGCATGACCTGAAACTGGAATAACCCACAAGGAGTTACGAAGGTGGAGATCTCCTTTGCTTGGGTGGTCAAAAGCACTTGCCAGTATCCCTTTAATAAATCTATCTTAGTGATGTAGGTTGTGTTACTTACTCTGTCTATGCAGTCTTCCAGGTGGGGAATCGAGTAGGAGTTTGTTTTGGTGACTGCGTTAATCTGCATTAGTAAAGACTAAACCTCCATTTATAAAGCAACTTTCACAATGTCCAAATCACTTTACAGCTAATTAAATACTTATGAGTTGCAGTTGTTATAATCACAGCTGATATTATTGCTGAGCAAGCCAGACCCCAGAGTGAAGCCTGTCTCACTGATCATAAACCCTTTTTTATATCATGAAAATGAGGAGGAAGAGCTACTCACCTCAAAAGCATAGAACCCCAGTAACACCTTTAGAATTTTAAAACTTAAAACATTTATTAAAAAGAAAAAAAAATCTTAAGCACACGAGATAAAAGTTACCCAGTTAAAACAGCCTTACAGAACAACCCCCAAAGAACATGCTTGATTGAAAGTCCACAATCAAACTACCTTTTTGGCAATAACACCTTATAGATTGTTAAGCATAAAAATCCAGTAAACATTACCCAAATCAAGGCATTGTCACTTTAATAAAGGTACACCTCACGGCTTCTCAGACACTTCCACTCTGATATAGAATTCCAAAAGGAGGTTAAGAAACAAATTGTTTCCTGAAAAAAATTGTTTCCTAAAACAAAGGGTGGAATTTTCCGTGCCCATTGGCAGTGGGTGTGTTCGGCGGCGAGTGGCCAATATGGTGAGAAGGCCAAAAAATCAGTTTCACGACATCGTCCACTCTGCCCATCAATGGTGGGCCGCATTTCCCCTCCATCAGACATTGGGAACTTCGTTGCAATACATCTGCATATCATTATGAGCCCAGTTCACTGGAATAATCCCCCCAGGCTGGATCATCCAAGGTCATGCTGACATGTCTCACAGCTGTACATAAATGACGTGAGACCTGGTGAGCTGCACTTCACTCTGGACTTCAAGATTTGTTTGCCTACCTTGCTCCTTGCTTCAGGCAGCACTCACAGTCATCACTGACAGTCTTCACAGACATTACATCACTTTTAAGAGGGCTCACAGGCAGGTCTCTACCTACCAGGCCAGTCATAAGGTGGAGGTGGCTTTTCAATGGCTGCAGGGCTAGGACTTACTTGGGAAAGGTGGAGAAGTGGCCTCAGGCTAGGGAAGAGGCTGCAGAGCTAGGGCTGCACTAGGGAAGGTGGGTATCCCAGGGTGTGTGTGGGGGCACAAGTTGACCTGTACAAGTGGCCTCAAGATGGTGAGGGCTGAGGAGGCAGTCTCCAGAGATGAGGCCAGGTGGAGATGTGAGGGTGTGTGAGAGAGAGTGAGTGATGATGTCCCTTGAACTGACAGTGAGTGAGATGCCAGTGAATGTGTGATGGGCTTGACTGTGTGAGATTATAGTGATACGATGGTTGCCTTACTCTGGTGGCATGGATAAGATCATTCATCCTCTTTTTGCATTGGATGGGCAGCCTCTTCTGGAACTTTGACACAGATCACCACTGCCAATGCCTACCAAGACATAGTGGTGAGATTGCTGGACCTCCTGCAGCCAGAGCAGAGTTAGAGGACATCACGGCAGGCCTCCATGGCATTTAAAAGGCGTTCCAGGGATGCATTGCTGAATCGGGGCTCTGCAGTCTTTTTGCCTTTCGGGGCCATGTCTTCTGTGCAGCAGTCCTGGGCTGGAAGCACCAAGAGTTGTGGTGCATGGCTGCATTTTAAATATGGCACTCCATGTGAGGAGGCAGCGAGGTGACGGCATGGCAGGCAAATGAGACTCTGCCTGCCATTGAAGTAGTGTGTTCTCCGGGAATGCATGATTGATGAGGCAGGATTGGGATGAAATGACGTGAAAAGCCGTCATTACAGCTAACGGATAAAACAATCTTTTTCCTGTCCGCTACTGCACTTAGTGCAAATCTGAGATGATTCCACCCAAAGACTTCCCTGGCTTAGCACTGAGTTGTTTTCTTCAATTTAAATCTTTCACAGCTTTTGAGCACTCCAGTGCACAGAAGCTATCTTCTGCGGACATCACCCTACAGCAAATTGCTACAAACATCCCTTTCCTTACATGCTTTCCCCTTTCATCTCAGGTCCTCAAACACTTCTTTGAAATTCAACTTCTCCAAATATAAAAATATTTCATGGTTTCTATTTTGCCTCCACCTGCGGGTCAATAAAATTTAATATATCTTCCCCTGTTTATTCATGAACCCCTGTAAAATGCAAATATTCCCTGTCACCTCTGAATTCAACAGCTAAAAACCAATTTCCCCATTTATCTCACGATGCAAATTTCAGATCCAACATACTTGTAACACAAACCCCTCCATAACCTCTCATTACAAATGCACAAACCTAACACCTTTAATATTTCATCTCTTAAACCTCTCAGACAACCTGTCTTTACTAGCCTGTCCCCTGTTTGATTAACCCTGTACACACACACACCCACAGCTCTCTACATAGAAAACATAATCACAAACATATAAAAATATACATCTCTCATCACTCAGTAACAGGTATAATGTGGGCATTGTTATCAAATGGCAAAACAGGAACAAGGTACTGAATGGCCTATTCTGCTCCTAATACATATGTCCGTATGTCATTCTAGATGGATGAGATGAGCTGGCGCTTAGTTGGCCTTTGTCATCCATAATTATCTTGCAAATGGGAGGTGGAGCATGGATGGAATTCTGTTTATTTTGTTGCTAATGAATGTTTACTCTGAGCAGACTTTATGGGGTGAAATTGCCAGAACATGAGTGTATAATGGGCTCATAGTAAATCAGTAATCCGTTTTATCCTGCACATGATGCTCAAGTCTTTTCCATTGACATCAGTCTTGTCCTTTTGTCTACCTTTTCCACTTTATATTCTGCTTTTTATAAGATTTTTTGAGATAGTGAAATATTGTGATAAAGTTGCTTTGCATTGTAGATATTAAGAATATAGTGTAGTGAGAAGCAGCAATCAGCAGAGTTTTTAGACTTGCTAATGAAGAAAACACAGGTTTCAATAGTGAACTATTTAATCTTTGTCCTCTGGCCTCCTAAAAACTGTGTTGTACAGACACCTGAGGGCTCCAAAGCTTCTCACTGACAGTAAAAACCTATGTTGTTTAATCATTCCACTTTTTCGCTCAAGAGTCATTTGACCTTTCAATCCTGTGTGATTGCTGTTGAAGTAGAATTGTTACACCCCTTGTATGAAATATATTGAATATACTAAGGCAGAAGAAAGTCTTCTACTTCTTCTGCATAATGGAAATGATCTTGTGCAGTTTACCTAGGTTGAAAGTATTGAATTCTTTTCCCAAATATGAATTTACTGTCACCATGTCCATTGGGCGCATTGTACAGAACATTAGAGCTGAAAGCAGTCACCAAAATCAGTGTCATCATCAGCACAGTGTTATAAATAACTAAAGGGATACTTTCCTGTCAGATTACCAATGATGTTAAAGTAAAATTTGTACTCTCTGGTATGTTTAATGTTCATGGTGGGATCACCTATAGGGTACACACAAACTAATGCTGTGTTATATTGTTGCTGCTCATAATATTAATGTCCCATGCTGCATATGTATCAGACGATATTTGTAACCAGATGTCAACCATCGGTATTATCATTTTGCTAGGACCTTTCTATGATGATTTTGTGGATTGATTGGTGAACCCTGAAAGAGTAAAAAAATCATGCGTAATTGAGGGGGAGGGTTAAAGTGGGGAGGGAGGAATAAAGGGAGAAACACCAGGGCCCAGGATTTCTCTCCTTGGCCCTTGTAATCAGCCTCCACCTCTCCCCCACCCCCACTACACACATTAATCAGCCTCTCTATCAAAGCCCCAAATCGCACAGAGTGATCAGCCCCTCTCTCTACGCATACACACAATCAGCCCCTCTCGCCCCCCACGTACAAACACTGAAATCAACCGACCTCCCCAACACACACACACACACGCACACACACTATAACCAGCCCCTCTTCCCCTCCCACCACACACACATAGTAATTAGCCCCTCGCCCTCACACACAGAATTATCAGCCCATCTCCACCCCACCCCACACAGACACAGACACACACACACACACACACACACACACACACACTGTACTCAGACTGTAAACACCCCCCACCAATCACACGCATGTTTGATGTCAAATGATTACTGATTGTTTTTAGTGCATTTGAACACAAGAATTATGTCACAGTTTTCCGTTAGGCAGCTACCCTGCTCAGACATATGACCTCCTGGTTATTCCCACAGTCACTGCATTATACTTGCCAGCCTTAATCTGCGCCAAGTTGACGCACAACCATCCTGGCCCACACAGCACAGGGTGCCAAATGTGTTCTCTGAGGTTAAAGAGCAGTTTTAGCTCACTGTCCAACCCTCGATAATCAGTGGTTCTAGGGCTGTCCTGCCAGCACCTAGTCTGGTCTGGATTGTCTGCTCTCCAGTTGCTACCTAGGAGGAGGGGGAGCTGCAATCCCAAAAGTGACCTCTGCGACCCCATTGGGGTTTGCAACCAATGATTTGGGAACCATTGATATAAAACGTTTAATGTATTTGTGCCAAATTTCTTACCTTTATACAAATTGAAACAATAGAGTGATAAATGTTTAACAGCTCAGATATAATGTGAGTTTAAAAAAGATAAAAATTGCACACTGCTTAACACACATAGTCACTGATGTATATTCTCACCAGCTCTTTTACAGCACAGTGCACCAACAACCTATTTACACAAATTGTACCTAACTGCCCTTCAATTTTCTTCATGTATATCTTAACACTTTTAAAATTAAATGTTTATTTTAAATAGTTTAACATTAAGAAAGCGCAGAGAGCGATTCAATGCAACTGCATCAAGCACTCTTATGAGAAATGCAACAAAGGTTGAAAAATATGCTCACTTGCATTTGCAATGGTATCAAACAACAATTATAAAGCTACAGCCACACCTACATATAAGTGAAGAATGGAAAAGAAAAAGCCAGACTCATGAAGAACACATAGGGCAAAATTTTGCCCGTGGTGGGCGGGCTTGGCAGTGGTGGTCAGGAAGGTGGCTGCCGTCCGCAATTGGGAACGGACCGCGATTTCACACTGGCAGGCCAATTAAGGCCCGCCCAACGTGAAATATGGCTGGGGAAGCTCCGAGAAGGGGCGGGGGCATGATGTCTGCTGGGCCCAATGGCGACCCAGCGGCCGATTCAAAAGCAGCCCACACAGCCCCTGGAAGGCAGCCATGGAAGGACGCTGAACTCTCAATGGATTCCACTGTGGTTGGACAAGCAGGTGGGAGGGCAGGTCGGTCGGTGGGGCAGTTGGCCCCGCATTTCTCTAACAAGTGCCTTGCGGCCCTCCTGGAGCAGGTGGCGGCCAGGAGGGACACCCTTGTTCCTAGAGACGGGAGGAGGAGGACCCCCCACCTCACCAAGAAGGCCTAGGAGGAGATGGCATCCAGGGTCAGCAGCCACAACGTGGTGAGGTGCTCATGGGTGCAGTGCTGGAAGCACATCAAAGGCCAACTGCAATTGGGAAAGATGAGTACTGTGTTGGCATGAGCTAGTGTGCCGAACAGTTAAGGGCTGGCCACCCGCAGGATCCCAGCTACGTTCCCGTCCACGAATGTTGAGCAGGGAGATCCAAAGCAGCATCACGTTGGCGCATGAGCTGCCTGTCATCACTGTGGGCTTCTCTCAGGGCATCTGGATGATGCCAGCAGCTCCTCTGACACTCTGCCAGTCACCATGGCATCTGGTGAGGCTGCGGCGACTGGGGAAATGCCAGCCTAGGCACTGGCTGTTTCCACCCAGTCGGGGCCAGCACAGGCTCCACGGGCCAGAGGATGCCCGCCAAGGTCATCATGGCCAACAGGACAACAGTGAGCAGGCTGTCTCCAATGCCGGTGCCAGTGAAGGGGGAGCACCTAGACGTTGCACCCGCAAACGTAAATGTAAAGCACCTTAAGCACAAGACAGCCTTATCACTGGTGATATTTTGTGCCCCCACTTTGCTTTATATTTTTTAAAGGTGTGATTAAGGTTAATGTTCATTTCAGCTATGTTTCATATGCACAACTAAATGAGTTTTTATTTTGTGCTGTGGGGCTCTGTATGCTTCATTTGTTCTGTAGGTGCAGGGTAGATCATTATGTAATGATGTATGTATGTCTCCTGAAACTTTATTGCACAGACACAAAGTGTATGTTGGTGGTAAAGGAAATGGTCCTGTCAGGGGTTGAGTTTGGAGCCTGCAGCCCTGCATCTGGTAGTGATTCTTATTCGGTAGGCTAGCTGAAGGAGCGTTGGATCAAAGATGTCCCTGTCTCCCTAGAGGTTACCCAGGTCAGCATCCATGCCTTCAGTGTTCTCCTCACTGTGCTCGTCCTCGGACTCACTACTGGATTCATCCTCTGTTGCCTGTGCAGCTGTGTCAACATCCTCTTCCTCCAGTGGGTCCCCACCTTGCCTGTACCAGATTGTGGAGAATGCAGCATGCAACCACTATCAGTGACACCCGCTCTGGGGGGTATTGTAGTATTCCCCGTGAACAGCCCAGGCATCAGAGGCGCATCTTGAGAAGGCCGATGGTTCTCTCTACCACCGCCCTTGTGGAGGCGTGGCTCTTATTGGACCGCTGCTTGGCCTCTGTTCTTGGATGGTGGAGAGGCATCATGAGCCACCTTTTGAGGAGATAGCCCTTGTCATCCAGCAGCCATCCATCCAGTTGGACTGGAGCACTGAACAGCCTCAGCACCTGGGAGTGTCTCAGGATGCATGCACCTGGGTACCTTGCACAGACTTACAGAATCTGCATCCTGTGATCACACACTGTCTGCACGTTCATGGAGTGGAAGCCCTTCCTGTTGACGAAGGCACCGGGCTCAACTGCTGGCACCTTGATGGCCACATGTGTACAGTTTATAGCACCCTGGACGCGGGGGAACGCAGCAATCGCTGTAAAGTCTTTGGCTCGCTCTGCCTGTCTGCTCTCATCCTTACAGAAATGAATGAAAATCAATACTCGCCTGAACAGAGCTTCTGTCACTGGCTTGGTGCAACTGTGGACAGCTGATTGGGAGACTCCACACGGATCACCCACTGACCCCTGGAAAGAGGCAGAGGCATAGACGTTGAGAGCCACTGTGACCTTCAGAACCACAGGCATGGGATTCCACCCACATAGTTGGAGCTGATCTCAGGCCCAATCATCTGGCAAATGGAGGTCACTATCTCCCTTGAAAGGCGGAGCCTCCTTTGGCATTGCACCTCAGACATATTGAGGTAGCTGCATCGCTGCCTGTGAACGCTGGCAGCAAAATAGTGGCGTCTTCTGTAGCCCCATCTGCTTTGGACTGCCAGCTGGCCCTGCCCCTCTTGTGTTTGCGCCTGTCCTCCCACAAATCTCTCCCCTGGAGGCAGAATAGGGACACCTTGCCTCCTCTCCTTTCTGCCCCTCTCTTCCTCCTCAGAGGAGGTGCCACCAGCAGAGACCACAATCCCCATTACTGGGGTTATGGAAGGCTCTCTGATACCTGGAAGGGACCATGTAGTCTGAATTCTCAGGGGGCCTGGAAGACAACAATGAGTCCTGAAATGAAGCCTTGAAATGCTCAGGATGCAGCTCTGAAGTGAAATGAAAAGCATACGATCTCCAAAATCTCTCACTACTCACATTGACAATGCTGCTGACCCCTCTTATCCCACCCATGGATGAGCTTTTGCAAGTTGTGGCCTGGCCGCCTGCCCGTTTTGCCCGTGTGACAGCCGAAAATTCGCACGGGCTCCATAAATTCAGAGACAATTTGTGCGTCAAGGGCCTTAACTGGCCTCTTAATGGTGAGCGCACCTCAGTCTCCCTTGCGTGCCCACCAAGCGAAATATCGCAAGAGTGCACGTTGACTTCGCCATGCTCGGCCAATGTCAACGTGTGTTATTTCATGCTCGAGTGGGTTGGGCGCGTGCCTGCCCGCCGAGCGAAAAGTTCTACATGTACTAAAGTTCATGTTAATTTAGAGATGAAAGTATTAGGAAACAATCTTGTTGGCAATATGAAATGTTAATTATAATAATTATTTATTTGTTTGGTAACAGCTTACAATAATATCGTCAGAACGAACAAAACGCAAAATGTTTATCTTATCAAATTCCTTAGAATAATTAGCAAAATCAGGTAACATTGATCAGCAAAAATAAATGACTTGCATTGAGCTATTTGATGTTTATTTGATTTTTGTTTTCAAACTTACATTCAATCTTAAGACTCTGATTATTTGCTTAACTGATTGTACATCAAAAGGATTCAGCATCACCTTAAGCATCAGAAGTATTTGAATTTTAGGTACGATTCCACACAGGAATACTTGTTTGCTTTGGTGCCACAGAATTAGCACAAGCATTAAGATAATTAGATGATTTTTTGCAAACGTTTTCAGTCTGAAGGCATGCAAAGCAAAATGCTACATGACATCTAGCGCATATGACATATTTGCACATTTCTTTATGCTCTATGAGCACCCCACATGTAGGACATGCACGAATTTTTGGACAGTGAATTTTGCTGTAGGTCAAAACCTTGGTGTCACAGTTTTTTAGGGTTTCCAGCTGAACATTGGTGCACCCTTCATTGTCACATCGATCAGAGCGTGGTGCTCGGCCCTTCCATCCCTTCATACATTGCCAGCAGAATTCATAACACTTTCCTTTCTCAGCTGTACAGATTACACATTTCACAGATAGGTTTGTCAGATCTTTCCGTTCAACACAACTTCCACATCCAGGGCACTTTATAAAAAACACAAAATAATTAAATATTTAGACAGGAAGAGTATTCAAAACATGCCAAAGCAACCGCACCTACTCATTATCTTTCACAGCATACTTTAAAGGTAAAAACAAAAAATAGTTGGAAAAACTCAGCAGGTCTGACAGTATCTGCGGAGAGGAACACAGTTAATATTTCGAGTCCATATGACTCTTCATCAGAACTAAGGAAAAATAAAAATAAGGTGAATTATAAGCTGGTTGAGGGGGGTGGGACAGGTAGAGCTGGATAGAGGGCCACTTAAATGAAAAATTTTCCTGAAATATAAAAACATGTCCCATCTCATGTGACACATAGGGAACATGTTTAATTCATTTTTCAAACCATTTATTTATTTCAAAAGCGCTTCTATCACCCTGAGGCAGTTCTGTGCCTCAGGGAGTTTTCTGTGGTCTTTTGTGCGCATATGTATAAAAAATTACATAACTTCTACAGAAACAAACAACTAAGAAAATCTTTCATAACTCCAACAGGAATTGGGTTATTAAAGAAGAGATCATCATAAAAATGGAAACAGCTTTGATACTAAAGTTGAGCACTTGGGAAAGACTTTCCATCTGGGATGCAATCAGGAAATTGCTGCTGGGCTACAGTTCAAGTTTTTGATAAAATATATTTGAATAACTTCAAATGTAAAACCTTCCAAGGATTAGCACAATCAGGCAGTTTAAATAAAATGTATTTGTTTATGTTTTCCTTTTCATTAATAAATATTCCTCGATATTCTGACTCTTTAAATACCTGGTGAAGTTTAATTAATACCAAATAATCTGATTTAAAATCACTGAAAATTAGGTTTTAAAATATCTATACTGAACCATTTACTAGTTTTATTGGTACAGTCAGTTTGTAATAAAATTAAATTTTTTGATGTATATAACATCTGCTAACAAAGATTGTGCACATACGAAAATGAGCACCCTGTCTCAGAATGAAATGAAGAGCTTTCCCTAACCCAATCGGTGTAAATTCAACCTGGGATGGGTGGCCAGATTGAGTCCAAGGCCAGAATTTTCATCTCGGTGAGGGTGCGGGGACCGCTCACTGAGGAGTAAAATGACGCGGGGTGACATCGGGCGTGGTGCACTCGAATTTATGCAAAAGCAGGTCTCGGAAGGTCCTGGAAGGAATGTGGAGCAGCGTCAAGTTGGGTGAATGTTCAAGTGGAACAGCAAACTGACGAGGTTGCCTCTCCTCAGGAGGTCTGGGCTGTAGAATTTATAGCATTGCCACAGGCCATTTGGCCCAAAAGAATCATTCTGGCATTTGTTCTCCATGAGCCTCCTCCCACCTTATTTCATCTCCGCTTAATCAGCATATCCTTCTACTCCTTTCTCCTTCGTGTACCTATCTAGCTTCCCCATAAAGGCATTGTATTCACCTTAACAGCCCAATGTTTGATCTGAGTCTCTCCTAAATCTGGTTTTGGATTTATCGGTGGCTATCTAATATTTATGTCCCCAGTTTTAGACTCCCCCATAAGTTTAAACATCTTTTCTACATCTCTCTTACTGAACTCCTTCATGATTTGCAAAACTTCAATCAGGTCACCTGTCAGTTATCTATTTTCAAATAGAAATGAGCCCCAGCTTATTCAATCTTTCTCCCCATAAAAATGCTATGAAAGATACTATGCTTTTGTTTCAATTTCTCCTTTAAAAAACTGTTTTTAATAGGCAGACACTTTTGCTATCCTGCCTGAATCAACAGTACTGATTGCCTTACTCCTCTATATTCTCAATCCATCCTGACTTCAGAACCTCCTCAGTTCCTGTAAAATCTCCTATTAAATATTGACTATAAATGTTAAATGCTGATGCTGAATTACCCATTTGTATTCACAGTACTTTGCAGCAGCAAGTATGGAAACCTTCTCTTCAAAATACTGCTGTTCCTCATCAGTCAGCAGCGCAAGTCTGCGAACCTCCACATAGGGCCATTCCTTGTTACACTTCTCATTAGTGCCTTCCTTTACTCCAGGGCAATGGAATGTGAAATGACCCTAAAATATGAATTGAAAATTATATGTTAAAAATATCACTTTTAATAATCACTTAAGAAATCAGGTCAAACAAGAAATAAAATAAAAGCAAATAAAATAAAAGTAAATTTCCTTCCTCAGTGACTGTCTCCATCTCCAACTTACCCCACATGGATTCCAACTGAAGTTCCATTCCTCATGTTTTGAACCCACCCAGGATTACAGGTATCATCTCCGCGACATACGACACTCCTCGGACTGCTGTTCTCGTCGCACCCTGAGATCCACACTCAGTGCCATACGCCGCCATATGAACACACTCAACCTCTCCCTCCAGCAGCGCTGACTCACCCTATCTCTAAGCTGTCCTTGCCCCCAGTTTCATTTTATTCTTCATCTCATCCGACACCTCAACAAGAAACTTTGTGTCTTTCTTTCAGGTACAAAGGAATGCAAGCTCCAATAACTTATCGACACCAATGCCCATCCAGGACCCTCCACCCCTGCCCATCCCTCTGACTCCGTCCCCTCTTCCAATCCCAGCCCCGGCCATGTATTCACCATATCCCCTGACCTTCCCCTCTCTGATGTTGAACGCTCAGTGCTCAACAAAGGACTCAGTTTCATACCCTTATGCCCTCACCTCAATGAGCAAGTGCCAATGCCTGGCAACACACAACAGCAAGAAGGCATGGTCTCTCATACGCAAACTTGGAGGCGATCCCAAGAAAGCTGCCCATCATCCAAATGTGTCTGCAAACCAAGTTGCACACCAGTTGCTCCTAAATGGAAAAATCAACAAGAAACTTCCAAGAGCACAACTAGATAGCAAGAAGTACAGCTTCACTGGCTTCACTGGACCACTCACCATGGAAAGCTGGAAAGCTGGAAAGTCTAAAACATGGGAAAGCAATTGGTCTTGACAACATAGCAACAGAACAGATAAAGCATTTTGGACAGCAAGCAAAGAAATGGCTCCTGCAATTGTTCAGCCACTGCCTGGTAACACACAAGCTACATAATATTTGGCAGAAGGCACATATAATAGCACTATTAAATCCTGGAAAAGATCCCTCAGATCCCAAGAGTTTTCAGCCAATTTCACTGCTTTGCCACACCAATAAGCTGTTTGAACGCCTGATACTCAATAGGATAGCACCAACTGCAGATGAGAAGATTATTCCAGAGCAAGCAGGTTTTGGCCCTGGCAAATCAACAACAAGCCAACTGCTCAACCTCACACAACATATCGAAGATGGTTTTGAGCAAGGGATGGTAACAGGTGCTGTTTTTGTAGACCTGGCAGCAGCATACGATACAGTGAACCATAGACATTGCCTCTGCAAGATCTAGAGATGACAAAAGATACTCACTTAACAGAGCTGTTAGAAAGCATGCTTTAGAATCATCGGTTCTATGCTGAACTAGGTGGGAAGCGCAGTAGGTGGCATATTCAGAAGAATGGTCTTCCTCAGGGAAGCGTGCTTGCATCGCTGATGTACAATATCTACACGAATGACCAACCTTTAGATGATGTCACACGTTGTTTTATCTATGCTGATGACTTATGTGTCACTGCCCAAAGCACTGATTTTAACACCATGGAGAAAATGCTTTCTGAGGCCTTGGAGGGACTAGCATCCTACTATGAAGAAAACCACCTTTGCGCAAACCCATCAAAGACGCAAGTTTGTGCATTCCACCTCAGAAACCGTGAAGCCAAACGCCAGCTTACAGTAACCTGGTGTGGAGCAACACTGACGCATTGCGAGCACCTTATCTATTTAGGAGTCACCCTTGACAGATGCCTCACCTTCAAGAACCACATCGAAAAGACAAAGGCAAAAGTGAGCGCATGAAACAACATCCTGAATAAGCTCATTAACACAAAATGGGGAGCAAGCTCGAAAACATTGCGAACTAGTGCACTTGCTCTCTGCTATTCCACTGCTGATTACGCCTACCCTGCATGGGAAAGATCTACTCATGCTAAGAAGATGGATGTTGTTCTGAATGCAAGCTGCCGACTTATCACAGGTTGTTTAAAACAAACAAACACCAACAGCCTATATATCCTGGCGGGTATCGCTCCCCCGATATAAGAAGAACAGTAGCCAGCAAGAAAGAGCGACTCCATCAAACATCAGATGAGAGGCACGCTCTACATGGTCATACACCTACACCCAGCTGCCTAAAGTCAAGGAAGAGCTTCATGATCAGCGTTGTTCCTTTACAATCAACCTCGTCTGAAGCCCGCATCGTCTTGTGGAAAGACCGGCTTGCCAGTCTCGAACAACCCCCAGCAATGGAAATTCCACTGGATGAAACCCTTTCCCCAGGAGCTAATTGCAACTGGGCAACCTGGAACTGCCTTAACAGACTTAGGACTGGTGTAGGTCGTTTAAAGGTGTCACTAAGAAAATGGGGATATACAACCAGCCCGACAACTTGTGAATGTGAAACTGAGCCACAAACTATGCAACATCTCCTGCAATGCCTATCGCTAGATGAACCCTGCACTGTTGCAGATCTTACCAAATTCAACAACAAGGTGCAAAATCATGTCCAGTTCTGGCTGGGCCATGTATAGACTGTCCGTGGACACGATAAGAAGAAAACCTCAATGAATTTCAGGCTCAGCACAATGCTGAACTCTTTTTCCGTCGCCTTCGTCACCACGCTCACTTCTTTAGGCAGGAGTCCTCTCCCCGTTCAATGGATCCTTTTACCCACCACCAATATTCTCCCTCCACTTGGATCCCTCCCTCTGGATTCTCACCTGCTCTTGATCTATTCATTGAGAACTGTCGGCGTGACATCAGTCATCTCAGTTTTTCTGCTCCTCTCACCCACTCTAACCTGTCTCTTTTTGAACTTGCCACAATCTGTTCTGTCAGGTCCAACCCTGACTTTGTCATCAAACCTGCTGACAAGGGTGGTGCTGTTGTTGTCTGGCGCACTGACCTCTACCTCACAGAGGCTGAGCGTCAACTCGCACATGCTTCCTCCTACTTCCCGCTGGAACATGACCCCACCACTGAACATCAAGCCATCAAGTCACTGACCTCATCTCCTCTGGAGATCTTCCCTCCACAGCTTCCAACCTCATAATCTCCCAACCTTGGACGGCCTGCTTCTACCTCCTACCCAAAATCACAATCAGGACTATCCCGGTAAACCGATCGTGTCACCCTGCTCCTGCCCCATTGAACTCATTTCTTGCTATCTTGACTTCATTCTCTCTCCCCTTGTCCAGTCTTCCCACATACATCCACGATTCCTCTGACACTCTACATCATAGCAACAATTTCCAGTTCCCTGGCCCCAATAATGTAGGTCAGTGAGCACAGGAGTAAACAGGATTTAATGCAGTTTAAAATATGATAGCAGAGTTTTGGATGAACTAGAGTTTATAGAAGATGAAAGCACCATGGATGTCCAATCCCTCTACACCTCCCTACCCCACCGGGATGGTCTGAGGGTTCTCCGCTTCTTCCTTGAACAGAGGCCCGAACAATCCCCATCCATCACTACTCTCCTCCAACTGGCTGAACCTGTTCTCTCACTGAACAATATCTCCTTAAACTCGTCTCACTTCCTCCAAATAAAAGATGTGGCTATGGGTACCTGCATGGGCCTCAGTTATACCTGTCTCTTTATGGGGTATGTGGAACATTCCTTGTTCCAGCCCTACTCAGGACCCCTCCCACAACTCTTTCTCCAGTACATCGATGACTGCTTCAGTGCTGCTTCATGCTCTCATTTGGACCTGGAAAAATTTATTAATTTTGCTTCCAATTTCCACCCCTCTATCGTTTTCACATGGTCCATCACTGATACTTCCTTTCCCTTCCTTGACCTGTCTCAATTTCTGGTGACAGACTGTCCACCAATATCCATTACAAACCCACCGACTCCCACAGCTACCTCGACTACAGCTCCTCACACCCCACTTCCTGTCAGAACTCCATCCCATTCTCTCAGTTCCTTCGCCTCCGTCGCATCTGTTCCGATGATGCTACCTTCAAAAACAGCTCCTCTGACATGTCTTCCTTCTTCCTTAACTGAGGTTTTCCACCCACAGTGGTTGACAGGGCCCTCAAACGTGTCCGGCCCATCTCCTGCGCATCCGCCCTCACACCTTCCTCTCCCTCCCAGAACCATGATAGGGTCCCCCTTGTCCTCACTTATCACCCCATCGGCCTCCACATTCAAAGGATCATCCTCTGTCATTTCCACCAACTCCAGCATGATGCCACCGCCAAACACATCTTCCCTTCACCCCCAGGAGGCTTTCCGCAGGGATCGTTCCCTCCGAGACACCCTGGTCCACTCCTACATCACCCCCTACACCTCAACTCCTTCCCATGGCGCCTTCCCATGCATCCGCATAAGGTGCAACACCTGCCCCTTTACTTTCCCCCTCCTCACCATCCAAAGGTCCAAACAACCTTTCAAGTGAAGCAGCACTTCACTTGCACTTCCCTCAATTTAGTCTACTGCATCAGTCTATCCGCAAGCATGACCCAGACCTCCCTGTTGCTTGCCATTTCAACATACCACCCTGCTTTCATGCCCACATGTCCGTCCTTGGCCTGCTGCAATGTTCCAGTGAAGCTCAACGCAAACTGGAGGAACAGCACCTCATCTTCCGACTAGCCACTTTACAGCCTTCCAGACTTAACATTGAGTTCAACAACTTCAGATCATGAACTCTCTGCTCTATACCCACCCCCTTTCCGATCCCCCTTTTTCCAATAATCTATAATTTTTAAAAATATTTTTCTTTTCCCACCTATTTTTAAGTTTATTTTGATCCATTGTTTTTATCTCCACCTTTTAGCCCATTTCGATCCCTCCCCCCACACCCCCCCCACCCGACACCTACTAGGGCCATCTGCCACTAGCTTGTCTTGCTTTCTACCCTTAATGTCACCATTTGCACATTCCTTAAATAATATCACCATAGTCAACTCCCTTTTGTCCTTTTGTCTATGGCATCTTTGGCAATCTCTTATGCGCCTCCAACTATCACTGGCCCTCTACCCAGCTCTACCTGTCCCACCCCCCCCCCTCAACCAGCTTATATTTCACCTCATTTCTCTATTTCCTTAGTTCTGATGAAGAGTCATACGGACTCGAAAGGTTAACTGTGTTCGTCTCCGCAGATGTTGTCAGACCTGCTGAGTTTTTCCAGGTATTTTTATTTTTGCTTAAGAAATAAAATAAAACTGAAAGATGTACAGACCTGGTCTAATAGGCTCCGACACCATGCTGTGAGTGAATTGGGGTCTACAGCGTGTCCACAGGACATTTCTGCTCTCAGAGCATTTGGGTCATCATCATCTCCTGAAACAGACAGTTTTCATTAGAATTACGACCATAAAAATTCCAATCAGTTGCAAAGCGAGGGCACTTGCTGCTGACCTTAAAGAAAACTGTTCACAATGATCTGCTCCTTAAGATGATTTTGTTAGCTTAACGATTACGTTATATTAATGACGCTAAATAAATATAAATAGTTTTTGTTTATTGATGTTGCAATCGCTCCAAATAAAATCCTCTGATTTTATTTTCAAGCTATAAAGCTACTGATGTGCATTGTGATTTTACCTGTGATCTCATCCTTTCCCTTTACAAATTTCAAAGTGGTGTCTTTGGGATCATAGCGCTTCTCGACAACTTCCATTATCCTTCTTCGCTGCTTCACTCCCAACTGACGTGCTCAAAATTCTCTGAGACAGTTTGGAACAACAGGAAATTTCCACAAAACGAAATGTCCTAATTTGGTTATGGCAAAACCAATAAAATTAAATGCGGTCCCACGAACCAGTCACATCAAAGCAGTGAGAACCTTTGCTCCGTCAAACGCAGCTGTTGTTGAGAGGAAGTCGTGTTTCATTTTCGTTTTCTTCTGGGCGTAATGATTTCTTGAAACTGTTTTGTTATGCTTTTGTTATAAATATCCAAAGGGGGGAATCTTTTGTCATTGAAAGTTCTGCGTTTTCCCAATTTGCGCCCACCTCTGCCATAGCTTTGCTACTCTGCCCATGTTTACTAAAAAAAATCGCAGTGAATTCTGGCTCTGACCTTGCTCACAGGACTAATACCACCCTAGCCAATGGTACAGAAGTCGCCATCGGTAACTGCAACCCCTGTGCATTTTGCCGTCTTGTTCTCCTTGACCTCACTATGGCATTCTATCCAATCAGCCACGCCCATTCTACTGTCTCTTCTCTGTCATGCAGCTCTGTAGGCCTATATTTGCATGGTTCCTATCCTACCAGTTCCAACCAGCACTGTTGTTGATTCAATTCCTCATCCGTGCAGAGTTATTGGATAAAAACAAAAAACTGCGGATGCTGGAAATCCAAAACAAAAACAGAATTACCTGGAAAAACTCAGCAGGTCTGGCAGCATTGGCGGAGAAGAAAAGAGTTGACATTTCGAGTCCTCATGACCCTTCGACAGAACGTTCTGTCGAAGGGTCGTGAGGACTCGAAACGTCAACTCTTTTCTTCGCCAATGCCGCCAGACCTGCTGAGTTTTTCCAGGTAATTCTGTTTTTGTTTCAGAGTAAGTGGATCTCAGTAAAGCCAGTTAGAAATATGATACAATTGATCCTCAGGCAGGGAATGAAACAATGAGATGAGATTCTCCGCTCTGGTGATTTCCAATAAACCCTGCTGGAAATTAAAACTGGGTGCTTTGTGATGAAAGAATGGGTCTCACCTTTGATGTTTCACATATTTGAACAACCTGCTGGCAGTCTTTGTCTAGACCTATCAGATTAAGTTTAGCCAGTAGGGTTGAGGTAGTATAAGGATGCTACATATTGAACAATACCTCATGCATGAGCCAATGTCTTGCAAAAATGATGGGAGAAGCTTGACATTTATCGTCCCTGCAATATCATTGAATCTACTGGAAGTATTTCAAGACTTGAGTCCCGTAATGTTGAATCTCCTTGATGCAATGGAGAGCATCATAAATGCAATTTTTCCAATGTGAACATAAATGAAAGGCCAAGTGGAAGAGACTGTTCATGGGCTGAAATGTATCAGTAGAGGTCTAAAATGCAACAGAGGAACTGAGTATAACCAAGGCTGTGAAGCAGTGAATGGGTAACAAAAGGAAAATTGAGTTTATGGAAAGCTAGAGCAACATAGAGAGCTTTGTTGGTAGATTTTCATTTTACTGCTTGGGTATTAGACATTATCTGGACAGAGTAAAGCAGTTCAACATTTGATATTGTACAAGAGAGAGATATTTATCTAGAAGCTTAGAATATGCTATCGTGTAAATAAAAGAGTTTTTGAAGAAACATTTACAAGTTAGACCTAAGTCACTTGTAAGTAGTGGGAAATCTTCCTAATCCAGACCAGGTCACAAGTTACCTGAAGAGAGATCCAAATTAATGTTCAAAGTAGAAACCAAACCGCAAGCCACAGGGTCTCATAAAATTCTATGCAGAGAATTTTCTCCCCATCGGGGGGTTGTATAGGAGTGGGTGCGGGCGTGCACGCGGCCGATCACCACCCGCAATCGGCTGAGCACAGCCCTATACATGGGTGGGCCAATTAAGGCCCACCCAATGTGATGCACACCCAGAAGCACTGACCGCTCCCTGTGCAGGCGGGGGCAGGAGGTTGGGGGGGGGGAGGGGGGGTGGGTTGTCTGAGTCAGGGCCTGCGCTCTTTCGCGCATGTGTGTGAAAGAGTGCAGAAATCTCCCTGAGGCACAAAGCTGCCTCAGGGAGATTAGTTTCAGTTTAAAAAATTTTAATAAAGGAAAACATTTTTTTAGGACATGCCCCCTCATGTGAAACTGTCACATGAGCTGGGACCTGTCTATGAATTTTATTTAAAAATTTTCAAACCTTTAAAAAAACTTCTTGAAACCTCATCTCGCCTGTGGATGAGGTTCCATGAAAAATGCAAAGGCAGCCTGGCCTCTTCGCCTGCCCGTCAACCTTAAGGTTGGACAGGCAGCTCTGTTTATTGTTTTAATTGACAGTTAACTGGTCTTAATAGGCCTTTGACAGTTCGGCGGGCTGACTCAGGAGCGTGCTCACCGAGCTGAAAATCTGAATGACGCGCGGTGACGTTGGGACACACGCCTGATGTCACTGCACGGCATTTTATGCTTTGGTGAGCCTGGCCCCTGCTCACCAATCCGAAGATTCTGCCCATATCTGCAATACGTTTTCTATGTTATAGAGGACCAAACTGGTGATGTTATGATATGAGCAACTACATTATACAGGAAATTCCTGGCCACCACATAGATTGATGTGCACGAGCTCTGCACATTGCTATTCTCAAGTGACCACCGTGGATTTTATGAAGAATCTCCACCCTCATAGCCTTGCATATTACTAGCCAGTGGTTAAATTTTAGAAAATTGTTCACCATTGTTACATGTTTCCACTGTTCATGGTACTTTCATAGGAGCTGATTGTTTAGACTATATTTTGACCACCATTCTTGTCAAAATTTCCTAACCTCAGTCCACTCCACATCTTCCTATTTTGCTTTCCTGATTTCTTGCAGTTTTTTCTCAGAAGCTGTTAGAGAGTTGGTTCCAATGAAAATGCTTTCACCTCTGAAATAAGCTCTAAGTCTTAGGTTACTGCTTGATCAGCCATAGGTCTAGATAATGCATCTGCTGTGATCTGCATTTTGCTTGGCACATTCACAGTTGTATAATGATAACACATCAACCTGAGTCTGAAATGTAATATGTGTAGAAGCATTTTGACAATCTCTGTGGAATTCAGGAGGGTGACCAACATTTATGGTCTGTCTCAATTTAAAATTGCAATCCCATCAAACAATCAGAAAATCTCTCAGATGTCCAAGTTACTGACAATGCTTTCCTCCATAGTCTCATAGCGTTGTTCCATTACAGTTATTTCACTGAAAGGAAAGTAGACTGCTTTTCTTTTACTATCCTCCTGGATCTGAATATGTATGGCTCCAAGGTCTGTTGAGGATGCATCTGCGACCACCACAGTGAGCAATCTGGGATTATCACGTGCCAACACATCTGAAGAGATGAGCCTTTCCTTTATTTTCTTAAATGTGTTGGTTTGCTCAAATCCCCAAAACCACTGTTGGCCTTTTTGTAAAAGGTCTCTCAAAGGTTCAGTGATTGTAGTTAAAGTCGGAATGAATTTACCAGCCTGAGTGACTATTCCAAGGAATCTCTGGACATCCTTGGTTGTGGAAAGTCACTGAACACTTTCATTCTTTAAGGGTCTACCATTATGCCCTTTTGTATATGATATAACCCAAGAATTTAATGGTAGCTTTTGCAAATTCACACTTTTTGTTTAAGGTGAGACCTGCCTTTTGTAATGCTTTCAGAACTTCATAAATTCTGTGGTCATGCTCCTGTCTTGTGGTGCCATGGATAAACACGTCATCCACAGGTCAAATTACTCCCATTTTCCCTTCCAGAATGTTTGACATGATTCGCTGGAATATCTCCAGAGTGGATGATATACCAAAGGGAAGGAAATTAAAGCAAAATTGTTTGAAAGACGTAATAAATATTGTTAACAGTCTGGACTCTTGGTCGAGGGGTATTTACCAAAACCCACTATTAGTATCAAGTTTAGTGAAGAGCACACTGTTGGCAAGTTTTGACAAGCTGTCGTCCACTGAGGACATAGGATGGATTTCCTTGGATTGTCAAAATGAGATAAATTTTGGTTTTGTCCTAACGGCCTGAATATGCTTCACCTTTGTATTTTTTTGGTGCATGTGATACTGGACGTGAGTGGCTCTAAACTTTATTGCACAGGCACTGAGTGGACTTTAAGTTCAAATGAAAGAGTAATTTCAGACATCTGGGAGGGAGTTGACAGCCCTGGCATGAGGTGGAAGCAGAGCTTTGGTAGCCTTGCTGAATCAAGGCGTCCCTGGTGTCCCTGCCTCCCTGAAAGATACAGAGGTCTGCCTCCACACCCTCAGCATTCCCCTCACCATGCTCCCCTTCTGACTCACTACAGGGTTCATCCTCTGTGGTCTGTGGAGCTGCCTCAAGATCCTTGTCCTCCAGGGGGTCCCCCTTGCCAGTGCCAGATTGTGGAGAGCATATCATGCAACCACGATCAGTGACACTTGCTCTGGGAGGTATGGTAGTGCTCCCCCTGAATGGTCCAGGCATCAGAAGTGCATCTTAGGAATACCTTTGGTCCTCTCTATTGACTCCTATTATAACCCTGCTCTGCCTCTGTTCTTGGGTGGTGGAGAAGTGTCATAAGCCACCTTTTCAATAGACAGCCCTTGTCACCCAGCAGCCATCCATCCAGTTGGGCTGGAGCACTGAAGATCCTCGGCACCTGGGAGTGTCTCAGGATATAAGTGACATGGGAGCTGCCAGGATATCTTGTACAGACTTTCAGAGTCTGCGTCCTGTGGTCACACTGTATCTGGGTGTTCATTGAGTGGAATCTCTTCCTGCTGACGAAGGCACCCAGCTCACCCACTGGCGCCTTGATGGCCACATGTGAAAGTCGATTGCACCCTGGACGCGGGGGAAGCCAGCAATCGCTGCAAAGCATCTGGCTCGCTCAGCCTGGCTTGCCTCATCCGTATGGAAATGAATAAATGTCATTACCCGCCCGAACAGAGCTTCTGTCACCAGCTTGACGCATCTGTGGACAGCTGATTGGGACACTCCACAAAGACCCCCTACTGACCCCTGGAAAGAGCCGGATGCATAGAAGTTGAGGGCCACTGTGACCTTCACTGTGACTGGCACTTTCCACCCACACAGTTAGAGGTTATCCCAGGCTCAATCATCTGACAAATGGAGGTCAGGGTTTCCCTGGAGAGACGGAGCCTCCTTCAACATTGCACCTCGGACATATTGAGGTAGCTACATCGCTGCCTGTAAACCCTGGCAGCAGAATAGTGGCATCTTCTGCGGCCCCTTCCACCTTGGACTACCTGCTGGCCCTGTGCCCCTTGTGCCTGTGCTTCTCCTCCCACAGGTCCCTCCCTTGGAAACTGCATTGGGACACGTGGCCTCCTCTCCCTTCTGCCCATCTCTTCCTCCTCAGAGGAGGTGCCACCAATGGAGACCACAATCCTCATTACCAGGGTAACAGAAGGCTGTCTTATACTTGAAAAGGTCCACATGGTCAAAATCCTCCAGGGATTTTGGAGACACCAATGAGTCTTGAAATGAAGCCTAGAAATGCTAAGAATGAAGCTCAAAACATAGATGAAGCTGTCAAGTTCAAATAAGCAACCAGCTGCAAACTATCTCCAAAACTGCTCACTATTCACAATGGCAATGCTCTCACCCTTTTTATCCCTCCCTTGGATGAGGTTTAGTTAAAAGTGGGCTGTCTGCCTCCCCGTGTGACGAGTGCAAAATTGCATAGGCAATGCAAAATCAGGATCAATTGTCTTTTTAATGGCCTTAAGTGGCTCTTTAATTGTTGGCGGGGGCAGCTCTGACCTAAAGATTGCTCACATGCGGGATGGCATTGGGACACTCGCCTGATGTCATCTTGCGCTATTTCACGTCCGTTCAGATTGGGTGCGCACCTGCCCACGAGACGTAAGTTCTGTCCACAGTGTAAATTGGATAGATTTCAGGGCACAGAGTCAAAGTTGTTACAGTCCTGCTTCTATTGGGGAGATTACTAAATTTGTATAAGTTATTTTTTGAATAGAGTAATACTTCTACTACAGCTGCAAATAACACTGAAATTATTGACAATTTGTTGATCTTCATGGTTGATCATTTTATTGCATTCCAATTCCAGCTCTGATAAAAAGGCAAACTGAAAATTATGCACAAATCTGAGGAATAGTTGTCATCCCTGCTTATTTGGCATTATTACAAATTTATTCCATGGTTGGTTCTTGTTGCTGGGTGTGCTACAAAAGCCATTCTAATATTTTGTCTTAAGGAACATGTATGAAAATCAATCACCACGTGGGGCATGCAGAACTGATACACAATTATGGAATCATGAAAATATTAAACCAGAATTGAACCAGTTGCTTGTTTCTTAAAAAAACAAGGACCTTTCATATAATTAATATGTTCCTTTGAAAGTAGTCCCTGAACTGCAAGGCCTTGCTATCAGTGTCCCATAGAAATCCCTTTGTAATGGATCAAGAACTGTGACTCTGCAGAACATTTTAACAGGTATTATTAAAACAATTAAAGTGGATTATTATCAGCAGATATGCTACATTAATATAACAAGTGAGTAGGACTGTATCTTTTCTGAAACTGAAATACAAGAGCAACAACACAGAAGGCCTGCATAATATTGCATTCCAATCCTTGGGGTGCTATCACATAGTGGTTTGAAAAGGTGATTGGTCAAGTGTGGCATTTTACTTCTGTGGCCCTTAGATCTTGGATCTGATTGCCAGGGGTATCTATTCTTTGCTTCAAAGAGTGCACCATGTCCTCCTCACTCAGTCCAGAAGTAGTAGTACCTGCCTCCAAAATACTTAAATGGTTCAGGGAATTATCAAGGTGCTCCTAATGGGATAAAGACAACAAAGACCATTCCTAAGTAAATGTTTCATTTAAATTGAGCTTACAGGCAAAACATTTCAATAAGAATCACGTGAACTGTTTCACACGCTGTGGTAAGCTCAACTTCAGCGTCATGGGGAAACTGAAGACTAAAATTTAGAACTATTATTGATATTCTTGAAGAACAGTCAATTAGAGGTAATTGTCAACTCTTAGGGGGTGGGTAAAATGTGTGGTAGTGGATTGGCTGGCCATTACATGCTCCATCTAATTTCCCTTTTTACTGAAGTTAATGAGAATAAAATTGGATGGTGTTTAATGGGCGGCAGATCTGCTTACCCTTATTTTGTGACAGTGCTGTAATCCAAATTTCCCCACTATTGTGATAAATTTACCTTTACAATAGCCACTGGCCACCCATTCCAACAGTGAAAAGGACAGAGCTATTTTGAGGCTTGGGCTTTATTTAAATTTAACCATTAGTCGCTCACCCCAAATGAGCAGTCTAATACAGCTTGTGTCCAGTTAAGGTGAATTAAGCTGACATAATATTGGCTGGTTCAGAGGCTGACCAGCTGGCAGCAAGGTATATTCTGGTGGGGTAGGGGTTGTGAGGGTGGGGGGAGTGGCAAGGAAGGGATGAGATGCAATCAGGAGCAGCAGCAACACAACCTTTTTCAGTGGGGAATGAAAAAGCACTCCTGATTTACAAGGACCCCATGGCTTACCTTTGAGGGTTTTCTTGCTTTTCTCCAAAGTGTTTGAGAGAACTCAAGATTGAATTCTCAAAGCTTTTATTTGAGGAAAGTGATGAATTTATATGAACATACTGCTCTCCTGCTATGGTTGGTGGGATTTTCCAGTCCCGTCAGTGGCAGGCGTCATGGTGGACGGGGCGGTTAAATGTGGAGAATGGCCAAAAGTCTGTTTCTTGCTGGCGTAAAAATAATTTGCAATTCTCCGCTCCTGACTTTCATGGTGGATCATGTAGCCCGCCATGCCATGTTGGGAACTGTATTTGCATTTATTTGAATATCATGAATACTCATTAAAAAGGCAGCTCGCAAGAATCAAGCCCCCACTCCAGCTCGAAGTTGGTGTGGTAGTGAAGCCTGGTAAGCACCACCATTTTTCAAGCTGATCCAATGACACAGTGGAAAAACAACCAATGAATAAGATTGCCGGGGCAAGGTCTCAGGGCCTGCTGGAGGAATCGACCCCCCCACCCTCCCCTCCCCCCCACTCCTCCCACCACCCCTACCCCCACTACTCTCATAACATAAGTGCAAGTTGTGCCTGCTGTGTAATCCAAAGAATACAGTCTGACAGTGCCCTGGCTGAGGCTTCTGTCACTTGGAAGAACTCAGTCAGATCCAAGCCCCTGTGTCAAAACCTTGCCATGTGTCTTGCGTTTGGGGTTGGGCTGATTGAAGGGGTACCCAAATAGTTTCAACTTTTCCAAAGAGAGTGGAAGGCACAGCTAAGACATGTTAGGAACGGTCAAATGCCAATTTAAGGAATGTGGCGCCTGACCTCAGCTGCACATTCTTGTGAGAGTATAAACCCGATTGGGGCCTCTGTAGGGTTGGCTTCCAAGGACTCTTTATCCCTCTGGTGGGAAATCCCAAATGTAAGATGGAGCCAACTGAAAAGGGGCCACGGGTCAAAATGCATCTGCCTAATGGCCCAAAGGTCTCTAAAGCCTTGCAGCTGTCAGTTTCAGATCTTGAAGGCCAACCCCACACCCCAACCCCCACTACTCTTGTAACATGAGTGCAAGTTGTGCCTGCTGTGTAATCCAAAGGATATGGCCAGACAGTGCCCTGACTGAGGCATCTGTTGCCTGGAAGAACTCAGTCAGATCCAAGCCCTTGTATCAAAGCCCTGTCATACTTCTTGCATTTGGAGGAGGTGGGTGGAGGTTGGGTGGGAATGTGCATACCCTACCAGTGATCCAGAAGGTGGAACAGCACTCCAGGAGAGTAAGTAGAGAAGTAATGGCTGGGATGAAAGTAACCCATTGGCTCCACAATGACTCCCTAGTTAGTGACTGGAAGGTGACCATTGCAGGCTTATGTTCATTCATGTTTCTGTTCAATGTTTCCATAGAGCCAAACACGAGTGCCTCATGGATGAAACAGGCAATGTTGCTTTTATCTTGGCAATCAAGCAACTAAAAAGGAGAAGATAGCCCGAAACTACCAAGCTGGGCAAAGGGAAAAGTCTTGCCCTGACGAACAAGGGCCAGCCCTTCAACGCCCAGAAGCTGAGGCTGACAAAGCCATTGAGTGGAGGCGTTGGGCAAGATCAAGAAGACATTTCTCATGCCTCCAGATGAGCAAGAGACAGTGATATGTCAAGGGATGCAAAAGCTCACATCTGCCACATTCTCCAGGAAGAGTTGGTGCTGCAGGGACTGGAAGGCCATCCATTGCCAACGGCTCTAAAAGTGGCCGTTGCTTTGAACCCTCTTCACAAGAGGCTCGTTCCAGGGGTCCACTGTGAGATTTCTCAAGCATCAGCTCACAAATGCATCAGTGCCCTATTTAGCAAGGTGCATAATTACATCCAGTTCTTCCAAGATGAAACCAGCCAGGCTGCCAGACCAGTGGGATTTGGAGCAATCTCTGGATTCCCACAGGTGCAAGCTGCCATCGACTGCACTCTTGCGGCTTTAAGTGTTCCTCAGCAGCAGCCACTACAATTCATCAATAGGAAAAGGTTCCTGTGTCTCAAAGTGCAGCGGTTCTGCAACCACCAGAAGCAGATTATGCAGGTATGTGCGAGGTACCCTTGAAACTCTCATGACTCCTACATTGAGTCACTCGCAAGTGCCACAGACCTTCAAGGACATACAGCACATCTGGGATTGGGTCCTCGGTGACAAAGGCTGCCCACAAAAGGTGTGGTTGCTGACCCCTGTTCAGCAGCCACAAACTGCCTCACAGGCAAGGTGCAATGCTACTCATTCTGTAACATGCCCATTGATTGCGCTGACTATTGGCACCTTGAAGATGCCTTTTTGATATCTGGACAGGTCAGACGGCGCTTTCCCGTACTCTTGCCAGAAGTCTCCTGCATCATCATGATTTGCTGTGCTCTATACAACCTGACGCTCCAAAGGGAGGATTGCCAGAATGAGAGATGGGGGAACTGCACATCTCCTTCTTTGATGAGGATGTCAAGAGGGGGTGAAAACAGTGACTGCAGAGGAAGAGGCCATAGCACAGACCAGATAAGGCAGGTATGCATGTGAAATATTTATAGCCACCAGATTCCAGAAGGGTGATGATGACTAGCTCATATGAACCTCTTTCATTAGTGCCCTCCATGCTGGATCCACTTTAACACATTTGTGATCCTAATCATCTCAACACAGCACATCAATCTCTGAATGAGGAGTGACAATCTTGCACCACAATGTCCTCATCCTTGGAAGATAAGGCAGCCTCAGAAGCATGTGGCCTTTCTCTAATGGGATAATAATTGCAACAGCGGATTTTGTGAGCAGAGTTGAGATGGTGCAGCCTCTTACAGAATCTCACCAACATTCCACTACCTACGGCAGCCTTCAAGAGCAGAAGCAGCATTGCAATCCTCAATGCACTTGTGGCAGTATGCTTGCAGTCTGGCAAGGCACCTCAAGGAAGACAATCATCACTCAGTGGTTATCACCTTCATGTGTGAATTTGGTTCTGAATCCGCACTGCCGTTTGTCCGCTCAGGCAGTCATTCAGGCCTCCAGTAGTCCTCCGAGTGTTGGTGACCGTGGATGTCCCTGCCTCTGCCTGCTGTGAACCTGAATCAATGATGTGCTCACCAGATTGTGACTTCGAACCTGCTCTAATACTAGGTTGCACTGAGGTGTGTCTCTCTGCACTGGTGGAGGGTCCAGTTGAACACTATGACAGGTCTTCATCCGGTGTGTCCTCAGGATCCTCATCCAAGGTGTTGTGGGGGCTGCGGCTAATGAGCTGGCTGGCTATGTGCCTCTTCCTTTTCCTGCTGGAGCCAGCCAAAGAGAGAAGAGATAATTTGTGATTGGCTGCATTATCAGCAACACTACAAAGCACTCATAATTTTGTTGGGTGAATGATCCGCTGTTGATTTGGGGAAGGTTCCATTAGATTGGAAAATAGCAAATATAACTCTTTATTCAAAAAAGAAGGGAGAGAGAAAGCAGGAAACTATAGGCCAGTTAGCCTAACATCTGTCATAGGGAAAATATTAGAAACTATTATTAAAGATATTATAGCAGGACACTTAGAAAAATTCAAGGCAATCAGGCAGAGTCAACACGGTCTTGTAAAAAAGAAATAATGTTTAACCAATTTATTGGAGTTCTTTGAAGGAGTCACATGTGCTGTGGATAAAGGGGAAACTGATGGATGTACTATATTTAGATTTCCAGAAGGCATTTGGTAAAGTGCCACATCAAAGGTATCACAGAAAATAAAAGCTCATGGTGTAGGGGGTAACATACTGGCATGGGTAGAAGATTGGATAGCTAAAAGAAAGCAGAGAGTTGGCATAAATGAGTCTTTTTCTGGTTGGCAGGACACGAAGAGTGGTGTGCCACAGGGATCAGTTCTGGGGCTTCAACTTTTTACAATTTATATATATGACTTGGATGAAGGTACCGAAAGGATAGTTGCTATGTTTGCTGACAACACAAAGATAGGTAGGAAAGTAAACTGTTAGAGTATGTAAGGAGGCTACAAAGTGACATAGATAGGTTAAGTGAGTGGGAAAAGATCTGGCAAATGGAGTATAATGTGGGCAAATGTGAAATTGTTTATTTTGGCAGGAAGAATGAAAAGGAAGCTTATTATCTAAATAATGAGAGGATGCAGAGCTCTGAGATTCAGAGTATCCTCGTGCATGAATCACAAAAGGTTAGTATGCAGATACAGCAGGTAATTGGGAAAGTTAATAGAATATTATCACTTATTGTGAGGGGAATTGATTACAAAAGTAGGGAGGTTATGTTTAAGTTATACAAGGCACTGGTAAGGCCACATCTGGAGTACTGTGTACAGTACTGGTCTCCTTATTTAAAGAAAGATGTAAATGCATTAGAAGCAGTTTAGAGAAGGTTTACTAGACTAATACCAGGAATGGGCGGGTTGTCTTATGAGGAAAGGCTGGACAGGTTAGGCTTGTATCCACTGGAATTTAGGAGAGTAAGAGGCGACTTAACTGAAACCTTTAAGATCCTGAGGGGTCTTGAGAGGGTGGATGGGGAGAGGATGTTTCCTCTTGTGGGAGAATCTAGGACAAGGGGTCACTGAAAATAAGGGGTCGCTCATTTAAGACAGAGATGAGGAGAAACTTTTTCTCTCAGAGGGTTGTGGGTCTTTGGAACTTTCTTCCTCAAAAGGCAGTAGAAGCAGAGTCTTTGGGCTGAATTTCCACCCCCCCCCCCCCACCCCCATTGGGGGAGGAGGCTGATGGGCAGGCGCACCGCCATTTTATGTGGGCAGGCCAATTAAGGCCCACCCAGCTTGACATCCGCATGGAAGCGCTATGCACTCCCTGTGTGGGGGGGGGGGGAATCCCAAATTTGAGAGTGCGCTCTTTCGCGCATGCGCACACAAGCGCGCACTTATCTCCCTGAGGCTAAGTGCTGCCTCAGGGAGACCAGCTCTAAATGTGAAAAAGACAAAAATAGAAAATAATATTTCCCTAACATGTCCCCTCATATGACAATGTCACATGAGTTGGAACATGTCCATAATTTTCACAAAACCTTCACTTAAATTTTTTTAAAGCCTCCATGAAACCTCATCCTGCCTGTGGATGAGGTTTCATGTTTTTTCTAGTTCCCACTGGGGCTCCTGGCCTGCCCACCAACCTTAAGGTTGGACGGGCAGGTCCTTTAATTACTTAATTGAACCTGTCGAAAGCCTCAATTGCCCATCGACAGGTCGGCGGGTGTGCAGCTGATTTTGCTGCGCTCCCACCTTCTTGAAAATTTAAATGGGGCACGGTGATTCCGGGAGATCCCCCTGACATCGCTGCACATCATTTTACGCATCGGTGAGCAGGCCCCGCCTCCGTTCGCCGATTCGTAAAATTCTGCCCTTTGAATATTTTTAAGGCAGAGCTAGATAGATTCTTGATTAACAAAGGGATGAAAGGTTATCAAGGGCATGCAGGAATGTGAAGTTGAGATTCAGATCAGCCATGATTTTATTAAATGGCGGAGCAGGCTCGAGGTGCCAAGAGGCCTATTCCTGCTCTTAACTTGTATGTTTGTATGCTGGGTCCTCACTGGCTTGGGAGACGCCTGTCTCACCCTTGGCACAGAATGGTCCCAGTTCTAGCTGGCCAGCTCTGCCACACGTTCTTTATACAGTGCGAGGACCCTGAGCTCTGGAACCTTCCCTCCAATCTGGGATCTCTCACTTTTGTTGTGGGCAATCTTCTCCTGCATAAAAACAAATGGACAGACTGTGAGCAGGAAGGATGCCTAGGCAGATGATAAGCATGCTTTGGGTTCTAAGTGGGCCTGTGTAAGGACTTTATAAGATTTGAGAATAGATGAAGATGTCAAACTGTGTGTGAGTCAGCGCTAATGTCCCTTGTGCTGGTAGTGTGTGAGATCCCTGTGGATTGTAACCCTGCGAATGCCTGGTGGGCTTGTGAGAATGAGAGTTGAGAGTGAGAAGAAGATTGACTTACCTCTGGTGGAGCGGATGAGATCATTCATCCTCTTCCGCAGAGCACTGGTGCTGACCACCCTGGTGACCTGCTCCCAAACTGGTGTGGTGAAGTTAATGGATCTCCTTCTCCCATCTTGGGGGTAAAGGATGTCCTGGTTTGCACCCACTGTGTCCAGGAGTGCCCTCTGTGCATTGTCAATGAACTTGGAGGCAGTCGGCTTCTTCCACCCCAGGGCCATCAGTCACCATGACCAGCCCTGGGGTGTAGACAGTAAACGATGTGCATTGGTGGAGTTTAAATATGGAGCCCAGAAAGATGATCCAATGAGATCTTGGTTTGATGGACAAATCCTAGCCCGCCCTGCCACTAGATATGATATGCTCCACATTCAGGTATATATAATGAGCTGAAAAGCAGACAATCTGGCATGGAAATCCGCCATGCCGGACTGTGGGAAATGTGCTGCTTTTCCCACCCGACACCACACTTAGTCTTTGGAGCAGAAAATTCTGCCCGGACTACCAACAGGAAAATCAAGACAGCACTTGGCAACAATAAACATCTGTAATCAAGTGACAGGAAGCAGCAGAATTAGAACCAGCTATTACCGTAACATCTTGGCTGTTGGTCAGAGAAAAAAAAAATAGATAGTAGATAGGTTACAGAGAATGGATTAAAAGTAATTGTGGCACAGAAATACGTCATTCAGCCCAACAGGTCCATGCCAGTGTTTATACTCCAAACAATCCCCCTCCCACACCTCTTTTTAACCCCATCTACATGTCCTTCTATTCCTTTCTCCCTTATGTGCTTACCTAGCTTCCCATTAAATGCAACTATGCCATTTGCCTCAACTACTCCTTGTGTTAGTAAGTTGCACATTCTAACTACTCTTTGGGTAAAAATGCTTCTCCTTATTCCACATTGGATTTATTAGTTGCCATCTTATATTTTATGAACACAAGTTCTGGACTCATCTGTAAATGGAAATATCTTCTCTACATCTACCGTATATGCCATGATCTTATTGAGGAGCAGAACTGACACAAGGGGCCAAAAGGCCAACTCTTACTCTTTATGTTGTCATATGTTTATAATTAAATAGCTGTCAATATGTGCGAGTTGTGACTTGTGGGTCTGAGGCTTTTAACAGTGCTAAGTGTGAGGGTGAAGCACATGACTTTTAGGTTTGAGTCCTGATTGATAGAGATTGTTGGAAGTTAAGTCGATATGGTAAATTTAGCAGTGGATGAGATTATTGGTGCAATTGGTATGATATGCCATTTGAAGTTGTAGTTATTCAACTCGATAACTTGTTTGAGATTATTAAACTTCTTCCTGCACTGCATCCATTCTTGGTAAGCAACACTCCTGGCATCATCATCCTCTACTGTTTCTTCTCATGGCTCCTGAACATGTGGATGAAGGGTCCCTGCCCCACTACAGATTCAGGACATCTCTCCTCCTTTCCATTTCTCCCACAGAGGCTTCCAGTGCATTGTATGAAAACCTTGGGGTGCACTACCTTGCAGATTCCACCATTGCTCAAAGAATCACAGTTCTCATTTAATTTTGAATAAACTCCCACCACTTGTTGCACCCAAAATGAACCACCCCTTTAAGAGGTGTAGGCTGCTGTTAATTAGTCACTCAAAATATCAAAACTCTTGCCAGTGTATACAGCCAACAAATAGTGTAGGTAACCCTGGTTGCACATAGAAATCATTTAAAAGAGCAGGCAGCACAAGTGTTTTCTTTTGGTATTCCTGTTGCCTCTTGAGCATGTGCCTGGAGGGCCTCCATCCCCACTGCAGATACAGGTTATATCTCTTCTGTTCCATATCTTCCATCAAGGCCTCCAGTGCATTATAAAAAATACCTTGGTGTACCCTCTAAATCATGTTCCACCATTCTTTAATATTTAATAGTAAATTCAGCTTTCAAAGGGCTCCTAACACCATAATCTAGCTGCAAATTAAGAAGTTAACCAGATCTGACTTGCATCACTGCTTGGAGTCACAACTTGAAATGCTAATATATCAAAGATAATGTTTTGGTTGTGAAAGACTTGCAGTGCAAGGTTTATTCTTGGTAGAGACATCTTAGCACAAGTTATGTTTCTTCAGAATATGGGTGGGACAGCAGGAAAGCTTTGATGTTACAAAATGCAAACTAATATAAATGTTAGCTCTTATATACAGTACAATGGAGTATTTTGTAAATTTATCATTTGCTTAAGATAAAACAATTACTGATTTGAATTGTACACATTGCCATACCTTACTCTCTTTTCTTTTGTACATAATCAGGTAGGCTGTATTGGATCTGTAAGATATTAAACAAGCTACTTTAAAAAGATAGAACAGAAATGGGGGAGATGATGGTGGAGTGGTAATCTCTCTGGATAAAATAATCTAGAGGTTCAGGCTAATACCTAGGGGACATGGGTTCAAATCCTACCATGGTAGCTGATGAAATTTTAAATAATAAAGTCTGGAATGGAAAGCTAGTCTCAGTAATAGTGACCATGAAACTATCATCAATTGTTGTAAAAACCCCATCTGGTTCACTAATGTCCTTTAGGGAAGGAAATCTGCCATCTTTACCCAGTTTGGCCTACATGTGGTTGACTCTTAACTGCCTTCTGAAATGGCCTAGCAAGCCACTCTGTTTAAGGGCAATTAGGGATGGGTAACAAATGCTGGCTGTGCCAGTGACACCTACACCCATGAAAGGATTAAAGAATTACATTTTTCATGATTTGCACCAATATTTACGATGTCCATAGTAAATTCTGCAATTTTCCAATTTTTTGGCCTATCTAATATTGCAAAGTCAATTTCAATACTTTTAAATTTCTCCGATGCTGAATACCTGTCTACATCACGAGTAATATATCTACTACACAAGATTGTGGCTGCAATGTTCTGCTTCATAGTGTCAGTGCTCCAACAGCCAGATTAGTAGAAAAATAGTGTCTGTGTTATTTGCGTCCATCATCTTGGTGAGCGCATTAACATGAATGTGATGATCATGGGCTAGAATTATATAGAGTCAGCAGATTGTGACGTCAGTCAGTGTCGAATATTGAATTCGTACCTGATCTGCCATTTTTGGCCTTGCCGCTCTAGTTAACATCTTTTTAACACAGAGAGTTGAACATACATTCAGCAGCAAGAAGGATTTGCATCAGCTGCATTTAAAGGCGTCGTCAATAATTTGCAGGTTAGTTACTTATTGCTTTCTAATGGTTCTTTCTAAGCTTGTGGAAGTAATTGGTGTTTGGAGGAATGGAGAACAGTTGATAAAGTTTTCAGGAAATAGTGCTGTACATGCGAGGTGACAGTAAGGGTTGTGGTGAATGCAGCATTGTATGAGGCTTGCGATGCAGTTGGTATGAGATGACTTGCGAGGATGCATTCACTGATTTTGGCCACTTGCATGAGGTCTTTCAGCACAGCATCCAATTCCTTAGGGTGAGATTCCTGGCACTGATAAGACTACCTGCTCCCATTGCCGTTTCAGTACACCTCTGGAGGCCTCCTGACCAGCCCCCCCCAACCCCTGCCCTGCCCAGCCACCCCACCGAGGGAACAGAACTTCTCTTCTCCTATCTATATCCCATCCACCCATCTCCTCTCCTCTCACCTGCACCAGTGCCTCAACGTTGCAGCATTTGAGAATCTTTTGGTGCACTCTCTGGCTTGTTGCTCCATTTTTGTACCTTTCTCATGATCTTTCACTCTTTCTTAAATAGTTTTACCCCTTGCTGCAGCCAGAATGCACTTCCCCTTGAGCTGGTGCAGGCTGATTTTGAAGTATAAGTTAGTTTTCAGTGGTACTAGCATCACTTAAAATTAACACCCCTACTGAGGTGTGCAGCCACTGAACAGCGTGTTCAGCACTGGGCTGTCTGCCACAATCATTATAATTAACAGGTAGCAAGAAGTTTGTGTGATGCCTCCTTCGTGGGCATGGTTAAATTCCCCATCGTGACCTGCAGTCAATTTTGGGGGTTATTCAATTTGACCCCCTAAAAGATTCTTAAGTAATTGTTTTTTTTCATTCTTTCACGGAATGTCGGAGTCTCTGACACAGCCAGTATTTGTTGCCCATCCCTAATTGCCCTTGAATTGAGTGGCTTGCTAGGCCATTTCAGAGTGCAGTTAAGAGTCAACCACATTGCTGTGGGCCTGGAGTCACAACCAGGCCAAACCAGGTAAGAACTGTAGATTTCCTTCCTTAAAGGACATTAATGAATCAGATGGATTTTTACGACAATCGATGATAGTTGTCATCATTTTTATATTCTAGCTTTATATTCCAATTTACTAATTGAATTTAAATTCCACCAGCTGCTATGATTTCAACCCATGTCCCCAGAGCATTAGCTGAGCGTCTAGGTTGCTAATCCAGTCACATTACCACTAGGCCCCTGTCTCTTCAGTAGCTCTCAAGTAGCTCTCAGAAGTCACTTGTAACATTACTTCTATCAATTCAAACATATGTTCACAGCTTGGATCCAGTATAAAATGAATTTGATCATTACCTCAAAGGACACTGCTTCTTCTCAAAAGCGTTTTTAAAAACTAGAATTTCAGAGGAGCCATGTAAAGGAAGATAAAAACAAAATTAAATTACTGTATTTCAAAAACTGGATGCATCAACACGATTACTGCAGGGCTTTTTATTGAAAAATAATCAGTAGTAGACTGAGAGGGTATAGGGGATTGTTTTTATTGACCCAACTCTGCTGAGAACCTAATGCACTGTCACTTCTTCACATGTTCCACCTAAAGTACATAATGCAAACTTATCAGTCACTGTGCATATGGAGGTGAAGAACATTATCTGACCGATGATGTTAAAATGTAGCTGTTATCTTTAAAATATTGGCAAGTGGGAGTGGACACCATAGTGGGTTAAACACTCTCACCTCTGAGTTCAAATCCAGCCTACATTGTCAAGATGAACAATCTCCTCTGTCTGCTGGCTGCAAGGATTTGATGATGAGTTTGTAACGAGTTTGGATCGTATTAATTCAAGGACGGCATGCCAGGAGCAGCACCAGGCATACATTAAAAATAGATGCCAGCCTGATGAAGCTACAACACAAGACAACTTGCATGCCAAACAGCGAAAGCAAAAAGCAATAGGTCAGATCTGCCACATCCAATCATGAATGGTCGTGGACAATTAAACAACTAATGGAGATGGTTCCACAAATATCTACATCCTCAATGATGGCAAGCACAGCATATCAGTGCAAAAGATAAGGCTGAAGCATTTACAACCAACTTCAGCCAGAAGTGCTGAGTGGAGGATCCATCTTGGGGTCCTCCTGAGGTACCCAGCATCACAGATGCCGGTGTTAAGCCAATTCGATTCACTCCATGTGATATCAAGAAATGGCTAAAGACACTGGATACTGCAAATGTTATGGGCCCCAAAAACATTCCAGCAATAGTACTGAAGACTTGTGCTCCAGAACTTACTGCACCCCAAACCAACTTACTGCAACACTGGCACCTACCCAACAATGTGGAAAATTGCCCAGATATGCCCTGCACAAATGGTAGGGCAAATCCAACGCATCCAATTACCTCCCCTATCTGCCTACTGTCAATCATCTGCAAAGTGATGGAAGGTGTCATCGACAGTGCTATCAACTGGCACTTGCTTAGCAATAACCTGCTCATTGACACTCAGTTTGGGTTCCTCCAGAGCCACTCAGCTCCTGATTTCATTACAGCTTTGGTCCAAACATGGAAAAAAGAGCTCAGATGAGAACGACTGCCCTTGACATAAAGGCAGCATTTGATAGAGTGTGGCATGATGGAACCCTAGCAAAACTGGAGTCAATGGGAATCAGGGGGAAAACTCTCCACTGGTTGGAGTCATACCTAGCACAAAGGAAGATGATTGTGGTTGTTGGAGGTCAATCATCTCTGTTCCAGGACAGTACTACAGGAGTTGCTTAAGGTAGTGTCCTAAGCCCAACCATCTTCAGCTGCTTCATCAATTACCTTCCTTCCATCATAAGGTCAGAAGTCCGCTGATGATTATACAATGTTCAGCACCACTCGCGACTCCTCAGACATTGAAGTAGTCTGGAATAGAACAAGACCTGGACAACATTCAGACTTGGGCTGATAATTGGCAAGTTACATTTGTGCCACACAGGTGCCAGGTATTGACCATCTCCAACAAGAGAGAATCCAACCATCTCCTCTTGACATTCAATGGCATTACCATCACTGAATCCCCTACTATCAACATCCTGAGCTTACCATTGGCCAGAAATTGAACTGGGCTAGCCATATAAATACTGTGGCTACAAGGGCAGGTCAGAGGTTAGGAATCCTGCGGCGAGTAACTCACCACCTGATTCCCCAAAACTATCCACCATCTACAAGGCACAAGTCAGGAGTGTGATGGAATACTCTCCACTTGCTGGACCAGTGCAGCTCCAACAGCTTTCAAGAAGCTCAACACCATCCAGGACAAAGCAGCCTGCTTGACTGGTACCCAACTTTACTACATACAAGATGCAGTGCAGCAACTTGTCAAGACTCCTTCAACAGTGCATTCCAATTCTTCAATCTCTGCCACCAAGAAGAACCAGGGCAGCATATGAATGGGAACACCCTCACTTGCAAGTGTTCTTCCATGTGACACACCATCCTGACTTGGAACTGTATCACCATCTCTTCGCTGTCCCTGGGTTAATATCTTTGATCTCCTTCCCTAACAGCACTGTGGGTATACCTACTCAACAAGGCCTGCAACAGTTCAAGATAGTGACTCACCACCACTTTCTCAAGGTAATCAATGCTGACCTTGCTAGAGTCGCTCACACCCCATCAATGAATTAAAAAAAACTCCTTCCACATTTACAGCAGAAATCCACCAGAGGGACTTTGGATTCTTGAGGATGACATTCCCACTTCTAAAAATCTGCTTTTACCACTCTCAATATTAAGATTCCATTCTCACGCTGAAAAATTGTTCTAATTTCAACTGTGTTTCAACTCACTTTAAGCAACAATAATTTTACCTCCCTCTGTCTGATGGAAATGGGGCAGAAGCATCCTGAAAATTATATCAGGTCACTTACCACCCTATTTACGATGCCACTTTTAACTCCCCCATCTCCAAAAACGGGTGCCAGAGTGCTTGCCTGGTTCAACTGGGAGGCTGCTTGTAATATGACATACATAGAACCCGGACTGCAATAGATGTATTAACGGACGGAGTGCACACCAGACACACTTCACAAATTTGTACCTGGAAATGAAAAGCCTAACAAATGATCCTTAAAGGAACTGCTGGGCATCAATCAAGGAACAGCTTAGGAAAGTTGAACAAAAAATTCTGATAGGATCAAAAATCTAGGCTACTGTCTGGAATTGCATCCCCCTCTACAGACTTTGATTGTCAGATGGCTCAGTGTGACAGTTGGACAATTTCTCACCCTCCCAGAATTGGTGAGCTGCATCAGGGCATCTACTTGCTGCTTGAAACAATGTAAGAGACCCAGAACTCAAAATGACTGTAGCCTCATATCAGCGAACACAAGTCAGCGATAGTTAAAGTCAGCTTCGCTATAATTAATAATTAATCACCCTATGCCATTGAATTGTCTACATTTATTCTCTGATGCACCTGTTTCATTATTGAGAAGACATTTTCCCAGTAAATGTACCACAATAACATCAGATGATGTGCTGTTTGATTCCCATCCTCCCTTTGCCGGAAGTGAAAAATTCCCTTCAAATGCCGGGGGACATTTTGGGGTGATTTTCTCAGGCTCTTTTAGGCGCTAAAGAGCATTTGAACTGAAACGCCAGTTTAGCCCGTGTTTGGGCATGATGCCATCTTGGTAAAGGAATGTGCTAAGAAATGCCATCAGAGGCTTCTTAAGGGATTGATTGGCAGTTAAATTGTGAGCTAGTGCATGGCAATTTGGCTGCTAACGTTTGACCTAATGCCTTCTCCCAACAGTAACCAGTTGATTGGGAGTGAACAAACCACAGAGGATCTCATGTGCTGTTTAAAATTCTACTCAGATTTTACTCTTCATTTGCTGCTAGAGGTTTGAAGAGAAATTTTGAAACACATTGGGAGTCTTTCTGGGATAGTTTGTCACAAACATCACTAACAATCCATCAAAATTTATGCCAGAAATTTCCTGAGGACTTCACCCAAAAAGAATAAGTGCTCTGCTGCATTTGGACACCTTAGGGGAGTCATTGGGAAAAATGGAGGGTTTGGTAATGGGCATCTTTCCAAGTGTCCCCCTTGGTCTTCTGGAAGAATGGGAGGAGGACATGAGGCCAGGCAGAACAGAGTTCTGCAGGAGAGCTGGACAGGAGAGCGAGGTGGTGTCCTTCTCTCTTGTGGGCAGGTCATGCATCCCCCTCTGGGGTCCCTTCACCTGGATCTCCAGTGCTACATCTGAGAATCCGTACGCCCTCTCACTCTGGGCTGTTGTGTGTCAGCCAGTGTACTCCTCATCTTTATTGGAAGTAGTTGTGTAAATCCCGCATAAACTGCTCTACAAAAACCAGTGCTTGAAGGTTAAACCTGCAGGTGTCTGTTTTAGCGCCTCCAGGCAGGTTCAAATTATGGTAATCAGCAATTAGGCCCAAAATTGTGTGGTAAAACCAGACTTTCAAACAGGTTATTCTTATTAGCAAAGAACCCACTCAGCAGCTGTTTTCACCCTTTCACCAAAATGAACTTTTATTTTACTGATTGAAGTTACCTTCACAACATGACAGTCATTAAAGTCATACCAATCATCACCAGATTTGATTTCAGCATAATAGTGGCCACTCCCATATTCTCCAATATGGTGCCATATCGCAAATAGCTCATACTTTTTCTCCTAAAATTAAGAGAGAAATGAAATAGCAAGATTATTTATTTCCTCTTGTAGCATGAATGTTCTGATATACAAATTCAACTTTTCTTTGCACTGACTGATTCAGTATCCATATTTGTATTGTGACAAAACTGAGGTATTTTTAAGATTGCCGAGAGGACAGGACATTGGTAGCACGTTCCAGCCATGCAAATAACACTATCCCTGCAATGTAGGAGGAGTGCCAACATTGCACAGTAGAGTCACCCAGAGTTGTGAAAGGTGGGATAGTCACTTTAGAAAGACTCTCCAAGGCCTGAATTTTTCCCTTGTCGGGTGGGCGTGGTGGGCAAGTCCGGGAGCGGCCAGGAAATGGGCCCCCGAACATGATAGGCCCCAGAATGAGATTTCATGTTGGCTTGCCAATTAACGGTTAGTCAGCGTGAATTGTGGGCTGAAAAGCTCAGTGCTACCAGGGTGGGGGTGGGAAGAGGGCAGGAAGAGGGCAGGCAACAACATCACCGTGAGCATGGATGAGCGCTTCAAGAGAGCTCCCTAAAGGTAGATAGCTGCCTCAGGGAGCTGCAGACCCACAAATAATGAAATGAAGCATTAAAAAGCTACAAAAAAATGTCCATGCATCACAATCAAGCACATGAAAGCATACCTCATAATATGCTTTCCCCAGATATTTATTTTCATTTTATTTTATAACGGAGATCTCATCCTGTCCTTGGATGAGGTTTCATGAAAAATGTAAAGGCTGACTGGCCGATTCGCCCATCTGCCAAACGTAAGATTGGACGGACCATGAAAAATCACAGACAATTGCGCCATTAATGGGATTAATTGCTCTCTTAATTGATGCCAGGCACACTTTTGACTTTTGCACGTACCTACCGAGTGAAATATTGTGCGAGTGCGCGATGATGGCAGGATGCTCGCCCGATGTCATCCCATGCGATTTTATGGCCGATTGGATCAGCCGCCCACAAGATGTAAAATTCTGCCCCAGTATTCTGATGAAGCCTACGGGGATAATTTTCTCCCCGTCGGGCAGGCTGGTCAGGAGCAGGCATGGGGCAAATCGCTGCCCGCAATCGGCAGCACGCCGCCATTTTATATGGGCGGGCCAATTAAGGCCTGCCCAGTGTGACGCGCACCTGGAAGCACTCAGCGCTATCTGTGTGGGTGGGGGAAGGAGAAAGAGTCGGGGCCTGCTCTCTTTCATGTGCATGTGCGTGAAATAGCGCAGAAACCTCCCTGAGGCACGGAGCTGCCTCAGGGAGGTTAATTTCCATTTTAAAGTTGGAAATTTTTTTTTTAATTATTGAGACATGAACCTTCATGTGACAGTGTCACTTGAGCTGGGACATGTTTATGAATTTCAATTAAAAAAATGTATTTAATTAATAAACCCTTCATGAAACCTCACCCCGCCCGTGGATGAGGTTTCATGAGAAATGTGAAGGCCGCTTGGGCTCTTCACCTGCCTACAAAGGTTGGATGGGCAGCCCTGACAATTGCTTTAATTAGTTTATTAATGGCCTTAACAACCCTTTGACAGCTCAGCGGGCGTGCAGCTGACTCCGGTGCACGCCCGCTGAACAGAAGATCAGAATAACACACGGTGACATCGGGAAGCATGCTTGATGTCAACGTGCGTCAAATTATACGTCGGTATGTGGGGCCCACCCTTGCATGCCAACCAGAAGCTTCTGCCCTATAAAATCGAGACATATCTTTTCTCTTTACAGCTGCTGACTGACCTGTTGTGTGCTTCCAATATTTTCTAATTCAATTTCAGTATTTGTACTGTTTTGCTCTTGTCTGTTGTGAGAAGACTTTTCCTAAAATTAAAAGAGCAAACTCTTTATACTTTTACAATCAGCAACATTCTCAGGACATCCCAAGTACTTTTGAAGTGCATCATTTGTTTAATTTTGTTTGATGACATCCCCACAAGTGTCTTAAGTCATTTTATTCTGTTAGAGGAACGATAGAAATGCAATGTTGTTGTAATGTAGGGAAACATGGCAGCTAATTTGCACACAGAAAGTTTGAATAAACAATATGAAATAAAGAATCAACTGTTTTAGATGTTGGTTGAGGATTATAAATTGACCAGGAGGCTGAAAGAACTCTCCTGCTCTTCTTTGAATGGTGCCATGTGATCTTTTACATCTACCTGAGAGGACAGACAGGGTCTTGGTTTAATGTGTGATCTGAAAGAAGGCATCCCTGACAGTGCAGCACTCCTTCAGTAGATTATGTGCTCAAGTCTCTAGAGTGAGAGCATGAACTCGCAACAATCTGATTCTGAGGTTAATGTGCTATTAATTGAGCCAAGGCAGTCACCAAATCTAACTCTCAAAGAGCCTGGGATGCAGAGCATTGAGTTGCAATGTCCAAGTCAAGTGGTCTCGGTCCAACCTGCTCCTTCGTAATTTAGATGGATCAATAATGTGAAAATTCACTCTCCAGATTCACTCCACACTTTGCTAGTTGATACCAGTCAATGCAGCAATAAATAAAAAATATTTTTACAAAACCAGGGCTCCTGTTCCCACTTGCTTTCAATGACTCCTACAGGAAACCATAAGTGTGTGGACAGTGAACTACAACATCAAGATCAGACTTGGCCGATGTGATTTCCATCATAGTGCAACAGATTACCAGAATTCATTATCAAGGCTCCCACTTAAAGAATAACCAATTGGGTGAGTTGCTCGAGAGTTACCAGTACCTCTGGAATTGTTCCCAACACAAAAGCCCCACCTTTAGGAGAAAAGAAAAAAATACTCGGGAAACAAAAACAACTCACACTAAGAATCTGACCATATTCCAATGTAGGAACTCCTTAAGTCATATCAGCTTTTAAAAACAGAAATACAAAACAATGTCTTCAAGTTAGAAGTGAATTTTCTGCAGCTTTAAAATTTGCATTAGGTTAGTGTGCCACGTGACTACAAGATTATACAAATTTGTATTAAGGTGAATGTGGTACATTAAGGTGACAGTTTCCACTTCATAGCTCTGCTCAGACACTGGGGCCAGGATTTTCCAGTCATCAGGCAGGCTCGGTGGGGGCGGCTGCGAAACAGACCATCGCCTGTAATCGGGCCCTGACTGAGACTTCACTCTGGCTGGCCAATTAACGGCCAGCCAGTGTGAAACGCCCGCTGCAGCCGATAATGCCTGTTTTACACAGTCACACAAGGTCAAAATTACCCCCTTGTGTTCATGTTATGCACTGGAAGGGTTGCAACTCAAGATCTCTCCTATATTTCCAGCTTTTCCTACAGCTGTGCAAACATATCATGTACATTCTTTTCCTCAACGAGAAGATCAATTAAATTTGAAAAGATGCTCATTCACTTCCTTAGGAGCATTTATAATAAACTGATTTAATGTCTTCTGTCCAAGGCCTTGTCCTCCTCTGGTCAGACAGCCAACTTCTTCTACATTTCACCACTACACTTCTGTTGATTAAGAGAGGATCCCTGAACTTTGCGGGCTATGAGTATCTGTGTTTCCACAAGCATCTCAGAGCAAAACATGACATATTTTTGGAAGGTTCTGTCTAAGAAGTCTTGGTGAATTCCTTCAGTGCATCTTGTAGATGATACACACTGCTACCATTGTGCGTCGGTGGTGGAGGGAGTGAATGTTTGTAGATGGCATGCCAATTAAGTGGGCTGCTTTGTCATGGATGGTGTTAGGCTTCTTGAGTGTTGCTGGAGCTGCACTCATCCAGGCGAGGGGAGAGTATTCCATCACACTCCTGGCTTTGGCCTTGTAGATGGTTCACTATCTACACCATAGTAGCAGCAGTGTATGCCATCTACAAGATGCACTGCAGGAATTCACCAAGGCTCCTTACACAGCACCTTCCAAACCCATGACTGCTACCATCTAGAAGGACAAGGGCAGCAGACACATGGGAACACCACCACCTGAAAGTTCCCCTCCAAGCCACTCACCATCCTGACTTGGAAATATATTGCTGTTCCTTCACTGTCGCTGGGCCAAAATCCTGGAACTCCCTCCTAACAGCACCGTGGGTTTACCTGCACCACACGGACTGCAGTGGTTCAAGGAGACAGCTCACCACCACCTTCTCATCAGGGATAGGCAATAAATACTGGCCCAGCCAGCAAAGCCCACATCCCATGAATGAATACAAAAAAAAGAGTTCCTGAGAGAATGAAATAAGGATTGGATGTAGGACTCAGATTGCTGGGCCAGAGCTCTTCATGATCTAAAGCATTATAAATTCCAGTGGAATTGGTTGCGGCAGGACAATACAAAGATACAAGGAAGTTTCAAAGCCATGGATGTACAAAAAGGGAGCTTAATCTGATAGATAACAAATTCTCTCATTTAAGCCAGTGTTCAAGGCAATTTAAGTCAAGTTTGTACAAAATGATTTAAATGCTCACCTAACCCAAAAGTGGTTGGGCTAAAAATGTGTTTCCTCCTGTTTTCTGGGGCGGAGGTCATGATTCATATCAGCCTGTACCCAGTCCCATTGAGGCTAACAACATGCAAACTCTGTGTTGCTCCCTCATTTCCATGATTCTAGCTTTCAGCCAAGCATGATCAACACTGCTAGCTGACTGAGCATTCGACAGTGAGTCTAACATTATGCAGGGCTAGCAGTTGTTGCAGCTAGCTTCCAGATCTTAAAAACAGTCTGTCTTCTTAAAGGAGGGCTGCAGTGACTGAAAGCAGTGACTGCTGCTGGCAGTCAGTAGTGCAAATGGAAACAAATGGAATAGAGCATCAGGGCCCCAAAGAGTTCTCCGGTTTACAGGTCCAGTGATAGAAGCTTTAGTCATTGAGGTGGACACGAGGTGAGATGACATGATTCTGTGGGAGCCCTGGAGGCCCTCACGGAATACCCTCCAAAGAAACTGGAAGCAGGTAAACAGGGGTGTCAATTCCCGGAGTCTGATCCCAAGGAACTGGTAGCAGTTCTTAAAGAAATGCAGTGACCATATGTGGGGGTCAAGGTCAGTAAACGCATCTTTAAAGAACATCTCATACCCACCACACCACCCACCTAACACACTGCTCAATGCACCATCACTCAACCATCAGCAGTCCTTAACATTCAGGACTAACATTTTTGTAGCTAAATCATCCTCACACACCTTCCATTAATGCCAGCCTCACCCTAACCTCACACTGCCTGAAGAAACCACCAGCTATTCAGCTATGGCAGGCACATCACCCAAACACTGTGCAGCTTAATTACTGAGCTCCTTCACTCACACTTCTAAGACAGGATTGTCCACAGTAGAAGACAGCAAAGCAGAACTGGTGTGGACAGGAACACCTCCATTCCCTGAATCCTCTGGAGAAGGAAGTATTCGGCGTTATAGAGCTAACTGTGACCGAGGCCATTGCATCCAGCGTTGTTGAGAACATATGGGATGACGTTATGTTCCTGCCTTTTGTCCCTTCTCAACTCCAACCTCACCTTGGTGTCTGGCATGAAATATAGGTTGCAGATTTTGTGACAATAGACCTTTTGCTTTACACCTCACATCACCAGCTCACCCCGGCCTTCTCCTTCTGATTTCCTGCTTTTGGATACCCAAGAGTTGTCATCGCAGGAGGAAGAAAGAGAGCAACTCTCGGATATAGGAAAACTACCATTTCAGGTGACTCAAGGACCAAATACATTGAGTGAGAAAAGTGAGAGATCTTATGCCCTAGCAGCCAGGTTGGAAAGACTATGAGGTTTCATGTAGTGCCACGTTTTTGTGGGGAGCAATATGAATGCTTTTAATGTCATGAGATGGTCTTTGCTGTATCTGTATTCCATGTGCGATTTATAGTACACACCAACTGTATTTTTGCCTGTTAACTCATGGCCAGGATTTTATGGCCCTGCCACGGCGTGTCCCCACCAGTGGATGTGGTGAGCCATTTAAACCTCCATTCAGTTTAGTGGGACTGTAATATCCCGCCTGGTAGAAAAGGCCATAAAATCCTGGCCCATGTTTACTCTATGTGATTCCGATTTGTGTTAAGCAAAAAGCTACAAAAAGTGGAATTTTGTTGGTAAGTTCTTCATTTGGGGTCATTCAGTAAATTTGGTTATTTTGATTTACGCTTTTTTCCACGGGGATTGTAACAAAATTAGGGGCTTGTGTCGGGATGATTGAATTCACAGGCTGTAAAACAGGTTCATTTGAACTTTGCAGTGTTTAATCAACAAGATTTAACATTTACTTTTGCTAAATTCTATTGGGAAATCAATATGGGTATCTTTGAGGCTCAAGCCTATTTTGAGAGAGACAACCTGCCTATCAGAGATTTGAAACAATTGAGAAAAGATGATCAACAGTCTGTCGCAGAGCACATTGAGATAATGTTAACTCAGAAGCCAAGAGGGATGGGATACTTCAAAAATTGACCAGGCACCTGTGGCTCGAGGAAGAAAGGCCCAGTTCTATTAGTGATCAAATACAACTGGCCAGAATGGAAAAAGGAATAAACGACTAAGAAAGAATGACTTAGAAAGAGAGGAAAGAGATAAGGAAAGGGATAGGGAAAGAGATAAAGACAGAGTGTGAGAGAGATGAAAAATATAGAAATGGAGCACACATTCTAATTACGCAAACTTAAAGTGAGGTTGACACAGAGAACTCCTCTTAATTTTGATTTGGGGAAGACTTTTCTGATTTAGTACCTAATTTTATTGAGGAGGGAGTGGAGATATATGTCCTGTCATTCGAGAAAATTGCCAGAAACCTAATTAGCCAAAAGAACAGTGGACTATGCTCCTAAAAAGTGTTTTGGTAGGGAAGGCTCCTTCAGGACAGCATTCGTGTGATTATGAGGAAGTAAAGACTACTGTACTAGACACTTATCAGATGCTGCCAAAGGCTTATAGGCAGAAATTTAGAAATTTGAGAAAGGGAGTGGACTAAACCTATGTAGAATTTGCTAGGGAAAAGGAAAAGGAATTTGAAAGGTGGTGTAGGTTGATAAAGGTGGAACAGAACTTCGATAACCTCAGGGAGATGATGTGGATGGAGGAATTCAAAAATTGTGTCCCTTTGGGGTTAAGCTCTCACCTGGAGGACCAGAAAGTTCATAAGGGAAGCCTCAGTAATGGCAGACAATTATGAGGTAACTCATAAGGTGATTGATAACATGCCCCACTTTGAAACCTTCCAGAGAAACTGGAATGAAACGAAGGTCGATAATGTGAAAAGGTCAGGCCTTGCTGATGAAGAGGGAAAAGCTAAAGAACCAGATCCTTCTTGGGTTAGTAGAAATGACGGTTCCGAGGAAAGGTTTAGTTCAAGAGGGCCAACATTCTACTTTCATTGCAAGAAACAGCACATGAAAGCTGAATGCTGGAAATTAAAAAATAGACCTCTCACATTGGTTCAGTAAAAGGGGTGTTCTCCCAAATGATATGTCCTGATCGCTAATGTTCATGACAAATAGGGAGTTACTTGCACAATTACTTAGAGGATGTCATCAGTATGATGATTAGTTACCATCATAATTACCATGTAATTATAACAGAGAAAACAAGTGTATGCAAGAAATGTATCATTTCATCTGTCACATTTTTGATACTAATTTAGAATATACAGTAATGGTCAATAGCACTGAATTCAGAGTAAATGAATTATTCAACACCAGATATTCCTCTAAAACTCTTAGGGAGGCGGATTTCAACTTGTGCCGATAGTCTAAAATGGGTGATATGAGATTGGGTCAGCTGCCCATTGTAGACCTTGCCTTATGTTTCCATTGATTTCGTACCTTGGGTATTGTTGGTTTGAGACACCATTCATTGCAATTATCCTGTACAAAAATTGAATTAAAAACTACAGTAAATATAACTTTAATGAGTTCAGATATATGGCATAACATTTTGTAATTAATTTAATTCCATACAATTCAGAATAAGAAAGAACCATGAAGTAACAAATGTTGCAAATTACGTTGGAGATGCGAACACCATTCCCAAAATACACCGTCATTAACTTTACAAATAAGCAACCAAATGCTGTGAGACACATGCAATTATTTAAAGAACTTGGTGTGACAGTTCAATATACTTACTATCACCATTGGCCTCAATCACAGAACAAAATGGACAACAGGACACAAAGAATAACTTCTTTAAGTAGGTCATTAGTGACACAGGTTTGCTCCTTATTTGATTTCCCACCTCTTCCTAGAGATCATACAGTTTTCGGTGGATGGGGAGGATACATAATGCATTACACAAGGTACCACATTGTGCAGGACAGGCTGGACGAACCAGTTGGTCTTTATATGCCTGTCATTGTTCTCTCTCTGACAACTGTGTCAGGTTAAACCAGGCTGTTCACAACAATTTTGTTATATCTGATCCTGAGATGAGGTCTCAATCATATATCCATGTCATCACTGAGACAGCCTGTTTCCATCTCCATATCATTGTCTAACTATGGGCAGCTTCAGTCATCTGCTGTTGAAACACTTGCCCATTCTTTCGTTACTTATAGACGATTCTAATGCACTCCTTGCCAACCTCCCTCCTTCCATTATCTGTAAACTTGACATTATCCAAAAGTCTGCTGCCCATGCCCTTATTTATAATTCTTTCACAGGCTGTGCACATCACTGGCTAGGTCAGCATTTATTGCCCATCTCTAATTGCCCTTGAGAAGATGTTGGTGAGCTGCCTTTTTGATCCGCTGAAGTCTGTAGGTACACTCACAGTGCTGTTAGGGAGGGAGTTCCAGGATTTTGACCCAGCGGCACTGAAGGAATGGTGATGTAGTTCCAAGTCAGGATGGTGTGTGCTTTGAAAGAGAACTTTCAGGTGGTTATGTTCTCCTGCATCTACTGCTCCTGTACTTCTAGGAGGTGGAGGTCATGGGTTTAAGGTGCTGTCGAAGGAGCCTTGGTTAGTTGCTGCAGTGCATCTTGCAGATGGTACACACTGCTGCCACTGTGTGTCAGTGGTGGAGGGAGTGAATGTTGAAGGTGATGGATGGGGTGCCAATCAAATGGGCTCCTTTGTCCAGATGGTGGCAAGCTTCTTGAGTGTTTTTGGAGCTGCACTCATCCAGCCAAGTGGAGTGTATTCCATCATACATGTGACTCGTTCCTTGTAGATGGTGGACAGGATTTGGGGAGTCAGGAGGCGAGTTACTCACTGCACGGTTCCTAGCCTCTGACCTGCTCTTGTAGCCACAGTATTTATATGGCTAACCCAGTTCAGTTTCTGGTCAATGGTAACCCCCCAGGATGTTGATGGTTGGGGATTCAGAGATGATATTCCCATTGCATGTCAAGAAGACATGGTTAGATTTTCTCTTTTTGGAGATGGTCATTGCCTGGCACTTGTATGGCATGAATGTTACTTGCCACTTGTCAGCCCAAGCCTGGATATTGCCCAGGTCTTGCTCCACTTCAGTATCTGAGGAGTCATGAATGACACTGAATGTTGTGCAATCATCAGCAAACATCCCCATTTCTGACCCTCTGATGGAAGGAACATCATTGTGGAAGCAGTTGAAGATTGTTGGGCCGAGGCCACTACCCTGAAGAGCTCCTGCAATTATGTCCTGGAACTGAGATGTTTGACCTCCAACAATCACAACCATTTTCCTTTCAGCTAGGTAGGAGTCCAACCAGGAGAGACTTTTCCCCCTGATTCCCATTGACTCCAGTTTTGCTAGGGCTCCCTGATGCCACACTTGGTCAAATGCAGCTTGATGTCAAGGGTAGTCACTGTCACCTCACCTCTGCAGTTCAGCTCCTTTGCCTTGTCCTTTGTGTTATGTGTGCATGTGTGTTGGCGATTTCCTAAAAAGGGTAAATTGTTACACTTCTGGATGTTAACCAGAGTTGCAACCTGTTTGTAAAAACATTTTGTTTCATAATAAATCAAATATTCTGAGTTTATTGAAAGGAGACTGTCTCTTTTATCCTGAGTTTGGCAGTAGTGGCCATTTTGGTGAGTGATTTAAACATTTACACTTATGGCGCAACCTGTGGAGTAGTGGGGCTAGAGAAACTGCATACTCCTCCCATCCTGGTCGTAACACCCTCCTGCCCATGACCACTAACCTGACCTAGCATTTTTTAAAGTAAAGGGTTAAAGTATCCAGGTAGCTCTCCCCCTCCCTGATGACCCTCCCTGTTGCCCGCCAATGCCTGTCACCTCAGACACCAACACTGAGTACTCTTGTGCATTCGCAGATAATGTTCACTTCTTTTTTTGACACTTTTTGATCCTTTCCCTCTTCTCACATTTTCCTCTTGTTTACCCGCTCTGCTTCAATTGCAGAGTTTCTTTTGAGAGAGCAAGAGGCATTCAAAAGCCTATGAACAGTGGTTTCCTGACATTTGCTTGTTATTTTGTTCCTGTGCATCCCAATGGTACCAATATACTGGAAGATCTAACAAACCTATTATTTTCCTTGTGCTGGTTGACGCCAGGGTTTTAAAAAAAAAGATTCCAGAATTAAGAATCTTGGCATGTTGTGATAAAGTCAAGATTGTAGCCACAACATACCAAGAGACACTATTATTGGACTAAATGACCACAGTGCTGCAAAAATAATGTCTTACTTTGTCACTCTCTCTTTACTAGCATACAATACAGACTCACAGCTTAGCCTTTGCAATTTTTGAATAAATTCTCAAGCTTTCACAACAAGAAATATCTTAGAGAATCAAGTATTGGCTTCTTCTGCTTGGTCTTCAACATTGGCTTCACTTAAAGGACCAACTCGATCATAGAACAGTGACAGACAGACCAGGCAGCAGAAAACTGAGAACTAGAGAAACATTTTTTGTGACGGATTGATAGATAAGTAGATATGTAGATACTTAGAAGATAAATGGATAGAGTTGTCCAATGTTTTCCATTCAGTTTTGTCTTAATTCATTCATGGGATGTGGGCTTCCGTGGCCAGGCCAGCATTTATTGCCCATTCCTAGTTGCCCTCGAGAAGGTGGTGGTGGGCTGCCTTCTTGATCCGCTGCAGTCCATGTGGTGTAGATATACCTATAGTGCTGTTAGGGAGGGAGTTCCAGGATTTTGACCCAGTGACATTGAAGGAACAGCGACATATTTCCAAGTCAGGATGGTGAGTGACTTGGAGGGGAACTTCCAGGTGGTGGTATTCCCATCTATCTGCTGCCCTTGTCCTTCTAGGTGGTAGAGGTCATGGATTTGGAAGGTCCTGGCGAGGAAGCCTTGGTGAATTCCTGCAGTGCATCTTGTAGATGATACACACTGCAGCTACTGTGTGTAAGTGGTGGAGAGATTGAATGTTTGTTGATGTGATGCCAATCAAGGGATTGCTTTGTGCTGGATGGTGCTTAGCTTCTGGAGTGTTGTGGGAACTGCACTCATCCAGGCAAGTGGGGAATATTCCATCACATTCCTGACTTGTGCCTTGTAGATGGTGGACAGGCTTTGGGGAATCAGGTGGTGAGTTACTCGCCACAGGATTCCTAGCCTCTGACCTGCTCATGTAGCCACAGTATTTATATAGCTAACCCAATTCAGTTTCTGGTCAATGGTAACCCCCAGGATGGTGATAGTGGGGGATTCAGTGATGGTAATACCATTGAACATCAAGGGGCGATGATTGGATTCTCTCTTGTTGGAGATGGTCATTGCCTGGCACTTGTGTGGCATGAGTTTTACTTGCCACTTGTCAGCCTAAGCCTGGATATTGTCCAGGTCTTGTTGCATTTGGACCTGGACTGCTTCAGTATCTGAGGAATTGCAAATGGTGCTGAACATTGTGCAGTCATCAGCGAACATCCTTACTGCTGACCTTATGACAGAAGGAAGGTCATTGATGACGCAGCTGAGGACACTACCCTGGGGAACTCCTGCAGTGATGCCCTAGAGCTGAGATGACTGACATCGAACAACCATAACCATCTTCCTTTGTGCTCGGTATGATTCCAACCAGCGGAGAGATTTCCCCCTGATTCCCATTGACTCCAGTTTTGCTAGGCCTCCCTGATGCCAACCTTGGTCAAATGCGGCCTTTATATCAAGGGCAGTCACTCTCACCTCTTTCAGTTCAGCTCTTTTGTCCATGTTTGAACCAAGGCTTTAATGAAGTCAGGAGCTGAGTGACCCTGGCGGAACCCAAACTAGACGTCAGTGAGCAGGTTATTGTTAAGCAAGTGCTGCTTGATAGCACTATTGATGATCCCTTCCATTACTTTACTGATGATCAAGAGGAAACTGTTGGGGCAGTAATTGGCTGGGTTGGATTTGTCCTGCTTTTTGCGTACAGGACATACCTGGACAATTTTACACATAGCCGGGTAAATGCCAGTGTTGTAGCTGTACTGGAACAGCTTAGCTAGGGGCACGGCAAGTTCTGGAGCACAAGTCTCCAGTACTATTGCCGGAATATTGTCAGGGCCGAGAGCCTTTGTAGTATCCAGTGCTTTCTTGATATCACGTGGAGTGAATGGAATTGGCTAAAGACTAGCATCTGTGATGCTGGGGACCTCCAGGAAAGGCCGAGATGGATCATCCACTTGGCATTTCTGGCTGAAGATTGTAGCAAATGTTTCAGCCTGATCTTTTGCACTGATGGGGATATTTATGGAACCTCCTCCTGTGAGTTGTTTAATTGTCCACCACTATTCAGGACAGAATGTGGTAGGACTGCAGAGCTTAGAGCTAATACATTGGTTGTGGGATCGCTTAGCTCTGTCTATCACTTGCTGCTTATGCTGTTTGGCATGCAAGTAGTCCTATGTTATAGCTTTGATGCTGCTCCTGGCATGCTTTCCTGCACTCTTCATTGAACCAGTGTTGATCCCCTGGCTTGATGGTAGAGTGGGGGATATGCTGGGCCATGAGGTTACAGGTCGTATTTGAGTACAATTCTGCTGCTGCTGATGGCCTACAGCACCCCAGTCCTGAGTTGCTAGATCTGTTCAAAATCTATCACATTTAGCACGATGGTAGTGCCACATAACACAATGGAGAATATCCTCAATGTGTAGGCGGGACTTCACCTCCACAACGACTGTGTGGTCACTCCTACCGATACTGTCATGGACAGATACATCTGGGGCAGGTTCTTGTTGGTTCCTCACCACCTCCCGCAGACCAAGTCTAGCAGTTATGTCCTTTAGGACTCAGTCAGCTCGGTCAGTAGTGGTGCTACCAAGTCACTCTTGGTGATGGACATTGAAGTCCCCCACTCAGAATACATTCTATGCCCTCAGTGATTTCTGCAAGTGATGTTCAACATGGAGGAGCACTGATTCATCAGCTGAGGGAGGGCAGTACCTGGGAATCAGCAGGAGGTTTCTTTGCCCACGTTTGACCTTATGCCACGAGATTTCATGGGGTCCAGAGTCGATATTAAGGACTCCCAGGGCAATTCCCTCCTGACTATATATCACTGTCCCACCACCTCTGCTGTGTCTGACTTGCCAGTGGGACAGGACACACCCAGGGACGGTGATGGTGGTATCTGGGACATTATCTGTAAGGTGTGATTCTGTGAGGATGACTATGTCAGGCTGTTACTTTACTAGACTGTGAAACTCTCCCAATTTTGGCACTAGTCCCCAGATGTTAGTAAGGAGGACTTTGCAGGGTCGACAGGGCTGAGATTGCTGTTGTTGTTTCCGGTGCCTAGGTTGATGCCGGGTGGTCCATCCTGTTTCATTCCTTTTTTGTGATTTTGTAGCAGTTTGATACAACTGAGTGGCTTGCTAGGCCATTTCAGAGAGCATTTAAGAGTCAACCACATTACCATGGGTCTGGAGTCACGTGTAGGCCAGACCAGGTAAGGATGGCAGATTTCCTTCCCTAAAGAAAATTTTACAACAATCGACAATGGTTTCATGGTCATCATTAGACTTTTAATTCCAGATTTTTATTGAATTCAAATTCCACCATCTACCCAGAATTCAAACCCTGGTCCCCAGAGAATTACCCTGTGTCTCTGGATTACTAGTCCAGTGACAATACCACTATGCCATCATCTCCCCTCTGATGTAACAATAATTTTCAGATATTGCAAAAATATGCACTTCCTTTTTAAATTTCTGTTTCCACATTTACACTGAGAACTGCCAATATGAATTTGTCATGCTGTAATTACACACTCCCCTCTAGGGGCTTTGCTAGCATGCAGCATTACTAAAGGCCTCATGGAGGTGATTTCACATGAAAAAAAAATTGACTTTATAGCCTATGTTACTTCTACCCTTTAACAGCCAATGGCTTGTGGAATTTATAAACTGTCCTGGCAACAGACAGAAAACTTACAGTTTCTATTTCAGTCTTCTTGCCACACTTGTCACAGTAACATGCATTGTCACCTTCCATTTAACGTTGCTTCAAAAACTCTTGGAGAGCTAAATCCTTTGGAAAGAAAGTAACAGGTTAAAATCAGAAAAAGTTCCACAGGGCATTTAAGGCACTGCACCAGTAGGTTGCCATTTACAATGGTTTCAATACATGTCAGTGTTGTTAAATTACGGCAATACAATGCATTATGGGATCCTGTGCATGTTTCTTGTGTTCCATTAGCCGTAAGGTGTAGGAGCAGAAGTAGGCCATTCGGACCATCGAGTCTGCTTCACCATTCAATAAGATCATGGCTGATCTGCTAATCCTCAACTCCACTTTCCTGCTTTTTCCCTATAATCCTTGATTCCCTTACTGATTAAAAACCTGTCTATCTCAGCCTTGAATATACTAACGACACAGCCTCTACAGCCCTCTGTAGTAAAGAGTTCAACAGATTCACTACCCTCTGGGAGAAGAAATTCCTCCTTAGCTCTGTTTTAAATGGGGGGCCCCTTATTCTGAGATTATGCCTTCTTGTCCTAGACTCACCTACATGAAGAAACAACCTCTCAGCAACTACCCTGTCAAGCCTCTAAGAATCTTAAATGTTTCAATAAGGTTGCCTCTCATTCTTCCAAAGTTCAATGATTACAGGCCCAACCTACTCAACCTCTCCTCATAAGATATTCCCTCCATCCCCGGGATCAACCTAGTGAACCTTCTCTGGACTGCCTCCAATGCCAGTATATCTTTTCTCAAATAAGGGCACCAAAACTGTTCACAGTATTCTAGATGTGGTCTAACTAGTGCCTTGTATAATTTTAGCAAGGCTTTCCTATTTTTATACTCCATTCCCTTTGGAAGAAAGGCCAACATTCCATTCGCCTTACCTATTACCTGCTGAATTTGTATGCTAGCTTTTTGGGATTCATGCATGAGGACCCCCAAGTCCCTCTGTGCTGTAGCTTTCTTCAGTCTTTCTCCACTTAAGTAATATTCAGCTCCTCTATTCTTCCTGCCAAAGTGCATGACCTCACATTTTCTCACATTACATTCCATCTGCCACATTTCTGCCCACTCACTTAACCTGTCTTTGTCCCTCTGTAGACTCTTTGTGTCATCTTCACCACTTGCTTTCCCAGCTATTTCTATGTCATCCACAAACTTGGTGAGTGCATGCATCTCCCTCATCCAAGTCATTAATATATATTGTAAGTAATTGTGGCCCCAGCACTGATCCCTGTGGCACTTCACTAGTTACAGGTTGCCATCCTGAAAATTACCCCCCATATCCCAACTCTTTGTCTTCTATTAGTTGGCCAATCCTCTATCCATGCTACTATAATAACCCCAACACCAGGGGCTCTTATCACATTAAGTAGCCTCATGTATGGTACCTTATCAAATGCCTTTTGGAAATCCAAGTATATTACATCTACTGATTCCCCTTTACCTATTCTCCTTAAAGAATTCTAATAAATTTGTCAGGCACTATTTCTCCTTCATGAAGCCATGCTGACTCTCCTTGATTATATTATGCATTTCTAAATGCTGTGCTATTACATCTTTTATAATAGACTCTAACATTTTCCCAATGACAGATGTTATGCTAACTGGCCTATAGTTACCTGTTTTTTTATCCCTCTCCCTTTTAGAATAAGGGTGTTACACTTGCAGTTTTCTGATCCTCTGGGACTTTTCCAGAATCTTAGGATTCTTGGAAGATTGCTACCAGTACATCCACTATCTCTGCAGCCATTTCCTTTAATATCCTAGGATGTAACCCACCAGGTCCAGGGGACTTATCGGCCTTTAGCTCCATTAGTTTCCTAGTACTTTTTCTCTAGTGATAGTTATTGTGTTTACTTCCTCCCCCCCCCCCCTACTTTTGCCCCATGATTATTTAGTATTTTTGGTATGCTCTTAGTATCTTCTACCATGAAGACTGTTGGAAAGTATTTATTCAACTCCTTTGCCATTTCCTGGTCCCCCATTATTATTTCCCCAGCCTCATTCTCTAAGGGGCCTATATTGACTTTGGCCTCTGTCTTCCTTTTTCTATATTTAAAGAACTCTAACCGCCCGCTTTTATATTACTTGTTAACTTACCCTCAAAGTTTATTTTCTCCATCTTTATTATATTTTTGGCCACCTTTTGTTGGTTTTTAAAACTTTCCCAATCCTCTGGCTTACCACTGATCTTTGCCTCATTGTGTTTTTTTTTCTTTCACTTTGATACTATCCTTAACTTCCTTGGTTAATCATGGTTGGTTTATCGCCTTCCTACAATCCTTCTTCCTCACTGGGATATATCTTTGTTGAGTCGTGAGAAACGTCTGCCATTGTTCATCAACCATCTTTTCTCAACCCATCATGACACAAATCTTAGAAAAATGACATAGCTGGAATTTTTTAGAATTAGCTGCTTCTATAATGAAGGCTAGAGGTGCATTTATGCCACTGTTGACAGGATAGCAGTGTAAAAATCCTTGTCTAAGGATAAATGGAAATTATATCTGGCTTTATTTGACTTGCTTTATAAAAGATATCAGTACTGTACAGATATGAAAAAACCAAATCACAAATTCAAACCACTTTATTAGGTTTCCCTTTGGTTTAAATGTTTTTCTATCGATATCTGATTGCATGCATGTGAAGGTGATTAGAATTTATGCAAGATATGCTTCAGGTGGAATTTAATGGTCCCCTAGAGGATAGCAGGAAGGTGAGGGGGACAATATAATCTGGAGGGAAGGTGGGGGCTTGAGACCCCATCGTCTTCCTGACTGCCCCAGCCCACCCCAATTAACTTTGGGGAGGAAACAGTCAAGGACAGCCTTCCTACGCAAGGCCAATTGAAGCCCCTAACTGGCCACCTAAGGTCACATCTCATTGCTGCTGGTATTCCATCAGTGGTGGGCAGGGGCCACACCTTGTGGACAGCCTATTAGGTAAGCTCTGGCCTGGTGGGATGGGTCTCTCCGACTTGGGCAGCCAGTACCTAACAGAAGCACTCACTGGCAGCAAGGGCTTCCAACCCTTGACGACCCTCACCTGCCCTTTAAACTGACACGCAGCCCCCTTTTTCAGGGCCTCCCTGACCTGTCCCAGTGATCTCTTCTTACCTGCCTCTCGTGCAGGGCTCCAATTATGATCTTCAGTCTGGGTCCATTGTACCAGCAATTGCCATCGCTCCTGGTGGCACTGCCAGTACTGAGGAGCTGCTAGCCTCTGATTGGCCAGAGCATTATTGCCACCGGCTCTCTAGCCAATGGAAGGGCCCACCACTCCAACCGTTAAATTCCACCCTCTGTTTAATTTTCACATTAAAGCTGTCTAAGGAAAAATACAAAGCTATCAAAGGGTAAAAATAGCAGCCTATGCAAACTTAAGCAATAACTTTGGCCCAGAACTGAAAGTGAGAAGTACATTAGCGATACAAGAGTTAAAACAGAGATCACTGTTCAAAAGTCACTGGTTTCAACACATGGGGTATAAGTCAGAGGAGTATGCAAGATGGCATCTCAGGCAGACATAAAAGATCCACAACACTATTTTGTAGCAAAGCGGAGGCATTCTCTAGCTGCCTCAAGCCAATATATAACCATCAATCATTATCTGGTCATTATCATGTTGCCATTTGTAGGAAATTGCTGTGTGGAAAAAAGATCTGGAGCTGAGTAATGGAACCCAAAATGAGCAGAGCTAAGCCGCTAGGTTATTGGTGAGTAAACATCTGATAGCCCTGTTGAAGAAATCTTCCCTCACTCTATTGATGATTGAGAATAGACTGATGGAATAGCAATTGGACAAACCTGGATATTTTTCAACTTAGTTGGATGGGTACCAATGTTGCAGCTGTACTGAAACAGCTTGGCTAGGGACATGGCAAGTTCTGGAGCACAAGTCTTCAGCACTACAGCCAGGGTGTCCCATAGTCTTTGCTCTATCCAGTATGTTCAGCTTTTACTGGATATCATATGGAGGGAATTGAATTGGTCGAAGACTGGCATCTGTGATGATGGGAACCACAGGAAGAGGTCAAGATGGATCATCCATTCAGCACCTCTGGCTCAAGAGAAACTGCTTCAGCCTTTTCTTTTCCACTAACATACTGGGCTCTGAGATCAATGAGGATAGGATGTTCATGGAATCACCTCCTCTGATTAGCCATTTAATTTTCCACCACCATTCCATTTGAGATCAGAGGAAACGAGGAATCCAAGAATATGAATAGATGACGGACCAACTCCATTCAATGTGGTTTAAATATTTCTCTCCATAAGATAAAATTTAAGAATGAATTACTTTGGATTAATATAGTGAAGCAATGGATATCCAAAGTGTTAGTTGTACTAAACTCCACAAATGGAATGAATGTTAAAAAGGAGTGCTTGCCACTTTACAGTAAAGTTGTTTTTTATTACAAAATGTGGCTTTAACTTCATTGCCTCATATTTTTTTTTAATTACCAAATGTTCAATCTTTGATGAGGATTCGGCTGAACGAATGGATAATGGTAGATCCAGGAAGGAACAGCCATCCTCAACAAGTGTTGTGCACTCTGAACACTCCATGGATAGAACCATTATGATCTGATAGAGCTAAAAGATATAGGCCAATGAACATAGAGTCCACGATCTGTCATTCAGAATTTAATATGATATTGAAAGGAAAAGTGATATTTTGAATCCAATCTCAAAAAATCCTGATACTTCATTGATGCGATTGACAAAACCTCCAAGTCTTTTTTCAGGTGTACAATATATTTTAAAGAGGAGAAATACCTGGGAGACAAAATTCTTTGGCCATTCCAGTGCACTCCCTCTGTAAACTCATTAGGCATATGGCAGAATAATTCGGAATTCTCAGCCATTGCTGTCACTTTCTGCACCTCCTGTCAGGATGGAGCCTACGCTCACCCCTTAAAAGGCCAGTGACTTGGAGTAGCAGTTTCATAGATATGATTCCTTATATCAGGAAGCTGGGTAGCCTAGCGATTTCAGCCTCACAGAAAATTGATATATCTTTGAAGGCTGGTATGTCCAGTGAGATGTGGCATTCCAGCCTCTTTCATAGAGCCATAGAGATCTACAGCACAGAAAAAGGCCCTTCGGTCCATCGAGTCTGTGCCGATCAAACAAGTACCTAACTATTCTGACCCCATTTTCTAGCAATAGAGTCATAGCCTCTGATGGACATGTGGTCTACCTGGATTCCCAGGCCTGGATCATTGCCTAGAGCCATGAAGTTGTAAAAAATTTATGAGAAGAGTTTGATACCCTAATAAAGAGAGCTGATGGGATAAATGGAGGTATTCTTCGGGAGTAAAGGGGATCAATTCACTACCCCCGCTCACCCCAGAACTGGCACTAGATACAGGACCTTCCAACTTATGAGGGGAAGCAAATGCCCAAGATACGTCACTGGTGGCATGGGCACTAGTGATGGCCATTCAAATGAGGAGCCCTCCCACTGACCCACATGCCCTGTGGAAGTCAGGCTTGGTGTTCACAAGCAGACATAGTCTTGGCAGAATTGTTGGGATTATGCCCTGCAGTTTCTCAAAGCACTGGAGTTAAAAAAAGCATACATTTTTTGAGATTGACAGATACGGCCATTCACAGATTATGACACAGCTTTCTGCTTGTAAACCCCATCCCTATCTGTGATAGAAGATATATAGGAGCACTGTAGACAGTGCATGGAATATTAGAACAGCTAAATTGTTTTTTTTTAATAGCTATAAAGTAATTATAGAAAAATAAAAAATAAGGTAAAGCATCATCTGAGATGATTTTGATAGGAAAATCAATGTCACTTCATGAAAGGGTTTGCAAACATCAATTAATTTGACAGATCTCAGTTAATGTACCATTAAATGCGACTTTTGTGTTTTAATTTATTGCGTGAGAAGAAATGAGTTTACAGCACAGAGTTGGAAAAATGAAATATAAATAATCAAAGGGGGCACTTTTGCTGTAGTGGTAGTTCTTAAAATTAGATTGTCAGCAGTTCCTGTTTCTTTCCCCTATCCTGCCCTCTCCAGTACAGAGTGTGTTACGGTAACAGAACAGAGTGGTGTAAGGATGAAGCATGCATCTGAGAAAGATGGGTGCCTTACAACCGTAGTGTGACCATGACACTGAAAATACAGTTGAGTCAAGGAGAGTAGAAAGTCAGACTAATACATAAATTGTGACACTGTACAACAGGCAAAAAGTCAATCAAATATCACACTGCATAATACAAACACAGCAAAATAACAAAATAGCACATAAATAACTATTCCAAGAAAATTGTGATAACTACATACAATTTACTTTTTCATCCATATGACCCCCCCCCCCTCCTTCTCAATTTCTTTTGCGACCACCCAAGCTCCACTTTCTTTCATTTATATATGTTACAACATGCCCTGGATGGCTTTATCAATCCTGGCCCTTTACCCATTTTCAATCCAATGCACATTGGTTCCCATCTTGCCCCAGGCTTTAAAAGAAAAAAGATAATCAATAAAGCAGTAATGCTGAATTTGTTGCTGACGTGGGAAAGAGTGGGTAAAATACTGTAGAAGTAACAAACATGTGAAATGACGTACATAAAGAGGGAGATAAAAAGGGTGGAAAAAGAGCTAAGAGATACATAGGGCAGAATTAAGGCCAGCCCAGCGTGACGTCCACACGGAAGTGCTATGCACTCCCTGTGCGGGTGGGGGGGGGGTGGGGGGGGGGTTTGGGGGGCACGGGGAAGGAGAGTCCCTCTGCAGAGAGTGCTCTCTTTCTTGCTTGCGCACAATAGAGCGCAGTCATCTCCCTGAGGCTAAGTGCTGCCTCAGGGAGATTGGCTCTACAATAAAAAATATTAGAAATAGAAAAAAAAAATTCCCTGGCATATCCCCTCATGTGACACTGTCATGGGACATGTCCATAACTTTTAAAACACTTTAATTACATTTTTTAGAACTTACAAGAAACCTCATCCCGCCCGTGGATGAGATTTCATGCTTTTTCTAATGCCCGCCAGGGCTCCCGGCCTGCCCGCCAACCTTAAGGTTGGACGGGCATGTCCATTAATTACTTAAATGATTCTGTCAATGCTCTCAGTTGGCCATTGACAAATCAGCGGGCACACAGCTGATTTTATTGAGTCCCCGCCTACCTGAAAATTTAAATGGGGCGTGGTGATGTTGGGAGTTCCACCCAATGTCATCCCACATCATTTTATGGGTCAGCGAGCGGGCCCCACCCCCCAACAGGAAAATCCTAGCCATAAGTCTGCATGGAAAAAAACAACCAGAAAAATTGAGAAGGTGACACGTTTTCAAAAAGAAATTGTGTGTAAGCACCACCAGAGATGAATTTTACCTTGAGAATGTTATGCCCTTGATCCACTTCAGCATCCAGTCTGTTAATCAGACAGTGGAAACATTCTTCTATACCACACTGTTTAAGAACTTAAAAGGAAGAATAGTTAGAAATTGTGTTTAAATGAACATACAAATCTATATAATACAATGACAATCTTGATCTGGAATTTCTGATACATGTTGGCATCTGTGGGAAGTAGCAGAAATTAGCTTTTGCCAAAGCACTAACTCTACTGTTAATCCTTCCATAGAGAACTGCAGTTAAGTGTTAAGCTAGTTTATAAACTCATATTAGAGCAGGCTTGAACTAACAGACTTGGATTCAGAGGTGATTGTGCTACCACTAAGCTAGGCTAAATGCTTATTCATTTACTAGGCTTCTATAACATTCAGGAAGCTAAACACAAAAGCAAAGGTTTCTGCTGAACCCCCCAGGTGCTGTGACAATACTAAATATTGTGTGCTTTGAGATGTGTCATTTTGTTCATGGAGTGAGAGTTTCTTTGCAGAAGCAATTCTTGGCATTTGCCTAGATTTTGGGATTACTAATCCAATGACATTACCACTACCATCTACACCAATATCTCCCCTGTTGATATGTAAATTTAATAGATTTATAAATTTTCCCTCATTTGAATCCTCTCCTACCCCTTTTTAGTTTAAAGTGCTAAGGTGTACAATTTACCAGGACACTGGTCCAAGCCATTTTAAATGGAGCCAACTTTACCCAGGGCTGATACTAGTCCTCGATGAATCAAAACCCTGGCTCCCATAACACTCTTCGAGCCATTCATTTAGCTCCCTGAGCTGTTCAACGCTATGCTAATTTGTACAAGGCTCAGAGTATAATCCAGAGATCATTCCCTTTTACAATCCTATTTATTAATTTGGACGCTAGGTCTTCAAACTTCCTGAGCAGAACCTCATTCCTCATTCTATCTTTTTTGTTGGTTCCCACATGGACCACAACAACTGGATCTTCCCCAAATTGGATTCTTCCCATTCCACTCCAAATTCTTCCTCAGCAACAAGGTACCAAGCAGGCAACACAACCTTCAGAACTCCTAGGGTAGAATGGTCCCAGATGTGCACTCAGCGCGTTAGTGGGTGGGTAAAACGATGTTTTACCTGTCAGCCTAGATGGTGGGTCTTCACACCATATCGTTCCAAATCCACCACATAACAGATGCATTCCCGGGAAACACGCTGTTTCCATGGCAGGGGAGCTCTCATTCACCAACCCTGCCAACACCTCGCCACTTCATCATGCCAGGCACCATATTTAAGGTCCAGCCGCGGGCACACATCTCAGTGCTTTCAGCCCACAACTGCTGCAGGGAAGATGTCTATGAAAGGCAAAAAGGCTGCAGCCCTCAGGTTTAATGACGTGTCACTGGAATGCCTTTTGGATGCCATGGAGGCCCGTTCTGATGTCCTCTACTCCTGGTCTGGCCACAGGACGCACATTCTCACCACCCATTCTCACACACGTACCCCCACGTATCCATCTGGCCTCATCTCCTCTGGGGACTGCCTCCTCAGCCCTCACTTTATTGAGGCCACTTGCACAAATCAATATGTGCCTCCATGTTCACTTTCCTCAGGACAGCTCTTGTTCTGCGGCCTATTCCCTTGCCTAAGACCATTTCTCCCCTTCCCCAAGCAAGACCTTGCCCTGCAGCCATTGAAAATCCACCCACATATGGCTGATTTGGTAGGTAGAGACCTACTTGTGAGCCCTCCTAAAAGTGATGAAGTGCTGCCTGTGAAGCCTGGTGCTGATGACTGCAAGTGCTGACTGAAGCAAGTGAGGCAAACAAACCTTGAAGTACCAAGCGAAGTGCAGTCCGCCAAGTGCACATCTCTTGTGTGCTGTTGTGAGGGCAGATGATCCAGAGATAAGTCTGGTTGGCTGTATTAGTGATGTATTACAATGAGGTTCCCGCCGTCCGATGGTGGGAAAAGCGGCCCACCGTTGGCGGGCGGAGCAGACGACAGCAACGTCATGAAACCACTTTTTTGCCTTCTCACGATATTGTCTGCTCATGCCACCAAACACCCCCGACACTGGCTGGCATGGAAAATCCCGACCCTGGTTATAGTTGGAACTGTATCTAATCACCTGTCAACACTGTCCCCTAGTGCTACCACATTCCTTTCTACTCCTTCAATTTGAATGGCCTCCTCTGCCAGGGTGCAATGGTCAATTTATTCACCCACCCTGCAGACTTTGCCCTCATTTATTCAATTGGCAAGAACCTTGCATCTGTTGGATAAGGGAAAGGCCAAGGCTCCTCCAGTACTGCATCTGGGATCCCTTTACCTACCTAACTCACAAGTGTTAGGAACCCATATCTCCAAGGGCTGTATAGGCAGAATTTAGCCCTTGTTGGGCGGGCGGGGGTCGGGAAGCCGCCGCAGTTGAGGCCAGAAGGTGATTTCACGCTGGGTCGGCCAAATAAGGCCCACCCAGCATGAAATGCAAGTGGCAGCGCTCAGCACTGCCTATGCAGGAGGGGGGAGGAGGGTGAGCAGGGCAAGCACGAACTTTGTGCAGGCGTGCGAGTGTGCGCTTGAGAATCTCCCTGAGGCACAAAGCTGCCCCAGGGAGATGATGAGTTTTAAAAAAAAAATAAAGAAATGAAAATTGTTACAAAACATGTTATTAATTAAATTTAAACATTTTTATTTTATTTGTTTTAGGAAAAACTTCATCCCGCCAGTGGATGAGGTTTCCTAAGAAGTGCAAAGGCTGCTTGGCACTTTCGACCTGCATGCCAAACGTAAGGGCAGCGAAATATGCCAGCTAATTGAGGCTTTGAGGGCCTTAACAGACCTTTTAATTGTCAGCGAGTGCGCTGCTGATCTCCACATGCACCCGCCGACAGAAATATTGCTTGACTGTGCGTTGATGTCGGGACACTTACACAACATCAACGCACGTCGTTTTATGCTCGAGCCAGTCGGCATGCACACGCCAGCCAAGGTAAAAATTTTACCCTATGTGGTTTTAAAAATTGGAAGGTCTTTGGAAATCAGAACATTTTCTTGGGGGCTGAACTTTTTTTTTGCAGAAGTTAAGTTCACCTTGGACTGTGAGCATGCTGCTTTTTCCAATAAATCATAGCTAAATGAACAGCAAGACTTCACTTGCTGAAAAAACAGCCGCTGGGCAGAATTTTCAGGTCAGCGTTTGGGGGCAGGCCCGACACGCCAATGTGTGAAATGACGCACAATGACGCCGGGCATGCGTCCCGATGTCACTGCGCGCCCTTGCGATATTTCGGAAGGTGGGAATGCTATGAGATCCGAGGCATGCCCACCATTAATTACTGAGCCAGTTAAAGCACTCGAGGCAGCAATTGAGAAAGATTTTTCGCAGCCTATGCGATTTCCAGTGCGTGGCACGGGTGCAACGGGCAGGCGGGTAGGCCACATTTTTAAAAACCTCATCCACAGGCAGGATAAGAGGGGTGAGTGGGATCACTGATGCAAGTAGTTATAATTTTAGTTTTTAATGTATTGCTACTTGCTTGTGTGAACAGGACAACTTCAATTCTCTTCACAGCTGCATGGACAGAAAGAACAGGCTTCAGTCAGGACTCTGGGGGAATCATAACACTTGGGGCTTTGCAGGTATCAGCCAGCCTTCCCTTACCCTGGTAATGGTAATTGTGATCTCCGCTGGAGGCACCTCCTCTGAGGAGGAAGAGAGGGCCAGAAGGGGGAGCAGGCCAGGTGTTCATATTCAGCCTTCAGGGGAGTGACGTGTGGGAGGACAGACGCAGGCACAAGGGGAGCAGGACCAACAGGAAATCCAAGATGGAAGGGGCCACAGAAGATGCCACTATCCTGCTGCTAGGGTTTACAGGAGGTGGTGCAGCTACCTCAATATGTCTGAGCTCCAGTGCCAAAGGAAGCTCCGTCTCTCAAGGGAGACAGTAGCCCCCATCTGTCAGATGATTGGCCCGGAGATCAGCTCCAACTGTGTGGGCGGACAGCCCATGCCAGTGGCGCTGAAGGTCACAGTTGCCCTCAACTTCTATGCCTCCGGCTCTTCCCAGGTTTCAGTGGTGATCTTTTTGGAGTCTCCCAGTCAGCTGTCCACACTTGTGTCAAGCTGGTGACAGACGCTCTGTTCAGGCGTGCATTGACTTTCATCCTCTACTGTTGGAACGAGGCCAGCCAGACAGAGCGAGCCAGAGGTTTCATAGCAATTGCTGGCATCCCCCGCGTCCAGGGTGCAATAGACTGAACACATGTGGCCATCAAGGTGCCAGCGGGTGAGCCCGGTGCCTTTGTCAACAGGAAGGGCTTCCATTCTATGAACGTGCAGATAGTGTGTGATCACAGGATGCAGATTCTACAAGTCTGCGCAAGGTACCCAGACAGCTCCTATGATGCTTACATCCTGAGACACTGCCAGGTGCTGAGGCTCTTCAGTGCTCCAGCTTGGCTGGATGGATGGCTGCTGGGTGACAAGGGCTATCCCCCCAGAAGGTGGCTCATGACGCCTCTCCGCCATCCAAGAACAGAGGCTGAGCAGTGGTACAATAGGAGCCACGCCTCCACAAGGGCTGTGGTGGAGAGAACCATCGGTCTTCTCAAGATGCACTTCTAATGCCTGGACCGTTCGGGGGCACACTCCAAAACCCCCCAGATCGTGTGTCACTGATAGTTGTTGCATGCTGCGCTCTCCATAATCTGGTGCTGGAAAGGGGGGGCACAGTAGAGGAAGAAGATGTTGACGCAGATGCTCTGGCTGCAGACGATGAGTCCAGTAGCGAGTCCGAGGATGAGCACATTCAGGAGAACGCTGAGGGGGTAGACACTAACCTGGGCAACCTCCAGGGAGGCAGGGCCACCTGGAAGTCTTTGATCCAATGCTCCTTCAGCTAGCCTACCAAAGATGAACCACCAATACATGCCAGGGCTGCAGGCTCCATACCCAATACCTGACAGGAGCACTTGCTGGGTGAACAACATACACTATGTGCCATTTCAATAAAGTTCAATGACAAATAAGTCACTCATTACATTATGGGTTACCCTTCACCTGCAGAACTAATGAAGCGCCCAGAGGCTTGTTGAAAACAATCACATTTAATGATGGAGAAGAAAAGAGTTGACGTTTCGAGTCCTCATGACCCTTCGACAGAACTTGAGTTCGAGTCCAGGAAAGAGCTGAAATATAAGCTGGTTTAAGGTGTGTGTGTGGGGGGCGGAGAGATAGAGAGACAGAGAGGTGGAGGGGGTTGGTGTGGTTGTAGGGACAAACAAGCAGTGATAGAAGCAGATCATCAAAAGATGTCAACCACAATAGTACAATAGAACACATAGGTGTTAAAGTTAAAGTTGGTGATATTATCTAAACGAATGTGCTAATTAAGAATGGATGGTAGGGCACTCAAGGTATAGCTCTAGTGGGTTTTTTTTTATATAATGGAAATAGGTGGGAAAAGGAAAATCTTTATAATTTATTGGGAAAAGAAAAAAAGAGGAAGGGGGAAACAGAAAGGGGGTGGGGATGGGGGAGGGAGCTCACGACCTAAAGTTGTTGAATTCAATATTCAGTCCGGAAGGCTGTAAAGTCCCTAGTCGGAAGATGAGGTGTTGTTCCTCCAGTTTGCGTTGGGCTTCACTGGAACAATGCAGCAAGCCAAGGACAGACATGTGGGCAAGAGAGCAGGGTGGAGTGTTAAAATGGCAAGCGACAGGGAGGTTTGGGTCATTCTTGCGGACAGACCGCAGGTGTTCTGCAAAGCGGTCGCCCAGTTTACGTTTGGTCTCTCCAATGTAGAGGAGACCACATTGGGAGCAACGAATGCAGTAGACTAAGTTGGGGGAAATGCAAGTGAAATGCTGCTTCACTTGAAAGGAGTGTTTGGGTCCTTGGACGGTGAGGAGAGAGGAAGTAAAGGGGCAGGTGTTGCATCTTTTGCGTGGGCAAGGGGTTGTGCCATAGGAGGGGGTTGAGGAGTAGGGGGTGATGGAGGAGTGGACCAGGGTGTCCCGGAGGGAGCGATCCCTACGGAATGCCGATAAGGGGGGTGAAGGGAAGATGTGTTTGGTAGTGGCATCATGCTGAAGTTGGCGGAAATGGCGGAGGATGATCCTTTGAATGCGGAGGCTGGTGGGGTGATAAGTGAGGACAAGGGGGACCCTATCATGTTTCTGGGAGGGAGGAGAAGGAGTGAGGGCGGATGCGCGGGAGATGGGCCGGACACGGGCCTGTCAACGACCGTGGGTGGAAAACCTCGGTTAAGGAAGAAGGAGGACATGTCAGAGGAACTGTTTTTGAATGTAGCATCATCGGAACAGATGCGACGGAGGCGAAGGAACTGAGAGAATGGGATGGAGTCCTTACAGGAAGTGGGGTGCGAGGAACTGTAGTCGAGATAGCTGTGGGAGTCGGTGGGTTTGTAATGGATATTGGTGGACAGTCTATCACCAGAGATTGAGACAGAGGTCAAGGAAGGGAAGACACTTCCTCCTACCTCTCCCTGGACCATGACCCCACCACTGAACATCAAGCCACTGTTTCCAGGACTGTCACTGACCTCATCTCCTCTGGGGATCTCCCTCCCACAGCTTCCAACCTGATAGTCGCCCAACCTCGGACGGCCCGCTTCTATCTCCTACCCAAAATCCACAAACAGAACAGCCCCGGTAGACCGATCGTCTCAGCTTGCTCCTGCCCCACAGAACTCATTTCTCGTTATCTTGACTCCCTTCTCTCTCCCCTTGTCCAGTCCCTTCCCACCTACATCCGTGATTCCTCTGACACCTTACGTCACATCAACAATTTCCAGTTCCCTGGCCCCTACCGCTTCCTCTTCACCATGGACGTCCAATCCCTCTACACCTCCATCCCCCACCAGGATGGTCTGAGGGCCCTTAGCTTCTTCCTCGAACAGAGGCCCGAACAATCCCCATCCACCACTACTCTCCTCCGTCTGGCTGAACTTGTTCTCACGCTGAACAATTTCTCCTTCAACTCCTCTCACTTCCTCCAAATAAAAGGTGTGGCTATGGGTACCCGCATGGGCCCCAGCTATGCCTGTCTCTTTATGGGGTATGTGGAACATTCCTTGTTGCAGTCCTACTCCGGCCCCCTTCCACAACTCTTTCTCCGGTACATCGATGATTACTTTGGTGCTGCTTCATGCTCTCGTCAGGACTTGGAAAAATTTATTAATTTTGCTTCCAATCTCCACCCCTCCATCATTTTCACGTGGTCCATCTCTGACACTTCCCTTCCCTTCCTTGACCTCTCTGTCTCAATCTCTGGTGATAGACTGTCCACCAATATCCATTACAAACCCACCGACTCCCACAGCTATCTCGACTACAGCTCCTCACACCCCACTTCCTGTAAGGACTCCATCCCATTCTCTCAGTTCCTTCGCCTCCGTCGCATCTGTTCCGATGATGCTACATTCAAAAACAGTTCCTCTGACATGTCCTCCTTCTTCCTTAACCGAGGTTTTCCACCCACGGTCGTTGACAGGGCCCTCAACCGTGTCCGGCCCATCTCCCGCGCATCCGCCCTCACTCCTTCTCCTCCCTCCCAGAAACATGATAGGGTCCCCCTTGTCCTCACTTATCACCCCACCAGCCTCCGCATTCAAAGGATCATCCTCCGCCATTTCCGCCAACTTCAGCATGATGCCACTACCAAACACATCTTCCCTTCACCCCCCTTATCGGCATTCCGTAGGGATCGCTCCCTCCGGGACACCCTGGTCCACTCCTCCATCACCCCCTACTCCTCAACCCCCTCCTATGGCACAACCCCTTGCTCACGCAAAAGATGCAACACCTGCCCCTTTACTTCCTCTCTCCTCACCGTCCAAGGACCCAAACACTCCTTTCAAGTGAAGCAGCATTTCACTTGCATTTCCCCCAACTTAGTCTACTGCATTCGTTGCTCCCAATGTGGTCTCCTCTACATTGGAGAGACCAAACGTAAACTGGGCGACCGCTTTGCAGAACACCTGCGGTCTGTCCGCAAGAATGACCCAAACCTCCCTGTCGCTTGCCATTTTAACACTCCACCCTGCTCTCTTGCCCACATGTCTATCCTTGGCTTGCTGCATTGTTCCAGTGAAGCCCAATGCAAACTGGAGGAACAACACCTCATCTTCCGACTAGGCACTTTACAGCCTTCTGGACTGAATATTGAATTCAACAACTTTAGGTCGTGAGCTCCCTCCCCCATCCCCACCCCCTTTCTGTCTCCCCCTTCCTTTTTTTTCCAATGACTTATGTAGATTTTTCTTTTCCCACCTATTTCCATTATTTTTAAATATCTTAAAATCTTTTATGCTCTCCCCACCCCCACTAGAGCTATACCTTGAGTGCCCTACCATCCATTCTTAATTAGCACATTCGTTTAGATAATATCACCAACTTTAACACCTATGTGTTCTTTTGTTCTATTGTTGTTGACATCTTTTGATGATCTGCTTCTATCACTGCTTGTTTGTCCCTACAACCACACCCCCCCCTCCACTTCTCTCTCTCTCTCTCTCTCCGCCACCCCCACCCGCCCCACACATCTTAAACCAGCTTATATTTCAACTCTTTCTTGGACTCGAACTCGAGTTCTGTCGAAGTGGACTCGAAATGTCAACTCTTTTCTTCTCCGCCTATGCTGCCAGACCTGCTGAGTTTTTCCAGGTAATTCTGTTTCTGTTTTAGATATTTTGGCGCTTGTGCGAAACCTGTGGCTCCAAAACAAACAAGTATTCCTGTGTGGAATCATGCTTCAAATTCAGATTCTGCAAATGTTGCAAGTGAAGCTGAATTAGCAAATAATCAGAGTCCTAGATTGGCCTCTTCATGTTTTAGTGCACTCATATAATTCATAATATATGTCATCTATTATTGCTGATGTAGGACATAATCTTCCACCTTTGAAAGGTTGCCTAATGGTTTGGACACCCGAATTATGAGAAATAATGAGAGCACACTCCAGAAACCTGAATTAAATATTAAACTTTATTAGATTAGACATAAAATGCAAAATTCTATTCTACTATGGACTATGTAGCATTTACAAAAAATATTCTAAGCAGATTCAAAGGAAAACCATAAAGCTTACACCAACAGTGTCTCTCACAGATATGTTTCAGAGTTCAAACACCTATTGATTGTGGATCTAGCAACTGTATCAACAGAAGCAGGCTGAATAGATAGTCAGCCATTTTTTTTCTAGATGGCTTCATTATGAATGTTTGGCTGAGTCCCAGGACTCACTAATGGATTCAGTCCATAAGGGAGTTATTTACACTGTTGAAAAGGAGACTACCAGCTTTGTCTGACTGACAGTTACATGAGCTTTGTCCCCACCGGTATAAACTCCCCCAGTGCCACCATTTTCTTTGCGACCTTCGAGTACAATGAAATATATAATTATTATCAGCTGAATCACAACTAGGGCATGGGTGTATGTATATATTTGTGGCCCAGTTCCACAGATCCTCCCACCATGTGAAAGAATCTATTAGATCAATACCTTCTTTTAAGGCTCTAACCTGTTGCTGCAGTATATAGTAAGTCCTGTACATTTGTTGAGCCTGTCTTCGAATCACAGTTAAGTGCACTGGTAGTAAGGGGATTTCAAAGGAGAACTGGTTCTAATACTGTGTCAGGTTATCCCTAAGGCTTTCCATGACCTGGATAGTAGTTGTTCCTCTCTTGTATATTGAGGCCAGTTCCACCTTTCCTACCCTTGCCATCACCTGCAGATGTAGGCACACTAAATGATTCTGAATGGGGCACATCTGCCATACTGGAACTTTTGCTGCCATGTAGTAATACAATATCTCCCATTCCCCGTGTATGCAACATGAGTCAGTTCTTTTGCAGCCCATATAATTTCCATTGTACAATTTGTTGCTGCTTTAAATCGGCACTTAACTTCGTCTGTCTCATAATTGGATGTGTGCATACTACTGCAGTAGCCTCTATCCCACGCTTTTCTAATGTGGTGCTAACTATATTCCCTTCTATGTTTACTGCATATGGTGGAATATCATTATACCTAATATAATTATCCCCCTGTATCACCCCAATATTTTCTACTCTATATAATGTCCTGCTGGGTGTTGACATAGGTATGACTGATACAATGCCTATTAGCATATTATTATTTATTATACATTCAACATTCATTCTTTATACGCATGTTAAACCTCTGAGCTGGCAACCAGTCAAGTCATGATCCTTGTGTCATGAAAGATTAAATAAATGTTCATTAGTTATCCATAAAGGAACTACCCCTTCATTAATCTGTCTTAAATTCTCTCGGGCTTGTTCCAGTACCCAAGATCCATAGGTGCTGCAAAAATAATTTCTGCTTGCTTCATCTGAAATATTTTTCCCTATCCCAATCAGTTTATTGATAGTCCCCACATGACTTTCGAGCATGGTAGTCAGTTTTGAATTAACCGTGTCATGTCCTGGACTGTGTTTAATTGGGTGTTGTGAATTCCCTGTCCCCATTCTAAAATTTCCTTAAGCTTGGAGCTCAAGGTCCAGACCTTCTGGTCAACAGTTGCCAGGTTCTGAATCAATCACTGATGTCCCTATGTTGAATATCATAGTGGCATCATTTATCAGGCTGCGCTTAACGCGGTTCCCTCCCAAGCCAGATCGCATCTCGCTGTTGAACTGAAATGCTTCAGCTGGCCCATTAGAGCCGTATATAGTGCTCGTATATGGGTCGAGCACCACTGGGGCGGGGCAATTCCGGATTTGTTCAAGACTATGGGTACCAGCTCGTGGTGTTCATTAACATACAAGACTTTTGATTAACCAGTACAAAACCGTTCGTCGGTCCTGGATGCATAGTTAGACAAGATGGTCAGTTGGTGTAGTTTGAGGGGCTTCAATCATCTCTACTCGGACTGTGGAAGTAGACATAGGAGGTGGCTGGATAGTGGCTCTTTTGGGCAGACCTCCCACGCCTGATCTGAAGCAAACCCTCACTACAATTGAAAAGCACTTGTTCTCCTACTGTTACATTTATCATTCCCCATTGCATGTCGCATTCGGCACTGTCCGTGCTGCACCAAAGTTCCTCCTGTGGTGCGGGATGAGCAGTGATGATCCCCGACCTTGTTGCCAGTACTGATACGCCCACCACCAGGATCGTAGATCTGCGGAGACATTAACATCAGCTCCCGTTCTCCTGGTTACCACTTGGTCAATTGTCATGTATCTTTAACTGTGTGTAATGCCTCCATTTACTTCCCGTTTTCATATCTACAAGTGTGCTTGCATCACCTGTCATAATTACCTCGTAAGGTCCATGCCTGTTTGCTCTGAGCTCACCTTGACCATCACCTTATTCCCCACTTGGAGGATGCAGGGGTCCATTGTTGCACTTTGGATTTGCTTGTTTCCATATCCTTAATCACCTGTCAGTCTCTGACTTCCTCCCTTAACTCATGCAATTGCCTACTCATTTCCCTCACGTAGTCTCACATCCTTCCTTTAGTGGTCCTACATCTCCAACTCCTACTATGATTTTCTCAGGTAGCTGTATTGCTCTCCCTGTCATTAGTTCAAATGGGGTGAACCTGGTGGTTCTGCTTGGGGTAGCCCTAAGGCTCATTAGAATATTGGGCTGTTCCCTGTCTCTTGAATTGCTTTTGTTCAGTTCATCCTTTCCACCATCCCCGAGCTCTGGCTGGTAGGGAATGTGGAATTTCTGTTTAAATTTAAATTTATACATTTCTTTAATAACTCTTCCTGTGAAATGAGTTCCCTGATCTGAATCCATCTGGATTGGCCCCCCTCCACTCCTTCCAGTCTACTGTCTCCTGCTACTGTCCCACATCAGACCTCAATTCCTTAAACTGCCTACACAACTCTACAGAGCACTTTCTTATCCTGTCTTTCAATGGCTCAGTTTCTTCACTTCCAGTGGCAGTTCTCTCTGGGAGCCACTTAACTCTGCATGTGATCATAGTGTTAATCCTGTGGTCTTACTTTTTGTGGCTCGCAGGCACATTAATACAATCAGTAATACTTCTATTTAGCCTTTTACCAGCTTTATAAGAAATGTAATTTACACTATAAAAATTAAAACTACCTATTCTCCCTTCAGCCCTGACCCTCACTTTGACAAAGCTTGCTGGGTTAATGTCCAGCTTAAAAATTGTGTCAAAAAAGGGCTTCTCTAATGAAGTTTACCCCATTGTACTAATTATTATAAGGAAGGTTTTGATAAGTCAATCATATGATGGCTTGCTTGTTCTGATGAAACTATGGTAAAAGCTGTTATCAAGCAAATTAACAATTATAATTGGCATTTCATATTATTCAGAAATTATTTCATATTATTATCATTTCTGAATTAATGTGAATAGTAGCATTTGTTCTTCATAATCTCCGCATAAGTGGTTGACAGACATCAAAACCTGATTTTTTTCTTTCTCTATTTTTCATTTATATATGGATATGTGTGAAATTTTATACCTGTTGTTTGACACCAGTTCAAATACAAGTGGGATATACTTTTCAACAATTGCGTTGTTGTCATATGAATGCTGAATGGATCTATGCAAAATGCCTTTCTGTGCTTTTCTAATGTTAAACCATTTAAAATAAACATTTAATTTAAAAGTGTTAAGGCATATGTTAAAATGAAGAAGCATTACTGTATAAATATTCATAAATATGCTTTTGGTGCATTGTCCTATTAAAAAGATGTATTGCAAATATAATTGTCATCTATGTGTGTTAAGCAGGGAGCATTTTATTTTTTGTGTTTTTGAAAGGAGTTCAAATTATATCTAATCTATAAATCTATAATGTGTTTTGTCAGTTTATTGTTTCAACTTAATTTCTATTTCTTAGTAATATTCAGTTTCTTGAAAAAAAGGCTTCAAAATGGGATAATCTGTCAACAAGCGTTAAAATTGTGATACACCATTTATCTTACCCCTTCATTTCTGGTGCAGGCATTATGCAAACCTTGTTGCTGTTCGCTTATTTAAATGATTGTAGCAAGCAGCCAGGACTAAGCATGCTCTTGAGAAACTGCAGCTCTGAGGAGGAGATGCAGAATTGTGAGAGTCTTGTGTGAGTTAAAGCCAGCCTGCATTACTTGAAGTGAGCTTACAGCTATTTAAACTCTTAAAGGCTTGAGGCAGAATTTTGCCCTTGGCATGCAGGCTCGGTGGGGGCAGGCGGGCTACCTGACCGCTGCCCACGATCGGGCCTGGAAGGCAATTTCACGGTGGCTGGCCAATTAAGGCCCGCCCAGCATGAAACACGAGCGGCGGTGCTCAGCGCTGCCTATACAGGGGGGAGGTTGGGGTCAAGCGGGCCGAGTGCGAACTTTGTGAATGCGTGCTACATAATCTCCTTGAGGCAGGGAGCAGCCTCAGGGAGATGAACTGATTTTTTTTTTAAATTAATGATTTTATAAATGTTATGAAACATGTCTCCACATCAGCAGGGACATCTTATTAATGAAAGAATAACGTTTTTATTTGATTTTTATTTGCATTTGGATACCTCATCCCGCCCGTGGCTGAGGTTTCCAAAAAAGTGCAAAGGCCGCTTGGCCTTTTTGCCTGCCCACCAAGCGTAAGGTTGGATGGGCAGTGAAAAATTTATTTTAATTAACTTTTTAATGGCCTTAATCGGCCTTTTAATTGTCGGCAGATGCACGCTGGAGTCAGCGCGCACCTGCTGACCAAAATATTGTACGAGTGTGCAATGATGTTGGGACGCATGCCCAACATCCTAGTGTGTCATTTTGCGCTCAATCAGGTCGGGCAAGCACCCACCCATCACTGAGCTAAAAATTTTACCCTTGGTGTATTTTGACTGGAGCAGGTGCAAGAAGTCAATATAAATGTGAGATTGACTTTAGCAAGATACATGAATGACAGAACAAAGCAGATGCTGGAGAACTTGGTGCAAGGTGAGAGCAGGAGAAATGGCACCTATCCACAGGGTGCTAGGTGGCTGTCCAAACCAACACTGAAATAACAGTGGGAGCAGAAAGCCAGATCAGTCAATGCCAGGAGTCTAGCCCCAAGGACCTGGCTGCACAAAGCTCAGTAACCTCACATGAGTGGCCTTGGTCAGTGAATTCAATTCAAATGCCATATCCAACAAACTGCACCACTAGACTGAGACACTGCTCAATGCACCAGACCATTCCCCCCCAACTGCACCTCATCACTCACCTGCCAACATGGGCTAAATTTTACAGCTATGAATTGGGCAGCATAGCTATCAGGAGGATCGTAAAATTGGGTGTCATGAGTTTCGGTTGGACTGCTGATATCATGATAATAGTTTGCTATTATACAAATGGTGAATGAGGAGTGAATTCAGATTCCTGCTTGTCATCCATTTAAGGCCAATTAAAGGCCAATCAAGTCAATAAAAGTTTCACTGCCCCGAGAATTTGGTCTGTGTATTTTGCTAGCTTGGGGGTTGGGAGCGCTGTAGCAGTTGTTGATTGGCAGAGTGCTGCAGTATAAGAGAACAAGAGAAGCTTAAGTTGAGGAGGCACAGAAAATAACTCAGTCTGCAGACAAAATTGAGTGGCCTTTTGCTTAGAGAGATTGGGCCTTTTGAAGAGGAGCTACTAGAAGAGAACCCTGGAGGGAAACAGTTTTAAGGGAGCCTGTAGCAATATAGGAATTTTAACAGAGAGGGGTCAGATAGAGAACTGTCTGGACTCTGATGCCATGAGGATAGTGCACTTCAGTGGAGGCTCCTTCAGTGAGGATGAGAGCTGAAGAAGAAGGGAGAGGAGAGCAGTTGACCATGGACAGTAGTGCACTGCTGGCCAGCCACATGAAGGGCATGGTGATGGTGAAAAGGCAGATGGTCACAGAAGTCTCCGGCACTAAGACACGTCAGGAACAGCAGGCAGAGATCAAACTACCTTCAGCTGCTGGAGGGCTCAGGCACTCCCAACTTTCTCAACTGCATCTCTCCTGGGAGGCAGAGACAGCTCTGTGTGAGGTGAGGAGGGGAGTGCAGGGAGAGACCACCTCTAATTGTGTGGATGGCCACTCGATGCCTGTGGCTTTCAAGGTAACAGTCACCTTGAACTTCTGTGCCTAGGGATCATTTCAACAGGCATTTCTGGAGATCTGAATGTCATTTCCCAGGCATTAGTGCATCACTGCATCAAGGTTGTGACTGATGCACTATTCAGGAGAGCTAATGACTATAGGAGGATGTGCTTATAATAATGTGGGGATAAAGATGTGGAGGGAGATTTAGAGTAAAGGGTTAACTCTAACACTACTCTAATAATAGCTACAGAGTATGTGCGTGTAGGGAGCTGTGTCACAATGATGTCACTCTCAGAGAGAGATGAGCAGGAAGAATCTAAGAGAGGAGCAGTAGCGCTATCCTGATGTTCTGTCACTTGTATATAGTTAGTTCTGTAAATAAATGTACATTGCAGGAATGAGCTTTGCCTCCAGCCAGATCTCTTACTAGAGTAAGACACCCAGTGCCTCCTAAATAACCCAACAATAACAGATGGTGGTTGCAGTGATTATATCCATAGAGAAATAGAAAAAACAGCGGAAAGCAACCTGAAGAGAAGCCCAGCAGCAGCAGAGACCAGGGCATGGAAGACTTTGAGGTTAATTCAGTAATCAGACAAGGGAGGGAAGCCACGAGGACAGCCCAGCAACTAGCACAGAAAACAGCATGAGAAACAGGAACATTGACCCAGGGTGAGCAATAACTTCTACCCCATCTCTCCCAGAATTGTTCCAGGATATAGAGGGCCTCAGACAGGCTAAGCAGTGGTAAAGCCAGAGAAGTAATTTCACCTGGTATCGCAATGCTTCAGGTTTTGCAAGTAAGAACAAAAAGCACTAGGTTAGCGCCTTATATGCTGCCAGTAGAATCATGGTAGACATGCTAGCCAGACAGGGTGAATGAAGAGACAGCCTCCTATGAAGATGTCATCGGAGCCTATGACTCATACTTTAGTTTCTGTCAAAACATTGTAATAGAGAGGGAAAAATTTAATCAGAGAAGCCAAAGACCAGGTGAAAGAATCGATTCATTCATAAATGATCTCTACTGTTTGCTGACAATTGTATGAAACATTAAAAGGTGGCTTGATCAGAGACAGAACAGTCATAGTGTTTTCAGAAGAAAACCTGTCAGACTTACTACAATCTGGGGAAGACTTGATGTTAAGTAAAGCTGTACAACTGGCTAGGAAGGCTGAGGAGCAGAAGCAAAATTGGGTTTTTGTAAGAGATGCGAGAGAAATCCTGCAGGAATAGCCCGATAAAGCCATACAGTTTGTGGGGTGCAAAACTGAAAGTACATGATGGCAACAACTAGGGAAGTGCACTGAAAGGGCACCAACTACCATTTTCCAACATCCCTGTGGGAAGAAAGACCATGGGCACGAAGAATATGCCACCCAAATCGCACAGTGCCATGGATGTGGCAAAATTGGACATTTTAAAATAGTATGTCATTCAAAAAAGCATGTGTTTGCAAAGCTGCAAGATAAACACTTTAAAGGAATCCCTATACACGAAATACAGGAACCAGACAACAGGGGAATCTTTGTGAAGAAGACATTTCCAGATAGCTGCATCGAAGAAGAAAGCTGCCACAAAGTTTAATAATGACTCCCTGGAGGCCCTCATTAATGGTGTGTGGCAACTTGGAGATGTCCCCTGCCCCAGGGATAGCTCCAGGAAATATACCAACCTTGCCAGCCTGGGAGGCAATTGCAAGGGTGGTTGGCACATCAGGCACCCACCTGAGAAACGCCCTCCAGTGTCGGAAGAGGATGAATGATCTCATCCGCTCTGCCAGGGTAAGTCAACCTTCAGCTCGCTCCAATCTCACACTCTCATAATGGCATCATGCATTCAAAGGGTTACATTGCTCAGGGATCTCACACGATATTAGTGGGGGTGAGGGGACATCAGCACTAATCGTCTCACGGGTACTTTAACATCACCAGCATCTCATCCATCGTGCTGCAAAACTCCATCCTCAGCTCTTACTGGGGAGGACTCAACACACACAGCAGGCATACATGCTTCCCAACCTCTCCTCCAACTCTTATCATTGCACTACATTCCACTTGTTTTCATGCATGCCAAGCTCACCCAGAACAAGAGGCAGAGATCATGGACTGAAGGAGGGAGGGCCAACATCATGGAGCTCACCAAGTACAAGGAGGATGCAGAAGAGATGGCAGGAGAGGTCAGAGATCGCTCCTGTAAGGAAGGCAAGATTGGCCTCTCCCAGCAAGCCAGTATGGATGAGCCCTCCATGAGCTGATCACACCCTGACATTCTCAGTGAGTGACGTGCAATTTTGTATTCAGTCTGTTCATCAACTAAATCTATCTGCTCTCTCTTACAGGCACCAGAAGGTCTAGGCACACCTCCACACCCAACATCAGTTCCAGCCCTAGGCAACCTCATATGAGAAAGCTGTGGAGCCATTGGATGAAGACCCATCACTGCCTTCACCTGCACCCTCCACCAGCTCAGGGACACACCTCGTTGGGCCCTAGTTATAGGGTAAACTCGGGGTCACATTCTGGGGAACACCTCATGGACACATCTCCACAGCAGTCGGAAGCAATGCCAGCCCAGGTCTCTGCACACTGCTGGAGTCTGAAGCAGATGATGAGCCTCTGCAAGTGGCCATCTCTAACATGCTGGAGGTGCAGAGTTGAGAAAGGTGGTCAACAGACTAGAGCGAAGGATGGAGGAATCCGTCCACATTCTATCTGATGTCGTAGCTTCAACATGTGAGTGTCTCGGCCTTCATGGGAAAGCTGGCTACCGCCTTGGAGACCTTGGTCCGACAGATCCTGCCAGATTTGTGATTGGACCTGCACTCCGTCGTTATAGGCATTGGTGGGATCCACCAGTGGCTAAGTGAGAGGGGGGCAGGATACCTTGACCTTCCTCCAGGAGCCCCTTCTCCTCTGGGAGTCAGTCAGGGGCCTCAGACACCCACAGGGAGGAGGATCAGCACCCGGACACACCCGGGCCTTCCATTCAGGTGACTCCGAGAGAGTCCAGCAGATCCCAATCCCCTCTGCCTGTGATCTCTGCAGCTGTACAGGCCAAGCTTTGTGCACCTGCCACACAGCAGGAGGCCCAAAGCAGGCTGGGGTCCTCCAGTTCTCGACACTCTATAGGACGCCTGTCACAGGCTTTCTGCCTCCCCCTCTACTGTAGATGTCAAGGGTATAGCTAGACTTAGCGGTTGGCTTAGAAAAATTAAGGAGATTTGAAATCATTCCTGGATCATACGTGTTCAATCACAGTATACATCATGCACCTTTGTAAATACATTTTCTGTTCATGAGAATGGTCCCATCATTTGAAAGCATCGTGCATGTGCATTTTTGTGCCCTCTTATTGCAAGGGTGAGCCATGAAACCACTCAGTGTTCACCTTCCTTTGTGAGCCTCACATTCACGTAATGTGTTGCTGACTCGTGATAATTACTCTACCCTTGTGTTATGTCAGGGAGATGTGTGAAAATCTTTACCGAAGTGTTGCAAAATGCATTCGTAACCATGCTCCTTACAGGACAGGATGGATTTAGCCATCCTCACTAGCCTTAGAGGGGCAGCTATAATTGTCTCTCCAAATGAGAAGGCTGCCCTCATTGGTGGTGCCAAACCAGAAGACCTGGAGCCATGATGCTCTCTCCAACCATGCATGTATCTCAATGTCCACAAAATGCTTCTCATAAAGCTTGAGATCACTGCATCGAGTCCTTTGATGCAGTGTCTGCACTGTTGTGGCGACTATCACTTCCCAGAATGCATGGATGCAGGGTTCACTGCTGATCTTTCCAAAGAATAGGGCTTAGTGAATCATGAGTGGTGAAAGTGCAAGGCCAAATGCTAAACTTGCTCTAGATCTCACTGGTTGTAAAAGCCCTTCAGTGCACTGGCATGGCACTAAGGGACAGAAGGAATGTGGTCATGTCCTGTTGCCTGTACCTTAATCCACCTGGAATCTTGTGGCTATTAGTGTGGCAGGGGCACGTCGTCCATGTCATGCATCTTTGATGGCATCGTCACATGGAAGCAGACCCTCATTTCCAAATTCAGGTTCCTGCCTTTCCTGCTCTTCATCATCCGAGGAGATCTCACCCTCCTCCATATCTCCCTCTGGCAAGAGATCCCACTTTTGAAACATCAGGTTGTTCAGGGTGCAACAGACCACGATGATGCAGGACACCCTCTCTCCCACTCTGGGGTGTACTGCAGAGCCCCACCTGAGTGGTCCAAGCATCGGAAGCGCATCTTTAGGATACCAATGGTCTGCTCAACGATCCTGTTATCTTATGCACCATGTTGTATCTCTCCTCCGAGTGACCTCGAGGATGGCACACTGGTATCATGAGCCATCATTTGAGCAGGTACCCCCTTATCCCCAAGCAGCAGGCCTGTATTCATTGAGGCCCTTCAAATGTGTGAGGCAGCTGGGAGTGACACAGGATATGTGAACCATGGGAACACCCAGGGCACCTGGCACAACTGTTCATGATGTGCTTCTGATGATCACACACTAGTTGAATGTTGATGGAGTGGAACCCTTTCCTGTTAATGAATATCAGGGGCTGGTGCCATGAAGCTCTCAAAGCCACATGTGTGCAAACGATTACACCCAGTACTCTAGGGAATTTCTGATGGAGGGCTTCCTCAATGTGAACGATTGTGCAGTGGTCACTCCTATCAATACTGTCATGGACAGATGCATCTGCTGCAAGCAGATTGGTGAGGATGAAGTCAAGTATGATTTTCCCTCCTGTTGGTTCCCTCATCACCTGGCGCAGACCCAGTCTAGCAGCTCTGTCCTTTAGGACTCAGCCAGCTCAGTCCAGCAGCGGTGCTTCCCAGCCATTCTTGGTGATGGACATTGAAGTCCCCCACCCAGAGTACATTCTGCACCCTTGTCAGCCTCAATGCTTCCTCCAAGTGGTGCTACAACTTGGAGAAGCACTGATTCATCAGCTGAGGAGGGCGGTACATTGTAATCAGCTGGAGGTTTCCTTGCATATGTTTGATGTCATGCCATGAGACTTCATGGGGTCTGCAGTCGATGCTGAGGACTCCCAGGGTGCTCCTTCCCGACTGTGTACACCACTATGCCACCACCTCTGCTGGGTTTGTCTTGCTCGTAAAATTTGATTCCGTGAGGATGACTAATCTGTAAGACAGCTCTTCCCTAGCCCCCAGATGTTAGTAAGGAAGACTTTGCAGGGTCGACAGGATTCTGTTTGCCATTGCCCAGGGTACTCTGTTTCATGTCTTTGGTGAGACTTTTGAGCGGTTTGATACTACTAAGTGGCTTGCTAGGCCATTTAAGAGTCAACCGCATTGCCGTGGGACTGGAGTCACATGTAGTCCAGGCCAAGTAAGGGCGACAGATTTCCTTCTCTAAAGGACATTAGAGAATTATACATTAAAAGACCCAGCAAGGTTTTTACAACAATCGACAATGGTTTTGTGGTCGCCATTAGACTTTTCATTCCAGATTCTTGTTGTAAATCAGTGTCTCTGGACAATGACCCTCCCATACCACACATCTCATCTTTCATTCTCCCCAGATTGGATCAAGGTTCAAGAATCTCATTGCTTTTTTCATGACAGAATTCAAACAGTTCACCCGTCTTGGCTTTTAATTCTGCATTTAACCAACTGTTCTGATTCACCAGCAATTCCTTTTCCTGTTCCATACATTTTCCATGATACTTCATAGAGACTTCTGCTGCTTTGTTTGGCAGGTGTGCACTGGAGGCAGCTGCGCACCCACCGAACTGTCAATGGTATATTAAGGCCATTAAAAAAGTAATTTAGCTCGTTAACAATGCTGCCCATCCAACCTTAAGGTTGGCGGGCAGATGAAGAGCCCAAGTAGCCTTTGTGTTTTCAGGAAACCTCATCCACGGGTGGGATGAGGTTTCCTGAAGGCTTTATAAAATAATTAAATAAATTTTCCACACTTCACAAACATGTTCCAACTCACGTGACGCTGTCACACAAGGGGACATGTTTAAATCATTTTTTACTTTATTTATGAAAAAGTTTTATTGTCTACTTAATCTCCCTAAGGCAGTTCCATGCCTCAGGGAGATTCCTGTGCTCTTTCGCACACCTCCATGCCCGCCCGCGCCTGCTCCCGAACAGCCTGCCCACCATAAGAAACATTCACCCCTCAGTGATTCAGTAAAATTATTTCATTTGCTCTAAAGGATATCAGCTCATAATCAGATAAAGTCAGACTACATTCTGAAAGTACAAGGACTACCCAAAGAAAAATCTTCAAATAATCTTTAAAACAAATCATGTATGTGACTAGTGTTTTTGCAGGTAAAGACAGTAATTCATGCTGTTGTTTAAAACATAATACTGCACGTAACAGAGCATAGAGATCCGCATTTATCTGTAATTTTATCCTTCCTTTTCATAAATTTCAGCTGAATCATAATGTATTTCTGTTCACTGTCTTTCTGTTGATACCTTACAAGCTGAAGAATGTAATCCTTGTGCTGAATATAAACTGAAAGTCCCTTCAACAACACATTTCTGTAAAGATAACCATCTTTACTGCGAACCTTGCACAATGCAGCTGCAGGAGAATTTGACAGATGCTAAATCTACGATATAAGTCACACCCTGCCTCTTTATATAAAATGTTTCCTTGTTTTAAGTAACAGTGGACTAGAAATAAATTATTTTCAACATGATAACTGTTACAGCCAATGCTGAACACAGAAGCTCAGGGATAACTTTTGATTTTTTTAATATTAGAACATAGCATGTTGATAACACTGTCAAACTGTATTTATTGTCCATCACTAGTTACACTGAGAAGTTAGTGATAAAGTTTCTGCCCTGATTTCAGACTGGGGACCTCTCGGGGCCATGATAACCACTACACTAGAGAAACAGGGTAAAGCTGCAGTAGTTGAGGCTTGAACTCACAACCTCAGCATTTCACACACATCAATACTGTCATATAAGTAACACACATTAACCGATTGCACCACTAGAGTCCAATAGAAATTTGAATTCAAGCTCCAGCAGCTGCATAATGGGATGTGATCACATAGCCTGGGTCTTTGGATTACTAATCCAAGGATATTACCATTGCACCACAATCTTCCCCAGGTAAGTCTTGCTGGCTAGTACAGGTATCGTACCTGCGATCTTGGTGTTCTTAGCAGCACGCTCTAAGCATCTGAACTAACCAACCAAGAAGTTGGTGCTGATGGGCCTTCTTAATCTGCTGCGGTCCTTGTTAGGTTGGTGCTGTCAAAACAGTGTTAGTTTCCAGTACCCTGATATTAAAGAAATGGTCATATATATCCATGTCAATACTGTGTGTGACTTGGAGGGAAACATGGAGGTGATGCCAGCTCTCCAACTTAGCTGCCTGTGTCCGTCTGAATGGTAAAGGTCAGTGGCGAGGGCAGTGCTTTCAATGTAACCTTGGTGAATTGCTGCAGTGCATCTTGTAACTCATGCATACTGCAACTATAATATGCTGTTCATTCAGGAATGACTTTTGTGCCTGGTAGTAGAGGTGAAACTTAAATAAACTTTGTGACTATTATGGTATTGAGCATCTTGAGCATTGCTGCAGACATATCCATCCAGGTGAGTAATCCTTTGCACTCCACTCTTGAGTCTTCCAAATAGTGGAAAGGCTTTGTGGGGTCAGGAAGTGGGTCTCTTATTATAGAGTACTCAGTTTCTGGGGTGCACTCAGAGCTACAGTTTTCATTTGGCTGGCACAGTTAAACTTTTAGGCAACGATGATTGCTAAAATGTTGATGGCAGGGGATTCAGTGATCTTGCTGCTGTTGAAAGCCAAGGGGAGATAATTGGTCTTTCACTTGTTTCAAGTGGTCACAACCTTGGACTTACTTAGAAGGAATGTTACCTGCCAGATATCAGCCTCAGCCTGGCAGTTATTCAAATCCTATTGTAGGCTGCACAAGTGACTACATTATTAGGGGAATTGTGAATGGGGATGAACACTGTAAAATTGTTAGAAAATTGTCTTACTCCTGACCTGATGATGGAGCGAGGGTCATTAATGACATAGCAGAAAATGAGTGGTCTAATGACAGTTTCCTGAGGAACTCTGACAGGGAGATTCTGAAGCAGAATTAATTGGTTTCCAATAATGTCTGCAGCCTCCTTTGAATTAATTATGTATCTGGACACTTCAGGGTTTTGAATTTGACCCCCCATTGATTTCAGATTTTCTAGAAACGCTCAGTGTCACATGGAGTCAGAGGAGCACAGCAGAATGGCCATGAGGAGTGTAGCATAAGAACATAAGAAAGAGGAGCAACAGTGGGCTGTACAGTCCATCAAGCCTGGTCTGCCATTCAATAGATCATGGTTGAACTTCTACATCAGCTTTTTCTTCATTCCCTTCCTCTCCCACATTTCTTGATTCATATAGTTCCCAAAAATCTATCAATCTCACTCTTGATTTGAGAATCCACTTGAGAATGGGCAGCCTCATGAGAATCTCCCCCAACCCCTCCCTCCCTGCCACACAGGAACATTCAGTGCTTCCGGGTGTGCGTTAATTGGCCCATCCACGTAAAATGGCTGCGCACACCTGATTGGGGGCACCGATCGGGTTCGTGCCCACCCCCGCCTGTCCCACACAACCCCCCCGGGGGGGATTTTTCCCTATGTGTTTTACTGTTGCCTTAATGGAGGTGTAACCGCGAGTTGGATTAACTAGGGGATTTAGAAGTTATTATAGTAGTAATTTGTAAACCTATGTAGGTGCTTAAGATCATTTTTTTATTTAATAAAGATTTAATTTAGTTTTGATTTAGACTGGGTGGTTTTACTGATACTGAATTCAAGGCACACATCTTGCAATAAATACAGATTGTAAAAGTTGTGGCAGTTATTTCACGTTTCCCTTGGGGATTTGAGCAGCTCAGCATTTAACATCCACTGTGCCTGAACAAAGATAAAGGCAAAAATTCTCCCCCCCCCCCGCCGTTGGGGGAAAGAGCAGGAGTGGTGGGCACGCCTCTGATCGGTGTCCCCAATCAGGGGCACAACGCCATTTTACGTGGGCAGGGCAATTAAGGCCCGTTCAGTGTGACATCTGCTCGGAAGCGCTATGCGCTCCCTGTGTGGGGATGGGGGGGATTCCCTCAGCTGGGAGTACGCTCTTTCACACATGCGCACAAAAGAGCGCACAGATCTCCCTGAGGCTAAGGGCTGCCTCAGGGAGACCGGTTCGGAATTAAAATTTTTAACACAAATGATAAAAGAATTTCCCTGACATGTCCCCTCATGTGACACGGTCACATGAGTTGGGACATGTCCATAACTTGTATTGAAAGATTGAATAAAAATTTAAATACCATCATGAAACGTCATCCCGCCCGTGGTTGAGGTTTCATGCCTTTTCCGAAGGCCACCTTCGGTCCATTAATGACCTTAATTAGTTTTTCAATGGTCTCAATAGGCCGTCGAAAGGTCGGAGGGCGCACAGCTGACTCGGCTCCACTCCCGCCAAACTGAAAATGGAATAGACACGGGGTGACTTCGGGAGTTCCACCCGAAGTCATCCCGCATCATTTTACGCGTCAGCGAGCAGGACCTGCCTCCACTTGCCAACCGGAAGATTCTGACCAAAGTTTCGAAGACATATGGAACAATAGAATTTACATATTAAGAGGAGAGAAACAATTCCACTGTAAAGTGAATATTGTGTGAACTTGCTGGTTATGTTTTCAATCTTCAGGTTAATCAGGAATTGTAGAAGTTATTATAGCAGTAAGTAATTGTAGTTTTATGTATGCGCTTGAAATCTTTTATTTTGTTAATAAATATATTAAATTAATTTTTTAAATCTCTAAAAGTCTGGGTGGACTTACTACTTCTGAAATCAGTGTACACATCTCATAAAAAATACAATTTGCAAAACCGTTGTGATAGCGCAACCAAGTTTCTCTCATGGATTTGGTCCATCTGGCAAACAACAGCTGCCACGTCATAAAAACATTTACAATCAGAAACTAAGTAAAATGTAGAAAGGAAATTTGCACCATATGCAAGATTTGATAAATGAGATAAATAGATACATGCTCAGACAATTAGCAAAGAATGTTGTTACTTTGTTTCAAGGTGTATTATCTTCATGAAAAAAATGACAAACTCTTTCCTGTGTTGGATAGGGACAGAGCCGTGCATCATTTTATGACAGTATGTGCAAGCAACAGTATTGTTTCAAAGTAATGGTTTTGTAACGTTTGCACGAATGCAAACAACATTCAAATAGTCTGTACATGAAGACATGTTTAGTCATTTTGATGTAATGCGAGATCACTTTAAATTAAGTAAAAGCTGTTTTCTTTTGTTTCTGTTTCATTTCTTAGTAGGAGCTGGGGAGTTACAGGAACTGGGCGTGTTTGTTAATGAAGTATCTACACCACACAGACTGTTCAAGAAGAAAGCTCACCTTGACCTTGTAAATTAGGGATTGGCAATAAATGCTGGTCTTGTCAGTGACATCCATATCCTGAAAATGAATAAATAAAGCTACCTGGACCATGACCGGAGGATGTTAGAGGCGATGGTCTTTAAATAATTCTCTTCTGATGATACACAACACACTCATTTCCAGGTTTAATTAAAGTGGGACAGGAGATGGGCAACCAGCCCACTGCCAGTAGGTTAGTTGATATTTAAATATTAGAATGAGGCTGAGCGCTTTATATTCAACTTCTCTTACAAAGTAAATCCTCCCCAGTTAAATTCCCCAGATTTTGGATGGCAAGGACAGCTTGGGGAAAAGTTAACTGTCATTACAGCAATGCATGTGGGCCAGGAGGAGCAGAAGGGCTTTTCCTGGCTCCCCAAGCTACATGTCTGGGATTAGGCCCATGAGTTACCTCCCATTCAGAAGCAGCACCTACCACAACCACCACCTCCCCCACATCCAACATACCCCCTCCTTTAATGTTTAATGTTTGTCGGTTGCACCCGCTTTGGGTCAGGAATCAGATCCCCCACCCCAGGGTCAGACTCACCACAATGTTGAGCATCAGGTTATCACTGCTGCCCCATCAAGTTGGAGGGTCACACCCCTCAACACTGGCAGCTGCCAGTGGCTGCGGTCTGCTCAGGACTGCTCCCTGCCTGTTGATATCCAGGTGGGAATCCTCTTATAAAAAGATGTGCATGCTGTGGAGTTGACAAAACTCCAACCCCTCACTTAGGAAACCCAGCCTTGTCAATATCAAGGCTATTATGAAACTTGACTGACATTCTCTTGTGGGGTGGCAGGGCCTGGTGGGGTGGGTGGGGGGGTGCGGGAGGCGGTGCGGGGATTTCCTGGGTGAAAGTCGAGGACTATGCTCCCCAGCAGGCCTTTCAGCGTTGAAGCATGGTCTGCTCTAGGTTTCTCTTCCTGTAGTTAAATGACTGAGCCATCCTGACAGCAGGCCTATTCTTACCCAATCTCTCCTTATATCCCTCTCCTCCCAGGAATCAATCTAGTGAACCTATTTGCACCCCTTCTATGGCAAATATATCCTTCCTTAGGTAAATAAGACCAATTTGTATGTAGAACTCTAGGTATGATCCCACCAAAACCCTTTGTAAATACAACAAAACTTCTTTATCCTTAGACAACAATTTCCTTGCAAGAAAGGCAAAAAATACTATTTGCCTTCTTGATTACTTGCTTTATCTAAATGTTAACTTTCTGTGACTTATGTACAAGGACTCACAAATCCCTTTGAATACGAACACTGACAGATTTTTCACCTTGTATTAAATATTCTAGTTTCACATTTCTCCACATCATAGTTCATCTGCCCAAACACTTAACCAGTTGATCTGCCTTTGCACCCTCTTTACAGCTATGTCAGTTTACATTCCACCTGTGCATCGTATCATCAGCAAACTTAGATATAATCTAAATCATCGTTCATCCAAATCAGCTCAGTGGCAGTGAGGAGCAAAGAGGAACAGGTGGTGTGGCAGAATAGCAGCCGGAGCTAAGCAGGAAGCAGATCAAAAGCGGATGAACATTTAAGAAAAGCTAATGGAAGCGTTTCTCATTTGAGCACTGAGGCAAAAAGAATGTGGGTAAAGTAACCACAAGGAAAAAGAAAAAGCAGAGCCCAGGTGCAAAAATGCAGCAGGCCACAGTCATACCAAACCACGCAGGATTTTTTTTTATTTTGCAACGTGGCAATAAAGCTTATAGATTGAGCAGTGAGGCTTTAAGTGGCCTAAGAATAATCAGAAGTAGGGAAATGATTAGAGCCAAGAGGGATGGAAACATATAGCTTGTGGTGCAGCAAAGGTGGAGGAATTGTGGAGGGTAGCTGGTGCAATAACAGCATCATCTAAGGGAGAATTTTCCATGTAGGGTCCATGCCACCATTTTACATGGGTGGGCCAATTAAGACCCACCCAGCGCATTTCTCGACTCTCGAGGATAGCGGGAGTGGGTAGGCGGTGGCAGGAGTGCACTGACCACCGGGTCCAATGGCGACCCGGTGGCCTGTTTAAATGAAGCGCTGGCAGCCTTTGCAAGGCTGCTCACCGGCCAGCAGGAGCGGTCACCAAAGGGCTTCTGGTGAGCAGGCAAGTCCAGAGGGTAGGCCAGTGGTGCAGGCCAGGCCGGAGGGTAGGCCAGCGTGTCAGGCCAGGCTGGAGGGTAGGGCAGTGGGGCAGGCCAGGCCGGAGAGTAGGGCAGTGGGGCAGGCCAGGCTGGAGGGTAGGGCCGCGGAGTAGGTCAGGCCGGAGGGTAGGGCAGAGGGGCAGTGTGCCCCTCATTTCTCGGATGTTTGCCTAGTTGCCCTCCTGGAGGAGGTGGCAGCATGGCGGGAGGTCCTGCTTCTGAGGGACGGGAGGCAGAGAGCAGGCTGTCTCAGATGCCAGTGCCAGCAAGGGGACAGCACTTAGATGTAGCACCTGTAAGTGTAAATTTAAGGCACATTAGGCACACCACGGGTTCCTTACTGGTGCATTTATGTTGCACTACTGTCAGTTCATTAAGGCTTGGTGTGATGTGCAACACCTTTTTTTTTAGTTCATTTTGTTATATCATTAAATTTTGTTATGTAAGCATGGCTCAGGGTGATTCCTTACTTCCGCTGGTGGACGGGAACCAGTGATGTTATGAGTGAGTTGTCTGACATTGAGCTTTATTGACAAGGGCCTTGGTTAATGTTCCTATTCAGGCAGATTTTGCACTCAGTTTTCGAGTGTGGAGCCTGCAGCCCTGGCATGTGTTAGAGGTCCATCTGTGGTGGGCTAGCTGAAAGTTCTTTGGATTAAAGCCTTCCAAGGGCCCCTGCCTCCCTGGAGTATGCCTGGGTCAGTGTCTACCCCCTCAGCATTTCCCTGTGCGTGCTCATCCTCGGACTCACTGCTGGACTCATCATGTGCAGCCACAGCCACTGTGTCTACATCTTCTTCGTCCACAGTGTCGCCCCTTTCCAGTGCCAGATTGCGGAGAGTGCAGCATGCAACCACTATCAGCGACACACGATCTGGGGGGTATTGGAATGCACCCCCTGAATGGTCCAGGCATCAGAAACACATCTTGAGAATATCGATGGTTCTCTCCACCACAGCTCTTGTGGAGGTGTGGCTACTATTGTAGTGCTGTTCAGCTTCTGTTCTTGGATGGCAGAGAGGCATCATGAGCCACCTTCTGAGGGGATAGCCTTTATCACCCAGCAGCCATCCATCAAGCCGGGCTGGAACACTGAAAAGCCTCGGCACCTGGGAGTATCTGAGTATGTAAGAGTCGTGGGAGTTGCCTGGGTACCTTGCACAGACTTGTAGAATCTGTATCCTGCGATCACACACTATCTGCATGTTCAAGGAGTGGAAGCCCTTCCTGTTGACGAAGGCACCGGGCTCACCTGCTGGTGCCTTGATGGTCACATGTGTGCAGTCTATAGCACCCTGCACAGGGAGGAAGCCAGCAATGGCTGTGAAGCCTCTGGCTTGCTCTCTCTGGCTGGCCTCGTCCCAGCGGTAGTGGATGAAAATCAATGTATGCCTGAACAAAGCATCTGTCACCTGTTTGACACAAGTGTGGATAGCTTATTGGGAGACACCGCAAACATCACCCACTGAGCCCTAGAAAGAGCCGGAGGCATAGAAGTTGAGGGCAGCTGTGACCTTTAGCGCCACTGACTTGGGGTGCCCACCCACACAGTTGGTCTAGATCTCATGGCTATCATCTGACAGATGGAGGTGACTGTCTCCCTTAAGAGATGGAGCCTCCTTCGACACTGCACCTCAGACATATTGAGGTAGCTGCTTTGCCGCTGTATACCCTGGCAGTAGGATAATGGCATCTTCTGTGGCACCTTCTGCTTTAGACTTCCTGTTGGCCTTGTGCCCCTAGTGTCTGCGCCTCTTCTTCCTAAGGTGGTTCCCCTGAAGGTTGAATCCCCTGAAGGACTCCTGGCCTCCTCCCCCTTCTGGCCCTCCTTTCCTCCTCAGAGGAGTTGCCCACAGTGGATAGCACAACTCCCATTACCAGGCTAAGAGAAGGCTTTCTGAAATCTGGAGGCCCCAAAAATGATTTTCACTGTAGAATCCTGACCTGAAGGCTGTTACTCCTATCCAAGCAGCTGGTACAAGTTTTGAAGTATTCCTGCTCACACAGGCAAGTAGCAGTAACTTTCACAATTAAATATCTAACAGATACCATTCGCAAGCCCACTCACTCCTCTTATCCCGTCCGTGGATGAGGTTTATACAAATGCCGCACACCCACCTGTCCGCTGCGCCCATGTGAGGTCCTGAAGATTGCACAGGCCCCAAAAAATTGTGGACAATTGCTGCCTTAAGTAGCTGATTAATTAATGGGGGGTGGGGGGCGCACATCAGAGATCATCGACATGCGGGGCCCGCCCCGCATGCCAATGAGAAAATTCTGGCCCTACTGATTTGAGGCCTGTTATTACTGTATGACATTATAATTATTTGCTAGAATTTTTACATAATTGACATAAAATTGTTTCTTTAAAATATGATGAAAGTATAATAATTTTCACAATATTTTTCTGGTTTATTGTGAAATAGGCTTATGAGGGTAGGTATAGTTGGGTCTGTCTGTGTGATTTAATTAAATTTGAAGTGCAAGCTTGAAATCATCAAAAGAAGCTAAGTGCTTGATACGCTAATGAGTAAACATGCATGCTGGCTTTGCATGTAAGGTATGAAGGGAATTTGCATTTTAGATAAATAAAGGGATTATTTGGATTTGAAAGGGATCTTACTCCATTTACAACTAGCAAAATAGGCAGGGCTAAGGAGTGTGTTTATTTTTCCCAAATGTTACTGACAATTTTGGCAACATGAAAGTTTTTGTATTACGAGGAAGATTGCCAGGAAGATATAACAATTTTCATTAAGTTATTGGAATTTATTGTAAAGTAAATAGTCGGGTCTGTGTCTGTGGCTGGGATTTTAAGGCCCCATCATGGGCAGGACCTGCTGCGGGCAAGGCAGCGTCCCAGCCAGAAGTCCATTGACTTGCAGCGGGACCTTAAGATCGCCGTGGCGGGCGGGCATGGAAATCCTGCCCTATGTGTCTGTGTGTGTGTGTCTGTGTGTGTGTGTGACTTAAGTAAATTAAAGGCAGCTGGTCTGAAGGTTTTGATGTAAAAAAAGCTAGCTTTGAAATGGTAAGTAGGTAAACATGGGTGCAGTTTTAGAATGTGAGGCATAAAGGGAACATTTGCATTTTAAAATAATCCAGAGTAGCTTGAATTCAAAAGAGGGGGTGAAATGTTACACCTAGCCAGAAGAAGTTCAGAAACAGTGTGCTTATTTTTTCCAAAGATTACTGGTAAAATTAGTACTTTGATAGATTTTTATTATTCGAAAGGTAATGTCCAAAGACATCATGAAACAATGGGAATTTGCATTCATTGGGGAAAATATATATAAAGGAGAGAAGGCTGTGAGTAAGGGTAAGCATTTTAAGATTTAGCACAAGTGTGAAAAGCCTCCAACATCTAAACCTCCAGCTGCTGTCTAAAAGGAACTGAAGCTGAGAAAAACGCGCTTTGAATTCGACTGTCCAGGGTGTGTGCTTTCCCTGGGTCTGTTAAAATCTATGTGTTTTACGGGTGCCTTAACGGAGGTGTAACTGGGAGTCAGAATAACGAGAGGATTTACAAGTTATTAAAGTGGTAATTTGTAAACCTATGTATGTGCTTAAAATCGTTTTTTATTTAATGAAGGTTTAATTTCATTCCGTAAGAAACCCATAAGACTCAGTGGTCTTATTGTTACTGAATTAAAGGCATGCATCTCGAAATAAATACAAATTGTAAAATAGTTGTGGCAGTGGTTTCAAATTTCCCTCTGGGATTTGAACAGCTCAACATTCACCATCCACTATACCTTAACGAAGATACAGTTTCAAAAAAATATGGAATAATGGAATTTACGTATTAAGGAGAGAGAAACATGTATAAAGGAGAATGAAAGTCTATGTGGTTGACGGCCATGTAAGGTCTAAATGGTTTGTGTGAAATAGCCTTTATGAAGCTTCCAACCATGATGGCATGAAGCTGGGAAAAAGCCATTTGGAATTCCACTGTAAAGTGAGAATTGTGTTAACTTGCTGATTCTGTGTTTTAAATCTAATACCTATTTTGGATGGTTGCCATAAAGGGAACATAACTGGGTGTCAGGTTTATTAGGAATTTTAGGAGTTGTTATAGTAGTAAGTAATCGTAGTCTTATGTATGTGCTTGAAATCTTTTATTCTGTTAATAAGTACTTTAATTTAATTTTTTAAATCTCTATAAATCTTGGTGGACTTACTAATTCTGAATTCAGGGCACATTTCTTCTCATAATAGATATAATTTGCAAAACTTGTGATAGCGCGACCAAGTTTCTCTCATGGATTTGGTCCATCTGGCAAACAACAGCTGCCACGTCATAACAAAAAAATTTACAATCAGAAACTAAGCAAAATGTAGAAAGGAAATTTGCACCATATGCAAGATTTGATAAATGAGATAAATAGATACATGCTCAGACAATTAGCAAAGAATGTTGTTACTTTGTTTCAAGGTGTATTATCTTCATGAAAAAAATGACAAACTCTTTCCTATGTTGGATAGGGACAGAGCCGTGCATCATTTTATGACAGTATATGCAAGCAACAGTATTGTTTCAAAGTAATGGTTTTGTAACGTTTGCACGAATGCAAACAACATTCAAATAGTCTGTACATGAAGACATGTTTAGTCATTTTGATGTAATGCGAGATCACTTTAAATTAAGTAAAAGCTGTTTTCTTTTGTTTCTGTTTCATTTCTTAGTAGGAGCTGGGGAGTTACAGGAACTGGGCGTGTTTGTTAATGAAGTATCTACACCACACAGACTGTTCAAGAAGAAAGCTCACCTTGACCTTGTAAATTAGGGATTGGCAATAAATGCTGGTTTTGTCAGTGACATCCATATCCTGAAAATGAATAAATAAAGCTACCTGGACCATGACCGGAGGATGTTAGAGGCGATGGTCTTTAAATAATTCTCTTCTGATGATACACAACACACTCATTTCCAGGTTTAATTGAGATGAGACAGGAGCTGGGCAACCAGCCCACTGCCAGTAGGTTAGTTGATATTTAAATATTAGAATGAGGCTGAGCGCTTTATATTCAACTTCTCTTACAAATTAAATCTTCCCCAGTTAAGTTCCCCAGATTGTGGATGACAAGGACAGCTTGAGGAAAAGTTAACTGTCATTACAGCAATGCTTGTGGGCCAGGAGGAGCAGAAGTGCTTTTCCTGGCTCCCGAGGCTACATGCCTGGGATTAGGCCCATGAGTTACCTACCATTCAGAAGCAGCCCCTACCACAACTATCACCCACATTCTGCCCCCACCCCCGCCCCCCCACATCCAACATACCCCCTCCTTTAATGTTTAATGTTTGTCGGTTGCACCCGCTTTGGGTCAGGAATCAGATCCCCCACCCCAGGGTCAGACTCACCACAATATTGAGCATCAGGTTATCACTGCTGCCCCATCAAGTTGGAGGGTCAGGCCCCTCAAAACTGGCAGCTGCCAGTGGCTGTGGTCTGCTCAGGACTGCTCCCTGCCTGTTGATATCCAGGTGGGAGTCCTCTCATAAAAAGATGTGCATGCTGTGGAGTTGACAAAACTCCAACCCCTCACTCAGGAAACCCAGCCTTGTCAATATCAAAAACAAAAACAGAATTACCTGGAAAAACTCAGCAGGTCTGGCAGCATCGGTGGAGAAGAAAAGAGTTGACATTTCGAGTCCTCATGACCATTATCAAGGCTATTATGAAACTTGACTGACCTTCTCTTGTCGGGTGGCAGAGCCTGGGGGGCGGGGGGTTGCAGGGAGGTGGCGGCGGGATTTCTCGGGTGAAAGTCGAGGACTATGCTCCCCGGCAGGCCTTTGAGTGTTGATGCATGCTCTGCTCTAGGTTGCTCTTCCTGCAATTAAGTGACTTGGCCATCCTGACAGCAGTGTGCCTGCGTAGAAAAACGGCATGGAATTTATCCTCTTTGCGAATACCTGGCATTTAAAACTTTGTCTACTTTAAACAAAAAGTTACTGGTCCTAACTACCGACTTTTACTTGCACCCACTGAGCGAAATATCGTGTGAGCGCTTGATGACATTGGGACAGTTGTCCGATATCTTTCTGTGCAATTTAACGCCTGATCAGTTCAGGCGCATGCACGCCCTGGGCCGTTAAAGTCAGCCCCATGCTAGTTAGTTGATGATGACACGGTTATGAGCAAGGCTTTTTACCTGAAATGTCAGCCGGTGCATTTTATCACCAGATACAGTCTCCAGTGTTTCATGCTGTTGCTTCTGATATCCAGCAACTACAGTTTTTTGCTTTTTGATCTCCTTCCAATAGGCTTCTCTTCAGAAGAAAGAATTGGGGGAAAGGGCAAACATTTCCCTTGCTCAAGATTGCAACCCTAAGGGTGGGATCATCCCAGATTTGCACTATGTGCAGTAGTGGGTGGGAAAAAACATGTTTTTCCCGCTGGCTGCCACAGCGGCTTTTCACGCCATATTGTCCCAAACCTGCTGTATTAATTATGCATTCCCGAGATACACACTGTTTCCATGGCGGGTGGGCTCCGATTCGCTTGCCATGCTATTATCTCACCGCTTTATCACACCAGGCACCACATTTAAAGTACAGCTGCGCTCAGCACTTCCAGCCCAGGGCTGCAACAAAGAAGACATGGCCCCAAAAGGCAAGAGGACTGCAGCCCTCGAGCACCTTTATGACACCATGGAGGCCCACTGTGATGTCCTCTACCTCTGCTCTGGCCGCAGGTGGGGCAGCACCACTCTGGCTTGGTAGGCGGTTGGTCAGTGCCAATGCTGTAGAGAAGAGGTTGGCCATCCAATGCAGATAGAGGATAAATGATCTCAACCGTGCAGCCAGAGCATGTCAACTATCTCATCACTCTAAACTCTCATACTCAAACCTATCACACATTCACTGGCATCTCACTCACTACCAGCTCAAGGAACATCACCATTCACTCTCTCAGATATACCTTCACATCTCCATCTGGTCTCATCTTCTCTGGAGAATGCCTCCTCAGCCCTCACCATCTTGAGGCCACTTGCCCAAATCAACCTGTGCCCCCCACGCACACCCTGAGATACCCTCCTCCGCCAGGACAGCTCTCGTCCTGCAGCCTCTTCTCTTGCCTGAGGCCACTTCTTCCCCTTCCCTTAGCCCTCCAGCCATTGAAAAGCCATCCACATATGGCTGATCTGGTAAGTAGATGCCCACCAGGGATTCCCCCTAAAAGTGACGTGATGCTGCCTGTGAAGCCTGACGCTGATGACTGCAAGTGCTCACCGAAGCAAGGTAGGCAAACAAGTCCTTGAGCAAAGTCCTGAGCAAAATGCAGCCTGCCAAGCACACATCTTATATATGCTGTTGTGAAAACACGCCGACATGGACGGATGATCCAGCAGGGTGGGTGGCAGGTGTGGGGGGGTGGTGGGGATGATTCCAGCGAGCTGGCCTTGTAATGATATGCTGATGTATTAAAATGAGGTTCCTGACGTCTGATGGCAGGAAACGCAGCCCGACATCGATGAGGTGGGTGGACGAGCGCAAACTAGTTTCACAACATCACAAAACCAATTTATGGCCTGCTCGCCATATTGTCCACTCACACCACTGAACACACCTGATGTCAGTGGGCACGAAAAATCCTGGCCTTAATGTCTATTCTTTAATACCATAAGTATGTCCAGTTGAGAGAAAGAAAATTTCAAAATTCCATTTATATAGAACAGTTCAAAGCCTCAGGACTCCCCAAAGTGCTTAATATGCAAGAAGCATAGTATATAAAGCCGATGAGCTGAGGGCACAGATAGATACATGGCACCATGATATCATCGCAATAATGGAAATTTGGCTTAAGGATAGCAAGGATAAAAATGGCAGCTCAACATCTCTGGATATAGAGTTTTCAGGCAGGATTGGGAGGGGAATTAAAAAGGCGGGGGTTTAGCATTATTGGTTAATGAATCAATTACAGCTATGAGGAGGAATGATATACTAAATGAAGCATCAAATGAGGCCATATGGGTTGAACTCAGAAATAAAAAAGGGACAGCCACATTGTTAGGATCCCAAATAGTGGAAGGGAGTTAGAAGAGCAAAGATGTAGAAAGATTTCTGAGTGCAAAAACAGTAGGACAGTAATGGTTGAGGACTCCAACTACCCTAATATCAATTGGGGTACGAACAGTGTGAAGGGCACAGAGGATGCAAAATTCTTGAACTACATTCAAGCAAACTTTTTTAGCCAGTGCGTAACATGCCCAACGAGAGGGGCTCAATTCTAGATTTGGTCTTAGGAAATGAAGCTAGGCAAGTGGATGAAGTAGTGGCGTACATTTTGGAGGTGGTGACCATAATATAGTTAGATTTAGCATCATTATGGAAAAGGACGAAGATAGAACAGCAGTAGAAGTTCTAAAATGGGGGAAGACAAATTTTAAAAAGTTGAGAGGTGAGCTGGCGAGAGTGGACTGGATACAACTAATGGAAGGAAAATCTGTGTCAAATCAGTGGGAGGCATTCAAAGATGAGATTCTAGGGGAAGGGGGAGAGGGACACAGTGTAGGCATGTCCCAACAAGGAAAGTGTGGCACTGCCAAATCCAGAGTTCCCTGGTTATCCAGAAACATACAGGCCAAAGTAAAGCAGAAAAAGAAAGCTTATGATAGTTACAAAAGACTTAATACTGTAGAAAGCCTAGAGGGGTATAAAAAGTACAGGGGTGAAGTAAAGATAGAAATTAGGAAAGCAAAGAGAGGATGTGTAAAAATATGGGCCAGTAAACTTAAGGAAAATCCTAAGATGTTTTACCAGTACATTAAGAGCAAAAGAATAACTAAGGAAAAGGTAGTAGGGCCTTTCTTAAACATGCATTGTAACTTGTGGGTATTTTTAATTCATTCATGGGATGTGGGCTTCGCTGGCTGGGCCAGCAATTATGGCCCATCTGTAGTTGCTCTTGAAAAGGTGGTGGTGAGCTCCCTTCTTCAACCACTGCCGTTTATGTGGTGTGGGTACACACACAGTACTGTTAGGAAGGGAGTTCCAGGATTTTGACTCAGCGACAGAGAAGGAATGGCGATATACTTTCCACTCAGGATAATCAGTGACTTGGAGGGGAACTTCTAGGTGGTGATGTTCCCACCTATCTGCTGCCCTTATCCCTCTAGGTGGTAGTGGTCGTGGGTTTGGAAGGTGCTGTCGAAGAAGCCTTGGTGAATCCCTGAAGTGCGTCTTTTAGATAGTACACACTGCTGCTACTGTGCATCAGGGGTGGAGAGTGTATGTTTGTGGATGTGGTGCCAATCAAGTGGCCTGCTTTGTCCTGGATGGTGCCAAGCTTCTTGAGTGCTGTTGGAGCTGCACTTATCCAAGCAAATGGTATTCCATCATACTCCTGACTTGTGCCTTGTAGATGGTGGACAGGTTTTGGGGAGTCAGAAGGTGAGTTACTCGGCACATAATTCCTAGCCTCTGACCCGCTCTTGTAGCCACAGTATTTATATGGCTAGTCCAGTTCAGCTTTTGGTCAATGGTAACTCCCAGGATGTTGATAGTGCGAGTTTCAGTGATGGTAATGCCATTGAACATCAAGGGGCAATGGTTAGAATTTCTCTTGTTGGAGATGGTCATTGCCCAGCACTTGTGTGATGCAAATGTTACTTGCCACTTGTCAGTCCAAGCCTGGATATTGTCCAGGTCTTGCTGTATTTGGACATGGACTACTTCAGTATCTGAGGAGTTGCAAATGTTGCTGAACATTGTGCAATCATCAGTGAACATCCACACTTCTAACCTTATGATGGAAGGAAGGTCATTGATGAGGCAGCTGAAGATGGTTGGGCCAAGGATAACTACCCTGCAGAACTCCTGCAGTGATGTCCTGGAGCTGAGATGACTGACCTCCAACAACCACAACCATCTTCCTTTGTGCTAGGTATGACTCCAACCAGTGGAGAGTTTTCCCCCTGATTCCCATTGATTCCAGTTTTGCTAGGGCTCCTTGAAGCCACACTCGGTCAAATACAGCCTCGATGTCAAGGGCAGTCACTCTCACCTCACCTCGGGAATTCAGCACTTTTGTCCATGTTTGAACCAAGGCTGTAATGAGGTCAGGAGAAGAGTGGCCCTGGCGGAACCCAAACTGGGCGTCAGTGAGCAGGCTATTGCTAAGCAAGTGCCTCTTGATAGCACTGTTGATGACCCCTTCCATTACTTTACTGATGATCGAGAGAAGACTGATGGGGCGGTAATTGGCTGGGTTGGATTTGTCGTGCTTTTTGCATACAGGCCATACCTGGGCAATTTTCCACATTGCCGGGTAGCTGCCAGTGTTGTAGCTGTACCGGAGTAGTTGGCTAGAGGCGCAGCAAGGTCTGGAGCACAAATCTTCAGTACTATTCCTGGATTGTTGTCAGGGCTCATAGCCTTAGCAGTATCCACAGCCTGCTGTATATCAGCAACAAATCTGCTTCTCTCATGTTCATTTTGGACTGTAACCTAAAACCTGATGATCTCAATCCTGAACCTTATTTTTTAAATTTTTTAAAGAAAATCATGCTTTGCTTTCTGATAATTCTAAGTTGTGCATGATCAAGAATGAACATCAAGCTTCCTGTTAGTAACAAAGGACAGCTGATCATTTATGACATACTACCTTTCTTGATATCATGTGGAGTGAATCGAATTGGCTGAAGACTGGCATCTGTGATGTTGGGGACCTCTGGTGGAGGCCGAGATGGATCATCCACTAGGCACTCTGGCTGAAGATTGTAGCAACTGTTTCAGCCTTATCTTTTGCACTGATATGCTGGGGTCCTCCATCATTGAGGATGGGGATATTTGTGGAGCCTTCTCCTCCAGTAAGTTGTTTAATTCTCCACCACCATTCACAACTGGATGTGGCAGGACTGCAGAGCTTAAATCTGATCCATTGGTTGTGGGATATCTTAGCTCTGTCTATCACTTACTGCTTATGTTGTTTGGCACGCATGTAGTCCTGTGTTATTGCTTCACCAGGTTGACACCTCATTTTTAGGTGTACCTGTTGCTGCTCCTGGCATGCCTTCCTGCACTCTTCATTGAACCAGGGTTGAGCCCCTGGCTTGAAGGTAATGGTAGAGTGGGGGATATGCCAGGCCATGAGGTTACAGATTGTGTTTGAGTACAATTCTGCTGGTGCTGATGGCCCACAGCACCTCATGGATGCCCAGACCTGAGTTGCTAGATCTGTTTGAAATCTATCCCATTTAGCACGGATGTCATGGACAGGATTAGGTCAAGTACGTTTTTTCCTCTTGCTGGTTCCTTCACCACCTGTCGCAGACCCGGTCTAGAAGCTATGCCATCTAGGACTCGGCTGGCTCGGTCGGTAGTGGTGCTACTGAGCCACTCTTGGTGATGGACCTTGAAGTCCCCCGCCCAAAGTACATTCTTCCCCCTCCTACCCTCAGTGTTTCCTCCAAGTGGTGTTCAACATGGGGGAGCACTGATTCATCAGCTGAGGGAGGGCAGGACGTGGTAATCAGCAGCAGGTTTCTTGTTGGAAGGTTTCATTTCATGTTTGACCTAATGCCATGAGACTTCATGGGGTCTGGAGTTGATGTTGAGGAATCCCAGGGCAACCCCCTCCCAATTGTATACCACTGTGCCACCACCTCTGCTGGGCCTGTCCTGCCGGTGGGACTGGACATACCGAGGCATGGTGATGGTGACATTATCTGTAAAATACGATTCGATGAGGACGACTATGTCAGCCTGTTGCTTGACTAATCTATGAGACAGTGGTCCCAATTTCGGCACTAGCCACTCCCCACCCCCCGCCCCTGCTGTTGGTAAGGAGGACTTTGCAGGGTTGACAGGCTAAGATTGCCATTGTCCTTTCCGGTGCCTAGGTTGATGTCAGGTGGTCCATTTGGTTTCAATCCTTTTTTGTGACTTTGTAGCAGTTTGTTATAACTTAGTGGCTTGCTAGGCCATTTCAGAGAGCGTTTAAGATAACCACATTATTGTGGGTCTGGAGTCATGTGTAGGCCAGGTAAGGATGACAGATTTCCTTCCCTAAAGGACATTAGTGAACCAGATGAGTTTTTACAACAATCGACAATGGTTTCATGGTCATCATTAGAATTTTAATTCTAGATTTTTATTGAATTCAAATTCCATCATCTGCCGTGGCAGCATTTGTAATGCTCCCCAAAGCATTACCCAGGGTCTCTGGGTTACTAGTCCAGCGACAATACCACTGTGCCATCGCCTCCCAGGGTTCTCAATGAGTACTTTGTCTCTGTCTTCCTTAAGGAGAGGGATGATGCAATCATTCTATTTAAAGAGGAGGAGTGTGAAATATTAGGTACAACAAGCATAATGCGAGAGGAAGTACTGAAGGGACTAACATCCATAAAGGTAATAAATCACCAGGGCCAGATGGATTGTATCCCAGGCTGTTGAAGGAAGCCAAGGAGGAAATATCAGATGCTCGGAGGATCATTTTCCAATCCTCACCAGATACAGGTGAGTTCCAAGAGGATTGGAGGTCAGCAAACATTGTACCACCATTTAAAAAGGGTGCAAGGGATATGCCAGAAAATTATAGGCCTGTCAATCTGACTTTGGTGCTGCTCAAATTATTGGAAATGATCCTGAGAGACAGGTGAACTGTCAAGTAGAAAGGCATGGATTATTCAGGGATAGTCAGTATGGTTTTGTAAGAAGGAGGATTGTTGAGGGTAGTGCAGTGGACGTTGTCTATATGGCTTTTAGTAAGACGTTTGACAAGATCCTATATGGCAGGTTGGTCAGGAAATTGAGATTGCATGGGATACAGGAGAAGATGGCCAGTTGGATTCAAAACTGGCTCAATGACAGGAAACAAAGGATAATGGTTGATGGATGTTTTTGCGAATGGAAAATGGTTTCCAGTGGTGTTCCACAGGGCCCAGTGTTGGGGCCCTTGCTGTTTGTTGTATGTGTTAATGATTTAGACTTAAATGTGGGAGGCATGATTGGGAAATTTGCAGATGACACAAAAATTGGCCGTGTAGTTGATAGTAAAGAGGATAGCTGTCGACTCTAGAATGATATCAATGGTTTGGTTGAGTGGGCAGAGAAATGGCAACGGAATTCAATCTGGAAAAGTTTGAGGTAATGCATTTGGGGAGGGCAAGGAAAGCAAGGGAATACTCAATAAACGGGAAGTTATTGAGAGGGTTTGAGGAAGTGAGAGGCCTTGGAGTAGATGTCCACAGGTCCTTGAAAGTAGCAGGACAGGTGGGCAAGGTGGTCAAGAAAGCACATGGAACATTTTCCTTTATTCGATGAGGTATTGAATACAAAAGCAAGGATGTAATGATGGATCTGTATAAAACGCTGATTAGGCCACAGTTGAGATTTTGGTTACTGTCCTGGTCACTACAATACAGGAAGGACATTATTGCTCTGGAGAGAGTGCAGAGGAGATTTACAAGAATATTGCCAGGGCTTGAAAATTGCAGCTATGACAAAAGATTAGATAGGCTAGGGTTGTTTTTCTTAGAACAGAGGAGGCTACGGGGTGACCTAATTGAGGTGTACAAAATTATGAGGGGCTAGAGGAAAGACTTGTTGCTGAAAATAAATTAGTTAAAAATTCATATTTTCATCCCTAGGCCTGTTTTTACACAGGCTTTATGTAGTTTTCTTCGGAGTGAAAAGTTTTGATCCTGTTCAAGGCTTTGCTGAAAGAATAACCAGAAATCCTGCATGTAAAACAGTGTGTTGCAATAAAGATACTTATTTGACTGCAAATATTTTGCAGATCTCTGCTGGTTATTATTAATATTCTCAATAATGTGGTTCAGCTGGAATAGGTGAAATGAATGGGGTTAGAGGTTCATTATTATCATTAAAGAACATCAAATAATGGCAAAAAGTTCCTTCAGTTACCAATCAGGCAGTATCACAATATCAGTTGTTGTGCAACAGGTTAACTTACAGCAGAAGCCCACATTCAATGTACTGTATCAATGAAATAAACATATCACATAGCTGATGGATCAATTACCAGGGACCATAGGTTTAAAGTGATTGATAGAAGGATTAGAGGAGACATGAGGAAAACCTTTTTCACCCAGAGGTTTGTGGGCATCTGATTTCAATGCCTAAATTGGTGTTTGAGGCTGAAACACTCAACTCATTTAAAAGGTACCTGGACCTGCATTTGAAGTGCTGTAACCTGCAAGGCTATGAACCATTTGCTGGAGAGTGGGATTAAAATAAGTGGCTAGTTTCATTTTTCCCTTTTTGGTGATGTGAAAACAGCGCAGGCAGCCATCCTAAGGCTGCCACTGATTTCGGTCAACAGCATGATGGAGAATGTCCTCGGTGAGGTTGGGGTGTCAATGGTAGGTAAGGGTACCGTGCACTGAGGTCACAATGTCTGTCAGGGCAAACATTCCACTATTAACTGTATATTGATTTTAGCCTCCAACATAGGATCCCCATTAATAATGGAAGGAGAAGCGCATCCTGATCCGGGTGCCAGGCATGCACATTAACAGTGTAATGACTTCAGCTAATCAAATGTCCTTGGTCTCCCTTTCAGCATCACCAAAGCACACTCGGACTCAGGAGGCTGAGGGACCACCGATGACATTAACGCACCAGTGTCACACCCTCTCAGCCAGCCAGGCACAAGCACTGTACCAGCACCTCGGTGGGAATAAGATCGTCAGCTAGTATCTCGGTGCACAGCGGGGAGGGCACTTTATACTCGCTTGAGGTACAGACGGAGGCAGAGAGTGCCCAGGACGCCAGCAGCCAGGGGACTGCTAGGAATCAGGAACATGCTCAGTCAGAGGCTGATGATGAGCCTCTGGAGTCATCCCTGAGGCAGCAGATGCTGGAAGTCCAGTAGGGTCTGCAGGAGGATCTGGTGGAGATACATGAGGGAACAGGTGCCATGGTCTCCGTGATGGAGGAGTCCATGTTGAGCGTGAGCAATGCAATGACACTCATGGCCGAGCGCAATACCTCCTCCATGGAGAGAGTGGTGACTCTCATGGAGAGGCTTCTCCAGGAGCTGAATCAGGGCTTCCTGAGGATGCGCTCTCACATCAGCATTGACGTCAGTTGGTCAGTGTCAGTGTGGGAGATGGATTGGGCACCCCGTATCCCAGCTAGGTCCCCGTCCATCAATGGTGAGCAGGGAGGTCCAAAGCGACCTCACGTTGGCACACGAGCTGCTTGTCATCTCTGCAGGCACCTCTCAGGGTGCTCCAGATGAGGGCAGCAGCTCCTCTGCCCCTCTGGCAGTCACCTTGGCATCCAATGAGGCTGCAGCAACTGGGGAGATGCCAGCTGTGCCACTGGCCACTCCCTCCCAGGTGGGGCGATCACAGACTCCATGGGCCAGAGGATGCCTGCCAAGGTCATTAAGGCCAACAGGACAGCAGAGTGAGCAGAGTGTCTCCAATGCCGATGCCAGCAAGGGGGGAGCACCTAAATGTAGCACCCCAGGCGTAGATGTAAAGCACCTTAGGCACAACATGGGTTTATCACTAGCGGTTTTCTTTTGCCCCACTTTTATCTTACTGTTAAGGTGGTGTGCTGTTCAACACCTTTTAATGTACTTTGATTTCTTTATGCCAAGTTGCAAATCATTAAATGTGTTGTTCTCATCAAGCCTCTGGGTGTTTCATTAGTTCTGCAGGTGAAGGATAACCCATAATGTTATGAGTGATGTGTTTGTCATTGAGCTTTATTGAAATGGCACATAGTTCATGTTGCTGACCAAACAAATGTTGCTCTCAGGTATCTAGTGTGGAACCTGCAGCCCTGACATATGTTGGTGGTTCATCTTTGGTAGGCTAGCTGAAAGAGCTTTGGATCAAAGCCCCCCAGGTGTCCCTGCCTACCTAGAGTATGCCCGGGTCAGCATCTACCCCCTCAGCGTTCTCCTGAGCGTGCTCATCCTTAGACTCACTACTGGACTCATCGACTGCTGCTAGAGCATCTGCGCCAACATCTTCTTCCTCCACTGTGTCTCCCCTTTCCAGCACCAGATTATGGAGGACGCAGCATGCAACAACTATCAGTGACACACAATCTGGGGTTTTTGGAGTGCGCCCCCTGAACAATCCAGGCATCAGAAGCGTATCTTGAGAAGACTGATAGTTCTCTCTACCACCGCCCTTGTGAAGACGTGGATCCTATTGTACCGCTGCTCAGCCTCTGTTCTTGGATGGCAGAGAGGCATCATGAGCCATCTTTTGAGAGGATAGCCTTGTCTCCCAGCAGCCATCCATCCAGCCGGGCTGGAGCACTGAAGAGCCTCAGCACCTGTGAGTGTCTCAGGATGTAAGCATCATGGGAGCTGTCTGGGTACCTTGCGCAGACTTGTAGAATCTGCATCCTATGGTCTTACACCATCTGCATGTTCATGGAGTGGAAGCCTTTCCTGTTGCCGAAGGCACCAGGCTCATCTGCTGGCACCTTGATGGCCACATGTGTGCAGTCAATGGCACTCTGGATGCGGGGGAACCCAGCAAATGCCGCAGAGCCTCTGGCTTGCTCTGTCTGGCTGGCCTCGTCCATGTGGTAGTGCATGAAAGTCAATGCACACCTGAACAGGGCATCTGTCGCCAGCTTGACACAACTGTGGACAGCTGATTGGGAGACTCCACAAAGACGACCCACTGACCCCTGGAAAGAGCTGGAGGCATAGAAGTGGAGGGCAACTGTGACCTTCAATGCCACTGGCATGGGTGTCCATCCATTGGAGCTGATCTCAGGGCCGATCATCTGACAGATGGAGGTCACTGTTTCCCTTGAGAGAGACATTGACATTGGAAAATTACAAAGTTGCTTTCCAATAGGACCATGTGGAATCTGTAATAATTGTACCTGGTTTTAGTCTCTTTTTATTCATTTGAATGTGCACCTCAGACATATTGAGGTAGCTACTTCGCCGCCTATATACCATGGCAGCAGGATAGTGGCGTCTTCTGCAGCCCCTTCCACCTCGGACTTCCTGCTGGCCCTGTGCCCCTTGTGCCTGCACCTGTCCTCCCACAGGTGGCTCCCCTGGAGGCTAAATATAGTTTGCTGGCCTCCTCATCCTTTTGGCCCTCTCTTCCACCTCAGAGGAGGTAACTCCAGCAGAGACCACAATCCCCATTACTATGGTAAGGGAAGGCTGTCTGATACCTGGAAGGCCCTAAGTGTTATGCTTCCCTCAGAGTCCAGGACTGAAGCCGGTTATTTCTGTCAAAGCAGCTCTGAAGCAAAATGAAATTGTCCTGTTCACACAAGCAAGTAGCAGCAAGCTATAAGGTAAAGCTCTAACAACTCGCATTGGTGAACCCACTCACCCTTCTTATCTTGCTCCTGGATGAGGTTTTTAACAATGCGGCCTACCTGCCTGCCCATTGTGCCCATGCAACGCTCTGAAAATCGCACGGGCTGCATAAAATCGTCTTCATTTGCTGCCTCAAGGGCCTTAACTGGCCTCTATATTAAAGGCGGGCGCACCTCAGACTCATACCCACTTTCTGAAATATCGCGATGGCGCGCAGTGACATTGGGAAGCACGCCCGAAGTCATCACGCGTCACTTTACGCATCACCATATTGGGCCCGCCCTTGTACCTCCACTGAAAAATTCTGCCCTTAATTGCTTTCTCAAATGGCCTGGCAAGCCATTCAGTTGTACCAAAACTGCTGGACTGCAGCAGTTCAAGAAGGCAACTCACCACCACCTTCTCAAGGGCAAATTGGACTGAGCAACAAGTCCTGACCTTGCCAGTGAAACTCACATTCAAATGAATAAAAAGAAGACTAAAACAATTATTACAGATTCCACATGATCCAATTGGGAAGCAACTCTATAATTTTCCATTGTCACTGTACAATGTTTAAATATAAAACTTCTTAATAGTGAGACAGTAAAATAACACATAGTATTTACTTTATTCAGTTTAAGTTAGGAAAATGCATATCAGATTTCATTCATGAAACAATCACTGTAAAGACGCAGAATTTTGCAGTAATGATATAAATTGACATTTCAAAATTATTTGGTATGGGTGCAACAGAGAGAGCACTAAACATAACAGAGTAAAGAACAGATAAAAGCAAAAAAACTGCAGATGCTGGAAATCTGAAACAAAAGCAAAAATACCTGGAAAAACTCAGCAGGTCTGACAGGATCTGCAGAGAGGAACACAGTTAACGTTTTGAGTCCATGTGACTCTTCACCAGGACTAAGGAAAAATAGAAAAGAGGTGAAATATAAGCTGCTTTAAGGGGCGGGGCGGGGGGGTGGGACAGGTAGAGCTGGATAGAGGGCCAGTGATAGGTGGAGATTGCCAAAAGATGTCATAGACAAAAGGACAAAGGGGTGTTGATGGTGGTGATATTATCTAAGAAATGTGCTAATTAAGGGTAGAAAGTAGGATGAGCAAGGGACAGATAGTCCTAGTGGGGATGAGGTGGGGAGAAGTGATCAAAATAGGTTGAAAGGTAGAGATAAAACGATGGATGGAAATACATTTAAAAATAATGGAAATAGGTGGGGAAATAAATATATATATAAATTATTGGGAAAAAGGGGGATCGGAAAGGGGGTGGGGATGGAGTAGAGTGTTGAATTCAATATTCAGTCCAGAAGGCTGTAAAGTGCCTAGTCGGAAGATGAGGTGCTATTCCTCCAGTTTGCGTTGAGCTTCACTGGAACATTGCAGCAGGCCAAGGATGGACATGTGGGCATGAGAAGAGGGTGGTGTGTTGAAATGGCAAACGACATGGAGGTCTGGGTCATGCTTGTGGACAGACCAAAGGTGTTCCACGAAGTGGTCACCTAGTCTGCTTTTGGTCTCGCCAACGTAGAGGAAACTGCACTGGGAGCAGTAAATGCACTAGACTAAATTGAGGGAAGTGCAAGTGAAATGCTGCTTCACTTGAAAGGAGTGTTTGGGCCCTTGGACGGTGAGGAGGGGGAAGTAAAGGGGCAGGTGTTGCACCTTCTGCGGTTGCATGGGAAGGTGCTGTGGGAGGGGGTTGAGGTGTAGGGGGTGATGGAGGAATGGACCAGGGTGTCCCAGAGGGAACGATCCCTGCGGAATGCCGCCAGGGGGTGAAGGGAAGATGTGTTTGGTGGTGGCATCATGCTGGAGTTGGCGGAAATGGCGGAGGTTGATCCTTTGAATGCGGAGGCTGGTGGGGTGATAAGTGAGGACAAGGAGGACCCTATCATGGTTCTGGGAGGGAGAAGAAGGTGTGAGGGCGCATGCGCGGGAGATGGGCGGGGGAAGCTCTTCCGCACGCTAAGTATTCATTAAAATACAAACAATGATTTAATACTAGCACTTAATCTCCACCTGTTAATCCTACCAACACTATTTTAAGGAAATAACTTGTAAGCATGTTAAGATGGTGCCTTGGGTATTTATTCATCCGCAATACTACATCGAGTCAAGCATTATCAGAGTTCGATTGGACAGAGACTTAAGGTCTTTGCATTTTTTTCGGAGGTGAGTTGAGTTTCCGAAGGTTCTTCACTGTTCCATTCCTCCAGGCAGACGTAACACCATCAGAATTGTTGATTTATCCGTTATATTGTAATCAGAGAATTTCTTATCCTTTTCCAATCCAAAGTTGGCAAAAAGAAGTCGGAGATCTTCGCCGCTAGCTATTCCTTCAGAAAAAATAAACGGAGAAAAATAAAACCTAAAAAAGCTGCAAGTGCATCCTAAATACTGTCATTAAGTTATTATTCTAATTTCAAGATGAAATAGATTTAGATCCAGCTTCACACACAGAAAGCTAAATCCTGAAGTTGGGGTTAAATCCTACGAAGCCCAAAGATTTGTAAACGGTGTCAGCATCGAGTATTTTCCCATTCCAGCAGGGGCTGGAGGGTCGGGCAAATTTCAACTTTTGTCACTTGGTGAAATGATTGCCCACTCAACATTTTTATCGCATTAATTTCAGAGGGCCACTCTTTAATCATATTGCTCTCATCACTCACGTACCTGCTTGTCCTGGCAGTTTCTGCAGCAGTTTTTCCTTGAACTTGGAGATTGTCATCGCGTTAAATTTTGCCTCGGATTCGGAAACATCAACAGTAAGCTTTTCCCCTTTCAACCCGACTACAAATACTTGAAAGATTTTCCCCATTGTAACGTCTTCGGGAATCCGCAAGCTGCTGTTTCTCCTCCGTAGTTCTCGAAGTCAATTGCAAACGAAGTACATGAAGTTTCACTTTCAGTTTCAGGTAGTTTGAGGGAATCAAAGCAATGAGCGACCACGTTGCAATATGACCAGAAATAACTTCCTTAAAACCTTTTACGCCAACATCCGCAAATAACTTATACAGAGCTTTAAGGCTTTAGGGCAATTCAATAATAAAATCGAGATGATGGTGTACTCGTATCGTCGCTAAACTTATAACTTAGTAAACCAGCGAAATGGCTTTGGGCACCTGGATTCGAATCTCACCAGAGTGAAAATTAAATTTAATAGGAATTTGTTTTTAAAATAAATTTAAAGTCTGACGATTGACCTCCTGAAGTCTTCAAATACTGAGGTGTCTCTTGTCTGAGGACGGTGTCAGCATCGAGTATTTTCCCATTCCAGCTGGGGCTGGAGGATGGGGCAAATTTCAAGTTTTGTCACTTGGTGAAATGATTGCCCGCTCAACATTTTTATCGCATTAATTTCAGAGGGCCACTCTTTAATCATATTGCTCTCATCACCCACGTACCTGCTTGTCCTGACTCCAATACAGCTTACTGCAGGCTATGTTCATCTGCTGAAATACCTGGAAAAACTCAGCAGGTCTGGCAGCATCGGCGGAGAAGAGTTTCGAGTCCTCATAACCCTTCAACAAAACTAAGTAGAAATAGGAAAGGGGTGAAATATAAGCTGGTTTAAGGGGGGGAGGGGAAGTTGGGGGTGGGGGGTAGGGGTACCCCCGCCCCCTTAAACCAGCTTATATTTCACCCCTTTCCTATTTCTACTTAGTTCTGAGGAAGGGTCATGCGGACTTGAAACGTTAACTTTGCTCTCCGCCGATGCTGCCAAACCTGCTGAGTTTTTCCAGGTATTTCTGTTTTTGTTTTGGATTTCCAGCATCTGCAGATTTTTCTTTTTATCTCTATGTTCATCCGATACCTTAGCAACTTAAACCTGGTTCATTTATGTTACAAATGCAGCATCTGAGGGGCCAGGACCCTTGAAATCTTAACGTCCAAGGCTTAAACAATGATGTCCTTTAATTCTCTGGTCAACAGTAAATGCGTCATCCTCCACAACCAGCTTCCCCTGTACAATCCCATTAAGCTCACAAATTACTTCCCCAAATTACACCCACACCACAATTAGTATCACTGGATTTACACTTGAGAGGTGGACAGCAAATGTGCGAAGAGGAGGTAGGAAACTCTGACACAGATGCACCAAGTTTCTCTTGCTGCACTTCCATTAAAGCGGCACATCGAGAATTTCCTTTTTTTTAAAAAAACTCATTCATGGGACATGGGCATCACTGGCAAGAGCAGCATTTATTGCCCATCCCAATAATCTCTGAGAAGATGGTGGTGAGCCGCCATCTTGAAGCGCTGCAGTCCGTGTGGTGAAGTCTTCCACTCTAGGAAGCATGTGAACGCGTTGCAGGGAGTGCAGAAGGGGTTTGTGAGAATGATTTCGGGGACGAGACACTTCAGTTAATGAGGAAAGATTGGAGGGGTTGGGACTGTTTTCCTTGGAGAGGAGAAGGCTGAAAGGAGACTTGATAGAAGTTTTCAAAATCATGAGGGGCCAGGACAGGGTAGATAGGGATAAACTGTTCCCACTCATAAACAGATCAAGAACCAGAGGGCACGAACTTAACGTGTTTTGCAAAAGAAGCAAACGCGAGGTGAGAAAAAACGTTTTCAAACAGCGAATAGTTAGGGTTTGGAATGCACTGCCTGGAAGTGTGGTGGAGGCAGATTCAGTTGGGGCATTCAAAAGGACATTAGATGATTATTTAACTAGAAACAAGTGCAGGGTTATGGGGAAAAGGCAGGAGATTGGTACTAAGTTAAAATGCTCAGAGAGCTGGCACAGACATAGTGAGCCGAATGGCCTCCTTCTACATCATAATAATTGTGATTCTGTGAACTCCCACGCTGATTTTAGGTAGCACGTTTAAGGATTTCGACCCACCAGTGGCAACATATCAGGCAGAATGGTGCATGACGTGGGGGGTAACTTGTAGGTTGTAGTGTTCCTGTATACCTGCTGCCCTTATCATTCTAGATGGTAGTGACTGTAGGTTTAAGAGGTGTTGCCAAAGAAACCTTGGCAAGTTGCTGCAGTGCATCTTGTAAACGCCATACAGTGCAGCCATTTTGCGCCAGCAGTGAAGAGAGTGAATATTTAAGCTTTTTAACAACGCAAATTATCCTCACAATTTATTGAGTAAGATTTCACAATGTTTCTGCCCGGTTTCGAACCAGGGAGGAGTGAATATTTAATATCTTTCAAGTTAAACCAATTAAACCAAATCAACAAAATGAGGACAAATCAAGCACAGCCCCTAATTCAGGTCAGCTGTAGAACTAAAGACAAAATTTAAAGGAAACTTACAACTTCAAACCAAAATGTGATTAAAGGGGTCAACAAAACACCCCAGTCCCCGCGGTGCCCACCGGGCACGGAAGGCCTCGAGAGTGCCAGCAGACACCGCGTGCTCCCTCTCCAGGGACATCCGGCCGCGAACGTAGCCACGGAAGAGGGACAAACAATCGGGCGGGACTCCCCCGTCGATCGCCCGCTGCCTGGACCTGTTAATGGCCAACTTGGCCAGGCCCAGGAGCAGGTTCACGAGGAGGTCCTCCTCCTTCCCGACCCCCTTCCGCACCGGGTGCCCATAGATCAGGAGCGTGGGGCTGAAGTGCAAACCAAACATCAGTAAAAGGTTTTTCAAGTAACTAAAAAGGGAGTGCAGCCTACCACACCCTATATATGCATGGTCCACGGACTCCACAAGACCGCAAAAAGGGCATGTGTCCTGGGAGTCCATGAACCTATGCATCCTACGATTATAGGGGACTGCTGCATGCAACACCCTCCAACCCAGGTCCCCGATAGAAAGGGGGAGGACACCTCCGTAGAGGGCCTCCCATCGGGGGCCTCCGCCGCTGGACGGCAACAAGGCACGCCAGGGCGTGTCCGGGCGGCGGACAAGGGCGAGAAAATGGAAGGTGTGCAGCAGTCTGTACAAAAAGCTCCTCTTTGCCGTGTCAAAAGGCACAGAGGGCATGTCCCCGAGGCGGCTCATATTGCGGGCACCAGCACCCAAGGGAGGGTTCGGGGCTTGGGGCCAATGTGGAATTCTGTCCGAACAGGGGAACGTTCAGACGGAAGACCACCGCGCACCTGGGCCACCTCAAGACCCAAAATAACATCGGGTCCAAGCACGACCGTTTTTTAGGTCTTGGATGGCATCGGCTGCGACCTGGACACTCACAGACGCGCGACGCACCAACTCCTGCGGGAGTGAATATTTAAGGTGTACTGGCAAGGGAGGCCTTTAATTAACCTCAACATTTGAAACTGTTTGAATAACGGATTGTATGGAATAAGATACAGGGATAGTCTGAAACAGTTCTATTGCATTCCTGTCTAAGATAATGAAAATAGATTGGGGATCCAATTAAATTAATCTGGTAACAAAATTGACCAATTGTCATGTTCCAACGGGCCCAACTCTGATGTAAGGTAATGCTCATTTTGTGGATAAAAGTAGAGGTTCCAGTAATCGCTAGCCATGTACTGAAGATCTCCCAAAGTAGAATTCCGAGAGAACAGCTGTCATTGATGGAGTTGAAGATGCTGGAGGCAAGACTGCTGGAGAATAGCTCTTAAAGGAGGGTTACACTTCTATGGACTGATCAAGAAATTGTAAAGAATCATTGTCTTCCTTTGAACTTTTAAAATTTACTATCTAGAGGATTCTGCCTTTGCCTTAATTGATTTAAGTCTTGTCGGAACCAAAGTGAATTTATTAAAGGGCAATTTGGGGTAGCTGAAATCAATTAAGTTACAGATACAAATTTAACCAAATGTATCTGCACACGTGCAGCAAGTGTTCCCCCTAATGTCCTGGCACAAATAAACGCACCCGTTCCACAGTCAGAAAATTCAGAAATGCAAAGAAAACGTGATAGTGTAATACCCGGCGATATCAAATTAGTCAGCCGCCTTTCTATAATTGAAAATCGAGAGTGTTTTTTTTTACAGAAGGGGCTGGTTTCCCGCGTTTCTGTATCGCGCAAAGTCAAAATTACTCGCGCTGATGATTTTGCAGCTATTACGGGATCGATCACCTTGTGAGCCACTTTCGGTTGAAATGGGCTCGGAGAATTACCGGTTTCACAACCAGTCAGCCCGAGGTGGCCAATCTTCGCTTGAACTCTTGCCCTGATTTTGGGAGAGTTATTTTGGTAGAGAAATAAAATAAGTGTGCTGGAAATCTGAAATTTAAAAAAAAAACCTAAATATTTCGAGGTATTGCATTCGCCACGGTGTTTGTTGCCAGGCTTCAGTTTGTGTAGGAAAGCAGGAACCCTGAGTTTCACTTTCTTTAGCTATCCTAAAATGGCGAAACAATGAAGTCAGCTTCTGCCAAGTTTAGCAGCCTCGCTCATGTCATTTCGGGAAAATCACTGATCGTCCTCGTTCTGGTCTCAGTCACAAAGATGCGTAGAAGTTCCAGACATGTAGAATCCTCCTCCCCGGGTAAGGGCAGCAGGATTTGTGAGAGAAAGGAACACACCCGGGCTACAGTGAGTTCCACACCTCAGGTCAGAATCAACCAAGAGACCAGTCCCGGCTCCAGGAACCCAAGTAACTCTATACGCTGGGACTGCACCCCGTCACCGTCGGTCCAGAGACACTTGGGTAGCTGGGACACAACGCAGGTAATAGCAGAACTCATAACCGCTACTGTTCTCACTGCCAACTATCGGAGCCCTGGTTAAAAGCTTTTTATACACACAAAGGAGGGAATGCCACTTGTAAGTTTGCTTTCTTCACCCCATCTGGTCTTAAGTGTATTTGTTTTTTTCATTTCTCTTTGTCATTGGCAAAGACTCTAAAACAAATGACAAAATACTGCCGATGCTGAAAACCGAAACAAAAACAGAAAAACTCATGACACGGACTCAAAACGTTAACTCTTGTTTCTCTCTCCAAAGATGCTGTCAGACCTGCTGAGTTTTTCTAACATTTTGTGTTTTTGACTCTAATACAACTGTTTTAACTGTTACAACCCTCTTGCGCGGCCACAATTTTAGTCACTCAAATTCTGGGAGTCCCTCCAAAAACCTTTCCCAGTCTCTCTATCTCCCTCTCCTATAGGAGACACCTTAAAACCATCCGGTCCTAATAACTGCTTATGTGGCACCGTGTCAAATGTTGACACTGCTATGAAGCACCTTGAGCGATTTTACCATACTTGTATTAAAGCACTATAAAAGTGCAAGTTGTTGTTGTAGGGTGCATGCACTTTGTTAAGCAGCATCAACACCAGTTTAGCAAAGAAAAAGTCAGCTGTTGCACTAGAGATACGGTTCTGTAACACGATGGGTCAAGTAAAGCACACAGATTCTGGACCTGATTTATACTGCTGACTGCCCCTTATTGCTGCCAAACTGAGCTTGACATCAAAATGACTCTGTGCAAGTGTGCCAGGTTTGCACAGAATTTTGATTTCCCAAATAGCTAATTGTTCATGTTGAGAGGAAGTGTGTCACTTGTCTCATAACATTGAAAAGGATGCTTGACAAATTTTAGAAAATTTCCAATAGATGACCCATGATTGAATAGAATAGATGGACATCATGAATCTCATGGCTTCTGAGTTGTTTCCAAGTACTTTGTTAGAATTAATTATTCTGAAATGCAGTTACTGCTATAATGTATTGTATATAGGATCTACCTTCTGCATTACAATTGGTACAAAGGCAAGTTGGTGGAATTTACTCATTACAGGCCTACTGCAATCTCAATCTTCAATCATAATAAATTATCAGTATCAATATGGTGAAAATGTTTTATTTTGTATAAAATGGAAACTCTACCTCCAATTGGTGATTTTGGAACAAATTATGGCCAAAATTGCACTTGTTTTGAAAAGTATTCTTCATCTTGAGTTTCCGCTTAAACTAATTTTCATATCATCAAATGCAAAATCTGACATCCAACGGCACAATCAAGTGTTTTAACAATTCTTTTTAAAATTAGCTTTTAAAAAAATCCATGATATATTTAAGAGTGATAACTTGGTAAAATTTGATCAGTACAGCAGAATATGAGTTTATCACAAGCAATATGTATTTAAAACCACATTATCAATCCTCTCCAGTGTGTACCTGTCCTTAAATTACTGAAAATTATTTTCTAATTAGGTAATGGTACAATAGTCAGTTCCTTAGTAAATTAAAAATAATCCTTCAAAATCTTTTCTATTCACATCTTTCTGTTCAAAAGCTCCAGCTAATTGTTTGGAACCACTTGTGCGGACAAGTGCAATAAGTGGAAACTCCCAATGGTTAATTCATGCTGGGGCATGGTCAGTTTTGCAGGCGGCACCTGTATCTAGCATGATGTTTATCAAACTAATGCCTGAGATTGTGGAAGTTGCATTGAATGCAATTTGTGCTTAAAATTCCTCCGCTTCTGCACTAGTTATGCTGGTGTCAGAGAATTTGAAAATTCTAGCACAATCGAGTGGAAACCTCAGGCACTTGCTTCTAGTTTTCACTTGTAATGGCCATTGTAATAACCTAACCTTTAGGTGTCTAAAAAAAGGTTGTTCATCCTCAGACGTCATCTCAGGGGACCATACTTCCAATAAAATTCCTTTCACAGGGCTGAATCTAAGGTTTCCGTTACTCAGCTTTGATCCATGAAAGGCTTCTACAAGCTATGCCCTTAAGACCACAGGTTAAATTACCATCCCCTTTGAGGGCACAGTTTGGAAGACCTATATATATTCTCCAGATCCAGAGGAGACCACGGTTCTCCTAACTTATGCAAGCAATGCAATGCTTCCAATATCCTATCTGCAATATGCCTTGTGAAATCATAGAATGGTTACAGCACAGAAGGAGGCCATTTGTTCCATTGAGCCTGTGCCAGCTCTGCAGGGGCAATTTAGCAAGTCCACTCCCTCCCTTTATCCATAGCCCTCCAATATGTTTTCCCTTTAAGTGCTGACCAAATGCCCTTTTTGAAAGCTATGATTGAATTTGTCTCTATTACCCTTTCAGGCAGTGCATTCTAGATTGATACCATTCACTGCATGAATTAGTTTTACCTTGTGTCGTCTTTGATTCTTTCGCCAATCATGTTAAGTCCGTGTTCTCTTGTTCTGGACATTGGGAACAGTTCCTCTCTATATACTCTAGACCTTTCATAACTTTGAACATCTCTATTAAATTTCCTATCAAACTCTCCTTCTCTAAGGAAAATAATCCCAGTTTCTCCAATCTATCCCTGTAGCTGAAGCCTCTCATCACTGGAACCATTCAAGTATATCATTCCAGTACCCTTTCAAAACTAGGTATGTAGGCCATACGTCCCAAAGACTGGTGGATTGTATCAAACAGCATGTTCCAGCTGCTGTTCATGATGGGCAGAGTACAGACTGTACCCAACCAGCCCGTGTTTGCAAAACTCAAAACAGTGTCCAACAATTGGACGTGATTCTGAGATTGGACAACACTTGCTAAATAATCCTCAGTGAGCTAAGAATTACACTGACAACCAATTTAAGATTGTCAGTTGGGCTCACAGTGTGGCACATTTGCATGTACTGGAAGCTACATATATTAATACACAGGGCCCTGTTCTTTGCAGACAGAAAGAACATTTACATAATTGCACCTGTTTCAGCTAAACAAAATAAGTGACAGCCATTCACTGACTCATTCCTCAGGGCAATGCCTTCACCAATCAGGGTCAAGCTGCCTGGTTTAAATTTCAAACATTGCTTGGCAGTTAACTGTCAGTCACCATGTGCATTCTCCATGGCAATGCTACTTGCAAACCAATCAGCTTCATACATACAGTATAGATTGTTGTTTTTCCCCTTTATATTGGGATTCTTGAGTGTCCTGATGAATGCAGGACAAAAAGCTTAGATATGTTTCTTTATTCAGCAAGTTTGATAAGTTAGATTGTTTGCAAAACAAGCTTACCTGAAGGGAACTATCTTCCTTTATGTTAATCTTTTTTTATATTCATTCATGGGATGTGGGCATTGCTGGCTGGGCCAGTAATTATTGCCCATCCCTAATTGACCTTGCTCAGAAGGCATTTAGTCAGCCACATTGCTGCTGGTCTGGAATCATGTGTGGGCCAGACCAGGTAAGGACAGCAGATTTTCCCTAAAGGGCATTAGTGAACCAGATGGGATTTTATGACAATCGACAATGGTTTTATGGTCATCTTCAGACTCTTAATTGCGGATTTTTTTGTGGAATTTGAATTCCACTATCTGCCATGTTGGGATTCAAGCCCAGGTCCCCAGAGCAGTGCCCTGGGTCTCTGGATTACTAGTCTAGTGACAATACCACTATGCCACTGCCCCCCTCTCCCCACCAGTAATTGCATAACCTTTGCTGATTTTGTTTCAAGGTCTAAAGCAGCAGAATGTAGCCCAGCATAACAGCGGAAGTTTTATAACAGATTCTCTTTATGTCAGATTATATTCTATTCTACTGATGTGCATTTTGTTGGTAAAAGCAAAGATTTCCAGACAAGTCATACAGTGGAGCAAACATGAGAGAAATGTCTTCTGGGCCTGAATCTCGCTTGTCGGGCGCACACAATTGGCGGGCCCGGAAGCGGGCATGAAATACGCTTCCAGCCGCAATTGGTCCCCAAATGCAATTTCACGCTGGCTGGCCAATTAACAGGCAGCCAGCATGAAACACGCGCTGAGAAAGGCTCAGCACTGCTTGGGGGCAGTGGGAAGAGGGCAGGCGCTGAGAAAAATGAGGGTGCGGGTAGGTGCTTCTAATGAGCTCACTGAAGGCAGGCAGACACCTGCTGCGGAGCTGCCTCAGAGATCTGCAGGCCTGTACAAATTAAACAAGAAGAATAAAATGCAGCAAATGTGTCTGTGCAGCACATTCAAGCACCTGACAGCAGAACTCCAAAAGCCTCGGTCACCAGGCATCTTTTTCTTATTATATTTCACCCCAGATAATTCATCCTGCCCTGGATCAAGGTTGTAGGAAAAATGTGGAACCCACCAGGCTGGTTGGTCCATCCGCCAACTGTAAAAGTGGACAAGTAATGTAAAATTGCGCTCAGTAGGCTTTTTAATGACCTTAATTGGCCCCTTAATTGTTGGCAGGCATGGCTCTGACTCCTGTGTGCACACCCGTCGACCTCAATATTGCATGCATGTGCGATGATGTCCGGATGCACACCTCATGTCATTTTGCACAATTTTACTTGCATTCAGGTCAGACGCCCTCACACCTTCTTTTCCCTCCCAGAAACATGATAGGGTCCTCCTTGTCCTCACTTATCGCCCCACCAGCCTCCGCATTCAAAGGATCATCCTCCGCCATTTCCACCAACTCCAGCATGATGCCACCACCAAACACATCTTCCCTTCCCCGCACATGGTGGCATTCCGTAGGGATTGTTCTCTTCGTGACACCCTGGTCCACTCCTCCATCACCCCCTACTCCTCAACCCCCTCCTACGGTAGCTCCCCATGCGAACGCAAGATATGCACAAATGCTCCTTTCAAGTGAAGCAGCATTTCACTTGCACTTCCTTCAACTTAGTCTACTGCATTCGTTGCTCCCAATGCGGTCTCCTCTACATTGGAGAGACCAAATGCAGACTGGGTGACCACTTTGCAGAACACCTTTGGTCTGTCCGCAAGCATTACCTAGACCTCCCTGTCGCTTGCCATTTTAACACTCCACCCTGCTCTCTTGCCCACATGTCTGTCCTTGGCTTGCTGCATTGTTCCAGTGAAGCTCAACGCAAGCTGGAGGAACAGCACCTCATCTTCCGACCACTCACTTTACAGCCTTCCGGTCTGAATATTGAGTTCAACAATTTTAAATCTTAAACTCCCTCCTCCATCCCCATCCCCTTTCTGTTTCTTCCCCCTCCTTTTTGTTTTTTCCAATAACTTATATAGATTTTTCTTTTCCTACCTATTTCCATTATTTTTAAATGTATTCCACCGATCATTTATCTATACCTGTTATGCCCTTTTAGTCTTATTTCACCCCACCCCCACTAGAGCTATCTGTACCTTGCTTGTCCTGCTATCCACTCTTAATTAGCACATTCCTTTAGATAATATCAGCACCTTCAACATCTCTTTGTTCTTTTGTCTGTGACATCTTTTGGTTATTTCCTCCTATTACTGCTTGCTTGTCCCAACAACCACCCCCCCCCCCCACCCTCCCATCCTTAAACCAGCTTATATTTCACCCTTCTCCTATTTTTACTTAGTTCTGTTGAAGGGTCATGAGGACTTGAAACGTCAACTGTACTCTTCTCTGCTGATGCTGCCAGACCTGCTGAGTTTTTCCAGATATTTCTGTTTCTGTTTTTGTTTTGGATTTCCAGCATCCGCAGTTTTTTATTTTTATCTAAGGTAAGTGTGATCTCCTGTGCTTATGTGAACAACCGATCTTTGTTGTAAGGGTTAGATATGCTTTACGCTGCCTATAGGGAGGTTACACCGATCAACTTGGGACAAGCAAGCAGTAATAGGAGGAAATAACCAAAATATGTCACAGACAAAAGAACAAAGAGGTGTTGAAGGTAGTGATATTATCTAAAAGAATGTGCTAATTAAGAGTGGATAGCAGGATAGCAGTGAGAGGACTAACGAAGAAGTACCGTATATTGGAGAAGCCTTTTCAAACATGGCCATTTCTGAAACGAGTCCAAGTTTGAAAGATTCAGTAAAGACAAGTGAACTAAATGTCCACATAACCCCAGATGTACCAAAGGTAGTGATCTCACCACTGATCTCATTAATTGGTTGGCTAATGTATTAATAAATTATGCAACCATGTTCTAGAATGACAAACCTCTCCTAAATAAAGTGCCAGATTGCATGATTCTCAGAATTCATTTCTCCATGAGATACTGGTGCCATAAGGGAATCATAAAGGTTACATTCAGACAGATCCATATGAGTTTGTAACCCAGAAAGAAGCCATGCAGGCCCATCATGTCTGCTCTTTACCGGAACAGTCCAAAACTATTCCTGATACCCTGCTTTCTCCAAGTTCCCTGAGTCTTCCCCTGATTAACATATTTAACCAATTTGCTTTAAAAACAATCCAATGATGTTTTCCATATCTACTCTCAGGCATTCTATCCTCCAACAATAAAGAGTAAAAAATGTGCTGTTTATCTTTCATCATTTTCTTAATGACAGTTTGAAATTAATGGCCCCCTCTGTCGCTGGCTTCCAGTCAGAGGAAATAGTTTATCTCTCCTTACACTATCAAAACATTTTACAGTTAAAAAGAATTTATATTAAATCCCTTCTTATCCTTCTTTGCTCCAGTGGAAATAGTCCCAGTATATTCACACTCCCCTCATACCAATGGGCCAAAATCTGTTGTCAAAATAACAGCTCTGGGTTAAGTTTCACCTGCCACATGTCCGGTCTTTCCACTAACCTGTCTGCATCCACTTGAAACATATCTTTATCCTCTTGATTGTTCATAGTACTTCCAGTGTTATCTGCATATTTTGAAATTATGCCCAAGTAGAGGTCAGTAATATACATCAAGAAAATCCATGGTCCTGGTATCAACCCCAGGAACACAACTTTGTACCTTTCTTCAACATGACATCAACTGTTATCACCCTCATCAACCCTTTCTGCTACCTCATTAATAAAGTCAGTCAGATTAGTTATACCTGACTGGCCTTTAACAAACCCATACTGAATGTCTTCAATTGATCCACACCTCTTTAAGTGACTTTTAATTTTCTTCTGGATTATCATTTCCAAAAGCTTTTTCTGCCATTGATGTTAAACTGCCTTAGCTGCAGTTACTGGGTTTATCCTTCCGCCCTTTATTCAACAGGGGAATTTGCAATTCTCTAGTCCTCTGGGACCATCCCGTATCTAAGGAGGATTGGAAGATTATGGCCAGTTCACATTTGTTTTCCTTGATTTTTCCTCAAGAAACATTAATTCTCCTGATGAAGCACTAAACAGCCACAGATTGTAACTCGCTGCAAAAGGCCATTTCTACTGTAATCTTGTCCCTTCGCTGCTCAGGGATAATAGTTTAGCTTGGCCTAAATAGCCAAGTGGTTATGGTACTGGGTTTGTAAGCCCAAGATCAAGAGTTCAAATCTCACAATGGCAAACTATGAAACAATATAACTTCATCTGAAACAGATGGAAATGTGTTTGTGCTCAAAAGAGTTACTAGCATAATAGTTTCACTCACTTGTCAAAAGGTGGCATAAATTCCAGGTTCGATAGTATGGATCTAATCACAGGTACCTCTAAAAATGCATTAAAATTTATATTAAAATAAAACCTGTGGTGATGAAAATCCACAATACATGCTTTTTTTTTGTTTTTAAATCCAATTCACTAATAAGTTAAACTGTATGGGGCTGAAATTCCACATGGTTCTGATCATGAGGCAATTGTAGGACATGCAGTTTATTTGCTGTAAACTGCTACGCTTTGTAGGAAATTTGCATGGTTCCACATGGGAGAGGGCAAGGTTGTGGGATCTGACAATGAACAGGCCCAGACACAGTGGGCTGAATGGTTTCCTCCAGTACCATTTATTTCAATGGTTAGGTGCTTGTAAAAAAAAAATTCCTGCTGCTTAATGGTTCAGTGGTGGCTTTTAAATAGCATGAAGATCATTTGCTGAATGGAAAGATTCCAAGGCAGGTAGGAGATGGTGTAGGTAAGTGGGGGAGTTCCTAGTGTGAGTGTTTGCAGACAATTAGAAGTTGTATTTATGGTGTGATTGGGGGGGGAGTGGGGATAAGTGGGGATGAGAAGCCAGAAATGTTATGCCAGTGATTATATTATTTAGCTTTAGGAAACAGCTATTCTAGTGACTAGAAATTGCTTTGACAGCTAGATTGAAACATTCGGCTTGTGGTTAGCGGGAAGATAAAATAATCCAAAGAATTTGCCTTGTCTCACTTATCAACTTGAATTGTTTGCAAAACAAGCTTTAAAGGTGTCTATGGCTTACCTACTGAATTCCCTTCTCCTTTACATTAATCATATCGGATAACTACTTTTCTGGCAAGTTTACTAATCTTGTCTGATTTTATTTAAAGATCTATGCTCTCAGTTTGTAAGCTCGTACAATAACTGAAGTTTTATACAACAAAAACAAAAATAGCTGGAAAAACTCAGCAGGTCTGATAGCATCTGCAGAGAGGAATACAGTTAACGTTTCGAGTCCATATGATTCTTCATCAGAACTAAAAAATATAGAAATGTGGTGAAATATAAACTGGTTGAGGGGAGTGGGACAGGTGGAGCTGGATAGAGGGCCAGTGATAGATGGAAGCTTTTTTGCTGTTAGCTGGAGTTTTGTAATGGATTCACTTTATATCAGGTTATGCTATATTGTACTGATGTAATATATGTGTTTTGTTGATGAAAACAAAGATTTCTAGGTAAGTCATACAGTGTGAGAGAAATGACTTATAGAGAGTTCAACCCAATAATGTACAGTCAAAACACATTTCATGGGCTAAAGCAAGATCCCTGTTTTCCCAGAAAGGAAACTATGCTAAGTGTGATTGTTCAATGTTTTATAATGTACTTATTGATTTCAAAAATTAACCTTATCTCTTATTTTGTGTTTGTGATTCTTGTTGTAAGGGTTAGGAGTGCTTTACATTGCTGTGCTGATTCTCACAGAGAGACTACACCAATCAAGCCTGGAGGAGTAGGGTGATTAATGAAGGAGTACCATGCCTTAGAGTTAACAAAGGACCAGATTTTTTAAACACTGACCCTTCCGAAAAGAATCCAAGTTCTATGTATTCGGTAACGACAAGTGAACTAAATGTCCAAGCAATCTCTGATGTACCAAAGGTAGTGATCTCATCATTGAATTCAAGAATTGTTTGATGTATCTGTAAATTGTGCAACAATTTTGGAAGTTTGACAAGCCTCTACTTATTAAAAAAGCCAGATTTCATGATCCTTAGTTGAATATAACTCTTTTCTCCATGTAATACTGAACCACAGGGCAATTGTAAGAGTTACATTCAGCCAGGGAGATCCATAAGAATTTGTAATGCAGAAGGACGCCATGCAAATTCACTTTACTGGAGGAACTAATCTTTGATTCTCTGTCCTCTCCTAGTGCCCTGAATTTTCCTCTACTTTAAATATTTCTTCCATATTCCTTTTAGAAAAATCCAATGTTGTCTGCCTCAACAACTCTCTGGTGAAGCATTCCATTTTCTTACAATCTGAGTAAAGAAGTTTCTATTTACCGTTCATTCCTTTTCAATTACAGTTTGAAACTAATGATCTCCTGTCCCTGGCTCCAGAGCTAGAGTAAATAGTTTATCCTTTTTTACACTTGCAAAATATTTTACAAATCTATATTAAATCCCTTCTTAGCTTTCACTGCTCCATTGGAAATATTTCCCATACCTTCACACCCTCCTCATAACAATGGATCAGAATGTGCTGTCAAAACTATAGCTAGGCTAATGACATTGCTGTTATTTATGGGTAAATAACATAGCAACTGCAAACAAATGACAGATGTGTGGTTAAATGCCAAAAGTGGCTGTCCCAAGTTGCACCTCCTCGCTGTTAGCTTCCCTACAAATGTAGCTCATCCTTAGTCTGACTTCCAGAAACCTTTTGTGTTTGTCTGTTGGAACTTTAGTCTTGTCATTACAAGTTGAGTAAATACTCATTTGGCACTGTGATAAATGTCACTGAATGCAAATACGCCTCTCTGATACCAAAAATTAACTTTATCAAGTGTGGAGTTTCATTCCTTCAGGTTTTAAACTTTTCAGGGATAATTTAAATAGATCAATTTTTTCTTTGTTAATTTTGCTTTCTGTTTTTGCTCTCTCTCTTAATCCAATATTTTTGCCCTAAAGAGATACCCTTCACTTATTTCCCTTTCTGTGCCCGACATTGAATTCACCTCCTTTAATTTTCCTTTCTCAGTCTTTCCAATTTTTATTTTGCAATTCTCCTTTATGATTAATTAAGGAGATACACTGTTGGTTGTCCTGTTCACTCAGGTCCCAGATGCTCTGTTTCCCTTACTATGGTTTTATCAGCTCACACTTTCAGCAACTTTGAAGGCAATATTTCTCTATAATGGCTACAGTTGTTTGTGTGCCCTGTTATAATTGTATTTTTTTTAGGTATTTGGGGATCATACAAGTGCAGCAGGAACAGAGCTCTATCCTATTTCAAACTGTAAAATTTTAATTCAAGCATTTCAATGTTAAGATAATAGACAAATATGTCCAGAAATAGCGATTAGTTTGGAGGAAGAAGCAAGCTGGCTTCCTCAGAAGAACATAATTATAGGCTTAATTCTACAACCCCACATTTCTAAAACCTTCAAGACCCTATGGGCTGGATTTTTGAAGTGGGTCAGGAAGCTGACACCTAGATAAATTTCGGGTCCCAAACCTGTGCCTGAACTGAGTGACTCAATGTTCAAATGCAAATAGTCTAATTGGCCAGGAGCCTAACTCAGAGCCCAATTAGAGATGCCAAATACCTCCAGGAAGCAGGAGCTGCCTGTCTCGTGCCAATAAAGAAGTACAGGAAACTGGCCTTGGACACCGAACCTCACAGTTCAGCCAGGCGAGTTTATCTCTTAAATATCATTTCAACGCAAACGGAAAAAAACTTTTTATTAGCCCTGAAGCAACCCCAACAGCTGGACAGTAACGTGTGCCAGAATGTTCAGGATCACCAAAATTAGATTTCAAAATTGGTTGCCCACATGCCCCACCCCTTTAAGTTCCTAAAGGAGCTTAAAGGCCCATTAATTGGCAGTGTGCAGTTTGACCTTTCCTTCCTCCCCCACCCCAGTTAATTCTTTGAAAATTTGGAATTGTCCTGGGAATTCTATGACAACATCCAGGACTACAATTTTCAAATCACATCCACACTGAGTTCTGATCCAGTGGTCCTTTGAAAATCTGGCCCAATGGTTTTGAGAATTGGGCTACAAAATTATCTCTGATCTATATTCCTTTTGAGCATGACTCTCCACTAAGAGCATAGGAATGCAGAATTACCCTTTGCATGTAGTAACAACTTGATTTATGTTGAGAGTTTGGAGGTATCTGGGCAAATCATTTTCTGTACTACTTCAGATTGCCTGCATATGATGAAATAAGAACCCTGACCACTGACCTGTTTGACAAAAGCTGTTTAACCAGATCCAGATTCAGTAAATCACACTCAAGGCTTTCGGAAGGTCGACAGTAGTGTGGAGTTTTAACTGTGTCTTTACTATTATAGAGGAATCAGTGAATCTCTTGAACAGTGCCACTATTTTTTTCCCTAGGTATATAATTTCCTCTTTCATTTATAATTTCCTCCTGGTGCCATGAAAGCAAGCAATAGCCAAAAAAATTGACTGCTTACAATTCAAATAGCATCTAGAGTCACTGAGCATCAGTTATGTAATCCCACTCTGACATGCCTAGATCTCCTCATTGACTGCAAATCTGATCATTCATCCAAGGCTTGTATATCCTTACACAAGCATACAATCCTCTCTTTCCTGTCCTTCGCCCTCTTTCAATACCAGAGGAACTGGTGAGGCCTGCGAAAGTCAGTCTTGCACAATCTATCACACTTGTGGTTGAACAATTTATTAAAATCTAGTTCAGCCATAATAATATGGATCTCATTTTAAATAAAACATCAATATTTGGCTTCTCCTTAGTAGTTTCCTAGATTGGGGTTTCAGCAGTTCAACAATAACTACTTAATGCTGTATTGGAAAGTGCAGAGCTAACAGTCTACATCTGTCTAACTTGGTGGTACAATTACATGTATTCCAAATATCTGATCTTGTGCTCCCAAATTTATTGCTAGACATCTCTAGCCTTCATCTTATATTTCATGGAATGGCTTATCAGTAGTAATTTATCATTCATACGCTACAAACCTTTGGATAAAGTTGCATCCAGGATGATTCAACTCCATATTTATCTGTTTCAGGAAAGAAAATTCAAAAAAGATGCAAGGCTGTATTCTTCTGGAAATACAATGCAGGCTCATGTAACAGGTTGCAGTAACCAAAACACCGATCTAGACTGTGAACAAAGGACATATAAAAAATATTATAGTCATCAAGGTAGGTGTATGCTAAGGTGATAAATTGAATTAAGCTATAACTGAAGTAAACCTTACAATGAATAAAACTTTAACCAGTGATAAGGCCGCTTAAGAGCTTATACCTCTGCCACACTATGTTAATATTACATTTACATAGCTCTTCCTTAAGGCTTTTCCCTGCCTGGTAGATGCTTTGTAAATACAAAACTGAAAAAAAGAAAGCTTTTTATTAAGATCTTCCATCTCACTGAGGAGACTTCAAGTCAATCCACATGCAGCAACCTGCTTTGAAAATTCTGCTGACATTTTGACAACTGTAACAAATTTTACCACAGCGGTTGAGACAATCCACAACATTCCACAGAAATCACCAGCATTCTGAATAAAACAAGCTACAATTTCATACAAGAAAAAGTCAATTTGCCCTATCTCCCTATCCAGATCCTCCTCCTTTGTTAAAAATTATTCAGTTCTTCTTTGGGCCAGACCCTATCAAAATTTAATTGAAATCCATCCATTAGTTTTTCAGATATACTGTTCAGAGACAAACAGACTAATGGGCAAAAACATAACCTCCATCCACTTTCAGTGGTGGAGGTAATTAAAAAACCCTGCCTCTTCAGTGGGTGCAGTTTTGTCCCATAGGCTCTTGTCCCAAATGAGGGTTTACACTGTCTATGAAGCAATCTGGAATAACCTAACCCATGTTGATTTTATTTTCTATGAATATTGCCTTTATTACTACATTGTAACATATGCATCTGGTACAATGATGATGTTTAGCAAGAACCCCATTTACGCCATAATATTTACTGTCAGCTGTTTAGGCATAGGTATGCAAACACTCTGGAATATTCTGGTTCCTTTGCCCTTGGGAAATGAAAATGTGTGTAGAATTAAATTTCACAGCACAAGCTTGGCTCAGTAGTAGTGCTCTTATTTGAATCAAATGATTGCCCCACTGTGCAACCTGAACACATAATTTGGGTTACGACTTCAGTGTAGCGCTGAGGGAGTACATTACCAATTGAGAAATTAAACCGAGGCCTTCTCTGCTTGTTCAGGGGATGTAAAAGATTCCATGGTACTATTCCAGATATCCCATCTCTACACTGTACCTCAGGCAGTGTAATTTAAACAGGTGGTCATCTATTTCATTGTTGTTTGTGGAAATTTACTGTGTTCAAATGAACTGCTGTGACTGCCATCAGCCCAAAAGTGACTACAAAATTGCAATTAATTAAATGTGAAAGATATTAATGAAAGTTCTCTTTTCCCTTCACTTATTTACTTCATGAATAAATGAAATAATTTGCAGAAGAATGCGCAGTGTAGTTTGTTGGAAAAGTCAGGTGGCCAGCTTGACTGAACTTTAAATGTTATCAACCACTAGAAGCAGTAGATCATCAATTGTAAAAGCTATCACAACAATTTGTATGATATAAGATTTCTTTTTATAGTGTTTGTGGGACTCACCAATTCAGGCAACAGCTGCTGTGTGAATGTCCTACTGCAGACCTTGTTTATGACTCCAGACTACAAAGTCTTACTTTTGAAGTAAGTCCTGGTTTTGCTGACATTGTTTTTTCTGTCTTATTACTTATGCTAATTTACAATATAATTTAGCCTAATAGATTTTGCCACACATATACACACACACATGCACATACACATACATACACACACACATACACATACATACACACACACATACACATACATACACGCACACACATATACATATATATCACACACAGCTAAACTAATTTTAGATTCATTTTATTGGTATCTATATTATTCATTGAAAGGAATCCAGGCTGAATTTCACCTTATTGAAGATATTATACTCAGCTGTACAGAACTTTTGGTCAGAATCCATCTAGAGTATTGGATTCAATTTAGGGCACTGAACCGTAACACAACAATTTGTATTTGTATAGCACCTTTAATGTAGTAAAGGGTCTCAAGATCTTTCATATTACAAAACTTGATATTGAGCCACATAAGGAGATATTAAGGCAGATGACCAAACACTTAGGCAGGATTTTCCCCTCGGCGATTTGGGGGCGGGGCCCGCTCGCTGATGGGAAAATGACGTGGGATGACATTGGGAGGAATCCCGGCGTCATCCCGGGTCATTTAAATGTTTAGGAAGGCGGGCGGACAGCGAAATCAGCTGTCCGCCCGCCGACCTGTCAATGGCCAATTGAGGCCATTGACAGGCTATTTAAAGTCATTAAAGACCTGCCCGTCCAAACTTAAGGTTGGCGGGCAGGCCAGGAGCTCCAGCGTGCTCCAGATTATTGATGAAACTTCATCCGCTGGCGGGATGAAGTTTCATGTCCGTATTTTAAAAAATTAATAAAGTTGATGTGGTCTTTATTAACATGTCTCATCTTGTGTGACATTGTCACATGAGGGGGACATGTTAATTTTTTAATTTTTGTACTTATAAAGTTTTTTGGACTGTTACTGGTCTCCCTGAGACAGCGCTTTGTCCCAGGGAGCGCCCGAAAGAGCCCAATTTGACAGATGGGGAATTCCCCCCCCCCCCCCAACTCCCCGCACAGGAAGCGCATAGCGCTTCCTGTTGGGGATGCTGCTGGATGTGCCTTAATTGGCCCGCCCACTCAAAATGGCGGCGGGCCCCATTTCAGTGGTGGGGGTCGGCTGCCTGCCTGCTGCCAAGCCAGTGGGGACCGCCCGCCATTCAAGGGCAAGATTCTGCCCTTAGTCAAAGAGGTAGGTTTTAAGGAGCGTCTTAAAGGGTGAAAGATAGGCAGCAAAGTTTTAGGGAGAGAATTCCTAGGGCCTTGGCAGCTGCAGGCATGGTGCAGTAATTAAAGTCAGGAATGCTCAAAAGGCCAGAATTAGAGGAATGCAGATATCTCATAAGGTTGTTGTTACGTTATACAGTATAACGCTTTCTTCGGATCTGATCGATATTAGTGGAATCAAAGGAGACAACTGATTATAAATATTATCTTATTATATTTACACAACTACAAGCAATAATCTCACGTCCTTCTGCCCATCGGAGACCCCACGGCAACGGCTGGTTGAGAGATATCCTCATGTTGCTAGGCACTGGTCGCGAACCCAGTCCATAGGTGAAGTCTGAATTTGAGTGGAACCTTTATAGTATGGTATAAACAAAGGACTTATCTTGTTTTCTACAATCTTTCTCAAGTTAGTCATAGCCACCTGGTGTTTGCGAGTATTAGACTGATTATACTATATTAACCCATGAGTATCATTCTGAGACTGTGGCAATCCACAGGTTCCCACAGTTGTGGGGCTGGAGGGGATTGCACAGATTAGGAGGGGCAAGGACATGAGGGAATTAAAAATAAGGATGAGAATTTTGAAATCAAAACATTGCTTAACCTTCAACCAATGTAGACCAGTGAGCACATGGCTGATAGGTGAACAGGACTTGGTGTAGCTTAGGACATGGGCAGCAGAGTTTTGGATGACCTCAAGTTTACAGAGGGCAGAAAGTAGGAAACCAACCAGGAGTGCATTGAATAGTCAAGTCTAGAGGTAACAAACACATGGGTAAAGATTTCAACGCAGATGAGTTGAGATGTGGCGATGTTACGGTGGTAAAAAGGGGCAGTCTTAGTGATGATGCAAATATGCGGTCAGAAGCATTTCATGATTAAATATGACACCAAGGTTGTGAACAGTCTGGTTCAGCATTGAGCAGTTGTCAGGAAGAGGGATAGAGTCAGTATAGGGAGCAAAGTATGGACTGGGGTTCGAAGATGATGGTTTCAGCTTCCTAAAATTTAATTGGTGGAACTTTCTGTTCATCAAACAATCTGCTAGTTTAGCAACAGTGGAGGAACCGAGAGAGACATGGTGATTGTTAAATGGATCAAAGCCAGATTGTGAAGTACAAAACAAGACACAGATCTTTTTCCTTGTTGGTAAGTTTACTCACATGATGCAATGTCACAGATCTCTGTTTTTTAACTCTCAACCCAGAGTCCCAGCTGACTATCTTCAAACTTTTGAACAACTAATAAAAAATAAACCAAGTAACAAAGCTAATAATCAAGTTACCAGCCCTTTAAAGGGACACTGTAACAAAAAGACAAATTAATATGTCATTTCCGGGGCTAATAACTCACTGCAACCCACTGGGCGGGGAAGGGCTCAAGCCTACCAGCAGACACCATGTGCTCCCTCTCTTGGACACCCATGTGCGAAAGAAGCTGCGGAATAGGGTCAGGTCTAATGACCCCCTCCTCAGCCCACCCTCTGAACCTGTTAATGGCTACCTCGGTCAGGCCCAGGAGCAGACCTATGAGGAGGTCATTGTACCCGCTACATAGTGGCTGGCCAAAGATCAGGAGCGAGGGCTGAAGTACAAACAGAACTTGGGGAGCAGCCACCCTCAAAAAGTGGAACATGGGCTGCAACCCCACACATCCTGTGTAGACATGAAACACAGACTCTTTGAGGCCACAGAAAGTACAGGTGGTCTGGGAGTCCGCCTCTTAACTTTCTATTGCATAGGACTGCTGCATGCAGCACCCTCCATATCAAATCCCTGATGATAAAAGGGAGGACTCCAGCATAGGGAGCACCCACCAGGGGCCCTGCCACCTCTGGATGACAAAAGATGGCACTTCCAACAGTGCAGCTCTCCCTCAGTACCGCGCTAGAGTGTCAGTGTTGATATTTACTCGAACACACAATCTTCTGACTCGGAAGCAAAAGTGCTACCAACTGAGCCACAGTTGACATCACCTGACTCTGTTTATAAGCTCTTTTAATTACCAATTAAAGAAACCATATCATATTAAATGAAAATAATGTTCCTGGATCCTATGATACACTCCAGCCCCTGTGGTACCTTTTATTCGCCTTCTGAAACCAATAATCAAAATGTAAACTAATTATCTCATTAATGGGGCACTGTAACAAAAGACATACTTTTCAAAGGAAGCTTAATAACTTCCAGGACCGATGATGCACTCCAGCCTCTGTGATACCCTGACTCTCTTTATGTTCTTTCATGGAATGCAGGCATCACTAGCAAGGCCACCATCTCTTGCCTGTTCCTAATTGCCCTTGAACAGAGTGGCATGCTCAAGAATTGCAGAGGGCAGGTAAGAGTCAACCACAATGCTGTGCGTTTGGAGTCACATTTCTGCCAGACCGGGTACAGATGGCAGATTTCCTTTTCTACAGGACATTGGTGAACCAGATGGAATTTACAACAATCGATGATAGTTTCATGGTCACCAATACTGAGACTGGCTTTTAATTCCAGATTTATTAAATTCAGCACTGCCTTGGTAGGACTTGAACCCATGATCCCAAAGCATTAGCCAGGGCCTCTGGATTACTTGTCCAACACCATTATTACAAATGAACTACTAAACAAATTAATGAGTTAACAGTTCCTTAAAGGGGCACTGTAATAAAAACAAAACTTAATCACTGTCTTTATACACTTGAGTAACCAATAAGAATAAACTAATTAACAAATTAACTAACAAACAAGCTAAAAGCCCCTTAAAGGGGCACTGTAACAAAAAGACAAAACTTTAACTTAATTTGCTAAGTTTGTTTTAATGTACCCATGGCTGGTGAAGCACTCCAGCCCTTGCAGTGCCCACTGGTCACAGAAGGCCTGAAGTGTAATAGTAGATACTCTGTGCTCCCTAGCCAGGGATATTCGGGCACCAATATAGCCATAGAAGAGGGGCAGACAGTTGGGCCAAATGACCCCTTCAACTGCCAGCTGTTATCACTTGGCCACCATCTTCATGTGAAAGCAGAGATGATGAGAAACACATCCGCAAGATTCAAACATGCACGGGGAAACCTTAATGCATTTCAAATCCAGCACCTTAATCACTCGGCCATCGCCACAGGGTAATTTTATGCAGTGAATTGAACCCACATTCATACGATTCTGAGGTAAGATTAGTACCCACTGAGCCACAGCTGGCTGCTTCTAAATTCATGATAGAATTTGAACCCCAGTTCACAGAGATTTAGCCTGGGCATCTGGGTTCCTAGTCTAGTGACATTATCACTATGCCACCACTTCCCCAGCTGACTCTCTTTGTAACTCTTTTAGAGTTAAAACAATTATACTAAATTAACAAATTTAGGAGAAATCAAGCACAGCCCCTAATTCAGGTCAGCTGTAAAACTAAGGACAAAGTTTAAAGGAAACTTACAAACTTTAAACCAAAATGTGATTAAGGGGGTCAATAAAACACCCCAGTCCCCATGGTGCCCACCGAGCACGGAAGGCCTCGAGATTGCCGGCAGACACCGCGTGCTCCCTCTCCAAGGACACCCGGCCGCGAACGTAGCCGCAGAAGAGGGACAAACAATCGGGCGGGACTCCCCCGTTGATCGCCCGCTGCCTGGACCTGTTAATGGCCAACTTGGCCAGGCCCTGGAGCAGGTTCACGAGGGGGTCCTCCTCCTTCCCAACCCCGTTCCGCACCAGGTGACTCTCTATGTGCTCTCAGTCCATAACTAAACAATGCCCATCACCTGTGTATCTTTAACAATATAATCAACCAACCATTAAAGTAGAGCTGGGTATCGTCAGCATATTGTGAAACGCGATACTGTGTTTGCTGATGATGTTACCAAAGGGCAGCATGTCGATGAGAAACAGAAGAGCTGTAAGGATAGATTCCTTAGGGATGTAAAGGTGTGGGAACATGAAGAAAAGCCATTTCAAGTGACCCTCTGGTTACTGTTAGATAAGAAGGGAAGCACGTGAGAACAGTCCCACCCAGCTGGACAGTAGTGGAGAGGCCTTGGAGGACGATGGTATGGTCACCTGTGTTAAAGGCTGCAGATGGCTCGAGAAGAATGAGGAGGGAAAGTTTACCCTCGTCACAAGGATGTCATTTGTGACTTTGATAAAAGTAGGTTCTGTATTGTAGCAGAGATTCAAACATGAAGTTCCAGGAAAGATGGGCATGGGTTTGGGAGCTTACAGCGTGTTCAGTGATTTCAGAGAGGAGTGGAAGGTTAGATTTCGATTGGTAGTTTGCAAGGGCAATGGGTAAAGAGTTAGCTTTTGAGGAGAATAAATGATGACAGCAGATTTAAAGGCGAGAGGGACAACACCTGAAAACAGAGTCGTTAACAATATTGGCTAACATTGGGGCTAGGAAAGGAAGTTGGGTGGTCAGAAACTTAATTGGAACAGGCCAGGGGAACAGGAGGTGGGTCTCATGGGCAAGGTGAGCTCAGAGTGAATAAGAGGAGAGAAAGGAAAGAAACTGGAGAAAAATGTGAATTCAGGACAAAAGCAGGGGGAGCTATAGAGAAAGTTAGTCTTGGTGGGCTTGTGGAAGGGAGGAAAGCCACAGAGGCAGATCTTATGCACTCAATCTTAGGGACAAAATAGGTTTATGAGCTTCTTGCATTTGTTGTTGGAGGTGAGTGTCAGGGGAGAGGGTTTTAACAAGATGGTTTGCAGTTGAGAAAGGAAGCCGGGGTTACCTTTGCAATCTAGGATAGACCTGGAATATTAAGCAGCAATGACAGATGGGAGCAGAATGAAAGAGTGCTTTATGTGATCCAGCGATGAATATCTAAATCAGTTGTCCACCATGTTCGTTCAATGTCCCTTGCCCTTAAGTGAGTGAAGATGAGTGCTATGTGAGGGAATGGCCAAGGTGATAGAAGGTAGTGCTCTTAATGGGACAGGGCAACAAAAGATGGTGAGGGTATTGTTGACCAAGTCAGTAGCTGCAGGATTGTGTTCAACAGAGGGCCAGAAACCAGACAGTTGGGATGTTGAAAGTGTAATTTTTAGCGAATTATGGGGAGTCTTTTTTCCCCCCAAGAGCAGATACAACAGCAACTTTTATTTATATAGCATCTTTAACATCATGAAACATTCCAGGGTGCTTCACAGGAGTATTATCAGAAAAAGTATGACATCAAGCCACATGAGGAGATATTAGTCTGGGGGAAATGAAAACAATGGCTTCAGTCTTTTCAGTATTTAATTGGAGGAAATTTCTGCACATCCACTACTCGATGTCAGATAAGTAGTTTGATAATTCAGCAACAGTGGAGAGCCAAGGAAGGCCGTGGTGAGGTAGAGCTGGGTGTTGTCAGTGTGCATGTGAAAACTAACCCTATCCCATGGAGCAGCATGTAGAAAAGAAATAGGAGGAGGTCAAGGGTAGACTCCTGGGGGCTACCAGAGGTAAATGTGTGGGTACAGCAAGAGAAGCCATTACAAGTGAATCTCTGGCTCTGATGAGAGTGATAAAAATGGAACTAGGTGAGAATAGTTCCACTCAGCTGGATGATAGTGGAGAGGTGTTGGAGGATGATGGTGTGCTCAACTGTGCCAAAGGTTGCAGACAGGTCAAGAAGGACGAGGAGGGAAAGTTTACCTTTGTCACAATACGTAGGATGTCATTTGTGATTTTGATAAGAACTGTTTCAGAACTGTGACAGGGGCAGAAACCTGATTCAAACATGGAATTTTAAGAAAGATGGAAATGTGTTTGGGAAGCAACAAAATGTTCAAGGGCTTTGAAGAGGAAAGGGAGGTTTGAGATGGCATGGTAGTTTGCAGTGACAGTGAGGTCAAGTGTTGGATTTTTGATAGGGTGACCTAGACATAGATGAGTTAGACCTGCTGAGTTTTTGCAGCATTTTTTGTTTCTACATCAATTATTATTATTATTATTATTATTTATGATCTAGACCTAGACATTGGTGTACAGGTCACAATTTCAAAGTTTACGCATGATTCAAAATTTGGAAGCATTGTGAACTGTGAGAAGGACAGTGCAGAACTTCAATAGGACATAGACAAGTTGGTGAATGGATGGACAGATAACAAGTGAGGTTCAATCCAGAGAAACGTGAAGTGATTTATTTTGGTAGAAAGAACACAGAGACAATATAAAATAAAAGTTACAACTCCAAAGTGGGTGCAGGAGCAGAGGGACCTGGGGGTATATGTTCATAAGCCATTGAAGGTGGCAGGACAGGTTGAGAGAGTGGTTAACAAAGTATACAGTATCCTGGGTTTTGTTAATAGGGGCATACAGTGCAAGAATAAGGAGGCTATGTTGAGCTTGCATAAGTCACTAGTTTGGTTTCAGCTAGAGAATTGTGTGCATGTTCTAGGCGCTGCACTTTAGGAAGAATGTAAAGGTATTAGAGAGGGCACAGAAAAGATTCATGAGAATGGTTTCAGGGATGACGAACTTCAATTACGAAGATAGATTGGAGAAGTTGTTTTCCTTAGAGAAAAGAAGGCTGAGAGGAGATATGATAGTAGTATTCAAAATCATGAAGGGTCTGGACAGAGTAGATAGGGAGAAACTGTTCCCAATTGTGAAAGGATCGAGAACCAGAGGGCACAGTTTTGAAATAATTGGTAAGAGAAGCAAAAGTGAAATGAGGAAAAGCTTTTCCATGCAATGAGTGGTCAGGGTCTGGAATGCACAGCCTGAGAGTGTGGCGGAGGCAGGTTCAATTGAAGCATTCAAAAGGGAATTAGACTGTTACCTGAAAGGGAAGAATATGCAGCATTACGGGGAGAAAGCGAGGGAATGGTATTAAATAAGTGGCTCATTCAGAGCTGGTGCAGACACGAGGGACCAAATGGCTTCCTTCTGCATCATAACAATTCTGTAATTCTAGGTTATGACAGCAGATGTGAAATACACATCTGAAGGGAGAGAACCATTAACAATATCAGCTAACAAGAAGGCCAGGAGAGGAAGTTTGTGATCAGCTATTTAATGGGTATAGGGTCAAGACAGAAGGAAGTAGGCTGGATACAGGGAAGAGGATGTGCACGGAGAGTGATAAAAGGAAGTGATTAGAGGTGGCCTTAATGGTGATTGCTATGATGGGAGTATCGCGGGCTTGTGAAATGCATTGACCTTGGAGTGTGTGCAACCTGCATTCTTCAGAGTGATACCAGAATTTAGGAGGTGACATTATGAAGTTAGGCTGTATGAACCTGGTTTGTAATCCCTTCATTCTTAATCTAATTGAGGGATGAAAAATGATAAATGGGTTCAATGGGTAGATATAGAAAAACTATTTCCTCTGGTGGGACAGATCCAGAACAAGAGGATATCATTTTAGAAATTAAATCTTAAAATCAGGAAGCACTTTTTTTTTTAAATCAGAGGCTCGTGAAAATTTTAAACTCTCCCAAAAAGCTAAGAATACTGAGTCAAGTTAAACTTTCAAGACTGAAATTGATCAACTTTTATGAGGAGTATCAAGGGATTCAGTACAAAGGCAGGTAAATGGAGTTGAGGTACATTTCAGCCATCAATGGAGAGTTTGCTGATATCTTTGTCTATTGTGCATTACTTGTAGGTCACATTGATGCTGGTTTCAGAAATATATATTAATGATAAACTTGATTGTCAACTGAGGCAACATGCTGTGGTTTTACCAGTTGCTGGGCAGCAGTGGCACCTACTGGCATTAAAAAATAATACTAGAGATTTCACGTCAGTTTCTAATTCACTTCTGCCTTAGAGATTTTGAATCATAGATCATGATAAAAATTCATCTGTATGATTCCATAATTTAAAAAACATATTAAAATGAATCTGATGTTTAATTTTATGCTCAAATTATGTTCACTACTTGTTTGAATCAACAATTATTTAATAAATGGAAGGGAATAATCTAATATGTTGAATACTGTAGTGAGATACAAAGAGTTCCCACAATTGTTTAGTTGGCAAACATGCCATCTAATACAGACTAGCAATGTCCAATATGTAATTTCTAGGTTCTGCAGTAGCCAAGCTCAGTCAGGTTATAGTAAAGGCACTACACTCAGATTCCTTGACCTAGGGAGGAAAAAAGCAAGCAAGTCTAAATTCATTATTGACGTGGTTATTTATGTGGATGTTGGTTGGCTGAAGGATCATGGTTGGCTGAAGGATCATGCTCAACTGTGATGCATGTCATGGCCAACATCTGGGCTCAAACAAGAAAGACCGGTTGGGCGCAGAGCTAGAGGGCAGCTAGCACCTGTGCAACTGTACCATGGCATGATTCAAGACCTTTGAGAACAGGAGGTAATTAGAGAGGGAAATAAATTGATTGGTAGGATGGAGTTTACACTCTCAATCCATTACATACTGTGTTCCATAATCACACTGCGTCATTGAGTACAGCAGAAGAGAAACAAAGCACATCCGCAAAGGGAAGAAAAATAAATTGAAAAGACTAATTACCTATGGTTGCTGGTGGCACTTGGGTAGTATTTAGTAAAGTTGTAAAGTGACTGATAAGGATCTTCATCTTGTTTATTCATGATGCAAAGAAACTGAGTATAAAGGAAATTAAAATTTTAAGTGACAGAAACTATTTACTGTAAAATATTTCGAGACCTAAAGGGCCAAATTTCTTTGTGATCGCTCCGAGTTACACTTTATGACCTGACTGAAAGTGCTGACACAAAGCAGGCCATGGCTGAGTTGAATCATACACTTTTCACCAAAGATGCTGTGGTCTCTCAGTTTTATTTTAGATGCTCCCGTTCCTTACATTGAACACGATCCATTGTTTTGCATTTAGGGGTATACATTTCTTTTGTTCTCTTGCTATAGGTGTCAACAGAAAGGCATTCTGATAAAAGCCAGTTACCACATCCCATACCAGCTTAACAAAGTGTTCAAGAACCTCAATTCCAGGACCCAAAGAACTGTGTCACCTGATAATTTTATTCAGTGCTTGATGTTAAACCATATTAATGGTAAGTATACTACCAGTTTCAGTTTGGATATTTAGCTTGACTTTACCTCTTGAACAAGGAGTGTGCAAAAATATTCTTTCTTGGGATGTGGCTGCCACTGATAAGGCCAGCATTTGTTGGCCACCCCTAATTTCCCTTGAACTGAGTGACTTGCTAGGTCATTTCAAAGTCAACCATATTGGTGTGGATCTACAGTCACATGTAGGTCAGTCCAGCTCAGATGGCAGATTTCCTTCCCTAAAGGACATGAGTGAACCAGATGGGTTTTTACAACAATCAGTGGTAGTTTCATGGCATCATTAACTGAAACTATTCTAGATTTATTAATTGAATTTAAACTCCACCAGCTGCTATGGTGGGATCTGAACCCCTGCCCTGAGAATATTAGCCTGGGTCTCTGGATCACTAGTCCAGTGACATTACCACTAAGCCACTATCTTCCCTGAAAATCTGATGGGGTCAGTTTAGAATATGAAAATAAATGAGATAATTCAGGTTCATCAGTTAATACCCGTAATAATGTTATGTTTGGAATAATGTCTGAAGCACACTGCTATACTAATATGTTGTGTGGAGGCATCTAAGGGCAAGATAATGCTGTCCAGACTCCCACCTCCTCCACCCCCATTACTCCTCACCCCAGCTCTCAAACACACAATTCTCCATCTGCCAAATTTCTAATCTCAGCCTATCATCTCTGTTCATTAACAACTTGCATTTCAATAGTGACTTCAATGTAGCACAAAGTCTCAAGGCACTTCATAGGGATTTTATAAACCAAAATATGAAACTGACCCACTTAACAAGATATTAGGTCAGATGACCAAAAATTTGGTCAAAGAGTTAGGTTTTACGAAGGGTCATAAAGAAGCGAGATTTTTAACCTTTGATTACGTCCCTTGGCACATTATTCTCCAGTTTGAGAGTCAGGCAAACCTCACCCTGGAAAGGTCTCTGAGAATTCCACATTTACTTGTTTTCTGATTTTCTATCCATCTTAAGAAAACCCAATTCCTTGCCAATGGGTCAACTGGGATTCGGGAGACCCTGTGAGAAATCATGGCCTGAAACTATGTGCTAATTTTCACTGCTCATTGAACTCATGCACAACCAAACCATCACCATCCTCGTTCATGCATTTGGCTGGCGTGGAACATCATATACTCACTGAACATAATTTATATGTTCTGAGTCTGCTCCCAGGCTGCCACTGTGTCTAACCATTTTTTAACATAAGAGAATGGAGAACTTGGAAGCTGTAGCAAATGAACAATAGCCTTTTGTATCTTATATAGCAATTTAGATATCTACAGATTACCTTTAATGCAATGTATTCATATGTTTAAGTAGTTCTATATGGTATTGTTTACTGAGGTTATAAACATTAAAGAGAAAATTTGGCATAATATAATCTGTATCAGGAAGTGAGTTTAAAAACCTTAACAAATAGCATGTATATAACATATACCGCTTTGGACAACACACTGTACTCCCCTTCTAAATTATGTTATGAAACTACTAAGCAAGACATCAGTATTCAAAGAAAGGGCTTAACTAAAGCTGTCTAACTATACCCAAAACAAAAACAGAATTACCTGGAAAAACTCAGCAGGTCTGGCAGCATCGGCGGAGAAGAAAAGAGTTGACGTTTCGAGTCCTCATACCCAATCTGCTTTACAGAGAAGACAGAAAATTCTGGTTTAATTATTTGTTCGTGGGATGTGGGCATCACTGGCTAGGCCAGCATTTATTGTCCATCCCTAATAACCCTTGTTCAGAGGACATTTAAGAGTCAACCATATCACACATAGGCCAGGCAATTTCTTCCCCTAAAGGGGCATTAGTGAACTGGATGGCTTTTAATGATAATCAGCAATGGTTTCATGATCATCATCAGACTTTTAATTCCATGGTGGGATTTGAACCTGGGTCCTGAGAGGATTATCTTGGGTCTCTGGGATACTAGTCCAGTGACAATACCACTTTCCCGCCACCACCTCCTCCAGCCTTATTGCTAGGTTAAAATCTTAATGAGTGTATTAATTTTTATAAGATATAGTAATTTTCATAGGGTCCAGTCATATTTGTGCAATGAATGCGTAGTATTCCCAAATGTGTAAATTGTTTTATTTCTGCATTTATTTTATAGTGGAGATTCAGCTGGACGCTGAAGAGCTCTTTCGTTCCCTCTTTCTTCTGTTACTAGATCAGTTGAAGGAGACAGATTTTGTAAGTATAGGAAAAAAAATCCTTTCTTTTCTTTTCTTCCATGGGATATGGGTGTCACTGGAAAGGCCAGCATTTGTTGGCCATCCCTAATTGGCCTTAAACTGAGTGGCGATTTCAGAGGGCAGTTGAGAGTCAACCACATTGCTATGGCCCTGGTGTCACATGTAGGTCAGACAAGGTCAGGATGGCAGGTTTCCTTCCCTAAAGAGCATTGGTGAACCAGATGAGTTTTTATGACAATCGATGATAGCTTCATGGTCACCATTGCTGACTCTAGCTTTATATTCTAGATTCATTAACTTAATTCAAAATCCACCAGCTGCCACAGTGGGATTTGAACCTATGTCCCAGAGCATTAGCCTGGTTCTCTGGATTACTTGTCTATTCCTATTATATATTACTAGCCTCTTTACTATTCTTCTATCATATCACAGGCCTGTATAAAGTTGCAATCTTGAACGTGTTGTGAATTTATACTATGTTGTAGGGGCTGATCAAATAAAACAAATCTGAAGATGTTCATAGTTTTTCTTTCCAAAGTTTCCTCCGCTGTGGTAAAAAGACATGATCTTACTAGAGTGCTGTTCCACAAGTCATAGACAGTCCACCAATATATCATCCAAATGGCATTCTTCATGAGTGACCATCATTAAATTACTTAAGTTATGCTGGAAGTGGAGAAGGGCGGGAGTGCCAACTATGGCAAATGTCCTTTTCTAGTGGGTTTCACTCCATAGTGATTGGAGTAGAAGCCTAAAGGTTTTCTTTATCTGTCAAGGCCTCTTAACAGAGGGTCAATACCCTTCTGTTCAAATTAATATTTTATTAGATAATGTTGCAAGCAATGATTCCTTGCAAAGAGATGGCACATTCTCAAGTTTGTGAAACTGATTTGCAAATTCAGGATTTACCACGCTAGCAGATTCATGCAGAAATCCTGAAGTTGATGTTTCTCATTCACAGCTCTGCTACAGGCTGTGCCATGGCACCCACCCACTCCTTCCCCCAACACCAATTCCCATCGCCTTCCCACAAACCCCCCACCCCCAATACCTCCTACAGCCAGAAATTTGTGAAATGAGTTGATATGATAAGAGCTTCCAGTTTCCTGCTCTCATATCACTGTTGGAAACCCAGTAAGAAATTAAGCCTTGTTCAGTGAGATGTAACTAGAGGCCAGATCTTCCGATGCCAACAGCGGCGATTATTGAGACATTCGTTGCTGGTCTGCACCAGGACCCATCAGAAGCCTTGACCTGCTCAGTGTCAGAGGCTTGGGTCTACTTATGCGATGCCCTAGTATCGTGCTGCTGTTAATTTCTGATGGAGATCAACCCGTTCCCTACTCCAGCCCCCCCACCCCCACCCCCCACCTCCATAGCTTGCTCACTTTTAAAACTTAACTGAACATGGCAGCTAATGTCATAAAAAGGGGAGTGACCTCTCTGTTGATCCTCTTTGCCACTGTTCTCTGTGGGTGGCTGTGTTGAGAGATTGCTGCTGCAGCCAGAATAGGAAGACCTGGCTGCAAAGATGGAAAAAGGTAGGGTTGTAATTACCTTCACAGTCAGTGGCGATCACCCCAGAATTGCTGCTGAATGGAAGATCTGGCCCTAGATGTTTAATGGTGATCAAGGTATGAACTATTGTTGAAAAGCTGATGTGGCTCTGGAAAACTAATTTTATATTTGTGGAATGCTTTAAGTTTCTCTGTTATAGTTCATTACTAAATTTTTTTAAAGTAGATTTTAAAAAATGATTAATGACAAAAATTAAAACTTGATCATGATATTTCAGCTTCTTTATTAATCCATGTGTAAAGCCCAATATTCATTAGGCTGGGATTTTCCAGCGCCCCCCCCCCCCCCCAAACAAGTGGGACCGGAAGATCTTGCCAATGGGAGGGGCTGGAAAATCCTATCCTTCATGTAAATTAAAAAAAAAGTGATTTGGTTTTAGTGCTTTTTATCCCCTGATTTGCTGTCTATAAGAACTATTTAATGTGATTGGCTGCTTGGGTAACTTGATGACATCACAGGCTCAGTGGTGGAAACTCCCATTAAAGAACGCTACCGTCAATTGCCTAGCAAGAGAGTTGAAGTTCTCACCACATAGATTGTGAGATCTCTCAGGGTAGCTTTCTTCGAGATCCATGGGGATTGCTGTCACTTTACCACTGTCTACAAATTCCGGGCCATGGCACCAAGTTTGTACCAGTGCTGGGAGAGAAGAAATACATTAATACTCTTCTATGTTTTATATTTGTTTCTCTACAGATCAAATATGTTAATGATCTCCATATGGTAATCACTGAGGAATGTAATAGGTGTTTAAAATGCCAACATGAATTCATGCAGATTGGAAACATGCTGACTATTCCTCTTTCGCTTTACAACCCTTCATCAAGGGAATGTTACAAGAGTATAGTAAGTGTTATTTTTCAAATCCCATTTGGATTAAAGATGACATGTTTGAGTAATAAATCTTTAATAGTCTCTGATGCATTCTCATTCATAAAAGTACATTTTTCTTCTTTATGGAGTTGGATGTGGATTTATTCTTGTGTGGAGCCGAACAGAGAACTCCTTCATGGTTCGATTTGATAACTAGAATTAGAACAAAATCCTAACCCCAGTTTTGACTGGTTTTTATTTAGCATGGCTTTTCTTAGCCTAGACAGTTTGGGAAGTTGTTCGATAACCAAGCTTCATGTCGCAAATGGGGGGAATTATCGATGGCTGAATTTGGCTGCTAATTTCTAAAAATTCTGAAATCTGGACTTTAGGAATGATCATATGGATCACAAAATCAGTATTTTGACAAAGTTAAGTATACTTTTGCAGATTTTCTGAAAAGCTAAACTGTGTAATGCCAATCATATTGCGGTAAAAACATCCAATTATATCAAAATGTGAATCCCTTCTCTTTAAATTATTAGCTTCTCAAAAAACAAAGAAATAGATTGTGGTTGAGTTTTAATAATCTTCACAGGCAAAATCACAGTATCTTTACAATGCAGAAGGAGGCCATTCGGCCCATTGAGTCTGCACCGGCTCTCTGATAAAGCATTCCACCTAGTCCCACTCCCCTGCCTTATCCCAGTAAACTTGCATGTCCTTTTCAGGTAGCAATCCAATTCCCTTTTGAATACCTCGATCGCACCTGCTTCCTCCACCCTTTCAGAAAGTTCGTTCCAGAGTCCAACCACCCTCTGGGTGAAAAAATTTTTCCTCACATCGAATTTACTCCTTTTGCCAATTATTTTGAACCTGTGCCCTCTAGTTCTTGAATTTCTCTTGAGTGGGAACAGTTTCTCACTATTTACCCTGTCCATATCCCTCAGGATCAAATTTTCCCTCAGCCTTTTCTCCAAGGAAAAGAGTCCCAACCTCTCCAATCTACAGTTCTTCATCCTGGGAATCATTCTTGGTGAATCAGATTTTTAATTTGTAACAGGTTGAAAGGTTATGGGGAGAGGGCGGGAAATTGGAGTTTAGGCTGAATTGAGATCAGCCATGATGGTATTGAATGGCGGGGTAGGCTCAAGGGACTGAATTGCCTACTCCTAGTTCTTATGTTCTTATGAATCTCCTCTGTACTCTCCGCAATGCCTTCACATCCTTCAAGTATGGCGTCCAGAACTGGACGCGGTACATCCAGTAGATAAACTGTGACTCAAAACAATAAAGTCCTTCATTTTTAACACAGATATCCACTTGCAGTTTGTTTTTCGGTTTGAAATTAACCTGTTGTTTCTGTATTCATGGGTAAAGTATGTACAATAAAAACAGAATCTCCTATTGGCAGAATTGCCTTGTGAAGGAGGCGTAAAATGGATGAGATTTGCCTTGTTTGCCACATAAATCAATGAACACCAGGAGGCAATAGGCAGAATACAAAAGGGAATCGTTGAATGAGATCTCACTGGGAATCTACTTCCTGCAGCACTTGGAGAGATTGTCTTGCTGGCTTGATGTTTTCCAGAGCATGCTGCGGTGTTGCTTCTTGTTGAACTTGAAAGGTTTCACACTCTGTCCTAGGATCAGCAGCTTCCTCCAAAGGGAATGCGGCTCTCCACAGCATGTCGGCGATGTACATCTGCTTCCCATGTTTGTACTACACTTCCAAAAGATATTTCTGCAAATGAAGTAACGTCCTTTGAAGACATTTTGGAACAAATAGAAGTGGTTTGGGAAAGATGCTTTGAAGTGGTTTGTGGTTGGACTCTACCATCACTTTGTCTCTCCCAAACAGGTACTGATTAAAATGCTCACAAGCAAAGGCAATAGCCAGGCAATCTTTCTCAATCTGTGTGTGGCGTCATTCAGTTTGCATTAATGCTCCGGATGCAAACACAACTGGTTGTCCTTGCTGCATGAGGGTTACTCCAATTCCTGTTTCACTGGTATCACACTGTAGGGTGACTTGTTGCTGACATTGTAGTACCTCAGCATTGGCATTGTCATCACTAGTTGTTTGATGTGAATGAAAGCTGCTTCTTTCAGTCTTGCTAAAACTATACAAGGCACTAGTTAGACCACACCTAGAATACTGTGAACAGTTTTGGTCCCCTTATCAAAGGAAAGATATATTGGCATTGGAGGCAGTCCAGAGAAGGTTCACTAGGTTGATCCTGGGTATGGAGGGATTTTCTTATGAGTAGAGGTTGAGTAGGTTGGGCCTGTACTCATTGGACTTTAGAAGAATGAGAGGCGACGTTATTGAAACATATAAGATTGTTAGGAGGCTTGACAGGGTAGATGCTGAGAGGTTGCTTCCTCTTATGGGAGAGTCTAGGACCAGAGGGCATAATCTCAGAGTAAGGAGCCACCCATTCAAGACAGAGATGAGGAGGAATTTCTCCTCTCAGATGGTAGTGAATCTGTGGAATTCTTTACCACTGAGGGCTGTAGAGGTCATTAAGTATATTGAAGGCTGAGATGGACAGATTTTTAATCAGTAAGGGAATCAAAGGTTATGGAAAAAGGCAGGAAAGTGGAATTGAGGATTATCAGATCAGCCATGATCTCACTGAATGGTGGAGCAGACTCGATTGGCCGAATGGCCTACTTCTGCTTCTATGTCTACGGTCTTATAGGGCAGAATATTGCGCTTGGCGTGCGGGTGTGCACCCAACCCAAACAAGCATCAATTGATGTGCGATGACATCGGGCAAGCATCCTGACGTCAGCAGGCCCTTAATAAATTAATTTAAAAATTTTGGCTGCCCAGCCAATCTTGTGGTTGGCAAGCAGGCAAATTAGCCAGGTGGTCTTTGGATTTTTTGCGAAACCTAATCGACGGGCAGAGTGAGGTTTCGATAAGTGAATAAATAAAAATAAAAACTTTTCAGATTAATTTATAACATTCCCTGCTTGAGTCACATGAGGGGACATATTTCTAACATTTTTCAGTTCTTTATTCTTTATTTTCAAAAATCTTCAGCTCCCTGAGGCATGGAGCTGCCTCAGGGAGCTTTTTCTGTGCGCACCCTAATGTGCGAACTTCCGTGCTTACTCTCCTCCCCCCGCCACACAGGCAGCGCTGCAGCATGTGATTCATGCTGGTTGGCTGTTAATTGGCCAGCCAGCATGAAATCGCAGTCGGGAATTGATCACGGGCAGCGGTCCGTTTCGCCCCCGCCGAGCCTGCCCAAAGGCTGGAAAATCCAGGCCATGGTCGTCTTGTTCTGTGCCCCAATACCACTGAACATCCTTTGCAGTGAGCTTGTGTAGAAGTTCACACTCTGATGACATTGGGCAAGAACTTCGTTAGCTAGTTCACAAATTCAACAAATCATTGCACTGCCTTCACATCTGTTGGTTGCTGCATCTCTGCTACAGCTCACACCTTAACAGGATCAGGGTGAAGCCCTTTCGCTGTCAGCACATGACCAATGTTTGTGACTTCAGTTATCTTCAGTGCAGTATTTTTCTTGTTCAGCTACAGGTTCACCTGGCGAACTCTCTCTCTCACGGCCTCACTGGATTCTGATCATGATCTGCAATAGCTTCATCCATCTTATCTCCACATCCATAGATTAACAGATCACCCCCGATCTCTTCCACTCCTGGAAGATCATTGACTTTAAGAGATCACACTACCCCATGACAACCATTGAATAAATTTTGCCGCAACTTGCCAATGCAAAGATGTTTTCCCTAAATGTGAAGGATGGATAGTGGCAATTGAGGTTGGATTTCTGCTACTCCAGAAGAGTATGAGATAGTTTTTTTCATTCGTTCATAGGAGGTGGGTGTCAATGGCTAGGCCAGTATTTATTGCCCATCTCTAGTTGCCCTTGAGAAGGTGGTGAGCTGCCTTCTTGAACCCCTACAGTTCATGTAGTTTAGGTACACTCACAGTGTTGTTGGCGGGGGGGGGGATTTTCCAGGAATTTGTTGCAGTGACAGTGAAGGAATGGTGATGTGTTTCCAAATTAGGATGGTGAGTGGCTTGGAGGGGAACTTCCAAGATCTCTTCAAGGCTCCATTGAGGCCCTTTGGGCCTATGCACATTCTCAGCTTTCCAGGTTTTTTCACTGTTATCATGCTGCTAATCCAGTCTGTAGGAGTTGTCACTTTTCTGATGACTCCTATCTTTTCAAGCTCCTCTATTTTGTATTTCAGGCTGAACTTGAGGGCAGCTGGAACTCTCGTCAGAAGATGCTGAGTTAATTGCACACTCTCTCCTTCTTCAAGATAATATTCACCAGGAAGACATACAAGACCTGTGTAATTTGTCAGGATCTGTTCAGCAGTCAATGGCTTGGTGCCATGGGAAATACTGCAAATCTCTTCAGGTACATGGAGGGATACCAGTCTAAAGCTTTTGACTTGTTTCAGCTGAGATGAGGGGATTTAGATCTGTGTTCACTATCTGGAACTGTAGATCTTCTTTCTTCCCATTGCATTAATGGGCTCTCATCTTAGTTTGTCCTCTTGAGGTGAGTATTGTTACATTATATAGCCTCAACTTTACCTTCGACAGATTCACTTTCAGGTCACTGCCTTGAGCAAGCACACAGGTCTGCGAAATTCATGATGTTGCACATAGCACCAGTGTCTATCCGAGCCTTCGCATTAACCTGATACTCTCCTTCTGCAGTCATCATTTCAATCGTCACAAACTATTTTTTATCTTGAGACTTGACAGCACCAAACGTGGTCTAGGATGTAGAGTGATTTGTCAGAATCATTGTCTGACATCTCTACAACCATCTTTGTAGGCTTGCTTTTCTTCTTTCTGGCAAAACACTAACATGCAAAGTGATTCCGCTTCTTGCAGTTAGAGCACTGCTTTCCCTATGCTGAACGTACTTCACTTTCTTTTGTGTGGTGTTGTTTGCAATATTTACATCCAGTCCTCTGGCCTTGATCTTTCTGCTGGCCCTTCTGTAAATAGTTGTTCCTTTTCTCCATTGTCTTGTGCTTGGAAGGTCTGAACTGCCTCTCAGCAGACTGCAAAGCCTCATCAGTTCTCCCATCAATACTCTTCAGCTGACGATTGACCACTTCAGATCTTCTGCACATGTCAATATATTTCTTGAGAGTAACTTTCTCTTCTCTCAGCTGACGTGCTTGCATGGCAGGATCTCTTGTTCCTAAGACTATTCTATTTCTGATCAGATCACCCTACAGTTGTTCAAACTCACAAGATTCAGCTCGGCGGCCCAATGCGGTCTCATACTGATCAATATTCTCCCCCTTTTCCTGAGCCCTGGTGTTGAACACACAGTATTCATAAATAACATAATTAGATAGCTCAAAGTGGATCTTTAAGGCCTCAAAATTTACAAGACTGGCTTTTCTGTTCTTCAGTGAGATCTAGGGCGCAGTACAACTTGTAGCACTCTTTTCCCAGCACATAACCTAAAGGGAAAAATTCTAAAGGAGATCCAGGAACAGAGGAACCTCAGTATATAAGTACATAGATCATTGAAGATGGCAGGGCATGTTGAGAGAGCAGTCAATAAAGCATGCAGTGTCTTAGGCTTTATAAATAGAGGCATTGAGTACAAGAGGAAGGAGGTCATATTGAACATGTATAAGACACTAGTTACGCCTCATCTGGAGTACTGCATCCAGTTCTGGGTGCCATACTTGAGGAAGGATGTGAAGGCGTTGGAGAGAGTACAGAGGAGATTCATAAAACTGATTCCCAGGATGAAAAACTGTAGCTATGAGGATAGATTGGAGAGGTTGGGACTGTTTTCCTTTGAGATAAGGCTGAGAGGAGAATTGATAGAGGTATTCAAGATCCTGAGCTGTTTGGACAGGGTAAATAGTGAGAAACTGTTCTCTCTCAAGGGGGTATCAAGACTAGAGGGAACAGATTCAAAATAATTGACAAAAGGAGTAAAAGTGATGTGAGGAAAAGTTTTTTCACCCAGAGGTTGGTGGAGTCTGGAACAGACTTCCTGAGAGGGTGGTGGAGGCAGGTTCAATCGAGGTATTCAGAAGGGAATTGGATGATTATCTAAAAAGAAAAAATGTGCAAGGTTAACGGGATAGGTCAGGGGAGTGGGACTAGGTAGAATGCTTTTTCAGTGAGCCAGTGCAGACTCGATGGGCCAAAAGGCCTCCTTCTGCATTGTAAAGATTCTTTGATTCTGTGATCTGCTAACAGAGTTGCTATTCTTATTCGTTCAGGTTTCTTGTTTAACTCTGGAGCAATTTCATTGTTCTGCCATTGAGACTGGAAGAATTTCCAATTTATTTTCAAATCTCTCTTCAGCTCTGTAGGAGCTGGTGCTGGAATATTCAAAGCCACTTTTCTCACCCAGCAGTCAATGTCATATACAAAGTTCCAGACTGAAGTTTTAATTATTCATGTGGTGGGTAAAAATGGCTTCTGTGTAAAACCTTTGGGCAGAATTGTCCCAGATTTGTACTAAATGCGGTAAGCGGGCGTGAAAAACGTCTTTTTACCTTTCACACCATAATGGTCGCTTCCCACGTCATTAGTTATACAGCCACAGGAAACATGCCGTCTCGCTGCTGAGCAGCCTCTGAATCATCTCACCGTTTTTGTGGGCCATTACCTCACCATTTCCTCACTCTGGGTGCCATATCTGAACTGCAGCCGTGTACACAGTTCTCAATGCTTGCAGCTCAGGAGTGCTCCAGTGAAAGCCAAGAACAGTTCAGTGACCTGTTATTGGAATAGCTTTTGGAAGCCCACTGTGATGTCCTCCACCCCCTCTCTGGCCGCAGGAGGTCCAACAATCTTACCACTCCAGCATGGGAGGCAGTAGCAGTGGTGGTCAGTGCCATTGCTGCACAGAAGAGGTTGGCAATCTAGTGCAGAAAGAGGATGAATGTTCTCATCTATGCTGCCTGGGTAAGGCACCATCTCATCACTCTAAACTCACACACACTCACAAGGCCATTACACATTCACTGGCATCTCACTCACAGCCAGCTCAAGGGACATCACCACTCAGTCTCTCTCACACACTCTCACATCTCCATCTGGCCTCATCTCCTCTGCAAACTGCCTCTTCAGCCCTCACCATCTTGAGGCCACTTGGACAGGTCAAATTGTGCCCCCCACACACACACTGGGATAACCCCCTTCCCCAGTACAGCCCTCACCCTGTAGCCTCTTCCCTCGTCTGAAGCCACTTCTCCCTATTCCCCAAGCAAACCCTAGCCCTGCAGCCATTGAAAAGCCACCCCGCCTTACGGCTTGTTTGGTAGGTAGGCTCCTACCCGTGAGCCCTCCTAAAAGTGCTGTGCTGCTGCCTGCAAAGCGTGGCACTGATGACCACAAGTGCTGCCCAAAGCAAGGTAGGCAAAGAAATCTCATAATACCAAGCAGAATGCAGCTCGCCAGGTGCACGTTGCTTATGTACAGTTGTGAAACTCATCACAACTGCTCGGGTGATCCAGCGTGGTGGGGATGATTCCGGTGAGCGGGGCTAATAATGAGATGCTGAAGTATTGAAATTAGATTCCCGATGAGCGGTAGTAGGAAACACGGCCCGCAATTGATGGGCAAAGCGAATGACCACAGACTGGATTCACTCCACGTGAAATCAAAAAACGGCTGAAGGCACTGGATACTGCAAAGGCTCTGGGCCCTGACAATATTCTGGCAATAATACTTGTGCTCCAAAACTTGCCACACACCTAGCCAAGCTGTTCCAGTATGGCTACAGCATTGGCATCTACCCAGCAATGTGAAAAATTGCCCAGGAATCTCCTGTATACAAAAAGCAGGATAAATCCAACCCGGCCAATTACCACCCCATCAGTCTACTCTCCATCATCAGTAAAGTGATGGAAGGGTTCATCAACAGTGCTATCAAGCAGCACTTGCTTGGAAATAACCTGCTCATTGCCGCTCAGTTTGGGTTCCGCCAGGGCCACTCCTGACCTCATTACAGCCTTGGTTAAAACATGGACAAAAGCGCTGAACTCCAGAGGTGAGCTGAGAGTGACTGCCCTTGACATCTGGTTGACTGAGTGTGGCATCACGGTGCCCGAGCAAAACTGGAGTCAGTGGGAATCAGGGAGGGGGGGAAAACTCTCCACTGGTTGGAGTTATACCTAACACAAAAGAAGATAATTGTGGTTGTTGGAGGTCAGTCATCTCAGCTCCAGGACATCACTGCAGGAATTCCTCAGGGTGGTGTCCTCAGCCCAACCATCTTCAGCTTCTTTGTCAATGACTTTCCTTCCATCATAAGGTCAGAAGTAGGAATATTCATTGATGATTCCATAATAATCAGCACCGTTTGCAACTCCTCAGATACTGAAGCAGTCCATGTCTAAATGCAGCAAGACCTGGACAATATCTAGGTTTGGCTGACAAGTGGCAAGTAACATTTGCACCACACAAGAGCCTGGCAATGACCATCTCCAACAAGAGAGAATCTAACCATCACCCCTTGATGTTCAATGGCATTATCATCGCTGAATCCCCCACTATGAACATCCAGGGGGTTACCATTGACGAGAAACTGAATTGGACTAGCCATATAAATACTATGGCTACAAGAGCAGGTCAGAGGCTAAGGATCCTGTGACAAGTAACTCACCTCCTGACTCCCCAAGGCCTGGTCACAATCTAGAAGGCACAAGTTAGGGGTGTGATGTAGTGGCTCCACATCCACAAACATTCACTCCCTCCAACTCTGATGCACAGTGGCAGCAGTGTGTACCATCTACAAGATGCACTGCAGGAATTCACCAAGGCTCCTTAGGCAGCACCTTCCAGACCCATGACTACTATTATCTAGAAAGACAAGGGCAGCAGATACATGGGAACACCAGCACCTGGAAGTTCCCCTCCAAGTCACTCACCATCCTGACTTGGAAATATATCGCCGTTTTTTCACTGTTGCTGGGTCAAATCCCGGAACTCCCTCTATAACAGCACTGTGGGTGTACCTACAGCACATGGACTGCAGCAGTTCAAGAAAGCAGCTCACCACCACCTTCTTGAGGGCAATTAGGGATGGGCAGTAAATGCTGGTCCAGCCAGCGAAGCTCACATACCTTGAACAAATAAAAATAAATGACGGCACGTAACTGATCTTTGGTCTTCTCACCTCATTGTCTGCTCACGCCTGCAATAAAGCCCGTCGCCAAAGGGACTGGATGATTCCCCCCTTTGTTTTGCCACTGAGTCTTCCGCCAATGCAAGATGGCCACCAACATCCGTCTGTGCACTTGTCCGTGTATGCGCAAGAAAACAGTGGATTGTACTTGACTTTATATTACAAAAAAACAGTTCAGTGCAGAGAATAGCAAAATGTTTCAGATATTGATGAGTTAGCTGCCAGAGTTGGTATATAATAGATCGGAAAGTATGCCACAGAGAAAGATAAAGGAAATTACCTAGGCGAAATTGGGTATTGTATTTTGTTCTGAATGAAATAACCCTTTCTGGTTCCAAAACCCACTCTCTAGGATTATTTACTTAATTTTGTTCTTTGGTTTCAGTTCTCATTTGAATTGCTGTGGGTTTGAATTTTGTTTAAAAAAGAAATAAGAAACTAAGCGGAGAGGATGAGTATCACACTGAGTTTGGGGGAACAAGCAGAGCAGAGTTCTAATCTCCGTCACTCGCAATGATGTCACGGAGTGAAGCTGTACAACTGCGCATTCACCGCATTGGCAGCAAATGCAGCCAAGATGGCATCAGTGATAACACGACAGTGGCAAGCCACAGTACACAAGGGGCAGCAGTGTACAAAGGCATTTCTCCCAACACTGCTGATGAAAATTCTTTCAAAACTTTTACTTAATAGAAAGTGCCACTAAATATTGAGGCAAATGTATGTGGTGAAAAAATAGATTTTTTTTTTAATAAATCGAATTTTTGATCACAGGCTTTGATGTTAGAAATTTATAGACGTAACTATCAAAAGCCCAACTGTCTGGTCTAACTTCAAACTGACCAGGGAAGGAGTAATATCTGGGAATTATTCTCTTGGAAATGTAAAATGTTAGCCATTGCCTCCTCCATTCATAATATCTTTGAAATTAGATTTCTTTAACCCCCACCCAAAATAAGTAAACTGGATTTTTTTTCTCTGGTTTAACATTGAGAACTTTTATATTTAACCAGGAGAATTCCCTCAAAAGCTTCTTTAAATGCCAACGCTTAGATGGTGATAACAAGAGCCACTGTGACAAATGTGGGGAAAAGACAGCAACACTGCAGGTAGGAACTGACCTACCAAATCAGATTTGGAAGATTTATCGTTCTTGTGTCAAATAATCAATATGGTATTTGCCATTTCTGTATTACCAAAGTAATATGTGCCATATAACTCACAACTAGATTTGTTTTTAATTTTATGATATTCAGTACAGCATGAAAATTCTTTAAAATGCTAATTTGATATTACCTGATTATAACCTTTTCTTTAACAGAGCTACAGAGTGTATTCTTATCCACAAATCCTATGCCTACAGTTAAAACGCTTTGACCTTGCACCAAACATGAGAAAAGCAGTCAAAAGCAATGATTTTATGGAATTTCAAGATGAGCTATATTCTGAAAGTTTCAATGAAGGACATGACAGCCAAAGGGTGAGTTATTACGTAGAGGTGTATATGTGACTTTTCCACTGCTTTTCTTCCATTATTCAGCTCTGAGTAACTGCCCTTCCATTGTTACCTATCCAAATACGGTTCTCAGGTTGAGAAGTCACATTTCCGGGACTGCAAGCTGGATCCAACCCCACATGGGCTGGTGGTAGAACCGTAGCTTATTTTACCAATAAACAGGCTGTTGCCGGGATCACCGTCTAGCTAAGTATAGTTCCCACCTCCCAGCCCAATCAGAGGGCCAGCAGCACTGCAGCCTCCATAGACCCATCATTACACGTGGATGCTGCTGATGCTGCAGGATGAAGGATGAATGAGACACCCTCAAAGCCAAGTTAAGTTTATTTTGAAGAGCCAGGCAGGCAGGCCCCAGCGATCAGGAGAGGTTCATCTTCAAGCAATGGTACTGTAGCCATGGAGGAGGTCATTGCCTCCAGGGGTCTCCTCTGCGGGGTATGAAGCAGCCAAAAAAGAGCTCCACCACCCACCACCTGCTCCCCCCCCCCCCCCTCCCCCCCTCCCCCCGGCCCCCAACCACCACCACCCCGATCCCTGCAACACCAACCCTCCCACACCCTCCTCACCGCGGGCACCTGCTGTGAAGCAGCTGGGATTTACCTGGCTATCTCCGAATGCAGTGCGAATGTCAGGCTCTCCTTCCCCCAATGCCTTCCTCTGATATATTACCAGACCTTCCGCCTCCCAGCCCATCACCATAGGAATGGTAACAATAAGGCTTGGCTTTCCAGCTATGGTTCCCCTTTTCTCCTTTGTACAATCAACTCCAAAGTCCTCATGAATCAAATTTTAGCCCCTTCATTGGGCAGAGGAAGTCCTGCCTTGACAGTGACAGTCATGAACAGCATGCTATGCAGGGCGTGGTTAGTCATCTAAGGAATTTGGTTCTAGGGGTTATCTCCATGATATATCCAGAAGCATGGGTTAAACTTGGACATTTAAACTGACTGAGCTTAATTCTAGCTCCCCACTACTTCTCGACCCCTTGTCTGATTTCATCCTCTAGATTCCTTGACAATGTAAAATCCTGGGTCCGTCACAATTTCCTCTGGCTTAAAATCAATAATACATCGTCTTAGGTTCCAGTCACAAAATTCCCTGCCACCTAATCTATTCCTTCTCCAGACACACTCATTTGCGTTCATGGTATCCAATTCAACCCCCAGCTACAATTAAAGCCTCACATCCTACTCATCAGTGAAACCACTTGCATCCAGCTCACAGCCTTTTCTTGCAATTTAGCATAACGCTTGTATGTGCCTTTGTCACATCCAAACTGCTTTTCTTACCCTCCATTAACTCGAGCTTATTCAAAATCCAGCCACACGTAACCACTTCCACGCTAAGTCCCACGAATCCATCACCCCCGTCCTTGTTGACCTAAACTGGTGCTCCATTCCCTCAAAGCGTTAAATTCAAAACTGTTATCCTCATCCATAAATTGTATCTCTGCGATCTCTTCCAGCTTTCCCCAATGCTCATTCCTCTGATTCTAGTTTTTTATGCAATTGCCCTCCATTGACAGTAGAGGCCTCTCTGGAATTCTCTTCCTAAATCCAGCTTGCTACCTTTCTCGCCCCAGAGTTCAAAGACAATTTCTTCAACCAACCTTTGATCGCTCTTTTTAATCTCTCCTGCCCTGATCCTGTCTCCCTTTTCCTTGTGCCTGTTGTAGCTTTGGCCATTTCTTTATGTTAAAGGTATTATAGATCTGCTGTTGCTAATTGATTACTTCTCTTTTGCAGAACAAATGGCAATACAAACTCCTGTCTGTGATTGTGCACAAGGGCAGTGCAGCTTTTGGGCATTATTATGCTTATATAAGGGACTTTCAAGAAATGAACTGGTATCAATTCGATGATGAACATGTTCTGAGTGTAAGTACTGGTATATTTAAGATACAGAATACTTAAACTAAAATATCAATCCCATCGTCCAGGTTATAGACAGTTGCCTCTGTATAAGATGCAGCCTATGGAGAATTGTTGATGTCCCCATGCGCTTTGTCGACCTTAACTCCTTCCTTTCTCGAGGTACATGTACCTTGACTTTCTGGAACCATGCCCCCACATTGAGATCATCCAATAACCGCTCATGACTTTTCAACTCCCAGTTTATAGGATGCAGATGCATCGCCTGACTGTGATTATGCCATCTACCTCACAGTACCATGCCTCTAACCCCTAGAACCAAATTCCTTAGATGACTAACCATGTCCTGCATAGCATGCTGTTCACAACTGTCACTGCCGAGGCAGGACTTCCTCTGCCCAAAACCAGGACTATGTGTGACATAGAGAATCCTTTAACATGACCTGCACAGCCCGAGGACAGTCTGTTCAACATACTCCTGATGGTGTGGCCTGAGCCTTGGACAGCCTGTTCAATATGCCCTAACCGCATGGCCTTAGTCCCAAGACTGTCTTCCTCGCACAGTCATATAACTCTTGTCCCAGGATAGTCTTCAGCCTACCTAGAGTGGAGCAGTAAAAGATGTGTCGACGTGCCTTGAGGTCATTGACGAAGCGAAGCTCGCCAGGTATCTACCGCTTATCTATCTTTGGGAAACAGGCTATTCTAATTTTCTGCTGGTAGGGCACTTAATTTGGAGGGAGGACACAATTCTGGTGAGTTGAACTTTTAATGAGCATTCATGAGGTGGAACTGAATGCAGATGTGGTTCCTGTCAAGCTTCAGTGCGGAAATCAACCTGCCACCAAAGTCGGAAGAAATTCCAAACTAATTTCCTGCCAGCAGGAAACTGACATTTGCCATCATGCCAAATTTTGTGCCCCCCACTTGCCATGATTCCCGCCACTGGCAGCAGCAGAAAATTCGACCCAATGACTTTTCTACATAGATATTCAGTCACAAAAGGCACACAAGTGCCATGACATTTGAATCTACGTTACATTGCCCAAGGAATAAGGAAATCAACACGAACATTTCAAGATACATGTCTCTCAAAAGAAGGTGTGAGTTAGCTAGTATTGCTGCTGTGCCTGGATTTTCAGATTGTGAAAGCTCAATTAAATTATGAATACTGTTTACCTCTGTTCTGATAGGCAACATGGGAAGACGTTACAAAGACATTTGGATCATTGAACAGCTCTTCACTTGATCAAAATGAATTTCACATGTAAGGTCACTGCAATACATTCCATTAAAGTTTTTAATGTATGGGGGATGAGTGCCAAATTAAATTGTAAAGCTAAAATTATCACATTTTTGATTTTTTTACCATTTCAGACAGAAAGGATTAGGAAAGTAAGAAAGAAAATTATATTTAAAGGCCGTGCTTTAAAGCAAAATGCATTCACACAAATTGTTTTTAAACAAAGGTACCGAAATGGGAATGCAGAAAAGAAACCTGAGTTACGACAAAGGCAGATATTATATAAAGGTTGTAAATAATAGTGAACAAATACTTATGACAAAGATGAACATTTTTTTTTCATTTAGCTTGGTAGAGGTTCTTTTAACTTCCTTACCCAAATGTGGTGAGTGTGTTGCTACCCCAGCCAGTGGTTGAAGTGAATAGTATAGATGCATTTAATGCGAAGCTTGACAAGTAAATGAGGGATTTGATAACTGATTTCGATGAGATATGATGGAAGGGGACTCAAGTGGAGCATAAACGTTGGTATGCACTGGTTGGGTCCAATAGTCTCTTTCTGTGCTGTGTACCCTAATCATCACTAATCATAAGTTTAAAAGTTTTGGGGTGGCATTGGACTCAGTAGCACCCATTTCTTAAACTACAAAAATAGTGTCCTTGACATGTACATCAACTTCTAACTGGATGTAGCTGGTCACCCTATTTATAAAGGAGTTTTTGCAAGACCTAACAACCGCTGGCAGCATACTGAGCAGGTTAATTTGATGTCAGCGCTTCCATTTTGGAGCTCCATGTTCCAGCCCATGCCCTCTATTAATCACACAAAACCGAACATGACGTTAAGCAGTATGGAAGATGCTTCCATCAGGACTATGAAGAGGATCAGCAATTTATTTGCAGATTATTGCTGGATTATTTATTCTGGCCATTGCTGCAATTTTACACATTTTGGGTGCTGTTCCATTGCTGTTCCATACTTGTTAAAAGTTCCAGTAGTTCACAGAGAGCAATGTGGCTGATGTTGAAATACTTTTTTGATGACATAAAGGCTTGTGAACAAAGTAATTGTTTCCAGATATGTGTGGAGCCATCTCTGGAACTGAGCACAATGGGAAGAATGAGCAGAGACCACACAGAGCAGGAGAAACTGCTAGAGGAGAGAGGAAGCATTTTTATGTGGTTTCTAGTGAGCTGGCACCTGCAGTACTCTCTCCACGATCTTTCTTTCTGGTGCACCTGAGCCTGGTGTCTCACCACATGCAGATCCCACCTTTATCCTATCCTATAATTAAGCACAGTTTCATTATCTGAGCTAATAGCTGCAAAGAGTGATGGTGTCCTGTCATCTTCACTTTCCTCTTGCACTTGCTCCTGTGTCTGAGTAGGTTCCAGGTCTTGAATATCCAAGGTGAAAAGGATACACAAATTGGGTTGTGGTGAGGGGAGAGGACAAAGTAACAAGTGCTTACACCATCAGCTTGTAAGTCAGAAGAAATTGAGAGTGTGGGAGAGATGGGATGTGAGAAGTCGGATTAGGTATGCAGGTACCCTTATCTTCAATCACTTCATTCCTACTGAGGCCACAGCCTCAGCAAAGGTCCTTTCTTCCATGGATATTAATATATGCAGGAGTGCCTATCCCACTCCCATTAATTCCTGCTGCCTCCTGTGTGCCTCACCTTCTGCAAGAAACAGGAGATTGCCAGTGAACATTGTACAATATGTTTGGATACCTGTCATGATTGAATAGCTGTCAATGTGTGTAAGATGTGAGATGTTGATGTAAGGCTTACAACAGTACTAAGTGTGTGAGAATGAGGTGAAGCACTGAATTTTAGGTAAAGGTCCTGATTGACAGAGATTTCTGATAGATAAGTGATAGGGGAATTGACCTTGACCACTCGTGTGAGATCATTAAACTTTTCCCTGCACTGTATCCAGATCATCATTCCTGGTATTGACTTCTGCCACTATGTCTTCCCACTGCTTTCTGAGCATGTATCTGGGGGGCCTTCAGCCACCCTGAGGGTACAGGACCTACTGAATTTATTTTCCACCTCTATTGCAGCATTTGGGCATGCACAGAATCACAGAATTATTACAGTGCAGAAAAAGGCCATTCAGCTCATTGTAGCTGCGCCCATGCTCTCTCCCATGGTCAGCATTATTGATTCTTACCAGGCACACCATTCCAATGATCTCCACACTAGCAGCTGCCAAAATGAACCTCCCCTTTAAGAGGGGTAGGTTAGCTTTAAGTAGTGCTCGGCACTCAGGAACTGAGGCCCTTGCTGAAGCATGTAGCCAATGAACAGTATGGGCAGCAAACATGGAAGTGAGCTGGCAGCACCGTTGGCATCCTGCTATATTGCAGTGAACAGGAATGGGTGGATCACAGGTCATAATCCCTGCCTCTGTTTTCATCCAGTAGTCCAGTTTAACCCCGACTGGCTAGTATTGTCTCCAAATTTAACACAATACAAATCCAGCAAGTTTTATGAGCTGTCTGCAATTTGTCTCCTCTCAGGAACAAGCTCAGCTGCTTTCAAACAAACACAGCCTGTGTGTTTTGTTCAGTTATCTGTATGACAACTAGCTATTTTCAAAGTAATCCAGGACACATTCGTAATCATAACTGTTTTGGGGGATATTAAAGAAACTGCAGCTTTTCGCATCAAGAAAAGTCACTTCTGAACTTCCAGAAATGTTGTTCAGACAAGACAGCTGCTGCACTGGTAAGAATCTCAAGGAAAGAATCACTGTTTATAATAAACTGACATTTATTACTAACTTACTCGTTCGGCCGCAACTGTTTTATAGTTCACCTATCAAGGAGCTAGATAGGAATTCAATTATTATTTATTCATTTATGTTACACCAATTTGCTTGATAATTTAATCTTAATAAAAGAGATCTAATGTTGTATTAATCTATTGCGTTTTGAAGATCATGAGAGAAATAATCTATAGAGATTTAGGATAATCCCTGTACCTGAAATAATTAATCAAAATGTTGTTCTGTTCATTATCTGGAATATGTTATTGAAAACTTACCTGTATCAAAGTTGCTGAAGGTGCTGTCAATATAAAGAGTTGGGACCCATCTATGAGAGTAATTACAGGCCAACAAATGTTGAGGAAGGGTAGAACAGACCCACAAATATAAGAATGTATCTAGTACACTCTTACACAAATATTTTCAATAAAAGAATATGCAGTAAGTGCAATGAAATTTTTCAGGCTAGCCATATACCAAATTGGCCTTGCTACAGAGGGTGAAAATAATCTTCAAATCATAAAAGTCCAGAACTTCTGGAGCTCATTATCAGATCAATTTTGCTGCACATGTTTTCCCCAGTGTTGATGTGGGCACGGTGGACCTCACGTGGTTTAGTGCCAATTGTGGTCTTAGAAACTAGCCTCCAACTGTTGGCTGGTACTTGTGGAACAACCAAGTAACAAGTGCTCACTTTTCTATTTTTTTACCCCAAACCCACTCATTCCATCAGGTCCCATTGGTAACTTCTCATTGCCAGCATGGGATAGTAAAACTGCTAAGCTGACACTAGTGCTTTTTCATGCTACCACCAGCAGAAATCCCTACCTGTACATTTGGATGAAGCTTTGTAATACTGATGTATTGGTTATGACTGCATGTAAATATATGTGACTTCCTATGTGTTATCTAAGTTTAACAGTTTCATTTTACCTAGGGAGGGAACAGCTTATCTTCTTTTTTACAAGAGAATGGATTGATCATTTCAGGTTAGTCATTCATTATTTATTGAAATATTCTTGGTTTGAAGCCATTTTAATAAGATTTTCACTGAGTAAAAGATTATTGTAGTGTTCTTCACCTCTGTACCCACCTTGGGTGCAGGTGTGGTATAACATGATTGCTTTTGTCACAGTATGAAAGCACAATAATTATCAGCACTATGGTGTTGCAGAATTATAGGTGTCTCCAACAAAATCTGAGTGCGATGGAACATCATTTTTAACCCTGGTTTCAACCTAACTTATCTGGAGCATAAAACCAAGCAAGGTGTAAAAGGGCATCTGTCTCAAACTTGCCCAGTTTCCACCAACAGGTTAAAACTTGATCCATTATTGTGAGATTCTTTCTAAACTGCATTGTAGGTCATTGACCGTTTACGTGCCAACTACAAGTGTTAAGAATGAGAATAGAGTAAAACATATTATGTGCATTCAGTCAATTCCCACATTACAAGTCTAGCTATGTACAATTTTATTAGAGTGCTGGGATTACGTAAGAACATAAGAAATAGGAGCAGGAGTAGGCCATTCAGCCCTTTGAGTCCACTCCACTATTCAATGAGATCATGGTTGATCTTCTATTTCAACACCATTTTCCTGCACTATCCCCCTATTCCTTGATGTTTTTAATATGTAGAAATCTATCAATCTCAATCTTGAACATACTCAACAACCGATCCTTCTACTTCCCTCTGGAGCAGAGAATTCCAAAGATTTACCAGCCTCTGAGTGAAGAAATTCCTCCTCATGTCACTCCTAATTGGCCTGCCCCTTATTCTGAGACTGTGTCCCCTGGTTCTAGACACCCCCAGCCAGAGGAAACATCCTTCCTGCATCTACCCTGTTGAGCCCTATAAGAATTTTGTGCACTTCAATAAGATGACCTCTCATTCTTCTAAACTCCAGAAAATAAAGGCCCAGTCTATTTAATCTTTTCTCATGGGACAATTCCTCCACCCCAGGAATTAATTTGATGAACCTTCATTACACTCCCTCTATGGCAAGTATATCTTTCCTTGGGTAAGGAGACCAAAACTGCACACAATACACCAGGTGTGGTCTTACCAAGGCTCTATATAATTGCAGTAAGATATCTTTACTCCTATACTCAAATCCTCATGTAATAAAAGCCAACATACCATTTGTCTTCTTAATTGCCTGCAGTGCTATATGTTCGATATGTGACTCATAAACAAGGACACCAAGTCCATTTGAATTTCAACACTTTCCAGCCTCTCACCATGCACTTCTGTTTTTCCTACCAAAGTGGATTACCTCACATTTCTCCACATTATATCCCATCTGCCAAATTTTTGCCCACTCACTTAGCCTCTTCAAATCGCCTTGAAGCATGCTTGCATCCTCCTGACAACTCACACTTCCACCTAGTTTTGTGTCATCTGCAAACTTGAAGATATTTCATTTAATCCCCACATCCAAATCATTGATATAGATGGCGAATAGCTGGAGCCCAAGCACTGATCTTTGTGGTACCCCGCCTTTCACAGCCTGCCAACCTGAAAATGACCCATTTATTCCTACTGTTTTCTGTCCATTAACCAGTTCTCAATCCATTATTACCCCCATATATATTACCCCCAATCCCATGTGCTGATTTTTTTTTTCACTCACCTGGTGGTGAACAATTAAACAACTCACTGGAGGAGAAGTCTCCACAAATATCCCCATCTTGGGAGCCCAGCCCACCAGTGCAAATGATAAGGCTGAAGGCCATGTTGCAACACTCTTCAGCCAGAAGTGCCAATTGGATGATCCATCTCGGCCTCCTCCGGAGGTCCCCAGCATTACAGATCCCAGTCTTCAGCCAATTCGATTCACTCCACATGAAGTTAAGAAACGGCTGAAGACACTGGATCGTGCAAAGTCTATGGAGCCTAACAATATTCCGGCAATAGTACTGAAGACCTGTACTCCAGAACTCGCCATACCCCTAGCCAAGCTGTTCCAGTACAGCTACAATACTGGCATCTTACCCAGCTATGTGGAAAATTGCCCCGGCATGTCCTGTACACAAAAAGCTGGACAAATCCAACCCAGCCAATTATTGCCCCATCAGTCTACTCTCAATCATCAGTAAAGTAATGGAAGGGGTCATCAACAGTGCTATCAAGTGGCACTTGCTTAGCAATAACCTGCTCACTGACGCCCAGTTTGGGTTCCGTCAGGGCCACTCAGCTCCTGACCTCATTTCAGCCTTGGTTCAAACATGGACAAAAGAGCAGAATTCCAGAGCTGAGGTGAGAGTGACATCAGTGCTGCATTTGACTGAGTGTGGCATCAAGGAGCCCTAGCAAAACTGGTCTAAATGGGAATCGGGGGAAAACTCTCCACTGGTTGGAGTCATACCTAGCACAAAGGAAGATGGTTATGTTTGTTGGAGGTCAGTCATCTCAGCTCCAGGCCATCACTGCAGGGGTTCCTTAGGGTAGTGTCCTTGGCCCAACCATCTTCAGTTGCTTCCTTTCATCATAAGGTCAGAATTGGGGATGTTCGCTGATGAATGTTCAGTACTATTCGCGACTCCTCAGATACTGAAGCAGTCCATGTACAAATGCAGCAAGACCTGGACAATATTCAGGCTTGGGCTGACAAGTGGCAAGTAACATTTGCCAGGTAATGACCATCACCAACAAGAGAGAATATAACCATCACCCCTTGACGTTCAATGGCATTACCATCACTGAATCCCCCACGATCAACTTCCTTGGGATTATCATTGACCAGAAACTGAACTGGACTAGCAATATAAATACTGTGGCTACAAGAGCAGGCCAGAGGCTAGGAATCCTGTGATGAGTAACTCACCTCCTGATTCCCCAAAGCTTGTCCATCGTCTACAAGGCACAAGTCAGGAATGTGATGGAATACTCACCACTTTTCTGGATGAGTGCAGCTCCCACAACACTCAAGAAGCTTGACACCATCCAGGGCAAAGCAGCCCACTTGATAGGCACCATATCCACGCACATTCACTCCCTCCACCACCGACGCACAGTAGCAGCAGAGTGAACCATCTACAAGATGCATTGCTAAAACTCATCAAAGCTCCTTAGACAGGACCTTCCACACCAATAACCATTACCATCTAGAAGGACAAGGGCAGCAGATAAATGGAAACGCCACCATCCCTCCAAGTCATTCACCATCCTGACTTGGAAATATATCGCCATTCCTTCACTGTCGCTGGGTCAAAATCCTGGAACTCCCTTCCTAACAGTACTGTGGGTGTACCTACACCACATGGACTGCGGCAGTTCAAGAAGGCAGCTCACCACCAACTTCTCAAGGGTGCCTAGGGATGGGCAACAAATGCTGGCCCGGGCAACAAATGCTGGCCCAGCCAACGATGCCCACGTCCTGTGAATGAATAATAAAAAAACCTTATCAAAAGCTTTCTGAAATTCTAAATATACCACATCCACCAGTTCCCTCTTATCCTGCTAGTTACATCCTCAAAAAGCTCCACAGATTTGTTAAACATGATTTCCCTGTCGTAAATCTTGTTGACTCTGTCCAATCCTACCATGATTTTCTAAGTGCCCTGTTATCACATCCTTTATTATATATTCTAACCTTTTCCCTACGATTCATGTTAGGCTAACAGGTCCGTAGTTCCCTGTTTTCTTTCTCCCACCTTTCTTAAATATTAGGGTTAAATTTACTATCTTCCAATATGCAGGAATCATATTGGAAGAATTTTGAAAAGTGACCACCAATGCATCCACTATCTTCGCAGCCACTTATTTTAACATCCTGGGATATAGATCATCATGTCCAGAAGATTTAACTACTTTTAAGTCCCATTATTTCTCTTGTACTACTATTTTTACTAATAGTAATATCTTGAAGTTCCTCATTTACACTAGTCCCTTGATTCTCCATTATTTCTGGAGGGCTTTTAATATTTTCCTCTGTGAAGGCATACACAAAGTATTTGTTTATTTTCTCTGCCATTTCACCAATAAACTTCTATAAGTGGAATTTAAGTAATGTAAATAGGGAGCTGGTCATTTTATTGCACAATAGCACGAGGGGAAGCTGTGACGGGAAGACCTCTACATATTAATATTGGTAGTCTCTCTGGTTAGTTATTACCTTTTAAGACTCTTTTCAAAATGATTGAAGACTAGAATTCAGCTGCCTGTGCCACCAGAGTCTTTGTTTTTAAATGGAAAGGAAGATTTGAAGAATGGCATGGCACCACTTAGACATGCATGGTTAGATTTCTACTTCACTTTTAACATCAGTGCTCTTCCTATTTTACTACAGCATTGATGCGAAAAATTCAGTCTAAAGGCAGCACACGAGCATTGACCATGTGTTGCCCTGGGGGAATAACCATGGGAAACAGAAAATTACTTGTACGGCTGCAAATAAATGACACCCAACTATAGGATAGCATGTAGAGTTTATATTTTACTTCTGCATCCTTGATATCCATCGTAGTTTGTAAATATTGACTTATTGGGGTATTGACTCTCCTTTCCCTTCACTGTAGGAATGCAGACCTTGCTGTCCATCAACACCCTTCTTCATTCTTCTTTGAATTGTGGCTTTATAGTTTTACAATAGATCTTCAGTCTTTATTTTCAATGAAATGTTTTATCTGTTTGTATACATTAATATTTTCTTATTAATTCATGAATGTACAGGTGAAAATGAGATCAAATCAGAATGCTAATCAAAATACAAAATGTTTTCTAATTTTGAAGAAATGGTTCATTAAAAATAATTTGCATTAACCAAAGAGTTGGAAAAATGCCAATGAAACTGTAATGACTGTAGCTTTAAGACTTATTTTACTGTGTAGTATCACATGATAGTGTGAACGAATCAGCTCTAAGCAAGGGGAACCTTAAGGGGCGGAGTTTTTGACTAAGTGTGGATCTTGATGGAAACCTGTAATTGCTGCTGAAGCCCTGTAAATAAAGTTGACTGATTCTTATGAGAAACCTGTCTGGAAAATCAAGTCCACAACAGAAACAATTCAGAGCAAGCTGATTCTCAAATTCTTTTTTCCAAATTTAAATTGTGACTGTAATGTAACTTGAAAATGTAAAAGGAACATTCAAAATTTACAAGACTTTTAGTTGCCTTTAATAATAAAAACCATTCTGAATTGATTCAAGATGAAATAGGTTGCAGTTTAAGGAAATCTGTTCCTACCAAAATATCAAAAGATTTTCAGATGTTCATGACTTGTTAGGTTTTTTCCCCTTAATCATTTAATAACTGAATGAAGTGTTAAAATTCTAAAATGGGTTGTATCAAAATGTCTTTAGTAGAGAATCTGCTAATGGCTCATGGTCAGAAATGAGTGTATGGAACTGGAAAAGTCTATTGGCTTCAGTCTTTTCAGATAATGGGAAGGGGGAGTACATTTGCTGACCTACTTTACAATAAGCCTTGCTGGAAGGAAGTGCTTGTATGGACAATGATGTGGGACTTGGTTCTGATGCCCTGCCACACTAGTCAATAATCACTGTTTAGCCTAACACATGAAAAATGACCTTATGGGCGATGACTGTTATTTAATAAAGGTTTGATCATGGGTCAAGCACTAAAATATTGCTGTTTAGTCATGCTTTGAGAAGGATTGCAGGACTGCATGAAAAGAATGGATAGATTTTTATAAACTTTGTCATTATGAAATATCTCATTCAGGTCTGTAAAACACTTACATTAATACATTTAAGCACTAATACTTAAAGTTAAGTAAATCAATGTAGGTTACATTTTTTTACTTTTTGTGCTGTGGTGTATTTTTTTGGTGTAGTTATTGCAAATCATTGAAAATGAAGGTTCTGCCCTGTCACAGTACCAAAGTAGCTCTTATCAAAGTCACAAATGGTCCTATGTCAATGTGACAAAAGTAAACTTTCCCTCATAGTCCTTCTCGATCTGCCTGTAGCCTTTGACACAGTTGACCACACCATCATCCTCCAACACCTGTCCATTATCATCCAGTTAAGTGGGAGAGCTCTAATGTGTCTCCATGCTTATCTCTCTAATTATAGCCAGAGAATCACTTGCAATGTCTTCTCTTGCTGCTTCTGCATTGTTACATCTATTGTCCCCCATGGATCAATCCTTGCCCCCACCTATTTCTCATCTCTATGTTTCCCCTAGGTAACATCATCCGAAGGCACCGTGCCAGTTTTCATGTGCACGCTGGTGAGACCCAGCTCAACCTCACAGCACCTCTCTCATGCCCTCCCCAGTTGCTAAATTATCAGATTGCTTATCCAACAACCAATGCTGGATGAGTATAAATTTCCCCCAGTAAAATATTGGGAAGATTGAAGCCTTTGTTTTCAGTCCCTGCTCCAAACTTAATTCCCTAACTACCAGCTCCATCTGTCATCCTAGCAACAGTCTGAAACTAAACTGATCTGTTCTCAACCTTAATGTCATATTTATCCAGAGGTGAGATTCTGACATATTTTGTGCCATCACTAAGACAGCATTTTTGCACCTCTGTAACATCCATGACTTTGTCCCTGAATTGGCCCATTTGCTGCTCAAATCCTTGCCTTCATTTGCTCTAGACTGGACTATTTCAATGCACTCCTGTGGTTCCCCATATTCTACCCTCAGTAAATTTGAGGTCATCCGAATCTCTGCTGCATGTGTCTTAACCAGTAGCAAGTCCCTTTCCCCTGTCACCCCTGTGCTCGCTGACCAACATTGGCTCCCGGTCAAACAACATCTTGACCTTGAAATTCTCATCTATGTTTTCAAATACCTGGCCTTGCTCCTCCCTATCTTTGTAATCTCCTTCAACCTCACAACCCTATGAGGTAGCTGCATGCTAATTCTTGCCTCTTGTGCATTGTTAGTCATAATTTCCCTACCATTGGTGACAGTGCCTTCAGTTATCTAGGCCCCAAGCTCTGGAATTCCTCCCCCCCCCCCCCGACACCTCCACCTCACTACCTCATTTTCCTCCTTTAAGGCAATTCTTAAAACCTACCTCTTTGATCAAGCTTTTGGCCATCTGACCAAACATCTCCTTATGGGCCCCAGCTATGCCTGTCTCTTTATGGGGTATGTGGAACATTCCTTGTTCCAGTCCTACTCCGGCCCCCTTCCACAACTCTTTCTCCGGTACATCGATGATTACTTCGGTGCTGCTTCATGCTCTCGTCGGGACTTGGAAAAATTTATTAATTTTGCTTCCAATCTCCACCCCTCCATCATTTTCACGTGGTCCATCTCTGACACTTCCCTTCCCTTCCTTGACCTCTCTGTCTCAATCTCTGGTGATAGACTGTCCACCAATATCCATTACAAACCCACCGACTCCCACAGCTACCTCAACTTCAGCTCCTCACACCCCGCTTCCTGTAAGGACTCCATCCCATTATCTCAGTTCCTTTGCCTCCGTTGCATCTGTTCCAATGATGCTACCTTCAAAAACAGTTCCTCTGACATGTCCTCCTTCTTCCTTAACCGAGGTTTTCCACCCACGGTCGTTGACAGGGCCCTCAACCGTGTCCGGCCCATCTCCCGCGCATCCGCCCTCACGCCTTCTCCTCCCTCCCAGAAACATGATAGGGTCCCCCTTGTCCTCACTTATCACCCCACCAGCCTCCGCATTCAAAGGATCATCCTCCGCCATTTCCGCCAACTCCAGCATGATGCCACCACCAAACACATCTTCCCTTCACCCCCCTGTCGGCATTCCGTAGGGATCGTTCCCTCCGGGACACCCTGGTCCACTCCTCCATCACCCCCTACTCCTCAACCCCCTCCTATGGCACCACCCCATGCCCACGCAAAAGATGCAACACCTGCCCCTTCACTTCCTCTCTCCTCACCGTCCAAGGGCCCAAACACTCCTTTCAAGTGAAGCAGCATTTCACTTGCCTTTCCCCCAACTTAGTCTACTGCATTTGTTGCTCCCAATGTGGTCTCCTCTACATTGGAGAGACCAAACGTAAACTGGGCGACCACTTTGCAGAACACCTACGGTCTGTCCGCAAGAATGACCCAAACATCCCTGTCGCTTGCCATTTTAACACTCCACCCTGCTCTCTTGCCCACATTTCTGTCCTTGGCTTGCTGCATTGTTCCAGTGAAGCCCAACGCAAACTGGAGGAACAACACCTCATCTTCCGACTAGGCACTTTACTGCCTTCCGGACTGAATATTGAATTCAACAACTTTAGGTCTTGAGCTCCCTCCTCTATCCCCACCCCCTTTCTGTTTCCCCCTTCCTTTTGTTTTCTTCCAATAAATTATATAGATTTTTCTTTTCCCACCTATTTCCATTATTTTTAAATATTTTTAAATCTTTTATGCTCCCCCCACCCCCACTAGAGCTATACCTTGAGTGTCCTACCATCCATTCTTAATTAGCACATTCGTTTAGATAATATCACCAACTTTTAACACCTATGTGTTCTTTTGTTCTGTTGTTTGTGACATCTTTTGATGATCTGCTTCTATCACTGCTTGTTTGTCCCTACAACCACACCAACCCCCTCCACTTCTCTCTCTCGCTCTCTCTCTCCGCCCGCACCCCCCCCCCCCCCCCCCCCCCCCCCCCCCCACATACACACACACACACACCTTAAATCAGCTTATATTTCACCTCTTTCTTGGACCCACTCAAGTTCTGTCGAAGGGTCATGAGGACTCGAAACATCAACTCTTTTCTTCTCCGCCGATTCTGCCAGACCTGCTGAGTTTTTCCAGGTAATTCTGTTTTTGTTTTGGATCTCCTTATGTGACTTGGTGTCATAAGTTGTTTTACAGTGCTCCTCTGAAGTGACTTGGGATGTTTTATTATATTAAAGGCCATATAAATATAAGTTGCTGATATAAGATTAAATTTTTCTGTACTTTCTTGATTTGAATCAGATAATGGACTCAATGGACTGAATGGGTACTGTAAATTACTCTATGCTGGATTGTACTCTGTGGGCTAGTTTCTGTCTTTTGGGAGAATAGTTTATTTGCCGGAGGCAGTAAGCTGCAACTTGATATCTTACAGTCCAACCTTTTCTCAAAGAAATACATATCTGCTAGTGAATGCCAAACCGTCATAGCATGTTCCCAGCTTGTACTCTGCTGCTGGCACAGTGCAGGTGTTATTTTCAGTTGGCATAGCAACCTGTCCCAAAAAGGCTATGAGTCCAAATAGAATACTAATATTAATGACTGAAGTACACACAAGACAGATTAATTCAGATACAGCCTATTTTGTAAAATGATGAATGAAATATAAAATCTGGATCAATTAGCACCCCATTTATGCCAATCACTAGCCATGAGGAGAGTGGGTGGGGGGAATAGTGTGATAGACATTGAAGATTGGAATTAACTTTAGCATTGTGCAATTATTAAATTGAAAATACTATTACAGCTTGTAGTACCTTAGAACATGTAACAAATGTAATAAAACCTCCAAAAATGACACGTTCTCCTCATTTTGCTTCTTTCACTCATCTTCATTCATTGATACAATCAACCAGCCAATGGACTAAAGTTTTACTATCTGAATGTGATTTCTGCTTTAGTGGTGATATGGATGTAACTCTGCCATTTTGTGAGGACAAATCAAAACGTTACAATGCATTCCAACTGTTTATACTGTTTATATGCATCACTTGACTTTTCCCTTCTCAAGGGCAATTAAGGATGGGTAACAAATACTGGCCTTACCAACGACACTCGTAACCCAGGAACTAATATTTTTTTTTTAAATCCATGCATTAGAAACTTTCTTTCATTGATCTAGCATTTGTACAAATGTTTGTGGAAAATTCTGGAACTTTTTTGAGAAGATTCTTTGATGAAATCTGAAGGATATTTTTCGCAGTTGTATAATATAACATGTCAATATTGAAACTAAGCCAAAGTATTAAACATTAATTTATTACACTACCAGCAATTTTTCAAGTCCACCTCAAAATATTCAGTACAAATGCTTATTTCCTAGTCCATTTTCAGCCAATTGACAAAAATGCCTTTGCCCTGATAACCCTAAATACCCAATTCAAGATAGTGACCAACTTCACATAGATTTTAAAATCTTAATTTATTAAAATGGTGACAGTTTAGTTAAAGTACTGAATTTCTCAAGGAAACATAACCCCCTCCCAGGCATATATCATATCGTGCTGGTGTGCACTATTTTGCAGTCCACAGTGAAGTGATATGCACGTTGCTGACTTGGAAGAAAGCTTCCCTGAAAGAGTGACCTCTGTGCCATGGGTTTCACCTTTCCAACATAATTCTGTGGCTGCTATAAGGGATTCCTAGGATCCAGCATCAGTGATGTCATCAAGCAGGATAAACAGCCAATCACATTGAAGAATTCTCTTGGCGAGCAAGCCAGGAAGTAACAAGCAGGTTTTATCACATTTTATTGTAATGTTACAGAAAGCAAAACAAAGATTGAGACACAAGTACGGGACTAAGGTAGCAGCTAGAATCGATGGACTTGTTAGTATTGTTCTGATCCTTGGCCAGCCCCTGAATTGTGGGTGAAGATACAGTTAGGGATTAATAACGTTTTGTTTAAAGTAGACAAAGTTTGAGATTCAAGACACTTAGTAAGTGAATAAGATTCCACGGGTTTGAAACAAATAAAAATAAACTTTACAAAGTCAGAAAGATATAACAATTTACAATATCTGTCTTATGCTTACCTTGAATGTTAGCGTACGAGGCACATGTGAATTAACATGTGAACTGTGGTTGAACATACCACACTAAATAAATTACATGCGAGCAAACACGATTCCACGGATTTTTCAACAATCCACCCAGGTGTTTGTCACACCGTACGCCAACAAATGTCACTGAAACATTACCTTTCCCATGAGGGCTTTCAATCTCCACATATGAAGGTCTTGCCTTGGGATTCTGTCCAAAAGTCACTCCCACTTGGATGTCTGCAACAATGGCCCACATCAGGGTTTCAATCTCGCCTTCTGAGATTCCTTTCCCCTGGATTTCCAAGTACAAACAAACATCAACTAACAAGTATCATTCCAGATCTTTGGCTGTGCCAAGAAGAACACCACTGCTCCAAAGGGCTCCTTTGGCCCAACAGTCCGCAGCACAGAATCACCAACCTTCAGCTGCCTTCTTGGATCTTCAGGGCTTCTCTCAGGCCCACTTCACTTAAAGACTGCTCCCTGCAGTGCTTTCTTTAATTTGGAGCCTGTTCATCTGCTCCTTTCTTTTAATTTGACTTAACTGGGACCTGTACCCGTCCCCTGTCTTTTAACCCTGCCTTTGGGATGCTTCTTGAGACCTTCTCCCTGTCTCTCTCCCTTGTCCCTTACCTGGGACATTTGCTGCTCATGGCACTCCACATCCAGGTATTCACGATTTTCTTTTTTTTCTTATGCGCAGGGCCGGTCCTGGGCCTGAAGGACGAAAAAATCATAGTACTACGCATGTGCGGCCAGTTCCCAGCCCTCATATGCACAGGAGGCTCAAGGTTTGTTGGGAATTGGAGTTTGCAACCTCGCAGCTAAGTATTCCTTTCTTCCCTTAAGAGTCCAAAAGTCTTTGGATCTCAACTTTGAATATAGTAGATGGCTGAAGACCCGCAGCCTGCTGGAGTAGAGAATTCCAAAGTTTCACAACTCATTGAGTGAAGTAATTTCTCCTCATCTTTGTCTGAAATGGCTGACCCCTTATCCTTACGTTATGCCCTCTATTCCTTCAGTGAGGGTGACAGCCTTTTGGCATCTACCCTGTTGAGCCCTCTCTAAAGCAAATTAGCTTTTTGGGGCCAGAGAAGTTGTTCATCAGTCAAATTTAATTACGTCATTCAACAAGGCAAAACATTTTCAGGGTTTTTTACAAGACAAAAATTGGAACTTGTGCCAATTCTGTGATCTCTGATTGATTTCCATTTGCAAGGACTTAACAGCACACCCCAGGGAATCACTGACAACAATTTCGGGATTTCCACACTTAATTGCACATGAAGACACCAAAGCTACAATTAGTGTCATGAAAGTATATTAATTTTCATAACCTTTTACAATTAATCATAGTAATATTAATAGTGGGGTTTGGATAGTTTCTGTTTCTGTATGTGTGTGTGTGCACGCGCGCGCTTATGTGTATGTGTGGGGTTCAATTGAATTGGAGACAGCTGGTCTGGAGGCTTTGACTCATCAAAAGAAGTTAGGTTAAAAAATGCTAAATAGGAAAACATGGCTGAAGTCTTAGTATGTAAGGTGTAAAGGGAATTTGTATTTGTAGATAGATGAAGGGGGATTTGGTTTTCAAAGGGATTTGTCTGTTTACAAACAGCCAGACAAGCAAGTTAAGGAATGTGTTTATTTTTCTCAAAGGTTATTGACAATATATAGTGGCAACATGAAAAGATTTATATTATGAGAAAGGTAAAGTTCCAAAGACATATGGGAACAATGGAATTTATATTAAAAATGGAGAAACGTGTATAAAGGGGAATGAGGCTATGTGTCAGGGAAGGCATTGTAAGATGTGACAGAAGTGGGAGAAGCCAGCAGTTTTGTGCATTAAGCCTGCTGTCTATAGAAACTGAAGCTGGGAAAAGCCACTTTTAATTCTATTGACCAGGGTATTGACTAACTTACTGGATCTGTTTAAAATCTATTTTTTTTATCGTTGCCTTAATGGGGGTGTAACTGGAAGCCAAATTAATTAAGGGTTTTAGGAGTTATTATGGTAGTAATTTATAGACCTATGTATATCTTTGAAATATTTTCTTCTGTTAATAAATATTTCGTTTTTTAAAAAGTCTCTGAAATCTTGGTGGACTTATTGCTTCTGAATTCAGGGCATGCATCTCAAAATAAATAAAAATTGCAAAACGGTTGTGATAGTGCGATCAAGTTTCCCTTGTAGATTTCATCCACCTGGCACATATCATCTGCTGCATCATGAAATTAGTGCTTGAGTAATGATGGTGAAAAGTGACAATTTTACTGTAATTAAAACTGCAAAATCCCGCCATGACATTTACTATTCCAGATTCTGATTTTAAATTCCAGGACCACCTACCACTTGTTGCAGTCACCTTTAGATGTGAAATGGTGCCTGGCATGATGGGATGAGAGGGAGAATGAGAGAAAGGATTACAATTTAAGATAATTGAACCTTTTCTCTTGCAGAAGCTGTAAATTGTTTTGGGATTTAGGTATCAACTGGGATTTCGTTGGCAGCACTTTCAGCTTGAGTCACAAAGTTCTGGGTTCAAGTCCCACTCCAGCGCAGTACTAAGAGAGTGCTGCATGACTGAAGGTGCCATATTTTGGATGAGACATTAAACTGAGGCTTGCCCCCCTCACCCCCTGCTTAGGTGAATGTACAAGAACCCATGGCATTATTTTGAAGAAGAGTAGCGGAGATATCCCCAGTGTCTTGGCCAAAAAAATCTTGCAATCAATGTCACAAAGAAACAAGTTATCTGGTCATTATATTGCTGTTTATGGGAGTTTGCATATGCTTATTGGCTTCCACGTTTAATAAAATCTTGAATGCAAGTGAGTAATACAGCAATTATCCAAATGTGGTTTAGTATTTTTGTTATAATTACGCTTCCACATTTCATTACTATTAGTCGGCACCGCTTGTTAATGTTTAACTTGATGTCAATTGACCCTCCATGATGAAGATAACATTGTTACTGGGTAATTGAATGAGAATTTAAGCACAAAAACGATGTTTATGCTACTTCTTCAAGATAAGCAATTGAGAGTTCTAGGGTAATTTATTGATTAATGTAATTATTAGATTGCTGTCAATTGTGTGAATTCAGAAAATGATCTGAAATACTTTCTCAAGATCTCTTTTCCATTGACGACAGGAAATCAACAATTTTTGTAACTGTGAAGCAAAACCAGCATAAGTTATTTTAGTAATCTGCTAGTGTAATTGTGTAAGGATAATTAAGTGAAATTCAAATCATCTCACTAACACCAATCACATTTTGCTCCATCAGCTAATATGGCCTTCCCCAGCCAGAAAAATTACTTGGTGACACTCACTGACCCAGTTTATATAAGACTAATACTTATGGCAAGTTCCAGAGGTGTTTGGTGAATGTGGAATTGTACCCATGAAGGGGTCAATGCTTCAGAAGAGGAAAATTAAAGGTTGGCCAAAATTAAATTATTTTTTATTGTTATGAAGTAACCTCCTTGAATTTCAGGAAACTTCCCCAGAAATGGATAGACTCCAGCTCCAACCTCCTACCAAAAACTGATATATTCACATATTTGCAATGTTTCCTATTTTTTAACAGAGTTTCAGGCACCCTACGATATTTAAGCAATCTGGCAATAGATAAGAAGGCTAAGTGTTAGCAATAATTTTAAAGGAACTGAAAACTAAAGCTAGTTGAAATCAGTAAGCAAACAATAAATTTGGCATAGCTTATCTGGATTCAATTCATTCATTTTCTATCCAACTTCCTCATACTCACCAAGTGACCATTAAGAAAAAATATATAAAAATGAGAAAAGACAAAACTCCTGACTTATATATTTGAAACCCTGATTTAAGATTCATTTCGGGTGTTACTTTTGCAGTGCTCAGTACCATTCCTGACTCTTCAGATACTGAAGCAGTCCGTGTCCATTTGCAGCAAGACCCAGATAGCATTCAGGGTGGGCTGATAAGTGGAATATAACATACTCAACACACAAGTGCCAGGCAATGAACATTTCTAACAAGAGAGAATCTAACCATCTCCCCTTGATAGTCAATGGCATTACCATCACTGAAACCCTCACAATCAACAACCTGGACTTACCATTAAGCTGAAACTGAACTGGACTAGCCATATACTGTGGCCACAAGAGCATGTCAGAGGCTGGGAATTCTGTGGTGAGTAACTCACCTCCTGACTCCCCAAAGCCTATTCACCATCTTCACGGCACAAGTCAGGAGTGTAATGAAATACTCCCCACTTGCCTGGATCAGTGCTGGACCAACAGCACTCAAGAAGCTTGACACCATCCAAGACAAAGCAGCTGCTTGACTGCCACTTCATACATCACCTTCAACATCCATTCCTTCCACCACCAACACACAGTGGCAGCAGTGTGTGCTATCTACACGATGCACTTCAGCAACTCACCAAATCTCCTTAGCACCTTAAAAACCCACAATCTCTACCACCTAGAAGGGCAAGGGCAGCAGATGCATGGGAACACAAGCATCTGCAAGTTCTCCTCTAAACCACACACCATCCTGACTTGGAAATATATCGCCATTCCTTCACTGTCACTGGGTCAAAATTCTGGAACTCCCTCCCTAACAGCACTCTAGGTGTACCTACACCACATGGACTGCAGCGGTTCAAGAAGCAGCTCCTTCTCTCGGGTAATGCTGATCTAGCAAGCAATGCTCAGATCTTTTAAACAGAGGCATCTTCTTTACACGCCAAGAGAGAAATCTTCTGAGCAGAGGGAAATGTATTTAATCCGAAAGAATTGGTAGATATGAGCATAATATCAGGAAATTAAAATTACCAATAATATCTGGTTATTTATCATGGTGTTGTCTGGTTTAGAGGGCAGGATTGGTGGAAATGCACTTTCCAACCTGTGAATACCTTTGGTAGTGTCTTTTGTTGCATTGCTGGTGCCCTGCCTCTGAATGGATTCAGAACTAACAGTATTACTCATCTCAGATATCTTTATAAGATGTAATATGGTGTGTGGTACCAGAGGACATTGTGATTAAAGTGTCGGTAATCTAAAAGTAATGGTAGTATGGCCATAATATCAGGAAATTAACATAACTTGTATTACACTATTTTGATGTATGTGCTCAAAAACATGAAAAAAACACTTCTGCTATCCCACAAAAACTAGGGTTGAATTATACACAAGATATGTGAAAGATTATGGATCTTTTAGGTAAAAGTCGACTATTACTCAAGTATATACAGTAGTCCAAAGCAAGTCTATGAACTATCATAAACTTAGAGTGGATATGCAGTCAAATTCAAATCTTCCTGAATAAGATTGCAGGGTGATTTCTTTACAGGGTGCAGGTAGATGTAGAACAGAGCCTTGTAATCATTATAGTCAGTACCAATGTCTGAAAACACAACAGAGAATCCATCATAGTGCTTCTTTCATACTGAACATATCTGGTATAAAAACTTTAAATTTGGCTTAAGCAAACCAGTGATACTCTTTTTAGCTAAAGCCTTGTAGAAGGTTGTCTCAGCTCTCTCCCATTATATTGCGAATGAAAGGCTTTCCCCTATTTTTATCTAAAATCACCTATCATTAACAAAAGTTTCATTGTAAAAAGCAACCATTCTAATGTGATTTGGAACTGAAGTGAAGAAGTGGGGGTTTCACTTTGAAATTGCTGATTTTTAAAAAATTAACTTTATAAGTGTTTGATTTTTCTTAGTCTGCTGCTGGACTAAGTGAGGTCACAAAGGCGTGCCAAATGCATGTCTTATTGTACGAGATTCATGAACTTGTGAATATAAAGTTCCTGGACACGATTTTCTGATTTGGGTTGGAGCCCCAACGTTGGCATCATGTGTAAGCCCAGACCCCACAAATGTCAGGAGCACCCAAACAAGACATTGATTTTGGTTGGTTTAGCCAATTAGTGACCAGGGACAGGGGCAGATTTACAATGAAACACACTGTGCGATGGCACGGGGCACCCGAACAACAGGGATGCCCCAAAATGATGAGTAAGTGCTGAGTTTTTGGAAGTGCTGAGGCATTAAAGTTTAACGTGTCTGCTTGCCTGATCTTATTGAGATGCTTAAAGTTTAATACAATGCGTTGCCGAAGAATACCAGCAATCAGAGGAGGGGTTTCAGTATGTTGTGTTAACTTGCCATAAAAAAATGGTCCAGGGTGGTGAGGTGGGGGGCGAGCAAAAATGAAGCTGAGCACAAGGCCCCACTAACTATACATCTGCGATTCACCAGGGGACATTACTGTCCAATTAAGGACAATGGGCAGGCACTTGAAGCCAACAGACACCCTCTCAGCACTTCTAAAATATTTGAAATAAAAAATGGCCACAGGTACTGAAATACGATTATGGAGGGAGAATTTGATCAGGCCTTCCCGTATGTGGCTTGGAGGTGGGATTTGCCCACAAACCATCACACTGGCCATGGCCCAAACTGCCCAAAAATCCTTGGACGGTGAGGAGGGAGGAAGTGAAGGGGCAGGTGTTACATCTTTTGCGTGGGCATGAGGAGGTGCCATAGTCTCTCAGTTCCTTCGCCTCCGTCGCATCTGTTCTGATGATGCTACCTTCAAAAACAGTTCCTCTGACATGTCCTCCTTCTTCCTTAACCGAGGTTTTCCACCCACGGTCATTGACAGGGCCCTCAACCGTGTCCGGCCCATCTCCCGCGCATCCGCCCTCACGCCTTCTCCTCTCTCCCAGAAACATGATAGGGTCCCCCTTGTCCTCACTTATCACCCCACCAGCCTCCACATTCAAAGGATCATCCTCTGCCATTTCCGCCAACTCCAGCATGATGCCACCACCAAACACATCTTCCCTTCACCGCCCCCGGCGGGATTCCATAGGGTTCGTTCCCTCCGGGACACCCTGGTCCACTCCTCCATCACCCCCTACTCCTCAACCCCCACCTATGGCACCTCCCCATGCCCACGCAAAAGATGTAACACCTGCCCCTTCAACTTCCTCTCTCCTCACCGTCCAAGGGCCCAAACACTCCTTTCAAGTGAAGCAGCATTTCACTTGCATTTCCCCCAATTTAGTCTACTGTATTTGTTGCTCCCAATGCGGTCTGCTCTACATTGGAGAGACCAAACGTAAACTGGGTGACCGCTTTGCAGAACACCTGCGGTCTGTCCGCAAGAATGACCCAAACCTCCCTGTCGCTTGCCATTTTAACACTCCACCCTGCTCTCTTGCCCACATGTCTGTCCTTGGCTTGCTGCATTGTTCCAGTGAAGCCCAACGCAAACTGGAGGAACAACACCTCATCTTCCGACTAGGCACTTTACAGCCTTCCGGACTGAATATTGAATTCAACAACTTTAGGTCTTGAACTCCCTCCTCCATTCCCACCCCCTTTCCGTTTCTTCCCCCTTCCTTTTGTTTCTTCCAATAATTTATATAGATTTTTCTTTTCCCACCTATTTCCATTATTTTTAAATCTTTTATGCCCCCCCACCCCCACTAGTGCTATACCTTGAGTGCTCTACCATCCATTCTTAATTAGCACATTCGTTTAGATAATATCACCAACTTCAACACCTATGTTCTTTTGTTCTTTTGTCTGTGACATCTTTTGATTATCTGCTCCTATCACTGCTTGCTTGTCCCTACAACCACACCCCTCCCCCCTCCACTTCTCTCCCCCCCATCCCTTAAACCAGCTTATATTTCACCCCTCTCCTTGGATTCACCTAGTTCTGTTGAAGGGTCATGAGGACTCGAAACGTCAACTCTTTTCTTCTCTGCCGATGCTGGCAGATCTGCTGAGTTTTTCCAGGTAATTCTGTTTTTGTTTTGGATTTCCAGCATCCGCAGTTTTTTGTTTTTATATTTTTGTTTTTATCTCTTTTTTATCTTTTATGCCCAAAACTCCTGTCCTCTATGTTGCAATTTTTGGTAACTAAGGTTTAATATCTTCCCCATTTCAAGCATAATTCAATTTTTGGATTAGGCTACTTATTTTTATTTTCCTAATAATTCAAAAAGTCAATTTTTAAACTAAAGTAAAATGTGTAATGCATGCAGACATTCAGATATATTATTTTATATATGATTTGCTGATTATAAAAGCGACACCATTGCACGTTTTTCCTGTCTATCTTTTTCCAAAAGCCCTTCATGCATGATTTTCTTCTCACTAACTCAAAACATTCAAGAACTCAAATAAACTTTGTAGCGCCATAAAATATCAAACCTCTTCACGCTATTAAAAAAACATTGTGATATTAGGTTTAAAAGTTATAGTATTCCGTCTTTTAAACTGCCACAAACCCTAAAATATTTAATTGTGTCCCATCTCTCCATAGTCCTTTAATCTTATATAAATTTTAGTCAATCATCTGTGGTGTTGCTCAAATCAGTCAGAGGATTCACTGATTTGTAACAATATGGATGTGTTTGCCACATAAAGGAAAGCATCAGGGCCACTGCTTTACAGTGACTGAATCATCAAACTTTGTTTCTATTAAGTGCTTTCCTCGGATTTTTATTGATGCTTTGGGAATTGAATTTACAGCTCCACTCATTGCTCTCTGAAAACTGTAAATGAGAGGCCTTATTTACATAAACATTTAATTCTTTCACCTATGTTTAGAATGTATCCCATTTTCATCCCTCGGCATTTTTAAAGCTGATAATTTGCAGGAGGATGGTGTGCAAGATGCATCAAATGCAGCTGGATATTTTGGATATTTCTGCCCTGAAATTCCATTTAGGGGTGGGCAGTGCCTGCTGTGCTGTTGTCAGTGCAACAGAATGGAATCCCTATTCATCCCAGCTCCAGGCCAGAAACCTCATCCCAAATCTTTTCTCTAATTTTTGGCTCCATACAAATCTATTCCAGGCAAGGTAGTTAACTGCACCTGGGATCAATTATATTGATCTGCTAAACATATGAGACAGCCCCAGGAATTTCAGAAACCTGTTATTTAACATAATGGTGAAGGGTTAATAAGGGTAGTCAAGGGTTTGGTCTATTAAAGTTCAAACAGATCTTCTTGTGGAAGTTGAGTATTATACCCCTGATAGCCAGTTGGTGAGAGAAGAAACAGAGCCAGTCTTGGAACAGATTTATTCACACAATGAAACATTACAGGTATATATCTCCTGACACCTCCATCTGTTTCTGTGTTAATCAGTGTCTCTTTATAAGTGCTCAAGTAACCATCTACTCAATGCCCTCCACCTGTAAGTACTTAACCCCAATTGATACAATTAACACAGAGGACTGAGGTACTAAATCAATACTTTATATCTGCCTTTACCATAGAAGATGCTGCTTCCAAAGTTACAGTAAAGGTAGTAGGGAAATTGGATAGGATATAAATAGATAAAGAGGCATTTCAAAGCTTGTCAGTGTTCAATGTTCAAAGTAGAAAAGTCACCCAGTCTGAAAGGGATGTATTTTCAGTGGCTGAGGGAAATAAGAATAGAACTTAGTGTTCTGGCCACATCTTTCAATTTTCCTCAGCTCCAATAGTGTTATCACGACGACAGGAAATTCAAAAGTCTTTACAACCAATTAAATATTTTTGAAGTGCAGTCACCATTATAAATGTAAGAAATGTGGCAACCCATTTGGGCACAGCAAGCTCCCACAAACAGCAATGTGATAACGCCCGAATAATCTGTTTTTGTGAAGTTGATTGAGAGTTAAATATTGACCAGGGCACTGAGGATAACTCCCCTGCTTTTCTTCAAAGCAGCACCATGGAATCTTTTATATCTTTCTGAGAGAGCAGACAGGACCTTGGTTTAATATCTCAACCAAAAGACAGTACCACCTCTGTACTGCACTAGAGCATTAGCCTAGATTCTTGTACTCAATTTCTGGAGTGGGACTTCAACCTACAACCTTCCGACTCAGAGGCAACTGTGCCACAGCAGATATCCCTGATCAACAAAGGGGAGCAGAATAAATTCAGCAATTACAAGCTAGGGAGCCTAATTAGTGGTAGGGAAACCTTTACAAACAATAAACCGGGTTAAAATTAGTTGGCACTTGGTAAAATATGAATTAACAAATGAAAGCCAGCATGGATTTGTTAGAGGCAAATAGTGCCTGATTAAATTCTTTGATGAAGAAATGGAGATAGTTGATGAGGACAGTGCATGATGTTGAGAAAGAGGACTTTGGAAAGGCAGATGATGAACTACCGCAGAAATATGGTGGATGAAATTTAATGCAGATAAGTGTGACATAACTAATTGTGGCAGTGTTGTGAGACAAATGCCAGTGTCCAGAGATGGTTAAAGTCAGAAGTTTATTAGAAGCATGTAGGGGAAAGATTCAAGCTGCAGAATCTCTCCAAGAGCAGTTACAATAACATACACTTATACACAGTACAGCTTCAGCTGGCCACATGCCCAAGTGTGTTTTGTCTGCTCATGGCTTTCATGTGTCCCTGGTAAACATGTCTTATCATATTTTCACAGACAAACAGGCCTGTGGGACAACAAAATATGAAAACAGAAAGCAGCTTGGGATTATCGGCTATAGTTACTTCATCCCTAACAAAACATATCTGGAAAAAAAAGGCCAGGTGTATAAAATAGGGTTATGGGGAAATGCAGTGAAACTGCTACATGAGTGTAACTCATAGTAATTGTATTAACCTTTCATTTCCGACATCAGTAGGGAGAATGGGGAGAGGAAATATAAACTAAATGATACAATTTTAAAGGTGGTGCAGGAACAGAGACCCAGGGATGAATATATGCAAGTGTTTTAACTAGGACAGTTTGAGAAGGCTTTCTAAATAGAGGTATAGGGCTGGATTTTCATCCTAGAGGCGGGGACTTGGAAATTTCCTCAGTCGGCACTCCTATCTTGGGAGAAAGTGCCTACAAACATAGGGTTTTCATTCAGTAGGGGGTTATGGAGTCAAGGCCACTAATCCATGAAAATATTCAAAGCACCCAATTGCCAAGGCGAACTGATTAAAAGGCCCACCTTTGCTGCTCTGGGACTTCATGTCAGTTATAATAAAATCAATAAAACAAAAAACAACCCCCGAGACCTCCCCCTCTCACTCCCACACACCCTCCATGCCAACTTATGTCCCCCATTCATCCAAATGGCCCCCATGCCCTCAATGCCAAATTTTTGGCTCTTCCATGCCCATTCACCCAGTATACACTCTGTACAAAAGCACTGAACTCTATACTGGCTAAGAACCTAGACATTCGATAGTATTTTAAAACAGCTGTGCCCGATGGAAAATTGCTTATTTGACAGGACTTTCTCACTGATCTATTCTGCCAATTGCACAATTTTTATTTACAGACAACAAAGAGGTTTCAAGTTCTTGCACTTTCTGCTATTGATAGTTTAAATGATCTGGATGGCTTTGTAGAGCTGTAGTAAAAGTTTGAATGGGTGGAGGGGCACAGGTTGGCATTGGTAAGACCTTTTGAACTTACCTTTCAAAAGGTTCCCTCACCCATGCTATGGTTCACAATACCTCTGAGGGGCCATGAACCACAACTCCTTGAAAAGCTGGCCCATCTCCACTAAAATTGGGGCGGGCTAAGAGATGCCTATCACAACAATGAAATGAGCCAGGTCTAGAGTGTAGGGTGCAGGCTTGTGAGCTGCACCAGACTGCACTCTTATCTGTGCTGGTGAAAATTGGGGATGGGGGTGGGACTGGGAATCCTGGAATCAGTAAAGGCTGCTAATCTTAATGGTCTACAGAAGAGAAGATTTACTAGAATGAGATAAGGATGTGGGCCTTCAGTAATGTGGGGATATTTGAGAAACCAGGGTTTTTCTCCTGAGAGCAGAAAATTTTAAGGGGACATTTGATAGATGTGTTTGAAATCATGAATGGTTTTGTTAGATTAAACATTGCCTTTTCAAGTAGAAAAAGGATCAGTAACCAGAAAACACAGATTTAAGGTGATTAATAAAAGAATCTGAAACATCATGAGGAAAAAGAAGAATCCGCAGTGAGTTGTGCCAGTCCGGAATGCACTGCCTAAAAGAGTGGTGGAAGCAAGTTCAATAGTAACTTCCAAAAGGGAATTTGATAACCATTTGCAGGCAAAGGAATTACAGTGCAATAGAGAAAGAGCAGGGGAATGGGACTAATTGGGTAGGTCTACCCATGACCTCCTTCTGTGCTGTTTTATTCAATGATGGATATAACAAAATGTCACTTCACAACCTGAACATACATATGATGCTATAAGCAATTCTGGTATATTAGTTTGTGAAAGATGCAAAACAATCTTTTTGTCTCAATAGAATCAATCTTTTTTGACACTTCCTCCTTTTGTACCACTCTATACTAAAAAAATGTGACACCTTTGATATATCATTGAAATATTCAGTACTAAACACTTAGAGATATTTTGAACTCATAAATTATTTATCAACCAGCAAAGTTATTCTAAGAACTTTTTGGTCAAACCAATCCTTTCCCCCATGCTTTTGTTGCCAGATAAGTGAATCTAGAGCCCACCTGAAAATACAAAATGCATAAGGATAAACATATTATTAATAACCGTGATCAGATCCCATCAAGGCTGATACCCCTTGATGAAGGGGGCTAAAACGTCAACAATCATGGGTGTCTTAGCAACCGGTGTGTCGGGTATTGGCATTCAGTGAATCTCTGAAATGAGGTGAGGGTCTCTGAAATTGGGAAATTTCTTAGACGGAGGCTGGTTCACTGGAATGGGTGTGCGGAAGACTCCCTTGTAAACCAGTTTACAGAGTTCTGATCCATGAATCAAACAATGTTAAGCAAAGATTTCTGGAATAAATCCCTTTTTACTTAAAAACAAATCAGCAAGAGATTACATATAATATTGCACAGATTTATCCCTCACCAAAAGCGATCATTAGCAAAAATCTCACACATACAAACACCACTGAATGTCAGCAGTGACATAACATTGCCCATTACATCTGCAAGTTGCCTTTTTAAAGCATCTTTTGTACATCTTTTCATGGGTGGCCCTCACTGTTAGATTGAAATATGTGCTTTTCTGTTGTTGAACAAATTTCGGAAAGATAATGGGCAGAATTTTGCATTCTGACTTGGCAGCGGGCGGGCAGCCGATCGCAGCCACCGAAACAGGCCCCTCTGCTATTTTAAGTGGGTGGGCCAATTAAGGCCCGCCCAGCGGGCTGCCCGACGGAAAGCGCTATGTGCCTCCTGTGCGAGGTGGGGAGGATTCCCCAATTGTCAGAGTGAGCTATTTCACACATGCGCACGAAGGAGTGCATATCTCCCTGAGGCAAAGTGCTGCCTCACAGATATTGCTGAAATGCTGGCAAATATAAAAAATAGGACAATAAAAAATTCATTAACATGGTCCCCTCATGTGAAAATGTCGCACATGATGGGACATGTTAATGAAATAAACAAAAACTTTATTAAACCGTTTTTAAAACTGCTATCAAACCTCATCCCGCCACTAGATGAGGTTTGTAAAAAAAATCACCTACCCGCCTGCGCGTTGGGCCCGTGCACTGAGCCGAACTTCGCACGGGCCCCTCAAAATCGTCGACGATTGGCAAGTTAAGGGCCTTAACGAGGCCTTTAATTATTGGCGGGCGGCGCGCCAAGTGAAATATCGCGATGCCGCGCGCTGACGTTGAGACGCTGATGAAACATCAGCGCGCGACATTTTAAGCGCTGGCATGTGGGCTCTGCCACCTGCACGCAAGCCAGAAGATTCTGCCCTATGTCTAGCACAGCATTAAATAAGGATTTCAAAACAAAAGACTGAGTTATGAAAAGTAACAACTTGCTGAGCAAAAAAACAATGTCAAAGAAATAAATTGAAAATTTTAAAAATGAATAATAAATAAAGATGGCCATTAGAGTGTGAAAGGGTGAGTGTGTGTGTGTCCGGCTCACTCCTGGTCTCAAGGTGCTTCTCACTCACCCTCACCCAGAGAGAGTGGGTGAGAGTGCCTGTTCATGTTTGGGGGTGAGGGTGGATGAGAACCCTGAGACTGGGAGTGAGCCACACACACATCTTTTCCCTCTCTCACACACAAACACACACGCACACACACACACTTCCCTCTCACACGCACACACTCATAGGCCTGAATTTTTAGCTCAGCGGGCGGGCGCCATTGGCGTGCTCGGGAGCGGTCGGGAAACAGACCGCCAACCGCCATCAGCCCCCAACTGCGATTTCACACTGGCCAATTAACAGCCAGCCAACGTGAAACCCGCACTGAAAAGCTGAGCGCTGCCAGGGTGGGGCAGAAGGAGGGCGGGCGAAAACATTTCCATAGGTGAGTGCTGAGAGAAAGCTCCCTGAGGGCAGAGAGCTGCAGACCCAAAAACCATGAAATAAACACACACACACACATTGACTCTCCTGTGTTCACACAAACTCACTCAGTCCCCCCTCTCTCACAAACTCACACACTCCCCTCACACACTTACTCTCACACTCTCCCCTCTCATACACACTCACTCTCCACTCTCAGATACACAGTCACTCTCCCCTCTTATGTACACTCAGTTACACTCTTCCCTCTTTCACATGCACATGCTCACCTCTCACAGATTCCCGCATGCACGTGCACACTCCCAACTCTCACACACACAATTTCCCATGTTCACACACACACTCACTCCCCCATCTCTCTCTCTCTCTCACACACACACACTCCCCCTCACACACACACGCTCATCCTGCCCGATACAGACACACACTCACTCTCCTCTCTCTCTCTCACAAACTCTCCCCCTCTCTTGCACGCACGAGCTCTCACTCTTCCCCCCTTTGTGCGCGCAAGCTCGCACTCTTCTCCTCTCTCACGCGCAGGCATGTGCATGTGCAATAGGAACCCCACACACATACACACAATCTCCCCTCTCTCTCAAACACACATCACCGACACACACAGACACCCAGTCTGCCCCCCGAACACGTGCACGCACTCTCCCCCTCTCTCAAGTGCACACCTACACTCTCCCTCTCTCGTGTGCGTGTGCAGTCGCCCCCTCACACCCACACACCCCCAGACACAGACTCACTCACTGACCGTGCTCTCTCACAGTTAGGCCCCACACTTGGTCCGGGTGCAGGACCCGCTCTCTCCGCTCTTGCTCGAGGCCCTGGAACTTAGCTCCCCACTGCTGCTCGACCAAATAGGCTCACCCATCGGCAGTGAATGTAGAGAGAAACCAGCTTATGATTGGCCGAGCAGCTTTACAGCATTTTTCATATATAAGTCAGTTGTACACCCAAGTTTAGGGGACAAGTCCAGAGGGCTCGTAGGCCGCAATACAGCCCACAGGCTGCAAGTCAGACAAGCCTGCTCTGCACCCTAATTAACTTGCGTATTCTAACCAGCATTTTAAGATTAGCCAAAGATCTAGCACGGGTTTGAAGTAGTGTTGTTCATTTATTTTCAGTTCTTCTTAATCTTCTGTTGGACATAGGTTTTGAGGCCAGGCATACCACTGTCTGGAGAGTGTTTTCACAACGGTCCAATGGCCCTTCCTGCTCAAGTCTTCCTGATCTGTGAAAAAGCAATTTGCAGCAGATTCATGTTATTTTGATAAATCTTTTGGTCTTGCAAAGCATGCTGGTACATAGAATTCGATCACTTTTTAAGTTTTGGCCAAGTTACAGCAAAAATCTGTATTCTTGTAGGTGGGAGTCAGAAATAAATTTCCTTTCCCCTGAGTTTGCCCTATTCCCTATACACGGGTTTTTGGAACTTGACGTACAAATACTGAAGACCAGGAGGCCCAGGATTTTATACGGTAAATACAATGACATTGTAGAAGTCATGTGATCAGGTGTCACGTGGTCAGAATGTCACATGATTAGACCCCCCCAGGAACACCACCAACAACATTTGGGAACCCAGTGTAAGTGCTAGTGAATTACAGGATCTGGGGTATGTGGGATCATCACCATGTGCTCTGGCATTTTCACTTTTCCTTAGAGTCTAATTTCAAAATTATATTGTTCCTCTTTTTGATTAACACCTTCACATTATTCAAGGACACAAATTAAATCACAGTGACATATATATTTTCTCCTCTCATTTTCCGTACCTCAACTTCCTCTCTTAAAGGCAGTGTTCAAAACACTCAGAAACGACACTTTTGGTTTCATGGTGAAGCTTCACCAAGGCGGCCCCGATATTGGGCTTTGGACCCCATTGCCATAGAGCTTCCGTGGCACTAGAGTGTGCTAAAGACTGGGGGGAACTGGGAAGAAATCAGACAGTAGCTAGCACTGCAGTGCCCTTGGGTAAATAGGTCCAATTAAGGGTGGAAAGAGAAACCAGGAAAATGGCATGGACAGTTATGTGTGTGTGTGTGTGTGTGTGTGTGTGTGTGTTGGGGGCAGTGGTGGAGAGGGTGCAGGAGCTGCTTCTCACTCAGCGCTTTTGAAACTAACACAGAAATATAATTTGAAATTGCCTTAGGCTTAATTTTCCACAACACTTTTGTGCTATTTATGCCAATATTGTGGGTATTGCACCAAAAGAACGGTGGAATCGAATCGAAATTCCAGGCTGATATGCTTTCATGATTAGATTCATAATTATTAACATCTAAATTAATGTGCCGCTGATTAGAATATTAAAAATCATTCCGCATGATCCCATTGGGAAGCAGGCCATGGTCCCGTAAATGTCCCACCTTCTGGCACGATCTTTTAAACATAATTATTGGCAATGATATAGAAAAGTAAGGTTATTGACCAGGAACATAAATGCAAATAATAAAGTAAATTTTAATCAGTGAAAGTTATAATAATCACTTTTGTTTTCAGGTAATGGTCCTCCTCCTCCAGGCAAACCATTAGGATCAGGGATTCATTCTTGATGTTGTCAGAGAATTTTCTTTCATCGTCCAACTGATTGTTGCCAGAAAGAAGGCGCAGATCTGTAGCAGCTAAACCATAAAAAAAAAGAATAAAAGGAAGTTATAGGCCAGTTAGCTTGATGTCTGACGTGGGGAAGGTGTTAAATTGATCATTAAGGAGGTTACAGCTAAGCACTTAGAAAAAGTCAACACAATCGGGAAGAGTCAGCATGGTTTTGTAAAAGGGAAATCATGTTTAACCAATTAAGCGGGGTTCTTTGAAGGAGCAACATGAGCTGTGGATAAAGAGCAACCTATAGATGTACTGTACTTGGATTTGCAGAAGGCATTTGATAAGGTGCCACATCAAAAGTTATTGCAGAAAATAAAACCTCATGGTGTAGGGGATAACATATTTGCAGTGATAGAAGATTGGCTGTCTGGCAGAAAACAGAGTGTGCATAAATGGGTCTCTTTCTGATTGGCAGGATGTGATAAGTGGAGCCCCGCAGTACTCTGTGCTGAGGCCTCAATTTTTTACAATTTACATCAATGACTTAGATGAGGGAAGCAAAGGCACAATAGCTAAATTCACAGATGACACAAATATAGGTAGGAAAATATGTTATGAAGAGGTCATAAGGGGGTTGCAGGTGGATATAGAAAGGTCAAGTGAGTGGGCAAAGATCTGGCAAATGGAGTATAATGTGGGAAAATGTGAAGTTGAAGACTTTGGCAGGAAGAATAAAAAAGTAGAGTATTACTTAAACGGAAAACAACTGCAGAATTCTGAGGTGCAGAGGGATCTAGCATGAGTCACAAAAAGTTAGGATGCAGATATAGCAAGTAAGAAGGTTAATGGAATGCTATCCTTTAATACCAGAGGAATTGAACATAAAAGTAAAGATGTTCTCCTTCAGTTATATAGGACATTGGTGAGACGGCATCTTGAATAGTGTGTGCAGTTTTGGTCTCCTTATTAAAGTAAGGATGTAAATGCGTTGGAGGCGGTTCAGAGGAGGTCTACTAGATTGATACCTGGAATGAGTGGGCTGTCCTATGAGGAAAAGTTGGACTGACTGGACTTGTTTCCACTGGAGTTTAGATGAGTGAGGGGTTGATTATACTTGATTGAAGTATATAAGACCCTGAATGGTCTTGACAAGCTAGACATGGAAAGAATGTTTCCTCTTGTGGGTGAGTCCAGAACAAGGGGGCAGTGTTTTAAAATTAGGGGTCACCCTTTTAGGACAGAGGAGAATTTTTTTCTCTCAGACGGTTGTGTGACTTTGGAATTCTCTGCCTCAGAAGGCGCTAAAGGTGGGGTCATTGAATATCTTTAAGGCAGAGGTAGATAGATTCTTGTTAGGCAAGGGAATCAAAGGTTATGAGGCATAAATGGGAATGTGGAATTCGAAATACAGACATACCAGCCATGATCTTATTGAATGGCAGAACAGGCTCGAGGGGCCGAATCGCCTACCCTGCTCCTAATTCATGTTTGTATATAAAACTAAGAGAACAACTAAATAAAACTGCAGGCTCATCCTAAATATCATCGTTAGACATTATTCTAATTTTAAGATTAAACAGACTTAGATCAAGCAACACTTCCAAAATAGCTACTTCCAAACTGGTGTCAAATCCTGGTGTAAAACTCAACTTGACACGTGGGGCGATGCAACAAATCATGAAATAGGAAAGAGAGACATGATGGATGACAGAGGAAGAAGAAAAAAAGTTGGAAATTAAATTTAAAAATCAAAGCCTTTCGCTCTGTTAATACATTTCTGGGAAAGCTTCTCAGTTTTTTATACTGAGTGTTTATCATTACTTTCCCTAGGCTGGAACTGTTGGTAGTTCTAAATCTGGATTCCCAACCCTTGAAAAAAAATCGTCACTGAGTTGCAGTCTCTTTCTATGAGGGCTTGATATTGCTCCATTTTTCTGTCTGGTTTTGAACTGTTTCATTGGGCTGGAAGTGGAAAACACCGCATAATGCTGCATCCAGGGCTCTGGCTGTAGACAGATACATATAGAACATCAGTGTTAAACATTGAATTGAGAATGATTTGTGTCCATTCCTTCTCTTCTGTTTCCCCCGTTGCCGACAATTGTGCTATTTCAGTCCTAACCTACTTTACTCCTACATCGACGGTCGGTGCTTTCCTTCCAACGCTTTAAGTATTGAAATGTTTCTCGGCTGAAGGCACAGCCAGTAGTGCTTATAGCAGACTGTATTGCCCAGATTTTGTGGATCTCATGATCGTGAAACTGTCAACATTTACTCCATAAAACTGAGGACAACATTGGCCGTAAGCCATAATTGCAGTTGAACAACATCTGTGGCCCTGAAAAGCTAATTTACATTTGCAATTTTTCCATTACGATACAATTAAATCTATGGGTTTTAATAGACTAAAATGATTTGGCCAAAATGTTGTCTCTCTTATGAACAGGAATGCACCCCTTCTACTGGAGCACTGGGAGTGTATTCCGCACCCCTTCTACTGTAGCATTAGGAGTGTATTCAGCACCCCTTCTACTGTAGCATTAGGAGTGTATTCAGTACCCCTTCTATTGTAGCATTAGGAGTGTATTCAGCACCCCTTCTATTGTAGCATTAGGAGTGTATTCAGCACCCCTTCTACTGTAACATGGAAAGTGTATTCAGCACCCCTTCTACTGTAGCATTAAGAGTGTATTCAGCACTCCTTCTACTGTAGCATTAGGAGTGTATTCAGCATCCCTGCTTCTGTAGCATTAGGAGTGTATTCCGCACCCCTTCTACTGTAGCATTAGGAATGTATTCAGTACCCCTTCTATTGTTCCATTAGGAGTGTATTCAGCACCCCTGCTACTGTAGCATTAGGAGTGTATTCAGCACCCTTCTGCTGTAGCACTGGGAGTGCACGTGGTTGATATAAGGTGGCTTGACGATAAAGGGAACTGGCCAACAGCATCTGTGAAATGTAGCCAGGGAGGTATAGCAGCTGGAGTAATATCATTCGGAAAAATCGTGGTCTTCGCCCCGACCCCAGTTACAGTGAATTTGCATCTGGAAGGACGGTTAGTGAAAGCTCCAGATCTGCAGTTGGGTAACAGCAGCAGGAATTGGGAGGGAACGGAGGAGACCCGGGCCACAGTAAGCTCGGTGTCCCTGGTTAGATTCAACCAAGCTTCCACTTTCGGATCCAGGGACCGAAGTAACTCGCGACTGAGCCCCCATTACGGCCGGTCCAGAGATACCGGGAAAATGCAGGTAAATAGCAGAACTCATGCCTGCTATGGTGTCTCTCTGCCAGCTATTCACCTATACGCACAAAACAGGGAATATTGTGGGTCTGCTTTCTTCACCCCATTTAGTCTCAACTGTATTTATATTTCCATTTATTTTTAGCATCAGCAAAATACTGAGCAGTCCTGCGGTACTGAACAGTTATATTTAATCCTGTGTGTGCAGCAAAGCGTGTTTTAATGCAATTCAATTTTTTGGGCTAAGTCTGTTTTAAACCTTTGATACTTTAAGATAAACACTAATATCTGTTTTGAAAGATGCAGGTTATTGTGCAAAGTAAAACACATCTTTACACATTGCTCATGCTAAGACTCTGAAACATGCTTTACTGTTACAACCCTCTTGAACCTCCGCAATGTTTATTACTGCAACATACCCCAAACCCTGGAATTCCTTCCGTAATCCTCTTCGCCTCTCTATCTCCCTTTCCTTATGTGGCGCTGTATAAAATTTTGTTTGAGAACACTCCTATGAAGCACCTTGGGATATTTTGCCATATTAAATACACTACCACAATGCAAGTTGCTGTTGTTGTTGTAGGCTAGTCTGGGCCAACACCTGTTTTGTTAAAGACAAAGTCAGCTATTACATTAGAGATACGATTCTGTGACATAATAGTCAAGTAGGGCATGCAGATGACGGACCTGAAATATACTGCTGACTGCGCTTAATTGCAGCTGCACTGAACTCAGCATCCAAAGGATTCTTGCTTGTGAGCTTGGACGTGTGTGCAGGATTTTAATTCCCCCAACAGCGAATTGTTCATGTGGAGAGAGACAAACAATATTGTTACTTGTCTCATAACATTGAAAGGATGTCAAACAAATTTGGAAATTCCCCAGCGGCCCAATCAATGAACTGCGCAAGAAGACATCTTGCACCTCGTGATTTCAATCTGTTTCAAAGTACTTCGTATACAATTAATTACCGTGAAATGCAGTTACTGCTATAACATTTAGTACATATAATCCGTCTGTTACAAAAGAACTGGGTACAAAGGCAAATTGATGAAATTTACTCGTTCCAGAGCTACTGCAATTCTAGTCTTCACACAAATTATCAGTATCAATCTGGTGAAAATGCTTCATTTTGCATCCTCAACCAGAGTCTTTGGGCCCAAAGTGGAAACTCTACCCCTGATTTGTGACTTTGGACAAAGTATTCCCAAAATTGCACCTGTTTTGCAAAGCATTATTCACCCTGGGTTTCTGCTCAAACTCATTTTCATATCACCAAATGCAAAATCTGGCATGAAACATCACAATCAGCAAGTATTTTAACAATTTTTTTGTTTAAGTTATCTTTAAAAATGTTTCATGATATATTGAAGAGTGGTAACTTGGTAAAATATGATTAGGTGAAAATGGGTTTATCACAAACAATATTCCTTTAAAACCAGTGCCAGTCCAATCCTGTGTGTAACCTGATCTAATTGTTTTTTTTCTCTGTTTTATTAGTAATCAGTAATTTTCTACCACATACCTTTACCAGATTTTGAAAACTTAACCATATTAGCAGCATATTTGTTCATTTTATTTTACACATACACAAAATATTATGTGAAACTAATTTTAGATTGCATTATCAACAAAAATTAATCTAAGGAATACAGACTACATTTCAGATAATTGACGAAATAACGCTTCAGTTGTACAGAACTTTTGGTCGGAACTGATCTGGAATATTGGATTCAACACAACATCTGGAGTATTGGATTCAACACAACAACGACTTGTAGTTATTGTGTTATAAAGGCTCCGAAGGCACTTCACAGGAGTGATATATTGCAAAATTTGAAACCAAGCCGCATAAGGAGATATTAGTGCAGATGCCCAAATGCTTGGCCAAAGTTTTAAGGAGCTTCTTAAAAGGATGAAAGATGCACAGACAGGTTTAAGGAGGGAATTCCAGAATCCAGGGCCTCGGCAACTGGAGGGGCAACCACCGATGGTGGATCAATTAAAATTGGAGATGCGTTAAAGGTCAGAATTAGATGAGTGCAGATATCCTGGAGGGTTGTGGGGCTAGAGTAGATCAAAGAGATAGGGAGAGTTGAGGTCATGGAGGAACTTGAACAAAAGATGAGATTTTTAAAATCAAAATGTTGCTTGAACTGGAACCACTGTAGGGCAAGAGCAGAGGGATGACAGATGAACAGAGCTTGGTGTGAATTAGACACAGGAAGCAGAACTTTGGATGACTTTAAATTTACAGAAGGTAGAATGTAGAAGGCCAGCCAGGAGTGCATTCGAATAGTCAAGTCTAGAAGTAACAAAGGGATGAAGAAAGATTTCAGTTATGAGCTGAGATATGGCTGAAGTCAGGTGATGTGATAAAAGTGCAAATAGGCAGTCTTAGTGATGGAGCAGATATGTGGTCAAAAGCTGATCTCAGGGTCAAATATGACACCAAGGTTAGGAACAGATTGGTTCAGCCAGAGAGAGTGATGGAGCCGATGGTGAAGGAATGGAGTTTGGAGCAGGAATGAAACTTCAGTTTTCCCTGTACTTAATTGAAGGAAATTTCTGCTTGTTGAGTGCTGGATGTCAGACAAGCGATCTGATAACTTAGAGATGGCGAAGGAATTGAGAGCAATGGCAGTGAGGTAGAGCGGGATGTTATCAGCATATATGTGAAAAGTGATGCTTTGTTTTCGGATAATGTCACTGAGGGGCAGCTTGTAGGTGAGAAATGGAGGGGGTCCAAGATAGATCCTTGGGATGCACCAGAGTAACAGGATGAGAGCAGGAATAAAGGCAATTGCAAATGATTCCTTGGCTACGATGAGATAGATAAGAATGGAAGCAGACGGAAGCCGTCTCTTCCAGCTTCATGACAGTGAGAAGGTGTTGGAGGAGGATGGTGTGGTCAACCATGTCAAAAGCTGCAGACAGGTTGAGAAGGACAAGGAGGGAATGTTTACCTTTGTCACAGTCAATGAATGGTTAAACCAGTCGTTCACCATATCCATTTGAGTTTGCATCCCTGGACTTAAGAGGGAAGGAAGGCTGTATTGGCTGGACAGGGCAAGAGAGAGCAGTTGTTTTAATGGGGACTAGGGCATCAAAGGTGGAGGCAGGGATGTGGTTGAGCAAATCAGTAGCTGCAGAAATGTTTTTAACGTAGGGTCAGAGCCAGACAGTTGGGATTTTGAAAGTGTAATTGTAAGTGAATTGAGGGTGAATTTTTTCCATGGTTGATACAATGAATAACTTTTATTTATGTTATGTTTTTAACATAATGAAACATCCTCTAGACACTTCACAGGAACATTATACAACAAAGTATGAAAACAAGCCACATCAGTGGATTTTAGGTCTGATGACCAAAAGCTTGGTCAAAGAAATAGGTTTTAAGGAGTGTCATAAAGAAGGAAAATGATGTAGAAAGCTGAAGGGAGGACATTTCAGAGCTTGAGGCCTAGACAACTGAAAGTATGGCCACCCAATGATGGTGCAATTAAAATTGAGGATACACAAGAGGCCAGTATTAGATGAGCACAGATATCTCAGAGGCCTGGAGGAGATTACAGAGAAAGGTAGGTGAGGCAATGGAGGGAAGTGCCTGAGTGGCACTTAATTCGGTGGGCATTCCCTCAAAAGAGTTGGGGCGGGTCTCTCACTGGCCATGCAGCTAATGGGCAAGATCCTAATCACCTCCATTAAATCCAGACCAAAGTCATCAATGATAAAAAACAAAAACAGAATTACCTGGAAAAACTCAGCAGGTCTGGCAGCATCGGCGGAGAAGAAAAGAGTTGACGTTTCGAGTCCTCATGACCCTTCGACAGAACTTGAGTTCGAGTCCAGGAAAGAGCTGAAATATAAGCTGGTTTAAGGTGTGTGTGTGGGGGGCGGAGAGATAGAGAGACAGAGAGGTGGAGGGGGTTGGTGTGGTTGTAGCGACAAACAAGCAGTGATAGAAGCAGATCATCAAAAGATGTCAACAACAATAGTACAATAGAACACATAGGTGTTAAAGTTAAAGTTGGTGATATTATCTAAACGAATGTGCTAATTAAGAATGGATGGTAGGGCACTCAAGGTATAGCTCTAGTGGGTTTTTTTTTATATAATGGAAATAGGTGGGAAAAGGAAAATCTTTATAATTTATTGGGAAAAAAAAAAGAAGGGGGAAACAGAAAGGGGGTGGGGATGGGGGAGGGGACTCACGACCTAAAGTTGTTGAATTCAATATTCAGTCCGGAAGGCTGTAAAGTCCCTAGTCGGAAGATGAGGTGTTGTTCCTCCAGTTTGCGTTGGGCTTCACTGGAACAATGCAGCAAGCCAAGGACAGACATGTGGGCAAGAGAGCAGGGTGGAGTGTTAAAATGGCAAGCGACAGGGAGGTTTGGGTCATTCTTGCGGACAGACCGCAGGTGTTCTGCAAAGCGGTCGCCCAGTTTACGTTTGGTCTCTCCAATGTAGAGGAGACCACATTGGGAGCAACGAATGCAGTAGACTAAGTTGGGGGAAATGCAAGTGAAATGCTGCTTCACTTGAAAGGAGTGTTTGGGTCCTTGGACGGTGAGGAGAGAGGAAGTGAAGGGGCAGGTGTTGCATCTTTTGCGTGGGCAAGGTGTTGTGCCATAGGAGGGGGTTGAGGAGTAGGGGGTGATGGAGGAGTGGACCAGGGTGTCCCGGAGGGAGCGATCCCTACGGAATGCCGATAAGGGGGGTGAAGGGAAGATGTGTTTGGTAGTGGCATCATGCTGGAGTTGGCGGAAATGGCGGAGGATGATCCTTTGAATGCGGAGGCTGGTGGGGTGATAAGTGAGGACAAGGGGGACCCAGCCTCCGCATTCAAAGGATCATCCTCCGCCATTTCCGCCAACTCCAGCATGATGCCACTACCAAACACATCTTCCCTTCACCCCCCTTATCGGCATTCCGTAGGGATCGCTCCCTCCGGGACACCCTGGTCCACTCCTCCATCACCCCCTACTCCTCAACCCCCTCCTATGGCACAACCCCTTGCCCACGCAAAAGATGCAACACCTGCCCCTTCACTTCCTCTCTCCTCACCGTCCAAGGACCCAAACACTCCTTTCAAGTGAAGCAGCATTTCACTTGCATTTCCCCCAACTTAGTCTACTGCATTCGTTGCTCCCAATGTGGTCTCCTCTACATTGGAGAGACCAAACGTAAACTGGGCGACCGCTTTGCAGAACACCTGCGGTCTGTCCGCAAGAATGACCCAAACCTCCCTGTCGCTTGCCATTTTAACACTCCACCCTGCTCTCTTGCCCACATGTCTGTCCTTGGCTTGCTGCATTGTTCCAGTGAAGCCCAACGCAAACTGGAGGAACAACACCTCATCTTCCGACTAGGGACTTTACAGCCTTCCGGACTGAATATTGAATTCAACAACTTTAGGTCGTGAGTCCCCTCCCCCATCCCCACCCCCTTTCTGTTTCCCCCTTCTTTTTTTTTTCCCAATAAATTATAAAGATTTTCCTTTTCCCACCTATTTCCATTATATAAAAAAAAACCCACTAGAGCTATACCTTGAGTGCCCTACCATCCATTCTTAATTAGCACATTCGTTTAGATAATATCACCAACTTTAACTTTAACACCTATGTGTTCTATTGTACTATTGTTGTTGACATCTTTTGATGATCTGCTTCTATCACTGCTTGTTTGTCGCTACAACCACACCAACCCCCTCCACCTCTCTGTCTCTCTATCTCTCCGCCCCCCACACACACACCTTAAACCAGCTTATATTTCAGCTCTTTCCTGGACTCGAACTCAAGTTCTGTCGAAGGGTCATGAGGACTCGAAACGTCAACTCTTTTCTTCTCCGCCGATGCTGCCAGACCTGCTGAGTTTTTCCAGGTAATTCTGTTTTTGTTTTGGATTTCCAGCATCCGCAGTTTTTTTGTTTTTATTTTTGTTTTTATCATCAATGATAAACTTCGTTGTCAACTGAGATGACATGCTCCAGTTTTACCTGTTGTGTGACAGCAGTGCCACCTACTGGCAGTCCATGCATAGCAAACTATACTGGAGTTTTCAGTGACCCGTCAACTTCTGATTCACTTCAGGAGTCACAGATTTCTACTCCTAGATTAAGTTGAAAGTCAGTGTGCAGTGTTCCATTAATTAAAAAAACATGTTAAAAATGAACCAAATGTTCAATTGTATGTTCAAAGTTTATCTGAAGCAGCAATCATTTAACAAATGGAAGGGAATACTCTAATGTTTCGAATTGTGTAGTGATATACAAGGAGTTCCCATAATTGTTTGGAAAAACTCAGCAGGTCTGGCAGCATCGGCGGAGAAGAAAAGAGTTGACGTTTCGAGTCCTCATGACCCTTCGACAGAACTTGAGTTCGAGTCCAGGAAAGAGCTGAAATATAAGCTGGTTTAAGGTGTGTGTGTGGGGGGCGGAGAGATAGAGAGACAGAGAGGTGGAGGGGGTTGGTGTGGTTGTAGGGACAAACAAGCAGTGATAGAAGCAGATCATCAAAAGATGTCAATGACAATAGTACAATAGAACACATAGGTGTTAAAGTTAAAGTTGGTGATATTATCTAAACGAATGTGCTAATTAAGAATGGATGGTAGGGCACTCAAGGTATAGCTCTAGTGGGTTTTTTTTTTAATAATGGAAAAGGAAAATCTTTATAATTTGTTGGGAAAAAAAAAAGAGAAGGGGGAAACAGAAAGGGGGTGGGGATGGGGGAGGGAGCTCACGACCTAAAGTTGTTGAATTCAATATTCAGTCCGGAAGGCTGTAAAGTCCCTAGTCGGAAGATGAGGTGTTGTTTTGGATTTCCAGCATCCGCAGTTTTTTTGTTTTTATCCCATAATTGTTTGGTTGGCAAACATGCCACTTAGCACTGCCTAGTACAAACTAGCAATATCCAAGCTTTGTTTCCTAGACTCTGTTAAGGTAGCCAAATCGGGTTGTAGTAAAGGCCAACATCTCAGAGAGGTGCTGGAAGAGGATGGTGTGTTCAACCGTGTCAAAAGCTGCGTACAGGTTGAGAAGGATGAGGAAGGAAAGTTTACCTTTGTCACAGATTCTGCTAAGGTAGCCAAATGGAGCTTTAACCTAGGGAGGGGAAAAAAATCAACCAAACCTGATTGCATTACTGCTATGATTATTATGTGTGGATGTTGGTTGGCTAAAGGGTCAGTTGCAGCTGTGATGTACCTTGTCGCCAACATCTGGACTCATATGAGAAAACCCAGTTGGGTTTTGGGCACAGTACCAGAGGGCAGCTGGCACCTGTGCAACTGTACCATGGCATGGTTCAAGCCCTTCAGTTGAGGACAGGAGGTAATTAGAGAAGAAAAGTAAAGCTTCATCTTGTTTATTCCCTGGGAAAGACCATCATGCAAAGAAACTGAGTAAAGAAAGAAAATAAAATATTAAATCACAGGCACTATTTGTTATGAAATATCTCTAGACTTAAAGAGCTAAATTTCTTCATGATTGCCCATGGTTATACTTTTGATCCAACAGAAAGTCTGTCCATACTGAAAAAGCAGGCCATGGCTGAATTGAATCATACACATTTCACCAAAGCTGTGGCCTCTCAGTTTTATTTTTGTCTATCCCCATTCATTAAATTGAACATGATTCCATTCTATTAGCTTTAGGGGTACAGTATACAGTTCTCTATATACCGTACACAGCAAAATGGTTGACTCTTAATTGCCCTCTTAAATGGCCTTAAATGTTCAAAGGTAGTTAGGGATGGACAATTGAATGCTGGATTTGCCAGTGACTTCTGGATCCCATGGAAGAATTTTTAAAAATACAGTTCTTTTTTTCCCTTATTATAGGTGTCGACAGAAACATGCCTAATAAAAGCCAATAACCACATTCTATATCATCTTTACAAAGTGTTCCAGTATCTGCAGGACATCAACCAGAGAAGTGTGTCACCTATTTGATTTATTCAGTGCTTGAAGTTAAACACACTAACAGTAAGAACACTACCAGTTTCAGTTTGGATATTTAATTTGACTTTACCTGTTGAACAGAGTGTGTAAAATCTGATTAGGTCAGTTTAATATCTGAAAATAAGTGAGATCATTCAAATTTATGAGCTACTACATTTGTGGCAATGTTTTATTGGAAATAATTGTAACTAAATAGGATTACATAGGATATAGGCCATTGGAACCAAATAGTCCGTGCTGGTGTTTATGCTACACATCAGACTCCTTCCATCCTTCCTCATCTAAATCTATTATCCTAACCATTTATACCCTTCTGCCTCAAATATATATATATGTCTGGCTTCCCCTTAAAGGTATCTATACTATCCACTTCAACCGCTCCCTGTGGTATGAAGTTCCACATTCTCACCACTTTTGGGTAAAGAAGTTTCTTTTGAATTCTGTATTGATTTCTTGGTGACAATCTTATACTCTAGTTATGCTCTTTCTCACAGGAGGACACATTCTCTTTGTACCTATTCAATCAAGGTCGTTAAAATTGTTAAAGGTTTTGATAATGTCACCCTCTCAGCTTTCTTTCAAGCGAAAAAGAGACCCAGCCTGTTAATCCTTTACTGATATGTATATCCTCTTGTTATACCCTTGTAAATATCCTTGTAAGTCCTCTCTGCACCTTCTCTAATGCCTCTATATCATTTTTATAACACAGTGGCCAGAACTGAACAAGGGTGGTCTAATCAAGGTTTGATACAGGTTTAGCATAACTTCCCTATTTTTCAATTCTAACCCTCTAGAAATAAAGCCTAGTGCTTTCACAGCTTTATTAACCTGTGGTACAACTTTTAGTGACTGGTGTATTTGTAATTTCTCACCATTAGCTCCAGCTTATTCAGAATCCTGTCACACATATCCACTTCCACACTAAGTCACACGAATCCATTATGTCAGTCCTTGTTGTTCTAAACTAGCACCCCATTCCCTCAATGCATTCAATTCAAAATGTTTATTCACATTGATAAATTGTCCTAAGCCTTTGTCCTGTTGTATCTTTGCAATCTCTTACACCATTCCCCAATGCTTGTTTTTCTGATTCTACCCTTATGTTGATCGCCCCCTCCATTGACAGTAGAGACCTCAACTAACTCTTTGGAATTCCCTCCCAAATTCCCTCCACCTTGACACCTTTTTCCCTCCAATATTAAAAGACAATTCCTTCAACCAACCTTTGATCACACTTTCTACTCTCTTCTGCCCTGATTCAGCCTCCCTCTTCCTTATGCTTGTTGCAACTTGGGCCATTTCTTTATGTTAAAGCTAATATAGATCTGTTGTTGCTATTAGTTTACTTTTTCCTTGCAGTATATCTGGCAATACAAACACCTGTCTGTGATTGTTTATATGGGTACTGGTTAATAAGTACTGGTATATTTAAGATACGGAATATCAAACTAAAATATCAATCCTATCCACTAGGTTTAAGACAGTTGCCTCTGTATAGGATGTTTGAGGCAAGTTATTTTTAGATAGTGCCTGATTATTTGAAGTACACTCTGCCATCGGGTGAACTCCTTTGCAACATAATTTCCATAGTCATTTGTTCTCCAGTTGTATTACCTTACTAATTAGTACGTAGCTGACGTTATAGAACAGTAAATGTTCAGTGAGCTCCAGAGCCTGGATACTAGCACCAGGAAGGACGACGTGCTTGTTGTCTTGCTGTGCAGACTCAGACTGGTATCTAAAGTTTGGAAACTAGATCAAGAATCCCCTGGCAATTTGAGACAGACAAAGAACAAAAGAGGGAACGGTGGAGTAGAGGGGATGTAGAATTGCTTTACACTTTAGGTGGAACAATGGAAGCACATGTAGCAGGCAGTATAACAGATGGTGAGGCAGATAATTTATTGGTATTTCACATTACCTCAGCTAAAAGAATAAGATGTAATTTTCTTAGATGCTTTTATTTCCTGATTTCTACATTTTAATGAAAAAGTTCACTGTCAAAGCTGCAGACCTGTTACCCGAAATGTGATTGCGGTCAAAAGAAACAGCAAAAGAGAGAGGAAGATAGTGAAATGTAATTAAGATTGGAAAAAAGGATGGAAGTTAAGTTATCAATATAAACAAACTTTTGAAAAATATTACTTTAAATGTGTTATTTCTTATCACAATGGATAAATTTGACAATTAACAAATATAAAATAACTCTTTTTGGGCCAATAAGGGTGTTTAGCGATATCATGAAGTAATTACATCATTGAAAACCCAGTTACACAACATTCACCAAAGTGCAACTTTTTCAAGGGATTTTACAATGAGGCTAGGAGCGTCAGAATGAAAGTTCTCATTGGTTGAAAGATTTCCCATTGTTCGCAGTCTTGGGGGACCTCAACAAGGCACCCTATGGAGAAGTGTAGAAACACTGACAGAAACTTCTATAGTCTGCACATGTCCAGAATAACATGGAAATCCAGACATTATTGTCAGTTTGAATAGAGTAATGATGACAAACACTGCCATTGCAATCATAATTTAAGCCATTATTATGCATTGTGGATTGCTTCTGGTGGTGCCTCTGTGATATATGCTCATTTGTGACATTGTTTCCATGAAAATCAAATTTTAATAATATGTTGATTTAATGAATAATGATTTTTCTGCATTGGATATAACCATTTTATATTCTGACACAAACGGCACACAAGTACCATGACATTTGCATTGCATTGCCCAAGGAATAAGGAAATCAACATGAGCATTTCAAGATACATGCCTCTCAAAAGAAGGTGTTAATTAGCTAGTATTGCTGCTGTACCTGGATTTTCAGATTGTGAAAGCTCATTTAAATTATGAATACTGTTTATCTCTGCTCTGATTGGCAACATGGGAAGGTGTTAAAAAGACACTTGGATCATTAAACAGCTCCTCACTTGGTTGAAATTAGTTTCAAATGTAAGGTTACTGCAATACATTCCATTAACCCAATGTATGGGGGATGAGTGCCAAATTTAATTGTAAAGCTAAAATGATCACATTTCAGATTTTCCACAGAAAGGATTAGGAATGTCAGAAATAGAATTATATTAAAGATTGTGTTTTAAAGTAAGATGTATTCATGCAAACTGTTTTCAAATAAAGGTGCAGAAATGGAAATGCAAAAAAAAAATCATGAATTAAGATAAATACATATATTGTGTAAAGGTGTAAATAATAGTGAATAAATATTTGTAACAATCGGATTGGCCGGCAGCTCCAAAGGGCAGGACTTCTATTCCAATGAGAGGTGGAAGTTCCACCTGGCCCTCATTAATCAACTCCGCAGTGCTTTATGGCTGCGAAGTAGGTCAGCTGATGTGGTTTCTCGGGGGAGTGGGGAGATGTCTGCCGTTTACCCTGCACCTGTTTTATTCCACCCACTATTTATATTAAACTGACTTTCGTAAAAAAACTTAACAGTCAGGCCGCAACTGTTTTACAGTTCACCTATCAAGGAGCTAGATAGGATTTCAATTATTATTTATTCATTTATGTTGCATCAATTTGCTTGATAATTTAAACTTAATAAAAGATGTCTAATGTTGTATTAATCTATTGCATTTTGAAGATTGTGAAAGAAATAATCTATAGAGGTTTAGGATAATCCCTGTACCTGAAATAATTAACCAAAAGCTTGTTCTGTTCATTATTTGGAATATGTTACTGAAAACTTATCTGTATCAAAGTTGCTGTCCATATAGAGAGTTGGGACTCATCTATGAGAGTGATCACAGGCCAACAAATGTTGAGGAAGGGTAGAACAGACCCACAAATGTAAGAATGTATCTAGTACAACCTTATACAAATAATTTCAATAAAAGAATATGCAGTAAGTGCAATTAAATTTTTCAGGCTAGCCAAATGCCAAATTGGCCTTGCTACAAAGGGTGAAAATAATCTTCAAATCATAAAAGTCCAGAACTTCTGGCGCTCATTATCAGATCAATTTTGCTGCACACGGTTTCCCCAGTGTTGATGTGGCACGGTGGACCTCACATGGTTTAGTGCCAATTGTTGTCTTAGAAACTAGCCTCCAACTGTTGGCTGGTACTTGTGGAACAACCAAGTAACAAGTGCTCACTTTTCTATTTTTTTACCCCAAACCCACTCATTCCATCAGGTCCCATTGGTAACTTCTCATTGCCAGCATGGGATGGAGTGGTAAAACTGCTAAGCTGACATTAGTGCTTTTTCATGCTACCACCAGCAGAAATCTCTACCTGTATATTTGGATGAAACTTTGTAGTACTGATGTATTGGTTATGGCTGCATGTAAATATATGTGACTTCCTATGTGCTATCTAAGTTTAATAGTTTCATTTTACCTAGGGAGGGAACAGCTTATCTTTTTTATAAGAGAATGGATTGATCATTTCAGGTTAGTTATTCATTATTTATTGAAATATTCTTGGTTTGAAGCTTTTTAAAAAAAATTTTCACTGAGTGAAATTTTATGAGAGAGTGCTCGGATTACATTTCACCAACAATTTTCTAATCTTAAATTATTGACTAGTGTGGCAGAGCATCAGAACCAAGTGGAATTTAAGAAAGAACATAAACAGAGAGCTGGCCATTTTATTGCACTGTAGCATGAGGGGAAGGGAAGACCTCTGTACACTAATATTGGCAACCTCTCTGTTTAATTATTACCTTTTAAGACAGTCTTCTCTTTTCAAAATGATTGAAGACTAGAATGCAGTTGCCTGTGCCACCAGAGAAAATGAGAAGAAAAATTTGCAGAATTATAGGGCATTGCTTAGACATACATGATTAGCTTTTTACTTCACTTTTAATATCAGTTTTAACTTCACATTTCACTGCAGCATTGATGCAGAATGTTCAGTCTAAAGGCAACACTGGAGTATTGACCATGTGTTGCACTGGGAGAATAACCATGGGGGAAAAAAAAAGTAACCTATATGCTGCAGACAAATGACATATAGGATAGTATGTGGAGTCTATTTTTACTTCTGTATCCTTGATATCTATTGTAGTTTGTGAATATTGACATATTGAGGTATTGGCTCTTATTTGCCTTCCCTGTAGGAATGCAGACCTTGCTGTCCATCCATCTGGGGGTCAACACTTTTCTTCATTCTTCTTTGAATTGTGGCTTTACAGTTTTACAATAGATTTTCAGTCTTCGTTTTCAATAAAATGTTTCACCTATTTGTAGACATTAATATTCCCTCATTAATTCAAATTCCAATTTGAAGCAATGGCTCATTGAAAACAGTTTTGCATTAACCAAAAAAATGGGAAAATGCCAATGAAACAATTTAAAACAAGCTGATTCCAAAATCCTCTTTTCCAAATATAAATTATGACTTTAACTTGAATAATGTAAAAGAAACATTCAAGTTTTACAAGACTTCTGGCTGCCTTTTTTCCTGAAAATCATTAATTCATTTAATTAAAGATGAAATAGGTTGCAGTTTAAGGAAACCTATTCCTACCAAAATATCAAAAGATTTTCGGATGTTCAGGCCTTGTTAGTTTGTTTTTCCCCTGATCATTTAATAACTGAATGAAGTGTTAAAATTCTAAACTGGGTTGTAGCAAAATGTTTTTAGTAGAGAATCTGCTAATGGCTCCTGGTCTGTAATGAATGTATGGAACTGGAAAATCCAATTGGCTTTAGTCTTCTCAGACCAAGGGAAGAGAGAATCCAACTGCTGACCTGCTTTCAAATAAGCCTTTCTGGAAGGAAGTGCTTGGATGGACAATGATGTGGGACTTGGTTCTGATGCTCTGCCACACTAGTCAATAATCACTGTTTAGCCTAACACATGAAAAATGGCCTTTTGTGTGTTATTTAATAAAGGTTTGATCATGGGTCTTCAACACTAAAAGGTTTTGCTGTTTAGTTATACTTTGAGGGTGGCACGGTGGTTAGTGCTGCTGCTTCACAGCTCCAGGGACCTGGGTTTGATCCTGACCTCGGGTGTATGTGTGGAGTTTGTATGTTCTCCATATGTCTGCATGGGTTTCCTCTAGATGCTCTGGTGTCCTCCCATTGTCCAAAGGCATGCTGTTAGGTAGATTGGCTATGTTAAATTGTCCCCCTCTGAGTGTTTGCCCTGTGATGGACTGGTGTCTCATCCTGGGTGTATCCTGCCTAGTGCCCATTGACTGTCAGGATAGACTCCCTGTGACACTGAATTGGATGAAGTGGTTCTGGAAAAGTGAGTGAGTTGTACTTTGAGAAGGGTTAGCAGGACTGCATGAAAAGAATGGGTAGATTTTGTAATTTAATGAACTAGGTCATTATAAAATATCTCATTAGGATCTGTAAAACACGTACATTAATACATTTAAGCATTAATACTTAAAGTTAAGTAAATCAGTGTTGGTTACATTTTTTTTACTTTTTGTGCTGTGGTGTATTTTTTGGTGTACTTACTGCAAATCATTGAAAATAAAGTTTCTGCCCTGCCACAGTACCAAAACAGCTCTTATCAAAGTCACAAATGATATCCTATGTGACTGTGACAAAAGTAAACTTTCCCTCATTGTCCTTCTCAATCTGCCTGTAGCCTTTGACACAGTTGACCACACCATCATCCCCCAGCACTTGTCCATTATCATCCAGTTCAGTGGGATAGCTCTAATGTGTCTCCAAGCTTATCTCTCTAATTATAGACAGAGAATCACTTGCAATGTCTTCTCATGCTGCTCCTGCAGTTATCTCTCTTGTCCCCCAAACCATGAAGAGAGTGGATGGGGGTTGATAGACAATGAAGATTTTGTTTTTATTCCTTTATGGGATATGGGTGTCACTGGCTAGGCCAGCATTTATTGCCCATCCCTAATTGCCCTTGAGAAGGTGGTGGTGTCGGAGATTAATCACACCAAGGCATCATTAATATGTAGAAACCCCATTTATTACTTGTGCACAAAGGAGACAGCACACAAAAGAGCCACTGTACAGTCTCGTAGCAGAATACACGCAGACCTGTTAAAAGCATTTTTATAGCCAATCAGTAAATTTTGCACAAACCTAACTGCTTATTTGCATAAGTTAACTGACCAATCCATATTTCAGTAAATTTTCATTCCCAAACAACAGACATAGTGCTTACGCAAATGCTTATCACAACCCTGATTACATTGGCCTGAGAAAGAACAAAATGGAATGTCTCAGGGCTCATCCTACAACTGTGGTCAGACAAGATGGTATTGTTCTCAAGGCTGCAGTATTTTTCTCTTAGGCCTAGGCATATAAATCAACTTCTCCATTAACCCTTTTAGCACTAAATGGGTTCCCTATAGTTGCCTAGGCCATCACACTTCCCCCCCTTTTGTCCTACAAGGACAACCCATCACCCTTAGCCAAGTTCTATGTATCCTAGCCACTGGGCTTCATCCTCAGTGGAATCCTGATTCCTGAGGAGAGAGAGGGAATAGATAACTGGCTTGCCACCAAGACACTGGAGACTCTGTAGTTGGCAGGCAGGGCGGATGCAGCAGGTCTGACTGAGCTGCAACACTTGCAGGGCCAGCAAGTCGGGGCAACCAGACAGATTTTTGTAGTTGCAAAGCCCAAATTCTTCAGTGTAGTAGCCAGTAGAAGTCCAAGTGGAGGTGGAATTATTTGAGGTGAAATTGTATGGTCGTTTGGCAATCACACATTAAAGTATGTGAGACTATCCTCAGATCTCGGGACCTGCGAAAGACACACCATCTCATTTTCCTTGCACTCCCAAAAGGTGGTCATAGGACCAGACTGGTTGTGGAGCTGAAATTGGCCCTTCTGGTAGTTATAATCAGCAAGGTAGGCACAGGAACCCAATGGCAATTCACCCACCCGAGTGGAATAATTTCTCCTGACACATAGCCAGGCCAGCCCCTTAATAACCACAAAGGTGTGCTCCTGTTTCCAAATGGGCATTCAATGAACTAGGGCCCCTGTATTACCTTGGGACCAAGTAGAATCTGAGGGGAAAGCCAAAAAATACATCTCTGAGGAGAAGGGGTTAACAGGAAAATGAGTACAAATCCAACATTTAGTCCGATTAACTTGCGAGGCTACGGCCTGCATTCGTTGAACTGCAGAGTTGGTAGTCCATGCAAGGACCACGCAGGACAGGATCCAAATCAGAGTCAGCATTCTGACGGCTCAGTTAAAGTTCCTGCACAAGCATTTCCGTCCGAGGTCAGCGTCCACTTGACGTGCGATATGTGGATCCACAAGGTTCGTTCTTCAACCTTCACGGCTGTGGTGAGCAAGATTTGGAAAGGCCCCTCCCATCGAGGTTCCAAACAGTTCTTTCTCCTGAAGGTCTTTACCACGACTAGATCCCTGGGGTATTGATGGAAGTGTTCAATGGTGGGCTTTTTCTGAACTTTTACTACCTGCGTATGCAAGCTTTTGAGAGAATTAGTAAGCACTATACAGTATGTAATCATTCCCTCATCCATAGCGTGGATGTCTGTTTCCCTAGCAGACAAAGGTGATGCCACTGGGAGGCGCATAGGACGTCCCATTACAACTTCATAAAGGGAAAGGGAGTTGGTACGGTTAGGGTGAGAGCGCATAGTCATGAGCGCCAGTTGTAGAGCTTCAGGCCATTTCAAACCGGTTTCCTCATATAATTTAGCTAATTTGTTTTTCAGAATACCGTTTTATCTTTCCACCGCCCCAATGGACTGGGGGTGGTATGGGCAAGAAAGGTGATGGTTGCATTGTAAGACCTTCAACAGTTCCTTTATCACTTTAGCGATAAAATGAGGTCCATTACCACTTGATAAAATCTCTGGTATCCCAAATCTGAGTATGTATTCACGCAACAACAATTTTACAACAATAACAGCATCATTTCGTCGGGTGGGATACGCTGCCACCCATCGCGAGAACAAACATACTATAACTAAAACATAATTATATCCCATACATTTAGGCATTTTCTATAAAGTTCATTTGTAGGCGTACAAACGGGTCCCATAGCTGGGGTCCCGTACCAGCAGTCACTGTGGGTGTCTTACTTGGGTTATGTCATTGGCAAAGCAGACATTGTGAAGCTATTTTAGCTGCCATGGCAAAAAACCCAGGAGCAACCCACATCTGCTGTACCATTCTGTTCAACCCCCTTTTGCCCCAATATTTTCTACTCTATGTAATTTCCTGTCGAGTGTTGACATAGGTATGACAGGTATTACTAATACAATGCCTATTAGCATATTACTATTCACTGTACATTCAACATTCATTCTATATACAGATGTCAAACCTCTTGGCAACCGGTCAAGTCATAATTCTTGTGTCGTGAGAGATTCAATAAATGCTCGTTAGTTACCCATAAAGGGACTACCCCTTCATTAATCTGTCTTAAATTTTCTCAGGCTTGTTCCAGTGCCCAAGATCCATAGGTGCTGCATACATCATTTCTGCTCACTTCGTCGAAAATATCTTTCCCTATTTCAATTAATTTATTGATAGCCCCCACATGACTTTCGAGCACGGTAGCCAGGCTTTGGATTAACCATGTCACATCCTGGTCCGTATCTAATTGGGTATCCTGGATCCCCTGTCTCCGCTCTAGAATCTCCTTAAGCTTAAAGCTCAGGGTACAGACCTTCTGGTCAACAGTTGCCAGGCTCTGAATTAACCACTGATGTCCCTATATTGAATATCATAGCAGCATCATTTATCAGGCTGTACTTAACGCGGTTCCCTCACAAGCCTGATCGCATCTCGGCATTGAACTGAACTGCTTCAGTCATCAATTGGCACGTCAGAGCCATTTAGAGTGTTTGGGTATGGGGTGAGCACCACTGGGGCAGGACGACACCTGATACATTCAAGACTATGGGTACCAGCTCATGGTGTACATTATCATACAAAACTTCTGATTAACCAGTACCAAAACCATTTGTCGGCCCTAGATGCATAATTGGACAAGATAGGTCAGTCAGTGTGGTTTGAGAGGTTTCAATTATCTCTATTCGGACTGTGGAAGTAGATGTGGAAGGTGGCTGGGTAGTGGTGGACCTCCCACGCCCGATCTGAAGCAAACCCTTTGAAAGCACTTGTTCTCCTACTGTTACATTTATCATTCCCCGTCATGTGTCGCATTCGGCACTGTCCGTGCTGTACCAAAGTTCCTCCTGTGGTGCAGGATGAGCAGTGATGATCCCCGACCTTGTTGCCAGTACTAATACGCCACGACCAGGATTGTAGATCTGTGGAGACATTAATATCAGCTCCTGTTCTCCGGGTTACCGCTTGGTTAATTGTCATGTATCTTTAACTGTGTGTAATGCCTCCATTTACTTCCTGTTCTCATATCTACAAGTGCGCATGTATCACCTGTCATAATTACCTTGTACGGTCCATGCCTGTTTGCTCCGGGCTCACCTTCACCATCACCTTATTCCCCACTTGGTCCATTATTGCTCTTTGGATTTGCCTGTTTCCATACCCTTAATCACCTGTTGGATTCTGACTTCCTTCCTTAACTCATGCAATTTCTTACTTAATTCCCTTACATAGTCCATACTTTTCCTTTCAGTGGCCCTACATCTCCTCCTTCCACTAAAATACCTTCAGGTAATTGCATGGCCCTTCCTGTTATCAATACAATACGGTGAATCTGGTAGTCCTATTTGGTGTAGCCCTAAGGAACATCAGAATGCTGGGCAATACTGTGACCCAGCTGTTGCCCACCTCCTGAACTGCTTAGGCTATAGATGTTTTTAAAGTTCAGTTCATCCTTTCCACCATCCCTGAACTCTGGGGGTGGTAAAGAATATGGAATTTCTGTTTAATCTCCATAAGATTACACACTTCTTTCATGACTCTCCCTGTGAAATGAGTTCCCTGATCTGAATCCATCTGGGTAGGCACCTCAACTCCTTCCAGCCTACTCTCTCCTGCTGCTGTCTCATGTCAGACCTCAATTCCTTAAACGACTCTACAATGCACCTTCTTATCCTATCTTTCAATGGCTCAGTATCTCACTATGAACCGCTTAACTCTGCCTGTCATCAAGGTGTTAATCTTGTGGTCTTACTTTTAGTAGCTTGCAGGCACGTTAATATAATCAGTAATACATCTATTTAGCCTTTTTCCAGCTTTCCCTTTACCTGTATCCATCTTGTGGTAAATTGTTGTTAAGTATTATTTCTCCTTACATTTCAATTCCTGAACTACAGATTCCACATAGTTTTACCTCTAAAGTTTTTTTTCTCTTCTGACCATGATCATCCTAAGATTCTTTTGAGTTCAGTTTCTCTATTGTCAACGAGGATCTCTGCCTCTAGATCTTTGCTTATTTCCCCCTGTGCAGTTCCAATGCCTCAGTTGATGGCCAGATTATCAAATTCATTTCCCTTAAAGCAGTTTGTACATTATGTCCTCTTTCCCTAACTCATTCTCCTACTTGCCTCATACCATTTTACACATGAAACAGCTACCATCTTATCTTGTTCAGGTTGCCTGGAGAGACTTTAAAATAAATAAAATATTCTCATAACAGTTTTAAAAACAGAAATCAGGTATTGGCATGTTTTGCTTCCTTATCTTCTTCTCAAATATTTTATTGTCTCAAAAGTAACCCACTAAATTGTGTCTGACCCTTTTCTTTTAGAATTATCCCAGATTCATTAACTCGGCCAAAAATTGGATTTCTGCCAAACTTTGTCAAGGTCTTGAGCTTAACTTCATATTTTGGGAACAGATTTTACAAATACAAAAGCTTGCAGCATTTGAATTAGTGCCAACTGTTGTCAAACCTTTTAAAATGAAAATTCCCTTTTGAGGAATTATCAAGAACCAAACCTCAGATTGTTTAAACCTTGTAAGAACGGTAATTTACACCATCAAAATTAAAACAACCTCTTTTTTCATGTGTAATGATTTGTATCCAAGTTATAATTTCCGTATGTTTATCGACACATTCTTTATCGTAGATAGCATCCTCGTTATTCAAAGTAACCTGTTAATTTACATCTCAAGATTGTCCCAAATTCAAATTCCAGTGCTTTTGGAAAGCAGATTTCCTTTACTATTTAATTCATCTCTTCATAAGAAACCCCTTTTTATCCATTGGAACCACCGAGACCTTGTGTTTATGTCTTTTGGTTTTCCTAGAATCCTTCTGAATTTTAAGTAATTTTTTTTTCTCAGAATTTTAGAATATGAACTCGTATGTATTAATCCCAATCAGTTTAGAAGCTGATGATTATTCCTTACTAGTCTGCAAGGGGGTGGTACAAGGGTTTGTTCATCTCAAACAAAGGCAAGCCCTGTTTTATCTTTACACTACCTTCAAATTACGATTTTTGCCAGGAATCTCAACTCAAACCTTATACTCAAAACTTTGGAATGTTTGAGTGTACCTTTCCTTTAATCTAATATGGGACTTTTGACTCTAAAGTGCTCAACTACACACACAAAAGACAATTCAGGGAAGAAAACACATTAAGGCTCACATACAAATGCTTCCTTGCACACAGACAAACACATATATAAAGGTATGTATTTATATTCCTATAATATTGAACTTAACTCTAAACAAAATTTCAAGTAGCAGTGGGGGAATAAAGGGATCTTGAAGGCTCCACCTATAGGGACCTTCAAACTGATGAAAGCTCACATTTTCTCTGCCGCTGCTTGCTTGCTTGCTCAATTGCTCATTAACCCTCTAGGGGTACCCTCTCTCTCTCTTCAGCACAAACAGCTCTTGTAACTTAGATCAATTCATTTTTTTTTAAGTTACAGAAAATTCAGTAGCGGACCTTTCGGGTCCATAATGGACATCTTTATAAGCATTTGGGGTTCCCTTTGGAGGGGGAACCGAATAAATGGGGTTTCTTTGATGCCATATTACCCATTCTTTATCTAATAACTAAAAAAGGCCAGTCCTTGGCGGGTCCTTGACCCCCAATTTACTACTAAAGTACTTTCAGCAATCAGTCCACTCACACGCTTAAGGGGTCCCGGACCCCGAGCCGCAAACACGCATCCACGTACTCAGTACCAACTCCAGGGGCTTCGAACCCGAGCATATACTAAAACTAAACCTAAACTCCAGGGGCTCCAACCCCAAGTATACACTAAAACCAGGGGCTCCAACCCCGAGTATATACTAAAACTAAACCTAAACTCCCGGGGTTCCGACCCCAAGTATACACTAAAACCAGGGGCTCCAATCCTGAGTATATACTAAAACTAAACCTAAACTCCAGGGGCTCCAACCCTGAGTATACACTAAAACTAAACTCCAGGGGCTCCAACCCCGAGTAAACTCTAAATCTAAACTTCAGGGGCTCCAACCCCAAGTAAAACTCTAAAGCTACAGTCCAGGGGCTCCAACCCTGAGTAAAACTCTAAATCTACACTCCAGGGGCTCCAACCCCGAGTATATTCTGGCCAGAGTGGAGCCGGACCACAACTAATCTCCTAAACACTTAAATAGATGATTTACCCAAAGAGTCAGCCACAGGCAGGCGAAAGCAGATCGCGGGTCAATGAACCCCAGAAGCCCAGAATGGGCTGCCGAGGACTGAGGAGTCCTTGAACCGTGAGGTCCTAACACTGGCGCTCTGTGACTCAGCCCCAGGGGTTAGTCATCTCGGTGGAACCTCCAAGAAAACTGTCGGAGATTAATCACACCAAGGCATCATTAATACGTAGAAACCCCATTTATTGCTTATGCACAAGGGAGACAGCACACAAAAGAGCTACTGTACAGTCTCGTAGCAGAATATACACAGACCTGTTAAAAGCATTTTTATAGCCAATCAGTAAATTTTGCACAAACCTATCTGCTTATTTGCATAAGTTAACTGACCAATCCATATTTCAGTAAATTTTCATTCCCAAACAACAGACATAGTGCTTACGCAAATGCTTATCACAACCCTGATTACATTGGCCTGAGAAAGAACAAAATGGAATGTTTCAGGGCTCATCCTACAACTGTGGTCAGACAAGTTGGCATTGTTCTCAAGGCTGCAGTATTTTTCTCTTAGGCCTAGGCATATAATTCAACTTCTCCATTAACCCCTTTAGCACTAAATGGGTTCCCTATAGTTGCCAAGGCCACCACAGTGGTGAGCTGCCTCCTTGAACCACTGTAGTCCCTGTGGTGTAGGTACACCCACAGTGCTGTTAGAGAGGGAGTTCCAGGATTTTGACCCAGTGACGGTGAAGGAATGGCAATATATTTCCAAGTCAGGATGGTGAGTGGCTTGGAAGGGAATTTCCAAGTGGTGGTGTTCCCATGTATCTGCTGCCTTTGTTCTTCTAGATGGTAGTGGCCATGGATTTGGAAGGTGCTGCCTAAGGAGCCTTGCTGAGTTTCTGCAGGGCATCTTGTAGGGTGCCAATCAAGCGGGCTGCTTTGTCCTGGATGGTGTCAAGCTTCTTGAATGTTGTTGGAGCAGCACTCATCCAGGCAAGTAGAAAGTATTCCATCACACTCCTGACTTGTGCCTTGTAGATGGTGGACAAGCTTTGGGGAGTCAGGAGGTGAGTTACTCGCCATAGGATTCCTAGCCTCTGATCTGGTCTTGTAGCCACAGTATTTATATGGCTAGTCCAGTTCAGTTTCTGGTCAATGGTAACCCCCAGGATGTTGATAGTAGAGGTTCAGTGATGGTAATGCCATTGAATGTCAAGGGGCGATAATTAGATTTTCTCTTGTTGGAGATGGCCATTGCCTGGCACTTGTGTGGCATGAATGTTACTTGCCACTTGTCAGCCTAAGTCTGGATATTGTCCGGAGGAGAGTTTTCCCTATGTTGCGCGGGCCAAGCGGGAGCAGGCATGGACCTGATCGCCGCCCACGATCGGGTCTGCGCTGCCATTTTATGCGGCGGGCCAATTAAGGCCCACCCAATGTATTTCTCGATTCCCGAGGATAGCGGGAGTGGGCGGGTGGCGGACAAGCACAGACCGCTGGGTGCAATGGTGACCTGGCAGCCTGGATTCCCATCACATCCCTGCCACTCCAGCCCTCCTATCCTCCTCAGAGGAGGTGCCTCCAGTGGAGAGCACAACTCCCATTCCCAGGCTAAGGGAAGGCTTCCTGAAACCTGCAGGCCCCAAAAATGATCTTTACTATAGAATCCTGACCTGAAGGCAGTTACTCCTGTCCAAGCAGCTGGTATGAGTTTTGAAGTATTCCTTTTCACACAGCCAAGTATCCGTAACTTTCACAATTAAATATCTGACAGATAACATTCGCGACCCCTCTTATCCCACCCATGGATGAGGTTTATATAAATGTCTCCTGCACATTGCACCTGTGCGACATCCTGAAGATCACACGGGCCCCAAATACCATTGTCTGATTGTCTGTAATGACCATATTGAAATGATTGTAATATTCATTGATTTATTGAAGCACCTCGTGATCCATGTGCAAAAGTTGAATCTGATTGCACTTTTTGTGATGGCAATTTAGAAATGTTTTGTAATGTTCTTCCAGATATTTTATGAATAAAGTATATTTTTCCAAAAAAAATTAAATCAAGGCCACCCCCATATGCCTGCTGAGGTGAATGTCAAAGAACCTATGCCATTATTTTGAAGAACAGCAGCAATGTGTTTTGGTCAAAAAGAAACATCCCTAAATCAACATAATAAAAAACCTGCGGTATGTCCACAAGAATGATCCAAACCTCCCTATTGCTTGCCATTTTAACACTCCACCCTGCTCTCTTGCCCACATGTCTGTCCTTGGCCTGCTGCATTGTTCCAGTGAAGCCCAACGCAAACTGGAGGAACAGCACCTCATCTTCCGACTAGGCACTTTACAGCCTTCCGGACTGAATATTGAATTCAACAACTTGAGGTCTTGAGCTCCCTCCTCCACCCCCACCCCCACCCCCCTTCTGTTTCTTCCCCCTTCCTTTTGTTTTTTCTTCCAATAATTTATATAGATTTTTCTTTTCCCACCTATTTCCATTACTTTTAAATCTTTTATGCCCCCTCCCCAGTAGTGCTATACCTTGAGTGCCCTACCATCCATTCTTAATTAGCACATTCGTTTAGATAATATCACCAAATTCAACACCTGTGTTCTTTTGTCTGTGACATTTTTTGATGATCTGCTCCTATCACTGCTTGCTTGTCCTTACAACAACACCCCCCCCCCCCACTTCTCCTCCTCCACCCCCAAAACCAGCTTATATTTCACCCCTCTTGTTGTAAAGAAAAATCAGTTCTGTTGAAGGGTCATGAGGACTCGAAACGTCAACTCTTTTCTTCTCCGCCGATGCTGCCAGACCTGCTGAGTTTTTCCAGGTAATTCTGTTTTTGTGTTTATAAAAACGAATTACTTGGTCATTATCACACTGCTGTTTGTGGGAGTTTATTGCTGTGCACATACTGACTGTCATTACAACAGTGGTTACACTTCAAAAGTACACAGTTGCCTATAAAGGATTTTAAGATTTCCAGTGGCTTTGTAAAACAAAGGGCAAGATTTTTAAAAAATAATTCTCAAAAGGAATCCTGACAACAAATCCCGACATCTGAATTAAAAAAAAATACCAGCAACAGCAAAACGTCTCTTGGGGTTATCAAATTGCAGGAAATACAGAAAAAGAACTAGGCGCATCCAAGGAACATAGTCCAGTACCAGTGGCACAAAATGTAACAAAAATGATTGAGGATTCAGACACCCCACCCCGATTTTTAGCCTAAACCAATACATAGTTGATGTACAAAACATAGAAAATGTTGCCAACGCGCGGCGGATATACTGAAGACATTTATATTTGCTTTTGCCGCCAGGACAATTTAAAACCCCGCGCGCGCAATTTAAACAGAGGGGAAGTGACGTCTTTTGACCATTCCCATTCTTTAATCGACACCCAAAATTAAGCGTGTAAAAGTATTTTTACTTGTGTTGTATTTTGTATTAGACCTGCATTCCAGCGCTGTTATTTGTTTCTGATTTTCGGGGTTAATTTAATGATTTGCTGTGACGTCATGGATCCGGCCTGGCCAAGGCTATAAGAAGGGGAGCAGGCGGAACTCGCTCTTTCTCTGAGGGCGGCGCTGGCTGTGAGTGTGTTGGTTAGGTTTCGCTCCTCATCGATTGGCGTTACCGCGGTCTCCCATGATGGTAATTCAGTCGCAACTGGTTGTTTTTGAGGAAATTTTCAGCGAGTAAATCAAGCGGGGCCCATTTTTATACTTTTATATGGCCGTTTCTGAGCGACGGGGCGCCACGTGGTGTGGGTGGGGGAGGGGATGATGGTTATGGGTTGCTCCGGGTGTAGAGCGCCTGCGTATCCCCGTCGCCTTCCATGTGCCGGTACCCGCGCCTGCGCTCTGCAGTTCGAGTTCTTGCGACCGTCGTTCTTTTCTTTCTCTGCCCATGGTGGTCGCTAATTCCTGAGCACCACTTAGGCCCCTGGTCGGCAGAACTTCATGTCGGATTCCTTATGGAGTCTATTCCGGCTACACGTGTTAACACTGGTAAGATGGCGGCAGAAGGGTGTCTTGTTGAGGTTCAGTATCTGAGCGGCCCTTTACCCCCCACAGCCCGTAATAATCTGGGAGCCCAGTACTCACCCACTGGGCAAACTGCACGACATTTCAGACCATGTCTGGGCAAAGTGAGGTTGTGTTGGCTTTAGAGCGTATAAAGTCAGCGGCCCAGTGATTTAATATGTTAGTAAAAACATACTGAATCCTGAAATTAAGCTTAGTGGTGACATAGCATCTGAACGTGCAGTTTCTAGGGCTTTTGCTCTCTTTTAGAAATGATAAATGGTGTTTCCTGTATTTACAATAATCTGGAAATAATTCTCAAATCGACAAACATTATGGTGTGAATGTTGAGATTAAACTTGAAGTAGCTGGAATTACCCTGAGATTGGTAAATGTTGAATAATGGTTTTCTGATCACAACCTTTTTCATGTAAATACTGAAGTTTGGCAATACCTTTTCTAATGCAGGCATCAGTTTTCACATCTGAGAAGTGAGAATGAGATTGATTCTGCACTGTTTGCTTTAACAGGTCAGTTGGTTCCATATAAACTTGGTAAAGCATCATAGTGTCTTTAATGTGAGGTTATCATTTACAGTTGACTGAAATTAGTCATTCTGGAGCTTGAATGTGTTTGATGTACGGCCCATATCCTTCCTAACATCCAGCTTATTTTCATACATGTGCTTAGCAATGGGCAGTTGGCTCTTGCAATGAAAAGGAACTTTTCCTTTCTCCCTTTAAATTAAAGAATCAAGCCTTGTCCAGATAGTTTAGCGTACAATCTAGACTGTTTCAGTATGAATTTTCGCAATGAAACCTTGCCCTCCCTTTCTCATGACTGGAAGAGGCCATGTCACGACTGGAAGAAAATTGTGGGAGTTCTCTAGGTGTTCTGGCAAATATTTGTCCCTCAACCAGCATTAACATGCAAAAGCATAATCTAGCAACTTGTATTTTCCCTGTTTGAATGATGAAATTGAATAGGAAGTGCCGTCAGATTCGAGAACTGATGATCCTGTTCTAATTCTGATTTAATGAAACTGAGTTTCTTTAAAAATGCATGAGTTGGCTAGGGAAATTATTGAATAGTGCTTTGTTCTTTTTCAGCAATTGATATCCCTAATGGAATGTGCTAATTGGTGAGTTTAATCAAATACTATCAACCTCGACTAACATTGAGGAGACTAAGCATCTTCTAGCAAACTGGCCATGATTATTTCTTGTTTCCACCCAATTGGCACTACCAATTGTAACTCCACAGAGGTGTGTCTTTAAAGTGCACTCTAGAACTTGAGCAATACTTCAGGTCAACACAGGTTAGCATATTGTCAATGGTCTCTTTTGATTGAGGTGCTATTTACCTATTTAGATACAAAGATCCTGTTGTAAGATTTGAAATTGTCCATATCGCTTCCAGTGTCACAACCAACTTTGGATCCTTGTGTTATTGACTTAGCAAATTGATTTTTCTGCACAATTCTTGTTACAGTTGCATGGCATGTACCTAACTCTGCTGTGAAGCTTGGGAATAGTTGCTCATGTAACCTGCAATAAAATTGGGGAATTAGAATCCCTCAGGCTTTTAATTAATTTTGTCAGTTATAAATAGCATGCCCTTTATATCCAAAGCTATATGTGTTTGCCGTGATTTGAGGCAAATAATGAAATGTACTGCAAATTTTAGAATGATGCGGATGGAGAAACCAAGCTCAAAATAGCTGGAAATAGTGTCAGATTGGAAAGTATTGAGCAGTAGTTTTCTGATCATAAAAGCTAAATACTGTGGATGGTGGAAATCTAAAACAAAAACAGAAAATGCTGGGAAAACTCAGCATGTCTAGCAGCATAGCATCTGTGGAGAGCGAAACACAGTTAACGTTTCAAGTCCGTATGACTTGAAGGGTCACAGACTCTTAAACATTAACTCTGTTTCTCTCTCCGGTTTTCTGATCATGCTTGGTGACCTTTTTGATGTAAATAACTGAAACCGAATGGTGTATTTTCTAATTGTTTTCTTTCAGTGTAGGTGTCGATTTTCATACCTGAGGAATGGGAGCTGGATAGATTCTGTGCAGAATTTGCTCTGACGGGTCAGTTTGAGTCTTTGTTCATAAAATACAGGATATGGTCATAAGCTTTTGTTTTGAGTGTTGCTATTAAGGTGCTAAAATCTGAAATTTGAGTTATTTGCTGATTCCTAATTTATAACCTTGCCTGACATTAAGTCTAGTTTTTTTTATTATTGCGATGCAACTGGCTCTTTGTATGAGGAGCTTCCACCAAGTTTTGGCATTGAGATGCGTATCTAAAGCTAAGTGATTAAAAGTAATTTACAATTAGTGAGTGAGATTGAACTATAGAATGACATGCATGATGAAACCAAACTCAAAACAGCTGGAATTACCGTCAGATTGGAAAGTGGTGAGCAATGGTTTTCTGATCATGTCATATAATCTTTTCATTGTAAATACACAATGCTGTGGTGTTTTTGTTCTAACTTTTGTTTTCTCTTTGAAAGCAGCAGAGCTTTTCACATTTGCCTGTGGTCTCCACAAAGGAAAACACATGAGCCCATTGTAACTGAAGATGGCTAAGGAGCTCTAGAGTTGAACCAAGTTCCAAAAATGGTGTAACTGGCTCTTCACGTCACTGCTGAAGGTAGAACTTTGTATGCCAAATGTCTATTTTTCACATTAATTGCAGCCACTTAAGTACTTAGCACTTACGGGTGATGAATTCTGGACTCCTGCATGTCCCTTATTTTAATCGCTCCATTATTAGCAGCTGTGCCATCTAGGACTGACACCGCTAAGAGTATCTCAAAGTACTGGAGCATTTTTCTGTTAAATGTGCTATATAACTTCAAACTCTGAAGCAAATCTGTTATTTATAGCAATGTTGCAGATATTAGCTGTGGGTGATGAAACTACTCAATTGCTGGAATTACCGTCAGATTGAACAGTGTTGAGCAATGGTTCTCTGATCACAGCATTAGATTCTTTTGTGTTGTCTACACTAAAAATGTGAGATTTTAAGCACATTTCTCTGGTGTCTTTAGATGGAGATGGTTGTCACACTGGATGCTTGGCTGTATCCTTGAACGATTCATTGACAGGTGAGCAAAATATAGACCAGTATGTTGATCTGTAAATTTAGCTAATAACTGCATTGTGTCTAAACTCTGCAGCTTGTCATAGCTAAATTGGTACTCAAAAAAATTTCACTAGATCCATTTCTGAATGATGATAAATACAAATAGGAAGTGCCGTCAGATGCGAGAAGTGATGATGCTCTATTTCAATTCTGACTCAGATGGAAATAAGTGCTACCTTTTTTAAAATGGTTATTATGCCTTCTGAATACAACTTCACTCTCTTTCAGCAATTACCATTGACGAAGTCTTGGAATATTGCTCATTGAATTGGTGAGTATAGTGAATATATTGGGGTGTATGACATTAGCAATCAATATCCATGGCTGAGGGACTGAATGGTCAACTGTTTCTTCCTGACATCTTTAAGCATTTTCAGATTTTGCTACACTAAAATGTAGTAAATGCACGCTCCTGGTTCATCTCAATTTCAGGATTCTCTATAAATCATGTACTAATGTCCTTTAGGGGAGGAAATTTGTCACCTTTACCTTGTCTAACCTACATGTGACTCAAGACCCACAGCAATGTGCTTGATTCTTAAGTGTCCTCTGAAATGGCTCAGCAAGCCATTTAAAAAAAAAAAATGAAATCAGGCAGACTGTCAATGTCTTACTAGTTGCATTAAGGCTTAATGGCAGTAACATTGTTAAACAGGTGATGGGTATTCCTATAAATGGTTCACCTATAAGCGGGGATAGCTGGGGCACTGGTGTCGGAGTCAGTAGACTCCAAAGAAAACCGTTGTCTTAGTTTTAACCATCAACTGGTGTGGATCCAGTTAACGTGGACCACCTGGCATAAACTTAAGCACCGGAAACAAGAGCAATGCCAGCACTGTCAACCCTGCAAAGTCCTTCGTAACATCTGCAGCTTATGCCAAAACTGGGAGAACTGTTCCACGGGCTAGTCAAGCAGCGGCCTGACAGTCATATTCCCGGAATCATACTGTGCAATGTCCCAGACCCCTCCATCCCTGGGTACATCCTGCCCCACCACAGGACAGACCCACGGAACAGCTGTATTCGAGGTGAGTGTGACTGCCTTTGTTGTCAAGGCAGCATTTGACTGAGTGTGGGGTCAAGGAGCCCTAGCAAAACTGAAGGCAATGGGAATCGGTGAGGGGAGGAATGCCACTGATTGGAGCCACACCTAGCACAAAGAAAAATGTTTGGTTCATGGGTACCAATCATCTTAGTTCTGGAACATCACTGCAGGAGTTCCTCAGAATAGCATCCTCGGCCCAACATTATGCAATGTTCAGCAATGGAGCCAAAAATGCAGAATAATGTTAAAAGGGAGAATTAAAGGTGCACTATCTGATCTGATGGTACACAGAATTCACAAGGTAAATGAATAATCTTGTAAAAGAACCTTGGGGAAGAGTGACCATACTGTAATAGTTTTCAAATTTAATGGATAATTCTATGTAGTTACATCTGGAACTAGGGTCTTACTGAAGGTGTGAGGGGTTGCGAAAAAACAGTATGATGGTAGGCAGTGGCTAGTATTAAATTAAACACTATTTCCAAGTATATATTCCTTTTAAAGCATGAAAACTCAATAGGAAAAGTGGGTTAGCAAAGGAGGTTAAAGATGGATTCGATCAAAGGAGAAAAATTACTATGGCTGAGGATTGGGAGCATTTTAGAATTCAGCAAAGGATGGGAGAATAGAATATTAATGCAAACTAGCAACAAATATATAACTGGAATCTTCTATAGGTATCTAAAAAGGAAAAAAATCAACAAAGACAGATGTGGGTCCATAACAGGGAGAAACGGGAGAATTAGTAAATGGGACTGAAAGTTGATAAATCCATGGTATCTGACGACCTACTTCCCAGAGTGTTGGTGGCGTGGCTACAGACTGTGCATTGCTGTGAAGTTTTTTCAGGATATTATTAGCAGAGTAGATAAGGGGCAGCCAGTGGTTTTGGTGTATTTGAATTTTCAAAAGGCTTTCGATGAGGTCCCATGCAGGAGGTTAGTGAACAAATTTAGAGCACATGGATGTATTGTATACAGTTTTTGTCCCCTTACCCAAGGAAGAATATACTTGCCATAGAAGGAAGTGCCAACAGAGGTTCACCAGACTAATTCCAGGGATGGTGGAACTGTTGTGAGGAGATGGGGCTTGTATTTTCTAGAGCTTAGATGAATCAGGTGATCTAATTGAAACATACAAAATTCTTAAGGGGCTAGACAGGATAAATTCAGACCGGATATTTCTTCTGGCTATGGAGGAGGGGTGGTCCAGAACCAGGGGGCACAGTCTTTGAATCGCAGCAAGCCATTTAGGACTGATGAGGAATTCTGTACACCAGAGGGCTGTGGAAGCTTAGCCATTGAGTATCTTCAAGACAGCGATAGATTTCTAGATACTAATGAAATCAAGGAGTATGGGGATAGTGTGGGGGAAAAATGGCATTGAGGTAAGTGGCCATGATCTATAATGGTGGAGCAGGCAAGAGAGGCTGAATGGCCTGCTCCAGTGTTGCTATTTCACTTACCTGGATGAATATAGCTCCAACAACATTGAAGAAGCTTAACATCATTCAGGCCAAAGCAGTCTGCTTGATTGGCACCCCATCCACCACAAATGCAGAGTATCAGCAATGTGTACTATCTGCAAGGTACACTGCAGCAACTCAACCAAAGCTCCTTTAACAGCACCTTTCAAACCCCATGACCTCTACTACCCAGGACAAGAAGCAGATGCATGGTGGCACTGCCACCTGCAAGTTACCTTCCAAACCAGACACCATCCTTGGAACTATATCGCTGTTCTTTCATTGTTGCTGGATCAAAAGTCCTAACAGCAATCTGGGTGTTTCTACACCACATGGAGTGCAGAAGTTCAAGAAGGTGGCTCATCTGCAGAACTGTTGCAGATGGGCAAAATGCTGGCCTAGCCAGTGACTCCCACATCCTGTGAATGAATAAAAGGATCACAATCAGTTGGTTAACCTGTTCAAATCAGGCTTCCAATGTAATAGGGTTTATAAGTAGTGGTCTGTTTTGTTGGGAGAAGCCAAAAGAACCAGTACTATTATTGGAAAGCTTTGATGGGGCTATTTAATTATGGGCTTGCAGGCAATGAAAGATATGGTTTCCTCAGCTGTTATTAACCTTTGTTTTCCTCTCTTTACAGTGCAAGTGAACAGCTATTGAAAATACAGTCATTGCTGACAGACAGCTATTGGCTTTTTCTTGTGACTTGTGGAGTTTCTGACAAACAACTTAAATCTACTGTTCTCATCCAATGAGGTTTCTGCGATAGTGTTGATTATTTGCCTGCCTTGTTCATAAGCAGCAGTGTTCTAAGCATTGGGCTAGAATTGTAATGTTTGTGCCCATTTGACATGTATTTGAATCTTTTGTCCTATTACCTGTTGTAAATTTTCTACATTGTAATTCTATATCTGTATCATGATGGAGTAACACTTTACTGAAGACTTGTGAACAAATGAATAAAGGAGCATTTTGTGAATTTTTTTGATACATCAAGAGCCCTGCAGACATTTGCAATAAAATTAGTATCTTTATTACAACAATTCTTCAAAATTACCATGCCATTCAGTAGTCCCATGCCATCTGTCTCACTTACCTATTCCTTTCATTACTCATTAGTGCCATTCCCCATTCTACACTATCACTCCTTCCCATGCAGAGAGAGAGTGCATGGGTACTTTTTTAAAAAGACCAGATCTATAATAAATACTACTTTGAAAAATACTTATTTACTTGCTTACAGAAAAGAAGATGGCAGTACAAAAAGCAGATGAGAGGAAGAAATGTCATAACTTTAGTGATGAAGATCTCGACATACTTCTCAATGAGGTGGAGGCGAAGCGTCACAGGCTTCTTGGTTACGATAAGCGCAGGGCACCTAGAAAAGTTAGCATCTTGGCATGGAAGGAGGTTGCAGAGACTGTGACTGCTAACAGCACCATTCCAAGGACTGCAGAGCAATGTCGAAAGAAATTGAATGATTTAACACGATCTGCCAGGGTTTGTAGTGCTAATGGAGGTTTCTTCATTTGGGCATTAAAGGGTTATGAAGTGGAATTGGTTTTGTGGGTGGGTTCAGGATGGTAGGAAGTCAAGTGGTTGTAAGATAATAGTTGCTTTTTGGGGCAGTACTTGTAAAGATCCTCTTATTTGCAACCACAGAGTGGAGAGGTGATATTGCTTAGTGAAAGCTAACTGCAACAAGTCAAATCCAAGCCAGCAAAGTAATATTTGTTTTGCATGTCTGTTTAAACAGATTAAGATGGCTCATAATGCCCAGGAGCGTTTATTGACCAGGGATGGTGGTGTGGCATTTCTGAAGGATCTTAATGAATATGAAGAGAGGGCCAGGCAGCTTGTGGGAGTCAGTAATAGTTCAGTGTCTGGTAATCAAGCAGACATTGGAATGGGGAGAGGTGAGTGTTGCCAGCTAAATGTTTAAACCATGTACATGCATTTAGGCTTCTGTTAAATGACATGAACATGCATGAATGTTTTCTTCTGACAGGAGCGCAGCCGTCTTTGGATACACCCTCTGGAGATGGCAGTGAGTCAGTAGCAGCAACCAGTATTGTTGAAAGGAGACCTGCAGATGACATTGAGCCACGGGTCAAAGAGGAGGAAAGCGTGACTGTAATTGAGCTAAAAGAGGAAGTGGAATGGCATCCAGACGAACAGGAAGCTGTGCACCCTGGCTGGGAGGGCAAGCGAAGTGGCACTGTTACTCCTGTTTCCACGTTGCACCTACAGGATGCTGATGTGGGGGGTATGCAATCTTGGGACAATATTCAGATCGCCACCTCGCCATCTCCTGGCCCCTCTTGCTCTGAGCGAGGCACAGATAGATGTCACCCAGCCATCCATGAACCTGATGCCACAGGGTTAGTGGGAGGATGTGTAATAGACAGGTCCGAAATGTCGAGTGGTGAGGGACCTCCAACAGTTCAAGCACTTGATCCGTCATCCTCGGTGACACGTGGACCACTTCAGCCCCATGTTGAGACTTCAGTAGAAGAGGTGGAAGAGGTCTTTGTTGCAGGCTTGAGGGACATACTGGTGGCTCAGCATGACAGGCAGCTAGACTCTTTGGATTTGATCAGACAGGAAATGACAGGTCTTTGTCATGAGGTGAGGGAGTTGAAGACAGCTCTTTGTCAGGAGGTGAGAGATTTGAAGACAAGTCTTTGTCATGAGGTCAGGGAGTTGAAGACTAGTCTTTGTCAGCAACTGGCCCTTTCTATTCAAAAACTTACAGATGCTTTGACTGCTACAAAGCAAATCCAGCACTATCAGGATGCTGCAAGTGACCTTAACCAGATACCAATACAAACACCGACACATGCTGCTGGTATGGCAGTAACACAAATGAGCCCAATAGAACCATTCTTGATGGGTCCACGTACAGAAACAGTTCATGAACTAGCAGCTACATCTGTGATGGATGCTGCTTCTGGGCAGCAGCACCCCAACGACGAGTTATCTGTTGCCGGACATGGCATTGGCACAAGAGGGGTCCGATCACGGGTACGGGGAAGACGCAGGAGGCATTAGGGTTCCAGCTCTGATTAAGTGGACTTTTTCTAATTCCCGCTTAGTGGTCCTCAGCCATAGAACACAGTGCAAATTTTGTTTTGAGGAAATGTTTATTTATTGAATTATATTTATAATTTACTGTACATGTTCTATTTGAGTCTATTTTTACCCATTAATCTGTAGTCATTCTAAACTGTACAAAATTGTATTAACAGGAAGCATTTTAATAACTAATCTACACAAGTCTTGCACTAAGCAGCTGAAGTTGACATTGTTCAGCCATAACTACCTCAAATATCCAGCAATGAACCTTCGCTGCTAAAATAAAATGTCACTTGTTTTACTTTACATCTACACCAGTCCTTTTGTCTGATTTCCTGGGGTGGTGCAGAGAGAGGGGGATTTTGCCACTCAATGTCTAGATGCAGTAGTTGCCAGCTGCCCTGGCGGCTGTTGTCAGGGCCTTCTCAGGCACAGCTCCAAACCTGTTTGGATGCTGTCATCGATTTCTGGCACAATCCCATCTACAGGGTGGAGGCTCAGCCCTGCAGGGGAAAGTTTTGCAATGTGAGAGTAGTGATACTATTATATTTGCGTGAATCTTAGAATATTTTCAGGCCACCATAATGCTCGACGCTTAACAGGATTGTATTGTAAATTGCCCCCTGGTCTTTTCAGGCAAGTCACCTCAATCTTGCTAGTCTTCTAAATTGAAACATCAAAGTCATAAATTGATAAGTTTCATGCATTTAAGATATTTTAAAAGTCATTTCAATTTCAATCTTGTTTTAAAAAAGGTAAATAAAATTTAAGAGGATTGGCAGATCTGCTACTGAGCAGGGTCAGTGTCTGTTAATACCAGCTTTCAAAAAGACCTGTGAAATCAGGTGTTACTTGTAGGCAATCTGTATCCCTGCTGCTTTAAAGAGCAGGTTGGTGGGAATATCAGCTGAGGTTCCTCCAGAGCGCATTGGTGCACACAGCAATTTCTGGTTTTCAGTGCAAGCATATGCTAGAAGTTGCAATGGTGATCTGATCAGTGGCAAATGTCTCAGTAAAATCCTGCCCTGCATGCCAACTTAATTCTGCAATCAGATGATGTCTCCTAGCCTGTTAGCCACAGCGGTTTTCTCATCATGTGCCATTCTTACCCTTTTCCTCCTGCTCAGCTGGTGCTGGCAAAAGAGGAAAGCAAACAAGCTTTTACTGTCACTTGACACTGTCCACACTTGTCAGACAATTACCTACACCGGGCAAATAGTGTGATGACCATTGCCATTTCTGCTGAGCTCAATTATAAAGGCTTATAACACATTAAGCATGCCAGCAGTTTAGGGAACTTCAATAAAACCTTTGCACCTAAATTTTAACATAACTAATTCTTGTTACTTTATTTGCTGTTTCAAAAGCTTTGCTGATTTCAGGCATATTGGAAGTATTAAATGTCTGTTTGCATTGTATAACTTTGCATTTTTACCATCCATTGCTTATATTTGCCAAATTGCATTAACACCGACAATCCCATAATAATTGATGTCTATGTAGAAACCTTAGCATATCACAAAATGATTGGACTAGAATTTATAATTGTAAGAGTAGTGATACTCTGGGTGAATCGAAGGATATTTTCAGGCTTAGGGAGCAGAAGTACAGTAAAACGTGAATATGACAATTTAGCAAAAAAAAAAATTACCTTGTTTCTTATTCTCTTTTAATCCAATCTTTATCTCTCTTTCTGCACCCAGATTGACATTGAATTATCTACCTTCAATTTACAGTCTATCTCAGTCTTCCCTGAGTTTATTTTCCAATCCCTAAATAACTTTTTAGTTGTCCTGTCACTCAGGTTCCAGATGCACTGTTTTCCTCACTGCACTGTTAATCAACTGACATTTTTGTGAGCAAAATGTTGCTGAAGCATGCAAAGGATTATTTCTAACTAATGACAGGCACGGCTTCAAAAGAATTGCGGCCCAATATATTTTGAGGTGTTGTCATTGTTTTGTAGACAATCATACTCCTTTTTCAAGTACCATATTATCTTTTACAGTCACCCGAATAGATGGTGTCTTGACTACTTCAGCACAGCAATGTTTCCTGTGCTCAAGTGTCAAGAGTGGATTATGTATTCAAGTCTTGCAGCTTGTACGCACAACATTTTTCCTTAGATCTGTGAGTTAGTAACTGAGCCAAGTGAATTGGAGTGATAGTGAGGATGTGTACTGAAAAATGCTGGCATTACCGAATGCTGAGGGGCTTATGTGCATTTAGAGGAGGAAATGCGATTAAAGGAACTCATTTTTATCCTCAGGAGATACACGGAGGTTTCACGATATTGTTCACTGACAATGGATAAAAGAATAGGGAGAGAAACAGAATGTTCAAAAGAATCCTTAGCTGGCATATGTCCACCCACTTCACTGTCTCCAACATTCTCAATGGCGGGTGTGCATGATTTCCATCTAACAAAAGGTAGATTGTCTGTTCCCCACCTGTTGTCAGTTTCTACTGACTTACAGAATGCCTTTTCATTTAAAAAACAACCCAAGCATTTGTATCTGCAGGTAGCCACTAATGGTGGGGGAGTGATAATGAAATCGTGAGACATTTCCTGACCAAATTATATTTTTATTATTTCTTCCATTTGCCATTTTGATCACATGCAGGTGCCAGTATTTTCTCCTTGCTTTGGATATGCATGGAATCTTACTAAAATGACTGAGCTTACTGCTCTCAGTTTAATTTGTGTTGCCTCTATTATTCGTGATGCCAGCTGTTCTGGATGTAAAGCATTCGATCGACATGTTCAGAGGAATATGATTGCACCTGCCACATTGTTCTCTTCTGTTTGGAGCTTCATTTTGTATTTCCATTTCTCCAACTCATTACTTTGTTCAAAAATAGCCTAATAGAATAATCTTTTACATTTTCTATCCTTAATATGAAAGCAGACTGAATGTTTTTCATTTTGTTAATCCTCAGCTTTATATGTTTTTAAACCAATTTTTTTCTTTGCAACTTACTTTTCTGTGATGCTGTTATGCATAGCTTTGAATTTATGAAATGTAATATAGAGCCTGAAGGTGATTTTATTTTTTTAATTTTGCCATTACCACTAACTTACCTGTTAGTGAATTTTCATCAAGAGACACAGCTGGATTTCTTGGGTGGGAATGATGGCATTTACTGCTTTTAGTTTGAAAGGGGAGGGTTGAAATATGTGTGGTTTTCTAGCCCCAAAGTACAGTTGCACTTCTCCACATGAGTTTTAATTCTATGGGGAAAATAGAGCCTAATGTTGTGTAAGGTCACACTTTAGCAGCCATTTTGGTTGTGACCCATTGAAATATTTTCATAATGAACCTTTAATGTGATTTTGCAAATAATTCTAAGTATGAGCATGGACCTTGGGTGTGTTGATCAATTATAAAATGGAAGTGTTTTATTTGTTAGTGTGACATGGAACCATGCATATTAAATCACACAAACCATATAAATCAGATGACTGATAACTGAACAAGATCTTTACAATTGGTGCAAAGTCCTGGGATATTATGACATCGTGGCTATCTTAACAAGGGGAGAAGCCATGAAAGATTGCAAAAAATAAAACAGGAAGTAAGGAAATTAATCTAAAACAAGCCTCTAAAATCAAATGTTCATGTTTACCAATGCTTTGTTCTGGGCTATTTTGAAGCATGTGTAAGTGTGGAAGATTTGAGGTAGGCATGTGATCCACTTTCCAAGACTGAAATGATGCATAAAGCTACATACACAAAAGCTACAAAGAAATCTGGTGCAGTTACTAGTATGCAACTATTGGCATTAAGCCTTCAATAACAGCTTCTGATACAAAAGGGTGGATAATCAAAACTGGTTATTTTCATATCACAATTTTGATATGTGGATCAGCAAATGGAACAATTGCATATTGCATTTTGGGTATCTAAATTTCTTTAAAGGTCAAACTTCCCAGCTGGCATTTACACATTATGTAGTCATGGAGATGGCTATTTTTGTAGATATTGGCAGCATCACCACCTAAAATGGAACAGGGCTCAAAATGCAGATTGCATGGGAAGATGCCACAGATTTAAATCCTCAAAAACTAAAAAATCATTCCTATAATGCTCAAATTTAAATTGTTTTGACCTTTGCATTAATTTATTTCTTCCTTCTGCTGCATATGGTGCAAGTTCGAACTTCATTAACTTTGAGTTGCTATTGAATTTCAGTAACTGAATGGGTTAATACGTTAACAGTACAAAGCAAACAAATCATTCTGGACTTTAGTATTTTGAGGAGTGACACAGGTGTGCAGAGCAATTGCTGAACCCAGGAAATACTCAAATAGCAAAGGTCTTCCTGTAAATACTTATTACAGTCACTACTCAAGTTTAACTAAAATGGCTGTTTGTGTGAATATATTGTGTGTGGAAAATGTGACTTATTGAGAGTAACCAGAATTTAAAAGAGATGTAAGTAAATTTTTATATAGTTTAATATTGTAAAAGATCAAAGTGCATACTCAGACGTTTGCGGTCAATTTCTAGGAGTAACCTGCTTTCCACAATGTTTCACACTGATGAAATTTTAACTTTTTACTGAATTTATACTTGAACTGTTTTGCAGCAGGTTTGCAAACTACTATGCGGCAACCATAGAGTATGGGATGGGACTGTAACCATGTTTTAGATATTTTATTTGCTTTAGAAGAACTCAAAACTAAAAGTGAGTAAAGGAAATGACTGCTAAATGGAGCTTGTTTGTATGTATGTATGATAGAGATTATAAATTATAAAAACAAAAATACCTGGAAAAACTCAGCAGGTCTGGCAGCATCTGCGCAGAGGAACACAGTTAACGTCGAGTCCGAGTGACCCTTCAACAGAACTAAGTAAAAATAGAAGAGAGGTGAAATATAAGCTGGTTTGGGGGGGGGGGGTGACAAGTAGAGCTGGATAAAGGGCCAGCGATAGGTGGAGATAACCAAAAGATGTCACAGACAAAAGGACAAAGAGGTGTTGAAGATGGTGAAATTATCTAAGGAATGTGTTAATTAAGGGTAGAAAGCAGGACAAGCAAGTTACAGATAGCCTTAGTGGGGGTGGGGTGGAGGGAAGGAATCGAAAAAAGGCTAAAAGGTAGAGATAAAACAATGGATGGAAATGCATTTAAAAATAATGGAAATAGGTGGGAAAAGAAAAATATATAAATTGTTGGAAAAGAAAGGGGGTGGGGATGGAGGAGAGAGTTCATGATCTAAAATTGTTGAACTCAATATTCAGACCGGAAGACTGGTACTCTAGGATATTCCAGAGCTTCATTGTCATTGTCAGTCCCTCAAAGCGAAGATATCGTCCGCCAGGCATCATGATTTGTGTGTCTTCAGGTGACTTAGCAGGCCAAACCTGGAGCTACAGTTTTTTGGGAGACAGATCAAGAGTTACCATGATGAAGGTGGAGGGGTGTTTCTTGAGTCAGGGTTCTGCTCTCTCCTTGCGTTTATGTCGCTTTGCTGCAGCAGAATATATGTGGTCAGTTCCCAGAATTCTCACTGAAGCCAATTCCTCCAGAATTGCAGCCATGATCATGGGAAACCAGCCCCGCTGGTCTGGACACTGCACCTGCCTGGCAAATAGTCAGCTTCTAAGCAGGTCCTCTTCACAACTTAAAAATGGCACCTGATCTCAAGGAGGATCACTTTTTTGAGAACACTCTGAAGACCCCATTGAGAAGGGGAAAAAATTGACATTGGCAGATGGTAGGAACTTGCCACAAATTGTAAGATGTGATGGTACCTCTTCCAACAAGCTGCAACACAGTCCAGAGCTTAGGGCATAGGCAGCTCAAGGCGTAGCCAACAATACTAGGATACTCAAGGCCAGAATTAGGGGAGCATAAATATCTAAGAGGGTCTAAGAGGAGTTTATAGAGAGGCATGAGAAGGATGAGTATTTTAAAATCAAGATGTTACTTGACTGTGCACTAATATAGGGCAGTGAGCACAGAATGCTAGGTGAACAGAACCTGGTACAAGTTAAGACATATGCAGCAAATGTTTAAATGACCTCAAGTTTACCGAGGGTAGAATGTGGGAGACTAGATGGAACTGTGTTGGGATAGTCAAGTCTAGAGGTAATAAAGGCATGAATAAACATTTCAGCAGCAGCTGAGCTGAGCCAGGTGAAGTCAGATGATGTTCTGGAGGTGGACAAGGGGCAGTCTTAGTCATGGCATGAATATGAAGTCAGAAGATCATCTCCGGATCAAACGTGACATCAAAATTGCGAGCATATTGGCTCATTCTCAGACTGTTGCCACAGAGAGATGGAGTCAGTAGCTCAGGAATGGAATTGGGAGAGGAGGAACAATGGTTTCAGTCTTCCTAGTATTTAATTGGGGGAAATTTATGCTCATCCAGTGCCTGATGAGGGCAGCAAAGGCATGATAGCTAAATTTTCAGATGCCACAAAGATAGGAAAGTGTGTTGTGAAGAGGGCATAGGAGGTTGCAGACAGATATAGATAGGTTGAGTAAGTGAGCAAAAATCTGGCAGATTGAGTACAATGTGGGGAAATGTGAAGTTGTTCACTTTGGCAGAAAGAATAAAAAAGCAGAGTAGAATTCCAAGGTGCAGAGAGATCTGGGTGTTTTTGTGCAAGAGTCACAAAAAGTTAGTATGCAGGTACAACAGGTAATTAAAAAGGCTAATGGAATGCTATCCTTCATTAAGAGAGGAATTGAACTTAAAAGTAAGGATGTTATGCTTCAGTTATACAGGGCATTGGTGAGGCCGCACCTTGAATACTGTGTGTAGCTTTGGTCTCCTTACTTAACGGAGGGTGTTAATGCATTAGAGGTGGTTCAGAGGAAGTTTACTAGATTGATACCTGGACTATGTGGGTTGTCTTATGAGGAAAGGTTAGACAGACTGGGCTTATTTCCACTGGAGTTTAGAAGAGTGAGGGGTGACTTGACTGAAGAAAGTAAGATCCTGGAAGGTCTTGACAAGGTGAACGTAGAAATGATGTTCCCTCTTGTGGATGAGTCCATAACCAGGGGGCACAGTTTTAAAATTAGGAGTTGCCCTTTTAGAACAGAGGTGAGGAGAAACTTTTTCTCTCAGGGGGTTGTGCGACTTTGGAACTCTGTGCCTCTGAAGGCGTCATTGAATATCTTTAAGACGGACGTAGATAGACTTTAGTTAGGCAAGGGAATCAAAGGTTATCGGGGTTACAAGAGAATGTGGAATTAGTAATACAAACAGATCAGCCATGATCTTATTAAATGGCGGAGCAGTCTCAATGAGCTGACTGGTCTATTTTTTGCTCTTATTTTGTATGTTCATAAGCAGTCTGATAGTTTAGCAACAGTGGAGGAGCTGGGAGTTGATACTCTGCACGTGAAAACTGATGCTGTGCTTTTGGATGATGTTACTGAGGGTAGCTTGTAGATGAGAAATAGGAGGGATACAACGATTGACTCTTGGGGGACTCCATAGGTAACGATGCAGGAGCACTAAGAGAAGTCATTACAAGTGATTCTCTGGCTACAGTTAGACACGATAAATGGAACAAGGTGAAAACAAGCACTTTGAAGAGGAAAGTGAGATTAAAAGGACCAGTGGGGTCAATGGTTAGCTTTTTGAGAGGAGTGATGACTGCAGGTTTAAATGAGAAAGGGACAACATCTGAAGAGAGAGAGAACAATTAAGATCCGCTAACATGGGACTGGAGGAGAGGTTGGGTGATCAACAGTTTAGTGGAAATAGGATTAAGGGAGCAGGAAGTGGGTCTCTCGAGCGATGAGGTCAGAGAGGGCATGAGGGGAGACAGGAATGAAACTCGAGAAAGATGTAAGCCAGGCCTACGGCAGGGGTAACTTTAGAGGAAGGGAAGGACATAGCAGAGGCAGCTGATTGGATGGTCTCGATCATAGTGACAGAGAAGTCCATGAGCTCCTTGCACCTATTGTTGGAGGTAAGAGTGGAAGGGAGAGAGATTTAAGAAGATGGTTTGCAGTAGAGAAAAGTAGCCATGGGTTATCTTTGCATTCCAGATGATCTTGGAGTAATGAACAGTTTTAATAGATGGGAGCAAGTCTCAATAGTGTGCAAAGTGGCCCAACCAGTCATCCAATGGTTATGGATGACTAAACCAGTTGTCTGCCATTTCTTTCAAGCCTGCATTCCATGGACTTAAGAGAATAATGATGAGGGCAGTACTGATGGAACAAACTGGGTGAGAGAAAGTAATGGTTTTATTGAGGATGAAGACATCAAAGTTGGAGGTGAGGGTACAGTTGAGCAAATCAGTTGCAGCAGAAATGTGGCAAGCAGAGGGTCAGAGACAAGACAGGTGAAATTTTAAAAGTATAGTTGTAAGTGAACTGGGGGATAGTTTCTTCCAGAGACAGGTCCAGAAGGAGGTAAGATTAGGGCATGGAAGGAGGATGTGGGTAGTGAGTGATGCAAAGAAATGATCAGAGGTGGCCTTATTTGATGTGATGGCACTAGCAAGGCCACATGAGATGGCAATGTCAAGGGATGGCTGTGAATATGAGTTGGGAAGTTTACCTGGAGGGAGAGATTTAGGCAGTGATCTCAGGAGAATTAACAAGATAAATTGGGATGGAGGTTGAAATCATCGAGAATGAGAAGTTATTCAGTGCTGATGCTGAAGGAAGAAAGCAGTGAGAACATTTTATTGTACTTGGGAGGGCGATAGAGAACAATGCTTTTGAAAAAGTGGTGAGAGGGGTGGAACTTGGTTAGATGGTTAAAAGAGAAGAAAGTGCAACAGGAGTAGATGGTCAGGCTAAGGTGTGATCTTATGATTAGTGTCACACTGCCATCATGCCAGCCATGATGGAGTGACTGGTGGGAGATGTAACCAGGAGGTGAGGTTTCCTTAATTGGTAAGATGTCATCACTGCTTCAGGCAACTTTTCTATTAAGGCTATGATGTCGATGCAATCATCCATATTTAAGTTCATGGATGGCATGGACCTTGATTACAAGAGAACCAACATTCTGCGGGGAGATGGGTAGAAGGGTAGTGAAACTTGATCTGCCAGCATGGGTTCACAGGGTTAGTAGTAAGAGGGATCAAGACAAGAAGAAGGCTGGCAAGGTTAGCCCCAGTGGTGTACTGAATGGAAAGGTTGATGAGAGATTAGGCTTGGGCAAATGGGTTTGCTGCTTATAATGAGCCAGTGCTGAATGCCTCAATGAGCCAATTGGAGGATGTCAATTAATACAAAAAGGGAAGCTATATTCTTGTCTAACAGAGATTCAAGTCTAGGGCAGCAGCAAGAAAGCAGGAAGGAGAGCAGAACACTTCCTAGATATATCCAATACATAACTCAGAGTGTAAAAAAAGTTAGCATAGTGGAAATATAAAAAAAAAAATTTCAGGTTGAAAGAAAAAAAGGCCTGCATTTATATAGCACCTTTCATGACCTCAGGATGTCTCAATGTGCTTTACAGCCAAAGACATTTGATTATTTACTCACTGTTGTAATGTAGGAAACACGGCAGCCCATTTGTGTATAGCAAACTCCCACAAACAGAATTGTGATAATGACCAGATATTTTTATGATAGTGATTGAGGGGTAAATATTGGCCAGGGCACTGAAGATAACTCCCCTGCTCTTCTTTGAAATAGTGTCATGGCATCTTTGACATTGAGAGGGCAGATGGGACCTTAGTTTAACATCTCATCTCAAAGACTGCATCTCTCTTAACTGTCAGTTCTATTATTAGTTTCGTCTGTCACGACAGAGGTGCTGTAACTGCATTAACAAATAGACCGAAGTGACATCCAAAGCCCAAATTAGAGTAAATTCAGAAAGGTAGATTTTAGCTGACTTAATTCAGGTTCAGGCACATTTGAACCTGGAATATGGTCAATGCTCTGCACTATCACGCAGCTAAAGGAATTATGTGGTTCTGTATACCCTCCCTACACCTCTCTGCTTCTCTACTTTGCTTCCCTCCTTTAAAACATTTCTTAAAACATACCACTTTGACCAAGCTTTTGGTCATCTGACCTAATATTTCCTCATGTAGATTGATGTCATATTTTATAATGCTCCTGTGAAGCACTTGGAGATGTTTTATTACATTGAAGGCTCTACATAAATATAACTTGTGAGTTAAATAGATTAACATGTCAGCTTTCTTGAATAAACAACATGTTAAAAGGCCTAAAAAATGATCAGAAGGTTGGGATTATGCAGAGTGGTGGGGAGAGGTCATTTTCTCCATGCCATTTGGGTGTTAAATAGGCAGATTGGATTGTCCATCCATTGTAGAACCTGCTGGCTTTCATTTCTTTTTGATTTTACTCAGAAAACTCTCCTCTTCCCACTTATGCAAAGTGGCACCTTGAGTACCGAAGTGATCTATCTTTAGCCTCTCTTGTCTCCCTTACCTACATATTGCCTCTTGGTGACATCATCCACATACATTAGGACAGCTTTCATTGATGCCCACCCAACTCCCTCTCACAACACAGAATTTGTACTATCAGACTGCTTGTTTAGAAACGTCAACTCTTTTCTTCTCCGCTGATGCTGCCAGACCTGCTGAGTTTTTCCAGGTAATTCTGTTTTTGTTTTTGCTTGTTTAACATTTAGTTCTGGGCGAATGTAGTTATCTGAAGCTAAACATCAGGAAAACTCATCATGTTTGACCGCAATCTTAATGTTCATATCCTCATCACCAGTTTCATTCCCTTTCGCTAAGTCACCATCTGAGAATGAACCAGATTGTCTGCAACCTTGATATTCTGTTGGATTCTGAATTGGCCTTCTGACCCCAAATCCTCTCCATCCCAAATCTGTTTACTTCTACCTTTGTAACATTGACTACCTCAGTCATCCTGACCATCCTCGTATCCTTTACATTTCACAAATTACAGCCGATCCAAAACTCTGCTGCCTATATTCTGTCCTCCATCAAGGCCCATTTTCCTATCATTCCTAGCTTCATTGCCCCACAGTTTGCTCCTCAAATATAAAAAAAGCTTCATCCCATCTTTGTAACTACTTCCAGCCCTAAAAACAGCCGTTACATCCTGAACTTGCCATTTCTTTGAATCTGGTCTCATGGATCGCTCCTCTTTCACCCATTTAAGCCCATGCCAATGCATGTGCTTGCTATGATTTCTATCTGCCCATATGGAAAATGGAAATGGGAAAATTGCGCCCTTCATTTTATTTTGGGTGATAAATATGAAAAGAATCCTAAATATAAAGCCTGAGGTTTGTTTAATCTATCCAGGTTGGAGGTTGGTTCAGGCTTTTAATGTTGTATATTGCTTCCTTCTTTCACCTTTGAATTCTTGGAGTTAAAAGAAAGCATTGGAAATGATGGAGGAGTAGGGTTGAAGGAAAATGAAGTTGGTGTGTAAAAAGCAGAATTAGTGCTTCATAGCCTGTAAGGAAATGGATAACCCATAATGCGGAAATTAAATAAACCAGTTTTACCAGCTTCTCTCCATCCCATCACACAGATCTCCATGGAAATATTGAACTAAAAGATGATCATAACGTAAAAATATGTATTTTTAAACTCCCTCAACAGTTTCACCTTTCCAGTCATTTATCAGAAGATCCACAATGAGGCATGGTGAAGGCAGCTGCTCATTGTGACCCCTGTATTGTAATAAGCGGAGACTCTATGGTATTGCATACATACAGATTGGCAAATAAAAATGGCATGAACAAAGAGAAGTTTTCTTAAAGGGACAGGCTAACTTATATAAATAATCTAGTCTAAAGTTCTGTTATTTTCGAATTTCATCTTAATTAGACCAAAACAGATAGAACCAGATTTCTTATTCGGTTTGGAACTCATTCCCACCTACTGTACCCTCCTTTAGTAACAGTGCTATTAGTTGCCATAGTAACAAAGATGAATTCATGCCTGGTTACTGACAATATTTCAATAGCTCTTTCTGAAATCTCTCTTCATTTCATCTGAGATGAACTAACTACAGTACAGCTGCCCTTGGAGTAAAAGATTTGGGGACACACACTGGATTATAAATATAAACTTACATTTCTTTCCATTTACCAAGGGTACCTAGTATGGATTCAACAGGAATAACACAGCAAAGAGGAATCAGCATGAAGGGATGATAGCAAACAGTAAAAGCAGTGTGAGGCAGATTGGTGCAGTGAAAATGGATGATGCTCCCGGTGATAATAGAGAACTTGATCTCCCTCAACATGATGCTGATGATTCAGAGCGAGAAGGAAAGAATCATGTACCCATTCGCAGGAATTCTTTGTTTTACCGATCTATGAGGAGGAAACGACATTCCAAGGGTCTGTCTGAACCAGCACCAAGACAAACAGACAGTAAGTTACTGAAATATACAAACAACATCAATAGAATGCATAGGGTCACAGAATAGCCATGCCACTTCACCGTAGAAAAGCAATATTTAATGCTTTATATGTTGTTACAGCTGATAAACAAACTGATTTAAAAACAAAATCCCCTCAATTTTCTCTCCTTTCCTGACTTATGTTGGGATGAGGGTCCATGGGGACCAGATTGCTGCCTTCTACCTTGCTCCATTGCTCATTAGTCACATGTATTTTTGGCAGAGTGTCAGCAGGTTACCCAATTATGGAGGACACTACCAAGCCATGTGGCTTTTGAACCTGTTCTCACTGCACACAAACATGCATAAAGATTTCTTTGAATGGCAATGAAGAGTGGGAACCCTCCCTAGTTTAAGGGAAGTGCAATCAATCAACTATTGCCCCAGCTAGATTATCCAGCCCCACACTGACTAAAGATCAAATCTGGGATACTACAAATCTGGTTTATACTACACAGAATTGTGCTTTTGCCAGTGGAGCCAATTGGTGGAGTCCCAAATACTTGAGACACAAATGAACATGTGCAGTCAGGCCACTTGTTATGAAACAAATTTTACTGCACGGTTATCCATCAGTCTGTGCCTTGCTATTTATATAATTAAAGCGGCAGTGTCTTGGCAGGTGGTGAGAGATAATAACAGAACAATCACCATTATTTTTGCTGTGAAAAAGTAGTATGCAAGTGACACGATGCAAGTATGTGAAAGGATTTGCGCCCTTGCATTGCAACATTTAGTAAACAGAAAAATGTTTGTCAAATGTTCTTTTACATAATCACTGTGCCCCCTTAAGAATAATTAATGATCTAAAGTGCTCTTGCTCACAGTGAAATACTGTAAGCGCATAGAGCTAGCAGTCAGCTTGTCCAGGCAGCATCTCCAAAGCTTTTCATTCAGAATACAGAGTTCAGACCCACCGTGCCACTCAGGTAGGAGGACGGTTTCTGTTTGCATTTCATATAAAAAATGTTTCCTAGTCTTAATGCTTGGGATATTTAAAACAATTCAGTTTTTAAGGTTGATTTTTTTTATTCAAAGTCATTCTCATAATGGGAGTCTAATCTCTGATATGAAAAAATTTAACAACAGGGTAAAAATATTTTTTAAGAAGGTGCAGATAAATATGGGTGTGGACTGGTTGAGCCAAATGTTCTACTACTGTGCCGTATATTCTATGTAATTTAAGGTAATATACAGAGTAGTAACAGACGGGAGGGATTTATACAAATGTGGCCCTGTCAATAGCAATCAAATTTCACTGGCATGTCTTTACACAAGTGACTATTCTTTATTTGTGCGTGTGTTGATAGGCAGTTCAACTCCATGATGCATCATAGTCATGTAACCCCAATTGACAAACATGCACGTTAAAAAAAAGGACAGTGGATAACATCATAAATTTTAGCTGATTTTATTCCTTCTCTAGTCTGGGTCAAGTACAGGTGAGGTCAGCTCATAGAGCAGAGATCAGTTAACTCAGCAGAGACCAAGATCAATCTTGGGACCTCTCTGGTCTATAACGGAGCAACAACGCAAGGCACGTTTACTTACTGAACAATCAGGAGAGCTAACTCATTCATTTATCAATTAGTAAATGTAATTTGCCTCATTTAAATAATATTTATAAATGTGAAATCCAGTATTTTCCATAAGACTTTTTTAACGGAGATCACTCTAGAAACAACGTAACCCATTTTGTTTTAAAATTTAAACTTCATCAAAATCATTGTAACCCAAGATTGGGTTATTGCTTCGAAATCTGTTAAGGCTGTCTATTTTAATTAGCAAATCTCCCATAGCCTAGCACAAGGTTAACCAATAGGGTTAATGTTGATGGTGAAGTGATTGATGAAAACATGTACATCACAGGTAGATTTGTTTAAATGTAGTAATTACGCACAATGATTGAATAATAAAATGCAGTTTGAGATTTAAATAGTGCTAAGTCAATCATTTAAATGATAAAAGTAAATGAGTAAGTTAAGTATAAAATTCAATAAACTATTATATGTTTGAGAGGATCCCACAATACTGTAGGTGGGTTAATTTGATTTGGTGAGATACAAAGGTAAATATGTGAATAAAAAGGTTAAATAATGGGGAATGAAGACCACAGGAAATAACAATATTTTAAGAAAGGAAATGAAAAGCTTCTTGACAGACAAAAGTTCTAAAGAATGTAGTCCAAGCACTGGTTATGTGTTACTAGTCTAACAATAACTTCTCTACTATTCTCTGCAATATCCTGGTTAACATTTAAAAGCACAAACCCAGTTAATTGGTTTTCACTGGTTGAATTGCAAAACTAAGAAGCTCAAGAGGAACTCACATAGTTTCTGTGTTCCATCACTCATAAGCCTACTTCTTTGAAAGGAGTGGCTTTATAAAAAAAACATAAAAATTTCAGTTTGAACTTCCAACCTCAGCCCCACGTACCTTATTGGAGGATTGGAAGATCTTTATTAGATTATTGCAACTCAATATTTAGAAAGATCTTTTCAGGGTTTCATTGCAATAAATTGAAGAAAGAATGTTCAGGACTTTTATCAAAGCATTTTTCAACACTTCTTATTGTTGTATGTTGTAACGTTCAGTAGGTCTCACGAAAAGGTTTGGAGTCTTGTTTTGGCTATTGATAACACATATATAGTACATAGTTATGTACATAGTCCAAGCTATGAGCTAGCTCCATGTTTGCTTTTACACAAGTCCTTGTCCAGTCCAAAGCTGTATTTAGTCTCATCACACTGTGGGTGACACTGTTTCCTAATCCCACATTAACCCTCGCTATGCCAGATACCCTTATACTACACCCCCCCCCCCAAAGTCTTCACTTAATGTATTTACATTACAATTATTCTCCCCTAATCCCCCCCTCCCCACCCCCAAGTCTCTGACTTAATAAATTCAGATGATCTGGAGGCTTGATAATTCTCCTAGAACTCATTCTGGTCACATTCAGAAGAGTGGTAGGCTCTTTTGATTTGGGCAACCTTTGTTGATTTAGAGTTTCAGTTGTAGTCTGATTTTCTGACACTTGGTTGTCTTCTTCTGATATGTTTTTACCGCTTCTTGGAAATGAACTTATCTTTGTCAACTCCCCATCTGCTCTGCTTGAGGACCACCAGCTTGTTCTGGTCTTTCTGGAGAGCGTGTTCACTCTGTTCATTCATGGTACGAACCTGTTTTTTCTTTTTCCATGGGAGTTGAAGGTGTCTCTCTCTGTTGTTTCGTTGTTCCTCATCAGTGGGCTCACCTTGCAGTTTGGCTTTTATCGCGATACTGTGTTCTTCTATGTGTCTCTGTGCCGCACTGAACTATGCTCTGGCGAGTTGATGGTTGCTAGTTCCTTGCTCCTAGCGTCATCTTGCAGCTTTGTGCATTGGCTGGAGGTTGCAGTGTTTGTGCTGTGTTTACAGGTAGTGTGACAGCAACTGCTGGAGCCTGGAGTTGGGGCTCATTCCTCTGTTGCTGGTCATTTTCCTGTGTCTTTTTCACTCGAGGTACAATGGTAATTATCGGAAGATTTGGCTGGTCTGATCAATGAGGAGCTTCTGCCACCTGCAAAGAAACTGGACAAACCAGCTCTGTAAAGAGTGAAGACAATTCAGAGCTGAAATTCCAGCTGAGATTCTCTATACTGGTGGGTCTTTTGGGAAATTGCAGTTCCACGTAAGTGACGACAAAAGTTTTCTTGACGTCTTCTGCCATTTTAAGAAGGTTAAGGGCAACATAGGCACCTCTGCTCAAGAGAGAAAAAGATTGGTTTCAGTCAAAGAACGCGACTTTGTCTATCTGCTTGTCGACGCACCTTAGTAGTTTGAGGACAATTTCTATGACTAGAAGCCAGTTTCCTCCAGGCCTGTACAGTAGTGTAGCTGACATTCATTTCCAGCCATGGCTCCTTATCTGAGAGGACTGTAACACTGGCTTCCAAGTCCAGATTGAAGTTGGTGAGGTGACCATTTACTGAGATGTCCATATTCCAAAAACAGATTCCAGGATCTTTGACCTCAGCCAAGAAGCACAGTTGGATCTCTTCCTGGTGTGGTACCTCAATCTCATGGACTGTTTTGGGATCATCTGCTCAGCTGGGTGGCTTGGCTTTGTGTAGCTTTCTGAAGTATCCCAATAGTTGCAGCTGAAATACTGCACTGAGATTGCTGGCCATTGCTCTCACCTGTGAGGTCATTTTGTTCTACACCACTGATATGGTCACCCACCCTCTTGTGGTCAATTTGGGTATTGCCTTCCTTGGAGTTTCTCTGTCCCTTTGTTGCTTTACTGACTGGTTAGTTGGGATTGCTGTGTACCCTGGTTTGCTTTCACTACATAAAATGGATCAGTGCTGCTGGTGGATTTTAGATTGCCTGACTATTTGGATGGTTTTTTCTAGACAAGATCTTCCTTGGGCTGTAGTATGTCTGAAAGGGCACCATCAGCCACTCTGACAACAACTCTGTCCCTTACGAGTTCTGACATAAGATCGCCATGGTCACAGCCTTCAGTCAATCTGTATAATTCATTGATAAAAGAGTCAACTAGTTCTGCAGGCCATTGATCACATTGGTTGAAATCTGCTCTCTCTCTCAAATATTGTTGCCTCTGAGATTAAAATATGTATCGAATGAGTTTAGAACTTGATCAGATTTATCTGAGGATGCATTTATTCCTTACCTGTTATTGGCTATTGGACCTACTGAATAAAGTTCAGTATTCACTTGTTCAGTCTCTGTCTTTTTATCTAATCCTGAAGTTATCATTTATCTTAAGAATCTTTTCTGCCAAAGCCCCAATTTTGTGTTTGGTCTGGCCCTTGGATTAATCTAAATTGGTCTGGGAATGTTGATTTGTTGTCCATGGTTGCTTTAAAGTTCAGATGAGTACAGTTTTAATTGCTGTAGTTTTAAAGATAGCGCTGCAGTAACCATTTTTTCAAAGATCCTTCCTGCATTTGTCATGTTTTGATGAGCTCCCATGATCATGGTGGTCCCAATCTCTGGGGTTTAGTTTTTTGCATTGATGTGTTAAATCAACAATTTGCGGCCTTCTCTGCGACATCGGAGGATGTTTGAGTGTTTTACAATGGATTCCCGGCTTCGGCTGAGGTTTTAAACCTTCCGCTTCAAATGTTTTCTTACCACGAGCTTGGCTGCCATATGGTGTGGCGCCAATTCGGAACCCAAGTTGGCCATGGTGCGTTCAGAAATAGGCTGTTCTGATTTTTGTACAGCACTGAAGCTTTTTAAACTAACTCTGGCTTAGAACTGCATTTTTTTTTGCTCACCCCTGCTAGGTCCTTTGTGTACTCTGTGGGCATTCACAATGGGTCTCCATGAGATCTCGTGGAGCCCTCAGCTGCGCAGTGGAGCTTTTTCTTCTGCCTTCCTGTTTCCAATTCTGCAATGCAGCTTCTTTCAGGCGACCTCCCCCTGTGTCTTCACTTCAAGTGCTTTCATTCAGGTCAGAATGCTGCTCCTTTAGTTTTCCAATGTTTGAATTTTTGCTCTAGCTTCTCTGAGGTTCTTTGTTTTTCCCCAGAGCTGCCACCATTTTGTATGTTGTATGTTCAGTAGGTCTTACAAAGAGGTTCTGAATCTTGTTTGGTTGAACATGAACTGCTTATTAATAACACAACTATACATATATACAGAGCATAGCCCAGGCTATGAGCTAACTCCATGCTTGATTTTACATGGGTCTTTGTCCAATCCATAACTGTCTCTAGTCTCAGGTCATGTGTCTCTTTACATCACACTGTGGGCAATACTGTTTCCCAGTCCCACGTTAACTCTTGCTATGCTAGATACCCCTATAATACACTTATTTTTCATATAACATCAATTTGGTGTAGAGTACACCCTCCCTCAACAATGCAACACTGAGCCTTGGAGCAATAAATTTTAGTTTTAACTATGTTCTGTGAGTGATGATAAATTGAAAGTGATGTTTCAATCTTTTGTATTTCCATAGGAAGAAAAGAAATTGCATAGTTCCATGACTCACCAGAAATAAAATTAACTTTGAGGCTGATTGGTTATCACTGCAGAAAGCTGGAGGTGGACTTAAGTTGTGAGGAATCCGCTAATAATAGGAATGCAGCCTGAGCCCCTGCAAATGAATAATCTTTACATCTTTAATGTAGAAATATGCAAATAGGAAATGTATTTCTACAACATATGTTTGGCAAAGGGGAGATATATTTCAAAAAGAGACATTTTCTCCCAGCAATTAAGGATGTGTTCAGTGGGATTAAATCTGAAGAAATGTTTTCCTCCTTCTCCCATCTTCTCTCGCCACTTATTTTCCAACCCCCCTCAACTTAATGTATCTGTTCCTTGCTGGGATGCAGTTCCACGCATGCAGTCATCATCCAGTATTTTGCTTAAGTGCCCATTATTAATACATAAGCCTTGACAGTAAGTGTCAGGAAGCTATTTGATTATGGGGATGTGACTATTCAGGCTCAGTCCTGCATTACCTGACATCCAAACATGGGCAAATGCATTAAGCATTGGGATGTTTGTAGCTTTCTGTAAATTATAGAAACTCTATATTGCTATATTATTCTTATAAAAGGTAATCTTTATCAGATACTGTCTTAGGTGTACTTAGCTGTGGTAGGTCAGAAGATTGGTCAGAATTTAAGAACCAGCAAAGAATGACTAAAAACAACAAGATAAAGTTGAATATAAAAGTAAGTTAGCAAGTAATATAAAAACTAATAGTAAGAGTTTCTACAAGTACTTAAATAGGAAAACACTAGCTAAAGCTAGCGTTGGTCCTCCAGAGAGTCAGTTTGAGGAATTGATAAGGGAAAACAAGGAAATGGCAGAGGTTATGAACAGGTATTTTGTGTCTGACTTCACTGTAGAAGATTTGGGGAAGAATTTTCTGCCTACCGGGCGGGCAGGCCCTACCCAATCTCTGGCAGGCAGGGAGCCGATCCCCACAAGAGAAGCGGGCCGCGCTGCCATTTTATGTGGGCGGGCCAATTAAGGCCCACCCAGCGTGACGTCTGCCAGGAAGCGCTATGCGCTTCCTATGTGGGCGGGGGGAGGGGGGATTCCCCAAAAGCAAGAGTGCGCTCTTTCGCACATGCGCACGAAATAGCGCACATCTCCCTGACACTAAGTGCTGCCTCAGGGAGAGCGCTGACAGTTCTAAAAACATTAAAAATAGAAAAGAAAACCTTAACATGCCCGCCTTCCTGAAGATTTAAATAGGGCGGGGTGATGTTGGGTGTTCCTCCATCGTCATCCCGCGTCATTTTGCGTGTCGGCGAGCGGGCCCTGCCCCCTGCTCACCGACGGCAAAATTCAGCCCTTAGAAAACTTCCCAAAAATACTTGGGGTAGAATTTTGCCCTTGGCGTGCGGGCTCAGCAAGGGCAAGTGGGGGGCAGTCAGGATGCCAACCTGACTGGGAGGCAATTTCACACGGATGGGCCAATTAAGGCCCACCCAGCGTGAAATGCGAGCAGCAGCACTCAGTGCTGCCTATATGGGTTGAGAGGAGGGCGGGCGGGGTGAGTAAGATCTTCATGCCTGTGCGCAAGTGAACGCTACATAATAACGATATATGAAAAATATAATTAAAAAAGTAAAAATGTAATGAAACATGTTCCCTCATGTGACTCTGTCACATGAGCAGGGAAATGTTATTAATTAAAAAATAAAGTTTTTATTTGATTTTTATTTGCTTTTAGAAATCTCATCCCATCTCATCCAAAAAAATGCAAAGGCCACTTGGCCTTTTTGCCTGCCTGCCAACTGTAAGGTTGGATGGTCAGCGAACAATTTCTTTCAATTACCTTTTTAATGGCCTAAATGGGCCTTTTATTTGTTGGCGGGCACGCTGCTGACTCCGGCACGTGCCCACTGACCGAAATGTTGCGCAATGACATCGGGATGCATGGCCAATGTCATCGCGTGTCATTTTATGCTCGATCGGGTCGGCTGCATGCCCGCCCGCCGAGCTAAAAGTTTTAGCTTTGAAAATCGAAAGATGAGCAGGAGGAAGAAACTTAAAATAATCACCATGGGCAGGACTTTAACTTCCCCCGCCGATGGATTTGTTGGTGGGGATGGGGGTGACCATAAAATTCAGCTGGCGGTCTTCCCACCGGGTTCCCGCAGCCCAGCCTCTCCACAATTTTAAGATTGGCCAGGCGAGGCCTAGCCTGGCCTGCATGACCTTGCATCAATTGAGACCCTTAACTGGCCAATTATTGACCACTAAAGGGCTGCTTCCCATCCAGCCTCAATTTTCAAGCTGGCAGGAGGGTTTCATCGTCTGTCTTCTGCATGGCCTCTATTTCCTCACTCCTTCCCACCATTGCGGCCTCTCTACCAACACCCCTACACTCTGTCCCTGCTCCTCTGGGCCTCAGATCCCCTCCGTGCCCTGAGACCTCCACACTTAACTGGTCCTGGACTCCTGGGACTTAGGCTCCAGGGACTGCTTGCAGCCCCGGTCTTGTCTACTGCGGCTTCTGATGCTGCAGGGACTGGAGAGCTTCCGGCCAATCAGTTTGGCCAGCAGGTCTATGAGGCGGGACTTCCTCCTGGGTGAGGGACTGGAGTCCCGTCTCCAGCCAATTAATGCTTGTTGGAGCATGAAATCTCTATGGGGCAGGCAGTGTCAGCATTGGGGTGGGGGCGGCATAGTGGGGGGGATGGTGTTTGCTGCCGACTTTTCAGATGGCGGGAATGGAAACCCCGCCATCCTAAAATTCCTGGTCCATCACTACGGAAAATGTGGTGGGAAAACTATTAGACCCAAAGACTGACAGGTCCCCAGGATCAGATAGTCTGCATCTGAGGGTCTTAAAAGAAGTGGCTGCAGATATATTAGATGCATTGGTTATAATCTTCCAAAATTCCTTAGGTTCTGGAAGGGATCCAGTGGATTGTAAAATAACTAAAGTAACACCTTTATTCAAGAAAGGAGGGAGAAAGAAAGCAGGAAACTACAGCTCAGTTAGCCTAACACCTGTCATAGGGAAATTGCTAGAATCCATTATTAAGGAAGTTATAGCAGGATTCTTAGATGTTGAAGGGTCATGAGGACTCGAAACATCAACTCTTTTCTTCTCCTCTGATGCTGCCAGATGTGCTGAGTTTTTCCAGGTAATTCTGTTTTTGTTTTGTACTTAGAAAATCATAAGTTGATCAAGCAGAGTCAACACAGCTTTGTGAAAGGGAAGTTGTGTTTAACTAATTTACTGGAGTTTTTTGAGGAAGTAATAAGCAATGTGGGTAAAAGGGAACCTGTAGACGTGGTGTACTTGAATCTCCAAAAGGCATTTGATAAGGTACCACATCAAAGATTACAATGCAAGATAAGAGTACATGGTTTAAGGGGTAACATATTAGCATGGGTAGAGGATTGGTTAGCTAAAAGGAAGCAGAAAGTAGGGATAACTGGGGTTAGCAAGCTGTAACTAGTGCTACAGGAGTCAGTGCTGGGGCCTCAACTATTTACAATCTACATCAATGATTTGGATGAAAGGACCAAATGTATGATAGCTATATTTATCGATGACACCAAGATAGGTAGGAAAGTAAATATCAAGAGGAGGTAGTGAGTCTGCAAAGGGAGATGGACTGGTTAAGTTTGTGGGCAAAAGTTTGGCAGATGGAGTATAATGTGGGAAAACGTAAATTTGTCCACTTTGGCAGGAAGAATGGAATAGCAGTATACTATTTAAATGGAAAGAGATGGTACAGAAGGATCTAGGTGTCCTGGTACATGAATCACAAAAAGTTAGTGTGCAGGCACACCAAGTGATTAGGAAGGCAAAATAGAATGTTGGCATTTATTGCAAGGGGAATGGAGTATAAAAGTGTGTTTTACTGCAGCTGTCAGGAAAGTAGAATTGACAGCACAACCAATTGTCTTATTGAATGACTGAGCAGGCTTGAAGGGTCGAATGGCCTACTGCTACTCATAAATGTTCCTATCTTCCTATATTCCTAGGTATATTGTTCATGAGAGGATGGTTCCCAACTGAAGGACATAGATTAATGACAGATTTATACAATGTCAGAAACTTAATTAATTAACCATAGATATAAATTGGATTGTGAGACAGAAAATTCAAATACAAAAGTTAAGTCTTGAAATGCTGAGGTCAGAAGTCTGTCAAATGCAAAAAAAAACAATATTATTTTCAATCTAATTAAGATCAATTTTTATCAAGCACCAATTAAATGAAAGACTAAATAAATTTATGCAGATTGAAAGACTCAGAGCTGCAGCTACATACAAAATGTAGAAAAATGAGGTAAATTAATCTATTTAAGCATCTCAGAACATGTGATTTTTTAAAAAGATGGATGAGAATCAAGAAGTCTGGAAAAATCTGTCGTAATAGATCAGAAATGGAAAGAACAATCATTTTTTGCACCGACACTGACATTTATAATATTGAGAACAAGAAGTGAGATCAACCTGCCAAGTATTTCCAGCATTTTCCATTTTTTGATACAGTGCTGAGACCAGAGCTTTGGAAGCACATAGAAACAAAACTGGAAGGAATAGAAACAAGGTCACTAAAAGCCACACTAGAAAGATGAAATCAATATTCTAAGAGCATGAGGATGCACTGCTACAAAATTGTGAGCATGCAGGGAAGTTAAAAGCTTCCATAGAATGGAGAAGCACACATGATATTGAACAGCAGAATGAAGTAAAGACAGCTGGAATACGAGGTAGGATCAGGCCTGAGGAAATGACAGAATGACAGAAGAACAGAACTGTTTGGATGTGGCTAGATAGGAAGCTTCAGTATAATTTGCTAAGCTTCTGAAATAGGATTATACTGTGTCCCCCAAGAAGCCTGAGGGGCACCAATTTTGGAAAGTAAATGTTAAAGCGCTGGTTGTGACACAAATTAAGATTTGATTCCTTGTTTATCAAATTAGCATTTTATCATGTTTTGGAGGATTTTTGATATCATATTTACAATCCAAGCTACCTTCAAGGTGACCTTCATAAAGAATTTAACATTCCTGCATTATTATTAGATGAATATGCTCGATAATGTATCACATGATTATTTATATAGTATACAGTGTCTGAAGATAGCACTGGTACATGTATTTTGTCAAGAAACTCTCATATTTTCCCTAATATTATTATGGGATATTTTAAAGCAGGTTTGTGTTTGTGTGTGTGTGGCTGATTTAACTGGCCTGGAGATGGATAGACTGCAAGGTTTAAATTGTCAAAGAAGTGACATGTAAAACAGGCATTTGAAATGAAGTTGAGTAGAGCTAAAACAATAACAAAAATACCTGGAAAAACTCAGCAAGTCTGGCAGCATCTGCGGAGAGGAACACAGTTAATGTTTCGAGTCCGTATGACTCTTCAACAGAACTGAGTAAAAATAGAAGAGAGGTGAAGTATAAGCTGGTTTGGGGGGCAGGGGGACAATTAGAGCCAGTGATAGGTGGAGATAACCAAAAGATGTCACAGACAAAAGGACAAAGAGGTGTTGAAGGTGGTGATATTAGCTAAAGAATGTGCTAATTAAGAGTAGAAAGCAGGACAAGCAAGGTACAGATAGCCCTAGTGGGGGTGGGGTGGGGTGAAGGAATCAACAAAGGCTAAAAGGTAGAGATAAAACAATGGATGGGAATGCATTTAAAAATAATGAAAATAGGTGGGAAAAGAAAAATCTATATAAATTATTGGAAAAAAAAGGGGGGAGATCGGAAAGGGGGTGGAGATGGAGAAGAGAGTTCATGATCTAAAATTGTTGAACTCAATATTCAGTCCAGAAGGCTGTAAAGTGCCTAATCGAAAGATGAGGTGCTGTTCCTCCAGTTTGCGTTGAGCTTCACTGGAACAAAGCAGCAGGCCAAGGACGGATATGTGGGCATGAGAGCAGGGTGGAGTGTTGAAATGGCAAATGACAGGGAGGTCTGGGTAATGCTTGCGGACAGATCATAGGTGTTCTGCAAAGAGGTCACCCAGTCAACTGACAAGATAAATAAAGCACAGTTATTATGTTGATTTTTTTCCCAAACGTGCTGGTCATAATGATAACATGAAAGATTTTTATGTTCTGGGAAAAGTAACTTATAAAGGCATGTAGAAAAAATGGGATTCACCAGTCAAAAGGTATAAAGTATATTTAAAGAAGGATGGAAGGCTGTGTGGGGTGTGGCTGTGTGAGACCTGGAAAGGTGACTGTGTGAAATAGATCTGGGGAAATAACCTCTAGCTGCCTTGCAGAAGTTTGCTGTTCCAGTAACCAGTAACATTAATAAATGTTTAATTTAATCTCTAAAATCTCTAAAGGTGATAGTGGACTCTTTACTTCTGACTTCAGTGCACAAGCCTTCTCATAATAAATACAAATTGCAAAATCATTGTAATTGCATGGCCAAGTTTCCCTTGTGGATTTGGTCTGTCTGGCAAATACCACCCGCCATATCATAACAATTTATATAGTGCACATTGTCTGATGTTAGCACCGGTACATGCATTTATATAGTGCACAGTGTTCTGAGGTTAGCCCTGGTACATGTATTTTTCAGGTTCAACGGTAGCATTCTTGAGTATGATTTTTGAAGTCATTAAACTGAAGTGTTAAGTTTCATTGGCTGGCATAAAATTGGATTCAGTTCTTCACGTGAGAGACATGTAGAATGGTGACTTTTCATCACCATTATTACCAACTCTGAACAAAATAATCAAATGTAGTTGTGGGCTTGTCTACGAGATTGAAATCAGAAAGGGGCATTGGATAACACTTTCAGAAAGTGTTACAACAATTTCAAGCTAATAGACTCATCATCATAATTTAGCAAAACCCTTGTTTTTTTAATGTGCATTGGAAGTATCTATTTGTCTGTTGATTATTTTCTGGTGGAGTCCGGCAAATGTCAATACATTACAAAGTTACTGAAATTATCCAAATCTAACTAATCGTAAATGTGAAATAAAAGTTTTCAACCAAACTTTTTTTGTCACAATACAAAGTGTATGCACTCCCAGTGTGGATATCCTGATTGAAACTGCATTTATAATATTACAGAAAATTAGTTTTATTTTTAATAGCTTAGTCCCATGTTGCTGGAACCTGAGTAATAAGTTACGTATATTGAAACTTGTATGGGTTTAATTTGCTTAGGTGGCTACAAGACCATGAAAAATGATGGTCTGCAGGAAAGACCAAATGATCTAGGATGTGCTCCTAAACCTTCCAATTCATTACCTTGCTGGAAAATTCCCACTATCACCCCACAGCACATGCAGAGATCTCCACTGTTCAGCAACAATCTTAGGTAAGAACATGGATAAGCAAACCTTGTTGGTATTAGGCATGGTGAAAGTGCGGGCAATTTGTGATATACTTTTGACCTGATTTATCAAAATGTTTCAACTGATTCTGATTTTCCAAAAAGTCCTCCACCATAAAGGTCCTGATTTTAACTCAAGGTGGGTATCAAGCAGGCAGCAGCAAACCGACCTCACCTTGGCAGCGTGAAACATTGGTCTCATCCACGCACCTCCAGTCAGTTTCCCACCAACACTGGCCAGAAGCAGCATTTGGCTAGTCGGCAGGAGTAGAATATCAGGAGGGCATTGGCAGGAAGCTGAAGCAGCTGTTCCCATGGTAGGGTTAAATCGACCCGAAAAGTTTTACAGGAGGAATTGTAGGAACTTCATGAAACATGTGGTGGTGCTGCCAATGTTATGTATGGATGTGCATGCTGACTTTACACTGACCAATTGTTTTGAGTTCTGGTCACCTAATCATGGGAAGGATATTGTCTGTGAAGGGTGGATTGATACATGAAACAAAGATGATTCAGGTAATAGACTTGAGGAAAGATTTTGCTTTTAATAATTTTGAAAAGTTTTGTGCTCACTAAGGTGAATGCAACTTGTCCTCTTTCAGGTACCAGTGAAAGTATTAACTGCCAGGTTAGGTGTAGCAAACTGGAACACACTCTAATGGACCAGAGGGACAGTATTTATTTTCCATTGCTAATATTTTGTTACTTTCTGGGCGAGATTGCCAATTAGTAACAAATTAGGGGCAGTTTTTGTGCCACAGGCCCACACCCACTAGTATTTGGATTTAGACTATCCAAACTCATTTTATGTGGAATTACATAGAACATACAGCACAGAAATAAGCCATTTTGCACAAACAGTCCATGCTGATGTTTATTCTTCACTCAATCCTCCTCCCCATTCTTCGTCATCTAATGATATCAACATAACCTACTATTTCCTCCCCCTCATGCTTGTCTAGCTTCCCCTTAAATCATCGGTACTGGCTTTAACTATTCCCTATGGTAGTGAGTTCCATATTTGACCATTCTTTGGGTAAAAAAGTTACTTCTGGATTCATTATTTGATTTCTTGGTGACTAGCTTATATTGATGTCCTCTAGTTTTACTCTTCCCCACCAGAGGAAACATTCTCTCTGTCTACTTTATCAAAACCTTTCAAAAATTTAAAGACCTCTTTTAGTTCACCCCTCAGCTTTCTCTTTTCAAGAGAAGAGACCCACCCTGTTCTTCCTTTCCAGATAGGTATAGACTCACACTTCTGGTATCCGCCTTAGTGAATCTTACATGCACCCTCTCCAGTGCCTCTATATTCTTTTTATAATATGGTGACCAGAACTTTACACAGTAATTCCAAGTGTGGCCTAACCAAAATTCAATTCAAGTTTAGCATAACCTCTCTACTTTTCAATTGTGTCCCTCTAGAAATAAACCCTAGTGGTTGGTTTGCCTTTTATATGGCTTCATTGATCTGTATCACTACTTTTAGAGATCTGTGCATTTATGCTTTCATATCCATTTGCTCCTCTACCCTATTTAAATCATTATTTTCCAAGTAATTTGTGACCTCTTTACTTTTGTATAACTTCACACCCCAAGTATGTTGAAATTCATTTGCCATATATGCCCATTCTGCATGTTTATTAATGTCTTCTTGTAATCTGTTGCAGTCCTCCTCAATATTGACTATTCCCCTCTACCTGGTGCCTTCTGTAAATCTAGAAATTGTGTTTTTGATTCCAAAGTCTGCATTTTTAATATAAATTATGAACAACAACGGTCCCAGGACTGATCCTTGTCGGACCACCCACTTCTCATATTTTGCTACTTTGAAACGTAAGCCTCTACTCTTTCTCTCTGCTTTCTGTCTTGCAGCCCATATATCTGTTCGCTGTACTATTTGCTCCAACTCCAAATGCTCTGCTCTTACTTGTTGGTCTATTAAATGGTACTTTATCGAAGGCCTTTTGGAAATCCCGATAAATTACATCTACTCCATTACGTTTTGTCTATTCTCTCTTCTACCTCGATGAGTTTGATCAAGAAATCCACACTGACTATTCATTATTAAATGTTTGGCCTCTATATATCTTTACATTTTCCCCTCAAGTAGAGATTCCATTATCTTCCCTAGGGTCTGACTATTGATGTTCAACTGACTGGTCTATAATTTCCTGCACATGTTCAAACTCCCTTCTTAGGTGGATACCAGAAGTGTGAGGCTATACCTATCTGGAAAGGAAGAACAGGGTGGGTCTCTTTTCTTGAAAAGAGAAAGCTGAGGGGTGAACTAAAAGAGGTCTTTAAATTTATGAAAGGTTTTGATAAAGTAGACAGAGAGAATGTTTCCTCTGGTGGGGAAAAGTAAAACTAGAGGACATCAATATAAGCTAGTCACCAAGAAATCAAATAATGAATCCACCAGTGCTCTGGCACTACGCCATTTTCTAATGAATTATTAAATATGTGGAATAATATGTGCCTCTGCTATCTCTACCCTGGATTCTTTTAAGATGCACTGCTGAAATCTGTTCAATGTTATCCTCTTTGAGTTTGATTAGTTTATTTAATGGCCTGGATTTTGTGGTGGTAATGATAGGAAAATTGTCAACATTCGCCATCATTACTCTCCTGAAACTGACAGCAACTGTGGGAGTGTTCACATGCTCAGAATAACGTGGAAATCTATGAGCTACAACTCTCCTAAAGTTGAGGGCCCACAGAATACAATCCCTAAGCAATCAATGAATTGAATGAAAAAGCAATAAAATTTGGGAAATAAGATTACTGGTCCGAACTGGTCTTGTATGCCTTAAAATGGAAAGCCAATAAAAACTGAGAAATAAGAGTACTGGCCCGAACTGTTTTTTCCTATTGGGTGAGAACTTCCCCTTTTCTGCCCTTAATCTCATTGGGCTGAATTTTCCCCCCGTTGATGGGCGGGTGTGCACAAGCGCGCTTCCGATTGGTGCCCCTGATTGGAGGCGCGGCGCCATTTTATGGCCCAGCATGACTTCTGAACAGAAGTGCTATGCGCTCCCTGTGCGGGCGGGGGAGGGATCCCTAAACCCAAGAGTGCGCTCTTTCTCGCATGCGCACGAAAGAGTGCACTCATCTCCCTGAGGCTAAGTGCAGCCTTAGGGAGATTGGCTCAAAATGTTAAAAACCTAAAAATAGAAATGTAAAATTTCCCTCACATGTCCCCTCATGTGACAATGCCACATGTGTTGGAACATGTCCATAATTTTCCCAAAAACTTTATTAAACTTTTATAAAAGCTACATGAAACCTCATCCCGCCTGTGGATGAGGTTTCGTGCTTTTTCTAATTCCTGCCGGGGCTTCTGGCCTGCTCACCAACCTTAAGGTTGGATGGGCAGGTCCTTTAATTACATAATTGACTCTGTCAAGGGCCCCATAAAATCCTGCCCCTTGTAAATTTCCTTGAAAATGTTGCACCTTGTCGAGTGAAGCATAACTAGATTTTTAACAACGTACTAACTTTATAATTACTGTTAAACACCCTTATGGACCTTGAAAAGATTTTGTAGAATGCCAAATTTTGCCACTATGATAAAACGCCCCATATTTTTAAAATAAATTTTTAAAAGTTTGCTTATATTGATGTTTTAGCTTCCATCTAAATCCAATCATAATTATTTATTTTGCTAGCTGAAAGTTTAAATTAGAAATGAAGGATAAAATATTTTAAAATTGCTGGTCTGCTTACTGTGAGAAAACTGCAAATTGATATCCTGCTGGCTGACATCATCACTGCTGCGTGCCTGGAGATTCCCTTGGCATTGTGGCAAATTTAAACTAACAGGGAAAGGGGAAATCTATGCCACAGTGATCACTAGATTTTTCTGGGCATTGCTCTTCAAGGTCAACAACGAGCACCATTGCTTCACCATTGACCACAAAACCTAGCCTATATTTCTACTCTTTATATTTTATATGTTGTTGTCTCACCTTGCAATGTCACGTCTACCTGATCCATTTCCCTGGTAAATATGAATGAAAATAATTATTTAATATTTCTACCTTTTCAGATTTGCTGCCTGTGACTTTACCCTGATGTCTCTTAATGATGTCCCTTAGTAGCCATATTTTCATTCTGACTTACCTTTTTTCAGTTCATGTGGAAACACTTTACTATTTTCTCCTATGTTTCTCGATAATTAAATTTCATAGTTCCTCTTTGGTTTCCTGATTTTTTTTGCTTCTCTCCTAATCTCTTCATATAGTCAATTTTGTAGAGCAGTAGAAAGAAATGAGTGGACAGAATTGTTGAAAAGAACCCTAACAACATTTCTAAAATAATTCCTGGTCTCATTAGGTGCTACACCAAATGGAGAACATAAGACGTTGAGAGAAAGCAAAATATAAGAAGGACAAAAAAAAACTAAAAATGCTAGAAATGCTCAGTAGGTCAGGCAGCATCTGTGGAGAGAGGAACAGAGTTAACATTTCAGGTTGATGACCTTGTTTTGTTAATTTTACATCTCATTGACCTTACTTCTCTAAACTTTGCCAGTTCCAAGAGGTCAACAGTCTGAAATATTAACTCAAGTGCTCTCTTCACAAATGCTGTTTGACCTGCTGGCTATTTCCAATATTTTCTATTTTTATTATAAAACATTGAGGTGTCAGCACCAATTCCAGTTTGAAGCATGCCTAAGCCTGCTTATTGGATTACTGAGCCCATTGATACCATTCTCAAGTTAATACCAGTTAAATATTCCAGCTATTCTTTGTCCTGCTTTGAACAGAATGCAAAAAAAAAAATGACTTTCTGCATTTTAGCTCCAGCTACAGTTTCCAAGTTTACATATTGCAGTCTTCTGTTACAATCTTGAATGATTACTCAAGTGTTTATTTTTCCCTGAATTCTCTGAGGAAATAGAAAGGTGGGGTCTCTGACTCCTTCATCTTGAAAGAATTAAGCTGTAAGCATACCAACCAAAAAAAAACAAAACTATCTATGCTCAGAAGATACCACATGAATAGAATTATCACAGAAATAGATGTGGTTTTTTTCTGGTCTTTTGGTGATGACGTAATGAGTTGCTTAATGTACCCCATATTTTTAGGCAATAGTAAGGATTGCTTGCTCATTAACACACTAATACTTTCATCTCAGTGTTTTTATTTTAAAACCTGCAAAAATTACATTTTATTGAAACACAATGTTAAATATAACTCATTCCAAAATCTTTTTTGTGAAGGGAAAATGTAAAAAAATCCCAACATATGTTACATCCATTGCCTGCAGTACTCTTTCCTGTCCTTTATCCAATTTCCTAAGCAGCTTGTCACATTTCTTTTAATACAAGGTGCTTTCATTTTATCAACAAGCACTTGATCTACAAATCCATGAACACAGAGCAGCCTATAACTCTTGAAGCAACTGCAGCCCTGAATTGTTATGCTGCAAGGTCCTTTAGTACTGCCTTAGAAATGGACCTTCTACTGAGAATCATAAAAATTACATTGTGACACCCAAAATATCATTGAACCACGAGTTTTACATGTAGATTATGTTCCTACCTGCTACAGCAGGTGCTTTGACCTACCCCAAAGTTACTGAAGATAAGATATTGTTGGATGGGAGTGATATGGTTGTGGCTGGGCCTGATCTTAATCCCCTGTGCACCATTCTCACTGAGTTACAGGTGTTAAAATCAGCCAATCATGTCTGATGCTGTTGCATTGTGCAGACGTTGAACAGAATCTGCAATTTGTTTACTCAATTGACACAAGGACTATGTTCTCCTTATCTTCATATAGTGGAAGAATAAACACCCTATCAAATAATGTGACAGGCTAGTAACTTGTAATATTTTTGGCAATAACTTCAGCATTGCGAGACATATTCAGCTCGTGTTGATGGTTATACCAGCAAGGAGTCCAGAAGTGGTGAAATGAGCCCCCCTTGACTTTGTTTTAAAGTTGAATACAATGACCAATTATTTTTGGTATACTTGTAGTTCTGAATTTTAAATAGGAAACTGCGTATTGTTACTTTTATTATTATTTTTATTATATTGTTACTTATTATTTAAAAAATAATATGCTGCTTATTGTTACTTTTATTATTATTTTTATTAAAAAAAATAATGTGCCATTGTGTTTTGAATGTTGGTGTTTGCTTTTTGCACAGGTCATCGGTACCAAAGAACCTTGGACCTAAGCATTGGAGTGGTGTTGTTGCAACAATGCTGCCCATTCATCATGGATCTTTACCAGTTTTGGAACTGCATGAGGTGCAAAAAGAAAATCATATACAAAGACCTTATGACAACCAAAGTTCTCAATCAGCATCAAATCCAGAAAATCTTCTAAAGAAAGCAGCCAGTTTCATTCCAACTCAGGGTAAAGTTACTGGTGCAGAGACTCTAGCCAATGAATTTGGATCCTGTACTCTTAAAGAAGCTCAGCCCCTTGAAAACACAGGTTTAAAGGTAATTTCATTAGTGGATGCTCCAGAGAAGGACAGCTTCAACAGGTAAGATATATCCGAGAAACCAAGTAAATAATAATGTTTTGGAAGCATAAAATAGAATGAGACTAGCATTAAAAAAATTGTCACTTCTCAGGAGCTGGATTCAAATCCAAATAAACACTGTAAGCTTTATGTGTCCTAAATGAAATTTATTTAGGCAGGTTCAACTCAGTTGCTTTTGAACATGAAACCCTAGCAAATAACTGTGAAAGCTTTCCCATTTTAACCAATTTGTCTTCGTTACCATCCTTGGCCAGACCCCGGGATGAGGAAGGAGATCCAATTAGGGACCAATAATATTTTGTTTGAAGTAGGTAATAGTTGATGTTCAAAACACCTGCTTTTAAAGTAAAGCCACAAGATTCCGCAGCTTTTGAAAAAAAAATTACTATACAAGCTCAGAAAGATAAACAATTTACAATATGGATCTTAAACTCTAACATTGAGGGTAAGTACGAGGTACATGTTAATTAACAGATGAACTGCGGTTGGACACAACACACTACAGAGCAACAAAAACAGATTCCATAGCTTTCTCAACAAATCACTCAGATGTCAGTCCCACTGGGAGTCAACTGATCTCACTGACACTGCAGGTAAATGGGATTAGGTAGATAGGTCAGGTGTTTCTCACATGTCGGTGCAGACTTGATGGGCCGAAGGGCCTCTTCTGTACTGTGATTCTGTAATCTTTCTCATGAGGGTCTCCACCTTTGAAGATTCTGCCTTAGAATTCTCTCCAAATGTGGCTTCCACTCAGACGGCTTTAACAAGGCCCACCTCATGTAGTTTCAATCTCTCCTTCAGAGATTGCTTCTCCTTCGATTCCTGAGTACACTCAAACACTAGTTCACAGGTACACTTTCAGATCCACGGCCGTGCCAAGCACACCACTGTTCCAAAGAGGTACCTTTGACCCAACTGCCCTCTTTACTTAAAGTCTGCTTCCTGTAGCCCTTTTTCTAACTTTTAACTCAACTTAATTGGGACCTCTGCCTGTCCTTGTCTCTGTGGTACTTGTTGGCTGTCAGAGTCCCCGAAAATGACTAATTCAAAAAGAGATGTTCACTGACACTTGAACATTCTCAGAGGGTCCCACCCTTGGTACTAGGCAGGAACAAATGTAACAAGCATTGGAACATCCTGTACCCTAAATGTTACAGTCTCCTGCGACTGTGACAGACTGTGAGTTTAGTGCACAGGGACACAATGAACTGAATTTATAACATCTTGAAAATGGCAATTTCACTTGAAAAGGCCATAAAGGTGACTGGTAAGATAAACAGAAACCCTACATTGAGGTGCAGAATTAAACTTTACACCTGATCTATGATGTGGAAACGTATTTTACTTGCTCACCTTTAAATAGAAATAAATTAAACAATGAGTTAGAACATTATCTTTTAATCTTTGGGAGCTGAGAGTTGACTTTAAAAAAAACTACAGGTGGATTCCCTGATTGTGCAATTCAGGCGAGAATTGGCATTGGCAGCAAGTGCTGGTCAAGAATTCAATAATTTTACTGGATAGAAATCAGGAATGGAAGGATGTCCTGGCCAGAACCCAGTGAATGCCACTCTTTGTTGCCAGTGTCCAATCAGAGATCACCCCTCTAGACTGCGCTGTTTGATGACACACGTAAACCCCGGCAGCAGGATAGTGCCGTCTTCTGCGGCCCTTTCCTCCTTGGACTTCCTGCTGGCCCTGCCTCCCCCCGTGCCTGCGCCTCTCCTCCCACAGGTCACTGCGCTGGAATCTGCATTGGGACACCTGGTCCTCTCTCCCTCCTGCCCCTCTGTTGCACCTCAGAGGAGGTGCCTCCAGCAGAGACCACAATCCCCATTACCAGGATCATGGAAGGCTGTCTGATACCTGGAAGGACCTATACAGTCTGAATCCCCCGGGGGCCTGGAAGACACCAATGAGTCCTGAATTGTTCAGAATGAAGCTCTGAAGCGAGATGAAGCTGTCCAGTTCAAACAAGCAACCGGCAGCACACGGTCTCCCCGGTTTGCCCATGCGATGGCCAAAAAATCACATGGACTACGTAAAATCGCCGACAATTAGTGTGTCAAGGGACTTAACTGGCTCTTAATTAATGGCGGGCGCATCTATGCCTCCTGCACACATCCGCTGACTGAAATATCGAGAAAGTGCGTGTTGATGTCGGGACGCTTAGCCGACGCCAACGCGTTTTATTTCACTCTCAAGCGGGTCGGATGCATACCCGCCCGCCGAGCAAAAAATTCTGCCCTGAGTCTTGTTTGTTCAGGTTTTAATTGTTAGAGATTTGAGAGATGTCAAATTTAAAATTTCTTACAATTCTTGCAATTTCTGAACTTTCCCTTTCAATTTATTTTTTCTCTCCCTTGCTTAATCCAATCTTTCTTCCCGTCTCTTTATTTATCTTTCTGGTTTGATGTTGAATTCACCAGCTCCAATATACATTTTCTTCTCCAACCTTGCACTGTTAATTTCACAATCTTCAATCTAATTTCTTAAAGAGATTAAACAGTTGCTTACCCTGTTCATTCGAGTCTCAGATGCCTTGAGTCCCTTGCTATGCCATCAGCTCATACTCTCAGCAACTGGGTGGGTATAAAATATTTGAGCTGAAGGCCACAGGGGCAGATCTAACAAAAGGCGCTGCCACAGCAAATTCTGGGTCAATGAGTAAAACTGACTCTGTTAAAACAGACAATGGGTCTCTGTAACTTGGACATTTCATTTCTGTTCCAATGGTACAGCACTCACTAGGTTGCTAACAGAAAACAATTAATCCAAACTACACATGTAAACTCCAGGTATCAGGCAGACTAAAGTATGCCCATAGGCCAAGATTTTACGACAACCGCACCCCCCAACCCCCCCCACCTCCCACCCCCCACCCCCCCCCCCCCCCCCCCCCCCCCCCCCCCCCCCCCCCGCCCCCCCCCACCACCGCCCGTCCTGGCAGGATATTATGGTCCCACTGAACTGAATGGAGATGGGAGATTTAAATGGCTTGCCGCATAAGTCGGCGGGGGGAGACATACCGTGGCAGGGCCATTAAACCCTGGCCATTTTTGCAGGTCCAAATTCATTTTGTTCATGTATGCTCTCAGAGCCAATGAGAAATACCACATAAATCTAATTCATCCCTCAGCAAGGTGTTTACTTTTTTGCTTCTGTTTGTGGGCATCAACCAGCTGGGGGAGGTCTATGCGTAATTGAAGAATCTATTAATAACAAGCATGAGGCTGGTAATGTGTCACAAAGTAAGTGGAGGATTTCTGAAGATCATTCTGAAGGATACTAAGCGCTAGATGGGCAAAATAAATAGAAAACTAATCTATACATGCATGCTGTTAATAGATAATTAATATTTGTTCAATGTAGGGAAATGAAAGACTTCATAAATATATTATTATTCCAATGAAAACTATCCTATGTAAGTCATTGATCATCTCTTTCTGTATCATATTAGATTTCTTCTAGCAAGCTCACAGCAAAATGGAAATTCTCCAGCAAACGCTTCCTTAACCAGATTTAAGAACGTGTGGCATTTCATTGAAAACATAGGTACTATTCTGTGAATGATCAATGTCTTTGAATATTTCAAGTTATTGCATCTAATATGATTCAAGGAGAAAATTTTGTCATTAGTATCCTCGCTAAAATGAAAAGGTTCAAAATTATGATGAACCTGAACATCCCATTTGTTTTTTTGTCTCATTGCTGTTGATTTTATAATGTGCATGTTTGCGAAACAGTGGGTGCTGGCTTGGGGGAGTTACTGAGCCTGACAACATGTGGGAGGTGAATTAACATTAGTACATAGTTATTAATCCAAGGTGCTTCAGAAATTTCAGTTTTCCATGTCATTTCATCCTTTTTACATTATTTGGCTTATTAACTGCATTCAACCAACATCATAAGCAAAATATTATTTCCAAAATATATCCAGCCACAGGCTGAAAAGAAAACCCACAAAAAATGCTAAAATCATTGGCAACTTTTTTTTAAGCTGTTTTATTTTTTGAACATTAACCTTTTTGAGAAGTTTTTATCAACCTTGACTCAATGGTGACATTCTCATCTCTGAGTTGGAAGGTCATGGTTTCAAGTCCCACTTGAGTACAAAATCTAGGCTGACAGTCGAATGTAGTCACAAAAAAGATTACCTGATCATTACCTAATTTTTGTTCATGCGATCTTGCTGCACACGAATTGGTAGTTACATCATCAACATCAATGTCCACAGATCAAAAGTACTTCAATGGGTGTTGAGTACTTTGGGATGTCCTGAGATTGAGAAAGATGCTATTTAAATACCAAGGGTTTTCTTTATTTTAGTAGGCTATATCTCCCTGCTTAATCATTAAACCTGCAGTTTAAGTACTATTGCTTTGGTGCAGAATACACAACCTGATTTGCATGTGGTTTTGTGATTCACTAGAGAAGAAACTGTCAGCATTCGCTAGCACTACTCTGTGAAACTGACAGCAATCTCTCTCGTCTGCACCTGCATAACTAAATGCAGAAATCTGGAAGTTATTGTCAGTGATACCCTGCTCCTCCACAGGTTGTACTGTTTCAGTCCTTGCTGATGCAATCAGTACAGAAATCAGTGATTTGATGTGAACTTCAACTTTTTATGCACTATTCTCACTGTAAAAACCATTGAAAATGTTATGACTTGTTGAATGAGTATAACTGAGTTTTAATGGCATACTAAAGTTATACTGCTGAACAATGTTTCTGGCCTTGTAAAGCTATTTATACAAGTTTGGAGTGTAATTCCTTCCATTCCATGATTTAAAAAATCCATTGATTTTTAAAATGATCCATTAAAAAGTGTTTCATGATATTTCTGCTTTTACCTTAATCCCATATGTCCCAAAGCTCTCCGTAGAAGAATTAAAAAGTGAATATTAGTCAGTGCTTTTCACTTCCTGGTTTGCTGTCTGTGAGAATTCTTCATTTTGAGGTTGTCCAGCCTGTTTGTTGACTTCACTGTTCATGGTTGTCAGAGATCCTCTACAGTTGGCACCAGATTGAAATTGATGTCATAATAGGGGAACTCGCTAGATCTTTGTGAGCAACTTTCTCCGAGGTCAGCACGAGTGTCGGTCCTTCACCACTGCCTGCAAAATACCAGCAATTGGGTGGTACAGTATGACAAGCAACAGTGTGCAATCAGGGACAATAGTAACAAAGGCAATTGTTTCCTGAAATTGACTCTGGTGTTTGCTGGAATACATAAACTCTTGGAAAAATCATATTGAGGTACAGCAGATCTCTCATTCTCAGATTTAGCATACAAAGGTGACAGATAGGAAAGGCCCAGCTGGTACATTGATCCTGTTTCCAATGTTGCAATTGAACATTCCGATCCCCAAAATTCTTCCAACTGTCAAGGGACATGTAAATTCCTGGGGAAGGCAAACATAGATAGAAGAAAATGTTAGGCCAATTCATGGGGATCAAAATCTGGGAAATTATTTTCTGATCTCTGAAGGTTATCAAAATATGCACCAAGAGAGTTCATGAGATACATCACCCAGTTCCTCACCTACCTTTGGTACTTTGTGATATCAACCAGAGGCAGTAAGTTGTCCTGCTGACCAAACTAGCCCCATGTTAAGGTTCTTTATTCCAGAGATGACACTGTCTGGGAAAGAATTTCTCAGCTGCTATTAGGCTGTGTCCTCACCTTCCTGTGCAGTTTTTGGATTGAAAATCTTGGTTTCACTGCCTTGGGAACAAAGCCACTGCAGCAAAAAAACAATTTGTATTGATATAATGCCATTAACTTAGCAAAATGTCACAAGGTGCATCATAGGATCAAACAGTTCTCAAACTAAATTTGATGCATAAGGCAATATTCAGACAAATGGCCAAAATGTTGATTAAAGAGGTAAGTTTTAAGGAATAACTTAAAGGAGGAAAGTGGTGTTGAGAGGGTTAGGGAGGGAATTCATGCCATGCACTTTGTTTTGTTGTTTTAACATACAACCACAACATCTTACACTGTTAGACCATTGGCATTAATTATGTAACAACAGCTTAGATTTTAAATTTCCTCCTCAACTAAAAAACTGAAAAATAAAGCTTGAAACTGACAGATTGTTAAATAAGTTGAACAGAGTGGCCTGAATTTTCACTCCTGGGTCTATATCGGAAGGAAGTGCTTTGGAAATTGGGATTTTCATTCTGAGGTGGCCAGGCATCTCTGGCACCTGGGCCAGATGACCCCAGAATGATTGTGGAGGCTGCCAGGTGTGGAGGCAGGCTGGGCAGGAGGCCTACCTTGGTGTACCTACACTTTGTCAAAGATTTTTAAAAAAGCATTAAGATAAAAAACAGCCCTCCAGCACTTATCCCTCAAATGACTCAGGAGCCATGCTGAAATTAAAAAAAGTAAAATTCTAAGTCTCTCTCTCAGATTTTATTTTGTTAAAAAAAACTCATTCATTACATTTACATCCCTTCAACTACATAATCCCCTATAAAAGCAGACATTTCATTCAAGTGCTTAATTCCTTATAAAAACAAGCATGAGAATTCATAGTCCCACTTCAAAGAATCTATAACCACTTGGAGCTGTCAGTCAAACCGTGAAATGGAAGGCTGTAATAATGGAAGTCTGTGAATTCAGTCATGTAGCACAAATCCAGTAATGATAACCCCCTGGCTTATGTCAACACACAGAGCGAAGTAGCAAGCAATTCTTTCAAGATTTAAAGAGGAGGAGTTTTAAATGTCTTGACAGCTTGAAAGTTGCTTTTGACAGTTGCTTGTGACACTTTTGACAATTCCTCTTGACAGCTCTCTTAACAGTTCCAATGAGTTTATGCACTTTTTACACACACTCATGTCCATTTCAACAGATGCAAAGCGCACCTTACTTCCTCCAAAGGGCACCCTCCAAAGGGCACCCTCAAACGTGTTCTGGGATCATACCCAAAGGGGTAGCCTACCTCTCCAAAAGGATACTCCACCTTTCCAAAGGACTCCACAAAGTTTAAATCTGCTCCTACCAAGTCTAATCGGCACACGTTGGGCAAAATTTTGCTCTGGCGTGCGGGATCAGCAGGGTCAGGAGGGTGCAATTGGGTAGCCAACTGCCACCTGCGATCAACAGGACTCTGCAATTTTACACGGGTGGGCCAATTAAGGTACGTGAGCACCAGCGCTGAGTGCTGCCTGCGTGGATTGGGGGGGGTGGGGAATGCAAGCAGGCCTAGCGCACACCTCTTGCATGCATGCTTGAGAGCATAGAATAATCTCCCTGAGGCACAGAGCTGCCTCAGGGAGATGAAGGATATATTGAACAAATTATTGAACATCATAAAAATTTAAAAAACATGTCCCCTCTTAAGCCATGTCCCAGTACCATGTTCCACACCACCTGCACCCCAACCCTTGACCCACCACCAACCCACTACTTTCCCAATGGAGCCTCCACTTTAACTGTGCTTCCACTGCAAAAGTAACCCTGGAGCAATATGAACCCAACACATCTGGCTCACAGTCCAATTTGCATTGCTTCCATTGCCCTACCACTGGAGTGAGAGCAAATTGTGTTTAAAGGGCTGAGAATTTTTGGCTTCTCTTTTTTTCTGGAAGCTACCTTCTTGACCTCTCCATTCTCCTTTGTTGGACATTTCAGTGGAAATGTATCATACTCAGCTGGAAGAGTGGATGACTTGCTTCTCAGTGTTTGCTAATGAGCCTACGAATTTGGGTGCTGGGAATCACACATAAGTGACCTCAGTGAATTTTTGATTTCCCTTCCTTGTGGGAACTATCTGACTAGCCATTGATTCCATTCTTATGATGGCAAATGGTAACGGATAATCACTCAATCGTATGAAGTTCAGAAACTTGAAACCACATTCTAAATGGGTTTCTATATTTCAATGTAGTCTTCACCATGCCTTTGTGGAATTATTTTTCTGTACAAAAATACAATCTTTGAAAACCATCAGATTTGTATAGATGCTGCTAATGAATGCTTCTATGTGTTTTATATTGGACTATGGATCAGGATGCTGATTGTACCACAGGCTGGCTCTATTCATCCTGAAATGTTCATTATAATCATTAGCAGATAAAGTGAAAGGAATCACAGGCTAATAATGTAGGTCTAAGAATTGTCCTGCTGTTTCTCTTGATCTGATAAACTGCCATGAACCCTGGCCTGCATCACAAATAATGCTTGCATGTGTAGTTAATCTGATCCATCAGCTGAAATGTACTAATTTATATTATCGTAGAACTTTTGTACCAGGAATATCGGGAAAACAGCACTTTTCAAGAAATTGAGACAAGACGGTTGCAGGATTGCACTGAAAAGGACCCGGCTGAGTTCACAAATGAAGCCAAGCCTCAGGAAGCAAAGACTGACTCCAGTGCGCCTGCTCAAATGATATCACAGCCAGTCAATCTCAGTCAGAGAACAAATAACCTGGGTATGAAATTATGGCAGAACTTAGAAAAAGTGAGAAACAGCACAGTGTTGAGTACTCTCAGTCGCAAGGAAATTAAACTCCAGGAGGTAAGGCAGGAGTAAAGGCAAGGCCTATTTGTAGTTTTACATTCCAATGCATTATTCATTCCAAAAACTTCTGAATATTCAAAATGGCCATCTACAAACTGTTTCCATCAGTGGATGTCAGTCACACAAAATTGCAAATGACAGTGAATAAAATTATTTTTTTTTTACAACAACATCAGGCATCAGTGAGCTCACTATAGATCCCATAAATCAGAGAGACAATATTGGAATATCACAACTGAGGGTGAGGATTTTGATATACCTGAAGTACAATCCAGTTGGTGACTGGTTAAGGTTAGGAACTAGACCGGAGTGAATTAGTAATCTAATATGATTCCATATTCTTCCAGTCCACATTTGTCTTGGCACAGTGGTGATGATCTGAGTGTAGTTCAATTCTGGCTTTATACATTTTTTGTTATATTCCTAGACTTTGCTGTGGGGAATGTTAAGACTTTATTTATTAAAGTCATTTTGAAACCATAACACCACCAGTTATTCACTACTGTAACACTAGTGCTACTTCAAAAGTCCAAAAAAATTTATAATTGCTGTGATTAAAATAATTTTTAATTTTAATTATAGTGCATTCTCACTTCAGTTTGTCAGCTAACAGAGGAAATATCTGCAGTTTTCTGTTTGCAATTAAATTATGAACACATTCTTTATGTATGAGTTTATAACCTTGATATAAATAGGCACTAGTGGAAATTGTCCTTCACAGTCATGGCAGATAAGAATAATCAACGATTATAGTTCTGTGGAGGTTGTGATTTAGTACCCTTGCCTCTGAGCCAGAAGCTCTGAATTCAAGTCCCACTCCAGGACATTGGAGGAGCGTTCATGACACTGTTCAAACAGGTTGATAATCAGTCACCTAACACTTCTCCACTATTCACCAAAGGGTGAAAAACATTTGTGTGAAGTTACCAAACAAGCATAGTTCTATGGAGGTTTTGATTACACTGTCCATATGTAGGGATTTATAAAGATTTGCCACATATTGATGTGGTAAAAAAATGTTCATGTAAAATACGCGACAATAATTGAAAATGGTCATGACAAAAGAACATAAAATAATGTAAGAAATGTTTTACACGGCATGTCAACTGTTCATGTTTTATGCAGATAGTCAATTTCACAGCTGGTAGGAGTGTGTTTACCTTTGAAGGTGAAATTGAAGAGGAATTTATACTTCCCATGCTGTACTGAGTTCACCAGATCAGCCAACATAAACTTGGGTGAAATGGTCTCACTCCACTCCCAATTCATCCCTCATGTCTGCTCCCAGCCCCTGCCAAGTACTTTGGATCTTCCCTCAGCAGATTGAACTCTTTTGCTGTTATTATTGTGATATTGGAAATTCTCAGCCATAAAGTGCAGCATATTATAATTCCCAAACAATGCAGCAACATTAGAGAAAAGTTAGAAGTGGCAGTGAGGACAAATTGGGAGAAGGTGAGAGAACTTTCACTTACTGAAGGGAGGGAGGAAGAAGGGGGTGTCTCTTATGAGATAGAGACAGCAGGGAAGAAGGAAACGTGCCTTTGCGACCTGGAGGCAGAAGAAAACTATTTCTGTAGAATCGTGCTGCTTACAATATTCCACTACATAAATTATGGAATTTAGTGTAAACCCAGTCTGACCATTAATGTTCCATAAGATGAATGTCCTTATCCATTACATTACTAAGACTCTACAGGATCCAGACACACATTGAATGTGAGGTCTTATGGTGTTTGCGTAGTGAAATATTTTAAAAATGCATTCATGTGTGCAAAATCTAAGAGTTAAAAGGAAAGAACAAATAACATTAAAGTTTGATATGACATACATATTAATCCTAAGTGTTTTAAGGATATAAAAATGTGAATTTTATCACTCAACAATTTTTCTTCAGGCAATGTTTGAACTTGTCACCTCTGAAGCTTCTTACTACAAGAGTCTGGAGATCCTAGTTTTCCACTTCATGAAATCTGAACAACTTAGTGAAGCACTCAGTCCCATTGAGAAACATCATATTTTCTCGAACATCCTTGACATCAAAGCAGTCAGTGAAAGGTAAGCCAAGGAATGTCAAACCTACTAAATGTACAACAAGCTTCAGATAATTGTGAGATCAGTGCCATTGACTTCAAATTTTGGAAAATTTTCATCGTGCTTGAATTGACTTTTTGAACAGTTGATCCTATTAATTTTACATCTGAGAACTGTCCCCTGGCACTAATTCGAAGAAGAAAGCTATACCTGTTGTGGCTTGTATTAATTCATCAACCATCATCATTAAAACAGATTATCTGGCAATGATCACATTGTTGTTTGTGGGAGCTTGCTGTGCATAAACTAGCTGCTGTGTTTGCAACATTTCAACAGTGTTTGCACTTCAAAAACACTTAATTTGGCAGTAGAGCACTTAGGGATGTTCTTAGGTCATGAAAGGTGCTAAATAAATGCAAATCTTAGTGTAACCCTATAGAGACATAGACCTATAATCTTATTGGTGTGTCTCAGTTTTGTTTTTTTTTGTGTTTTGTGCTTTTCATGTAGTAAGTTTGTAGCAGATGCCACTGCAGGAAGAATTCAATGTGAATCTGTCCACAGGCTTCCCCAGCCTGCTGTTCTAAAGTATCAAGCATGAGCAGAACCAAGGCACTTGTAAAGGTGCAGCTGTCTCTCTTTATAACCCTTATCAGTGTACACTGATAGATTGTTTCGATTTCAGTCAGCAAACATTATTGAGTACATTACTTTTTACTTTCAGATTCTTTCGGGACCTGGAGCACCGTATAGAAGAAGACATTGTCATCTCAGATGTCTGTGATATTGTGTATGAACATACTGTCAATCACTTCAATGTCTACATCCCCTATGTTACAAACCAGAGCTACCAGGAGGCTGCCTATCGACGAGCAATGTATGCTTCATTGATGTTTCTGAACAGGATGGAAGAACAAACGTTGTTACAGTTGTGCATGTAGGCTGTGCATGTGTCTGAATAAATGTGCCACTGAGCCTAATATAGATGCAGTATCTCACCTACATGCATAAAATTTGCTGGTGTTAGCTTTGTGGCAACAGTCACATTTGAATCTCAAAGAAACCTGTTTTTCCTAAACACCCAGCAGGTCAGGCTGTGTCTGTGAAGACAGAAAGGTGCGATTAACATTTCAGGTTTCACAACTCTTCATCGGAACTGGTTCTGGTGAAAGGGCTAAGATCTGAAACATTAATCCTACCTTTCTACATGGATGTTAGCTGTGGCTCAGTTGGTAGCTCTCGTCTCAAAGTAACAAAGTTCTGGGTTCAAGTTCCGCTCCAGGACAAGAGCGTAAAAATCAAGGCTAACACTCCACTACAGTACTGAGGTACTGTTGGAGGTGTTATCTTATGGATGAGCCATTAAACTGAGGCCCCATCTGCCCTCTCAGGCAGACATAAAAGACCCCATGGCACAATTTCAAAGCAGAGTAGGGATGTAATCCCTGGTGTCCTGGCCAATATTTATCCCTCAATGAACATCATACAAAAAAAAAATTAGCTGGTACGTCATTATTACATTGGTATTTGAGGGTGCTTGCTATGTGTAAACGGACAGCCACATTTCCGACATTACAACAGCGATTACTCTACAAAAGTACTTTATTGACTGTAAAGTGCGTTGAGATGGCTGGTGACTGTGAAAAGTGTTATACAGATACAAGTCTTTCTGTTCTTTCGCAGCCTGACCTGCTAAGTATTTCTAGTATTTTTTGTTTTTACTTCAAATTTCCAACATCCACAGTATTTTGCTTCCTATTTTCTTGAATTGTTTGAACTGGCATTTCACATTCCTGTTGCAAATGGTGGTATATCTGACAAGTCAAGAACAATGCTTAACATTGTTAGAATATTGTCAATGGCGGAGAGTTGCCTGGAATGTGCACTTTGACATTTCCCATTTCCATTAAAAATTTCAAATCTTTTTAATTCAATTACGCATGTTAATATCATTGACAGCCCCAGCATTTATTGTCCGTCCCTAATTGCCCTTGGGAAAGTATTAGCGAGCTGCCTCCTTGAACTACTGAAGTCCATGTGGTGAAAGTACTCTCACAGGTTGGCTGGGTAGAAGTTTTAAGATTTTGACCCAATGTGGATGAAGGAATGGCAATATGTTGTCAACTCGACATGGTGTGTGATTTGGGAGGGAACTTGCAGCTGGTGGCTGCCCTTATCCTTCTCGAGACCCTAGGTTTGGGAAGTGCTGTTCAAGAAGTCTTGATGAGTAGCCGCAGTGTATCTTCTGGATGCTATACACTGCAGCCACAGGATGCTTGTGGGGGGAGTGAATGTTTAAGGTAGTGGATGTGGTGTTAATAAAGTGGGTGGTTTGTCATGGATGGTGTGATGCTTCATGAAGGCTTTTGGAACTGCACTTATCCAGGCAAGTGGAGAGTAACCTGACTTGCCCCTTGTAGATAATGGAAAATCTTTGAGAAGCCAGGAGGTGAAGCACTCGCCCCAGAATTCCCAACCTCTGACCTGCTCTTGTAATCACAGTATTTAGGTGGCTGGTCCTGTTCAGTTTCTGGTCAATGGTTACCTTCAAGATGTGAATCGTGTGTGATTCAGTAATGGTAATGCCATTGAATGTCAAGAGGTAGTTGGAGATGGTTATTGCTTGGCACAAATGTTACTTGCCACTTATCAACCCAAGCCTGAATGTTGCCCAGGCCTGAATGTTGCCCAGGTCTTGCTGCGTGCAAAATTCTGAAGAATTTTGAATAGAATGGAACACTGTGCAATCATTACTGAACAGCTTCACTTCGGATTTTATGAAGGGGAGAAGGTCATTGAGTAAGCAGATGGATGGAGATGGTTGGGCTAAGAATATTACACTGTGGAACTCCTGCAACAATGTCCTGGGGCTTAAATGCTTGACCTCCAACAGCCATCTTCCTTTTTCACTAGGTATGACTCCAACCATTGGAGAGTTTACCCCCCCGATTCCCATTGACTTCAGTTTTGCTGGGGCTCCTTGATATCACACTCAAATGCTGCCTTAATGCCAAGTGATGTCATGCTTACCTTATCTCTGGAATTCATTTCTTCTTTCCATGTTTGGACATAGGCTTTAATGGGTCCAGAGCAGGGTAGCCATGGCGGAACCCAAACAATGCAACAGTGAGCAGGTTATTGATGAGTAGTTGCCAATGAATAGCACAGTTGACAGCATCTTCCATTGCTTTGTTGATGATTGAGAGTAGCGTGTTGGATCAACCATTGGCCAACTTGGATTTGTCCTGCTCTTTGAGAACAGGACATACCTGTGCAATTTCTCACTTTGTTAGATAACAGTATTGTAGCTGTGTTGGAACAGCTTGACTAGAGGCATGGTTAGTTCTGGAGCACAAGGTGTCAGCACTGTGGCTGGGATTTGTCAGGACCCATTACCTTCGCAGTGTCCAATGCTCTCAGCTGTTTCTTGCAATCATGTGGTGTGAACTGAATTGGCTGAAAGCTGGCTTCTCTGATGGTGGGGAGCTCAGGAGGAGACCAAGATAGATCATCAACTTGTTAATTCTGGCTGAAGATCAATGCAAATGCTTCAGCCTTGTTTTTTTGCACTTACGTGTTGGGCTCCACCATTTTTGAGTACTTAAAAAAGTACCAAAATCATCCTCTGCTCAATCTGTCCATGGATAGTTTAGAAAATATTGCAGTTCATAGGACCACCCCTTCTCCTCAAATTGCAAAATGGTTCTCCAAAGTGTTGTGCATTTAACTGGTGAAATCATCTATCTGAGGCTTTGTCTACATTATGCTGCCTGTTCCGTCCCCAGTGCCTTCGTCAACTGTGATCACTTTTTTAAAAAATGCTAGACCGCTGGTCTGTAGAACTCCAAGCTCTTCAGAGACACCTCCTGATCTCTAGCACTTCACACACCCACAAAAAGCATCTGGGTCTCTGGGGCAATGTCACATTCTAGACAATGTTCAGAAATAGTTTTTGGCAAATTTTAAGGAAACTTAAAATCCTGAGATTTTAAGGCATAACATGGGAAAGAATGTATATATTATGGCTGAATTTCAAATATAAGCTTCATTAACATTTTAAAGAACTGTTGCCTTGACTTTGCACTTCTTCTTCAAAGGGAAAGTAACCTCCAGTTCCGTAATGTGATGGCTGAGCTCGAAAAAGATCCCAAATGTAGAGGACTACCCTTCCCATCATTTCTTATCCTGCCTTTTCAAAGGATAACACGATTAAAACTGCTGGTACAGGTACCTGAGATCGCTCTATAGTTATCAGACTGACTATGTTTTTTAGGCAAACATTTCAGCATCTATTAGTACTATGATCATTATTTTATACAATGAAGGTGATTGTGTGATGCTGTGGGACATCAACAGTACATTCTATCAAATTGCTGGGTTGAGTCAAGTGTTTCCATACTACCCAGTAAAATGTAATTCCTATATTTTAAATAAAAATCTATTAAGTGCTACAAAAGTATAAATATTACTCAACAGTTGGTGTAATATTCATTTTGAACTTGGTTAATGAGGTCTTTCTTTCACAATGACTCAAATAGATATAACATGAACATTTTGTAGCTTGGGGTTTTTTGAGTGGGTCACAGGCCTCTAGGGGTATTGTATCAGATTCCAAAAAAAATCCACTGTGCACAAAAAATTGGAAGCTTCAGAAGTATACAAAAGTGTTTTTTTATTTGTCGTGTAATTGAGGCCACTCAAGCAGCCAAGAATTTGATTCCCAATTCAATCCTCAAGGCTGCTTATCACTTTACAGTCACATATCTTGGTTGAATGAACCTCATCCTTTCATAGCAGGTAGAATGCTGTGTCATGGTAATAGGTTCCACTGGAAGGGAATGCAGATATTATTTAGTTTCTCCTATACCCCACTGAGAGCAGATATTTGAAGCAGCATAGGATTAAGAAAGGTACAAGGCGACTAAACGGATGTCATGTATGTTCATAAAAATGTACAGCTAAGTAGCTTATGCCTCTGAATTCAATTTTGTTTGACAGAATATCTTGAAAACAGCAGAAGAAGAGTCAAAGAGGGAAAGCACAGCTGTGAACGCACATAAAGAACTTGAAAAGGTACAAGAGCAACATTCCCTTTTTCCTTTTTTTATCCAGCCTCTTTGCTCACTCTTCACTAGTAATTTTGAGTTTGGACACTAATACAAACACCTGATGTTGGCTTGTGCCACCCATTATACAGTGCTCCTGATTTTCATTTCCATGGAAGTCAACCCTTCCCTTTTTAATCATTTTTCTTTTGCATGTTTGCTGTGCCTTCCATGCAAGCATTTATAATTCTTGACCTCTATATTAAGGTGTGCACACATGGTATTGTAATTCAGACACCATAAAACATAGTAAAAGACTGTGACAATATACATGGGTAGATTTTCAGTCAGCTCTCTACCTGTCCATTATTAGAACCCTGATCATTAATTTGTTGATCCTCTCTAATTTTGTGTAGTCAGCTTTAATTACAATGACTCCCTGCCCATTTTTGGGCTTGGGGTTGAGAGCTCTTTGGAGGGTGAGGAGCAGTGGTAGGTGGGAACAAAGGAGGAGGAGGGGGCACAAAATTGCATGCCAACAACCCTTTAAACGTAATCCATAAATTTAGAGAGAGACAAAGGGCGGAATTTTCCGAGCCGACTGGCGGCCAGCATGATAGGTGGCGTGCGCGTAAAATATAGCGCGATCTGCTTCACAACGGCATGAAGGCAGGTCGCAATCGTCCGCTCAGCCCACCAATGGTGGGCTGCGTTTCCCACCATTGGTCAGCGGGGAGCTAATTGTAATACAGCATTTAATTAAAAGGCCATCCCGCCAGGCTCTTGGAATCCCACCGTATCACCTGTCCACGTTGGCAGGAAAGCACGCTGACGTGTTTCACAACAGCACACAGGCGAAATGTACTTGGTGGCCTTCACTTTGGGGGAACTGAGGTGAGTGAGCAGCAGCGTTCACCACAGCTCACTTGTTGTTTACAGACCTCAGGGGTGCTGGGTGTTGGGGGGAGGGAGCGGGGGCAACTGATGCCTGGCCCCTCAGGCGACTGCTGAGGGAGCGGGGATGTCCGGGGGCAAGTGCTGGCCAGCCTTGGAGGCGACTGCTGAGGGGGAGAGGGTGTCTGGGGGGAAGTGCTGGCCAGCCTTGGCGGTGACCGATGTTGATGGGGGTGCAGGGTGGGGAGCAAGTGCTGCCCTGGCACTGCATCCCGCGTACAGGCAATCAAGGTTTGGGTCAGGGGAAGCGAGGGAAATGGCCACACATTAGGGACACCTGTATAAACTGACCATGCCTCTGCAACTGAGACAAATCAGGAGCAGCCACAGTGATTTGACTGGAGTCAGGCTCCTAGCCTGTCTGTCCATGCAAGCAACGCATGGCAACAAAGGGCCGCCAAGCACTCCATACCTTACCCCTGAATCCCCCTCGTCCCCACCCCCGGCACAGACTTTGAGTCCGCTACCACTTTATTGGACCATGGAGCAGTTGGACTGCATGTGTTGTACAATCTCCTCACCAACACTAGCCATGGAGCAGTACCTGCTGGAGGCACTCCACAGCCCCTTGCAATCTCAGCATCCTGGTTTGGACCAGTGCCCCCCATGTCAAAGGTTGATAGGGCAGCCATGCAGCACATTCATCTCTGGCCATCCGAGGGGTGACCAGCATTCTCCGGGAAGCATTCAGGGGCAGTCACAGAGGGCCAGGTAAGGTGCTAAGTACAGCCATGATAACCACAACTCTCTCTCTTTCAAGATGCAGGAGGACCATGTCATGATCATGGACCCTGGTGACCTAGCTGTAAGACTGATGGCCGACAGAGACCTTGGAAGACAGAGGAGAGAGCGACTGAGAGTCCTGGCTGCGCAAAGGCAGGGGCAGCAATCTCATGAAGAGGGGACAGCAAGGACTCCCACACACACTGCCCAGGAGTGACAGTGAGCCGTGACTGGTCAGTGCCTAGCGACACCCAGAGTCTATTGACGCCGCCTGTCATTCCTGCAGATGACTGAGAACCAGTATCGCCAACGACTGCGCAGGTCTAGGGACCTGGTGGCTCACATCTGTCACTTACTGCAGGACTTGGCGCCGCGGGGACATGGAGGGCATCCGCTACCAGTGGCTGTGAAAGTGACCGTGACTCTCAATTTCTATGCCAGTGGCTCCTTTCAGGGCTCCACAGGTGACCTCTGGGGGATTTCACAATCCACCACCCACAAATGCATCCATGAGGTCATGGATACCATCTTCTCCATGACACACAACTTTGTGCATTTCGCCTGGGACCAGCACAGTTAGGATGCAAAGGCCATTGGATGTGCCTAGATCTCGGGATTCCTACAGGTGCAGGGTGTGATTGACTGCACTCATGTTGCGCTCAGGTCTCCATTGCTACACTCAGTGGACTCCACCAACCACAAGGGCTTCCACTCACTGAAGGCACAGCTGGTGTGCGACCACCAGAAACGCATCCTGCAGGTGTGCGCATGGTTTCCAGGGACTGTGCACGACGCCTACATCCTGAGTTGCTCGCAGATCCCTGCAGTCTTCCAGGGTCCATAAGGACTGCAGGGATGGCTCCTTGGGGACAAGGGCTACCCGCAGAGGCTGTGACTGATGACACCTGTGCAGCGGCCTCAGACTGCAGTAGAGTGACGGTATAATGAGGCTCATGCAGCAGCAACTTGGTGGAGCAAACCATCGGGATGCTGAAAATGAGGTTCCGGTGCCTGCGCCGGTCTGGTGGAGCCCTGCAATACAGTCCACAGAGGATGTCATGCATCATCATTGTCTGCTGTACCCTTTACAACCTGGCACTTCAATGGGGGAGACGAGCTGGCTGAGGGGGAGATGGAGGGGCTGGTGGTCTTCGTGGATGAGGAGGATGCTGACATGGATGAGGGTGAGGATGTTCTCAGTGACAATGATGAGCATGAGGTTCCCGCGCTGGCCAGACGAGGCAGGCATCCTCGGGAGGCCCTCATAGCTGCCAGATTTGCGGAGGATGATGACGACATGCAGTGAGGCATCCCCATAGATCCTTACATCGCAGTTGTGAATGTTTGACTCCAGTCTGGCTTATGGCGGTGCCAATACCCTCTGTGAGAATACTCCTGTCATGGAGATGCAGTGAAGGCCCTAATAGTCACTTGATCATAGGAGGATGATGACAATGTGCAGTGAGGACACTCCATTGATCTTCACATAACCTCTGAGTATGTCTGACCCCTGTCTGGCTGAGGGCTGCTCGCTTTCGCTCCATGATCAGGGCCACCTCAGAGATGCAGCCATGAAACTTTAGACGCATCTGATGCTGTGTCCGTCTTCAGCACCTCAGCCCTTCAGGAGCTGGTGCACAGCATCACTGATCGCAGATGCTGGTGTGATGGGAGCCAGCCCCACCTTAATGGTGCTGAAAGCACACAGAGAGAATGAGAGAACTCTGTGGTCCCTGCCCACTACATTCTAGCAGCAATGACCAGCACCGGCGAGGTGCAGGCATCAGTAATGTTTCCAGGGAGTGTAAGTGCGGACCATCGCTTTGGTCTGAAGGCTGCACAGAGCACCAGGAAGAGGCCCTGGAGTAAGACACCTGCCTTTATCTTGTGCAGAAATGTTTCACATCTGAGTGACAAGAACACTGCTCATCAGAACTAGGAGCCATAGGCAGGGAGACATTCTTAGAGTTTATTGACAATAGTGAACAGTATTTATAAGTGATCAACACCCATGGCCAGGCTGTGCAACTACTTTTACCTAACTTTCCTAACCCTGCCTCTACATCTTGGTGCTCCCCGAACATCCACAGCGAGCTGGAGGCATCCTGCTGACTGCAACGCCCTGTCTGTGATGATTTTGGTGGGCGTCCTCTGGAGGGCCAAGGCTGGAGGGCCCTGGCCTGCTTTTGGGGTCCTGCTGTGTGGCAGTGGCACCCTCCACAGCCTGTGAAGCTGGAGCTGTGGAGGTCACAGGAAGAGGGGAGTCGGATGGGCCGGTCACTCCCAGAGTCACCTGAGTGGATGGCCCCAGAGTGTGCACCTGCTGATCCTCCTCCCTATGGGTGCCCGAGGGCCTCTGGCTGACTCCGTGAGGGGAAGGGGTAGCTGGAGTGAGATTAAGCTGCCCAGCATCCCTCTCACATACACACTGTTGCCAACTTTGGCATCAGCAATGGAGTTAAGCCTGTGCAGCAGTGCAGGAGTGGCATTCTGGAGCAAGGTCTCCATGGCAGCCGCCATCTTGCCAGTGTTGACCTCAGTGCGTTGCAATGCTGGTGCTTTCACCTGAGCCTGAAGTTGGACAGACTGCTCCACCATGCCTTGCAATCTGAGGAGTACAGTGGACATCCCTTCCTGTGGTTCCGGAGCTTGCCTTTTCAGCTCCAGCAACTGTGACATGACCGAGTCCAGAGGCTCATCATCTGACTCGGACTCAGCAATGTTCTGACTTCCAGGAGTCCTCCGAGTGCCGGGGACCTGGGAAGTCCCAGCCTCCACCTGCTGTGGATCAGACGGTGCGATGTGCTCACCAGGTTGTGATCCTGAGGCTACTCTGAAGCTAGGTCCCAGCGAGGTGTGTGAAGAGTGTGGGTGAGCGCTGTGATGGGACTTCAGGGAGGGTGCCTTCAGATTCCTCTTCAGAGGTTTCACTGGGGCTTGATTGGAGGCCCTGGGTCATGGACTCCGTCTGCTGCTTCCCAGATGCACCTGCAAAAGCAAGGGGAGATAATTGGTGCATGGCAGTGGTCTGTGAAAGAGGACGCATCACTCACAGCATGGTCGTCAGATGGATCTTCACTTGCTAGAGCGGCGCCAACTTCACCATCAGCACAGGACCGGTCCTGGTCATCACCATCCAGCTGGATGGCTCTGTTTTTGAATTCTGTCAGAGTTTTTATCTCTGGCATCCTTCCACCTGTCTGCGACCTCTCCCTTCTGTTGTGAGCCAGTTTGTCCTGCATGGATAGAGATGGGGAGAGTCTATCAGGACGCCTGCAGGGCCAGATGGTAAATATGCCTGGCCTGTGTGGGTGGTGAGTGGTCCCATGGATGGAATGAGGACAATGAAGGTGTGTGTGAGAGAGTGAATAGTGAAGACCTTTGCACTGGCAGTGAGTGAGGGCCCTGTGGATGTGGGTTGGGATTGTGAGTGTGTGAGTTGGGAGCGATGAGAAGCGTGACTTACCCTGGTGGAATGGAGGAGATCATTTATTCTTTTGCGGCACTGGATGGCTGTCCTCTTCTGCAGGGCTTTCGCACTGACCACCGCTGCCACCGCCTCCCAAGCCAGGTTGATGACTTTGCTGCCCATCCTGTGGCCAGAGTGGGGGCAGAATATTCCCGTGCGGGCCTCCACGGCATCCAGCAGTCGCTCAGGGGACCTGTCGTTGAACTGGGGTGCTGTAGTCTTTTTGCCTTTGCTGGCCATGTCTCCCAGGCAGCGGTGGTGAGCTGGTGGCGATGAGCGCTTTGCTGGCCACTGCCTTTTAAAGATGGCGGCTGGCATGGTGCAACAGTGAGGTGATGCCAAGCGGGCGAATGGAGCCAACCTGCCATGGAAACGGCGTGTTTCATGGGAGTGAATAAATAATGAGGTGGGCTCGGGACGTTACGGCATGAAAATCTGCCATTTTCATCGGTGGGTAGGACTCCATTTTACCGGCCCGCTAGCGCACTTAGTGCAATTCTGGGAAAATTCCGCCCATAGCCTTTGAATAAAAATGGCCACATAGGAAGATAAAAATGTTGCTAACGTCTAAATGGCTTATAATATCTTTAATGTGAGTTTTAACATGTGCAGAGGCTGTATAAGTGACAAAAATGCCTGGCAAAATCTAGTGGCTGCTACATGAAGTGTGCAGACAGTAAGTGTGCTAAGCCACAACACACCAATTCCAGCTTGTTTAATGGTTAGTAAAGTGTTGGTGCACAAGGAGATGGCACATAAATTACAACTAGATGGTAAATAGTAGGACAAAAGAATCATGTCTAAGTCCCTTTGTCTTAATTTTCTGATCTCCTGCACAAATGGTACAGATGAGCTTTACCCTCACAACATGCTGATGGGTTGTCTTATCAGATGCACTTACTCCACACAAATATGGGATTAAGCACACTTAAAGCGAAAACTGTTCTGTGCATTTTCATTCTACGTATAGTCTATGATGCAGTTACTGATTCATTTTAATTAGTTAGGAGGCTCAGTGCTTTCCTGGGCTCCAGGAAAATTCCATCTACAGAAACTAAGTTAGCAGCAACTACAAACTCAGGCATGTTGTTCCTGCTTGTGGCATCTGCCGAGTTAAAATTATCAATTTAACATTAATGTTTCCTCTATAAAGCAATCTTGCAGGAACATCTTTTTATGCACAGTTACGGATTAAGCCAATCTTGCAAGGAAATAGAACAAATGAAGAATTAAATGACATATGACATCAGGAGCTTGGCATTTTCTAAATGTAATCTTGTAAAGATGTATTGACTGTGATAATCTGTCTAGTAATTTCTTCTTGTTGAAGGTTATCAAAGAGTGTAGTGAACGTGTGAAAAAAATGGGTAGAACTGAGCAGCTGATCAACTTTGAGAAGAAACTGGAGTTTAAAGTCAAGGTATGAATAGAAAAATAGACCCCTGTCTATATAAGAGTACACATGACCTTTAGAGAACTCTTCAGAAAAAAAAGAGTGGATTGGAGGACCAAGGTAAAGAAAAATCAAATTATAAACAAAATAGAAGATAAAATCACTCTTTATGCTGTATAAAAGTCATATAAAATGTGTGTTACAATATGTATATTTTTAAAGGAATTCTCTAATTATAACAAGGTAGACTAGTGAAGAACAATAGCTTCCACTTAAACAATATCATTAAGCATTTCTGACCAGTAACCATAGACAGATCAATAGACCATCTTTATTTTATTATTACTAAACATTCCATCTAACCAACACTGTACTTTCCCCAGGCTGTGCCAATCATCTCCCAATCTCGGTGGCTGCTGAAAGAAGGTGAACTGGAACAAATGTCAGGACAGAAAGCAACACGAACCTTTAGGAAGAAGAAACTGTTCAAGCCAGTGTACCTGATTCTGTTCAATGATCTTTTCCTAATAACCAAGAAACATTCCTAGTGAGTCATCACAAAAGCATCAGAGCTATGGTCAATGTGAACAAAACTAAATTCAAGTATTGTATGGTTTCATGTAATATAGCTTTAAGGCTTGTCCATGCCATATGAGATTTATTCCTTTAAGAATTGCAGCTTTGTAATTTTGAAATCTGATTTTCTGGCTGCTGCATTATCAAGAATTTCTAGTTTCCGAAAGAAGAGGTATGGAAAGGTAAAGACACAAATGTATATGTGAGTGTATAATGATTTGTTTACAAGGTTTTTTGGATAGTTTCAGAGGTGGAACCTGGATAGAAAAGCTTTCATCAGGGTGCTGGATGTCCAGTGGATTTGACACTGGTCATTCACCCTTGGGACATGGGTTAAATTCAAGCCTAGATTGATGGGATGAATGTCTCTTCTGTCTTTTGGCTGTAACAGTCTTATGTGAAATGAGTTTTTGATAGTCTCAATCTAGCTCCTAGTAGACTAAACAGTCATAAATTCATTACTATCTAGCAATCTCACTCAGAGAGATCACAGGATGGCTGGTGTGGGAAATAAACAATATAATGTTGGTCAGTCGAGGATATTCTTCTGATGCACTTTTTTGAGACACATTAGAGGCACTTCACTCCACGTCTGGCTGTTTGATATTTGACCTGTGAGTGGTTGCCATTGTCTCTGGTTGCCTGCAAAAGGAAAACTCTCTATTGTCCAATGCTACATCTTGATGAGCACTTACATTCAAGAATATCCCTTTAAAATATTACCCTCATAATAACTGCAGTTTACACACTTGATTGCCATCATCCAATGAAGTTTTTTTATAGCTCAGGCATAATATCAGGGCAAAAACAGAATTAAAAAGGTAAATTTTCCATATCTGTGCGCGGAGAAGTGGAAAATTCACCCTGAAGTACTTCCAGTAGTCCTAAAGGAAGTTTATTCACGTTAACGGTGAAATATCTTATGATAAAACGTTATTCAGGCCTCCCAATCTCATTATTAAGGGACAGAAAGAGAATTGTCTCGTGCTAATAATTCTAGAACTGTCTCTTAAATAAGAGGCGATTTTCTGGACAGACCTTGCAGAAATTCTTCCCCAGACTATTCAGTATGGTTCTTAACTATGATGTTTTTTATTTCTAGTGGTGACAGGTATGAAGTGTTTGACTATGCACTTCGAGGCCTCCTTCGGGTACAAGAGCTAGAGGACCAGGGTCAGGCACTTGCAAATATATTCCTGCTAAGACTCTTGGAGAACAACAATGACCGAGAGGTGCAATATATGCTGAAAGCAAAGTCACTGTAAGTATCTCAACAGAGCTGTGCAAGAAATAAAAATTGAAATTTTCTGGAAATGTGCATCAAAGTTGATGAATTTCTAGGAATACTTCCAATCTTTCCCAACAACCTAGGCAGAAGATTGCTTCCATCAACTCCCCCACCTGAGAAATACAATAACAGTTTCAGGTGCAGATCTGTTAGCATCAGAGAGAGTTGGCAAGCTAATATTTTGGATAGGAACCTTTGTCCAAAATGTCCTGACACAGAATCTCCCATCTGTATTTCCAACATTTTTTATCTTATTTCAAGTTGTTAGCATATGTATTATTTTCTTGTTTTAAATCTCTACCAAGAGGTACTCCAATTATTAGCCAACTAGTGGGGCCTATAAAGCAGTGTATTAATGGTGCTGCGCTATGGATCATGCTTCCTATGAGCCTGATCATTGCCTCACCATATCAGAATGTACATCTGTGATTCTTTAACACTTCAGTCTGTGGGATGTGACATCCATCTGGCAAAATGAACCTCTTCATATAATTTTTCCTCCCTAGTTACTTATTTGTGAAAGTGATAAATATCTCTTCAGAACAGCAGGGCTGGCTTTCATCTCACTTGATCTTGAAAGGAATGATGGCAAAAATAAATCAGCTGACAGTTATTAAGTAAAAGGTTATGCAAATGACATTCTAATAATATACAAGATGGAAGATTTTTAAAAGGTTTTGCTGTTAAAACCCTTCTCAAATCTGTTTGATTTGAAATCCCAGTGGACACAACGTTTCAACTATTGGAATCAAAGGCCCTGGGTGGAATTTTACGGCCCCTCCTGCTGGTGAGGTTATCCAGTACCGCCAAAGTGAATGGACTTTTGAATGGCTTGCAGCATTTTACGCCCTTGCCCCCGCTGCGACGGGGGGGGGCCATAAAATCCCACCCACCATGTTGAGCAGTGCAATAGTGAATGTACCACAACTCACCTGATAATTTTTTAACTGTAAGATCTGTGTCACTAACCCTGTGCTTTACTGTGGATGGGAATATACATGCATCTCTTGTAACTATAACAGTTAAATGAACTGCTGTCTGTAGTTAAGTCCAAGAACGTATTATTCAGAATTGCAGCCAATTATCTTAAAAAGTTACATTGTTAGTTACATTGCACTATTGAAGATCCTCCTATAACAGCTAACATCTTATATTCTTAATGCTCAAATTACCTTGACTACAATTTACCAAGGAGCAAGTGGATATAATTATGATTGAACAGTATTGCTTCTTCTTCCCTTTTTCCAACACTTTTTAGAAATGGCAGGGATGCGGTTCAAATAATAAAATTTACTGTGTCATTATGCCTACTATTTACCAATTTGGTTATCGGCTGAAATTTTATCATTAGTGAGTGCCACTTTGTAATAAAATGATGTTGACAATGGAATGTCTCTTGGAAATATAATGGACTAAACAAACCTAATGCTTCTCAGCTCATTACTGAAGGGGTTTTGTGGATAAAATTGCAAAGCTTCTCTACTGTTCTGAGGTATATAGAAAAGCACAATAACTTATGTTCCCTTTGGGGTCTCCGCTATGTCTTCCTGTTTCTTTTCATGATTTATTTTACTGATTTTAATTGTCCACAAATCTACGTTGCAGGAGTGATAAGAAACGGTGGGTCCATGCACTTGCTCCAAACCGTAGAACAAAGTATGTTTCTCCCAGCTCACTGCATTGGGGTAAGACTTTATGTTGCCACTTATTCCTACCCACGTATCTAACCAACCTTAGATACTGTGATCAGAAATGAACTTTTCTCTCATTTCTTATACTAACATTCAATGAGCAGGCAACGAGTGGCATCCTGCTTCTGAGATCCATCTGGAACCAACCAAAAGTAGGAGGAGCTTTACTTTGCGCTGAAATTGCACTATATCTTACCCAGGACTGGGTGCCCGAAATGGAAGCTGCTAATTTCTGTTAACGCATAAGCACAAAGGTCAAAAGAAACAACTGTTAGATTAATCATCATTGTTCAGTGTAACTGTTTAATTTTTGACTCCATCCTTTGCCTGCAGGTAAAGATAGTAAAATTAGGTAACACTAAAAACAGGTGTGGGGTCACGGTGCAATGGTTAAACCACACCCGTTGATTCCACTGTGGGCAGCATGCAGTTTGCTTAGTTAAATTATTGTGGCATGCAACCAGCATTCAGTGTGCCTGAGAGCCTGCATGCCTGATCAGAGGAAGCAAAATTGTGGAGATCAGTATGAGTTTAACCAGCTAGCCTTTATTACTTAAACTCAGCCTGTACCTCTTAAAGGGAAGGTGCATTTTGGCTGCAGCAGGTTCTGGATTTCAATGTAAAAGTGAGTTTGACCAGGAAAAGACACAAGAATGGCACAATATGACAAACAGCAGATTCCAAGAGTTTTCAACATGAAGTGGAGGCCTTGAGCAAGAGAGGGAAAGCAGGAGAGATACAATCTATCCACAGGAGATCTGCAGACAAACTATGTAAAGGCAGTGGTGGTCAATGCCAAGAGTCTAGCCCCCAGGAACTGGATGCAGTGCCGCAAGAATTTCAATGACCTCACATGAGTGGGGTCAGTGAATGTATCTTCAAATACTGTATCCCAAAAACTGCATCACTAGCTTCACACACTGCTTCCCACACATTGCACCCCACCCATCATTCATTGATCAACAACCTCGATCAATCATGACTCATAGCTTATATTCTGAGCTTCAATTCACCCTCACATGCATAGCACTGCTGCAAACATCACACTAGCATCTCACAGCTTGCATACATGGTAGTCACATTATCCAAACACATTGACACTCGCTAACTCACTTCCCTCTTTGTTGCAGGAGAAGGTAGCACACGACTATGTCCTGACCTATATGGAGGAGATGCTGCTGGCCATTATTGGGATGGGCATTACTGAGGCTGTGACTAGTGGTGGGACTGAAATCATCAAAGGTGACTGTATCCTCATACCTAAATCTCCTTCTCACATCCCACTTCCCCCTCATCCCACAATGTCTTCTGATTTACAAGCTGAAATGGTATAAACATGCACCTCTTACTTCCCCTACACAGCGTTACACACTGATTGACAATCTGCCTACTCTGCTTAATTCCGTTGGATTCTCCCTCCACATGCACTGAAGAAGAGACACAATCGCACTTGCAGTACCACCTCAGAATACTGACACTGTGTCTACCTCAGAGGGTAACTTAGAGTGGGATTTGCACATGATGAGACACTGGGTTCAGGTGGACTGTAGCCTGGGTAAGGTGCAATGGTAGGGCAGTTAATTTGTCATTGGATGAGGACATATATGAATTCTGTTGCAGAGGACTCAGATAAGGACTTCAATGGGAAAATCCACCGAAGAAGACTGATCGGTATGTACACCGACATGAGAAGTAAGGAGAAATCCCACACCAACCTGACAAAGGGCTTTCTGCAAAGTTTGAAGCCCATCCTTTCAAGCATGGAGGTGGCGCATGAGAGCACTTGTGCACTCATCCAGGATGTAGCATCTGATGTTGCAAGTTCCATTGCAGCACAAGCAGAAGTTGCCCAGTGTTTGGCTGCTGTAATGAAAGCTCAAACAGAAGGCACGCCAGCTGAGCTTGTTGCCTTGCAGGCTCAGACGGCTGCCATTATAGCTATGGATATCTGTTTTTGAAAGGGCCTCCGGGATTTCACAGCAGCCCAGCAATTCATCCTCCAACACACTGCTGGAATTGCAGAGGTGCTCTCCTTGGGGAGCGGCAATAGTATGGTGTAACGTACCTAGGTGCCCTCTTTCAGGGTCACAGCATTCATCCTTACATCACTGGCACTATGCCAGTGCCCTTGCTGTTGTCTGTCAGCCAGCCAAGACTGCTGCTGCCCATGCCAAGGTGATACAGTCTGAAGCCAGGCCTTCTTGGCCCAGAGCTGCTTGGGGTTATCCTGCAAGACTGCCTGAGGTTTCAACCTCTGAAAATCAGCTACCTTCCACCAGGCATGCTGCAGTCACTGAGATACAGCTGCACAGGGGCACTAGAACAGACAAAGGCTCAAGGAAGACATGCACCGAGGGAATGCACAAGGGTGATTAGTTGACTTTAGGCGTAAGTTTGTTTTATAAATTTGGCTTGGAATGTGTGTTTTGTTGTGGCTTTTATGTCACCATTGTGGCCAAGACAACACTGTGATGGTCAGTAACAGAGGGAAGGTAAGGGCAACTTGGCATAGGGGAAGTAAGGTTGTTGGAATTGCAGTCAGATGAGCCAATCATGGCTAACCTAACCAGAATGGGTTTGCTAGTTGCTTCCTCTTCTTCCTCCTCCATTTCCTACTCTCAGCTGCTCACCATGTAGCTGATGACAAGGACTGTGCCCTCATGATGGCCAAGTTGTGCAACAGTGGATGGTGAACTGTGACCTGTTGCTAATATCACGTGTTCTAGCTTGGAAGGAGCCTATGCAAAAAAAGTTCAAGGTCACGGTCACCTTCACAGCCATTAGCAATGCTGCCCTTGCTCTGTTCTGAGAGTGCAGCTGTTAGATTTCCTAATTACTTGCTGTACCTGCACACTGGCCTTTTGTGATTCATGCACGAGGATACTCAGATCCCTCTGAATCTCAGACCTCTGCAACCTCTCATCATTTAGATAATATGCTTCTTTTTTATTCTTCCTGCCAAAATGGACAATTTCATTTTTGCTCACATTATACTCCATTTGCCAGATCTTTGCCCACTCACTTAATCTATCTATGTCCATTTGCAGCCTCCTTATGTCCTCTTCACAACTTACTTTCCTACCTGTCTTTGTATCATCAGCAAATTAGCAACCATAGTTTCGGTCCCTTTACATAAATTGTAAAATGTTGTGGCCCCAGCACTGATCCCTGTGGCATACCACTCGTTACATCCTGCCAATGAAAAAGACCCATTTATGCCTACTTTCTGTTACCTGTTAGCTAGTCAACCTTCTACCCATGCCGATATGTTACCCCATACACCATCAGATTTTAGTTTCTGTAATAACCTTTGATGTGGCACCTTAGCAAATGCCTTCTGGTGTTTGATAAGTACAATACATCCACCGGTTCCCCTTTATCCCAGCACATGTGACTCCTTCAAAGAACTTCAATAAATTAGTCAAACATGAGTTCCCTTTTACAAAACAATGTTGACTCTGCCTGATTACTTTGAATTTTCCAAGTGCCCTGCTATAACTTCTTTAATAACACCTTCTAACATTTTCCCTATGACAGATGTTAAGCTAATTGGCCTGTAGCTTCCTGTTTTCTGTCTCCCTCCCTTTTTGAATAAAGGAGTTACATTTGCTATTTTCCAGTCTAGTAGAACTTTCTCTGAATCCTTTCACAGAATCTATGGAATTTTTTGTAAATTAAAACCAAAGCGTAAACATCTCACTAGCCACTTTTTTAAGATCCTAGGATGAAATCTATCAGGGCCTGAGGATTTGTCAGTCCACAGCCCCAGCAATCTGCTCAATACCACTTCCCTGGTGATAGCGGATTTCCCGTGTTCCTCCCTCCCTTCCATTTCATGATTTATAGCTATTTCTGGGAAGTTACTTGTATCCTCTATAGTGAAGACCAATGCAAAATACCTGTTCCATTCATCTGCCATCTCCTTATTTTCCATTATTAATTCACCGGACTGACTTTCTATAGGACCAAAGCTCACTTTGTTAATTTGTTTCATATTTACATATCTATAGAAACTCTTACTATCCATATTTATATTTCTAGCTAGCTTTCTCTTGTGCTCTAATTTTTCCCTCCTTATTAATCTTTTTGTTCTTTATATTCTGTCCAATCTTCTGACCTTTCACCCATTCTTGCACAATTATATTCTTTTTCTTTAAGTTTGAAACTGTCTTCAACTTTTTTAGTTAAGCACTCCCCTTAGAATGTTTCTTTCTCATTGGAATGTATATATTCTGTGTATTCTGAAATATCCCTTAAATGTCAGCCATTGCAATCTCTTATTGACCTATTCTTTAACCTCATTTGCCAGTTCACTTTAGCTAGCTCTGCTTTTATGCCCTCATTTACATTTAAAATACAAGTTTTGTATTTTCTTCTCTCCCTCAAACTGAATGTAGAATTCAAAGATAATTAATACCAACTAATACCACTGCTACCTAGAGGTGCCTTCACTATGAGGTTACCAATTATTTCCATCTCGTTGCACAGTACCAGGTATGGTATAGCCTGCTCTCTGACTGTTGCCATGCTGTTCTAAGAGACTACCTTGAATACATTCTATGAACTCCTCATCTACGCTACCTTTGCCCATCTGAATTTTCCAGTTTATATGCACGTTAAAATCTCCTATGATTTCACTGTGCCTTTCTGACAAGCTCCTATTATCTTTTCCTATATACTCTATCCTACCGAGTAGTTACAATTAGGAGGTCTGTACACCACTTCCACAAGTGACTTCGTGCCTTTATTGTTTCTCATCTCAACTCAAACTGCTACTATATTTTGGTTTCCTGAACTTAAGTCATCCTCTCTAATGTGCTCTCTAATACCATCATTAATTAACAGAGCCACCCCTCCACCTATTCCTAGCTTCCTGCTCTTTCTAAGTGTCACGTATCCTTCAATATTCAGGTCCCAATCGATGTCATCTTGTAGCCATGTCTCTGTAATGGCTATCAGATCGCACTTATTTATTTCTAATTGCATTATTAGTTCATCTGTTTTGTTTTGAATGCTGCCTGCATTCAGATACAGAGCCTTTAATTTTCTCCTATTTATTATTTTTATAACATCTAGCCTTATCTGCTAATTTACTCTTCGATTTGTACTCTCTGTCCCTTCCTGTCATAGTCTGTTTATCATTTCCTATATTAGTACCTTTCTTTCTTGCCTTGTCTCTACTGTTTGGTTTTCCACATCTTCCCAAATTTGATCTCTTGCCCCCACAATTTAGTTTAAAACCTTTTATGCACCCTAGTTGTGTGGATCACTAGAACGCTAGCCCCAGCATGGTTCAGGTGTAGACCAATCCAATGGTACACCCCCACTTTCCCCAGTACTGGTGCCAGTGCCCCACAAACTGGAACCCACTTCTCCCACACCAGTCTTCGAGCCATGCATTAATTTCTCTAATCTTATTCACCCTAGGGAGTTTGCATGTGGCTCAGGTAATAATCCAGAATTTATTACCTTTGAGCTTCTGCTTTTTAATTTGATGCCTTCTCCTCCTACTGACTATGCAGAACCTCCTTCCTCATCCTGCCTACATCATTGGTACTTACATGGACCACAGGAGCTGGATCCTCCCCCTCCCAATGTAAGTTCCCCCCCAGTCTTGAGCAAATGCCCTGAAACCTGGCATCTGGCAGGCAACACAGCCATCTGGACTCACTCTTTGTCAAGCCCCCTCACTATACTGTCCCCAACTTTTATTTTATTCATTCACAGGATGTGGGCTTCGTTGGCCAGGCCAGCATTTATTGCCCATCCCTGGTTGCAACTACCATTGCATTCCTTTTTCGCTCCCTCCACATAAATGGCTTCCTGTAACACAGTGCCATGACTAATCAGCTCATCAACCTGTAGCCCCATTCTCATGCAAACAAAGCTTGGCCTAAATAGCCAAGTGGTTATAGTAGTGGGTTTGTAACCCCAAGATCAAGAGTTCAAATCTCACAATGGCAAAACTATGAAACACTGTAACTTCATCTGAAACAGATGGAAACAGGTTTGTGCTTGGCCTAAATAGCCAAGTGGTTATGGTACTGGGTTTGTAAACCCAAGATCAAGAGTTCTAATCTCACAACGGCAAACTATGAAACAATGTAACTTCATCTGAAACAGATGGAAACGGGTTTGTACTTGAAAGAGTTACAGCTGCTTTCCAAGCAGTTGATGTGGGCTCAATTCCTCATGCAAACAAGCTGAGAGAACCTCAAACCTGTTGGACATTACAGAGGCTGATGCTCCTGCACTCCTGTTGAACCCATGTTTAGCTCTGCGTGTTTAAGGGACAGCCTTAGCTGAAGCATTGAGCTTCAAAATGGCAGCACAGGCATCAAATCAGTGTTACACACTGATTGACAATCTGCCAACCCTGCTTGCTTCCGGTGAACAGTCCCTAAACACGCACTCACACCCTTACCAAACTAGCACCGAAAGTGTGCACATGCCGCAGATGCCACTTTGAAAGCAAAACAGCACTTATGACAATGAAAGATCAGTCACAATGGAACCAAATTTGCAGCCAAATATAAGTGAATAAAAAGAGGCTCCTGAGGAACCTTAGTTGTCGAAAGGCTGGCCATATGTTCAGTTGTAGATAATCAAAGCATTACCATTGTTTGTTACAATCTCAGTAATGTTCTGTGGTCTCTACTAGATTGTCCCCAGGTACAGTGTGTCCAGAGGTACACTGCACAAGAACCTGATGAGCTGTCTTTGGAAGCTGCTGACATCCTCAATGTTGTGGAATGGACAATAGATGGTAAATGTCATTTTCTATTGCAAAGTACGGTTGCAAGTTTATAATTTAAATATCTTGATCTTGTACTGCACTATCGTCTCACTAAAATTGCTGGTTTTCTCCCAGTTCCTATAGTAATAGGTTCTCCTTGTTTTAATCACTGGGGGAGCACAATAAAGAAGCATTAAATTAGGTAGTAGCACACATTAGTTGGATGCTGAGTGAAACATCACGGTGGCAAATAGCAACAAAACACACAGATTGTATGAAAGGAAATAACATTTGGTCCACTTCATTTGCATCATGCCAGAGAATATTCTTCTAACTCTTACAAGTACAAACCCGTTTCCATCTGTTTCAGATGAAGTTACATTGTTTCATAGTTTGCCATTGTGAGATTTGAACTCTTGATCTTGGGGTTATAAACCCAGTACCATAACCACTTGGCTATTTAGGCCAAGCCAGAATATTCTTGTAATGGTACTGCACACTGAAACATTGAACAAGTGGTATAGCTTCTAGCTGTGGCTCAGTAGGTAGCTTTTTTGCCTCTGAGTCAGAAGGCTGTGGGTTCAAGTTCCCCTCTATGACTTAAATGCTAAAATAAAGGCTGACACCTCAGTGTGGTACTGAGGGAGTGTTGCACTGTCAGAAGTACTGCTTATTAGGTGAGGTGTTAAACTGAGTCCCTGTCTGCCCTTTCAGGTGGATATAAAAGCTCCCAACAAATTCTTTCTTGGGTGTTATCCCTTGTGTTCTGGCCAAATTTATTCCTCAATCAACATCACCAAAAGATTATCAGATGTCATTATCGTTTGGAGTCTGCAAATTAGCTGCCACATTCCCTACATTACAGTAATGACTACACTTCAAAAGTAATTTGTTGGCTGTAAATTGGCTTTGAGAATCAATGATGCGATATAAATAGAAGTGTTTCTATTTGACAGTCAGGGAGTAGTTGTCAAATTAGTAAATCAGGATACATTTATTGAGGGAATTTTTTCTTTATTCATTCATGGGATGTGGGTATTGCTGGCTGGGCCAGCATTTATTGCCCATCCATAATTGCCCTTGAGAAGGTAGTAGTGAGCTGCCTTTTTGAAACGCTGCACTCAATGTAGCGTATGTACACCCACAGTGCAGTTAGGAAGGGAGTTTCACGATTTTGACCCAGCAACAGTGAAAGAACGGTGATTTATTTCCAAGTTAGGATGGTGAGTGGCTTGGAGGGGAACTTCCAGGTGATGGTGTTCCCATACATCTACTGCCCTTGTCTTCTAGATGGTAGTGGTTTGTCTCCTGTCTAAGGAGACTTGGTGAGTTCCTGCAATGCATGTTGTAGATGGTACACACTACGCCAGTGTGCGATGGTGGCAGAGGGAGAAAATGTTTGTGGATGGGGTGCCAATCAAGTGGGCTGCTTTGTTCTGGATGGTGTTGAGCTTCTTGAGTGTTGTTAGAGCTGCACTCATTCAGGCAAGTGGAGAGTATTCCATCATGCTCCTAACTTGTGTCTTGTAGATCGTGTAAAGGCTTTGGGGAGTCAGGATTCCTAGATTCTGACCTGCTAGTCCAGTTCAGTTTCTGGTCAATGGTAACCCCCCCAGGATGTTGATAGTGGGGCATTCAATGATGGTAATGCCATTGATTATCAAGAGGCGATGGTTAGATTCTCTCTTGTTGGAGATGGTCATTGCCTGGCACTTGTGTGGTGTAAATGTTACTTGCCACTTGTCAGCCTAAGCCTGGATATTGTCCAGGTCTTGCTGCATTTGGACACGGACTGCTTCAGTACCTAAGGAGTTGCGAATGGTGCTGAACATTGTGCAATCATCAACGAACATCCCCACTTCTGACCTTATGATGGAAGGAGGGTCGTTGATGAAGCAGCTGAAGGTGCTTAGGCTGAGGACACTACCCTGAGGAACTCCTGCAGTGATGTCCTGGAGCTGAGATGACTGACCTCCAACAGCCACAACCATCTTCCTTTGTGCCAGGTATGACTCCAGCCAGTGGAGAGTTTCCCCCCGATTCAATTAAATCCAGTTTTGCCAAGGCTCCTTGATGCCATACTTGGTCAAATACTGCCTTGATGTCAAGGGCAGTCACTCTCAGCTCACCTCTGGAGTTCAGTTCTTTTGTCCATGTTTGAACCAAGCCTGTAATGAGGTCAGGAGCTGAGTGGCCCCGGTGGAACCCAAACTGAGTGCCAGTGAGCAGGTTATTGCTAAGCAAGTGCTGCTTGATAGCACTGTTGATGACCCCTTCCATCACTTTACTGATGACGGAGAGTAGATTGATGGGGCGGAATTTGGCCAGGTTGGATTTGTCCTGTTGTTTGTTTACAGGACATTTCTGGGGAATTTTCCACATTGCCAGGTAGATGCCAGTGTTGTAGCTGTATTGGAACAACTTAGCTTGGGGCACGGCAAGTTCAGGAGAACAAGTCTTGAGTACTATTGCCAGAATATTGTCAAGGTCCATAGCTTTTGCAGTATCCAGTGCCTTCAACTGTTTCTTGATATCACATGGAGTGAATCGAATTGGCTGAAGACTGGCATCTGTGATGCTGGGGTCATGGATCATGCACTCAGCACTTCTGGCTGAAGATTGTTGTGAATACTTCAGCCTTATCTTTTGCACTGCTGTGCTGGGCTCTTCCATCAATGAGGATAGGGATACTTGTGAAGCTTTCTCTCCCAGTGAGTTGTTTAATTATCCACCACTATTCACGATGGGATGTGGCAGGACTACAGAGCTTAGATATGATCCTTTGGTTGTGGGATCGCTTAGCTCTTTAATCGCATGCTGCTTTTGCTGTTTGGCACGTAAGTAGTCCTGTGTTGTCAGCTCAACAGGTTGACACCTCATTTTTAGGTATGCCTGGTACTGTGAGCCCCTGGTTTGGTGGTAATGGTAGATTGGGGGATATGCCGGGCCATGAGGTCACAGATTGCGGTCGAGTACAATTCTGCTGCTGCTGATATCCCATAGCGCCTCATGGATGCCCAGTCTTGCTCTATCTGTTCAAAATCTATCCCAGTTAGCATGGTGGTAGTGCCACACAACACAACGGAGTGTATCCCCAATGTGAAAATGGGACTTCATCTCCACAAGGACTGTGCAGTGATCACTCCTACTGATGCTGTCATGCACAGATGCATCTGCGACAGGCAGGTTGGTGAGGTTGATGTCAAGTATGTTTTTCCCTCTTGCTGGTTCCCTCACCACCTACTGCAGACCCAGTCTAGCACCTATGTCCTTTAGGACTTGGCCAGTTTAATCAGTAATGGTGCTCCTGAATCACTTTTGGTGATGTACATTGACATCCCTCACCCAGAGTACATTCTGCGCTCTTGTCACCTTCAGTGCTTCCTCCAAGTGGTGTTCAACATGGAGGAGTACTGACTTATCAACTGAGGGGAGGCAGTACATGGTAATCAGCAGGAGGTTTTCTTGCCTATGTTTGACTTGACACCATGAGACTTCATGGGGTTCAGAGATGATGTTGAGGACTCCCAGGGCAACTCCCTCCCGACTGTATATCACTGTGCCGCCACCTCTGTTGGTTCTGTCCTGCTGGTGGGACAGGACATACCCAGGGATGGTGATGGTGGTATCTGGGATATTATCTGTAAGGTATGATTCCGTGAGGATAACTATGTCAGGCTGTTGCTTGACTAGTCTGTAAGACAGCTCTCCCAGTTTTGGTATAAGCCCCCAGATGTTAGTAAGGAGGACTTTTCAGGGTTGACAGGGCTGAGTTTGCGGTTGTCGTTTCTGGTGCCTGAGTGAATGCCGAGTTGTTTTCACACAGCAAGTGATTTTGGAGAGTTTCAGCAGCATACCTGTGCACCACACTGCGTCATCGGCACAGGATAAGTCAACAAAGGTGATTCCTATCTTCGGGTCTTTAGGGAAATTGGCCTTCAAATGTGAGGTCAGTGTCAGGACCTGGTTGGCGTAGTTGCAACCTATGCGAAAACCTGCCTGCTGGGGAGCATTGCTGCTTCCAGGGTGGGACTCAGTCTGTTGAGCAGGAGACATTCCAGGACCTTATATATTGAGAGCGGGTGAGCGTATGGTAGCTGCACGGATCGTTGAGTAGCTTTCCTGGCTTGGAAAGGCCACTATCTTGGATTGGCACCAGATATTTGGAATGGTGCCCTTGCTGTGGTTGTTGGTAAACAGCTTAGCTAGCCTCTTCTTTTCTCTGTAATCTGATGTTCTTCAGGAATTCTGGCAAAAATCCCATTGACTTTGCCTGACTTGGTGTCCAGTTCCTCTTTTGTGGAAGGGCTTAAGAAATCTGTCCACTCTTGGGGTGTCTGACTCTCTGATATGCCATTCTTGTTTATCAAGAATGTGAAAATGCTGCCCAGGTGTCATAATCCCAGATTGAATTGAGTCTTATTGGGCAAGTAGCCAAGATCCCACTCAAAAATGGGCAAATAGTGGATTCTCTTAAAATAATTGGGTCAAGATTTCTGTCAGAAAAGTAGGCACAACCCTGTGTAGATGGTCACAGACTTGCCACAGTCAAGTGGAAGCCTTTGGCAGATGTGAAGGCTCCACAACTGTGGACAGGAGCACACAGATTAACAAATTAACAATTTATGATATTTGAGCTTTGGAAAATGCTGAATTTGGGCAAAACCCAGGCTCTCTCCTTTTCATTCTGTGACTTATTTTCTACCAGAAAAGCAGCAAACTTGTTTGCTCTGGTAAACAGTGTATCAGTCGCCTGTTTGTTTTCACTTCTTGGAGCTGAATATTTGGCAGCCTGGAAAAGGGGGGTGGGGGTGGGGAGGAGGGGGAAGGGTGCTAAATGCAAAGTAAGTTCAGGGTTACACTAAATTTTACACTAACAGGCAGTGCTATGTTTACCCTGGAAATTGCCTATAGCTGCTCCTGCAGCATATAACACCGCTGTCACTGACTCCTAATTGATAAAGCACAATTTCCACATGCATTACTCTAGTGGCAAGTGGAAGACTATGTGCCTTTATCTTTATAGTCTGTTGGCAGGGTAACAACAGTGTGTATTTATATAACACCTTTAACATAATAAAGCATCCCATGCTGCTTCACAGCGATATTATAAAACAAATATAACATCGAGCAATATAAAGGGATATTAGGCAAATGACCAAAAGCATGGTCAAACAGGTAGGTTTTAAGGAGTGCCTTAAAGAGGAAAGCTAGATAGAGAGGCAGAGAATTTTAGAGAGGGAATTCAAGAGCCTCTAAGGTTTAGAAGAATGAGAGGTGATCTCATTGAAACATACAAAATTCTTACAGGACTCAACAAGGTAGATGCAGGAAGGGTGTTTCCCCTGGCTGGAGGGGTCTAGAATCAGGGTTACAGTCTCAGAATAAAAGGTCAGAGGATGAGGAGGAATTTCTTCATTTAGAAGATGGTAATTCTTTGGAATTCTCTACCCCAGAGGGGAGTGGAGGCTCAGTCATTGATAATGTTCAAGACAGAGATCGATAGATTTCTGGATATTAAAGATATCAAGGGATGCGGGGATAAGTGCAGGAAAATGGCGTTGGGGTAGAAGATCAGCTATGAACTAACTGAATGGTGGAGCAGGCTCAAGGGACTGAATGACCTACTGCTGCCCCAATTTCCTGCTTTACTGAGGGCCAAGGCAGCTGAAGGCATAGCCACCAGAGGTGGAGCGATTAAATTTAAGGATGCCCAAGAAGCCAGAATTAGATGAGCACAGATATCTTGGAGGGTTGTGTGGCTGTGGGAGATTACAGAGTTAGTGAAGGATGAGGCCATGGAATAATTTGAAAACAAAAAAGGGAATTTTAAGATCAAGGTGTTGCTTGACTGGGAACCAATGTAAATCAGTGAACACAGGAGGGATGGGTGAACACTGGGGGGAGTGGCGATGGGTGAACATGAGGGCTGATGGGTGAACATGGGGGATGATGAGTTAACATGAGGGTGATAGGGGTGATGGGTGAACACGGGGGGTGATGGGTTAACATGGGGGATGATGGGGGTGATGGGTGAACACGGAGGGTGATGGGTGAACATGGGGGATGATGGATTAACATGGGGATGATGGGTGAACATGGGGGAGGTGATAGGTGAACATGGGGAACAATGGGTGAACATGGGGGATGATGGGGTTGATGGGTGAACATGGGAGGTGGTGGGTGAACACGGGGAGTGATGGGTGAACATGGGGGATGACAGGTTAACCTGGGGGTGATGGGTGAACACAGGGGGAGGTGATGGGTGAACATGGGAGATGATGGGTTAACACGGGGGTGATGGATGAGCTTGGGGGGTGATGGGTGAACACGGGGGTGATGGATGAACACGGGGTTGATGGGTGAACATGGTGGGGGGGGTGATGGGTGAACATGGGGAGGTGATGGGTGAACATGGGGGTGATGGGTTAACACGGGAGTGATGGATGAGCTTGGGGGGTGATGGGTGAACACGGGGGTGATGGATGAACACGGGGTTGATGGGTGAACATGGTGGGGGGGGTGATGGGTGAACATGGGGAGGTGATGGGTGAACATGGGGGTGATGGGTTAACATGGGAGTGATGAATGAGCATGGGGGGGGTGATGGATGAACACGGGGGTGATGGATGAACACGGGGTTGATGGGTGAGCACGGGGTTGATGGGTGAGCACGGGGGGGTGATGGATGAACATGGGGGGGTAATGGGTGAGCACGGGGGGGTGATGGATGAACACGGGGGGGGTAATGGGTGAACACAGGGGGTGATGGATGAACACGGGGGTGATGGGTGAACACAGGTGGTGATGGATTAACACGGAGGGGTAATGAGTGAACACAGGGGTAATGGGTGAACACAGGGGGTGATGGATTAACACGGGGTAGTGGTGAACATGGGGAGTAATGGGTGAACACGGGGTGATGGATGAATACAGGGGGTGATGGGTGAACACGGGGGGGTGATGGATGAACACAGTGGGGGGTGATGGGTGAACAGGATTTTGTGAGAGTTAGGATATGGGCAGCAGATTTTTGGATGACATCAAGTTTATGGAAGGTGAAACATGAAGGCTGACCAGGAGCGCATTAGAATAGTCCAGCCTTGTGGTAATAAAGGCAGCAGCAGATGAGCTGAGGCAGGGCAGAATTGGGCAATATTGTGGAGGTAATGAGGGTAAAGGCGGAAAGGAGTAGGCCTGCTCCCAGTCGGTGTTACTTAGCGGCACTCCTTGTTTTCCTTATCTCCCTGTCAGTAACAATGGAAAGAGGAAATCCCATAGGAATACCTATGGCCCAAAAAATAAAAAACAGATCATTAGAAATCCCTCCTACACATGGAGCGTCAAATTGGACCATGTGGCACCTGTTTTTCAGCCACTATGTGACCTCCTTAGGTCCCAAAATGTTGGGCAGGAGACCTGCGCAAATTTCCAACTGGAAGTGTGCCACACACCAGATTGGCTAAGGAAAGAAGGCAGTATCCTTCACGCAAGTCTGAGGCAGGCATTAAAAAAATCGCACAGGTAATTGAGGGGCCTGATACCTATTTCAGGTCATCATTCTGGCATTGGTTTGTTCCATGACTGCCCAATCCTGGATTAGTTAATTTCAACAGGGAAAGGTGTCATGGCAACTAAATAAATTAGGTTGGAAAGTCCTGAAAATAGGAAACAACCAAAAGACATTTTAATAATGAGAAATATAATAATATAGCTTATGAAGTCTTAGCTTGAATTCAGGTCAGGTTGAGTCTGCAGCATTCTTAGATCCAAAGTTCTCCCCATTTTGCAATGCAAGTTAAAAAAAAAACATACATCCTATTTGTTCCATGTTCACAGTGAGTATTTTGAAAGTTTGGTCTGCGCATCTGTGTTTGATGAAAATCACTGGAGAGTAGACTCCCAATTGCTCAACACTGCTTCTAACAATGATGGAAGTAATTCTTGCCCTTGCATAATAAAAGGGGGAATTGTTGCAAATGTGGCATTTCCCACCTATAGTATGGAATCACTGTTAGGGAGGAGTTGATGAAAATGAAGGGAGGAATGGAGAGCAATAAAGTGGAGAAGCTTGTGAGTAATGAAGAGAGAACAATGGGCGGAAGCAGGAGTGATACTCGGGCAGAAGAGGAGTGGTGTTGACGCAACATGTTGTGGTGGAGGAGGAGGAGGGAGAGTGGCATGGCATAAAGGAAAGTGCCAGCTTGAACTGGTTTCTGGGGGGTGGGGGAAGGCTACCACTATAAATTTGGGTGAAGAATATCAGTTAAACATGGTAGGGTGGGAAGGGCAGTCATAGGTAGTGTAAAGTGAGGGAGGAAAGAGTGCCAGTTTGAAAAGTGGGATGCAGGAAGAGTGTAATGTTGAGCTAGTTTGGAAACAGAGACAAATTTCAGGTTAATCTGAGGGAGGAGAGGAAGAAGAATGCCTGTATGAAGTAGGGATGAGAATTGGAAAATAAGCATGTGTCCCCAGGAAAGGGTCAACAGTTGACATGGTGCAATCTGTCTATGAATCAGGTATGGAGGGGATTGAGAATCTATCCTATGCTAATTCAAGTTCAAATAGTTTATATATTACAGTGTATTGGGCCCAAGGTGTTTCTCAGTATATGTAAATTTGAAATGTTTTCACTTATTACTATTATCTTCAATGATTAAATCATTAACAGCTGGGGCACTAGAGGAATAGGTAAGACTAGGAAAGAGGACCTGTTTGGGGATTATCAGGAACTAGGAACTAAATTAAAGAACAGGTCCTCAAGGGTTATAATCTCCGGATTACTACCCGAGCCACGTGCAAATTGGCATTGGGACGTGAGAATAAGGGAAGTAAATATGTGGCTAAAGGAGTGGTGTGGGAAAGAGGGGTTCCATTTCGTGGGGTACTGGCATCAGTATTGGAACAGGAGGGATCTGTACCATTGGACGGTCTCCACCTGAACCAATCTGGAACCAATGTTCTAGCGAAAAGAATAAATAGGGTGGTCAACAGGACTTTAAACTAGAAAGTGAGAGGGGAGGGAAGGGTAAAACTCCAAGAAGTATGACTAATGGGAAACAAAGCAGCAGGTTAGCATGTGGGGGGGGGTGGATTCAACTTCATGGAAAATTATGAGAAAACTGAAAAGCAAGGAGAGCCCAGGAGAGGCCATTAAAGTCCCCAGAACACAAAATAGGACAGAGTGTTTGGAAAGGGCTAGGAATCTAACTTCAAGCACATCAGATAAAGGGACGACAATGAGAAAGGGGATGGGAAATACAGGACTGAAGGTATTGTATCTGAATGCATGCACTATACGAAATAAGGTAAATGAGCTTGTGGCGCAGATTGGAATTGGCAGGTATGATGTGGTGGGCATCACGGAGACATGGCTGCAAGGGGATCAGGACTGGGAACTAAATATCCAAGGATATACATCCTATCGAAGTTGGCAGAGAGGGTGGGGTTGCTTTGTTAGTAAGAAATGAAATTAAATCGATAGCAAGAAATGATGTAGGGTCAGGTGATGTAGAATCTGTGTGGGTAGAGTTGAGGAACCGCAAAGGTAAAAAAACCATAATGGGAGTTATGTACAGGCCTCCGAACAGTAGTCAGGATGTGGGGCACAAGATACACCAGGAGATAGAAAAGGCGTGTAAGAAATGCAAGGTTACTGTGATCATGGGGGATTTCAATATGCAGGTAGACTGGGAAAATCAGGTCGGTAGTGGATCCCAAGAAAAGGAATTTGTGGAATTTCTACGAGATGGCTTTTTGGAGCAGCTTGTAGTGGAGTCCACTTCGGAACAGGCAATTCTAGATTTAGTGATGTGTAATGAGGCAGATTTGATAAGGGAGCTTAAGGTGAAGGAACCCTTAGCAGGAAGTGACCATTATATGATAGAATTTACCCTGCAATTTGAGAGGAAAAAGCTGGAATCAGATGTAACGGTATTACAGTTGAATAAAGGCAACTACAGAGGCATGAAGGAGAGCTGGCCGGAATTGACTGGGAGATGAGCCTAGCAGGAAAGACAGTGGAAAAGCAATGGCAGGAGTTTCTGGGAGTAATTTGGGAGACCCAGCAAAAATTCATCCCTAGGAAGAAGAAGCATACTAAAGGGAGGACGAGGCAACCTTGGCTGACAAGGGAAGTCAGGGACAGCATAAAAGTTAAAGAGAAAGCATACAATGTGGTGAAGAGCAATGGGAAACCGGGGATTGGGAAGCCTACAATGACCAACAGAGGACAACTAAAAAAGAAATAAGGAGGCAGAAGATTAAATATGAGGGTAAACTAGCCATAATATAAAAGAAGATTGCAAGAGTTTTTTAGATATATAAAGGGTAAGAAAGAGACAAAAGTGGACATTGGGCCGCTGGAAAATGACGCTGGAGAAATAGTAGTGGTGGAGGAACTGAATAGGTACTTTGCAACAGTCTTCACGGTGGAAGACACGAGTAACATCCCCAAAGTTCAAGAGAGTTGGGGGGGCGGAGGTGAGTATGGTGGCCATTACCAAGGAGAAGGTGCTAGGAAAACTGAAAGGTCTGAAGGTGGATAAATCACCTGGACCAGATGGATTACACCCTAGAGTTCTGAAGGAGATAGCTGAAGAGATAGTGGAGGCGTTAGTGGTGATCTTTCAGGAATCACTGGAGTCAGGGAGGGTCCCAGAGGACTGGAAAATCGCTAACGTAACACCCCTGTTTAAGAAGGGAGTGAGGCAAAAGACAGAAAATTACAGGCCAATTAGCCTGACCTCGGTCATTGGTAAGATTTTAGAGTCCATTATTAAGGATGAGATTTCAGAATACTCGGAAGTGCATGGTAAAATAGGGCAAAGTCAGCGTGGTTTCATCAAGGGGAGGTCATACCTGACAAACCTGTTAGAATTCTTTGAGGAGGTAACGAGTAGGTTAGACAAAGGAGAGCCAATGCATGTTATCTACTTGGACTTCCAGAAGGCCTTTGACAAGGTGTCGCACAGGAGGCTGCTCAGTAAGATAAGAGCCCATGGCGTTAGAGGCAAGGTACTAGCATAGATAGAAGATTAGCTGTCTGGCAGGAGGCAGAGAGTGGGGATAAGGGGGTCCTTCTCAGGATGGCGACCGGTGACTAGTGGAGTTCCGCAGGGGTCAGTGTTAGGACCACGACTTTTCACTTTATACGTTAATGATCTAGATGAAGGAAGTGAGGGCATTCTGGCTAAGTTTGCAGATGATACAAAAATAGGTGGAGGGACAGGTAGTATTGAGGAGGCGGGGAGGCTGCAGAAGGATTTGGACAGGTTAGGAGAATGGGCAAAGAAGTGGCAGATGGAATACAACGTGGGGAAGTGTGAAGTCATGCACTTTGGTAGGAAGAAGAGAGGCATAGACTATTTTCTAAATGGGGAGAGAATTCAGAAATCTGGAGTGCAAAGGGACTTGGGAGTCCTAGTCCAGGATTCTCTTAAGGTTAACTTGCAGGTTGAGTCGGTAGTTAGGAAGGCAAATACAATGTTGTAATTTATTTCGAGAGGACTAGAATATAAAAGCAGGGATGTGCTGCTGAGGCTTTATAAAGCTCGGGTCAGACCACATTTAGAATATTGTGAGCAATTTTGGGCCCTGTATCTCAGGAAGGATGTTCTGGCCCTGGAGAGGGTCCAGAGGAGGTTCATGAGAATGATTCCAGGAATGAAAGGCTTAACATATGTGGAATGTTTGAGGACTCTGGGTCTATACTCGATGGAGTTTAGAAGGATGAGGGGGGATCTGATTGAAACTTACAGAATACTGAAAGGCCTGGATAGAGAGGACGTGGGGAAGATGTTTCCATTAGTAGGAGAGACTAGGACCCGAGGACACAACCTCCAAGTAAAGGGAAGACCTTTTAGAACAGAGATGAGGAGAAACTTCTTTAGCCAGAGGGTGGTGAATCTATGGAACTCATTGCCACAGAAGGCTGTGGAGGCGAGGTCATTGAGTGTATTTAGGACCAAGATAGCCAGGTACTTGAGTTGACGTTTCGAGTCCTCATGACCCTTCGACAGAACTTGCAAGTTCTGTCGAAGGGTCATGAGGACTCGAAACGTCAACTCTTTTCTTCTCCGCCGATGCTGCCAGACCTGCTGAGTTTTTCCAGGTAATTCTGTTTTTGTTTTGGATTTCCAGCATCCGCAGTTTTTTTGTTTTTAGCTAGGTTCTTGATTGGTAAGGTGATCAAAGGTTACGGGGGGAAGGCGGGAGAATGGGGTTGAGAAACTTATCAGCCATGATTGAATGGTGAAGCAGACTCGATGGCCTGATTGGCCTAATTTCTGCTCCTATGTCTTATGGCTTTATGGTTTTATAGGACAGAGTGGTTCAACATATAGGTCCTGAAATGTTGTTGGGTACCTGTGCGTATACACACTTGCTAAAATTTCTTCCTCCATCAGTAATAGAAGGTTACTTGTTTTTTAAATTTACGACATGTCAAATTTTATTCAAATAAGGTGCAACCAAAAGACATTAGTTCTTAATCTATCCTTGCTTCAAGTGGCCTATAAATCATTGATGGTGACAACTGATACCAAAAGTGAAAAAGGCAGTATTGTCCTGGAGTAATATCTCTTACTTCAAAAAGAAACATGTTAATTAAAATGTCATCTTTCAAAAAAAAACCCAATTAAAATGTTTTTGAAAAGTGTGCAACTTATTAGGAGTTGATACGTTGGGAGAGTAGAGTTTAATTAGTAAGCGTAACTTGACACTGTCTTTCAGGCTGGATATTAGGAGATCGTTTGCACGATGGGGAGAAAGGTTGGTTTCCCTGTCTAATGGTTGAAGAAATCAAAAACCCACAACTCCGAGCTCAGAACAGAAAAGAATGTTACCGAATCTATAAGGCCGAGGAATGCCATGGAAGTAAGAATAAGGAAGGAAGAAAATTTACCAACAGAAATGTGATCCATCAGCGGTGATAGAATCTTATTATTTTGTCCTGCTTGCACTTTTGACAGATTGCGAAACTTTCATCATTCTGCATGGCAGTGTTAACAGTGAAATTTTACCAGAAAACTGCAGATTGTCAACAGTTTTTATTTAATTCACAGAATGCTACATTTTTAAAAGTTATTTCATCGGTACAGTAAAAGCATGACTGAAGTGAATGTTTTCCATCTGCAGAATGCAGCCACTAAATACATTGGAGGGAGATTACTCAGACTTTTTTTTTAACTAAACAAAAGTTAATTCCAACTAAAACATATTGGCAGCTATGTAGATAAAAAGTATACTTGAATCAGGATAAATCCTGCTATACTTGTATAATGTTTGAATCAAAAGAGTTCAGAGGATGAATTATAAAATGAAAAGCTACAAATAGAGTCTCTGCCTTGAAGAATCCATGAAGAATTACACTCTATATATAAGCTAAATGCTGTTAAGTCTCTGTATAAATGGTATAGGTCACCTGTGAAGATGCAGTAGGGTCTTCTGCACCAGTGCTGCAGGTTTCTTGTACAAGCCCACACAATTTGACCTATCTGGTAAATTATTTTTATTACGTATTTGACCAAAAGATTCCAAAGTAGGGAATCTATATAAAAAATGTCCAGATCTGTGGAATTGAACCAGCAGTAGTTTAGTTCCTAATCTTAGCCCCAGGGATTATTATTTGGTTTGTTACCTCCTAAATACAAACCAAGGCACTATTTGCTTTGCGCAATGAACCATTTCTTGGTTATAAGAAAACATGAAAGACAACCAACTACTACATGAAGAATGAAATCTGATAATGTAGGGAAATATCTAAAATGAGTATAGGATCATATAGGAACCATACTCTATCTACAAAATAATGGAGATTATTCAGTTGGATTTAGAATAAATCCAGTTGCTAGAAAACTCTGATAATAAGCTTTTAAAGGTGAATGATGAAGGAAATTGATATTAAAGATCTCCTTTTATTAATCTGTAATTTGAAATAATGACCCACCTCAGCTGATGAGCATTGGGGGTTTTCTATCAAACCATTATATGGGTCGCTTAGTTACAATGAAGTTATACACTTCAAGGAAGAGGAAAAGCATTGTATTCAGCCCATACTACAGTTTCTGATCCCTCACCACTGATTCCCCTTCCCTGAGCATTGTATCAGGCTAAACCAGACTGTTCGCAACCTTGGGTTCCCTCTTTGATCGAAACTGACCTTACATCCTCTCTAGGATGTAAAGACTGCCTAATTCCACCGCTATAACATGTCCTGCCTCCACCTTGCCTCAACCCATCTGTTGTTGAAACCCTCATTCATGCCTTTATCTCCAGGCTCAACTATTCCAAAACAAAAATCTTGAGTTCATCCAAAACTCTGCTGCCCTATCTTAACCCATCCCAAACCCCATTCACCCATTACATCTAATGTACAGAAATTCAAACTCCTGAATCTGATCCTTAAATTTGCTGACAGTTGGTTTGCTTTTACTTTTCGAGACAACTGTTTGGCAGGATGAAAATTGTTTTTATTTGACCCATGGTATCAGTGGAACAGTACATTAAGAAAAAGGGATAGTTAGATAAATTTGTCAATAAGTTGAAGATTTATTCAGGATTTAAAATCTTTACAGCATTAACTGTGTCATCAGAATTTTGCTCGCAGTAACTTAGGTTGGAGATGTACTTTAGCTCTTAATTGTGTCAAATTTATCAACTGCATGGTAGTGTTATAAATATTTAGGGCAGATTTTCCACTGGGCTTAACTAATGGCCTGAGCACATAGAAGATTATCCATCCATCAACGTTCTGTCTTACAAATGTGGACTTTATATAGTGCCAACACTGGCAGAGCTTGAGAGAGTTTAAATGTGCAGCCGACCAGGGGATTCTGAATTAAGAAAAATTTACATATATAAATATTGTGATTATGAATTAGTCATCAAGCAGCTATTAAATATTCATGAAGCATATCAAAGAATGCTGACTAAAAGAACAAAAGTTAATGTTTTGTATTGTAAAATGGTTTCAGCAATTTGTGAAGAGTGTCATCCACCATGTGTTCCAACGGGGAATTTCTGTAATCTTATAAAGAGAACAATTAAAATCACATTATAATGGAATCCAGTGTGGTTTCTGTGGTTTTTTGTCTATCAGGTATGCAATTGTGTGTATTTATTTGATCCACGGTTGCTGTGGGACCTTATTATGCTTCACTGGTAACCTGCAGTTGATATGTTGGATCATGAGCTTAATGTGAATGAAGTCACACTGCCAGTGAGCAGTATATTTATGGTACAATTGAGCTGGAAAACATTCTACTACATCTCATTAATTTTCAAAAGCTAGAATGAGGTGCAAGAATGTTGAGGATGTGAATATTTATAGAGCGACCACCAATGTCTTAGAGGTTCATTTAAATGTATTGTTTTGATCATTGGTTGAGGTAATTAAAACAGATTTGGAAAGCTGTCAGATTCTCAGCACCTTCAGTGACTGAGAGAAGATCCATCAGATACTGAGAGGTCCTGAGAAGCAAAGGATACTGGGACTATTAGCCTGGATGTTGACATCATACATCAGTGTCCCTCAATCTCGTGGTATGACAGGAAAATAGCAGCAGTTCTAGAAGGGAAATCAGCCAATAGTATGCTTTCCAAATCCAGTTTTACATAAAAATGTATACTTTTTAATTTTTAATCTGGAACAAAGTAATTATAGTTTCATCACATAGTGTAAGTGCAACACACCAATATAAAGCTAAACAAATTGTTCAAAATTTAAAATGAATGGGAAACCTGTAGTCACATGCTGGATTAAATACTTGGAAAGGGAAAGCCAGCAGTCTTTGAACACCGTAAATGGACCTGGAGCACTGCAGTAAGAGAGCAATTTCAGAATCTGAGAATACCTAGGAGACTGAGGTCTGAGAATTTTTAGGAGAGGGCAGTCAGTGCTGGGATTTGTGACCACTTGTCTGGAGGGTGGGATACATAAGCGATTACAGGTCTGGAATCTCAGAGCACTTGGGGAGGCCTAAGCTTGGAAGTGCTTCAGTGAATCTGCCACTGGGAACACTCAGGGACACTAAAATTCTTGGGCGGTGACGGACCTGGGATTTTGGAGTATTTGCAAGGTCTGGGAGATCTTAAGGGGGCTGATATTTTGGAGTTCTCAGTGGTGCTTGGTTACCTGAGTAATGAAAGCTTTGTGATCTGTCACCTTTGGGGAGGTGGGGTCTGGGAGTAATCAGGAACTCTGAGAACACTGGAAAGGAGGGATTTAATTATCTCAGCTGGAGGGTAAGGGTAGGATTTGGAAGCTCTTAGAAGGAATGGGAATCCCTGGGGTAGAAGTAGGACAACTGAACTGTCAAAAGCAGGTGGTGGCTATGACCACACCAGGAGGAGGAAAATCCTGCATGGATATGAGCGGCGTGCACTTGCAGAGCCCTGAACTCTGGAGGAGGGCAGGAGACTAGGGGTATTGAGGTCAACCATTCACCGAGGCCTAAAAAGTATTGGGACCCAAGGCCAAGCCAAAGGATGCAAGATGTAGGAATGAAGAATAAAGGAAAACTGAGACCCCTGAGAAAATCAAATGGCTGTACGGAGGAAACTTATCTTAAACATTGATAAATGTAATAGGTGAGTTTTTTTGATAAGGTTAGCAAATTTTTTTCCTAAATTTTACACGTTTACCTATTTCGTTTTCAGGCTTATACTGTAGCCATGTGAGGGAGCAAAGATATTAGAAGTTTGGTGACGTAACACATTAGGAAATCACCACATTGCCTTACAACAGCAGCCATTATGCTTAATAGCAGAGTTGAAGACTCCCTAAATGGCTTAGTAATGAACTGGTATATATGGAGCATGAAGTTTCCAGATTCTCAGACTCAGGTCTAGTTTTACCTCATCGCCACACCTCTCGACTTCTCCACTGCCTTTGATTTGTCACACTGCTTGCCTTACATCTAGTAGATTAGGTTAAATTTCCTCCAGTTAAATATTGGGAAGAATGAAGCCATTTACTTCCTCCCTAGCCACTAACTTCCTCCCCTTCCTGGCCATTGTCTGAGGCTGAACCAGACTGTTCACAGCCTTGGCATCCTATTTAACACTGAGCTGAGCTTCCAATCCCAAATCCTCTCCATCAGCAAGGCCGCTACTATATCATCCATCTCCACCTCTCCCTCAACTCATCTGATGCTGGATTCTTCATCCTCACTTTTGTCACATCCAAATTTGACTATTCAAATGCTCTCCTGGTTGGCGTCCCACTTAGGTCCTCCATAAATTTCAGCTCATCCAATATTCCCCTCCTTGTATCCTAAATTTCACCCATCACCCCCGTGGTCACTGATCTATATTGGCTTCTGGGGTTCAGCAATGCGTTGAATATAAATTTCTATCCTAGTGTTCAAACCTCTCCAGGGTCTCACCCTTCCGATCTCTTTAAACTCCTGCACCTTTCAATCCTCCAGGATCTGTATTTGTTTAATTCTGGCCACTTGTGTAGCTCTATTTTCTTTTACTCCACCATTGGTGGCTGTTCCAAGGCCCTAAACCCTGGGGCAGGAATTTTCGGATGGCAAGTTTTCCCACCCCACCACCTGAAGGGTCAGCGGGGAACCAATCCCTGCCGTTCACAGCAGCCGTGCAGCCATTAAACACTCATCGGAGTGTTAATTGGCTGGAAAGAGGACTTTGGCACCTCGCTTGGGCGGAAGTCCTACTTCAGAGAACTGCCTGTCAGTCTGATTGGTTGGCAGTTCTATCGTCCCAGCAGCAACAGTGGCAGCAGTGGCCAGGTCTGGGACTACAAGACCAGATTCTAAGTGCCAGAGTCCAGAGCCAGGTAAGTGTGAGGGATTTCATGGCAGGTAGGGGAAGTGAGGCCAAGGGGCTGGGGAGAGAGGGTGAGGATCTTCATGCAAAAGGCTAGAGGGGAGGGAGTATTGTGATATCACCACTGATCACCATGTTGTAATATGGTGCCAGTGATGTCTCATTGATGAGAAGGTCTTGATACTTGTATATTTAAACGTGAACCCTTTATTGGTATTCTTTAACTACTTATAGATCTCAGGCTACTGTCATGCATAGTGCTGCTTCTAGAGTGTTCTCTCTAGACTGTTCTCACTGAGTTATTCCCATGTGATTCTATACATCATACTGTGGGTGGCGCAATTCTCCAATCCCATATTAACCCTTGCTCTGCTGAGCACTTTACATTACAATGGCACGCAGGCACATTTAGCATCATACCACTTGCCCCTTTCTTCTCCAAGGAAAAGTTTCCTCCTTCTACCAGAGTATAACAGTACAATCTTTATTTGCTATGTCTTCTCCCCCGCCTCAAGTCTCTGACTTTACAAATTCAGAGGCTTGATAGTTCTTCGACAATGCGATCTGTCACATTTGCAGGAATGGCAACAGTGCTCTGTGTTTCTGGTATTTGGCTTTCTCTATTTGATTCATTTTTTTGAGGTCCTTGATTAACTTTTCGCCTGCTTTTTCCGGACACTGTGAGTTCATCCCATTCCTTCCGAGGGGAATGTGTACTGCGTTCATTCCTAGCGTGGACTCAAATTTTCTTTTTTCCGTGGTGTCTGCTGTGGTGGAACATTCATTTCCACTTGTTTCACAAGTTCAGCCATTTTATTTTCAAATTCTTTTGCAAGCTTATGGGCAGCTTTTTCTGGTGGGCGAGCAGGGGCGGGGCTCGCTCGCTGACAAATAAAATGACGCTGCGCCCCTGCCGACCTGTCAACGACCTATTAAAAGACCATTAAAAAGGGAATTGAAATCATTAATGGACCTGCCCGTCCAACCTTAAGATTGGCGGACAGGCGAAGAGCCCAGGCAGCCTTCCGAAAAAGCATCAAACCTCATCCATGGGCGGGATGAGGTTTCATGAGGGATTTAAACATTTCAGAATATTGTTAAATAAAAGTAATGGACATGTCCCAGCTCACGTGACAGTGTCACATGAGGGGACATGGCAGGAAAATTTTTTGGTACCCTTTGAAAAATTTTTAAAATTAACAACGATCTCCCTGATGCAGAACTTTGCCTCAGGGAGATCTGCTTGCATGCGTGAAAGAGCGCAATCCTGGCTCAGGGAGTCTCCCCCGCTGGCACAGGGAGCGCTCAGCGCTTCTGAGTGGACGTCACGCTGGGCGGGCCTTAATTGGCCTGCCCACCTAAAATGGCAGCATGGCCCCAACTAGCGACACCAATCAGGAACTCGCCCACCTGCGCCCGCTCCCGCACAACCCCCCCAATGGGGGGAAAATGTTTCCCTATGAATCTTTTCATTCAGCTCTGCTTCTTCTACTTCGAGTGCCTTGCGCTTCAGTGTTGGATTCACATTTTCTGATCTAATTTCTGTCTTTTCATTTTCTGTCTGCAGAAATTTGTTCTTGTCTTTCTTTGTGGTTTTACTGTTGGCCAGGTCTGCCTCCAGCGAAGTCTGATCTTGTTTCAGTTCTGTAATTGTGCTGCTCATGGCTTCATTATCCACACGTAGTTTGGAAAATTTGACAGCTTTTCCTTTCAATGCCTCCTCTTTTTCATTCAACTGTTTCTTCAGCTCTTCAGGCTTTTTCTTGTAAGCTTTCAGCTTCCTCCTGGAATATAGAACATTGCTGAGTATTCTCTGCTAACTGGGGGAACAAGTCTTTACTGTCTATCCTATCTAAGCCCCTCATAATTTTGTACACCTCCATTAGGTCACCCCGCAGCCTTCTCTATTCTAAGGAAAACAACCCTAGCCTATCTAATCTTTCCTCATAGCTGCAATTTTCAAGACCTGGCAGCATTCTTGTAAATCTCTCGTGCATGTCTCTCTAGTCTGGCTTTCAGTTTTTCATGCCTTAGGATACTGCCCTGGGTCCTTCATTTAAAACACCACCTTTCATATCTCCACTGATGTGATAGCTTTTAGGAGATTGCATTGCTCCACATGTTGTGATATCACCACTGTTGTAAAATGATGTTGTGATGTTTCATTGATGAGAAGATCTTGACACTTGTATGTTTAAACATGAACCATTTATCGGTAATCTTTAACTATCTACAGATCCCAGGTTAAGGCTAGGCTGCTTCTAGACTGTTCTCTCTAGACTGTTCTCTCTGAGCCCATTACTATGTGACTCTATATGTCATACTGTGGACGGTGCTATTCTCCAGTCCCACTTTAACCCTTGCTCTACTGAGCACCTTTACATTACAATAGCATGCAGGCACATAAAGTATCATACAACAGGAAACACCCATGGGGGAAGACCTTACACCCGACATGAAAAGGGGGCCCTTGAGAGCATCCCCCCTACCACCCACCCTCAGCCCGAGCCCCAAGTAGGGTGCTCTGCTGGACTTCCGCCTCTGACCCTGAACTCCTCCTTGCCAACCTCAAAATTGAGGCCAAGCGAAACGCAGCCCATAAGTGGCCAATGATTGGCCACTTAAGGATCTCAATTGGGGTAAAGGAGGGCACAGCACCTCTAGGGCTCACCTGTCCTACCTTTAGGGCTCACCTGTCCTACGTAAAATTGTGGACAGGTCAGGGGTGGGCAGGTAGGTGGTGGGAAGGCCACCTGGGGAATTTTATGGGCCTCCCTCCTGCAAACCTGCCAGCGGGGGATCATAAAATTCTGCCCCTGAAATTCTCTCCTTGCTTCCCCACCTCTCTCTGCTCCTGTGAGACATTCCATAAATTCTACCTCCTTGACCAAGCTTTTGGCCACCTGTCCTAAAATCTCTTTATGTGACTCAGTGCCAAATATTGTCTGATTTTGCTCCTGTAAGTGGATATGGGACATTTTGCTGTCAAAGATGCTGTATAAGTGCAGGTTGTTGTTGTTGATCCAGTTCTCATTCTGTGTTGGGTTTGGTGAACTCAACTGGATGGAAGAGGCATTACCGTTGGTCCCAGCGCCGCTGATGTAGGGAATAGAAGAAGTAGCATGAGTTTCCTCTCTTGATCAGTGATCCCTGCTGAAACATGCAGCCATGTAGACATTTACACCAATTACACTATCCAAGCGTTTCATGGAAAGCCATTTATATCGGGCAAATGGTGCTTACCATTTGCCATTACTGTGTAAGTCAATTACAAATATGCTGTTTTTAGCCTATTAAGTGTATTGTCTATTTTGGGAAATTCAACAATTACTTATTCTGCACTTAGCAACTGAAAGAGCTGTGCTGATTTCAGCAGAGTTGGGTCCTTAACTGTTCACACCTCTTTAATCCTGCAGTATTGTACTTGGCTGTGATTCCTTCTGTTGTTGAATAGCCTTATCATGCTCAATGTCTAAACTCACACCTATGCAATGCCCACTGGGGGTGGTGTGGGAGTGGTGCAGGGGGCGGAATACTGCAGAGAACTAGTGCTTGTAAAATTTGATCCAGTCGGAATCAGTGCCTTCAGAAATAAGGGGAGAAAGTTGGAAATAAGTTGGATGCAGGGGGGTGGGCAAAAAACTAGATGAATCTTGCCCTTCCAAAAAATTGTTCCATGTTTGGGCTGATCACAACAGAGTAAATAGTTATCCCACTGTTTTTAGAAATGTTCTTGCCTACTAAGAAATCACAATGTAACTATTCTTACAGCCACCAATAGAGGGCAACAGAACATCATGACAAATTGCTGCTAAGTATTGCTCATACAGATGCACGGAGGAAAAGCTAATAGTTCTGTGTATATCCTATACAAATATGCAACTTCCATGCTTTTTTAATGGTAATATCACACTTTATACCAAATACAGATCAATGACAACTTATTTCAACTAAATTCGCACAGTCAATGACAACCCCAAAGTAAATTTACCAGATCATAAAGTAAGTTTAGATGGAAACTCTTTCTCTGAAATGAGAAGCATTCATGTTAGGTTTGATGAAGGAATGTTTAACACCAATTGCAGAAACCGGTCATTGGCAGACTGAATTTAGCAAAGTTAAGAAGAAGCAAAGTCTTCAGATTTAGACCTTCTTCCTCTTCTGTATTAAGAGGACATCAAGCTGATACATCAGTAGGGGACCTAGTGAAAATTGGATGTAACCAGATCAGGTGTCCCAGTTCCTCCAATAAAGATATAAAGAGCTAAATTGCCTTTTAATGACCTCAGGATATCCCAAAGTGTTTCACAACCAATGAAGTATTTTTGAAGCAGAGTTACTGTTGTAAATTATGAAATGAGGTAGCAAATTAATACACAGCAAGTTGGCACAAACAGCAATTAAATACTTTAATTGATTGAGGAATAAATATTAGTCAGAAAACCAGGAGAAGCCCACTGCTCTTTTTTGAATAGTGCCTTGGAAATGTTTTACATCCATCTGAGAGGTTGGATGGGAGCTCAGTTTTATGTTCTTATTTGAAAGACAGTCAACTGAGATTATGGTGCTCAAGCCTCTGGAATGAGGCTTAAACCCATTATCTACAGACTCAGAGACATTTGCTACCACTGAGCCAAGACTGACAATGTTAATCCACTAACACTTACTGTCAAGGTTGTCCATGGAATAATGCCTCAACACGGAATTAAGGTCTTCAGGAGGAGATGGAGGAGAGTTATGCCGAATAAAATTGAAATAAAAACTGGCTTCAAAGTATAGCGCAGCTTGTGTCGGACCATTTACACAGGGATATCACATTCCATTATCCAGATTTACTATGTGGTCCTAAAAGTGCTTATAGTGGTAATACTGCACAGTGAAGAGCAGATTTTGAAGCTGCTCTGGCTACTGCCATAGTATATAACCAGATTAAAACCTGCTTGATTTCTTTAAAGAATCATCAGCTCTATAACGACTAACTGATATGATGTGTCAGATATTCAGAAAGATTATAGATTTCTAGGGTATGATAATCCTTTGAATTCAAAGTGTCATCTGACTTCTGAAGTGTCACTGCCTAGAAAACACTCCACAGCTCATCTATTTTATCAAAGAAATGTTTTCTGGATATTTTTATTGTGCTTCTATTTCTTCATAGTGGCAGGAATCATGAACGTGACTCATGATGAGCACATTCTATGAAGTTAATGTGTGATGATGTCCATATTGAAGGTCTAAAATTGCGATGTAATCACTTCAAGCTTATCAACTGATTGCCAGAAATGAACATAGATCAACACATAATATATAAAGTGCAGAAAAATTGCATATGTGGGAATGAATGCAAGATCGTAATATTATCAAGGGATTCAGTTGAGATTGAACTGTGAGCGCTTCAGTGACAGCTAATCCAGGTGATATTATTTTCAATGTAATAACTCAAATGCATACTTTTTTTTTGAAAATGCATGGCACCATTCATTGTATGTAAGAAAAATACTCGAAATTTAATTTGTAGTGGGTTATTCAGTGTGATTACTTAGTGACAATTTCATTGCATGCTTATACCCTTCCACTCAAGTAATATTTATAGTTTGTTTAAGCTTGGAATAAAAATCTAATACTCTGATCTTCCAATATAATAACATTCACAGGCAAAAGTAAACAGAATATAACATTAAAAGGCAGCAGTTAATTAAAAGGGAGTGTAGGAGACTGGTATTTTGTAATAATTTGATCCCACTGTTATTTTTTAGGTTATAAAGGAGTCACAATAGTCAGCAGAAAGTAATATTACAGGAGTCAGCTTTTTGAGCCCTTTGCCATTTACAATTAAGTGCTGGAATGTCTTAGGTGGTGCAAGAAAATTTACATTTCTTAAAGGTGTTCACCTGCAGTTAGGTCCCACACCAATATTTCTGATAAGATCTAAAATGCCTCGCTACCAAGATGCCACTGTCCTTGTGTATCACCAAATCTTGTATGTTTTCAAATAGTTTGTGTGTTAAATGAGAGATTGCTCATCCAGATTCAACATCTGTCGATTTGCAATTTCCTCTAAAGCCATTATCTTTGGATGCAGCACAAAATCTATATCCTTGCCACTGATTCAATATCTCATCCTGTTCACTGTCTCAGGCTGAGCTAGACTGGCAGAAACCTTGCTGTCTATTTCAATCACAAGTTGAGTTTCTAATGCCTCATCCTGTCTAGCACAAAGACTTTGCACCTTCATAGCCTTTTCCACTTCCGTCCTACTTCAGCCTATCTCAAGCTGAAACCCTCATTCATACTTTTGTCATCTCCAGATTCAATTATTCCAATGATCGCCCTGCTGGTCTCTGATTCGCCAGCTTCTGTAAACTTCATTTCATTCCAAAATGCTGTTGCTCATTTCTTACCCTACACCTGCTCATCTATTGCTTGTGTCCTCCTCATCCTTCCTGGTTCCTCAGCACCTCAAAATTAAAATCCCCCCTGGGCCTTTAGTGCTAGAAATCACAACCTAAATCCCACGAGCTCTCCAACTTCCAACTATTAAGCTTTGGAATGAAAGTAATAATAACGCGAGTGAAAAGGACTAAATGCTCAAAATGTGGCATTTGGCATTGAAATGTGGTGACAGTCATTGAAATCTTTTATTTATCCATGCCTTTGTTAACTCTAGACTTGGTTATTCAAGAGGAAGCGCAGCGAAGGTTCACCAGGCTGATTCCTGACAGGGCAGGATTGTCATATGAGGAGAGATTGGGCCAACTAGGAGTTTAGAAGAATGAGAGAGGGTATCATTGAAATGTATAAAATTCTGACAAGGATGGACAGACTGGATGCAGGGATGATGTTTCCTTGGGCTGGAGGATTTAGAACAGGGGGTCACAGTCTGAGGATATGGAGTAGGCCATTCAGGGCTGAGATGAGGAAAGTTTTCTTCACTCAGAGGGTGGTGAACCTATGGAATTCTCTACCACAGAGGGTTGTGGAGGCCAAGTCACTGAATATATTTACGAAGAAAATAGGTAGATTTCTAGACACTATTGGTGTCAAGGGGTATGGGGAGAAAGTGGAAGTATGGCTTTGAGACAGAGGATCAGCCATAGCCGTATTGAATGGCAGAACAGACTCCAAGGGCCAAATGACCTACTCTTACTCTTATTTTATATGTTTCTATGCACTCCTAGCCAGTCTCCCATCTTCCACTCTCCATAAAACTCTGCACCTATCTTAATTTTCACCATGTTCTGTCCACCCATTACCCCCGTGCTCGCTGACCAATGTTGGTTTCTGGTTGAGCAATGCTACAGTCTTAAAATTTTGATCCTTGTTTTCAAATCCCTCCATGGCCTCACCATCCTTGAGCAGAAAAATACGGGGGTGCGGACGGCATGACTGCCCCCAGCCATGCCCCCCCCCCCCCCCCCACCCACCACTAGCCTCAGCTGCTTCATGCTGACCTGCCTCACAGCAATAAACTGCTGCGGTGCTCATTAACAATGGTTGAGTAGGGCTTCAGCTCCCTCAGTCCCAGCAGCACCAGGAAGTGTCAGTAGCAGTTGCTGGGACTGCAGCTGCGGGGTGGAACCCAAGGCCCAGGATCCGAGGAGCAGGTGAGTCTGGGGTCTTGCCCCAGGACAGTTAAGGGAGTTTAGAGAGAGGGGCAGTGGGGCAATGGGGCGGGTTTAAGGGAGGGAGCGGGTAGAAAGGAAGGGGTGTTCAGTCTAAGTTGTGGGGCATTGCCCCACGACTGGCAAAGGGCAGCCCCCGAAGGGCGACCTCATCCCCCCACCCGCCTCCTTCCCGCCCTTTAACCATTTCAGGTTAAATATCGGGCTTCCCGCTCCCACCCTGCTGCCCACACCAAACTTATTATGGCATATGCAGTGTATCATCAGGGTCAATAGGCTTGATAGCAAACCTATGCTGATTTAAATATGGCTGGTGGGTTGCTGATTTGGACACCAGCCCACCCCCTCAAGATTATAGGGGTGAGCTCAGGGATGGGCAGAAAGGTGGTGGGATGGGTGCCTGCCCCATTTTACTTGCCTCCCCATGGGAAACACGCCCACTGGGGGCACATAAAATTAAGCCCCTATCCAGCCATATGACTCTCTGAGATATCTGGACTCCTTCAATTCTGGCCTTTCAATTTTTATTACCCCACCATTAGCAGCGGAGTCTTCAATCTGCCAAGGCTCTAGGACTTTGATTTAACACCCAAAACCTATCCATCTCATTGTCTCTCATTCCTCTTTTAAGACATCCTTTAAAACTTACTTCACATCTGCTCCAATATCTTTCTATGTGGCTCTGTGTCAAAGTTTGTTTGATAATGCTCCTGTGAAGTTCTTGAGAAGATTTGCTATGTTAAAGGTGCTATGTAAATACAAGTTGTTGTGGCTATCATGGCCTGATGTTCTTTCACAATTTAGCTTAGAAAGATTTATAGGGCAAAAGGTAAAAATAAGATACTGCAATAGCTTATTGCATTTATGTACTTTGCAATTAGTTGCTAGTGGGAGAGGGGGCTGTTGACATCTTTAAAACAAAGGATCTGAATCAAATCATGGGTCCAAAGTTTGGGACACAATAGTGTGTCAAAATTAAGGTCAGTGAAAAATAGATTCAGTATAACATTCTTTTTTCCCTTTTGCAGTTACTGGGACAAGTTTCTTACTATGACTGTTCTGACTGACTACCAATTCCTGGAATCCTAATTCAAAGGAAGGCAGCACTTCATAAGGGTGGATGCGTTGGCCGACTAATTGCAGGAGTGTGAGGCAAGTCACATGATGAAACCTCCAGGAGTACACTTAATCACAGTTGGCAATCCTAATCATGGGTGAATGGAATTATGGAAAAAGCATTTATAAAAAACCTAATGACCTTTCTCTGAAACATGTCAAATTGCTTCATGTACAATGAAATACTTGAAATGTAGTGGCACTTGTTCTGTAAACAACATGGCAGCCATTTTATAAACAGGAATGTCCCACAGGAGGGAGATCCATGGTCAATTGATTTTTTTAATTGTGTTGGTTCAGAAAAGAGAGCTGGTCTTTAAAACTGAGAGATCATGCTGCTTGCCTTAGAATAGTGGTGTAGAATTTTTAATAGCCACCTGAATCTCTGGAACAGAAATTGAGTCTCAGTTTAATGTTTTATTTATAGTACAATGCCTGATGAGATGTTGGCCTAGATCTTCTGTTTAGTGAAGTTTTCTGCACTTCAAGTGAACTGCCCATTTTCTGCCAGGACTTCCAATCCCAACTGAAGCAGAATTGGGCCAGTGCAGACTCTCCAAGTTAAGTCCAGTGAGCACAGGAGAGTCCAAGGAAAGAGACATCATACCCCCTTTTTATGGTACTCTATCTGCCATATTCAGGTAAACTTTAAAGGTCTCAAGTCTTTTAATGATGAGTGTGAGTTAGTGAGAGGATGAGTGAGTCAATGAGTGAGTGAAGGGGTGGGTGACTGAGTGGGTGAGTGAGTGAGTGGGTGAGTGAGTGGGTGGGTGAGTGAGTGGGTGAGTGAGTGAGTAGGTGATTGTGTGGGTGAGTAGGCAGTCGGTTGGGTGGGCAGTTGGCCCAGGTGGGCAGTTATGCCGGATGCGCTGTCAGGTCGGGTGGGCAGTAGGGTTGGGTGGGTAGTCGGGTCAGGGGCTGGTGGTGGGAGACGGAGTGGTGCTGGGTTGGGTTGGTGGGGTAGTTGGGTCGGATCGGGCAGCAGGTGATTGTGGAGCTGGGGGAGGGTTGGTTGTGGTGCTCAATTCAGTTATTCTGACTAATCACTGAGTTTAGCCAAGTGTTAACCAGCATAATATTTCTAGGGTATTTATGCAAGTAAGGCTGCGTATCTGGCCTGAGTCTCTGATACTGAGGTCAGGTTCAGAGACACTCGTGGAGGGTCCCGGGCAGCACAGTGAGCCCATTGGAAGTTTAAACTTTTCAGGCAATTACAGCATATGTGTGTGTGCCAGGACTTACAGAGGCTGCCAGTGCTCATATCAGACTTAAGTCCAGACTTCACTGCTCTGGACATCAGGAGATTTGGGCCATTAAAACGAGGCCCCTCCCTTGCCAGGTAGACGTAAACGATTCCATGGCATTTTTTAAAAAAGAGCAGGGGTTTTATCCATGGTGTCTTGGCTCAATATTTATCCCTCAATCAACATGACAAATAGAGATGATCTGGTCATTCATTGTTTGTGGGAGCTTGCTGTGTCCAAATTGACTGCAGTGATTCCTACATTACAGCAGTGACTTATCTTAAAAAGTACTTCATTGGCTGTAAAGTGCTTCGGGATGTCCTGTGATTGTGAAAGATGCTATATAAATGCTAAATTGTACTTAATTTGTGGATCGAAGGGAGGCAATCAGGAAGTTTGGAGTCACAAGGCTTATTAGAATTTGTTATCAAGCTCCATTTCTCCGACCCATGCTGCCTCCGGCTCTTGAATTTTGGTAGAGGAGAGTTTTACTATTTCATCTTTAGATCATTGTAGTATATTTCCAAATTCCAAATTCCAGGGCAAGGAAAGTCATCTACAGCTTAATGTTAGAAGCAGCTGCTGGGAGTGTTCATTCTGGGGTCTGCCTCTTTTTCCCGGTTGTTCACGTTTCGGAAAGCCCTGTGGAAGGAGCACACAGTGTCCTTTCCACCCCCCTATGTCCCTCTCCTCCTTTAATACGCTCTTTGACGAAGTTATTTTGTCACTTGTCCTAATATCTCTTTACAGGGCCCGATGCCAACTCTTATTTGAAATCACTCCCATGAAGTAGTCAATTCTGTTACATTTAAGACCCTATGATGCAAGTTATTGTTCTTGTTCTTGGGATCTTGCCGTGCGAAAATGTGATTGCGTGTTTGCCTACATATTGCAACAATTACTACAGCTGAAAAGTATGCGAAGTTCTTTGGGATGTTTCCGAGACCCAATAAGATATAAAATAAACACTTTGTTATAATGTGTTCTTTAGTTTTGGAACAGAAAATAATTAGCTGTGGAAGACGTTAACAAAAAAAATGCTCCCGAATGAGTTTTATGATGTAAGCACAATGCTTACACGTTCCTTTCTGAGGAATCATCAAGGTCCTATTATCAAGATAGTATCACAAAGCATTTCAACGCGAATCCTCACTCCTGTTCACAAGTTGACATTCTCTGCCTCCCCCCCCCACCCCCCATCCCAAAAGCTCATGCTGATTGGGTTGTTGAGGACAGAGCGTTTTACATGAACGTCTCCATTGGTTTGTGAAACTGTTAATCAGATTGGCTCCACCCTCCTCCAGTTATAAAGCCGGGGGCGGCTCGGAGTTTGAAGAAGTATCAGTAAGTTTCACAGTTTGCTGCTGTGTTACTTGCAGGACGTTCTTTAAACTCTCACGTGGAGACATGGCATCTGAGGAGCTGGCCAAGAAACTGCAGCGCCGACTGATGCTAGAGATGTCGACAGAGGATGCAAACGGCGAAATGGCAGCAAATAACAATTATATAGACATGGGTGTAGACACAGAGGAGAAACCAGTCACAATAAGCAATGCAGACACCGAGCTCTCCGCTAAACTGACCAGGAGGCTGGGCATTAATGAAGGGACTACGGAGCCCAAACAGGCGAAAGTGTTTAACCCTTACACGGAATTCAAAGAATTCACCAGGAAACAGATCAAGGACATGGAGAAGATGTTCAAGCTGTGAGTATGGGTTGACCCTGTGAATTTACATTTAATTTCCAAATCCACCTCCTGTTTCCACATCCATGTTCTTGCTAAAGATTCAGTATGTATAACCTTTTGGGGGAAATGACTGATTTATAACTTGGTTGTTCAAATTCTTGTGAGCGCCTGTATTTCTGGTATTGGAAGTGTTGGAGATGTTCCCAATAGTTAAATGAAGGTTTAAAATGCAACCCCCCCCCCCCCCCCAGAAAATGCTGCGAGGTGATGGTGATGATAGCGCCGCCAAATTAAGCTCCAACTGGATCTTAAGGTTCCGACTGTAAAGTTTCTGTGATGGGACCGATCTGTTTTGAGAGTGAGTTTGTGGAGCCTCCAACCTCGCGTTCTCTGTCTGGATCCCTCCAGAAGTGCGGAGACTTCAAACTATTCCCCGTCCGCTGAAGTTGGGGGTACAACACAGGTACAGTCTGATTACAACCTGCTCAGGTCCAATAAGGAAGCACCGGGATATGGGACATGAATCGTGTAGATGTTTTCTTCTCAACTGTATAACTGGGCTCTCTAGTCGAAAATGTACTTTTACAAGGTGTCTGCTACCTATTCTAGTGATTTTTTTATTAGCTACACTTCTAATGATGATGAACAAGAGTCTGCTAGTTTTAAGTGTTTAATGTCGCTTGCTACAGTGAGAATGTTTTAACGGTGAATGATACAGAAGTGAAATGTGCTCTGGGCAGTGACCAGGGACTGAGGGATTCCTCGTAAACTGGGCGGCGAAACTCTCTTCATCCCCGTGACATTTCAATGATCCTGACTCGGCGGTGCTGACTATTATGTGGCGGATTTATTTTGCTAACCCATTGCGGGTAATTTTTAAAGTAGATTAAAGTAATGATATATCCTGGTCTCCTTAACAGTGGCGCATCAGAGTTTACACTGGACACCGATCAGCCTAGTCTGACCTGTTTGCTATTGTACATGCGGACTCGGTGTTGGTACTAATCGACATACTAATTCATATCCCTGGGCATTCTTTTAACATGCCTGTGCACTCAACAGCATACTCGAGGTTAGCTGAGCACTTACAGCAAGCCTAAAAGGACAGCGTCATAAAAGTCTGCATTGAACAAATTTATTTTTGAGAGAAGTCCAAATTATGCCTCGGTACAAACAATATTTCTGTCTCGTACTGGAGTACGCGTGTCTCAGTTCATACAGAGAAGGCTAAGGGATTTAATGTGTTTAAAATCGTGAGGCGTTTAGATAGACAAAACTGTATCCAGTGGATGGCAAGGTCGATAGCCTGAGGGCAGAGGTTTCAGATGATTGGCCAATGAACCAGAGGCAACAGGAGGGGAAAAAAAAGGAGTGGTTAAGATTTAGAATGAAAGCCCTGCCTCTTAAGATGGTGGATACAGATTCACTAGAATCCTTCAGAAGGGAATTGAGTGATACTTGAAGATGAAAAATACTTGTAGTGATATGGGGAAAGAGTGGGACTAACTGGATCGCTGTTGGAAAGAGCCTGTGCACACTTGATGGACTAAATGACTTAAGCTATACTCTTCAACAGAAGGTTCTGTTGAAGGGTCATGAGGACTCGAAACGTCAACTCTTTTCTGCCGATGCTGCCAGACCTGCTGAGTTTTTCCAGGTAATTCTGTTTTTGTTTTGGATTTCCAGCATCCGCAGTTTTTTTGTTTTTTAAGCTATACTCTTCTGCTTCTATTCTCTAAGTACATTGCTCAGCAAATGTATATGATAGTTTAGAGGTGATAATACTAGTAATCCAGAGACACCAATCACTCCGTAGTTCAATGCAGTTAATAAAATAAATCTGAAATTTAACAAAAATAGTATTAATAAACATGCAACTACTAATTTATTATAAAACACACAAAGTTCACTATTGTCTATTTTTTAGGGAAGGAAATCTGCCATCCTTACCCGGTCTGGCCTATATGTGGCTCCAGGCCCCATAACAGTGTGGTTGAGTGTTAATGCCCATGTGAAATGGCCACTAGTGCTGTATTCAAGAAAGTTATCTACTCAATGGCAAATAAGAATGAGCAATAAATGCTGCCCTTGCCAGTGATGTCCACATCCCAGGAATGAATTTAAAAAGAAAGTGGCTGTCTTTGTAGCGGGCCTGAAGTATCTGATTGAACTCTTCAAAAGTGCTTGTGGCAATAACTTTTTTTGGGGGGAGGAGGAGGAGGAGGAGTGGGGGGGAGGGGAGAGAAAAGGCTATTTAGTTTGTTTGCTCAAATTTCAAACCTCCAGTAATCATCATGTCTCTTTTAATGAATTAGTTGAAATTCCAGTTCTGGGGAAATTCTTTCTAATTTGAATCCAATCATGCATCCAAGTGGAACAGTCATATAACTGGCAAATGTGTGGCCAGTAGATAAACTAATGGAAATTTTCTAATTTAAAACACATACCTGTAGATCACCTGCATCTATTCTGCACTGAAACAGTAACAATCTGTTCATTCTATATACAGCTAAGGTACTGGTGTTATGTCTTCACGTTTGGTGGTATTGGTGCTAGAAAGTGGTATAGAGAAATTGATTACACATTTTTTGATTTTCCAGCAACTACATGGGGGATATACATTCACATACTTCAATGGCAAGCAATATACTCTGTAACTAACTGGTGCTGTATTATTAACTACTGGCAGGAATAAACTCCTTGTGCAGATCTCATTGTTTTTTGATTCTCTGGCCATTGTCACCAAATCATAGCCTGGTCAGTTCTCCCCTATCTCTGGAACTTTCTTGCCCTGCTCCCTTCTATTCTCTTGTTTAAAATCCTTATGTCTACTGTCCTGCCTTTAAGTTTATCACCATGATGAGGATATTTTGACCTCTGCACTGAATAACCCCAGCCTTGAAGATTTCAGTTTTCACTTCTGGTCTCCCTGTCCCCTCCATTTACACTCCCTCTCTAATGTTTGGCCATGCCATCTCCCATGGCCACTCCTAGTAAAAGCCAACTCTGACCATGCCTCATATCTCCCACCATCCCCATTCCACTTCCCCTCTCCCTGAAATAAATCTCCCAAATCATCTACAAACACTTGTGCAGCCAGTCTTTGCCTAACCATTCCCCCTTGTCCACCTTTGAGCCTTTCTCATTGAGAACATACTTTCCTTCAGCATTACCAACAGTCATCTTAAGCCCCTCTCTCTCCTGCAACAAGTAAGAGGAGCTAATGGCTGGGTCACTTAAGGTTGACACTATCCATTCAAGCCTCTCTGTTTCTCACTTACTTCCACTCATTTTGTCCATGATATCTCTCTGCTCCCTTGACTTTTTTCCACAAAGCTGCTGACCATTGTAACTAGTTCTTTTCTCTTCAGTTGTATCCTTCCCTCTATTTCAAAACTGCTGTGATCGTCAAAAAAGTGCACCTTTGACTTCTGTAAGTTGCAAATTACTGCCCTATTTCTTTTTCTTCATTTTTAAATGTGCTTTAGTTTCTCAAATCCATGGCACTTTTTTTGTTTTTGTAACCCTTGTTTGAATCTCTACAATCAGATTCTGTCCGTATCTTAGAACTGAACTGCCCTAGCCAAAGTCACACAGAACATTCCCCATAACTGTGATTGGCTGGCTGTATTATCCCTCTTTGTCTTCTCTGCAGTTTTTGACATGGTCAACCACACCACCCCCCTCAACACCTTTCCTCCTTTGACCAGGTCAGTGGGACAGCCATGCTTGGTTCCACTCTTACTAATTCAATTGCATCCAGAGCATCTTCAGCAATGGTTTCTCTTCTGCATTGTTCTTCTAGAGTGTTGAAGATCTATCCTTGCACACCCTCCTCACTTTCTCATCTAAATGCTACCCCTTGACAACATCATCTGCCGACATGGAGTTAGCTTCCACATGTACGCTGTTAGGAATAGAGACCATTTAAGTAAGTTATATTTGTGGGTGTTAGGATGGAGTTTTAGCTTTAATGTTTAAGTTTGATTTGTACTTCTGTATGTGTGTGTTAAGAAAGGTCAAATTGAATTTTAGTTTCACTTTAAAAGGTGCTTGCATTTCTAATGAGATTTTTACGACTGTTGCAGCTAAGTTAAACAAGAGTAGGAAAACCAGTGCTGTTGCCTAGCAACAGGGATCCAGAGAGGCAGGTCTCTCCCACAGACACAGAAGAAAACTAAAGAAGCAGCAGTTTTGAGTTCAGTTTAAAGACTGCTGCCAAACAGAAGCCACCCAGAAGGGACAGATAGCCAGTCCCAAGCTAAAATTGGTTGAAAGTAGCTGCCAGAGAGAAACTGGAGAAAAAGGGACATATAGCAAGTCCCAAGCTAAAGAAAAGACGCCAAAATCCATGGGAGTGGAAGAGGAGAAAGTCCCAATCAGACTTTCTAGTTAAAGGAAGGACAGGAACCAGGAAAAGGTCCTATTATTGAAGTTAAGAGTGAAGGGCAGAGAGGTTCCAAGCTTCAGGTTTAAAGAGACAAAAGTCGCAGAAAGCAGATTTAAAGCGAGAATAGCTTGCAAGAGGCAAGAAGGTCCAAAGAGATGGCTGAAGGTCTGAAACTCTTTGCTATTGGCATGTGTAGCAGTGGTGTACTGTTGACTGCTGAGTTGGTGAGAGGGTATGTGAAAAACAGCTTGAGCGTATGTGGTGACCCAGGGGAGAGGAACAACAGAAGGAGAGGTTGAAACCCTGGAGGTGAATCCTTCCAGAAGGCATCTGTGAGAAAGCATCAGTTTGGGAGAAGATTCCAAAGCGAGTTCTTGGAAAGTGGAGATTGGAAAACCTCGTGGGAAAGATGGAGTTCAGTGAAACTGGTTGGCTCACGGTGTGACAAATGTCTGGGGGGGAGTTGATGGGAAATCCATAGCAACTGGTTGAGGTGGCATCTGTCACTTGGTTTCAGTGTGGTGTGTCTGACCACAAGTTGCCATTGGTTTACCTGGACTGTGTATTTACTGTGAACATTAGAATATAAAATAGCTATTGTAACTTGTGTTGTCCTTACAAATCTGTATATATTTGTGAAGGAGCATTGTAATATAGTTCATCATTTCTTGTTTAATAAATGTTTATGCTTTTGTTAAAAGTTCATTAGCTGACTCTGGTGACTATTCAGTAACTACTGTTCACTTATCTAAACAAACAAGTTAAAAGTTAGGATCTATCAAGCTGGTTTCCACTCTGGGATCAGGCTTGTCCCAGTTCTGCTGAAGGGTCATGAGGACTTGAAACGTCAACTCTTTTCTTCTCCGCCGATGCTGCCAGACCTGCTGAGTTTTTCCAGGTAATTCTGTTTTTGTTTTGGATTTCCAGCATCCGCAGTTTTTTGTTTTTATATATTTTTTGTCCAGGGGTAATCTCAGCTGGGATCATAGCATTTGCAGATGATACTTATCTGTTCCCCTCTGCCGCCTCTTTGACTCCTCAACTGCTCCTGACTGCATGTCTAATATCTAATGGCAGCATGAAGCACAATTTCTTTTAGTTAAAGAGCAATTTCATGAATTGGTAAAATGAATAGTTTTGACGCGATTGCAATTTAGAAATTTGCTGTGGCTTTAATGTTACTTAATTCAAAATTCGAACAGTATAGTGGTTGTGAAATTTATTTTGCTTTATGTAATTTAGTTGTCTTTCAACAAGATGTCTTTTTGCATCACAAAATTTCTCATCAGAACCTGTTTTGGAGCTTGAAGTCAGTGGCTTATCTAGATGTACCTTACTGTTTTGGACTTTAACACATCACAGCTGTTGAATTGTAAGCTTGTCACCTATATTGTAATAGTGAATTGAAAATGTGTACTTTGGTAACATGACTTAATGTTGCTTATTACTGAAGGAATGGGTATCTGTAGGTTTATAAACTTAAAACACTAACGAGAAGGGATTTTTTTTCCCCAAGCAATTGAAATTCTTCAGATTTTTTACAGCTTTTCTATTGGAGGGAGAATAGCTGCTGCTGAGATTTTCTTTCAAGGAGAAACCCCAGCTCTTAACTTGTATTTAGCACATGAGACACACTCCTGTATCTAGTTCCCAGCACCCTCTGTAAACATTTCATCTGCAGAAGAAAACCAGTCTGAAGGTGAATTGTTCCTATTTGTGTGGCAAGCCTTTGTCCCCACATCACAACGTCCTTCTGCTTGAAATGCATTGGATAACCTATAAATATCGCACAAAGCCCTTCAGTTCTGAAACAAGTTACACTCACTTCTCTCATTTCCCCCATTCACAATAATCTTCTGCAAAACTCCAATGATACATCCATGGCCCAAAATTAAATGTAATGATCATGTGACTAAAGGTGATTAGTTACTGATATTCGTTAGACTTTAAAATCTTTACTGTATAACGGATTAAACTTGTGACTTAATAATCAAAGATTAGACTGGAGCATTGTGCTGTTTCTTTTAAAAAAAACTTCACAATCAATGTTATAGCAATGTTTAAAACCTGTTTTCAATTACTACATAAAATTTTCATATTGTTGCTGATTGGATCAGACAATTTATTATCTTTGGGATCTGAATAAGTTTGAAAACAAGCATTTTATTTATGAATTAAACTAAATTTCCTAATGTGCTATGCAAAAATAATTTAATCAGAACATATGAAATAGATTGTAGCGTGCTACTCTTCTTTACAAGTTGTGGAATTTGAGTTATACAAAGCTCCAGCCCATGCCATTTTTGTATGAACCAAGTATTCAACTGCATCAAGTCAGGCCACAGCAAACTCACTGCGCTGAATTCATGCTGCCACTTATAAACTACGTGTGAATGGGAAAAATTTTGAAAGCCTACTGTACCCAAAACTGGGATGTTCTGTATAATTTGGATATATTAGCACTTGGAATATGGTATGTTTCTGTGTTTGACTCAAGAATGTTTTTGCTAAATTTGAGATGTACTGGCCTTGATTACTCAAGTCAAGGGCATGCTGCCACATGAGGAGAAATGGTGGTTTTATGATGATAGTAAGAAATTAAATTTGTGCTTTAAAACTGTCTTTATTCATTGGTAATGAAGCTTGCTATGAGGCTTGCTATTATGCTTTCTAAGTCAGGGCACAGGGAAATTCTGTTCTTGATATAAACATAACCAATTTGGACACATGTATGATTAATAACATGATTTCCATCTTGAGAATCAACAAATCATTTGCTGCCTATCTTGTGGCACCCCTCACCCCCACCCCCAAGCTGCTTCATTGCTTCCTTTAGCATTTTATAGTGAAGTTGGTCGCCATATTGATTCAGCTTGTGTTGTACATATTCGCTGGGGAAAGGACTAATGTACAGCAAGGTCTTTGGAAAGGAATGAGGAAAAAGCAGTTCAAAGTGCAATTCAGGCTTGTAGGATGGTAGTATGGGCATCAGGGTTGCCAATGTTGTGACTCTAAGACGAGAGGCTCAGTGTGTCCATCCTCCTCCTTTCTCACCCTTGCTCCCCTAAGCCCATCTAAAAATCTGTTGGATGCCATAATGTTGGATCCAACTATATATCAAGTTCATTCTGTGGAGGTTTTTGGATCTCTGTTATACCAATGATTGGGGATGTGCTTCTTTGAGGAGTTTAAGATAAAAATAATTGGGGTTACCCAAGCTATGTTCTCCCATTATGGTTGGCTTTATGATGACTTTTGCAAGGACAGGATGCAAGTTACCTGTGTGAAATTTGAGGGCAGAAAGGAAAACATTTTTTCCAAAAATCCAACTTGAGATCCTCCATTTAATTTAAAATTCTTAAATAAAATGGATTTGTGACTAAGCTTAGCATTGTTCATTTTAAATTCAAGGCAATTTCCCTTCTGTTATCAGGAGCATCTGGAGATTGTAGAACGTTTCAACCAGGCCAAAGTCAAATTTGCCCCAGGGAAAGATTATAATCTGAGGAGGCTCAAGCTCTCCCATTTCCAAATTTATCAATAGTACCTGGAACACTGCCCAATGAATCCTGAAATAGGTTTCTGTATCTGAGCTCGATACTGAGCAACTATAATGAGTAAATTCACCAATATACAAAGATCCTGAAGTAACATTTCTACAGGCAGCCAATTATTGCCTCAACATTACTGGTAAAGGAATAGTGAATGACTACTGGGTACTGAACGCTGTTTTTTAAACCTTTTTAAAGTTTAATTTGTGAAAACCTGGTTCTAAAATTGGAGCTCACCATAAAAGTAACTTGAGAATTTTGGGCAGGATTTTTGGTTCCATTTACATTGGCTCATTTTTGTGCTTCTACCCTTTCGGCCCAAACAGTCCGTGCTGGTGTTTATGCTCCAGTTGATGAACCTCCTCCCATCTTTTCTCCTCTAAATCCACCATAGTAACCATCTATTCTCTTCTCCCTCATGTGTGACTAGTTTTCCCTTAAATGCACCTATACTATTCACTACTTCAAACACTCACTGTGGTAGTGAGCTTTGCATTCATGAAACTCTTGGGTGACATTTTTTCTGAATTCCCTATTGCATTTCCTGGTGACTAACTTATATTGATGGCCGCTAGTTATGCTCTTCCCCACAAGATGAAACATTGGCCTGGATTTTCGAGCCTGCTAATATTGGGTGTGTTTGGTGGCGTGAATGGACAATACGTGAGAAGGCCAAAAATCGGTTTCACGATGTCATGAAACCAGTTTGTGATCATCCACTCAGCCTGCTGATAGTGGGGAAAGTGGCCTGCCATTGGACATTCGGAACCTCCATTGTAATACATCATATTATAAGGCCAGCTGACCTCATCGTCACCGCGGGCACAGTCCGTGCCCTCACGAGTCAGTGTGGTGGCACACTCCTCAAGTGAGTGGGCCACTCCAACCCCCAGTCTGTGATCTTTTCCTGCTGATGTGAGCAGGCTTCTCCTGCATGAAAACAGATTGAGAGAGTGTGAGTAGGACACATGACTGGTGAGCGGAGCCATGGATAGGATGAGGACACCAGCTTGAGAGGGTTTTAGCCATGTGTGTGTGTGTCACCTCATCTGCCCATAGCCCTTTATAGTCCCTATGCCAACTGCGAGTAAACTCATTCCAACCCATGCCCCCACCCATCACCCTTTTGCTCTTGCCCCTCCATGCCAATTCATCTAGTATCCCTTGGCAGATCCTTAAATTCTTTGACAGTTCCAATGAGCTTATACACATTTGAAACACAATCGTGTTCCCTTTTAACAATCCCAAAGGATGCCTTGCCTCTTCCAAAGATGTCCTGGGACTATATCTAAAGATACCTTGCCTGTCCAAACAAATACATAAAGTTCAATAGTACCTGGAACACAGCCCAATGAATCCTGAAATAGGTTTCTGTATCTGAGCTCGATACTGAGCAACTATAATGAGTAAATTCACCAATATACAAAGATCCTGAAGTAACATTTCTACAGGCAGCCAATTATTGCCTCAACATTTTATCTGTTATAATCTGCACACTTCTGGCTTCACACTCCACCAGCCCACCAAAATCCCACTTCAGTGGAGACAGCTGATCATTTAAATGGCCAGCTGCCTCTGTACACTGTACATGCATGAACCCTGGCCATCTCCAGTCTTGTGCACCACCCCGCCACCATCCCCCCCCCCCCCCCCCCCCCCCCCCCCCCCCCCCCCCCCCCCCCCCCCCACCCCCCCCCCCACCCCCACCCCCCTGGAAAAATAGGAAATGCCATATTCAATGTAGGAGTTGGATTTTCTAGCAATTTTCGCCATGAAGGAAAGGGTCTCTGTCATGGTGAAATTTGGGCCTATGTTTGCATTCCTTCAACTAATTAAAGCCTTATAGCAACAAACATTTCATTCAACTGCACAATTCCTTACACCAAGCTTTGGAATTCATAGTCCCATATCAAAGAGCCTAGAGTCACTTGTCAATCAAACTGTGAAATGGCAGGCACCCTACTGTGATAACTTTTGTTTGTGAAATCAGTCATGCAGCACTAACTGAAACTGAACTGGACTAGCCATATAAATACTGTGGCTACAAGAGTAAGTCAGAGGCCAGGAATCGTGCGGTGAGTAACTCACCTCCTGACTCCCCAAAGCCTGTCCACAATCTACAAGACACAATTCAGGAGTGTGATGGAATACTCTCCCCTTGCCTGGATGAGTGCAGCTCCAGCAACACTCAAGAAGCTTGGCACCATCCAGGACAAAGCAGCCCACTTGATTGGCACCACATCCACAAACATTCAGTCCCTCCACCATTGACACACACACACACACACACACAGACAGCAGTATGTACCATTTACAAGATGCACTGCAGGAATTCACCAAGTCTCCTTAGACAGCACCTTCTAAACCCTTGACTACTACCAGCTAGAAGGGCAAGGGCAGACACATGGGAACACAATCTGGAGATTCCCCTCCAAACCACTCACTTTCTGGTCTTGGAACTATATTGCCATTCCTTCACTCTCACTGGGTCAAACACCTGGAACTCCCTCCATAACAACACTCTGCAGTTCATGTGATGTAGGTATACCCAGTGGTTCAAGAAGGCAGCTCATCACCACCTTCCCAAGGGCAATTAGGGATGGGCAATAAGTGCTGGCCTAGCCAGTGATGCCGATATCCCATAAATGAATTAAAGAAAACAAATCCTATAATGGAACCTCTCAGGCTTATGTCAAACAGACAGAGTGAAATAGCAAGCAATCGTTTTTTTCTTTCAACAGTCCAGACATTTTTTTCCAATGATTAAAGGGCAGGACTTTTAAATGCCTTTGTCAGGTCCTCTTGACACTCTGGCAGGTCCTCTTGATAAGTGCTCCTGAAAGTTTTGACAAGTCTGATGATTCCAATAAGCTTGACAGTAATGGGTTTATGCACTTTATGCACATTTGTGCCTAATTTTAACAATTCCAAAGGGATCCTTACTTCCAGAAAAGATGTCCTGGGACCAGATCCAAAGCCTTACCTCTCCAAAGTGGTACTGTCCAAACATATCCACTAAGTTCAGATGTGCTCTTAGCAGGCCTAATCTGCACACTTAGGCAAGGATTTTTCAGTTGGCATGTGGGGCGGGCCCGACACGCCAGCGCATAAAATGATGTGTGATAACATTGAGCGTGCGTCCGACGTCATCGCGCTGTCTTGTGATGTTTCGTTTGGCGGGCATGCACCAGAATTGGCTTTGCGCCCGCCGATAATTGAAAGGCCTATTAAGGCCACTTACTCGGTAATTAATTTCAAGTTTACACTGCCCATCCAACCCAACGGTTGGCAGGCAGGCTAACAGGCCAAGCGGCCTTTACATTTTTTTAGGAAACCTCATCCAAGAGCGGAATGAGGTTTCCTAAAGTTTTTACGAATGAAATAAGTTTTTCAAAAAAATAAAAACATGTCCCATCTCACGTGACACAGTCACATGAGACGGGACATGGTTCAATAAATTTTTATTACAGTTATTTATGTTTTTCAAAAGCGCTTCAATCTCCCTGAGGCAGCTCCGTGCATCGGGGATTGAAGCGCTCTTTCGCGCACATGCATGTAAGAGCACGGGCTCTGACTCTCCCTCCTCCCCCTGCCCACACAGGTAGCGCTGAGCACTGCCGCTCACTTCTTACGCTGGGCAGGCCTTAATTGACCCACCCGCATAAAATAGCGGTGCGGAGCCAATCCCGGGTGGCACTCAGCTCCTCACTCGCTCTTACCAAGCCTGCCCGATGCAGGAAAAATTCTGGCCTTAAGATTTCACACTTCAAGGCTACCAAAATCCCACTTCAGCGGAGGCAGCTGGTGATTTAACAGGCCAGCTGTCTCCGTAAAACATGTGTGGAATATGTTCCATCCCATGAAAATGCAAAGTGCTGTGCTCTGGGGTAGGAGTTGCAATTTTTTGGAGTTCCATATTTTACCGCAACAGGGAGGCTTGCCATCATTGTGAAAAACTGGACCTTTGTTTTTTTGATTCCAAAGGCCAAATGGAAGTCCCAGCACTGATCCTTGTAGAACACCCCTTTCCTTCTGCCACTCTGAATAACTTTCCTTTACTCCCTCTCTCTGCTTTCTGTTTTGAAGCCAGCTAGCAATCCATTCTGCCACTTGTCCCCTGACTCCAGATTCCCTGACCTAATTCATTAGACTATTATGTACACCTTATTGAAGGCCTTTTGAAAATCCAGATAAATGACAACTTATTCATTATCTTTGTCTACTCCATTACCACTTCAAAAAATTTAAGGCTGGCCAAGTAAAGTTTCCATTTTTGAAATCCATGCTGACTATTCATTATTCTATTTCTCATTTTTAAGATGACCTTCAATTTGCTGCTTTATTTTTTCCCATCACTTATGTAAAGCTGACTGATCTATAATTCCCTGGACATGATCTGTCCCCTTTCTTAAATATAGGAATTACCTTGGGTATCTGCCAGTCCCCTGGCACTACACCTTTTTCTTAATGAATTATAAAATAAGCAGTAATGCCTCTGCTATGTCTTCCTTAGATCCCTTTAAAATACATGGATGCAATGATCTGGACCAGGGCTTTATTCTCTGAGTTTGTTTAATTTATTCAAAGCATCCCATTTTAAATGCATTTATCTAATTATTCATCGCATCATTCAATGCCATGTCCACTTGTTCTATCTTCCTGGTAAATGCTGAAAAAAAGCATTGATTAATATTTTTATCATCTATCATTACCTGTAATATTATTCTGCTATCCCTTAATGGTCCTATTCCCATCACAACTTCGCATTTTTTAAATAAATTGGTGTGGCTTAAAACAAAATAGTAAAATTGTTTAATGTTTCTTGATAATTTAATTTCATCATTCCTCTTTGCCTTCCTAATATTTTTTGACTTCTCTCCTAATCTCTTCATATTCTCGCTGATCCTGCACTCCTCTGACTCTGTACCTAACAAATGCTTCTTTCCTAACCCTTAATTGTTTCCTCTGTTTTGATTCATCCATGGAGTTTCAATAGTGTTTCATTTGTTCTTTTCAGCTGAATATATTTTTCCTGCACTCTGAATATCCTTTTTCAATATTTCCCATCATCCTATATTATTTGGTAATATGGTTGTCCATTTCGTTTCCCAAGTACAATCTCAGCCTCTCAATCAGCTTTCTCCAAACTATTAATTTGTTTTATTTGTAAAATTGATCTTCTCTATCATCGCACTCTACGGGGGTGAGAAAGGAGATGAATGAGCATGTAATTCTGCGTTGCCAACTGGTGTGCCAATTTCCTGTCAAAATCTTACTCCCCTAGCTATTTTGGGGAGTGCCAGATCCAGACGGAGTGGCTACCCATCTGCAATTGGTGGATAGCTGGTTAAAGTCATTTAAAAGACCAATTAAGGCTGTGAATCAGAGGCCAACTGGAATTTTCCAGTGAGTCTTCTGCAGCCCTCCAATATCTTTGGGAGCACAGTAGCTGCCCAGATGCAGACCCGGCAGGGGTGTGGGGGGTGTGGGGGGTTGGTGTTTGCGAGACAGCACTCCATGATGACTCTGAGGGCCCACTCTGCCTCCCTGTGGGGTGGTTCCCCATTTACAAAGATAGTCCAGTAACTGGGATCATTTTTTTTTCTTTTAGAAATACCTCAAGATCAGGATTCCCTCTTTCCCTTACCTGCAACAGCAGACTACAGGTCCATCCAAGCTCATGGGACTCCAATTGGTCCTTCAGCTTTTGAGAGCCTGCCCAACGGCAAGTATGCCCTCAGGCTACTAATGATGATTAGGCAAAATCAATGTCAGGTGACTGTCCCCAACAGTGCAGGGTCGTGACCTGCATTTGACCCCGATGTCAGATGTCCCGACCCAAAATGCAAAATCCTGCTCTTTTTGTCTTTTCAAGTAAAGCTGGCAGACCTATCCACAACTCAAGCTACTGCCTGCTTTTGCTCTTTTATAAGCTTAAAAGCAAAAGTGAAAATATATTTCAACTGTGAAATTTGCTAAAGTAGTCTCAGCTTATGACATTTGAAGCATGATCCAGTTGCTTGTCAATTTTCACATTGGGCTGGAATCAGTGGCATTCTCTGGCAGCCCAGCTACTCTTCTCCTTTCTGCGCCCCACCCACTCTGCACAGTTAGTACATCTTGTACTGTTCCTGCTTATTCAGCAAATTGAAATGTAAGTCACGGCTGTCTAATGTAACATTTTAATGATTCACGTTTATCTTGTATTTTAAAATGGTATTGACAGGATCTCCTGATTAATGGACTTCATTTAATATTGAGGTAAATTTCTAGTCTCTGGTAGAAGATTCCTTATTTTTAAATGCCTTTCAAATCCAAATAATTGGTATACCCTTCTATCTCTGCTCCTGTGCCAACACAACCTACTCACTTGGATTTATCTAACAATTTTATGTTTAGTACAAATGTACAAACTGGTTGTTCCAAGTGCGATAGGCAGTTTGCCATTTGATTCACATTTAATACATCTGAAGGAATGAACCAAGTGGCTTTTAATTTAATTCAATTTGGTTCCTTCTGGTTAGAATACAACTTGTCCAACTAAAAATGAAAATGGCAGCACACAACCAGAGGCGTGTTCACCTCTTTTCCACAAAGAAACTGTTTTTGTTCCTTGCTGTGACCTGGTTGTGGAACTAATGTGGCTGGAACCATTTTTGTTTTGTTCCTTACCTGCACTTGGGCCTTGGGGATCTGCCATGGCATTAATTCTGCAAATGTCGTTTTTATTTTGAATATACTATTGAACTCTGATTCATTTAAAAAATCACAGCTTCTGGGCAGGGCTGAAATTGTGATTATAGGCAAAACTGAACCAAGATTGTATTGTGAAGTGCTTCAGCCAGCATGACCTCGTCCACCACCCGTGATTCAGTTTTTTAATATAAGCTTGCAAAGCATTGTGTTCGGTAGATGCTGTTCATGACTAGCTGTTAGACCCCCTTTTTAGTTTTCTGGTAGTATAATTTTGAGCTCATTTCTATTCTACAAGCACTAACTAGTTCAGTTGAAATTGCCTATGTAGCTTCTCATATTTTACTCTTCACAATCAACAATATGATGTTGTTTGGGAAAGGAGGTAAGATTGTAATTGTGTTTGTTTTTGTTAATGCCCATAAACTGATTTGTTTAATTATTATCGAAGCTCATTAATTTGATGCTTCATAATTTATTTCAGTATTTATAGATGCCCTTCTTGAAATTTGGTCATGAGTTTAAAAAAAAAGGACCCTACTTTTATACAAAGTTTAGAAAAATAAAGTTAGCAAGCCTCTTATGAGCCATTTTCCTTCTCTCTCGCCTCATCTTCATCTTCCTTTGCTTCCCCCCACCCCTTTCCTGTCAAACCCTGATTTTTTTATAATCTGATGGTCATCTGATCTTTTTAGAGTGGCCTTGGTAGTTGGTGTAAGTTGGTATTCAGGCCAGTTTCTCTCAACCATATTTCCTTCAAGGACGAGAGGGAATCTTCCATTCCCAAAAGATTACTTTCTCTGGTATAGTGAATAATTCAGGAGGCCATTACATTTCAAAACTAATTTGTCATGCTTGAAGTGATGAGGGCTTTCTGGATTATGTGCAAACATCAATATCCATGATGGGAGTGTTTATTACTGTGTTTGAACATGCAAACAAGAGCAGGAATAGGCCACTCAACCCTCGAGCCTACTCAGCCATTCAATAACATCATGACTGATCTGATTGTAACCTCAACTCCACATTCCCACCTATTCTGATAACCTTTCACTCCCTTGCTTATCAAGAATCTTACTACCTCTGCCTTAAAAATATTCAAAGATTCTGCTTCCACCACCTTTTGAGGAAGAGAGTTCCAAAGACTCATGACCCCCAGGAAAAAATTCTCCTCATCTGTCTTAAATGGGCGACAGCTTGTTTTTAAATAGTGACCTCTAGTTCTAGATTTTTCCACAGGAGGAAACATCCTCTTTACATCCACCCTGTCAAGACTCCTCAGGATCTTGTGTTTCAATCAGGTCACCTCTTACTCTTCTAAGCTCCAGCAGATAGAAACCTAGCCTGTCCAGCCTTTCCTCATAACACAACAACGCCCCCATTCCAGATATTAGTCTCTTAAACCTTCTCTGAACCACTTCCAATGCATTTACATCCTTCCTTTAAAATAAGGAGACCAATACTTTACACAGTACTCCAGATGTGGCCTCACCAATGCCCTGTATAAATGAAGCATAACCTCTCTACTTTTGTACTTCAGACCCCTCGCAATAAATGAGAACATTCTATTAGCTTTCCTAATTATGTGCTATACCTGTATACTAACCTTTTGCAATTCATGCACTGGGGCTTTATGCTGTAGAAGAATGAATTTCAGACTAATTTGTTGCCAGGAAAATGTGTTAAAACGCAAGCCAAGCCAATAGATAAAGTACCGTATTGCTACTTGTTATTTGTCAAATAGTGGGAAGCCCCAATTTTTAAGTCATTGTAATCCACTGCTGGGGAACTGACATCAGATATGTAACCCACATTAAAACTTGAGCTGAATTGCAGGAAGATTTTATACTCTGCATTAGGGCAACTTTTAATTGTATAGTCACATGAGTTGTTTCCTACAGTGCATCTTAACATGCGCTAATGCACCCTGCATGTTAGCATAATATTACCGCAGTCTGACCTGAACTCTGCCCACGACATTTAGTTCAGCCATTTGTCTTTTGTGCTTTTTCTGTGGATGAAATCTGTCAAGTCCCCATGTGACTGAACCAGATTAAGAGTTCAGTTATTAAAACAATCCCATCATTGTCCATTCTTTCCCAGGAAGGAGAAGAGCTTGGTACATTGGTGTTGACTCTCAATGCTGTCAATAGCCATCACAAATGAAGTCCTCTTCTGAGTTTCTGAAATAATAACACAGGTATTTTGATCTGGTAAAATTATTCATCGGGGATAGAGATATGTCCTAGATTTCTGAATTTACTGAAGTGCTGCAGTCAAAATATTTTAAATATGGTGACCTGATTGAAAGCCAATGCTGTGTAATTAATATAACACTTAACTAGAACAAGTTGTCCTTGACACTTAACTGAAGGTTCATTATCTAATGTTCATTTTTTTTTGCCCTAGCAAATGGTTAGACTAAATACCAGCATTTGGATACTGTTCTTTCACCTCTGACCTGAATTGGAATGCACCCTTGGGCTAGGTGAAATTGAGCTCTTTTAAGAGGACAAGGTAATGTGGGAGAGTCTTGCTCTTGCTCCACATGGCCAAGTCCGTAATCTAACATCTTAATTAAACTTCTAGTTGAAGGTGGGATATCATATGAAATGTAATTTTTAATAAATAGGATAACTTTTGGCAGATTAAGCTTTGTCTTGTTATTTGAATTATATTTGAAATGGTAGTGTTTATTAAGCTATTTCATAAAAGGGCTTTTATTGATCTCAGCAACATTTCCACATTTTCTTGGTTTGTAATTCCTTTTGGTTTTTGCAGACCCTTGTGCTAAAAATCTTGCATAATACTGCCACACTACATGTTGAGTTGATGGAATCTTTCCTTCTCAAAACACAGCAGTATGGTGGTAGTGACATATATAGAAGGGCGCCATCTGTATAGACTGGTAGTACGTGCTGTAGTTACCTGGCCTCCTTGCCATGAATCGAAGCAGGGAAAAGCCTATGGCCTGAATTTTCACAACAATGGAGAGTCTTTCCGTTATTGTGAAAGTGGTGGAAGAGGCCCGAATCTGAGTCCCATCCCCAAACTACCATTTTCATGGGGGCGGGAATCTGCCTGGGTTGGGATTCACCCATAGAAATCAGCAGCTGCCTCCACTCATTTAGTTTTGGTGTGAGGTGTCTGAAACCCGACATGCACAGATTAGACCTGGCAGGAGCAGGTCTGAACTTCGTGGACTGGGTTTGGATAGCCAGGGTACCCCTTTGGAGAGGTAAGATACCCCTTTGGATATGGTGCCAGGTCACTTTTGGGGACAGGTTAGGCGCCGTTTGGGATTTTTAAAATTAGGCATGAATGTGTGTAAAAAGTGTGTAAATTCATTGGAACTGTGAAGCTTATTGGAACTGTCAGAAATAAAAATCAAAAGTGTAAAGATGAATTGTCAATATATTTAAAACTCCTGCCCTTTAACTCCTTGAAAAAATTCTCTGGAATGTTTTAAAAAATGCTGCTTGTTTCACTCTCTGATAAGCCTTAAGGTTACCATTACTAGAATAGGGCTGATTTTTCACAATGTCTATTAATTAAATTAATTAAACAATGGCCTTGGAGAGGGTCCAGAGGAGGTTCACAAGAATGATCCCAGGAATGAAAGGCTTAACATATGAAGAATGTTTGGGGACTCTGGTTCTATACTTGATGGAGTTTAGAAGGATGAGGGGGATCTGATTGAAATTTACAGAATACTGAAAGGCCTGAATAGAGTGGACGAGGGGAAGATGTTTCCATTAGTAGGAAAGACTAGGACCTAAGGGCACAGCCTCAGAGTAAGGGGAAGACCTTTTAGAACAGAAATGAGGAGAAACTTATTTAGCCAGAGAGTGGTAAATCTATGGAATTCATTGCCAGAGAAGGCTGTGAAGGCCAGGTCATTGAGTGTGTTTAAGACCAAGATAGATAGGTTCTTGATTGGTAAGGGGATCAAAGGTTACGGGAAGAAGGCGGGAGAATGGGGTTGAGAAACTTATCAGCCATGATTGAATGGCGGAGCAAACTCGATGGGCCAAATGGCCTAATTTCTGCTCCTATGTCTTATGGTCTTATCACAGTAGGGCGCCTGCCGTTTCACAACTTTATTGACAGCTCAATCAGTTATGGACTCTGTGGGACTATGAATCTCCATAGCAACAAGCATTGGAATTAAGCATTTGAATGAAATGTTTGTTATAAGGGATAATGTAGCTGAAGTAATGTAAATGGGTTTTTATGAATGGCTTTTTAAAAATAAAGTCTGCAATAGACACTTGGAACTTTTGTTATTTAATATCAACATAGGTACTGCGATCTGTCCATGGTGGATACTGGTGAGTGGCATGGTAGGTGTAAGGGTAAAGGGTGGTTGGGGCATGGGCTGACACTAAGACAGAGGGTCTGACAGAGGTTGGGAAGGGGCAAGGTTGGCTTGGAGCGTAAGAGGGGCCATGTATGGTTGTTGGGTGGGGGCATGGGTTGGCATGCATGGGAAGTATGAGAGGTGAAGTCTGGAGGGCTGTTTTGCTTTTCTTTTTATTAAAAAAAACTTCAATATAGTGCTGGTGCAGGCCTTCTGTACAGCCCACCTTTGCAACTGGCAGCCTCTGTACTTGTTCCAGGATCGCCCAGCCCAACTCGCTAGAACGAAAATCCAGCCTCCTGAGCCACTTACTCCTGAGTTGAGATTGCAGAACCAGGAATTGTCCTGATTCAGTGCACCCGACCCTGGAGCTGAAATCCAGGCACTTATTCTGCCTAGTACCTTGTTGGATGGGAAATGTGGATGAGGTGATCAATGTAGCTCACCAAATAACTGCAAGTAGAGAATGTTTCTCTAAGGTGAGGTTATTTGGCTATGTCTCTTCCTTTTAAGCATCTTTTCATTCCTCCCCCCCCACCCCCAACAACAACTAAAAAGCCTCAATTAATTTTTGAGTATTAATTAGCTGTGGTTCTAGTTGGTGTTTAGTTTTCACGTTTCCAATGGTTAACTTCATGGATCCTTAATGCATCCATGAATAGTGGCTTGAAAGTATTCCATTACCTTTTGGAAGAATGGATAAATTTGACAGCCTTGCCATTAGGGGCAGAGAGAGAAAAACTAAGTGTGTGTTTATTAGGACAGTGGAGTTTCAAGGGGTAGTGGTAAAGAAAGACTTGAGGATGGGACAGAGTAGAAAGAAACTGTTCATGTGATTTGAGGGGTCTAGAACAAGTATAAGCTGTTAGGACAGAGACCAAGAGAAACACTTTTTTTAACCAGTGTTCTGTGAGTTGGTGGAACGCAATCTGATGAAAGCAGAGATCATGGACTGGATTATTGTACAGTGTTGGAGGTTGGAATGGGGCAAGAATGATTAAAACCTTAGAATCTTGTGCACTAATTTCAAATTTGCAATGCCTTCCTGACTACACACTGTTCTTGTGCGGTCTATTCACAGGTCATGAAGGCCTTGGACCATGACACTCACGCGCCTCTTCTGAGGTCAGGGTTGCCATTGTGATCCCTAGGGGAAGTTTGAATTTTCTCCTTTTGCACCCCATGCCATCCAACCCCCACTATTTTCATGTGCAGGTTTTGGAACACATTATGTACATATTTAAAGAAAAAACATTGAAGAGTTTGTGACTACCTGGCGAAAGCCTGCTGAGGAATCAGCAACATTCTGTTAAATGTTTTGATAGCTTTAAATGTCACTATTTAAATGCTGGATTGTAATGTAGGTATGTTTTTTGCAGTGATTCATTGTAGTGCTCTGTCCTGAAAAGATATTGACCAGCTATCCTTAAGTGTTGAGATGCATTAGAGCACTTTCTCAGCAAATGGTTCGGGTCTGGAATGCACTGCCTGCAAGTGTAGTGGAGGCAGGTTCAATCAAGGCATAGATTGTTTCTATTTGAATAATGCACAAAGGTACAGGGAAAAAGCAGGAGAATGGCACTAAGTCATGATGCTCATTTGGAGAGCCAGTGCAGAATGGCCTCCTTCTGCACTATAACAATTCTAATTCTGGTGTAGCTTAGAAAAAAAGACAATTGATTTTACAGTCTCAATAGACTCCATTGTTGACAGTTCTTCTAACTATGAATGCTTGGCTGAGTTAAAAAAAGTTCCAGAACCACTTAGTTCAGCAGGGGGCTGTGTTCTCATTTTGATTAACGGTTTTAAGAGGTTATTAAAGGATTATCTGTCCTATGAAGTGGTAAATGAATGTTTGTTTTTGCAACAGATTAACTGCTTGAGGGGCTGAATCCCCCCCCCACCCACCGTTGGGGGGGGGAAGTTGATGGGTGGATGCATGCCAGCGCGCTTCCGATCGGTGCCCATGATCGGAGGCACTGCGCCATTTTATATGGGTGGGCCATTTAAGGCCCGCCCAGCGTGATGTCCACAGGAAAACACTGTGCGCTCCCTGGGCGGGTTGGGGGGAATCCCTAAAATCGAGAGTGCGCTCTATCGTGCATGCGCACAAAAGAGCACACTCATCTCCCTAAGGCTAAGTGCAGCCTCAGGGAGATTGGCTCTACTTTCAACAATATTAAAAATAGAAAAAAATTCCCTTACATGTCTCCTCATGTGACAATTCACTAGACTTGGGACATGTTCATAATTTCCATAAATACTTTATTAAAATTTTTAAAACCTTAACATGAAACCTCATCCTGCTGGTGAATGAGGTTTCATGTTTTTTCTAGTTGCCACTGGGGCTCCTGGCCTGCCTGCCAATCTTAAGGTTGGATGGGCGAGTCCTTTTAGTTGCTTAATTGATCCTGTCAATGGCCTCAATTGGCCATTGACAGGTTGGCGAGCCCGCTGCTGATTTTGCTGTGCCCCCACCTTTCTGAAAATTTAAATGGGGCACGGTGATGTTGGGAGTTCCGCCTGACGTCATCCTGTGTCATTTTACGTGTCGGCGAGCAGGCACCGCCCCCACTTGCCGACGGTACAATCCTGCCCGAGGGGTTTTAAATTTTTTGACTGGCTTTTATGAGTCAGTTTTTTTTTCTAGCCTGAAGTACATTCAAAGGCTCTATTAGATTGCGAGCAGTTTAAATTTAATGCCCACTTCAAAGGAACCCACTATGGACAGGGCTCAGGATATTGATTGCATGGCTATTGATGGGGACATGGGGTTGGGAGAGGGGCTAAGGCTTTGGAGGCATAAGATTTATGGGATGAGCTGGGGTAATGGCCCAAAGGAGTTTGAGGGGGCTTGTGGGTGGCTTGGGGGATATGAAGATCTATGGGGGGGGTGGTACTTGAAGGGGTGAAGTTTAGGGAGCTGGGTCAATATCCCTGAGGAGATTGAGAAGGCATGGGGGTGGGTGGGGTGAGATTCGGGGGACATAAGAACTATGTTGGGATGCCTCTGAGAACTGAGGTGGGCTTTCTAACCAGGCTGCCTCCAAACCCACACTCTTCCCACAATACATTGCTGCTCAGAAAATCCAAGCTGTCCCATTTCGCATTTTCAGAGACACAAGTGTGGTGGGAACGATGTTTGGAGGTGGGTTCCAGTTTTGGAAGTTGGAAATGGACCCTATTTCAACATATAAGAATTGGTTGAGTAGGGTTTTTTAAGGAAAGGAAAATAGAGTAGGTGATACTGGAGCAAACAGATAAATTAGGTCTGATGGGCAATAAACATCAACATGGACTAGTTGGCTGAAACAATCTGCATCAGAGTTGTAATTTCCACGTAGATCTGGCATGGTGATATATGATTGGCACTGCGACTGATTTTGGTTAAGACCTGATGAGCATCCTCGAAGATCCAGGTGCCAGGGTTTAAGCAGTGGCTTTTTATCAATATATATTGCTTCATGACTATATATTGCTTTATAAAAGTTGTAGATTACATGGTGCAAATTAAACATTGTACCATTGTTTGTGACCCTAACACTTGGGATCTAATTAATCACATTTTAGAGCAGATTGTGATTGTTTACTCTATAAATCTTTTGTCACTGCGCTGCTGCCGACATGACCTAGTTACAAGTTTCAAGTGACACAGCTCTTTGTACTTCAGAGTAGCCAGCTGGGGAGCAGTGGTATGAGATGTTGGTTCACTGGAATGTTTCCACAGTAGTAAAATCAATGAAACCCTGCACAAGTTTGACATTGTGTATATTAGTATTACAAGTAGCAGCAAGGTCCTGGCACAGCTGGTTCCCCTTGGCTGTGCAGTTAAAAGGAAGATTTTTGTTATGTAGCTTGGATGTTTCATATTCATTGATAGATGGAGCATTGCTAGCTTTTAGACCAATATAGTTCCACTTCCATTAAAGCTGATGCCCCTATCCCCTCTTTAACCTTCGAAATTTTAAACTCCTGTTTTCAATATTTCAGATTATATTTGGTACTTTATCTATACAATCATCATTTCCCGGAAATACACCATCTGAAAAAGCCTTTAACTGAAATTGTAAGCCTCTGTCACAATTCATGAATCTTTAGGCATTCCTTGTTTGATCCATAACTTGTAAACAATGCTGACTCTGCCATCATGATTCGATTAGTGTAGTGAATAAAAGATTGCTATCTGAACATTGATACTAAATCCAATTCATGATGCTTGTCTTTGGAATCTGAAATATAGGGCAGAATTTTGCCCTTGGTGGGCTGGCGGGCCCCACCAGCTCAGTGGCGGGCGGGCAGCCGACCCCCGTCATCGAAACGGGCCCTGCCGCCATTTTAAGTGGGCAGGCCAATTAATGCCCGCCTAGCAGGCTACCCGACAGGAAGCACTATGCACTTCTGATGCGGGGAGGGGAGGGACTCCCCCAACTATCAAAGTGCGCTCTTTTGTGCATGTGCGTGCAAGACCGCACATCTCCCTGAGACTAAGTGATGAAAGTTATTTAAACATCAAGAATAGACAAATAAAAAATTTATTAACATGTCTCCCTCATGTGACAATGTCAAATGAGATGGGACATGTTAATAAAAAGGACATAAAGTTTATTAAGCATTTTTAAAACGGACACAAAACCTCATCCCGCCAGTGGATGAGGTTTCATGTTTTTTCTATTCCTCGCTGGGGCTCCTGGCCTGCCCACCAACCTTAAGGTTGGACGGGCAGGGCATTTAATGAGCTTAATTATCCTGTCAATGGCCTCATTTGGCCATTGACAGGTTGGCAGGCAGACAGCTGATTTCGTTGTCCGCCCCCCTTCCTGAATATTTAAATGGGGCGAGATGATGGGGGTTCCTCCCGCATCATTTTCGCGTCAGCGAGTGGGCCCCGCCCCCTAACTCGCCGAAGGAAACATTCTGGCCATAGAATTGTAAACCAGACAAAATCATGGGGCAGAGTTTTTAGCACTGTGGGTGGGCACACGCCCAACCCAACTGAACGTGAAATGACACATGATGACGTTGGCCGAGCGTGCTGACATCAACACACGGTAGCGCAATAATTTGGTCAGTGGGCATGCTCTGGAGCCGGCAGTATCCCCGCCGACAACTAAAAGGCCTATTAGGGCCATTAAATAATCAATTGTGCTTAATTTTTCATTGCATGTTCAACCTAACGATTGATGGGCAGGCCAAAAGGCCAAGCGGTCTTTGCATATTTTTGGAAACTTCATCCATGGGTGGGATGAGGTTTCCAAAATCATACACAAATGAAATAAAAATTTTAATTTTTAATTTAAAAAAACATGTCACAGTTCATGAATCTTTAGGCATTCCTTGTTTGATCCATAACTTGTAAACAATGTATATCCTTCTTCTCCCTGAGGCAGCTCCATGCCTCAGAAATCATTCAGCGCTCTTCCACACGCATGTGTAAAGTTTGCATTAGGCCGGCTCACCCTCCTCGCGGCCCCCCACCCCCTCCTGCCCGCACAGGCAGTGCTCAGCGCTGCCACTTGCGTATCATTAAGGCCCGCCCATGTAAAATCGCGGTGTACTGGTGATTGCGGTCGGCTTCCTGACTGCCCCCGCTGATCCCCCATGATCTTCTGAAATTGTGCCTTTTATATTTTAGAATTGTTTCCTCCCTCACAACTATATCCAGTTTATAAATAGAATTACCTGGAAAAACTCAGCAGGTCTGGCAGCTTCGGCGGAGAAGAAAAGAGTTGACGTTTCGAGTCCTGCTAGTCCTGCTAGTCTTTCCACCCCACTCCCACTAGAGCTGTACCTTGAGTGCCCTACCATCCATTCTTAATTAGCATATTCATTTAGATAATTTCAACACCTTCAACACCTGTGTGTTCTTTTGTTCTTTTGTCTGTGATATCTTTTGATTATCTGCTCCTATCACTGCTTGCTTGTCCCTACAACCACACCACACCCCCCCACTTCTCTCCCCCCATCCCACCGCACCCCCCCCCCGACCTTAAACCAGCTTATATTTCACCCGTCTTCTTATATTCACACAGTTCTGTGGAAGGGTCATGAGGACTCGTAACGTCAACTCCTTTCTTCTCCACCGATGCTGCCAGACCTGCTGAGTTTTTCCAGGTAATTCTGTTTTTGTTTTGGATTTCCAGCATCCACAGACTTTTGTTTTTGTCTCTGTGTTTAATTGACTGCCACTCCTCTTCAAGAAATGCCTACCTTGAAATAGTTTTCCTCCTCTCGGCAACGAGATTTCCATATCTCTCTTTTGCCTTGTTCACCTTCATTGCTTTCCATTTCTCTCCTGGTGTTTGACAAGGTGTTTACTAAAACCCACTTTCACAGCCATATCTCCTTTCTCAGTGACTGTCTCCGTCTCTGACTTACCCCACGTGGATTTCAACTGAAATTCCATCCTTCTTGTTTCGAACCCACCCAGGATTACAGGTATCTCCGGGATACAAAATGTTTCTCGGACTGCTGTACCCGTCACATTTGGAGATCCACACTCAGTGCCATGCTCCACCATTTGAACACACTCAACCTCTCCCTCCAGCAGCACCGCTGAACCCTTTTTCAAAGCTGCACGTGCCCCCAGTTTCATTTTATTCTTCGTCTCATCCGACGCCTCAACAAGAAACTTTTTCTCTTTCTCTCAAGTGCTAAGGAACGCAAGCTCCAACAACTCATCGAAACCAACACCCATCTAGGACCCTCCACCCCTGCCTGTCCCTCCACCCCCACCCCATCTTCCAATCCCAGCCCCGGCCGTGTATTCACTATACCCCGTGACCTTCCCCTCTCCGATGCTGAACGTTCAGTGCTCAGCAAAGGACTTAGTTTCATACCCTTACGCCCTCATCTCAATGAATTTCGGGCTCGGCATGATTCTGAACTCTTCTTCCGCCGTCTTCGTCTCCGTGCTCACTTCTTTGGGCAGGAGTCCTCTCCCCATTCAACGGATCCTTTTACCCACCTCCAATATTCTCCCACTACTTGGACTCCTCCCTCTGGATTCTTACCTTCTCTTGATCTTTTCATTGAGAAATGGCGTGACATTAGTCGTCTCAATTTCTCTGCTCCTCCCACCCATTCTAATCTGTCTCTCTCTGAACTTACTGCACTCCGTTCTCTCAGGTCCAACCCCAACATTGTCATCAAACCCGATGATGAGGGTGGTGCTGTTGTTGTCTGGCGCACTGACCTCTACCTCGCGGAGGCTGAGCGTCAACTCGCAGACACTTCCTCCTACCTCTCCTTGGACCATGACCCCACCACTGAACATCAAGCCATTGTTTCCAGGACTGTCACTGACCTCATCTCCTCTGGAGATCTTCCTCCCACAGCTTCCAACCTGATAGTCGCCCAACCTCAGACGGCCCGCTTCTACCTCCTACCCAAAATCCACAAACAGAACTGTCCCGGTAGACCGATCGTGTCAGCCTGCTCCTGCCCCACGGAACTCATTTCTCGTTATCTTGACTCCCTTCTCTCTCCTCTTGTCCAGTCCCTTCCCACCTACATCCGTGATTCCTCTGACACCTTACGTCACATCAACAATTTCCAGTTCGCTGGCCCCAACCACTTCCTCCTCACCATGGACATCCAATCCCTCTACACCTCCATCCCCCACCAGGATGGTCTGAGGGCCCTTAGCTTCTTCCTCAAACAGAGGCCCGAACAATCCCCATCTACCACTACTCTCCTCCGTCTGGCTGAACTTGTTCTCACACTGAACAATTTCTTCTTCAACTCCTCTCACTTCCTCCAAATAAAAGGTGTGGCTATGGGTACCCGCATGGGCCCCAGCTATGCCTGTCTCTTTATGGGGTATGTGGAAAATTCCTTGTTCCAGTCCTACTCCAGCCCCCTTCCACAACTCTTTCTCCAGTACATCGATGATTACTTTGGTGCTGCTTCATGCTTTCATCGGGACTTGGAAAAATTTTATTAATTTTGCTTCCAATCTCCACCCCTCCATCATTTTCACGTGGTCCATCTCTGACACTTCCCTTCCCTTTCTTGACCTCTCTGTCTCAATCTCTGGTGATAGACTGTCCACCAATATCCATTACAAGCCTACCGAATCCCACAGCTAGCTTGACTACAGCTCCTCACACCCCGATTCCTGTAAGAACTCCATCCCATTCTCTCAGTTCCTTCGCCTCTGTCGCATCTGTTCTGATGATGCTACCTTCAAAAACAATTCCTCTGACATGTCCTCCTTCTTCCTTAACCGAGGTTTTCCACCCACGGTCGTTTACAGGGGCCCTCAACCATGTCCGGCCCATCTCCCGCGCATCCGCCCTCACGCTTTCTCCTCCCTCCCAGAAACATGATGGGTTCCCCTGGTCCTCACTTATCACCCCACCAGCCTCCGCATTCAAAGGATTATCCTCCGCCATTTCCGCCAACTCCAGCATGATGCCACCACCAAACACATCTTCCCATCACCCCCCCGACGGCATTCCATAGAGATCGTTCCCTCTGGGACACCCTGGTCCACTCCTCCATCACCCCCTACTCCTCAACCCCCACCTATGGCACCTCCCCATGCCCTCGCAAAAGATGCCACACCTGCCCTTTCACTTCCTCTCTCCTCACCGTCCAAGGGCCCGAATACTCCTTTCAAGTGAAGCAGCATTTCACTTGCATTTCCCCCAACTTAGTCTACTGCATTAGTTGCTCCCAATGCTGTCTCCTCTACATTGGAGAGACCAAATGTAAACTGGGCGACCGCTTTGCAGAACACCTGCGGTCTGTCCGCAAGAATGACTCAAACCTCCCTGTTGCTTGCCATTTTAACACTCCACCCTGCTCTCTTGCCCACATGTCTGTCGTTGGCTTGCTGCATTGTTCAAGTGAAGCCCAACGCAATGGAGGAACAGCACCTCATCTTCCGACTAGACACTTTACAGCCTTCAGACTGAATATTGAATTCAACAACTTTAGATCTTGACCTCCCTCTTCCATCCCCACCCCCTTTCTGTTTCTTCCCCCTTCCTTTTGTTTTTTCCAATAATTTATATAGATTTTTCTTTGCCTACCTATTTCCATTATTTTAAAATCTTTTATGCCCTGCTAGTCTTTCCACCCCACCCCCACTAGAGCTGTACCTTGAGTGCCCTGCCATCCATTCTTAATTAGCACATTCGTTTAGATAATATCACCACCTTCAACACCTCTGTGTTCTTTTGTCTGTGACATCTTTTGATTATCTGCTCCTATCACTGCTTGCTTGTCCCTACAACCACACTACCTCCCCAACTTCTCTCCCTCCATCCCACCCCCACCCACCCACCTTAAACCAGCTTATATTTCACCCCTCTCCTTATATTCACTCAGTTCAGTGGAAGGGTCATGAGGACTCGAAACGTCAACTCTTTTCTTCTCCGCCGATTCTGCCAAACCTGCTGAGTTTTTCCAGGTAATTCTGTTTTTGTTTTGGATTTCCAGCATCCGCAGTTTTTTGTTTTTATCCAGTTTATAAATGTTTTCTTATTTAATTGGGAGCCTTTGGATGTGCAGAGATAATCCAAGTAACCAATTGCCGACAGCTCAGAAGTTCTATTGCTCATGAGATGGTAGTAGGATGTAGCTTTCCTTAGCAAACTCTTCATTTTGAAGTGACTGGTAGGGATGGGAGGAGGGGTGTTATGGTGGGAAAGGAGATAAGGAAGATGGTGTGTAAAAGACAATGAAATTACACAATGGCTCCTAGGATTGTTTCTTGTGCTCTGGTACATCTACTACAGGTTGACAACCATGTTTGATTGCCCAGGAGCTCAGTAATTAGAAAAAAATCATTTTCTTTATCTTCCTTCAAAGCTACATTTTATTCAAAGATGAGTTTATATTGAAATATAGACTTTTTTTATATATCTAGAAAATATGTTTATCTTCCCTATTGACAATCATTTTGTGAATAACATATACATGGCCATAAATTCTGCTCTTGAAGTTAGTTTTTCCTTTTATTGTGTTATTGGAGAATTGTGATCTAATATGTAGCCGTAACCTCTTATCGTATTGCACATTAGCAGTTGAATGCTATGAGAGTTTAAAATTGGGCTGCCTGTGTTATGTTGCCTTAATTGATCTGAATCTGTAAATGATCCCTTTGTCTCCACATGAGGCCATATTTCAAATAATTATAATATTCAGGGATCCAAATATCCAGTAAATTGCCACTCTGGCATGTTATTACTGTGCTTTCTATTATTCTGAAGTTTAATTATAGGAATGGAATTTTAAATCTGCAGGTTGCCTAGACTGACTCAATTGTAAGGTCTCTGCAATTTTCCTTTCTCATTTGAGCAGCGTTGAAAGAGGTCAACATTTTAGTTTGAGGACGTAAATGCAGTTCTCTTTCAGCTAGTTAGAACTGCATTACTTTGCCTGGTTTGAATTGCAATAGTTTTGCAAGAGATCTCTGCACTTGCAGGCATGTGCAAAACCTCTGCACAGCCATCTAAGTTTTTTTAGTTTTATAAAAAAAAACTAAATGATCAAAATGTAAGTAGAGGACAATCCCTGCTCTAAAAGATAGTTAAATAGATTTACTGCCCAGGAAGTACAACTGAATTTGTAAATCCATCTTGATCCTGGATTTCCACTCTGACGTGAAACCTTGCCTCTCCTCAACATCCCTGAGAATCTCTCCACTTTGCTGTAGCAAAATCTGGCCTTGACTCTAGGTTCAAATTACAAAGCCAATCTGTCAGCACTGATGCGGAGGTGCTGTGTAAATGTATCTTGAAATTATGTACTGCATCCCAATAAAACTGTGTTTAAAGGAAAGGACTGAAGCCTTGAGTTTTGTGAAGTCTCAACCAGCAGGCATACCCCAGATCCAGAAGCTGTGCCTCCATATCTGGCAGAAGTCGTTTTCACTGGGGTGGTAGTGGTGGAAATGATTGGGACATGACTCCCACATATCAGAAATGTGAACTCAGCAGGGTCACTTGGCGCTGAGTTCAAACAAACTCCATTTTCACTGTAGCAAGGGTTTTGCCCCACAGTGTGAGAGTTATAAATCTTTAGAGTAGTCATAAATGCCCCTGTCAGGTGGATAAGTATGGAGAACTGTCAAGTTAATTAAACGGTCAGAAATTTTAAAAATTGGAAGGAAAAAATAGTCTGCCTGTGACCGAGAGTTGAAAAAAATCTGTTTCAATAGCTGTTTTGTTGGCCTAACACTAAGTGCTTTTATTATAGTATTATTAATACCTTTATTGCTTTCCACAACCTATCATTATTACAGTAGTGGGTTGTAAATTCAGTTTGATTGACAACTCCAAGAGATTATTAAAGGATTAACTGTCTTTGATGTGGGGTTATGAATACAACTTTGCTTTGATAAGGGATTAAGTACTTGAGTGCGTGTGTGTGTATGTGTGTAGTGTATGTGTGTGTATGTGTGTATGTGTATGTGTATGTATTCCTGGAGAGTTAGGCGGGCCTTCTAAACACCACTCCTTAGCACTCAGCCACAAAGGAGGTTGCCTCCAATCTGTCTGGGGGCAGCAGGCCTGACTCGATCCCACCATATGGGGCATTTTTATTCCCTGAGGTGAGCCAGGAAATTTCCCGACTCCTACCAATTTTGGGAGCAAAATTTCAGGACTTTGTTTCCTATGAGTGTTAGCTTTAGGCATGTGATTAATCAAACACCACGTCTTATTTTAGTAATTTTATTTATATTGGAGGGACAAATTTTCAAAAATGGCTTAAAATATTCACTGTTTTTGAACATTCAGTTGCTGGTTTCACAGAATGTTGACTAATCATCTCATATTACGCAAATGAACATGCTGAATGTGAGAGTTGGTATTTTGTTGGTGTAACAAAATAGATAAAACTAAGTTATTTGATATTCATAATTTATAATTGCCCTTTTGATTGTAGACTACAATAATTCACATATTATGACACACACCATAAACTTGTAATCAATGGATAGTTGGATCACCAGACCCAGGAAATAGATCATCAGTCCTTTTATTCATACAAAAATGTTACTATGCAGTGTCTTTCACTGTTTAGCAGGCATTCACAAAAGCCAGTTTGCATATGGCAAGGTCCCACAAAGAACCACCTCATATCTCTTTTAATGGCATTGGTTGAGGGGAAATGATTTTGCTCAGGACATCAAGAAAGTTCCTTGCTCTTCAAATCATGCCATGGTACCTTTTTTTTTATGGCCACCTCAGAGCTAGACCAGTCTCAGTTTAATATGCCATGTCACCAAAAAAAAAACACCTCTGTATTTCATTGAAATAACAGCCAACTTTCAAATGAGACTTGAATCAATGGCTTTCTGATGGGGAGGCATCAGCACTGCCACTGAGCCAAGGCTACTCCTAAATACCTCTGCATTTTGACCTCAATAACCTCGAATATTTTGATTGTAATACCGCAAATGGATATCTTGTTTTCCTCATTTGTCAATAATCTAAATGTTACTTGATAGTATTTTAACACTGTCCTTTTCAATCCTATTAGCTTTTTTGTAAAGTTTCTGATTTCTTTCTCTAATATGAGAAGAATGTCTTAATATGCTAAGTTTAATGTTCTGTTCTATATAGGAATTTTTGGCATTAGTTGCCATGAAAGAATTAGATAAGCACCAGTGAGGTAGTCAGATTTAGAAGAAAGCAAATGTAATGTTTTTATTTAAAAATGACCAATTAGGGTCTACTTGACTGGCCTCTATGGTAGATAAAGTCATGAAATATTCTATGGTAAACTGCAAGAGTAACTATAATCATAACCTAATGAGAAATTGTTACCTTATGTTAGAGCGGGAAGTTCATGTATGGCAATTCTTGATAACTTTGCAGTTAAAAGTGAAATTATCTAATGTGGGGCTTAATTCTGACTCTGAGTGGATTGGGGTCATGTCAGAAGTTAAGCCACAAATTCTGGAGAAAGAACTAAACCCACCAATTTCTGGTTTTAATAGAGGAGGAACAAGGTGCTTGCATGAAGTGGATCAGTCACTTAAATATTAGACTGCCTACTTTCATTTCAAATCATTCTATTTGTAACTGCAGGTATCTGGATATGTAGGCCTCGGGAAACTTCGATTTAATGGAGGTAAGGAGGGCTGACTCCATGTGGAAAGTATTTTTTACAGTACTGTTTATGGGCCAGGAGGAACAGTAGTGGGCCTCTAGGCCCAATAAGCTCACCCAGTTAGACCCGTTCCCCAATAACCCTGGCTAATTTGATAGGCTTCAGCCTGTGAAACAGGCTTCCTGCCCAAGAGGCCACTACAGTGTCAATCAGGTTGCTTGTGGCAGGAACCACAAGTAAAGGAGCCCTGTAATTAAATTCTGCAGGACATGTGGGAAACTTATTCTTCTTGGTTTCACAATAGCACCACCCCATCCTCGCACAGAGCTCCCCTCCAGGCTAAAATCCAGGTCATAATTTATTTGAACTCCGAGGCCTGGATTTTTGCAACAAATAGCCTCTCCATTGCAAAAGTGGCAGAAGAGGCAGAAATCTGGAGATCTCTTCACTGAACACCATGCCTACCACTTTTGTGGAAGTGGGAGGGGCCAGTTCAAAACTTGCTCATATGTGTTTCACAGAGGCAGCTGCCTTCAGTCATTTCTGATTTTCGTTAGCCAGGCGTGCAAAACATGACATGTGTATATTAGACCTGATAGGAGCAGTTCTAAACTTTGTACAGTCCTTTGGAGAGACAGAGTATTCTTTTGGAGAAGTAGGGTACCCCTTTGTTTAGGTCCCACAACATCTTTGGGGGAGGTCAGCTGCCCTTCGAAGGCAGTCAGGAAAACTCTAGTGTTTCTTTTTTTTAAAAAATCATTGCTTGTTATTTCACTGTTGACATAAGCCTGAGGGTTATCATTACTGGATTAGTGTTGCATAACAGATTTCACAACCTTCCATTATCACTTTGGGGTGCCTGCCATTTCACACTCTGAGAGTTACAAATGATTATAGATTATTTGAAGTGAGACTATGGGCAGAATTTAGCCTATGTCAGGCTGGGGCGGTTGGAAAGCCACCCGCGATCGGGGCCAGACTGCGATTTTACGCTGGTGGGCCAATTAAGGCCCGTCTAGCATGAAATGCGAGCAGCAGTGCTCGCCGCTGCCTGTGATGGGGGTGCGGGGTGGGGGGGGGGGGGGGGCGCGGTTGGGGGAGAGCATGAACGTGAAATTTGCGCATGCGCTCAAGTGAGCATTTGAAAATCTTGCTGGAGCACAGAGCTGCCTCAGGGAGATGAAGTGTTTTTTAAAAACAAAATGAAGATTTGAAAAATGTAATAAAATATGTCCCTTCATGTGACATGTTAATAAAAGTTTTAACATTTAATTATTTGCTTTTGAAAACCTTGTCCTGCCAATGGATGAGGTTTCAAAAAAAATGCAAAGGCTGCTTGGCCTTTTCACCTGCCGACTCTGGCATGCACCCACAGACTGAATTGCCGCGTGACTGCTTGTTGACGTCAGCATGCTCAGCCGACAGCATGCACATCATTTCACACTCGAGCAGGTCGGGTGCACCCGCGCCCGCCTGCCAAGCTAAAAATTTTGCCCTATGAATTGCAATGTTTATTTTTATAAGGGAATAAAGACCTGAACTAAATGTTTGTTTGTTTTTATAAGGGATTGTGTAGTTGAAGGAATGTGAATAGGTTTTATGAATGAGTTTTAATAACGTGTGCAATAGACACTTAGAACTTTATTTTATTAATCTCAGCATGGTTCCTGAAGTCTGTCCATGGTGGATGGGTGAGGAGCATAGCTTGGCATGGGTGGGGCATGGGAGTGTGTGAGAAGCAAGAGCTGTTTTTGTTTTTTTTACAAAAAAACTTTTCAGAGTGCCAGCACACTGAGGCAGGCCTTCCTCTGCACCCGGCAGCCTCCCCAGCTTGGCTTGTATTTTCATGTGCTCCTCCCCTTGCCCCAGACCAAAATTATGACTTTCTGTAGCACTTTCTCCTGAGTTGGGAATTGTCCTGACCTGGGAATGAAACCTCTGGCTTGATGTTCCAATTACAAGATTCACAAGCATAAGCTCAAAGTCACTGAAACTCAGTGTAGCATATGGGACTGTGTGATAATTTGATTTAAAGCTAGGAAACCAAGTAATAGAGATGTACTATTAGGCTGGAGAGGTAAGTTCTGCAAGGATTAGTGCATTTATTTCTTTATTTGCATAAATGGCATGGGCAAAATATTTAGTAGAATCAAAGTACACAGTTTAGAATTTCCAGTAGATTAATTATTTGCACTAATGAATGAGCATGCAGATGGTACATAAAATTTTAATAAATTTAACTTTGATAAATTTGTACATGGGTAAAATATAGTTCTAAATTGTATATTTGTGTTTCTCCTGCAATTACTTTGAGGCAAAATGAATTATGTTGGGTGGGGCAGGAGGAAGATTACAAAATGGAATCAAATTAACCCAAGGAAACTTGGGATGGGAGTAACTGTGGACTCCATATTAGCATTAAAAAAATGTGTCTTGTATATTGGGATCAATGACTAAAAATTGTAAGCCTACCAAAATAAGGCTGTAGAATGAACAAATTAGACCACACTTGAATAAGTGTGAGGTTATCCATTTTGGTCAGAAGAATAAAATGGAGAGAAACTTCAGAATGCTTCAGTGCAGAGGGATCTGGGTGTCCCCATGCATGAATCGCTGAAAGCTAGTATACAGGTACAGCAGGTAATAAGGAAGACGAGTGCAATTTTGGCATACATTGCTAAAGGAATAGAGTATAAAAATAGGGAAGTGTTGTTGCAACTGTACAAGGCATTGGTGAGATCGCATCTGGAATACTGTGCACAGTTTTGGTCCCCTTACTTGAGGAAGGATGTAGTTGCATTGGAGGCGGTTCAGAGGAGGTTCACTAGATTGATTCCAGAGATGCGGGGCTTGTCTTATGAGGAGAGATTGAGCAGTTTAGGCCTGTACTCATTGGATTTTAGAAGGATAAGAGGAGATCTAATTGAGATATATAAGATGTTAAAGGGGATAGACAAAGTAGACATGGTGTGGATGTTTCCCCTTGTGGGGCATTCTAGAACAAGAGGCCATAGTTTTAGGCTAAGGGGTGATAGATTTAAATCAGAGATGAGGAATTACTTTTCTCAAAGGGTCCTGAACCTGTGGAAGTCACTACCTTGGAATGCAGTGGATGCTGGGACGCTGAATAAATTTAAGGAGGAGATACAGATTTTTAATTAGTAATGGGTTGAAAGGTTATGGGGAGAGGGCAGGAAATTGGAGTTGAGGCCAAAATGAGATCTGTCATGACCGTTTTGAATGGCAGGGCAGGCTCGAGGGGCTGAATTGCCTACTCTTGCTCCTAGTTCTTGTTGTTATGAAGCATTTTGCATTTCTGGTTGCCAGTGTTGGATCAAGTACAAAGAACCAACAGCAAGCTTGGGAATGAGCAATATGTTAAATTCTGAAAGACTGCTGAAGGATATCTTATTGAAGTATATAGAATTCTAAATGATTTAGTTAAATCCAGTATGTTGCTTAAACTAGGGTGGATTAGAACAGAGGTTCTGAAAACAACTAATGAAAAGTAAAATTAAATTGACCACAGGGTAATCAGCTCCTGGAATAATCGGCTAGGCAGGATATTTTGAGATGCAGAGTTTGGGGGATGTTGGAAATACAGTTGAGTTCCTTGCTGGGAGGGTTGGGATATTCAAAGGATGAGTTTGTTGGCCAAATGTCCTGACTCTTGCTAAAAGGAGTGCCGAGTGTTTTGTCTACCTTTAATCTCTGGAACTTCTCAATGAACTTTTTTATCAATTTCTTCAAATGGGGAAAGGAAGTTGCTCCAGAAGGTGTAAACCTGATCCTGTGTTAGGATCCAAAATGACTTCTAATAAACGTTTAGTGGGGTGAAATGAAGTAGGTCACTGTTTCTGTTTTGATAAATGATGTATGAACATTTTGGCACTTGCACTTATGTTTGGAGTTCCTGTGCATGTTTGTGAATAGTTAACCATCATAGTTATGGTTACACTTAAAGACCATAAAATGTAGAAGCAGAAGTAGGCCATTGGGCCCATGAAGTCTGCTCTGCCATTCAATGAGATCATGGCTGATCTGATAATCCTCAACTCCACTTTCCTGCTTTTTCCCCATAACCTTTGATTCTCTTACTGATTAAAAATCTGCATCTCAGCCTTCAATATACTCAATGACCCAGCTTCTGCAGCCCTCTGTGGTAAAGAATCCCACAGGTTTACTACCCTCAGAGAGAAAAGTCCTCCTCATCTCTGTCTTAAATGGGCAACCCCTTACTCTGAGATTATACCCTTTAGTCCTAGACTCTCTCATAAGGGAAACAATCTCTCAGCATCTACCGTGTCAAGCCCCCTAAGAATCTTATGTTTCAATAAGGTTGCCTCACATTCTTAACTCGAATGAGTATAGGCCCAACCTATTCAACCCCTCCTCATAAAGTCCCTCCATACCCAGGATCGACCTAGTGAACCTTCTCTGGACTGCCTCCAATGCCAGTATATCTTTCCTTAGATAAGGGGACCAAAACTGTTCACGGTATGCTTGGTGTGGTCTAACTAGTGCCTTGTATAGTTCTAGCAAGACTTCCCTATTTTTATACTCTATTCCCTTTGAAATAAAGGCCATCATTCCATTTGCCTTCCCTGCTGAACTTGTATGCTAGCTTTTTGGGATCCATGCCTGAGGATCCCCAAATCCCTCTGTGCTGTAGCTTTCTGCAGTCTTTCTCTATTTAAATAATATTCAGCTCCTCTGTTCTTCCTGCCAAAGTGCATAACTTCACATTTTCCCACATTATATTTCATCTGCCAAATTTTTGCCCACTCTCTTAACCTGTCTATATCCCTCTGTAGACTTTGTGTCATCCTCACCACTTGCCTTCCCCCCTATTTTTGTGTCACCCGCAAACTTGCTGGTAGTATACTCGCTTCCCTCATCCAAGTCATTAATGCATATTATAAATTATTGTGATCCCAGCACTGATTCCTGTGGCACTCCATAAGTTACAGGTTGCCATCCTGAAAATGCCCTCCTCATCCCAACTCTGTCTTCTATTAGCTAGCCAATCCTCTATCCATAGTAATATACCACCTCAAACATCATGGGCTTTTATCTTATTAAGTTGTCTTATGTGCGGCACCTAATTGAATGCCTTTTGGAAATCCAAATATATTACATCAACTGGTTCCCCTTTATCTATCCTGCTTGTTACCTCCTCAAAGAATTCTAATAAATTTGTCAGGCATGATTTCCCCTTCATGAAGTCATGCTGACTCTGCTTGATTACGTTATGCATTTCTAAATTCTCTGTTATTACATCCTTTATACTAGACTCTAGCGTTTTCCCAATGATAGATGTTAAGCTAACTGGCCTATATTTACCTTTTTATTTGTCTCCCTCACTTTTTAAATAGGGATGTTACATTGGCAGTTTTCCAATCCTCTGGGTCTTTTCCAGAATCTAAGGAGTCTTGGAAGGTTACTGCTAGTGTATCCACTATCTCTTTAGTTACTACTTTTAATATCCCAGGATGCAACCCACCAGGTCCAGGGGATTTATCAGCCTTTAGCCCCATTAGTTTCCCTAGTGCCTTTTCTCTAGTGATAGTTATTGTATTTATTTTCTCCCCCACCTTTTGCCCCTTGATTTAATATTTTTAGAATGCTATTCGTGTCTTCTACCATGAAGGCTGATGCAAAGTATTTATTCAACTTTGCCATTTCCTGATTCCCCACTATTATTTCCCTAGCCTCTCTCTCTCTCTCTCTCTCTCAGGGGCCTATGTTCACTTTGGCACCCCTCTTCCTTTTTATATATTTAAAGAAACTCTTGCTGTCCATTTTTACATTATTTGCTAGTTTATCCTCAAAGTTCATTTTCCCCCTCTTCATTTTTTTTGAGATTGTGGGATTGCTGCATGTAAAATGTGGAATTTGTTAATTCATAAACTATGCTCTAAAATGTGTGCAAAAGTTTGAACTTTAAGACTGGCCTATTACAGTTCTCAACAGTGTAGTACATATATAAATTATTATCTTACCTTGAGCGCCAAAATATAGGTAATATATGGTTGTGGACAAGTCTAATTCTGGAGATTAGAAAATTTTTGAATGAAATTAACAGTCCCTAATGGCACTTTCACCAGTATGATTTCCACCTGAAGTTTCTTGTCTAATGTACATTTACCTTGGTAATTCAGTGTAATGTATGAGTGATGTCATCTCTCCCAAGAGATTCTTTCCTTCCCTCCCCCCAGGCAAATGGAAATCTATACAATCTCTATCCACATCTGAGTATTGGCTATCAATCCAGAGCTAAATTGGCCCGCACCCCGCTCTTTTTTTTTTGTCACTACTTGACCACTTTCTGGTTTGTCCTCTTGCCCTTTGACACACCTCTCTAGCAATATATTATTTTTCCCCAGTCTACTCTTTTGCCACAGACTGAAGCTCTAATCCCTCTCAATCCAATCCATGTTGTCTCTCTTCACTCCTTTTTGGTATTCCATTATGTGCATCACTGCAGCCACCATCAGCTCCTCCAGTGCAGCAACCCTGGCTATTTGTCCTCTGTTCTGTATGACCAACTGTGTGTTAACTTCTCTAAACCCAAACTCTTTCCTTATTTCTACCATTTGCCCCCAAAAGAGTGTCAGTTTATAAACCAATATGCCACTCCACATTGGCACCAGAAGCTCATTTTATGAATGGCACCTGTGCCACTCTTAATCAAATTGTAGATACATGTATAAATGTCCCACAATTTTTTTTTCCTCTAGCTCCTCTGACAATCTTCTCCTTTTTGACTATTTCACCCTTTTTGTCATCCCTCATCTTTGGTAAATGATGATTTAAAAAAAAACAATCTCCGATCCTATGGCAATTTCCAACACCAAGATCCCTTAGCCTCCTCACTGAGTGACTTTCTTTATCAACTGAGCTTCCCAGTTCTCTCACTCTGAATTCTCTGCCATTGTATCCCCAAGTCTCATTCTTTGCTTAAACTTTCCTACCGAGATTCTTTGTTGCTTTCTTCCTCATGTTGCCCCTCAGTGATACACACTTGAATATTCATTGAGAGATTGCTTGGTTTAGAGGAAATATCCGTTCCAGTGAAGACATTTTCAGAACTACTGTTTAATGTTGGAACAAACATGTCATTTATCTGTACAAATCAAACTGGACTGAACTAATCCTACGTCATATTTATCATTAATTCCAATCTCAAACAATTAGAGGTTGCTATTTTTTTCTTGTGTATATAAATGTAACTATTTGAGACTTAATGAGAAGTGAAATATAGGGTGGAACTGTCTCAGATTTGCAGTAAGTACAGTAGTGGGCAGGAAAAAGAACATTTTACCCGTGGGCCACAATGGCGGCTTTTCATGCCGTATCGTCCTAAACCCACCTCATTAATCATGTATTTCCGGGAAACATGCACTTTTGACGGTGGGCAGACTCTCATTCGCCCGCCATGCTGCTTTATCATGTCAGGCATCCTATTTGAAGTGCAGCCATATGCATATCTCAGTGCTTCCAGCCCAGGATTGCTGTAAAGGAGATATGGCCCCGAAAGGCAAGAACACAGCACCCCCCTCCTCACCACCAATTCAGTGATGTGTCCCTCGAGTGCCTTTTGGATGCAGTGGAGGCCTGCCATGATATCCTCTACCCCTGCCTTGGACGAAGGCCAGCAAGCAAGGTCACTAATCCAGCATGGGAGGCGATGGTCAGCGCCAACACCTTGCAAAAGTGGACAGCTACCCAGTGCAGAAAGAGGATAAATGATCTCATCTCACTCTTCTCATCACTCTCAACTCACACTCTCAAACCCATCATACATCCACAGGGATCCCACATCTCAAGGAACAACACCACTAACTCTCACACACACCTTCACATCTCCATCAGGCTCATATTCTCTGGAGCTCACATCCTCGCTCCGCCCATGGCTTCCCTCACCACACAAACATCCACACAGTGCCATGTGTCCTGCTCACACTCTCCATCTGTTTTTAAGCAGGGGAAGCTGGCTTACAACAGCAGGGAGAGGTCCCAGACCGGGATGGAGTGGCCCACATCAGGCCCATCACTCACTTTGGGGAGCGTGCCTGGCGCTGACGTGAAGACGTGGGCCATGCCTGTGGTGATGAACACTCACGTGAGGATCCTGCACCACGTCATCCCTCTCTAAATATAACTGTGAGTGCGCTCTCTCCTGCTTTAGACTCTGCTGCCGTGCATTAATTATCGCTACTTTGGTTCACAGGGAGCTCTGTGAAGCGACTGACACACTCAGCAAGTCAGTCCCTCAACTCCACCCACATCCTCACCTTCAGCCAAAACACCTCCTCCAGTGAAGAGCTGGAAATAAGCAGCCTCGAAGACCCGTCACAGCGCTTACCCACACCCTCCACCAGCACAGAGACACACACCTCGGTGGGACCTAGATCTAGAGCAGGCTTGGGTTCACAATCTGGTGGTCACTGCATGGACACGTGTCTGCAGCAGGATGAGGCAGGTTCAGCTGAGCTCCCCTGCACCCGGAGGATAGCTGGGGAAGATACATCTGTAAGATCCGAGTCCAATGTTGAGCCTCTGGATTCAACCTTCCAATTCATCATGGAGTGAGCAGAAGGCGGGGGAACATCACAAAGCTGTTGGAAACCCTCAACAGAGTAGCACACGAGTCGGAGGATTGCGTCTGCCTGTTCTCTGAAGTGGTACCCAAATGTGCATGTAAGGAGGTCTCCATGGGAAAGATGGCAGACGCCATTGGAGACCCTGGTGCATGCTGACCTGCACTCCATCACGGTAGCCATGGGTGACTTCCTGCAGTGACAACATGAGGGGGAAATGGGGCACTGGTGATGTCCCTCCAGGAGGTCATTCCCCTCAAGGAGTCAGGGTGCTCAGGCACCCGAAGTGAGGAGGAGTGGTAGCTGGACATCCCGAGGCCATCCACTCGGATCTGAGTCTGTCCGGACCCTTAGAGTTGCCTTTGCTTGTGACCCTCTCAGCCTTGTCCTCTGTCACCACAGAGGGAGCACTGGCCCACAGGAGGACAGCTAAAGCAAGCTGGGGCCCCCAGGACTCGGCTCTCCAGACGGCACAGGCTGAACTAATCGGAGGCAACAGGGCTAACCATCGCACAGGCTGTCTCCACCCCTGCTGCTGACGTCAGGGCAGCACCTAGAAAAGTGAAGAAATTCTGATCACAGTTGGTTTCATGGGTGAAGACATTTTGTCACTTTATTCAGTGACAGTCAATATATTTTCATATATGTAATAGTATCTTTCAGCTTCACCGACAGGCTTCGAGTCCTCCCCCCTGATTTCCACCCTGCCCCACGCTACTGGCCTGCAGCTGGCAATGAGTGATTCTGCAGGGAGAAGTGTGTGTGTGGCAGGGTCTTTCAGAGCCTCATGCAAGCATTCTGGCATGCATGCGGATCCTTCCCCATCCCTGCCCAATCACACTCATCTAAACGTCCCAAGCATTTTCAATGCTGCCTGCTGGGATTCGCTTTCAGTTGTCCATTTGAGCTGACCTGCATTTCACTCACAATCCCATGCAGCATATGTTCCCGCCCACTATGAGTCTCCTTTCACTTTTGGAATTGTAAGCATAGTTCATTTAACATTTTTCTTTAGCTCCCCTGTATTTTCCCCTCTCCCAGTCAATCATGTCCTTTTCCCCCATCACTGTTGTCCACTCCGGCATCGCCTTCTGCCTCCTCACTGTCACCTACCAGACACAACCCTTTTTTCTTTTGGGGATGTCCAGGTGAACATGCACAATCCCCATCTGTGTGAAAATCCAACCCCCATCCATATTAACTTCCCTGATCACCACCTTCCCACCCACCCATGTCTGCCTCCGAGACCCCACCAACCACTCTCGCTGTCCCTTCTATCAATAACATCGCACCCTCACCCTACCAGCTCACTCTGCTCTTCCCCTCATTGTCACCATTCCCTCCAATCACGCCCACTCTCTCTCTCATTTCGCTCTCCGGGATGCAGTCATCAACTCTGCAGACTCCTCCCTTGCACGTTCACTTGGACATTTCCCCCTCCCACCCACTTCTCAGGACTCCTTCCCAAAAAAACGCCCCCACCCAGCAGCTGACATCTTTGTTCCCCCTCTCCCAACCTTGCCATCCCCATGAACCTCTTTCCCCCCGCCGCCCCCCCCACCACTGGTCACACCACCTTCCTTCCCCTATCACAGATTGTGCTTCTTCTCCACCTCCTTGACGATCATCCATAACAGACCATGGCCAAGACAATGAAGTGCCAAATCAGACCCTCAACAGTGATTTTTGTTCCACCATCCATGAGCTGCTTTGCAGCGGAGCCATGTCCTTGAGAATCCAGCCAGCATGCGATGCATGTCCCTCCAGGGTCTCGTTGCTGTTAGGCTCTGGCATCTTCTGCTCCTCAGATGTCCATGATGTGAGCAAGGTCCTGACAGTCAGTGCAGACTTCTGCACGTCACACTTGGCAAGACGCATTCCGCACCGGCGTGTTTTTCTGCCGACGTGGGCGGTAAATTTGATGTTGACGGCGGGTGGGGGTTGATTCCGGCGAGCTGGGCTTATAATGATATGCAGATGCATTACAATGAAGTTCCCGATGTCTGTCTGACAGCAGGGAACATTGCCCACCATTGACAGGCAGAGCGGACGATTGCAAACGGGTTTCACGATGGCGCGAAACCGATTTTTGGCTTTCCTAGCATATTGGCCACTCACATCTGATGCCAGTGGGCATGGACAATTCCGCCCATAATCTTCGGATTTTGCCATGAGCATTGGTTTGTGGTAGCGAAAAGTCAAATTCTGTTGCATGTGTTGGTCATTTGTTTTCACATGGTTTTTTTTGGGTTAATTTGTATGATTGTTGGGGGAGGAAAGGAATTGAAGTTGATAAATTCTGCAATAAAATCCAATTTTTTAGGGATCATATTTGCTCTTTTGTGAAAAGTGCAATCATAAGAGCATAAGAAAATGAGAAATAGGAGCTGAAGTATAGACCTTATAGCTCCTTGAGCCTGCTCCACCATTCAGTAGAACCATGGATGGTCTTTATCTTCAGCACCACTTTCCTACCTTGATTACTTGAAAATAGAAAAATCTTGGCTTTGAATATACTCAGTGACAGAGTATCCACAGCTCCCTGCAGTACAGAATTTCAAAAATTCATAACACACTGAAGAAATTTCTCCTCATTTAACTCCCAAATGGCTGACCCCTAGTCTGAGACTATAATCCTTAGTTCTAGGCTCTCTCCAGCTGAGGGAAACAATCTCTCAGCATTAACCGTATTGCGCCATCTAAAAATCTTGTTTCAATGAGAACTTCCTTACTCTTGAGGCGGAATTTTCCGTGCCCAATGGCGTTGGGTGTGCTCAGCAGTGTGAGCCGACAATATGGCGAGAAGGCCAGAAATCTGTTTCACAGCATCATTTGCCAGTCGATGGCGGGCAGCGTTTCCTGCCATCGGACATCGGGAACCTCACTGTAACACATCTGCATGTAATTATAAGGCCAGTCTGCCGGAATCATCCATCCCCCACTGTCCCCCCCCGCCACCCCCCCTCCCCCCCCCCCCCCCAACCGACCACTGGATTGTCCGTCCATCTCGGTGAGATTGCACGCCGATGCAGAACACGTCTTGACAAGTGTGACGAACAGAAGTTGGGAATTGCTGCCTGGGCTTTGCTCACATCGCAGACATCTGAGGAGTAGAAGATGCTGAAGCCTGACAGCACTGGCACACTGGAGAAACATCCATGGCATGCTGGTTGGATTCTCATGGACATGGCTTCGCTGCAAAGGATCTCAAGGAAGTTGGAAAGTCATCATTGAAGGTCTGCTCACAATGGAGGATGGTCAAGGGGGTGGCGAGGAAGGTCCAACTGTGTTTGGGAGAGGAAGGTGTACCAGGTGGGGCAGGGAAGGTGGGTGGTGGGAGAGGAAGGTCTAAGATTGACTGGGAGAGGAAGAGGTGCTGAGGTGGTGGGAGGAGGTTGGGGGGGGGGGGGTGAAGTATGGGGGAAAGAGGGCCTCTGGGGTTGGTTGGTGGGTGGGAAATGTCCAGGTGAACATGCAAGGGAGGACTCTGAGCCCATGACTGCCTCCTGAGGGTGGGCGTTGTACGAGAGAATGGTGAGAATGACAGAGGGCAGGGTGAGGCAGTAGGGTGGGAGGGTGAGGGTTTGACAAGTATCCCTCTGAACCCCAACATTTAATACTTTGTCACCATTTAAAATATTGTTTTTCTATTCTTAATACAAAAGTGAATTATCTCATTTCCCCACACAATGCTACATGTACCATCTTGGCTACTCTCCTTAACCTGCATATACCTCTTTGCACGTACCTTGACGATGAAATGCAGTTCCATAGCACCTATTCTAGTACTATGGATGGCTTTCACATGTGCTTCTGATGCTGACTGTGCCAGATACCATTTTGGTGAGGGTATTAGCATACATTCAGGAAGCATCCACTGGAAGTGTGCATGGTAGACAGGTCATGATGTCTAACACTGAGTTGACCCCAGTGCTGCCATTTTGGAGCTCAAAACTCCAGCCACTGTCTCTTAAACATGCATGGCTGAACACCCATGTATTCAGCAGCAGCAAGGATTTAGTTCTATTGAAAATGATCAACTATTTTCAGGTTAGTTGTTGGTTGATATCTACTAGCTGTTTCCATGATTGTAGAAGTGATTGTAGAAGATCCCAATAACTCTCTGAGTTTTCCAGAGTTGTTTAAAGTTGCTAAAGTCTAGACAGAGCCCAGTTGATTGGCATCCCATCCACAAACATTCACTCCCTCCCCCATTGATGCACAGTAGCAGCAGTGTGTACCATCTACAAGCTGCACTACAGGGCTCCTTGGACAGCACCTTTCAAACCCATCACCACTACCATCAGAAGGACAAGGGCAGCGCACACATGGGCCTGCCTGAAATTTTCAGTCGTCGGGTGTGCGTGATCAGCAGGCCCGGGAGCAGACGGGAAACAGCTCACCTGCCGCTATCGGCTCCCAACTGTGATTTCAGGCTGGCTGGCTGGCTAATTAAAGGCCAGCCAGGGTGAAACGTGTGCTGAAAAGCTCAGCGCTGCTGGGGTGGGGGCGGGAAGAGGGCGCGTGCCAATATCAACACGGGCACAGGTGAGCACTGAGAGAGCTTCCTGAAGGCAAATGGCTGCCTCGGGGAGCTGCAACCTCCAAATAATAAAAAGCATGAAAATGCTGCTGCAGAGAAAATGTCCATGTAGCACAATCAAGCACCTGAAAGCACACCTCAAAAATGCTGTCCACAGATATGTTTTTATTTTATGTCTTAATCCCATCCTACCATTGGATGAGGTTTCATGAAAAACGTAAAGGCCGCCTGGCCAATTTGCCCATCCACCAACCATAAAAATATGGGCCATGAAAAATAGTTTACAATTGCGCCATTGATGGGCTTAATTGTCGGTGGGTGCTCTTCCGACTGCTGTGCCGCCTGCCAAGCAAAATATTGCGCGAGTGCGCGATGACGTCAGGATGTTTTACCTGACGTCATCTCGCGTGATTTTACACACGGTCAGGTCGGGCGCACGTCTTCCCACAGAACGTAAAATTCTGCCCCATGGGAACACCACCACCACCTGGAAGTTCCCCTCCTAGCCACTCACCATCCAGACCTGGAAATGTATTGCTATTCCTTCACTGTCGCTGGATAAAAGTCCTGGCACTCCCTTCCTAACAGCACTGTGGGTGTAACTACACCACATGGACTGCAGCGGTTCAAGGAAGCAGCTCACCACCACCTTCTCAAGGGCAATTAGGGATGGGCAATAAATGCTGACCTGGCTAGCGAAGCTCACATCCCATAAATGAATAATAAAGTTCAGCCTGCTGACCTCTGAAGGAATTCACCTTTGGACTTTTGATTCTGCTCTCTGGACTCCCGTGAAACAATAACTGTTTGAGAAAACAATCTGTCTTTCTCTATCCCTTATTTATTGTGTGAATACACAGGGGACTATGTAGTTACACCCCCTCCTGCATTTTGAATTTGTGCAAATTAACTAACTCTCTGAGTTCATTCTATTTTAAGTTTGTTGTGGGGTTATTAATAGAAATCTTGGGGAGGTTGGGAAATACGCCACCACTTATAAAGGGGGAAATCAAAATCAAATCACTTGTCTGTTTCTGGATGGGTAGTGAGAGGAGAAATCAGGCCTGTTTAAATTAAATCCCCCTCCCGTCCATAACGCAACCAGATGGTGGCGAGGGTTATCTGCTAACCAAATGGTTCATGGTGCACAATGCACACACATGCGTAGCATGCATTTAGTAAAAACCATGCTGGCACTTAAAGCCATTGACCAGACCATTGGCATTGCTTGGACAATGCTGCTGTTCCAGGATTGCTCTGGAGGAGACCTGCAGTACTTGACAGAGCAGGTTTGAAGACTTATCGTCCTGCTGCATGTTGTAGAACCTGGCCATCATTAGGTCAAATCCCTTGTCATCAGCTTATCAGTGACCAAGTGAGGAGGAGGAGGAAGGGCAGAGGCAACCAACAAAGTGCCGTTAAAGCCAGGCTGTCTGTAATCGACTCCTCCAACTGTTGAACCAGTAAAAGTAGCCTTAATTCCCCATTCACCAACAGTTCCACACCTTACTTTCTCTTCACACCATCTGCTGTTTGTAAATCTAGAGGTTGTGGGATGAGGTAGAAGTGAGTTATGAGGAGGATTAGGTATGAGGATGCCAGCTTCGATATTTTCAGTACTGTTGATGGCAATTCCAGAGATCATGAGCATTGTAGGCGAGCTTTACCGACATGCCTGTCCCCTGCCAGGTGCATGCTGCTGCCGCCCATTGGTCAAAACCCTATTCTGCAAGGTAGGTGAGTGTGGTTCACTCTGAGTGATAGGATCGACATGGTCGATTGGCAGCGTGAAGCTGGTAGCAGTGCTCAGTGTGTGAGGTGAAGCTATGAATGTTAGGTATGAGTCATGAGAAATTGATAGAGAATATTGGTAGGTGAGTGATGATGTGGTGCATTGAGCAATGTATGTAGCAAATGGTGCAGTGCATGGGGAAATGGGATTTGAGAATGAATTCACTGATCCTGACCATTCAGTCTATGCACAGTTTGTCGAGAGGGCCTCTTGACCCCCTGTGGATAGGATACCTCTCTCAGCCAGTGAGTAGTCAGTTTAGAGCATGTATTAGAGTTCATTACTTCTAACATGCACTAGAAACTGAAAAAATATAGTTATTCACACCAAGCAACAGCATTAGGGAACCTTAGAGCATGCTCTCCAGTCTGTTGTACCATAGTTCTGTTTTCTTTTTCCTCACATTTTCTTCTGCGACCATTTCCAGCATTTTCTCTGACCAGAATGCACTTCTCTTTAAGCAGTGCAGTCTGGCTTTAAATGGTGCAGGCTAACTTTAAGTGGGACTACAAACTTGTGCCCTCCGCTGAGGCGAGAAGCCAATCAGCAGCGTAAAGCCTGCTGAATGCATCAGGAAGTAATGGGTTAATTGTGAAATGCAATACCTGCATCTGTTTTCATGTCCTATCTAATTCTGTGGCACTTGTGTCTTTTCCTGCTGAGCTTTATATTGTCAACAAACTTGGATAAATTACACCTGGTTCCTATTATCTAAGTCATTAACATGGATTGTAAATTGCTGAGGCCCCAGGCCCAGGCCTATTCTTGTTGCCTCCCACTAGTAATAGCTGCCCAACCTGCAAATTACCCCTTTAATTCTACTCTGTTTTCTACCCTTTAATCATCTATCCATGCTAAATGTTACCCAGCCTTGTGAACCTTTAGCTTGTGTGACTACCTTTTTACACTTTTTTTTTGAAAATCCAAATATACTATATCCACTTTGTCGACTTTGCTAGTTACATCCTGAAAGAACTCTTAGACTTGTGGACCATGATTTCTCTTGCATAAGATATGTTGACTTTGTATAATCCCATTGTGATTTTCTAAGTGTCTTGTTGCCATCTCCCTCTTTGATTTCAGCATTTTCCAGGTGACTTAAGTCAGGATAACTGGCCTGTAGCCCCCTGTTTTGTTTTTCATTCTTCTCTCCTCTTGGCTAACACCATTACCTTTGCAATCTTTCAATCAACTGGGATTGTTCCAGAATGCAGAAAATTTTTGGATGGTCACAACTTGTGCATCCACTATCTCTGCAGATACCTGCTTTAGTACTCTAGGATGTAAGCCACCAGGTCCAGCTTTAGTATTTCACAGCTTTATTATCAGAGCTAACGTTTTCCTTTTTTTTGTCTTTTTTAAAGTCAAGTACACTAGAATGTATGTGGTGGGATTTTCTGGCCTAGCCTGCCACTGGGGTCGTCCAGTCCCGCCAAAAGTCAATGGGCTTTTGGCTGGGCCACTGAATCCCCAGTGGTGGGTCCTGTCACGACAGAGTTGGAAAATCCCGATCATAATTCCCAATCTTGGTCACCATGCAACTGTATCTTTTAATGGTCACTAGATCAACCTATCTAGCTCTCTTTGTCCCGTTAATTATTTATCTCATTATTACTTTTTTTGCTCATTAATTTGGACCCTAGCTCCTCAAACTCACTGTGCAGACCCTCATTTCCCTAGTCCTTTTGTTGTTGGTTGGTTCCTTCATGTACTATGCCAAATGTATTCTTCCCTTGTGCTACAAGTTCTTTTCGAATCACTGGGATGTATTCTTAATCCAGGCACTGTGCAAGCAACATAGCTGGTCATGGCAGCAGAGATCAATATCTTCTGACTACACAGTCCACTGCTATCCATATTCCTTTTTACTACCCCCCACTTGAATGTTCTCCTGTACCGTGGTGAAACCACCCTTCCTCCCTGCAGTCTTTTGCATTTATCCATGCAGATAGCAAGTACTTTGTATCTGGAGAAGATCAAAGTCTGGGGCTCCTCCTTCACTGCATCCTTAGTCCCATACCTGCCTGACTACTGGTCACATCCCTGACCAATGACCAAATCAAAACTACTGCTTAAACTAAGGGGTATGACTTCCTCTTGGATCAAAGTGAAAAGAAAGAGACTTCCATTTACAAGAGTGCTTTTCATGACCACCAGAAGTCTCAAAGTGCTTTGCAGCCAGTGAAGCACTTAGAAGTGTGGTCACTATTGTAATATAGGAAACATGGCAACCAATTTGCGCACAGCAAGCTCTCTCAAACAGTAATCTGATAATGACCAGATAACCTGCTTAGAGCTGAGAGACAACAACAGCACCACCCTTGTCAGCAGGTTTGATAACAAAGTCAGAGTTGGAAGTGAGACCTTAGACTGCTGGCAAAAGTGGTACTGTTGTTGTCTGGCACACCAACCTTTACTTTGCTGAGGTTGAGTGCCAACTCTCAGGCACTCCCTCTTACTTCCCGCTCGACCATGACCCACCACTGAACATCAAGCCATTGTTTCCAGGACTGTTATTGATCTCATCTCCTTGGGAGATCTTCCCACCTCATACAGCCCCAACCCCGAACATTCTGCTTCTGTCCCCTTCCCAAAATCCACAAACAAGAATGCCTGGTAGACCTATCATTTTCAGCCTGTTTCTACCGCACTGAACTCATCTCTCCCAATCTTTACTTTTCCCCCCCCCTTATCCAATCACTTTCCACCTACATTTGTGATTCTTCTGATGCCCTATGTCATTTCAACAATTTCCAGTTTTTTGACCCTAACCACCACCTCTTCACCATGGATGTTCAATCCCTCTACCCCATCACCCAAAAGATGGTCTGAGGGCTCTCCGCTTCTTCCTCGAGCAGGGGCCCGAACAATATCCATCCAGCACCCTCCTCCACCTGGCTGAACTTGTTCTCTCATTGAATAATTTCTCCTTTTAACTTGCCTCACTTATTACAAATAAAAGGTGTGGCTATGGGTACCTGCATGGCCCTTAGTTATGCTTGTCTTTTTGTGGGGTATGTGGAACATTCCTTGTTCCAGTCCTAATTTTGCTCCGTCCCACAACTTTTTTCTTGGAGAAGGGTTGAAATTGAAAGCAATATTGATGATTTTTTTCCAGTTCCATACGAGAAGTAGGAAACAGCACTGATCCTATCCTATCTGCATTTCCTTACGTGAACTCCCACCCCTGATGCAACATAAATCTCTCTCCATTTTGTGTGAATACTATTCACAAAGAGTTTAACGTAAATTTAGAGTTCCCTGATGGTAATTGAGGAACACTCAAATTACTCTTCTAACCAGTCACAGATTAAATGGAATGGTGTTCTGTATCAATGTAAGGACTGCACAAAGATGTCATGGGACAGTGTGATGTGATGAAATGTAAGTGTTTCTGAAAGCTTCTCTATACAATATGCTTCTTGGTAGAAGGTACTGTGCACAGCCAGCAGTAAAGATAAGCAGAGTGGGAGTCAAGTCATATATTCTTCCCTCAGTACTTTTTAAGACCATCATCAGATCTGCTGTGAAATATTTTTCAAAAATGCCATCTGAACTTGAATGTTGAGGCAATAAGGAATGGAGAAGAGTACTTCAATGCATGTGTAATGGGGTAGTAGGGTACATGCAGGATAAGTATATAGTTGTGCAAATTAATCATGTAACCAACAGAACAATTGAACTCTAACCCATTTATCAATATGCTTTGTGTTCAATCTTGTCACACATTTTTGAGCTTCCATACTGCTGAGTAAAACTGTATAGTTTATGTAATTAATACTATGACACTAACATTCCAGATTAATGTATTAACAGTGTTAAACTTAGTGGCTATACATTGAATAAGGAAGTTCCACTTTGACCCTTGTATTAAACACCAAACAACAAGCTACCTCAGTTCTGTTGAAGGGTCATGAGTACTCGAAACGTCAACTCTTCTTCTCCACCGTTGCTGCCGACCTGCTGAGTTTTTCCAGGTAATTCTGTTTTTGTTTTGGATTTCCAGCATCCACAGTTTTTTTTGTTTTTATATATTTTTTAGCTATTGACGCACTGTTTTCTCTTTAATCCCTGTTTTTTTGGTTACTTGCTCTGTTTATACCAGTGGGTTTGCCATTTTGTGTGAATAGTTAGGAAATCTTTCAAAGATGAAAAAAGACTATAAATTGTACAAGATTTATTAGAATGGAAGGCAAGCTTCCTGTGGAGTTAAAATGTTGCCCTCTAATTTTCTTAAAGCTGCTCTGAGCAACAAACTAATAAAACAAGGAGGCAGTATTCAAAAAAAAATCAATCTCCCTCCCATTTAACCAGATATATGCATGCTTTCTCATGATGTGAGCTAAGTTAAATTGTGTTTTCCATTCAGACAGCTTCTAATATAGAACTCGATACTTTCTTGTGGCCAGACACCAGCATTTGTAAGCCGACATGAATTCCAGCACATTTGACTGCCGTTGAGTTCTACAATTATTTATGGCTGAAGCACATCAGAATTTGATATGGAAGATTTTAGAAAAGCGACCCATATTCTGAGAAATTCAGAACATCTGAATGCCCCAAACTTCTCAGCTCAGATTGAATTTTTTTTATCCTTCACAGGACGTGGGCATCGCTGGCCGGGCCAGCATTTATTGCCCATGCCTAATTGCCCTTGAGAAGGTGGTGGTGATCTGCCGCCTTGAGCCGCTGCAGTCCTTGTGGTGTAGGAGCACCCACAGTGCTGTTAGGGAGGGATTTCCAGGATTTTGACATGGCGACAACAATTATAGGGCGGAATCGTCCACCCTTGTCGGTGGCAGACATCATGGCAGGTGGTGGGGGAACCCAATATGGCGGGGAGACCAAAAATCGATTTCAAGTTGTCATGAAATCAGTTTGCCATTGTCTGCTCTGCCCGTCAATAGCGGACAGCCTTTCCTGCCATCCAACTTTGGGAACGTAATTTCAATGCATTTGCATATCTCGTTTTGCCTGCCTGCCAGAATCATCTCCTCCACCAACTACCCCCCCACACCCCTCCTGCCCCCCACCCCACCCCCACCCCGCACCCCAACATCGAATTTACCTCCCATGTCAGCTTGATTCCAGAACAGTGATTCACAACAGCTTTTAAAAGGTGTGCACCTGGCGAGCTGAACTCCCAGTGGGACCCCATGGTCAGTGCACACTTAACATTGTGCAGCGATCGCGTTGGACTTCAAGGAAGAGGTGCTGGGCATTCAGGTGAGTGCACGGACAAGTTGCTTTTTCCCAGCTGGCTGACAGTGCGGTGCCAGGGCAAGGCCTGCACTGCGGCTGGGACAAGGTGGGGGGGTGGGGGTGCAAGGCAGTATGATCTGATGGTAGTGCACGGGCACATGCTGCGGGGAAGGGAAGTGGCCATGCATTACAGAAACCATGTATAAAGTGAGCATTCTTCCACAACTGAGACAGTTCAGAGGCAGTCAAATTGATATACTTAGAGTTGAGCCTCAAGATTATCTGCCCGTTCAAGCAACGCAGAGGCATGAAAGTGCCACCAAATGCTCCTGAACTTTCCACCCCTCGGGCACAGACTGCAAATTTAATGAGTGTTTTGGGGGTTGCAGAACAATTGGACAATTGGCCAAATTGTTCCAGTAGACCCATCGCATCAGCATGTTCCTGCCCCACAGAACTAATTTCTTCCTATCTTGACTCCAGTCTCTCTCCCCTTGTCCAGTCTCTTCCCACCTACATTTGTGATTCCACTGATGCCCTACATCATCAATAGTTTCCAGTTCTCTGGCCCTAACCACCGCCTCTTCACCATGGAAGTCCAATCCCTCTACACCTCCATCTCCCACCAGGATGGCCTGAGGGCTCTCTGCTTCTTCCTCGAACAGAGGCCCGAACAATCCCCATCCACCACTACTCTCCTCCGTCTGGCTGAACTTGTTCTCTCTCTCTGAACAATTTCTCCTTTAACTTGTCTCACTTCCTCCAAATAAATGGCGTGGCTATGGGTGCCCACATGGGCCCCAGTTATTCTTGTCTTTTCGTGGGGTATGTTGAACTTTCCTTGTTCCAGTCCTCCTCAGGCCTCCTTCCTCAACTCTTCTTTTGGTGCATCGATGACTGTTCGGTACCGCTTCAGGCTCTTGTCTGGACTTGGACAAAATGATCAATTTTGCTTCCAATTTCCCTCCTCTCTCACCTTCACATGATCCATCTCCGACATTTCCCTTCCTTGACTCTCTGTCTCCAATTCTGGCAATAGGCTGCCCAATAATATTCATTACAAGCCCACCGACTCCAGCAGCCACCTTGACTACAGGTTCTCACACCCTAGTTTCTGTAAGGACTACATCCCATTCTCCCAGTTCCTCTGCCTCCATTGCACCTGTTCCAAAATGGTGCTTCTGACATGTCTTTCTTTTTCCTTAACTGAGGGCTCCCCTCTGCCCACAGTGGTTGACAAGGTCAACCTCAAAAGTGTCCGACCCATCTTTCGCACCTCTGCCCTCATACCTTCCTCTCCCTCCCAGAACCATGATAAAGTCCTCCTTGCCCTCACTTTTCACCCCACCAGCTTCCAAATTCAAAGGATCATTCCCCGCCATTTCTGCCAACTCCAGCATGATGCCACCACCAAACACATCTTGCCCTCACCACCCATCCCGTCTCACCCCCCATTCCACAGGGACCATTCCCTCCGTGACACCCTGATCCACTCCTCCATCACTCCCAACTCCTCATCCCCGTCCCACGGCACCTTCCCATGCAATCACAGAAGGTGCAACGTCTGCTCCTTTACCTCCTCTCTCCTCACCATCCAAGGGCCCAAACACTGCTTCACTTGCACCTCCTTCAATTTGGTCTCCTGTATTCACTGCTCCCAATGCGGTCTCCTCTACATTGGAGAGACCAAACGCAGACTGGGTGACCGCTTTGTGGAACACCTTTGGTCTGTCTGCAAGCATGACCCAGACCTCCCTGTCACTTGCCATTTCAAATGCCCACATGACCGTCCTTGGCCTGCTGCATTGTTTCAGTGAAGCTCAACGCAAACTGGAGGAACAGCACCTCATCTTCCGACTAGGCACTTTACAGCCTTCCGGACTTAACATTGAGTTCAACAACTTCAGACCATGAACTCTCTCCTCCATTTTGACCCTTTTTTTAAAAAACCTAATTTTTATTTATTTGTTCATTTTTAAAATGTTATTCTTCTTATTTGTTCATTTTTTTAAATCCTTTCTCCCCAACCCCCCTCCCCACCCAACAGGGTCTTCCATCACTGGTTCCGTGTTGTACTTTCATAGAGTGCTGACCCTTGTCCTACTATTAACATCCTCTGCTATCTTACCTTTATGCCACTATCAGCACCTTCTTTACTCTTTACCATTAACACTCCCTTTGTCTTGTGTCCATGACATCTTTGTCAATCTCTCCTTAGCTGTCACCTCTCCCTGATCTTCTATCTCATTTCACCTGCTCCACTCCTCTTAAACAATATAAAATCTATCACATCACATTTCTACTTCTCTTTAGCTCTGACGAAGAGCCATATGGACTCAATGTTAACTCTGTTCCTCTCTCCACAGATGCTGCCAGACCTGCTGAGTTTTTCCAGCATTTTCTGTTTTTATTTCAATTTGTACACTCTCCTTGCTAAAGCTGGCCATGGGGCTGTCACTGGTGGAGGTGCTCACAAGCTCCTTGCAATGTCTTCATTCAGGTTTGGACCAGTCTCTCTATTGGTTCAAGCTAACAGTGCTGCCTTGCAGTGTGGGTTAGGAGAATGCCTGAGCTGAGAGCACGCATGCAGTCCAGTGGCTGAAGCTGCTGTCCATCAGTCAGGTGGAGTGGGGCAGAGGTGGGTGGGCTTTCAGGCATCTATGAAGCATCCTAAACTCTGGCTATCCAGGTGGTGGCCAGCACTGTCTGGCATGTGTTCAGGGGCCTTGAGACAAAACCGGAGTCTCACAAGTAACCATGAGAGGTCTTGAGGAGACCACTGCTAACCCATATATCTCCCTCCTTCATCCTGCAAGAGGAGTGCATCAGGAGCATGGAGCCTGGTGAGCGAGCGGAATGCCACATGGCTTTCAGAGAGCAGAGACGAAGGAGAAGAGAGCGACCAAGGTGCCTGGCTGGGCAGAGGGAGGAACAGCACCCTCAGGAAGAAGGGGCGCCTGGGGCTCCTGCACAGGCCACCAAAGAGCCACAGTGAGAAGTCAAAGGTTGGTGTCTAGCTAGAACCAGGGTCTACAGATGGTGCTTGTCATTCCTGCAGATGACCAAGAACCAGAGGCTGCAGGGCTGGCTCCTCTGGGACAAGGGCTACCCAGAGAGGATATGGCTGATGACATCCATACAATAGCCTCAGTCTGCAGCAGAGAGAAGGTACAGCGAGGCTCATGCTACAACATGCATTTTGGTGGAGCAAACCATCGGAATATTGAAGTTGAGGTTCCGATGCCTGGACCAGTCTGGTGGATATAGTCCACAGATGGTGTCGTGCATCACCGTTGTCTGCTGCACCCTTCACAATGGGGGGAGAAGCTGCCTGTGGAGATTGAAGAGCTGCACGTCTCCTCTGAGGAGGACATCGACAGGGATGAGGGTGATGAGGTCCTTGAAGGCAAGGATGATGGCAGTGAAGCCATTGCATGGTCCAGATGAGGCATGTGCGCTCAGGAGGCCCTCATAGCTGCCAGATTCATGCAGGAGGATGATAACATGCAGTAAGGAGACTCCACAGATCTTCACATTGCATCTATGCACATTTGACTCCTGTCTGGCTGATGGCAGCACACATACCCTCTGTGATAAGGCTCCTGTCATGGAGACACAGCGAATTTCCATAGTCCCTACATTCCAGGATGATGATGACGACATGCAGTGGGGACACTCCATAGATCCTCACATAGCTTATGTGAGTGTCTGACTCCTGTCTGGCTGATGGCAGCTCACTTGTGCTCTGTGAACAGGGTCATATCATGGAAATGCAGCGGAGAAACTTTAACTTCTCCTAAGCCTATGGCATAGTTTGTCAGCTGAACCCTTCGGGACCAGAGTGGCACCGGGCACAGATGCTGATGAGACTGGGGGGGCCAACTGTACGCCAAAGGTGCTGGGAGCACACAGAGAGAATGAGGGACTCTGTGCCCCCAGCCCAGGACATTCTGGCAGCAGTGATAAGCCCCATCGTGATGCAGGCATGACTGATGTGTCCAGTGACTGTGAAGATGCACCATCAGTGTGCTGGGAAGGTCACACAAAGCACAGGGTGGAGACCCTTGGACTGAGGCACTTGCTTTTATCTTGTGCAGGAACCAATGTTTCACATCTGAGTGACATGAATACTGCTCATCAGAACAAGGAGCCATAGACAGATGATGTTGTTGGGAGTTTATTTACAATGGTCAACATTATATACAAGTGATTTAATACCCGTGCCCATGTGGTGAAACTACATTTTCTTAATCTTCTTAAACCCACTACTATGTCCTGGCGCTTCCATGACATCCATAGTGGAGGTGGAGGCAGCCTGCTGACTGCTAAGCCCTGTCTGTGATGACCTTGGTGGGCATCCTCTGGAGGGCCAAGACGTGGCAGGGCCCGGCCTGCTTTGAGTCTCCTGCTGTGGGCCATGTGCACTCTCCTCGGCCTCTGGAGCTGGAGCTGATGGGGTCACAGGAAGAGGGGTTTTGGATCGGTTGGACATTCCTGGAATCACCTGGGTGGTTGGCCCCGGGGTGTCGAGCTACTGGACCTCCTCCCTGTAGGTCGCTGATGGTCCCTGGCTGAGTCCTTCGAGAGAAGGGGATGCTGGAGTGAGATTGAGCTGCCCTCCACTCCTTTAGCATTGACAGTGTTGGAGGCCAACTATGGTGTCAGTGATGGAGTTCAGCCCATGCAGCAGTGCCGGACCGATGGCCTGGATGAAGGTCTCCATGGTGGCTGCCATCCTACCGGAGTTGACCTCAGTCATTTGCATGATGGTGTGATCACCTTAAACTGAAGGCAGATGGGCTCCTCCGTTATGCCTTGCACTCTGAGGAGTGCAGCTGTCATCCCTCCCTAATGCCCCCGTGATTTTCTTTGCAGCTTCGACAACTGATTGAGGACCGAGTCCAGAGACTCATCATCTGATTCTGACTCAGCTGATTCCTTGCCTCCAGCAGTCCTCTGAGTGCCGGCAACCTCGGGTGTCTCTGCCTCCGCCTGCTGTGGAATGAATTAGTAAGCACAGCACACAGATAGTGAACCCGAGACTGCTGTACATGTAGATCGCACCGAAGTGTGGCTGTGAAGCTGGAGGGTGTGGGTGAGCGCTGTGATGCGTCTTCAAGGGTGCTGTCCTCAGGGTCCTCATCCGAGGTGCTGTCAGCACTGGAGCTGGGCCAAGGTTGCCTGAGGGCGACGTGGCAGATGTGCCTAGGAGAGAAAGTGGAGACTATTAGCGCATGACTGCCATGGTATAAAGAACAGTGGACTCAACAGTTGAGTTGCAGGGGGATGATCTGGTGGATGCTCCTCACTTGGGTGCTTGGTTCTTCGCTGTATCAATGGCCCACGTTCTCTCCAGCCAGATCTAACACGCGGCCTTCAAAGGGAGTGAGGAGTTTGATGTCCAGCATTCCAGCCTCGGTCTGGGACCTCTATGTTTTATTGTGTGCGATCTTGTCCTGTGTAGAGACAGTTGGAGTGGGTGTGAGCAAGGCATGTGCCCAACCAAACGAAAAGGATGCCAGTGTATGGCACAGCTGATGGTAAATGCTGAGCTGCTCAAATCCCAAAGGGAATCTTGAAACAACTGCCACCACTTGTTTTGCAATTTGTATAAATTTCGAGATGCGTGCTTTGAATTCAGCAGTAATACCACCAAGTCTTATAGGTTTTTACAAAACTAGATAAAATCACTAATCTTATTAATAAATGTTTAAAGCACATATATATGTCTACAAATTACTACTATAATAACTTTTTTAAGTTCCCTAATTCATCTGACTCCTAGTTACACCTCCTCCATTAAGACAACAGTAAGACACATAGATTTTAAAAGACCCAGGCAAGGTGAACACAATACCTTAAACCAGTCGAATTTGAAGTTTTCTTAACTTCAGTTCTTTGAAGACAGCAGCTTGAAGCATAGATGCTGAAGGCTTTTCACACTTGTTAGATCCTAAAATGCCAACCCTTACACGCAGCCTTCTCTCCTTTACACATATTTTCCCCTTTGAATGCAAATACCCATTGTTTCACTATGTCTTTGGATTTTACCTTTCTGATCATAAAAATTTAGCATAGTACCCATTTTACCGATAAACTTTGGGATAAATAAACATACTGTTTCTAAACTTCACCTGGCTAAGTGACACATTTCACTCCTTCTTTGAAAACACTCTAGTCTGGTTTATTTAAAAATGCATGTCCTTTTACACCTTACATTCTAAACATCCCACCTCCGCCATGTTTACATCAAACTCTTCAGACCAGCTGCCTTTAATCCAATTAAACACACACACACACTCTCCAATAACATTATAATTATGATAGCCAGGTGTGTGTGTGTGTGTGTGTGTGCTGGGTGGAGCCATAGATGGAATGACTAGGCGATTTCCAGAGGGGCTGAGGCCAGATGGAGATGTGAGGGTGTGTGTGTGAGAGAATGAGTGGTGATGTCCCTTGAGCTGGCAGTGAGTGAGGTACCAGTGAATGTGTCATGGGCTTGTGAGTGGGTACGTTGAGCTTGATTAAGATGGCTGACTTACCCTGGTGGCACTGATGAGATCCTTCATCCTCTCTGCATTGGATAGCTGACATCTTGTGGGCAGTGTTAGCACTGACCACCGCCTTCCAAGCTAGATTGGTGATGTTGCCCCTCCTGTGGCCAGAGCGGGGTAGAGGACATCATGGCGGGCTCCCTCCACAGCATCCTGAAGTCGTCCCAGGGATGCGTCACTGAATCGGGGAGCTGCAGTCTTCTTGCTTTTCGGGGCCATGTTTTCTGTGCAGCAGCCCTGGGCTGGAAGCACAGCTGTGCACACGGCTGCACTTTAAATACGGCACCTGGTGTGAGGAAGCAGTGAGGTAATAGCATAGCAGGCGAATTAGAGGCTGCCTGCCAGTGAAATGGAGTGCTCCCCGTGGGTGAATAATTAATGAGGCAGGAAGGGGATGTTCCTGGGCGAAAACCCACCATTAGCGGCTGGCGGGTAAATCAACATTTTCCTGCCGGCTATTGCACTTTAAGCAAATCTGGGATGATTCCACCCATAGTTCCAAGTCAGGATGTTGTGTTGTTTGGAGGAGAACTTATAGGTGGTGGTGATCCCATATGTCTGCTGCCCTTGTCCTTCTAGGTGCTAGGGTCCATGGGTTTGCCAGGTGCTGTCGAAGGAGCCTTGGCGATTTGCTGCAGTGTATCTTGTGTATCATTGTGCATCAGTGGTGGAAGGAGTGAATATTTATTGTGGTGAATGGGCTGCTGATGAAGCTCCTGCTGACAGTGTCAATCTTCTTGGGTGGTGGTGGAGCTGCACTCATCCAAGCAACTGGAGAGTATCATACTCCTGACTGTGCCTTGTAGATGATCAACACGCTTGTGGAGTCATGAGGTGAGTCACTTGCCACAGAATTCCTAACCTCTTACTTGCTCTTGTAACTACAGTATTTATATCGCTGGTCCGGTTAGAAGTGGGTTAATGGCTGGTCCATTTTATATGTAGGTTAATAACCCTCACCTTGTATTCTGCCACAATGGCTAGTGTAGCTGGACCACAAATCTACCATCATAGTTATCTTTTTCAATAAAGCTCCTAGTGGTGTACATCATAATTCCCTAGCAGTATAGCTTATTGATTCCTGTTAATGTGATTTAGAACTCTGTACTAGCTGACAGTATTTCTTGCTCTCTAAGCTCAGTCTTGGATATATGGGAACTGAAGTCCTAATTTTAAATGTTAAATTTGACCGCTCTAAATATCCCAATGAATAACATGCTCATAAAGAACAAAATAGTCTGAATTATTAAGACCAGACTGTTTATAGATGCTGATGCCAAATTGAGGTGACTATTTTAGGTCAGCTATGTCTTCAGTGCCCGGTTGTTTTCAGTCCATTGTCATTGTCACACTATCACGTGATAGAAGCCAAAATTTGGGTCTTCAGGTTGAATTATTGAATCAATAAATTATAAGTTAATTGACTTCTGTAGTGGAAGTGTCCCATGCAGCTCAACGTGCAGTGCCACTGAGTATCAATGTAACACACTGTACCATCAAGACCTTGTAATGCAAGAACATTCTCTCAAAACCCAGACACCATTCTACCAATGTATAGCTTGTATTTTAATGGCTTCTGTGCAGGAAATAGATTTACTTAATTAACTAAACATGAGATGGTGTCCCCCTTCTAGCAGACAGTCTGCTTTTTGTGCTGTGAAAACTGAACATTACTGGGTTATGATATTCAGTGAGAATAGGAGCAGACATTCAGCCCTATGAGGCTGATCTTGCCTTTCAATTAGGTCATGGCTGACTTGTACGCCAACTCTATACAAAATCTATGTCTCAGTCATAAGCTACAGCTGTCCTCTCATCCACAGCCTTTTGGATAATAGTTCCAGATTTCTACGATTTTTTTGGGTGTGGAGAGGTGCGGGAAATGCTTCCTGATTTCACTCCTAAATGGCATAGCTCTAATTTGGAGACCGCACCACCAGAGGAAATGGATCCTTTACATCTACCCTATAGAATTCTTTTATAATTTTAATGGGCTTTATTGGATCACCCCTCGACCGCCTAAACTTGGAATAAAAATCAAGTGTATACAACCTGGCCTCGTAAGATTCTGATTGACCTGCATTGTAACCTCTTCAGGGCCTTTCCTGAGGTGCATTGCTCAAAACTGAACACGGCACCACCAGATCGGATCTGTTCGAAGCTTTGTACAACTGAAACTGATTCAACTGATCCAAAAACCTTGAAGTAAGGGGGAACATAAGAACAGGAGCATGATGTTATTGATTTTTGTACATGTGCACTAGTTTCTACTGTTTTTTTAACATACACCCCTAAATTCTTTTTTTCTATTCTATAGTTCTTAATCTCTCCTCATTAAGGAAATATTCATTTTCTTTTATTCTCCAATGCAAAGTATATGACTTTGCACTTCCCTGACCTGAACTCCATTTGATATAGTTTTGTCCATTCACCCAGTTTCTCCCTTTTGTAACTTCCTCCTCCCATTCACACAATTTATTGTACCTCCTTACTTGGTGTTATCTGCAAACTCCGATATACCACTCTCTTATTCCTTCATCCAAGTTCACTATATAGTGAAAAGCTGCAGTTTGGGCATTTCTTTATTGGGGATCTGCATTTCCAACAAGCAACTGATAATTGTCAAAATCAAATAAAAGTAAACAATTAATGAGCGTTTTTGAGCAGACTTGTTTTAAGGAAGGATTTACACAGAAATCCCTCTACAACCATGTAGGTTTACCTTTTGGAAGTTTGTGAAGAGTGGGTCCAAGATTAGCATTTTAAACTTAAATAAGGGCAATTATGAGGGGGCATGAAAGCACAGCTATCTAAAGTTAACTGGCAAATTAGGTTAAAGGATAGGTCAATAGAGTTGCAGTGGCTGACATTTAAGGGGACATTTCAGAATACACAGAATAGGTGCATTCCAATAAGAAAAAAAATTCCAAGGGGAGGACCTGAGGTTAATTAAAAAAAATTAAAGATCGTATTAATCTTAAAGGAAAATCATATTATTGTGCCATAAAGATGGGTGGAAGGCCAGAAGATTGGACAGAATTTTAAAGAAAAACAGCAAAGGATGACTAAAGGATTGATAAGGATGGAAAAATTAGAGTACAATAGAAAGTTAGCTAGAAATATAGAGGCAGATGGTGAGGGTTTCTATAGATATTTTAAAAAAGAGTTAACAAAGTGAGCACCGGTCCTATAGAAAGTGAGCCTGGGCAATGAGCATTGGAAAAATAAGGGGATGACAGTTCAATTAAACTGGTATTTTGCATTGATCTTCACTGTAGAGCTTTCATGTAACACCCCAGAAATAGCTGTAAATAAGAAATAAGGTGGGAGGAACTCGGAGATTACTATCACCAGGAATGTGGTACTGAAAATGTCATTGGAGCTGCGGGCTGACAAGTCCCCAGGTCCTGATGGACTTCATCCTAAGGTCTTAAAAGAAACATAGAAATGTAGAAAATAGGAGCAGGAGTAGGCCATTCGGCCCTTTGAGCCTGCTCCGCCATTCATTATGATCATGGCTGATCATCCAACTCAATAGCCTGCTCCCGCTTTCTTCCCATATCCTTTGATCGCTTTTGCCCCAAGAGCTATATCTAACTTCTTCTTGAAAACATATAATGTTTTGACCTCAACTACTTTCTGTGGTAGCGAATTCCATAGGCTCACCACTCTCTGGGTGAAGAAATTTCTCCTCATCTCAGTCCTAAATGGTCTACCCTGTATCCTCAGACTGTGACCCCCCTGGTTCTGGACCCTCCCAACTTTGGGAACATCCTTCGTGCATCTACCCTGTCTAGTCCTGTTAGAATTTTATAGCTTTCTATGAGATCCCCCCTCATTCTTCTGAACCCCAGCGAATATAATCCTAACCGACTTAATCTCTCCTCGTATGTCAGTCCTGCCATCCCAGGAATCAGTCTGGTAAAACTTCGCTGCACTCCCTCTATAGCAAGAACATCCTTCCTCAGATAAGGAGACCAAAACTGCACACAATATTCCAAGTGTGGTCTCACCAAGCCCCTGTATAATTGCAGCAAGACAATCCCTGCTCCTATACTCGAATCCTCTGGCTATGAAGGCCAACATACCATGTGCCTTCTTTAACGCCTGCTGCACCTGCATGATTACCTTCAACGACTGGTGTACAAGGACACTCAGGTCTCATTGCACATTCCCCTCTCTCAATTTATAGCCATTCAGATAATATTCTGCCCTCTTGCTACCAAAGTGGATAACCGCACATTTATCCACATTATGTTGCATCTGCCATGCATTTGGTTGCCCACTCACTCGGCTAGTCCAAATCACACTGAGGCATCTCTGCATCCTCCTCACAGCTCACCCTCCCACCCAGCTTTGTGTCATCTGCAGATTTGGAGATATTACATTTAGCTCCCTCATCTAAATCATTAATATATATTGTGAATAGCTGGGGTCCCAGCGCCGATCCCTGCAGTACCCCACTAGTCTCAGCTTGTACAGGAGCAGGGATGTCTTGCAATTATACAGGGCCTTGGTGAGACCACACTTGGAATATTGTGTGCAGTTTTGATATCCTTATCTGAGGAAGAAGTGGCTAGTGAGATGGTTGATGAATTTGATGTGCACGCAAGCACACATCCATCCAGTCTTCTTTATAGAATAACACAATATTCCCCCCTAAATACTTTTTAAAATATCCATTGACACATGTGGGGGAAATACGAAATTGCCCATTTTGGCAGGAAAAATAAAAAGGAAGCATATTATCTAAATGGTAACGGATTGCAGAGCTCTGTGATGCAGAGGGATGTAAGTGCCTTACTGCATGCATCATGAAAGGCTAGTATGTAGGTACAGCAAGTAATTAGGGAAGCTAATAGGTTGTTATTTGTTATCATTTATTGCAAGGGGAATTGAAATCAAAAGTAGAAGGTTATGCTTCAGTTATACAGGGCATTGGTAAGACCATATCTGGAGTACTGTGCACAGTATTGGTCTCTTTATTTAAGAAATGATCTAAATGTGTTGGAAGCATTTCAGAGAAGGTTTATTAAACTAATTCCTGGATTGGGCAGCTTGTCTTATGAGAAAAGACTGGACAGGCTGGGCTTGTATCCGCTGGAGTTGAGTAAGAGGCGACTTGATTGAAACATCAGATCCTGAGGGGTCTTGACAGGGTGGATGTGGAGAGGATGTTTCTTCTTGTGGGGGACTAGTATTAGGGGCCACTTTTCAAAAATAGGGGGTTTCCCATTTAGAATAGAGATGAGGAGAATTTATTTTCTCAGATAGTTGTCTCTTCCTCAAAAGGCGGTGGAAGCAGAGTATCTGCATATTTTTAAGGCAGAGGTAAATAGATTCTTGATAAGCAAGGGGGTGAAAGGTTATTGGGGGTTGGTGGAAATGTGGATCTGAGGTTACAATTAGATCAGCCATGATCTTATTGAATGGTGGAGCAGACTAAAAAAGCCAAGTGGCCTACTCTTGCTCTGAATTCATTTATTTTGTATGAATTCACTCCAGTAGCCAAAGAGCCTTGATGCTATACAATAAACTGCACTACAAATGGAAAGGTGCTTTACTGCAATCTCCAGTAATTTATTTCACACAGATTCTTATAAATAAACTTGAAGAATGTAAAAAAAAAGGCTTATGGGAGAGCGTTTTTACATTTTAAGTTTAAAATGCTAGTCTTGGACTCACTCTTCTCTCCCCCACAAGTCACAAGCATCCTTGGCTCTGCTGATACTGAATTCATTTGCCACTAAGTTGTGGAATGTTCTCTGGATCTGCAAACCCTTAAAATATAGGTCAAAATGTTGCTTTAGTACTCTGATTGGTGTAACTGATTCTGTGACTAATGAGATCATGTAAACAGCTGTGAAAGAAGGTCAGGCTAATTTAGTGGATTTCTGCTGGGACACTTTGCCTGCAAAGTTAAGCCAGGTTGGGGTCTTTGCTCTCAGGTTTGATCATATTAGAACCTAATAGCAGTTTTCCTGATTCAGCGACCATTACACATGTGAAGACTCCCCTCCCAGCAGTAACTTCACTCTGCGGAAGGAGTGAGGAAGATCCAACAGTGGAGCATTTGCTGCAGCACCAATGGTTAACTACCTGTGGGTGGAGCTTTGAAGTGAGGAAAACGTATAACTTTGTTTTAGGGTGGGTATCTAGTAGTAGATTTTACTGCTGCGTTTTATATGCTAACATTTTATTCAGATAGAATAGCGGAGAGAATTCTAGCCTACAATATGCAATGTTAACGCTCAACCTGCTGGCTACCATAGGTACCTGTTCTTTCAAAGAAAATTATGGTAATTGCAGATATCTGCATGATTTTTAGTGATCCGCATATGAAATTTAAAAACTGAGCATTTTCATAGGGAGAAAAATACCAAAAACTGGTTTAAATTTGTTGTGTGTGTAGATGCTATGGACTTGGTGAATTGAAAAAATGAAAAAGAAAAGCAAATTCTTAATGTCTGTTTTAGTAATTTTCCTACAAGCAACTAAATTATTGTTATATTGTACATTGATCTGTGGGCTTGGATAGCACTTCTGACAGAAACCTGGAGATACTTGTTCCAGAAATGGGTCACATTGCAGTGCTCTTGGGTTATTTTCCTAAAACAGAATAATTGAAATGACAGCATAACCTACATTATAAAACAGTTTGCAATGCAGTGCAGTCACCTTTTCACATTAAATACATTGGTGACAGAGACATTTCAACTGAATATTCTGGTGTGGGGGAAAGTGTTTATCAATTTTCAGTTTAATGATAATTCAGTTAGCTAATTTTGAAGTTTAGTGTTCAAAAGAGATGCTGAAATTTTATTTGGGGAGTAATGAAAGGTGGCAACTTTTTCTATGGATAGAGCATACCATCAATTGGTAGAGTTGTCTCGTAAGATGCTCAGTCTAGCAAAGTGGAAGAAGCTTTGAATGGGGAACTATCAAGTGGTGATTCACAAACGGGAGGGCAGTTTCTCACTGCAAAACAATGCTAAAGGATTTTGAAAGTTAAACCAAATATATTTGACTTCTGGAAAAGATCTAACGAGGAAGTACTTGCAATGCAGTGTTTCCACCTCTAATTTCCACTTCATTCCATTATTTAAAAAATAACAGATCTTGGTCATTTTTCAGTGAAGGCTTGATGAACTTGATTAAACATTGTGTTCCAACTTAGCTTCCTATGAAAATATGTGCCACCATGTCCATCCTGTCAAACGAGTTTCAATTATGTGGTAGACTATGACAAAGGAATAGTTCTGAACTCATTTGTAATACCCATTGTTATCACAATGGTTGTTTGGGTTCAGAGACAAAATGCTTGAAGCCTTGTATATGTGCAGGCCAGCAGTTTAGTTGCAGGCACTGACTTCCCTGCAAAAATGGTTTGAAGTGCAGGAGTGTTACTGAGTGACGGCCAAATGCTTTGTGACCTTGCAGGAAGGCCATCATTGCTCTGCACGTTTTTGTTTTGTGAACTGCCTGCCAGTATAATATTGTCCATATTGTATGCGATGATCCTTTGAAATATTTCCACATCTCCCATCCCTTTATTTCCTTGAACCTATTCACTTTTTTTCTTCCAACCCAATGGCCTGCCTAGGTGAAAAATAGCACTTTGTTTTATTTAGCTGTGAAATGTTATTTCAATTTTTTAAAAAATCCTCACTTTCTTTGCTGTATATGTTTGTCAGTTAAATATATTTGACTATTGAAATCGCCACACAAACACAACCAAATAATCAATGCACTCTTTCCACTTAAATTACACCTTCTCTTCAGTAATTAGGCCCCAGTTCCAGTGAAATAAACAAGAGGACTAAAAGGATAAGGAACGATTTGCTACTTTAAATGGCAAAGATAAGTTTAACTTCCTCACCTACCATCTAAAATAGAGATTAGATAGGTTTTGTTTTAAATATTTCTGCATTTGACTTGGTTGCTCCTATAAATTGGTGCTGTGTTTTATATGGACAAAAGTGAGTAGTAATGCTCTATATCAGAGTATTGAAGATTAACTTTTTTTTACATTTAATGGGTCTTGAATGAGAGCAACCAGTTCAGAGTCCTGCCTCTTTTGTCCTTTTTAAATTTAGGATTTGGTCACATTGAATAGGCTGTCAGTTGTTAGTGTTGGCTTCTGTTTCACTTTTATTGTTTTCTGTTCCAAGTGCAGTTTTTTATTTTGATTCTAAATGTTGGCTGCCGAAATGTGAAAGCTATTTTTAAAATGTGAACAGTAATATATATTAGGGGCTAAATTCATTATCCCCAGGGAAATGTGCGGGGATTATGATGCAAAATTAAGCTGCTCCCGTTCAATGCGATGCAGGCAGCGCGCCAACTTCATGCTGCCTGCTGATTAACATGATTGCAGCTTGCAGCCAGCGCTAACAATGCTGTTGAGTGGCTGCACGCCTCAGCAGGGACCCAAAACCGTGAAAGGCAAGCACAAGTTAAAACTAGTCTGCACTGCTTAAAGCCAGCCCGTCCGTGTCTCTGAAAAGGGGAACATGCATTTTGGCTTGAACAGGTACTGCAACTCATCTGTAACTGATTCAGACCTGGGAAACATTGATTGATTAATAGTGCAACATGGAAGACAGCAAACTCCAAGGCTTTTGGACTGCACTGGAGTCTTTGGTGGAAGAAGTGGGAAGGAGGAGAGATGCCCTATTTCTGTAGGAAGGGGAGGGGATTTGCAGAAGCCCCTTCAGACACACGCTCAGAAGGCATAGGAGCAGATCACCATAGAAGTGAAATGTCAAGAGTCAAATCCTGCAGCACTGCATCCAAGTCCACAAGAAGTTCAGTGAGGTCACACGAATGACATCAAGGTCAGTGAATGCTATTTTCAAATACCATAACCCACCAACAGCACTCATAGTCTCACACATCAGACAGACGCACACACACACACACACACACACACACACACACACACACACACACACACACACACACACACACACACACACACACACACTTCCCTCTCTTGCAGGACAAGGCGGCTCACAAATAGAGACAGCAGGAGTTAATCAAAGGGGGATAGGCCGCCTGCATGTCCTGAGCCCTGAGGAGGAGATAGGGATGGCCATTGCTGAGTCGGTGGCCTGTGAGGGAAGGGGGGTGGCTGAAACCATTGAAGACAACAGTATCCTCTTGCCTAAATCTCTGCCTTGTACCACATTCCTTTCCAATTTATAAGCTGCAGATGCTGCAAGCATGCACCTCTTACTTTCTCCCTGCCCTCCCTGTGCCTTACCCTTTTGTCTTTCTCAGATACTCTCAGTGTAACCTGGTCAGGCAGTGGAGGAGCACCAAGAAGACTATGATGATGAAGAAACACCATCGCTCGATTTCACACTCACAGCTACCAGCTTAGATGCTGACAATGTGTGTAATTAACATAGAGGCAAGACTCTCACACATAGAGACACTGGACACCAGTGGCCTTCAGCCAGGGCTGAAACAATGGTAGTGCAGGTGCACCCAAGTTCTGCTGCAGAGGACTGTGAGCACTTCAAAGGGCAGCCTACAGAAGACTGCTGGGCTTGTGTAACAAAAGGCTTAGTATATTGGGAAGCCTGCAGGCATGTGGAAGAACGTGGAGTCCAGTATCAGCTTGGCACTTCTTTGTGTAGGGGTTGGCATCCATCCTTTCCAGCATGGAAGTGATGGCCAATGCCAATAGCATACCTGTGGATCCAGCCATGATGCAGCATCTGATGGTCAATGCTGGTGGAAGCTGAAACAATGAGCTCAGGCTGTTCCCACCATGGCTGTGATGGTGTTTGAAGGGTTATTTGCAGGGTGTTACAGCAATCAATCAATCAGTCATGCCAATTATTAGGATTGCTGAGATACCACCTGAGTGGCTGTGGCTCCATGGAGTATAAAACTGCTGTTCTCTCTTGGAGACAGTCCCTGTCCTTTTTTTAAATTTATTTATGGGATGTGGACATCACTGGCTAGGCCAGCATTTATTGCCCATCCCTAGTTGCCCTTGAAAGGTGGTGGTGAGCTGCCTTCTTGAACCGCTTCAGTCCATGTGGTATAAGTACACCAATAGTGCTGTTAGGAAGGAAGTTCCAAAATTTTGATCCAGCAACAGTGAAGGAACGGCAATATATTTCCAAGTCAGGATGGTGAATGACTTGGAGGGAAACTTCCAGGTGGCAGTGTTCCCATCTATCTGCTGCCCTTGTCTTTCTAGATGGGGGCAGTTGTGGGTTTGGAAGGTGCTGTCTAAGGAGTCTTGGTGAGTTCTTGTAGTGTATCTTGTAGATGGTACACTCTGCTGCTACTGTGTGTCGGTGGTGGAGGGAGTGAATGTTTGTGGATATGGTGCCAATCAACTGGGCTGCTTTGTCCTGGATGGTGTCAAGTGACTTGAATGTTGTGGGAGCTGCACTCATCCAGGAAAATGGGGAGTATTCCATCACAATCCTGACCTGTGCCTTGTTGATGGTAGACAGGCTTTGGGGAGTCAGGAGGTGAGTAACTTGTCGCAGGATTTCTAGCCTCTGACCTGCTCTTGTAGCCAGTGTTTACATGGCTACTTCAGTTCAGTTTCTGGTCAATGGTAACCCCCAGGATGTTGATAGTGGGGGGATTCAGTGATGGTAATGCCATTGAATGTCAAGGGTGATGGCTAGATTCTCTCCCATTGGAGATGGTCATTGCCTGAAAATTGTGTAGTGTGAATGTTACTTGCCACTTGTCAGTCCAAGCCAGATCTTGCTGCAATTGGACATGGTCTGCTTCAGTATCTGAGGATTCGCAAATGATGCTGCACATTGTGCAATCATCAGTGAACATCCCCATTTCTGACATGATGGAAGGAAAGTCATTGATGAAGCAGCTGAAGGTGGTTGAGCCTAGGACACTACCATGAGGAGCTCCGGCAGTGATATCCTGGAACTGAGATGAGTGACCTCCAACAACCACAACCATCTTCCTTTGTGCCAGATATGACTCCAGCCAGCATAGAGCATTCCCCCTGATCCCTATCAGCTCCAGTTTTGCTAAGGCTTCTCGATGCCACACTCAGTCAAATGCTTCCCTGATGTCAAGGGCAGACACTCTCACTTCACCTCTGGAGTTCAGCTCTTTTGTCCATGTTCGAGCCAAGGCTGTAATTAGGTAAGGAGCTGAGTGATCCTGGCAGAACCCAAACTAAGCATCAGTGAACAGATTATTGCTTAACAAGTGTCTCTTAATAGCATTGTTGATGACCCCTTCCAACACTCTGCTGATGACCGAGAGTAGACTGATGAGGCAGCAATTGGCCAGGTTGGATTTTTCCTACTTTTTGTGGACAGGCACATCTGGGCAATTTTCCACATTGCTGGGTAGATGCCAGTACTGTAGCTGTACTGGACCAGCTTGGCTAGGGGTGCGGCAAGTTCGGGAACACAAGTCTTCAGTACTATTGCCAGAAGATTGTCAGGGTCTATATCCTTTGCAGTACTCAGTGCCTTCATCTGTTTCTTGATATCACGTGGAGTGAATCGAATTGGCTGAAGACTTGAATCTGTGATACTGGGGACCTCCAGAGGAGGCCAAGGTGGATCATCTACTCAGCACTTCTTGCTGAAGATTGTTGCAAAAGCTTCAGCCTTATCAACCGATGTGCTGGGCTCCCCCATCATCGAGGATGGAGATATTTATGAAGCCACATCCTCCAGTGAGTTGTTTAATTGTTCACCACCATTCATGACTGGATCTGGCAAGACTGCAAAGCTTAGATCTGATCCGTTGGTTGTGGAATCACTTAGCCCTGTCTATCACTTGCTGCTTATGCTGTTTGACATGCAGGTAGTCCTGTGTTGACACCTCATTTTTAGGTATGCCTGGTGCTGCTCCTGGCGTACCCTCCTGCACTCTTCATTGAACTAGGGTTGGTCCCCTGGGTTGATGGTAATGGTAGAGTGGGGGATATGCTGGGCCATGAGGTTAAAGATTGTGTTTGAGTACAATTCTGCTGCTGCTGATGGCCCACAGTGCCTCATGGATGTCCAGCCTTGAATTGCTAGATCTGTTCAAAATCTCTCCCATTTTAGTATGGTGATAGTGCCACACAACACAGTGGAGGTGGGACTTCACCTCCACAAAGACTGTGTTGTGGTCACTCTTACCGATATTGTTATGGACAGGTGTATCTACGGCAGGCAGGTGAGGATGAGGTCAAGTATGTTTTTCTCTCTTGTTGGTTCCCTCACCACCTGCTGCAGACCAGTTTAGTAACTATGTCATTTAGAATTTGGCCAGCTCAGTTTGTACTGGTGATACCGAGCCACTCTTGGTGATGGACATTGAAGTCCCTCACCCAGAGTACATACTGCACCCTTGCCACCTTCAGTACTTCCTCCAAGTGGTTTTCAACATGGAGTACTGATTTATCAACTGAGGGAGGGCGGGATGTGATAATCAGCTGGAGGTTTCCTTGCCCATTTTTGACCTGATGCCGTGAGATTTCATGGTTGAGGATATCCAGGGCAATTCCCTCCTGACCATATACCATAGTGTTGCCACCTCTGCTGGGTGGGACAGGACATACCAAGGGATGGTGATGGTGGTGTCTGGGACATTATGGTATGATTCCGTGAGTATGACTATGTCAGGCTGTTGCTTGATTAGTCTGTGAGACAGCTCTCCCAATTTTGGCCTTAGCCCCCACATATTAGTAAAGGGGAACTTTGCAGGGTGGACAGGGTTGAGTTTGCCATTGTCACTTTTGGTGCCTAGGTCAATGCCAGGTGGTCTGTCCGGTTTCATTCTTTTTGGACTTTGTAGTGGTTTGATACAACTGAGTGGCTCACGAGGCCATTTAAAAGTCGACCACATTGTTGTAGCTCTGGAGTCACATGTAGGCCAGACCAAGTGACAGATTTCCTTCCCTAAAGGACATTAGTGAAACCTGATGTGTGTTTCTGACAATCAAAAATGCTTTTATTAGACTTTAATTCAAGATTTTTTTTTATTGAATTCAAAGTTCCACTATCTCGCATGGTGGGATTTGAAACCAGGTCCCCAGTTTATTACCCTGGGTGTCTGGATTACTGGTCTGATGTCAATGCCACATTGCCACTGCTTCCTCCCACATTGCCATTGCCCTTTCAGTTGCCCAGCAGCCTGACCAAAGTGCTGCCTCAAATGTTGAGGTGGTGAAGTCCAGAGCTGTTTGTGGATGTCCTGCAAGCCCATCTGCAGTATCACCTACAAAGTCAGCCTTCCTTCAGCTATGCTGCAGCCATTGGGGTAGTACTGTGTAGGAGCACTAAGACAGAGAAAGGCTCTAAAGGAATGAACACGGGTGTTTGCTTGATTTTATTTGATATAATATGGAATTATTTAATTTATAAATTGTTTTGGAACATAAATTTACTGGTGGCTCTTATTTCTGCGTCGTTGCCAAGCAGATGCTGTGATGGTCTGGGACTGTTGGTGAAAGAGGAATTGAGTTCCAGTTACTAGTATCACACTTTGAGTTTTCATGAGCAATTTGGCCAGAAAGGGGTTGTCTAGGTTGCCTCCTCTTCCTTCCTGCTCTTGTTCTTCAGCTGCTAGCAAGTATTGTCCCCTCACAATGGTGAAGTTGTGTAGCATGCAGCAGACCACATAAATCTTAACACCCGTTCTGCCGAGTGCTGCAGGGCTTGCCCACAGTGGCCCAGACAGCAGAAGTGTGAGCTCAGCACCAATATGGCAGTTGGGAGATTCATCTCAAAATTGTGCTCACCCTGCTAACACCAAATGGCACCAGGATCACCTGAACAGCAGATGATACTGATCTGAGTTTTGCACTAATTGGCAGAAACACTGGAACAAGAAGTGTAAGTGTCCCTTTTATTTAAGGCTAAATGCTATAATCTTAACACTGGGTTGATGTAAAGATCAATTGAGACACCAGATGTCTGTGTTTTTGTCTTCCCATTATGTACTTTTGTTGATCTCATTACATTTGAATGTCACAGACAGGAGGAACCGAGTTATAAGGGATGCTAGGGTCCCCACTTGCCAGCTAAAAAGTTGGGTGGGAGCGCCCCCTGGGGAAGAACAGCCACCCTGCAGTCATTTAATGGTAAATTTGTTGTTAATAGGCTGGAGGCAGGATTTCCACCCCTCAGGGGCGGTGTTCCACCTCAGTGCTGCCGACAGCTCTCAATGTACCTAAAGTGCCAGCAGGAGCAGTGGTCACAGCTGGTACTGCACTTGGGGAATGAGCAGGTGAGCTGCAACAGGTCAAACTTCAAGTGTTTGTGGAATGATGGGGGGGTGGCATGGAGCTGGTGTTTGAGAGGCCATGGGGGGAGGGCAACTTGGGATGGGGCAAGTAGGGGGATGGGGGTTACACTTTTGGGTCCCCTGGGCCTAGTTAAGGAGGGAGACCACCACCTGCTCGCTACCAGCCAGCACAAGGAAACCTGTCAGGTTGGTAGCTTAGCGTGGGCCTCTCTTGCCACCAGTTGAATGCCACCGGCAAGGTGAGGCCTTTAAGTGGGCATTCATTGCCCACTAGCAGGCAGGCCACCCAATGTCAGTCTACTGGTATAATTGTGGTGGGGGGCAGGGGTGGGTTGGCAGCAGGCAGGCCATCCACTGGATTTAATGTGCCTCTCCCCCAATCCCCAGCCCCACACCTTCAGACCTGTTGGCAGGAGAGTATTAAATCCAGCCTGATGTGTCAATAAATGTATAGCCGGTTTCCAATTTTGAGTCCCAGACTGACTTCGGTATTAACTTGCAGATGCTTAATTGGATGGGCAGGACAGACCCAAAGGTGCTTTCTTTTAAATGGACTGAGCATGGGTTTACTCATCAAGCCAAATATTGTACCATTTCTGCTTACTGTGTCACAATTTGGTTTGGATACAGAAATGTCAAAGGTTATGTTCCATGATAAGCCCAATTCATTTCTTTTGTATTCTCTATTTTTAAATGAGCAGCATGTTAAGTAATAACACAGAGTGGCAATGTAGGTTCAAATTTTTCCATCTATCCTTGGTAGTCTGCAGAATTTTTGTTTGTTTTAAGAACTTAATGTAGTGAATTCTCTAACCTGAATTGACCAAAGTGGAAATTTAGCATTTTTAAAAATGTAACTAAGCATGTCTTGCATGAAGAGCAGATTGCATTTGCCACTTGTTCCAGCTGTCTGGAGGCTTCTCTGCTCAAAGAGAGAAGGGAACAAATGGAGTAAAGGCCCAGATTTGTTTTCCTTGCATCATAGCAGCTGGTTGGAGAGAAGCCTTGGAGTAGCTCATTTGTCTGTGGCTGGATACTAGTGCATGGGGTGTTTTTATGTGGAGGGGAAAAAATAGCTTGTAAAGTTGCCAACTGCAAGCTTTATCGTGTTATTATGTTGGTCTGAATTGGATTGAAAGGGCTGCTTATGCCTTTGTGATAAAGCTGGCTACTAAATGCAAATGTATGCTGATTGGAGTGCAAGCTCATGATCACAAATTTTATAACAAATTTGTATGCAATGTAAAAAGATGACTATTAATGATTGTTACTGTGAGAATGAAGAAATGTAATTTCCTTTACAACCAGTAATGATGTCTTGAAAAGGCTGTGACTGTAAGAGTTGAGCTTCTCCCAACTATAATACAGCCAAGTGTTCTGAGTGGTCAGCAAGCTTACCAAGTGAACGGATGAACCAGATGGACAGGCGTCGTGGTTTATACTGGGAGTGTATTTGTAGGGGTATCTGGTCAGGAAAAGATTAGGTTTAGTAATGATTGCCTTTGCCATTGTATAACCTATTGATTTTAAAGTTCACTTAACCCACCTGGATGTGATGCCAGAGTATGCCCAGCTTCTAAGAATCTGTGCCTGAACAAGACTGACTCCTAAGGGGGACAGTAGAAAATGTGGCAATAGGCAAGGGGTAGAAGAATGCCATAGAGTTCTTCTACCAACCAGTTAACTTGAACTTATTCTAAAACAGACATATATCCATGGAATAGTTGGCAATGTGAATATCAGGAAAAGGGTGGAATTATTCCTGGTTTCCTGATAACAGTTGCCATACAAATTAGTCTTGAACAGAAACGAAAAAATGGTCTATTGTTAAGATTGCATGATGAATGTTGCCTGTGAAAGAGAAAATCTCCTCCCATTTAAAATGTGACAAAAATTGTGAAAGGGTTTTAATTGTCGTATGCAATACTGGCAGTTAGGGAATGAAGCCCAACCTTTCCTGTTCACATTTATTATGAACAAACACATTAAATACAGATGCGTCTCAATGATCCCCTCACATAAATATTTTATGCTAACATTTGAGAACTTCAGAGTAATATGCATGTTGTTAGTGGACTGTGTGGAGTTTGTATTTCAAAATAACCTGAAATGAGCAGAGCTATGGAGCTCAATTTTAACATGCTCAAAACCCATTCACTTACAGTTAGTTGGGTCTTTGCAATTTGAGCACTAATCTAATAGAACCTAAAACCTGGGATTTTTCTAACTCTAGTTCCCCTATTAAGGCTACGCCCTAACATCATATGTCTTTCATTCAGACTTTGAAACTCCCTAATAGCAATAAGTACTTGTAATCATGCTAGGCACTTCTGATTTGATCTGTTCAGGGACAAGAGGGTGTGACTGCAAGTGAGGCACATTGGGAGCCAGAAGCAGCAATGGAGAAGCCTCAGCCCCTGCTGTCATCCAATAGGTTTGAGGTTCTCGGAGCTTATGTGGATAAGCGTAGGGACTGCAGGGTGGATGAGAAAACTGACCAGTGCACTATAGTGCAGCGAGCCATTCAAGTGGAGAGAATAAAAAGGAATGTAGCTGAGGACAGTATAGTTAGGGGGATAAGTACTGTCCTCTGCAGCCGAGAGCATGCTTCCCAAAGGTTGTGCTGCCTGCCCAGGGCCAGGGTTAAGGACATCCCCAGGCTAGAGAAGAACTTGGAGTAAGAGGGAAAAGATCCAGTTCTCATGGTGCACATGGGTACCAACGACATAGGTAGGACTAGGAAGGAGGTTCTGTTGAGGGAGTGAGTAGCTAGGAGCTAAATTTTAAAAAGCAGAACCACAAAGGTAATAATCTCTGGATTACTAACTGAGTCTCAAGCAAATTCGCATAGGTTAGATTAGATCAGATTTGAATGCATAGATCAAAGATTGCTGTGGAGAAATGGTTTTCAATTCTTGGGTCACTGGCCCCAGTACTGGGGAAAGAGGGAGCTGTAAAGTTGAGATGGTCTTCACCTGGACTGCGCTTGGGTCACTGTCCTGGCAAGTTGTATACCTAGGGCTTTAGAAAGGACTTAACTTAAATAGTGGGAGGGGGGAGGGTTCACATGGAGGGAGATTTTGAAAGTTAGAGGATGGATAAGTCAACTGGGTAGCAATACGAGTAATGGTAACCAAAGCGAGACAGGATGGGACATGGCACACAAACATAAGAGTCCACCAGAAAATATGGTCACTAGGGATAAATGGCTTTTAACTAACAGAGGCGGAAGAGGGTTCATGTAGGGAGATTTAGAAATCCAAAAATAAAAGTTGAGGTACTAGGAAAGCATATCAATGTGGGTAAAAACAAGATAATTAGGACAGGAAGGGACAGAGTTTAATGATAACAGTCAGAGAGCAAGATCCATGTAAGGAATAGTAGTTAAAAAAATGTTGAAGTCACTTTATCTGAATGTACAAAGCATCCTCAATAAGATAGACAACTAGTGGCACAAATAGAGAGAAATGGTTTAGATCTAATCGCCATTATGCTTACATGATAACCAAGATAGGGAAATAAATATTTCAGGGTACACAACAATTCAGAAAGACAGGTAGAATAGAAAAGGAGGAGGAGTAGCTCTAATAAGGACATTAGTGAGAAAGGATCTTGGCCCAGAAAATCAGGAAGTAGAATCAGTAAGGGTGGAGATGAAGAATAGCAAGGCTCAGAAAAATCTGGTAGGAATAGTTTACACACCCTGAAACAGTAGTTATATTGTTGGACAGAGGTTAAATAAGAAATTATTAGAGCTTATACAAAAGCAATATAATAGTTTTGGGGACTTTAATCTTCATATAAATTGGACCAATCAAATTGGCAAAGGTGGTCTAGAAGATGAGTGTTGACTGGTTTTTGTGACACTTTCCTGGAACAATATGTCGTGGAACCAACTAGGGATAAAGCTGCTTTAGATGTAATATTGTGCAATGAGGCTGGGTTAATTAGTAAAAGACCACTGGAAAATAGTGATCGTAATACAATTGAATCCCATATTAATTTTGAAAAAGATGCACTCCAGTAACAAACAGGAATCTTAAACTTTAGCAATGCCAATTACATAGCTATGAGGGGAGAGTTAGCTAAGGTTGATTTGGTAAATAAACCATTATGTATGGTGGTAAATAAACAGTGGGAAACATAAGGAACAATTCAAGATATTCAAAAATATAGTCCATTGAAAAACAAGAACTCAGCAAGTGGCTTACTAAGCAGGTAAAATAAATGATGGTTCCTTAGATGTAGAGACAGGAGAAATTGCCGTGGGGAATAAGAAAATGACAAACGTTGAACAAATCTTGTGTGTTTGACATCACAGTAGAAGATGGAAGTTACATAACAGAAATAGATGGCAACCAAGGAAATTAAGGTAATTAACATATCAGCAGGGAAACTCGAGGTACTAAATTCTGACAAACCGCCAGGACCTGGTGGCCTATATCCTAGAGACAGAATTTTCCAGTGCCCCTGCAGTGGGTTTAATGGCAGGTGGTGGGGTTGTGGTGGTGGGAACGACAGTGTGGTGGGAGCTGAAAAATTGGTTCCCACTGGTGTAAAATGATGATGGGATCTAGTGCTCCCGCCCTCCATGGCGGGTTGCCATTCTCACCAGAAACTGGCATGAAACCAATTTGCATCCCTTAATCGGATGCAGGTGAAGGCCTGACTGGAATCGCTCCCCCGCCCACCACGCCCGCCAGAACATCTGCGCTGCCAGCAGGAAATCACACTAATCAAGAACATGCCTGGACCAACACATCTGGAGCATCTACCCTGTGGATCTTCTGACTTCAGGATTTTCTAGGAGTTCCATCTCCCATCTTCAGGATCTTCTGGGAGGTGGATCTTCTATCTTCAATGGTGGGTCAGTTGATGTCCGGTCATCTTTTAAAAATAGCACCTGGTATGACAGTGGGGCACGTGCTGCCTGGCCCCCGACTGCATAATTAATAAGGTTGGGGTTGCGTGATGCTGTGTGAATTTCCAGTGGCTTCCCCGGTGTGAAACACTCACCCTTTCCATTAAAGGACTTGATCCCGGAATGGAAAATTCCACCCTAGGGTCAGAATGTTACGAGTCAGCGAGCGGGGGCGGGGCGTAAAATGATGCGTGGTGACGTCGGGGGAACTCCCAATGTCACTGCGGCTGATTTAAATTTTCAATAAGGCAGGAGCGCAGCAAAATCAGCTACATGCCCGCTGACCTGTCAGTGGCCAATTGAGGCCATTGACAGGATCAATTAAGCAATTAATAGTTAAGGTTGACAGACAGGCCAGGAGCCCCGGCAGGAGAAAAAGCATGAAACCCCATCCACGGGCAGGATGAGATTTCATGTAGGCTTTAAAAATTTTTAGTACAGATTGAGTAAAAATCATGGACATGTCCCAATTCATGTGACATTGTCACACGAGGGGTCATGTAAGGGAAATTTTATTCTTCTTTTTTTGTCATTTTTACAGATGATCTCCCTGAGGCTGCACTTAGCTTCAGGGAAATGAGTGCGCTCTTTTGTGCACATGTACGAAAGAGCGCACTCTCGATTTTCGGATTTCCCCCCCAACCCCCGGCTCACACAGGAAGCGCATAGCGCTTCTGTGCAGACGTCATGCTGGGTGGGCCTTAATTGGCTCGCCCACGTAAAATGGCGCCGTGCCTCCGATTGCACACCTGCCCATTAACTGCTCCTCCCCAAACCCCCCCACCCCCTCCCCGACGGGGGGTGAAGGATAATGGACACAAGGGGCAGGAAGGCATTACGAGTGGGTGGGAGGAGGGGGAAACAATGGCAGGCAGAGGGGAGACCAAGGGGCAGGAAGCTGGAATCCGACAAGGGAAACTGAAATACTGACAAACAAGAGAGCGGATAGGATACCACATGTATGAATGGGAGGGGATGCATGCAGACTTAGGAATAGGAAAGGTACATCTATGGTCATGTGGCACACGAGGGATGGGTCGCACCTGAGAACCATAAATGGATGGTGGGTGGGAAGGGAGACAGTGTTCATTCATGAGGGGAATGGGGATGTTATTGAAAGTCAAATTCCTTGGTCTGGGGCCAGCAGGTCAGGGTGAGAGAATAGAGACACTCCTTGGGCTCTGTGGATCTCAGTCGAGTAAGAGATTACAGAGAGTCCTGCGGTGCGGCAGGCCATGCTACAGGGCATTTCAGTTTCCCTTGTCGGATTCCAGCTTCCTACCCCTTGGTCTGCCCTCTGCCTGCCATTGTTCCCCCTCCCCCCACCCCCTCGCAATGCCTTCCTGCCCCTTTGCGCCCCTTGTGTCCATTATCCTTCACTCCTGTACATGGCGCGTATGTTGTATTCTTGCTCCAGGGAGGGGAAAGACCCATGTGCTTAACTGCTCCGAAGAGTCATACGGACTCAAAACGTTAACTCTGTCTTTCTCTCCACAGTTGTTGTCAGACCTGCTGAGTTTCAGCAGCATTTTTTGTTTTTGTTTCAGGTTTCCAGCATCCACAGTATTTTGCCTTTATTTTGCTTAATTGGGATAATGCACAGCTTGGTGTGCAGGGTGTTTTCATTCACTGTCCATTGGCTTGTCTGTCTTTGTACTGGTCTGCATATGGGATAGGGATGGTTATGGGAGGCATCTGTGGCCTGTATTTGAGGAAAACATAATAATGGGTAGGGTGGTATGTGAAGCTTTGTTGGGGGCTAGGGGGCGTCTCCTCTGCGGGTTACCATGCACACAGCCTCTAGGTGAGGGGTGAGGTCTGCAGGGGCAGGTCAACAGTGATGGGCTCAGGGCTGGGTGTAGGAATGTTGACCACTACAACAATGGGATCCCGTATTACTGGGGGAGGCTGGAAAATAACAGAAGAAATCTCTACCTTCACATCATGAGGTTCTAGGTAAATATCTGGGATGTGGACAGTGAGAAAGGGAGTGTCAAAGCACAGAACCGCCAGCTTGCACTATCGAAGTAATGGGCGCAGTTATAAATCAAAAGTAGAAGTGAATCTGCACGTGAGGGTTCTGAGGCATTCTGGGAGGAGTGTACTGCTGGACTAAAGGGCCCTTTCTGTGGATGGCCCACAGAATGATTAAAATTGAGTCAAAAACTGAGAGAAAGTAGGAAGATTTCCCTGAGAAGGTAGCCATTGGATCCCATGCCTTTTGCCATGTAGTCTCAGGGTAATGTGGGAGTCACTGGCTTAACATCACAGTCACTGCATTTCAACATTAACACATAGGAATGTGTAATTTGGGAATGTAGGCATCCATTGAGATGCAGGTGCTGCATGTATGGCATTGCATCAAAGACTTTCATGTGCTTTCTACAATTGGCATGCGAAATGGGCCAAAGGGCATCCAGTCATCATTCATGAGCAACTTATTGCTAATCAGTATGTCAGATCAGAGATTGGAGCATTGAGCTAGGTCAGGTCACGCATGTCATTCAAACTTTCCCCAACTATGATGGGAATGAGATGTTAAGTCTCAGGTGTAGCATCTTGGTCACCTGATGTGCCTGATAGCACTTCAGATACAAGGCTGTATCAGCGACAGGCCCAATAGGGCAGAAGCTACTAGAGACCATTACAGTTCCTTTTGGCTCAAGATTGTGAGCTTCACTGTTTTTACCCATTATTCGTTAATGTATTATCTGAAAGAGAAGGATAAAACACCTATGGATCCAGGGCTCAATGCTGCCTTTTTGAGAGTTTTAATACAATGGAGGAGGAGAAGGAGAGAGAGGTGATGCTGAGCACAGCTTCAGGAGGAGGCCGCGCCTGAGGTCCAGGGTGCAGAGGAGCCACAGCAAGAACATGGGGATCAGGAGGACAGACCCAGACCACAGAGGGTCGTGAGACCAAGGGTCTACTGAAGAAGACTCTCCTATTTGCAGATGTGTGAGACACAATGCCGCATACATCTATGCTTATCCGGAGCTCTGGCAGATCACATCTGCCACAGTCTTCGTCAAGATCTAATGCCTCATGGAGTGGGAGACTATCCACTGCCAGTGGCCTTGAAGGTGACTGCCACGCTCAATCTCTTTGCCTGCGGATCAGTCCAGGGATCCTCAGGGGACCTGTGCAGCATCTTGCAGTCCACCACACATTAGGAGGTCATGGATGCCCACACGGCAAAGCACATCACTGCGAGATTTGCGCTTGATGAAGATAGCGAGGCTGCGAGATTCAATAGGTTTGCAGCTATATCAGGCTTCCCAAGAGCGCAGGGTGCAATCAATTGCACCCTTGTGGCTTTAAGGGCTCCATGGCATCAGCCCCTAATGTTTATCAACCGTAAAGGCTTTCATTCCATCAATGTTCAACTGGTGTGTGATCGTTGGAAGCACATAATGCACGTTTGTGTCAGGTACCCAGGGAGTTCCCATGACTCATACATCCTGAGTCACTCCCAGGTGCCTCAGATATTCAAAGGGCCTGACTCTCTATTGTGATGGCTGCTTAGGGATAAGGGGTTCTCACTGAAACACTGGCTCATGACACCCGTGCGTCGGCCTCAGTGCTTCAGAGGAGAGGTACAGCACAGCTCACAGCTCACAGCTCCACACGGTTTCTAATTGAGCAGACTATTGGCATTCTGAAGAAGCACTTTGGAAGTTTGGACCGCTCAGGTGGGGCACAGCAGCACACTCCAGAGACGGTGTCCCATATTATCATTGTGTGTTGTGCTCTTGACAACTTGGCACTGCAAAGGGGTGTTCCCTTGCCAGAGGGAGAAATAGATGATGATAACAGATCCCAGAAGATGAAGAGCAGGACGGCCAGGAACTTGAGGGTGATGAGGGGTAAGCTTCCATGGGACGATGCCATTGAGGAAGCATAACGTGGAAGATGTTTAATTGCCAGCTGATTCCAGGAGGAATCAGGTGAAGGCAATGGGAGATGGCCAGTGTTCCTTAATGTCATTCCATTGCATTGAAAGGGATGTCCAACCAGTCACATCAAGAGCAAAGTGAGAAGGTGCAAGTGTGAATACTGAACTTTTTGTAAAAATTCATTCATCGTATGTGGGTGTCGCTGGCAAGGCCAGCATTTATTGACCATCGCTAATTGCCTTTGAGAAGGTGGTGGTGAGCTGGCTTCTTCAACTGCTGTAGTCTATGTGGGGTAAGTACACCCACAGTGCCTACACGACATGGACTGCAGCATTTCACCTTCTCAAGGGCAATTAGTGATGGGCAATAAACAATGGCCTAGCCAGTGACACCCACATACCATGAATTAATTTTTTAAAAAGTTAAGCATTTACACTTGCACCTTCATCTCTCATGATTGATGAGGCCATGATCTATTTCAGAAGGTAAGCAATGCACCCTGTGTGCACTCACTCTGGGAAGCGAAAGTCAACAGTGAGAACGCTGTGTCAACTAACTTGATGCAGTCGTTGCCACTCCTCCATCCTTCGCTCCAGTCAGCTGAATGACTGCTGCACCTCTGCCTGATGTTCCGCCACCTGCCATTGCATCTCCAGCATTGAGTGGTGGCTGCTCGCAGAGGCTCATCATTTGACTCGGAATCAGCTGACCTCCAGCAGCCCTCTGAGTGCCAGAGACCAGGGCTGTCCCTGCCTCCGACTGCTGTGGAGCTGTGTCAGTGAGATGTTCTCCAGTAGGTGGCCCTGAGCCTAATCTCGAGTTATACAGAGGTGTATGTCTCTGTGGTGGTGGAGGGTGCGGGCGAGTGCAGTGTCAGTTCTTCCACAGTGACTTCCTCCTCCGATGTGGTCTGGGGGCTGGAGCTTAGGTTGGCCTTTCTCTTGTCCCTAGAGCTGCTGGCATCTGTAAGAAAGAGAAGAGTTTTAATTCATGAGCAGGCAGATTACAAGATTGCATGTCGCTCACCTTGAATGTCAGGATGTGATGAACTCATGGGAGGTGTCATCCGTACTAGTTTGCTGGGATAAGCCAATCTCCCTTTCCCTGCAGAAGCAATCCCTGTCCTCCCCAGCCAGCACAGGAGCATCCTCCTCGAATTTGATGAAGGGTATGATGTTGGCCGTCCCTTCTCCATTCTGGGATTTTTTGCCTTCTGTTGTGGGCCAGCTTGGATTACATGAAGACAAAAGAAAGGAATATGAATGAGAAGGGACGGAGCAGAGGTTGGGAAACACACAAGTCCCTGTGTGTGGTGGCCCCTCACATGAGGGGGCTAAGAATGCAGTGTGAGCAGCGTGATAGATGAGATGGTGGTGATGTGAAAGTATCTTTGAGACAATGGTGATGTATATCCCCAGCTAATGTTGTGTGAGATCCCTGAAGCAAGTAGACTTTTGAGTACATAATGCCATGATGAGAGTTTGATATTTGAGGGAGTTGAAGGTTGACTTGCCCTGGCAGAGTGGATGAGATCTTTCATCCTCTTCCTTCACTAGATTACATTGTGGGTGTGGTTGCCAGCCATGCTAACCTGATCTGCTATGGCCTCCCAGGTGGAGAGGTGAGGCTGGTAAACCTAAAAACATAGAAAGATAGAAAAGAAACATAGAAAGTAGGAGCAGGAGTAGGTTATTTGGGCCTTCAAGTCTGCTCTCATTCAGTGTGATCATGGCTGATTCTCTATCTCAATGCCGTACTCCCCCTCTCTCCCCATACCCCTTGATTCCTTTAGAGTCCAGAAATCTATCTATTTCCTTCTTGAATACATTGTGACTTAGCCTCCAGAGCCTTCTGTGGTAGAGAATTCCATAGGTTCAGCATCCACTGAGTGATGAAATTTCCCCTCATCTCAGTCCTAAATGGCCTACCCTGTATCCTGAAATTGTGAGCCATTGTTCTAGACACCACCCTCCCCGCCGCCCCCCCCCCCCCCCCCCCAGCCAGTGGAAATATTATCCCTGCATCCAGTCTGTCCAGCCTTGACAGGATCCCCTCATGTGCTTCTTGGAGCTGTCCCTGGGATAAAGCACATCCCTATGCTGCCTTAGCCCTCTGACCAAGGCCAAGAGGGCATTGTGGCCAAAGTGGGGTAGAGCCGCTGCTTTCTGGCTTGCAACTTCCTTCTTCTGCACAGACATCTCCTCTAATGGTCTCCTGGAGACAGCTGGGCTGGGGAGAGTGAAATGTGTACACTTGATTGGTATTTAAATATAGCACCTGGACCTTCGACCGCATTAGGTGACGGCAGGGCAGACGAAACCATTCCCGCACTGCCATGTGCTTTGGAGAGATACTTGCCTGTGCATAATTAATGAGCTTCCAAGCATGGAATTGGGCATGAATTCCCACCATTCCCGTGCCACAGAACCTGCCCACCCACCGCCGCACTTAGGCTGGAATTTTCAGGTTACTTTGACATCGGGCGTCATGACGGACAGAGGGGGGAAGCATAACAAATGGGCAAAAATCGGTTTCACCAAAACCAGTTTGTGATTGCTCACTCCACCCGTCAATGGCGGGCTGCGTTTCCCAACACCACACGTTGGGAACCTATTTTCAATACTTTAGTATCTCATTCTAAGCCCTGCTTGCCGGAATCATCACCCCATGCTGGATCATCCAGGCAATCACACCAACGTGTTTTACAATTGTACATAAGAGATGTGCGGCTGGTAAGCTGCACTTCACTAGGGACTTTGAGGTTTGTTTGCCAACCTTGCTTTAGAAGTGCTCACAGTCAGCGCCAGGCTTTGCAGGTAGCACCACACCACCTTTTAGAGAGGCTCAGGGGCAGGTCTCTACCTACCAGACCAGCTGTAAGGTGGGGGTGGCTTTTCAATGGCTGCAGGGCTAGGGCTTGTTTGGGGAGGGGGGAGAAGTGGCCTCAGGCAAGGGAAGAAGCTGCAGGACGAGAGCTGTACTGGGAAAGGGGGGAGGGTGGTATACCAAGTTGTGTGTGGCGGGCACGTTGATCTGTGCAAGTGGCCTCAAGATGTTGAGGGCTGAGGAGGCAGTCTCCAGAGGAGGTGAGGCTAGATGGAGATGTGAGGGTGTGTGTGACCGAGCGGTGATATCCCTTGAGCTGGCAGTGAGTGAGATGCTAGTAAATGTGTGATGGCCTTGTGAGTTTAGAGTGATAAGATGGTTGTCTTACCCTTGCACAGCGGATGAGACTTTCATCCATTTTCTGCACTGGATGGCTGACCTCTTGTGTGCAGCGTTGGCACTGACTATCATTGCCACTGCCTCCCAAGCTGGAGTGGTGAGACTGAAGGGCCTCCTGCAGCCAGAGCGGGGGTAGAGGACAATGCTGCGGGCCTCCAGGGTGTCGAGAAGGCATCCCAGGTGTGTGTCACTGAATCAAGGGGCTGCACTCTTCTTGGCTTTTGGGGCTATGTCTTCAGTGGAGCAGTCTTGGGCTGCAAGCATTGAGAAGTTTGTGCACGGCTGCAGTTTAAATATGACGCCCTATGTGAGGAATCGGCGTGGTAACTACATGGCAGGCAAACCAGAAGCTGCCCACCAGTGAGATAGCATGTTCGTTGTGAGTGCATAATTAGTGAGGTGGGAATGGGACGATATGGTGCAAAAATCTGCCATTGCTGCCAGTGGGTAAAACAGCTTTTTGCCTGCCCGCTACTACATTTTGTGCAAATCTGGGATGATTCCACCCGTAATTTCAAAAACAGAAAATTCCACCCAATAATTTTCCAAAATTCTCTAGATTCTGGATTGGTCCCAGCAGATTAGATGTTAGCAAATGTAACACCAGTATTCAAGAAAGGTGGGAGAGAGAAATCAGGAACCAAAGGTCAGTTAGCCTGACATTAGTCATTGAGAAAGTGCTAGAATCTATTATTAAGGAAGTCTTAACAATACACTTAAAGCATAGTATGATTAGAACAAGTTAACATGGCTTTGCAAAAGGGAAATCTTGTTTGGCAAATTAATTAGAATTTTTTTGAGAATGTAACTAGGAGTAGATAAAGGGGAACCAGTAGATGTAGCATACTTGGATTTCCAAAAGATATTTGATAAGGTCCCAAACAAAAGGTTAATACACACAATATGGGCTCATGTAGTTGGAGGAGATATATTAGCATGGATACATGATTGGTTAATGGACAGAAAACAAAGTGGGGATAAATAGGGCATTTTCAATTTGGCAAGCAGTGATTCATGGAGTGCCGCAAGAATCAATGCTGGGCTGCAGCTATTTGCAATCTATATTAATGACTTACACATCTCTCTCTTTGTTTATCAAATTTTGCTGATGTTACAAAGCTAGGTGGGAATTCAAGCTGTGAGGATAACACAGGCTGCAAAGAGATATAGATAGATTAAGTGAGTGGGCAACAAGATGAAATATAAGCGTGAGGTTATTCACGTCAGTCTTAAAAATAGAACAGCAGAATATTTTTTAAAAGGTGTGAAACCTGTAAATGTTAACATCCGAGAGACCTTGGTGCGCTTGTACAAAGAATACAAAGTTAGATCGTAGTACAACAAGCATATCGTACACCTTTCAAACCAGTGGCCTCTACCACTTAGGGAGACGAAGGCACCACCATCTGCAAGTTCCCCTCCAAGTCACTCACTATCCTGACTTGGAAATATATCGCCGTTCCTTCACTGTCACTGGGTTAAAATCCTGGAACTCCCTCTCTAACAGCACTGTGGGTGTACCTACACACATGGCCTGCAGTAATTCAAGAAGGTGGCTCACCACCACCTCCTCAAGGGCAATTAGATATGGCCTAGCCAGTTACATGCATGTCCTGTAAAAAAAAAAAGGAAGCAATTGGGAAAGCAAATGTAATAAAGGTCAACATGCCATGACATGTATAAGAATAAAGTTTTGCTGCAATTGTTAGGGGCTTTGTTGAGACCACACCTGGAATATTATATTCAATTTGGTACCCATAGGTAATGAAGGATAAACGTGCATTAGAGGCAATGCAAGAGAGGTTCACTCGATTAGTCCTGGAATAAGCAGGTTGTCCTATGAGGAGAGGCTGAGGAAATTGCACTCATACCCTCTGGAGTTTAGAAGAACGAAAGGTGATCTCATTGAAGTGTACAAGATCCTGAAGGGGTTTGACAGGGTGGATACTGAGAGGTTGTTTCCCCTGACTGGAGAATCTAGGACAAGAGGACATGGTTTCAGGAGAAGGAGCCAATCATTTAAAGACTGAGATGAGGAGAATTATTTTTCACTCATAGCGTTGTGAATCTTTGGAATTCTCTGTCCCAGAGGATTGTGAATGCACCATTATTGAATATACTTAAAGCTGAGATGAACAGATTTTGGGGGTCTCAGGGAATCAAGAGATATGGGGAGTGGGCAGGAAAATAGAGTTGATGCTCAATATCAGCCATGAACATATTGAATGGTGGAGCAGGGCTAAATGGAGCATTTTCAAGTGAGCCTTACAGTCTCTTCCTATTTCTTATGTTCTTATTGAAGTTACTGCTACAATAAATCGCCAAATGTTAATCCTCCAAATGGTTTTATAATTGTGATTCCTGTGGTGCAAATGTTTACCAACATTTAACAAACATAACAACAGTGTTAAACAAGGATATGCTGAATGGTGTGTTCTCCAAATCCAACTTCATGGTCTGTGCTTATCTTTAATTGTCAATACTCATGGAGCATTTTCTTTATTTCCACGACTTTTGTGTCCCATTTTCTGTACGTTCACGAAAGTTAAAATTGACCAAATACATTCAAGCTTGATATTTAGCAATCAACAGAGTAAGATATGGGTGGAATTTTATGTCCCTGTTGGGGCGGTGCTGTAAAACGTGGCAAGCCGTTCAGAAGTCCATTGACATCGGTGGAACTAAAAAATTCCACCAGCGGGAGAGGCCATGAAATTCCACCCATAGTATTTAGCCAGTAACAAAGTGACATATCTCCTCAATATATTGTTGCCTAATTACTTCACTATGAAAGGAACAGGTTTTCAGTCGCCATAATGTAAGCCCACTATTTAAAAAGGGAGGCAGAGAGAAAACGGAATTATAGACCAGTCAGCCTGACGTCGGTAGTGGGGAAAATTATAGAGTCCATTATAAAAGATTTAATAGCTGAGCACGTGGAAAACAGTGGCAGAATCAGACAGAGACAGCATGGATTTACGAAAAGGAAATCATGCTTGACAAATCTACTGGAATTTTTCAAGGATGTAACTAGCAGAGTTGATGAGGGGGAGCCAGTGGATGTGGTTTATTTGGACTTTCAGAAGGCTTTCAACAAAGTCCCACATAAGAGATTGGCGTGTAAAATTAAAGCGCATAGGATTGGAGGTAGTGTATTGAGATGGATAGAAAATTGGTTGGCAGGCAGGAAACAGAGTAGGAATAAATGGGTCTTTTTCCGAATGGCAGGCAGTGACCTGTGGGGTACCGCAGGGATCGGTGCTGGGACCCCAAATATTGACAAAGATGTTAATGATTTAGATGAGGGAATTAAATGTAATATCTCCAAACTTGCAGATGACACAAAGCTGGGTGGGAGGGTGAGCTGTGAGGAGGATGCAATGATGCTTCAGTGTGATTTCGACAAGCTGAGTGAGTGGGCAAATGCATGGCAGATGCAATATAATGTGGTTAAATGTGAGGTTATCCATTTTGGTAGCAAAAACAGGAAGGCAGATTATTACCTGAATGGCTATAAATTGAGAGAGGGGAATGTGCAACGAGACCTGAGTGTCCTTGTACATCAGTCACTGAAGGATAGCATGCAGGTGTAGCAAGCGGTAAGGAAGGCAAATGGTATGTTGGCCTTCATAGCCAGAGGATTCGAGTACAGGAACAGGGATGTCTTGTTGCAATTGTACAGGGCCTTAGTGAGACCACACCTGGAATATTGCGTGCAGTTTTGGTCTCCTTATCTGAGGAAGGATGTACTTGCTATAGAGGGAGTGCAGTGAGGGTTTACCTGACTGATTCCTGGGATGGCAGGACTGACATATGAGGAGAGATTGAGTCGATTAGGATTATATTCACTGGAGCTCAGAAGAATGAGGGGCATCTCATAGAAACATATAAAATTCTAACAGGACTAGACAGGGTAGATGCAGGAAGGATGTTCCCGATGGTGGGGAGTCCAGAACCGGGGTCACAGTCTGAGGATATGGGGTAGACCATTTAGGACTGAGATGAGGAGCAATTTCTTCACCCAGAGAGTGGTGAGCCTGTGGAATTCGTTAACACAAAGTAGTTAAGACCAAAACATTTTATGTTTTCAAGAAGGAGTTAGATACAACGCTTGGGGCGAAAGGGATCAAAGAGTATGGGGAGAAAGCGGGAGCAGGCTATTGAGTTGGATGATCAGCCATGATCATAATGAATGGCGGAGCAGGCTTGAAGGGCCAATTGACCTATTCCTGCTCCTAGTTCCTATAAGTTTTACATGAAGAACACAACATCGAAAGCTTAAGACTTATACCCATCATGTGCTTTCTCAATTCTATTCAAAATGGCCTCTTGTGTTTTAGTTTAGGAAAGGTCCTATCTGCAAGTGCATCATTGAAAACATTTGTGGTAGAATTGTCTAAATATTACCTATTTGCACTTCACCAAAAGATGATTGAGTGTCTCACATTAAGGAAGGTAGTTCTAACCAAACAAAGTCCTCGGAGGTCCTCCCATATTAAACAAAATTTTTATAATACGTGTTTTAAAAAATAAATCCCCCATTGCTTTGTCCCTTTATCACAGCTGCTATAGATTTGAGTTCAGCACTCGCCCAGACGGCCTTACATTCATGTAGAAAGACTATGCAAAACTATACCTTCAGCTGTAATACCAAGGCAAGAAATACAACTATACACAACAAAGGTAAGTAGATCTTTAAACAAATTGTAGCCAACAGGAGCAATATCAACAAGTTCTATGTTATAGTTTAATATATTAAAAAAAATTCAAAAATGAACTAAAATGGCACCCGCTGGCTTTCTGTTCAAAGTTGATCTTGTGCTGACAAGAGGTTCTGAAAATATATAATTCCTTCTGAAGGTCTGCTTCATCATTTCGAGCACAAGATGTCCGGAATTTGTTTATAGATTCACAAATCATCTGTTGGTATGTGCAGCTGTATTTCTCATTTTGCAGCTGGGATCTTTGGACGTGATTGTAAGGAGGTCTAAGTGAGCGCTGTCTAACTTTGTCCTTTTGTTTTGGATTTCATCCCAAAATAATTTACCTTGCCAGTGAACATTTCTCTGAGACTTGGGATCTGTACTCTACTTCTTGATTGCCTTAAAACTTAGTTTAACTAACCAAAGAATGCATCAATTGGAGAAGACGGTGAGGCAGGTGACCTCAATTGTGTTTAAAACAAAGATAGGGATACAGCTTGCTCTTGATTCGGACTTGCATTAAGTTTTTTTTTGGTGATGCATATTCTGAAGAAATTTGGCAAAGACCTTCACTGAAGAACGGATGATTTATGTGAAGCTGGATTCAAGATTGTTTTTCTTTTTAATGCAGATTTGATCTGTATACTAGGTTTCACTTGTGCCAAATATTTGTTAAGTTGAGGAATTGGCATTGTGACTTTAGACTGGCCACTGACCTAAGTCTGAAGTCATTCTTCTTTTGGCAGAGGAGTGCTGCTGTAAATCATATTTTTTTAAAATCTAGATTGATCAGTAGAACACATCTGTACACTGGCTAGTGTTGTGGAGCCATGCTTTATATTGAAAATGACTATGGGCGGAATCAACCGTTGGTGTCAGGCATTATGGCGGGCAGCGGGGAGAATTTGGCTTGACGGGCAGAAAGCAATTTCACGCCAGCGCAAAAGCACAGCAGGATCACCCAATGGTGACTGCCATGGTGGAATGCTAATTCCGCTGGAGGCTGATGTGAACCCACTAATGGGATGCAAAGTAAGGCCCGGCTGGAATCATCATGCCCCCACGCCTGATTTACCGTAACACCAGCGGGAAAACATGCCAGCCCAGAACACGCCTGGACAAGTGTGAAGTGCAGAAGTTAGGAGTTACATTTAGGGCCTTGATCAGATCATGGACATGTGGGGGGAAGAAGATGCTGGAGCCCTACAGCTGCTGGACCCTGGACCAACACATGCATTGCATGCTGGGTGGATCCTCCTGGAAGGTGTGAAGTCTTTGATGCCTCAGGTCTGCTTCAGAACATCATGGTCTTGGCCATGGGCTGCTACGGATGATCGGCGAGGTGAGGGGGAGGGTGGGGTAGTGGAGAGAGGAAGGTCTAGGTTTGACTGGGAGTGGATGGTATCATGGGAGGGGTGTGGTTGGGAGGGAGGTTTGAAACAAAAATGTTGGGTGATCGGGGGCCTGAATTGGAGTGGGGGGGGAAGGTGTCAGAGTGGTTAGTTTGGGAGGGGGGAACGAAGGTGTCATGGAGGGGGTGAGGTTGGGAGAGGGGGAGCAAAGGTGTTGTGGAGGGTTAATGAAGGTATCTGGGGGGATGAGATTGGGGAAAGAAATGAAGGTGTCAGGGGTGTAAGGTTGGGGGTGAAATGAAGGTGTCGGAGGTGGTGCTGTTGGGAGGGGGTAATGAAGGTGTCTGGGGGGGATGGGTTTTGGAGGGGGGTGAGTTTGTGGGCCAGGGCAGGATGGAGGCAACGGTGTCCGGGGCAGGGTGAGTTTGGGAGGGGCGGAATGAAGATATCTGGGGGAGGAGGGAGTAAGGGTGGAGGGATGTCTAGATGAATGCTTAAGGCAGGGGTCTGTGGTGTCAATCACTGCCTCCTGGGTAGCGACCTGTGAGGGTGGGCATGGTAGAAGAGAATGGTGAGTGTGAGGGAACAGAGGGAGCTGGAATGGTGGGAGGGATGGTGAGGGTGTTTGATGGGGATTTGATGGCAGACATCCAAACTGGGGTGGGAAGGAGAAGATTGAGGAGGTCAATGTGGATGGGGTTGGGATTATCCTGGAAGGTAGGGAACGTTCACCTGGATATCCAGGAAAGACGAGGGTTCGGTTGGTAGATGACAGTGGGGAGATGGAAGGCGATGCCAGGGAAATTGACAGTGATGCGGGAAAGGATATGGGCGACTAGGGGGAGGGGAAAGGATGGTGGAGCTAGCGATAAACTTGACGACAACATTTCGCAGAAATTGAAAGTGAGCGGAGCCTCGTGTTGGACGGGCACAGGTGCTGCATGGGAGTGTGATCAGTGGGTGGGGGAGATGCAGGTCAGCTCAGATGGGCAACTGAAAGTGAACCCCAGCAGGCAGCATTGAAAATGCTCGGGACAGTGAGATGAGTATGGATGAAGGTCCTGCATGCATGGGAGAATACACACGCACAGGTGCACACGCACATCTCCCTCCAGAATCACTCGTGGTCCAGCTGCATGCAGCTGAACTGCTAGTTGGGGGGCTGCAATGGAAAGAATCATGAAGGCTCAATGAAGCTGAAAGACAACATTACACATTATTCAGTGAAAATGAATATATTTTCAGGTTATAAAGTGATAAAATGTGTCCACTTGTGCAACCACTTGTGATCAGAATTTCTTAACTTTTCTAGGCCTATCATTTCTTATAGATGCTGCCCTGACATCTGCAGCAGGGGTGGAGACAGCCTATTGCCTCTGACGACTTTGCATGTGTCCTCTGGAGAGCTGAGGCCTCAAGGGCCCCGCCTTGCTTTGGCTGTTCTCCTGTGGGCCAGCTGCTTCCTCTGCGGTGACAGGGGACGAAGTTGAGATTGAGGGAGGCCACAGGCAAAGGGGACTCAGAGGGAGAGGACAGCCTCTGAGATTCTTGAGTGGATGACCTGGGTTGTCCAGCTGTCGTTCCTCCTTACTTTGGGTGCCCAAGGGCCCCGGCCTGACACCTTGAGGGGAAGGAGCACCTGGAGGGACATCAAGGTGCCCCATTTCCCTCTCGTGTTGCCACTGCAGGAACTCACCCATGGCTACCACGATGGAATGCAGGTCTGCTTGCATCTCTACATACTGCTGGACCAGGGTCTCCATGGCGCAGGCCATCCTTCCCATGGAGACCTCCAAATGCACACATGTGGGCACCACTTTACCCGAGAGCAGGTGGACGTACTCCTCTGACTCATGGGCCACTCTGAGGGCTTCCAACAGTTCTGCATGATGTTTCCCCATCTTCGTTGACTCTCTATAATGAGTTTGAAAGCCAAATCCAGAGGCTTGTCACGTGACTAGGACCTCACAGATGCCTTTTCCCCAGCAGTCCTCCGAGTGCTGGGGAGCGTTATGAGCCTGCCCCCTCCTGCTGCGGACACATGTCCATGCAGAAACTGACCACCAGATTGTGAACCTGAGCCTGTTCTAGATCTAAGTCCCAGCGAGGTGTGTGTCTCTGCGCTGGTGGAGGGTGTGAGTAAGCACTGTGTTGTGTCTTCCGGGCTGCTTATTTCCAGCTCTTCAATGGAGGAGGTGTCCTCTTGGCTGGAGGTGAGGACCTGGATGGAGCTGAGGGACTGTCTGGCTGAGGGTGTTGGTTACTTGGCAGAGCTCCCTGTGAACCAAAGTAGAGATAATTAGTGCATGGCAGCAGAGTCAAAAGCAGGAGAGAGAGCACTCAGAGTTGCGTTGAGAGAGGGATGATATGGTGCAGGTTCTTCATGTGGGTGTTCACAGCCGACCTCACCATTGCCGCAGGCATGGCCCATGTCCTCACCGGACAGCGCCATGGCACATTCCTCATAGTGAGTGTAGGGCCCAATGTGGGCCACTCCACCCCTGGTCTGGGACCTCTCCCTGCTGTTGTGAGCCAGGTTCTCCTGTATGAAAACAGATGGCGAGAGTGAGAGCAGGACACATGGCACTGCATGGAATGTTTGTATTGTGAGCGGAGCGATGGATGGATGAGGACATGAGCCTGATGGAGATGTGAGGGTGTGTGTTAGAGTTAGTGGTGGTGTTCCTTGAAGTGTGAGATCCCTATGTATGTGTGATGGAGGTTTATGAATATGTGAGTTGAAAATGATGAGGTGGTTGACTTACCTTGGTGGAACGGATGAGAGCATTCACCTTCTTCCTGCACTGGATGGCTGACCTTCTCTGCTCCAGTGGTGTTGACAACTGCTGCCACCACCTCCCAAGCCAGGATGATGACTCTGGTGGATCTCCTGTGGCCAGAGCTGGGGTAGAGCACATTGCAGCAGCCTTCCGCTGTGCCCAGCAGGCCTCCAGAGATATGTCACTAAATTTGGGGCCTGCCATCTTCTTTGCTTTTGGGGCCATATGTTTCCAGAAGCAGTCCTGGTCGAAAGACATGAACTAAGTTGCGCTCTGGTGTGCTTTAAATATGGAGCCCAGAGCAAGGAAGTGCTAGGTCATAGCATGGCCAGAAAATCTGAGCCCGCCCACCAGTGACCTAGCGCGTTACTCATGAATGCATTATTTGTGAGGCGGGACGCACCGGGATTGGGATGATACGGTGCAAAAGCCACCTTTGCAGCAGGTGGGTAAAACTACTTTTTTCACGCCTGCTACCGCACTTAGTGCAAATCTGGGACGATTCCATCCTATGTCTTTACTGGTTGAAAACCACTCAGTTTAAAGGGCGAAAACAGTAGCTGCTCAGAAGGCTGCCAAGATTCAGGTGACCTTGGGTCTCTAGAAAGTTCTTAATTGAATGACCATGGTTTGGTACTCTCCCCGGAATGGACATGCCGAGATGAAACCACTTGTGGAATTTACACCTACTCTTGCCTGTGTACTTACCAAAACTCAAAGTCCATGGATCCCCAGACTCCCTGTCTCTGAGCTGGATACGTAATAAAGAGAGCTGCGTAGAAACTAGTTTATCATAAGCAGATGTGAACAGCCACCATGCGTTCTCTATTTTGTAGCAATGCCTTCTAACTTTAAATCACTTGTGTGAACAATAGAGGTTTGATCATATGGTCACATGATTGAAACTCACTTCAGATAACAAATTGAACACTCTATTTAACTCAAATTTAAGAAGGACTAGGGAAAACAAGCCAGTCTGGAAATGAACAGAGGACAGAAGGTCCCCGAGTGCTCTCTTGCTTTCTCTTTCTTTCTTTCTTTCTCTCTCTCTCTCCACCCTATCCCACCCCTAGTCATGGGTGTTTCTGTCCTGTTTGGCCTCAGCATGGCAGGGAACTAGAGCAGAGGATGACAAGCTGCACAAGGTGGGAGAGAAGGACTGCCAGTAACAGGCCATATCCTCTCAGGATGTATAATCTCTCATTTTCCCCTATTATACTCCCATCTGTCAATTTTTTTTCTCACTCATTTAACATATCTATATCCCTTTGCAGACCTTTTGTGTCCTCCTCGCAACTTCCTTCCCATCTATCTTACCTTTGTATTGTCAGCAAATTTGGCTACAATCCACTCAATCCCTTCATCCAAGTCATTAATGTATAATATATATAAAATATCCCCTGTGGCAGTGACCTGAGTAACCTGCTTGGTGAAGAAATTGATGGACTACTGTGAGAGCCTGCAAACCTATCTGAGCACTGGTAACTGCAACCATAACACCAGAAGACTGACCTTGCCTGACTTCAGTTTGATTTAGACATTGCAGCACAAGCAGAAGGAACCAATGGAAGGCACTGCGTCATGGTTGGGTCTGCAAGTGTTATCGTGGAGTTGGCTACACTTCCATGCTGGAACTGATGGGTTCCAAGGTCTGTGCAAAGACTTGTGCAAGTTTGGCACTGGACTGCTCCCTGCTCCTTGGCAGTGACAGCAAGCTTTCTGGCAGACCTGGCAATGCACCAAGCATTTCATTGTGTGAACCCATTTTCTGTATGCTGCTCCTCTGAAGCAGAATTCACCTTCAACCTTGACCTCTGGTGAGCTGGCATCTGTGCTACCCTTTTCCTCTGCTCGGGCTGCAGACGACTCTAGCCCAGTATCTGACCATGTGAAGATCCCATGCCTAAGCTACCCTCTAAAAGGACAGGGTGTTAGCATCTAAACTACTGGCTGAGAGTGAGAGATCAACTGATGGTGTTTTTTCATTATGGTCTTTTCTTCTTCCACCTCTTGCTCCTCCTGCACCACTGACTAGCCAAATTACAATTCCTGCAAATCTGAAAAGAGAATAAGGGTAGAATAAGAGCACAAGGGTAAGGTTGTGGTGAGGGGAGGGGGAAAGCAAAAGGTGCATGCTTACATCATTTGCAGCTTGTAAGTCACGAGTGGGGCAAGTGGGATGTGAGGAAGAGGATTAAGTATGAGCATACTATCATCTTTAATCCTTTTAGCTCTGCTGTTGGCCAGAGCCTCAGTCATTGCTGCTCCAATGATGGTGAACACATCCTGCTCCATTGGAGTGAGGACATGCGGCTGTCCCTGTCCCTGCAGCACTGCTGCTTGTGGTTGGTTGTCTGCCATCTTGCCTTACAAGAGAGACGAGAGTGTGTTAGTGCGTGTGGTGCAATGGGTTTGGGTGATATGCCTGTCTTGTATAGGATTACATAGGATATATGGCACAGAAATAGGCCATTCAACCCAACCAGTTTGTGCTGGTGTTTCTGCTGCACTCAAACCTCTGCCCATCTTTCCTCATTTAAATCTACACTTGTAACCCTCTATTCCCTTCTCCCTCAGATGTGTGTCTAGCTTTCCCATAAATGCATCATTCCCTGTGGTAGTGAATTTCACATTCTACCACTCTTCAGGTAAAGAAGTTTCTTCTGAATTCTCTATTGGATTTCTTGATGACTATCTTTATATCGATGGCCTCTAGTTATGCTTTTCCCCACAAGAGGAAACGTTCTCTCCGTCTAGGTTGAATAGTTGGCAATCTGTGCAATCTGTTGTGAAGTTCGGCAGCAGTGCTAAATATGTGAGGGTGAGGAAAAGCCATGAATATGAAGTATGATTGGTGGTTGACAGAGAATGTTGGTAGGTGAGAGAATGGAGTGGTGTGGTGAATGGAACAATCTGTGAGGCTTGTGTTTCAGTTGCAAGGATATGGTATTTAAATATGCATTCACTGACCTTGACTACTGTTTGAGATCATTTGAATTTCTTGTGACACTGCATCCAGGTCCACAGGCTACACTTCTGACATTGACGGTGATGGCTATCTGCTCCCACTGTCTCTCCCACTGGAGGGAATCTTAGCTGGTCCCCTAAATCAAGGCCACCAGTACTGTGTCAGAGCCTAGAGCATGCTTTCTGCTGTGTTCCATTCTTGTGTCCTTCACAGGACAAACTCACTTCTAGAATGATTTCCAGCACCTCTACTTCAAGAGGTACAAGTTAACTTGACCACATGTTAGCCACTTGATTTTTTTTTGCTCCCCTGGCCAAGCATTCAGCCATTCAACAGTGCACTAAGCACCAGCTGCATACTGCAATGACAGCACTAAGTCTGTGCGTTATCTGCAATGGAATGACCAGTCTGATTGTATATAATGATCGCCATGCCAGTTTTCGGGGGTTGTCCAATCTTTCCCCCAAAATGTTTTAACTTGGTGCAAGTATTAGATTTTGCAAAGTATTAGACATAAAAATAACAACAATTGCTATGAAGGTGGCATCTTTTATAATGTAGTAACAAACATATTTCAGGGAAAGAAAGGAATCCATGTCAAACCTCCTTGGGAGATTTAGATGTCATGCCCAGTAAAGGGGTGTCATATTATGAACTTTCTGTCAATACCTTTAAAATTGGACGCAAACAAGCTGTTAAGTTGGCTGCCACAAATCATGTCACATTTGGACTACAGACAGTATCAAGTCTCTGGCAAACATCTAATTAAATGTGGACACAAGTGAGGGTACCTCACAGCCATTTCTCGAATTCACACATCTCATTCTTTAAGGATTGGCCAACACGGACTGCACCCTTATTACCCCAGGACCCATTAGATCCATCAGTTCCTAGCCAGTACGAGAACCAGACCCTGAAACTCACTGCAAGTTCTCAAGCAGCCAAGCACTTGATCTGTTCCAGTTTCAAAGTTCACCTGAGAACAAACATCCTAGATATTCAACCACAAGAAACCTCACAACCTGCTGTGAGCCCATCACTTTACAAGACCTTCTCTTAAACATTAAATCATCAAATCTAATCAAGAAACCATAGGCCTGCCATGTGGAAGACCAGAAATTGTAAATCAGACTCAAGTAACTGTAATCTGTAAAAGCACACTATATTTATCTGTATCTAAACTCGTGTGCGTGTGCGAGAGACTGTAGTGTGTGATGTTGCGTTAATTCGGGGTAAGTGTTGTTACGACCAGCTGAGGAGAAGTCCCCTCTATTCAGCCTCCTTGGTTGGTCACAAAAAAAAATGTTTAAACTTATTTTCTAAATGCAAATGTATTTTTTATTAACTAACAATGCAGTGAACAATAAGAAGCCAATGAAACGAGGTTTTCTTGAGTCAAAGAAAAGTTTAATTGACACTGAACCCGAGGAAAAAAGTATACAGGTATCAAAAGTAAGTAAAGTTAGCATCCAAATAAAAATTTAAAGAATATATGGCTGGAAGTTCTTTGCTTGTCTTTGAGACTTGAATTGTTAAATGTTACAGCCAATTGAAGTAATCTGGTTCCTTGGAGCGGGTAGATGTAAATGATGTTGCAATTCTTACAGGATCTTGGTTCATTGGTAGATCTTGAGTGTGCTGGTTTCTTGAACCAGGTGCTGCACTTATTCCCTGGGGACAGGTTGGGGGTGGGGGTTGGGCGGGGGAAGAGAGAGAGAGATATCTTGTCAGCCTGTTTCTCTGCTGAAGTCTTTATCCAAAATCTCTCTGGTGTCTGCCTTGGCTTGGTAACTCCTAGTTCTTAAAGTCCTGCTCACTGTATATTCCAAAGGAATTCGATTACCATATCTGCTGTAGTCATTGTTGTGGAACAGGTAATCACATTTTGACATTTCATCTCAGAAATGTTTGACACATTTCAAGATAGTAGAAACCAACAGGAGATGAGGTTCTTTCATCCTCAAGGAGGTTTGAGTGTCTGTTGGCTGTATATCCTGGCTGGCTAGCAGTTCCCCATTATCTTAATAGGGTTACAGTTAATTAAAGTCCAGCACTTTGCATTTTTAATATCTTCATTGTGTTGGCTTTCGATGTCTCTCTTTTCACAATTCCTTGGGGTGGGGGGTCTTGTTTGCTTTTCTCACCCTCGCCATAGAAGATGACTCCACATTTTTAAAGCAGATTATGTTGTCCCATTTTGAATCAGAGTCTAAGTTGAAGGTTTTTTTAAAATCAGTTTTCAAAAAAAATGAACAGCTGTGACTTCATGACTGTATAGAATAAATAACCTTTATGTTAAACTCACAAAAGTTTGCTGCTGAATTATTTAATTGGAATACACACTCCATGGGTAAGAAAAGGCACAATTCTCTCCATTTGGAACATACTGATTGCAGGTAGTAAGAGTAAATACATGCTGTTTGTGACAAGGAACAATTACCAAAACTTTGAAACAAAGAGGTTTTCAAACCAGAGTTCAGACTGATAGTTACAAAGTATGGAGGCTCTTATTTATTTGGAATATTTTTATCAACCCATAAAAGAAGAGGCATTGGTTCTTTGGGCTTTCTACTTTTCCTTTCTTGACATAACTCGGAATCTTGGTAGTTAAAGTGCCATAGTAAATTAAATAACCACTTGTTTAATTCCCCGCATATGAGTGCATTCAATTTCCAAGCTCATGTAGGAGGGGTGAACTGCTCTGGAGCACAGCAGAGCACCGCTCCGGCACCTCCTATTTAAAGGCTTTAATGGTTAGTCCCTGTAATCCACCGCCCCACATGATTCATAGGGAGCATACCGAATAGTTACCAATGCTGCCTACATTTAGGCATTTAGACATCTGTCCTTACCTCCAGATAACTCTTGGGTCAACTCGACCTGTCCAAATCCAAGTCTCTCTTTCCTGACACCAATACAAAACGTTGCTAAGGAAGTGAAATCACTCACGAAAGACACACATAAACCTCCGGATGTTAGTATTTATTATGAGACGGGTTGTGCACTGAAGTCAGAAGTAATGAGTCCACTACCACCTTCAGAGATTTTAAAGATTAAATTAAAAAATGTATTAACTAAAGAAGAACAAACTTAAAGACACACAAGATTACAGTTACACAGTTATAATGGTTCTCAAAATTTCCACTTAACCAGATTCCCAACTACACACCCCCTTTAAAGCAACAGTTCAAATAGATTCCAAATTTATAAAGTCATCCAGCAATGCTACCACAGGCACCCACTGGACAATGAACTTCCAAAGGCTTTTAACACAATTTTGGTTATTGGAACAGCAAACTTCTGCAAAGTGGCTAGAGGTTGTTTCCCCAAGTCTGTTTCACACAGTCACCTTTCCAGATCTCACATGGCCACACCTCACACCACCTTCCATGTTTCTTTAAATACACTTTGTCCCTTTTGATTTGTAAACCCCATTGCTTCCACTTGCCTTTAGAAGTTACTTTTCCCAGAATATAAAAAAACTTCCATGTAATCACTATGGCTAGCACTTTTGGTAAAAAATCAACATAATAACCTTGTCTTATTTATCTTGTCAGTTGTAAAAATTTTCCATGTCCCTTTGAAAATCAAACACTTCTCACTTATCTAAAAATGCAAATTTAATTCACACTGTATCTGTTGACCTCACCCTATCTTTACTCATCTCAGTTTCAAATGCTTGTTTTATACCTCACTTTTTAAATAATTTAAACCTTGCAGTCTAATCAACTCTAGTTTAATTAAATTAGCCCCACATAGACAACCATATAGACACACACACACACACACACACACACACACACACACACATATGTATAAGCCTGCTTTAAAAAATCCTACAATAATGTCAAGAAAAATATGATGGTTTCTTGACACTTTGAAGCTCCAGGTTTCTGGGATCTAAAGCAGCATCAATATCCCCAAATACCCTGCTGCGTTTGCCTACTGAACACTAATTCCTTGGCTGTGACGACCTGAGGATGTGAAAGACGTTATAGTATTTATATTCCCTGTTGGCAGTTTTACATGGAATTTACAGCACAGAAACAGACCATTTGGTCCACCTCATCTATGTTGGTATTTATGTTCCACATAAGCCTCCTCCCACCCTGCTTGATCACACTTTCAGGGTAACCTTCAGCTTCTTCCTACCTCATGTGTTTATCAAGTTCCTTGAATGGTATCTATACCAGAATCGTAGAATGGTTACAGCACAGAAGGAGGTCATTTAGCACATTGTCTCTATGTCAGTTCTCTGCAACAGCAACTCAGCTGGTCCCACTCCTTGACCTTTTCCCTGCAGCCCTGTAAAACCTTGTCTCTTCACATAATAATCCAGTTCCTTTCTGAAAACCACATTTGAATCTGTCTCCACTACATGCTCAGGCAGGACATTCCAGATCCAAACCACTTGTAACACAACCCCATGTTTCCCCTGGTTCTTTTGTTAATCACCTTTGGGTTCGCAACCTTCAGCTGATGGGGAACAGTTTTTCCCCACTTACTTTATCCAGGCCCCTCAAGTTTGAACACGTTTCACAAATCTCCTCTCAACCCTCTCTTTTCCAAGGAGAACAGCCCCAGCTTCATCAATCTATCCACATAACTGAAGTGACTCATCCTTGGAATCATTCTGAAATCATTTCTGCACCATTTCTAAAACCTTCACATTATTCCCATTGAGGCTGAACCAATGTGTTATGAAAGTTCATAACTTGCTTGTTTTTGTACTCTTTGTCCCTATTAATAAAACCCATGATCCAGTAAAATTTAACTGCTTTCTCAACCTGCCACCTTCAATGATTTATGCACATATACACCCAGGTCTCTCTGTTTCTGCATTTTCTTTAGAATTGTACCCTTTGGGCAAAATCTTTAGCTCAGCAGGCAGTCATGTGCCCGACCCGCTTGAGCGTAAAATGACGTGTGTTATTAACTTAAATTTTTCATTGCCTGTGCAACCTTACGGTTGGTGGGCAGGCAAAAAGGCCAAGTGGCTTTTTTACTTTTTAGGAAACATCATCCACTGGCGGAATGAGGTTTCCTAAAGCAAATAAAAATAAAAAATGTAACATTTATCTAATAACATGTCCCTGCTCATGTGACAGAGTTACATGAGGGGACATGGTTTATTACATGTTTCATTTCTTTCTTTTTTTTGTGAAAATTCTTCATCTCAAGGACGCATGCGCGAAGTTCACGCTTGCCCTCCTCTCTACACCGCGCCCCCCCCCCCCGCCCACCCCTGCCAGCACAGGCAGCGCTGAGCGTTGCCACTCGTGCTTCATGCTGGGCATACCTTAATTAGCCCACAAGTGTGAAATCGCCTTCCGGCCTTGATCACAGGCGGCGGTCGGCTTCCTGACCACCCCCACTGAGTCCGCCCGACAAGCACAAAATTCTGCCTTTTATTTTATGTCACCTCTCCTTGTTCTTCTGACCAAAATATATCACTTCACACTTTAAATTTCATCTGCCACCTGTCTGCCCATTCCACCAACTGTCACTATCCCCCTCACAGTTCACAATACAACCAAATTTTGTGTCATCTTCAAAGTTTGAAATTGTGCCCTGTACACCCAAGTCTAGGTTATAAATATAAATCAAGAAGAACAGTAGCCCCTCTCTATACCATCCCCTAGTCAAAATAAGTAGTTTTCTGTGATCCATGTTTTTATAGGCTTGAATAAAATAAAGTGTTGCATAATGAAATTCTAGCTATGCTAAAGACTAATGATTCAAAATATTACATGGTTCGAAATAAAATGCCTATCCACACTAATATTTTTCACTTAGAAAGCATAGTTTTACTGATGTTTAGGTCTCAAATGATTAGAGCATAGGAAAACAATGTAATAGTAAATTTAGAAATGACATGGCCAACACATTTTCTTAGAGCTCCGGCGCCTCAAAATTGGCATCACCCCCTAGTGAAAAGGGACAATAATATCTTCACTGAACCCAACACTGCAGCCTAACACCAGGATCGCCTTCTGTTAAACCTGCTCATCTTGGATCTGCAAGATTTGAATTGTGCAAAATCTGAACGATTACTACCATTTTTCTGCTTGGTGTGCGTTAGTCAAGTGAAGAACAATATGTAGATGAACTGTATTCAGCCATTTAAGTGATTGGGGTTTACCAGAAATGGAGTGTTAAAATGATTTATTTTAAATCTTTAGCTTATTAAGACACAAACCAGTCTTTTTGGATACACTCTTCCATTTTGAAAGCACATTGATCTTCAAATAATTTAGAGGCTCCTTATACATTCGGATTGATGGAATGATTTCCTGTCACTGACTTGGCTTTCCAGCTGAAGGAAGCCATGTGAAGATAGAGTTTAAGGGAAGATGGGACCCTTTTTAAATTAACAAAGTGACCTACTTAAACCTTAAAATGCTCCTCCATTACTTTCTCTGATCGATTGTCACCACCTAGTTAATAAAATGTAACCTACATTTCCGATATTTGATGTGCTTGCACATGTCTTCTATTAATTGACTGCATTATTTATTAAAATGTTTTGTATAGTGACCTTTGCCAATGTAAATGGTTTGGGAGCCAAATTAAATATGAGGTATCTAGTGCTGCCATTGATGAACTGCTTATCTGCAGGGATTTAGCAAGGGTAGTGTTTTGATCCATAAACATCTTGAAATATCAAAAGGTTAATTAGATTGTCAATTGAAAAGTCAATTAAGTTTGACATTTGTAGCAGCAATGAAAATTTTGTACTACTAACTTTGAGTAAGACAACATAAAATTTAATTCATATTGTGGATTTAATTATTTCTGACTTGCATTCAATAAACATAGATCTTCTAAAATTTAGCCTGTGGATGTGGTCAACTATTAAATGGTCAATGTATGTTGCATGTACTCTTGATTCCGTACATTCACACACTGCATAAGCATGCATTGAATATTGTTACTTAAGGCACAGTCGCATTCTATATATTAAACAATGAGTATGTATAGCTGCAGGTTTTGAGATCTTTTGAGTAATGCATTATCTGCATGTTCATTTTTGCCTTGTCCCTATATTGGGGGAAAAAATGGAGTGTCCATTTTTCAAGACATGACTACACGTATTCCATAATGCCTTAGTTTTTACAGAAATGTTTAGGGAGGCCATAGAAGCTTGCTTGAAATTGCATTTAAAAATTGAATATAATGATATATGGTTGAATTTAGTATTTGGCTTAAACTTGATTTTTCGCATTACTCAGTTTTCATATGTCAATTTTTACCAAATGTTTATATAGGCAGGAAATGTAAGAACACTGAACACGCTTGCAATTCTCAAATGTAGTATTGTAAAGTTGAATCTACTTGTTTGAGTTATGATTTTTTTTCTCAGTAGTCAAGATTCAGTCATAGAATAGTACAATACAGCACAGGAGACCATTCAGCCCATTAAATCCGATACAGCACAAGAGACGGTTCCTGTTATATCCACAACATCTTTAAAATTGTACCATATAGCTTGCATTGTCTCTCCACATTCTTCCTACTAAAATTTATCACCTCACACTTTTTTGCATTAAGTTTCATCTCCACATGTCTGCACATTCCCATTAGCCTGTTTTTATCCTCTAAGTCTGTTACAACCTAACTTGTTGATGACATGGAACTTTTAAAGTGGAATGATCTGCAAATTTTGAAATTGTGCCCTGTAGTCCCAAGACCAAGTCATTAATAGAAATCAAAGATGACAGTGGTCCTTGTACTGAACCATGAAAAACTTCTGTGTAACTAACTCCATTCTGCATAATAGCCATTCAACACAAAAGTTTTCATTCACTTAACCAATTTTGTATGAAAAGCCTTTTGAAAGTCCATGTACACAAAATCAATTGTACCGCCCTCATCTATCTTATCTGTTAACCCACAAAAAGCTTACTTCAGTTACTCGAACACAATTTGGCATTAAGTCTTTGGTTCTTCTTTAGTCCATACTTCCCAAGTGCTTGTTAATCTTCTCCCAGGTTTTTTTAAAATTCATTTATGGGATGTGGGTTTTGCTGACTAGACCAGCATTTATTGCCCATTCCTAATTGCTCTTGAGAAGGTAGTGGTGAGCTGCCTTCTTGAAACACTGCGGTCCATGGGGTATAGGTACATCCACTGTACTGTTAGGAAGGGAGTTCTAGGATTTTGACCCAGTGACAGTGAAGGAACGGCAATATATTTCCAAGTCAGGATAGTGAGTTTTTGGAGGGGATCTTCCAGGTGATGGTATTCCCATGTATCTGCTGCCCTTGTTCTTCTAGATGGTAATAGTCCTGGGTTGGGAAGGTGCTGCCTGAGGAACCTTGGTGAGTTTCTGCAGTGCATCTTGTAAATGGTACACACTGCTGTCAGTGGTGGAGGGAGTGAATGTTTGTGGATGGGGTGCCAATCAAGTGGGCTGCTTTGTCCTCAATCTTCTTGAGTATTGTTGGAGCAGCACTCACCCAGGCAAGTGAGAGTATTCCATCACACTCCTGACTTGTGCCTTGTAGATGGTGGACAGGCTTTTTGTTAATGTTTCTAAAAGCTTCCGCACTGCCAGTTTTAAACGGGATGCTCTGTAGTTGCTAGGTTTATCCTTGGCCCCTTTTGATTAAGGGCAAAACATTTGCAATCCTCCAGGCTTCTGGCCCCATGACTCTATTTAAGGAGGATAAATGATTCATCACCACAGATGTTGTGCCTTTGAAGATTCATTTCATCATTCCTTGGCATAAATTGCTGTGGTTACTAAAACTAAGTGAAGTAAGTCTATACTGATGTTCATGGGTCAACATCCATATCAAAACACAGCCTAATGTCTTGGTACATCCTTAGAGTCTGGGTACCCATAACCAGGTGAGTAATGTCAAACTGATTGTGGAGTCGATGTACTCCACTGAGAGATTTTGGCTGTGCTTGACCAAGACTATTGTATAATCTGCCATTGCATCTTGATATGCTGTTGGAGTTGTTCCATCACATTTTCTGAGCCAACTTCTATTTGGTATCATTCCACAACTTGACCAGTGCTACAATTTCACTCAATGGTATCTCTATTGTATGTTCATGTTCCGCTTCCAAGGCTTGAGCGTGTTATCTAGGCTAACACTTCAGTATTCAAATGAGACATTAAAGAAAATATCCCATGTTCTCACTTTGGTGGACACAAAAGATCCCATAGCATTTCTCAAAGTAGAACCCAGGTGTTCTCCTGGTGTCCTGGCCAGCATTATTCATGGGTTTTTTAAAAAATCATTTACCTCCTTGTATTTGTAACCATGCTGTGTGCAAATTGCTAGCAGTGTTTCTTACATTACAAGTGACTACATTTCAAAAGGACTTAAGTCATCCTGTGGGTGTTGAAGATACTAATGATGCAAGTTTTATTTTCATAGTATGTCTTCTGCTGTCTGAGGAACTATGAAAAACTGGACTTTTAACAATAAAAACTTGGGAGGAATGTTGAACATTCCTATGACTGTTAGTGACACTTTTTAAGTGGGTGGTGGAAATAGGTACTTGTAACAGGCTGCCTGCTTTGTGGGGAACAGGTGAGAAAATGGGCTTGAGGCCTAGGTCAGATCAGTTATGATCCGGATGGCGGAGCAGGCTGGAGGGGCTGTACATAGGGTGGACTTCTGCTCCTATTTCTTAGGTATTTTTTATCAAGCTACTGTTGAAAATTTATTTATCAACTCTGCCATTGGAACTGCCAACAGTTACTTATATCTATACCACAACATATGTTTGTGTTTTTTTAATGTTTCTCTCCCTCTGTGGCAATTGAAATGATTGACAATTAAATCAAGCTCTACTAGCATCAATTGAATTCTATGATTTTTTTTCATTCCTGTCCCACTTCCGTTTTCATAATTTAATTGCCACTCCATATGCTCATGGAAATGTGGCTTCAGTCATGTTATACCCTTCATGTTGTCTGTTACTTGAATACAGGAGAAGAATCTCATGTACTTACCAGAACAGAGAAATGTTTAAAATCCACCTTACAAATAATGAAGAATGAAGCAATCATAGACATACTTTGTGAGGTCAATCTAAAATGGTACCTACTTTTCTTTCAATTAGTGATGGACTTGCAACATTTTTCCTGCTTTTTTTTCCCCTCTGCAAGTTTCCAGCATTTAAAGCCTTTTCATTTATATCCATTTATAAACTCAGTGACCTTAAATTTAACCCAGCTGCATTCCTGTCCCATTAAATTTAGGGTGCAGAAATCAGGCCATGGACAAAGTTCCTGCCAAAGGCCAATGGGGGCTGATTATATCAAAGATGTGACCTGATGGCAGCATTGGCACATTAAATTTAACAGTAAATGAAGGAGAAGCTTGGCCTGTCTGATTTTCAGCAGCCGGACGCTACCAGCTGTAAGATGTGAACTTTCAGCATGTGGGCCAGGAAGAGCAGAAATGCTTTTCCCGTAAGGCTCCTTGGATGCCTTTGGCCTCCCAAACCAAGTGCTGGGAACTGTCCTCAAAATTCAAGAGTCCTTTGTTGCAGCCTCTTACTACTAATGCTGCCTCAACTTGCCAGCCAAGTTGTCTATTTGGCCTATTGTCCAGCATGAGGCAGCCCTACAGTTCATTAATGAGGCCGTGCCATTAAGATCAGCAGGGTCTCCATATCCCCAGCCTGCTGGATTCCTCAGTTCTTTTCAGCTTCCCAACATCAGCCTTGGCTCCCCGTTAAGATCAGGGCCAATATGTTTGGTTCAATCTGCCATTCAAAACATTGCTATTTAACTCCAACCTGACTTCAACGCACAGAATGAAATACTCCTACAGTGCTCAACAGTTTATGATCTAAAATACATTATCCATAAAAGTTTATTGAGCGCATAGAGTGTTAAAAATGTGGCAATTGCTGAATAAACAAACTACAGCTGGAGTTAATTTATATGAATATGGGGATTTATTGAAGCCAAAGCATTTCTTTGGGTGGATCCAACATTCCTGATGCTTCTTGGAACAAATAAGCTCCAGATATCAGAATTCTTGGAGTGATGGGAGCAAAAAAGTAAAGCAAAATACTTGAGAAATGTTATGTCTCAACATACAGGAAAGGAGTCCTTGCAGGCGTGTTTGCTAGTGCTGTTGGGAGGAGTTTAAACTAATTTGATGGGGAGGGGACACAGAATGTTAGCAGAATAGGGACACATCATAATATAGTAAAACAATCAAGTCAGAGGGACTACAGCTGCAATAAGCTTCAAGGGAGTAAGGCAAGGCTGGATGGCCTCTGCTTTAATGCCAGAAGTGTTACAGGTAAAACGGATGAGTTAAGGGTGAGGATTGACATGTGGAATTGTGATATAGCAGCCATCACTGAGACATGGTTGAGGGAAGGGCAGAATTGGCAGCTCAACATTCTGGGATATAGAGGCAGCAGATTCATGGGAACACCACCACCTGCAAGTTCCCTTCAAGTCACTCACCATCCTAACTTTACTGTCACTGGGTCAAAATCCTGGAACTTCCTTCCTAACAGCACTGTGGGTGTACCTACATCACAAGGACTGCAGCGGTTTAACAAGGCAGCTTCTCAAGGGCAATTAGGGGTGGGCAATAAATGCTGGGCTAGCCAGCGAAGCATACATCCCATGAATGAATAATAAAAACAGCGAATTGTGGTAAATGTTTATTTTCGGACTGGAGAATGCCAGACAGTGATGTTCCCCAAGGGTCAGTGCTGGGACCACTGCCTTTTTTTTACTATCTGCAAATTACTTGGATCTTGGAATACAGAGTATAATTTCAAAGTTTGCCAATGATAGCCAATATTGGAGGAGTGGTGTGATGATGACACAAATTGCCTGCAATATTTTTTCTATTCGTGTTTGGGATGTGGATATCGCTGGCTCAGCCAGCATTTATTGCCCATCCCTAAGTGCCCTTGAGAAGGTGGTGGTGAGCCGTCTTCTTGAACTGTGGCAGTCTGTGTGCTGAAAGTACACCCACAGTGCTGTTAGGGAGAGAGTTCCAGGATTTTGACCCAGTGACAGTGAAGGAATGACGATATATTTCCAAGTTGGAATGGTTGGTGGCTTGGAGGTGATGGTGTTCCCATGTGTCTGCTGCTCTTGACCTTCTAGATGGTAGCAGTTGTGGGTTTGGAAGGTGCTATTTAAGGAGCCTTGGTGTGTTCCTGCAGTGCATCTTGTAGATGGTCCATACTGCTGCCACTGTGCATCAGTGGTGGAAGAGTTCCTCAGGGTGGTGTCCTCAGCCCAACCATCTTCAGCTGCTTCAATCAATGACCTTCCTTCCATCTGAAGGTGAGAAGTGAGGATGTTCATTGTGCAATCATCAATGTTCAACACCATTCATGACTCCTCAGACACTGAAGCAGTCCATTGTCAAATGCAGCAAGACCTGGACAATGCCAAGGTTTGGGCTGACAAGTGGCAAGTAACATTTGTGCCATGCAAGTGCCAGGCAATGACCATCTCCAACAAGAGAGAATCAAACTGTCGCCCCTTGACATTCAATTGTTGAATCCCCCACTGTCGACATCCTGGGTGTTCCCATTAACCAGAAACTGAACTGGACTAGCCATATAAACACTGGCTACAATAACAAGTCAGAGGCTAGGAATCATGTGACAAATAACTCATGTCCAGAGTCCCCAAAGTCTGTCCACCTTTTACAAGGCACAAGTCAGGAGTGTGATGGAATACCCTCCACTTGCCTGGATGTGTGCAGCTCCCACAACACTCGAGAAACTTGATACCATCCAGGAAAAAAGCAGCCCGCTTGATTGGCACCCAAGCTACAAACATGCACTCCCTCCACCACCAATACACTGTGGCTGCAGTGTGTACCATCTACAAGATGCACTCCAGGATCTCACCAAGGCTCCTTAGACAGTACCTTCCAAATCCACAACTGCTACCATCTAGAAGGACAAAGGTATCAGACACATGGGAACACCATCACCTGGAAGTTCTCCTCCAAGCCACTCAGCATCCTGACTTGGAAATATATTGCCGTTACTTCACTGTCGCTGGTTCAAAATCCTGGAATTCCTTTCCTAACAGCATGTGGACGTACCTACACCATGTGTACTGCAGCAGTTCAAGAAGGCAGCTCACTGCCACCTTCTCAAGGACAATTAGGCGTGGGCAATAAATGCTGGCCTAGCTAGCGATGCCCAAACCTGATGAGTAAATAAAAAAAAATAGCAGCCTGCTTGATTGGCACCCCATCCAGCACCTTAAACATTCACTCCCTCCACCATCTATGCACAGAGGCAGCAGTGTGTTCCATCTACATGATGCACTGCAGTATCTCACCAAGGCCCCTTCTACAGCACCTTCCAAACCCACAACCTCTACCTCCCAGAAGGATAAAAGCAGCAGATGCATAGGAACACCACCAACTGCAAGTTCCCATCGAAGTCATACACCATCTTGACTTGGAATTATATCGTCATTCCTTCACTGTCTCTGGGTTAAAACCTTGGAACTCCCCCCTCTCCTAAAAACACTGTGTGTGTTCCTACAACACATGGACTGCAGTGGTTCAAGAAGGGAGCACAACATCACCTTTTCAAGAGCAATTAGGGATGGGCAATAAATGCTGACCTAGTTAGTGATGCCCACACCCCATGAGTGAATATTAAAAATAGAGTGCCTCAATCTTTGAAGACTACAGGACATATTGAGAGAGTGGTTAACATTAAAGCATTTGGGATCTTGGGTTTCATAAATAGGGAAGTTATGCTGAAACTTTCTAATACACTGGTTAGGCTCCAACTAGCAAATTGTGTCCAGTTCTGGTTACTATACTTTAGGAAGGATGTGAATTCCTTGAGATTTCACAGAATGGCTCCAGGGATGAGGTATTTTAGTTACAAGGTTAGGTTGGAGAAGCTAGGGTTGCTCTCCTCGGAGCAAAGGAGGTCGAGAGAAGATTTAATAGAGGCTTTCAAGATTATGACAAGTTTGGATAAGGTAGACAAAGAAAAACTATTCCCATTAGCTGATGGCACAAGGACACAGATTTATGGTTTTAGGCGAGAGATGGAGGAATGTGAGAAGGAACTTTTTTTAAGTAGTGGGAACACTCTGCCTACAAGGATGGTGGAAGTAGAGAAAATCAATGGTTTCAAAAGGAAATTGGATGAGCACTTGAAGGAAATAAACCTGCGAGAGTGGATTGCTCTGCAGAGATCCGGTACAGCTTTGAACGTCAAATGGCCTTCATCTGTGCAGTAAATGATTTTTTTCTGACTCTATGGGTGGAATCGTGGCAGAATTACACTAAGTGAAGTAGTGGGCTGGTCACAGTGACGGGTTTCATGCTGTATCGTCCCCTTCCCATCTCATAATTTATGCAATCATCCGTTTTGCTGGCGGTCTTCCTCCAATTCGCCTGCCATACCGTCACCTCGCCACTTCCTCACGCCAGGCACCATATTTGAACTGCAGCTGTGCGCACAGCTGTCAATGTTTGCAGCCCAGGGCTGCTGCACAGAAGACTTGGCCCCAAAAGGCAAGAAGACTCCAGCCCCCCCGTTTCCTGATGCGACCCCGGACCACCTTTTGGACGCCATGGCGGGATGTTCTCCACCCAAGCTTTGACCGCAGGAGGCCCATCAGTGTCACCACTCCGGCTTGGGAGACAGTGGCAATGGTGGCCTGTGCTAACACTGCACAGAAGAGGTTTGCCATCCAATGCAGAAAGAAGATGAATGATCTTATCCATTCCGTCAGGGTAGGGCATCTCATCACTCTAAACTCACACACTCACATTCACTAGCATCCCACTCATTGCCAGTTCAAGGAACATCACCACTCATTCTCTCATACGCACCCTCACTACTCCCTCTGGCCTCATCTCCCCTGGAGACTGCCTCCTCAGTACTCACTATCTTGAGGCCACTTGTACAGGTCAACTTGTGCCCCCACACAACCTGGGATACCCATCTTCCCCAGTACCGCTCTCACCCTACAGCCTCTTCTCTTGCCTGAGGCCACTTCTCCCCCTTCCCCAAGCAAGCCCTAGCCCTGCAGCCATTGAAAAGTCACCCTGCCTTATGGCTGGTCTGCTAAGTAGAGACCCCACTAAAAGTGATGGAGTGCTGTCTGCGAAGCCTAGCACTGATGACTGTGTGTGCTGCCTGAAGCAAGGTCGGCAAACAAACCTCAAAGTCCCAAGCAAAGTGCAGCTCATATGGGGAGGTGGTGACAGAGTGGTATTGTCACTGGACTAGTGATCCAGAAGACCCAGGGTAATTCTCTGGGGACCCAGGTTCGAATCCTGCCATGGCAGATGGTGAAATTTGAATTGAATAAAAATCTGGAATTAAAAGTCTGATGATGACCATGAAACCATTGCCGATTGTTGTAAAAACCCATCTGGTTCACTAATGTCCTATTAGGAAGGAAATCTGCTGCCCTTACCTGGTCTGGCCTACGTGTGACTCCAGACCCAGAGCAATGTGGTTGACTCTTAAATGGCCTCTGAACAAGGCAATTAGGGATGGACAATTAATGCTGGCCTAACCAACAACACCCACATCCAATGAACAAATTTTTAAAAAAGGTGCAAGTCACTTATGTTCAGTTGCGAAATTGTGCCTGCATTATCCAGTATGGGGGTTGATTCTGGTGAACAGGCAAAATGATGAGATGCAAATGCATTGAACTTAGGCTTTTGACATTGGATGGAGGGAAAGGGACCCGCCATTGATGGGTGAAGCGGACGATCGCAAACTGGTTTCACAATAGCGTAAAACCAATTCTTGGCCTTCTTGTCATATTGTCCAATCGCGCCCAGCATGATGCCCGATGCAGACGGGGGCAGAAAATTCTGGCCTAGACACATCAGATATTTGAACTAGGACTATTATGGGCGAGGGATGTAAAGTGATGATTAATTTTTCATGACACTCAAGCTATGCTGTAACACTAGAAATGCATGCAAATCTGTCATGCCATTTATTGTAGGGGCTGTATTGAACTGGGCCAATGGAAGGACCCTGGGCTAATCCAGCGGCATTGGGACAATCACATGAATACCAACTGCACCCACCAGTACACCATTATCATACAGTTGACACAAATGCACATCTATACAAAATAAAACAAGTTTCATAATCTGGTTTCACATAAAAATGCAGTTGGCATTCTGTAATGACCACTTGTTGCAGAATGTCTCGAATGTCGCAATGGGCCCACGTGTAATCCCTTTCCTGGGACACCTGGGAATACACAAGGCCGCAGAAGAAAGACAAGTAGTTTCCTGGAGGCTAGCTTAGTCTTCTCCAGCTGGGTGAGGGCACAGTCATGCCTGCCCCCACAAGTTTGCTGTTGCTGTCTGCAGTTGCCCACCACCTTGTCCCACAACATAGAGGGAAGTGTGTCAGTGATGCAATCTGCTGGATGACGTGTCTGTCATGGTTGAATAGCTGGTGGTATGTGCAAGCCATGAAATGTGGTATGAGGGTGAGGTGCAGCTTTGAATGTGACGTATGAGCTATGATTGATTAGATCGTTAGTAGGTGAGTGAAGGGATGGTGTGCCGAGTCAGTGTATGTGTGTCTCGTGTTTCAGATTTAAGGATATGGCATTTGAAAATGCATTCACTAACCTTGACCACTCTCATTTGAGGTCATTGAATTTCTCTTGGCACTGCATCCAAGTCCTTGGACTACACTCCTGGCACTGACAGCAGTGGGTCCCACAGTTTTTGCAGTTTCTGTCTGGAGGGCTCTTGGTCTGCTTTGGGCAGGGGATTTCTCCCCTCCTGTTCACCTCTGGCACCAAGGCCTTCAGTGCTGCAACAGAGAACCTTGGAACACACTCTCTCCATTGTTGTGCTATACTTACACTTCTTGCAGGTCAGATACCATTCCCCAGCCACTTTCAGTACTTGCGACAGCCAGAATGCACTTCCCTGTAAGAGGTGCAGGCACATCTTCAAAAGCAGAAGCCCGCCTTAAGAGGCCTTAAGTTGTGGCCTTGCACGAATTTGGGCCCCTGCCAAGGTGTACAGCCATTCAACTGCACATTTAGCACTGAGCTGCAAGCATCTATCATAATTAGCAGACAGCACAAACCATGCATTGGAAGGAATGGGTGCAGTTTAATCGGACATTGTGATCCCCGTGCCCATTTTTAGACCTTATCCATTTCTTCCTCTCAGACGTGTAAAGAAGATGTTGTAAAGCAGCACCTTGGTATTGTATAAGTGAAATCTCTCATGCGTGCTGCTGAGTATACAAACGGCCTAGGTATCTGTAAAGTGGGCAATATTATCTTTGTAATCACTGCACCATTCAGCAATCTCCACCGAGCGGTGATTCTCTAGTTATTTCTGGGAAGTCAATGCATGTGGACCTCTTTGATTTAGCAATTTTTTGTCGAAGTGTTAAGTTATAACACACTACACCATTCTAAAGCAAATTTAAACTTTCTTGCTCTCTCAATGCTTAAAGTAACCTTATTTATAAATTTAAAAAGCCTCTTAAGCTAACAAGAATTTCTTTCTAGTTGCTTAAGTACTCATATTTTGATTGTCATTGCATTCCTCCTTGGAAATGCTGATTGTGGTTTCTTTCCAAAACAAAACTCATCTCTCTCATGCAGAGAACTGCTAGGAAATTTAAAAATAAACCCTTATCAGCAAATGTTATTTTTCATTGCAGCTGGACTGAGAAGGTTCAGGGAGAACCGCAGCACCTGTTCCTGCTCCCTTGGTATTCTTTTTCTGGACTCCTAACCAACAATTTAACCAGAATGACAAGATTCCCTGAACCTTTACTATCAGACACTTGAGTCACCACAGTTAGGACAAATCATTAAGCATTGCATAGTTGTAAAGAAATTAGAGTATAAAGCAATGTCTGTTTTTTTTGGACTCTTAAACAATCTTTGAAAGCCATGAATCTTGGCATATTGAAGTAGGTGGGGAATGTAATAGTTGAGGGCTTAGATGGATAAAACATCCTTTTATTTTTGTTAGCATTTGCTACCACTTTCTGCTAATGGCAGATAAAGCAGCTGCATTGTTCTAACTGAATTCCGCTTAGATTACAGCTAAAAAGCTGACGACAGTATGTGGGAATGGAGGAATAGAAATGCTGAGCGCAGTTGTGCACATTACTTTAGATGCAGGTCGTTTTTTGTAGAGGAGCCAGTTGCTTCCCTGACTGGGCCCCTCGCAAGACATGAAAGAATCTATTTATAAATGTCAGAGCTGGAGTGAAAACCTTGTGTATGAATGAAGAATGTTTTCTGTGTAACGTTTTAATCCTTTCCTCAGCCTGTGAATAAATCTTTACTTTTATACTTCTGTTCATCAGAACATATGAATTGATTAACCCTCTCAGCATCTTAGTATTTTCTGCAGAGTTACTGTAATGCAAATATATGCACAGCAACTTTATTTGGCTGTGGCCTTGAGAATATAATAAAGCAATTCAATTAAACTACATAATAGATTGTCTGAATTGAGCACATCACTCCTACCCCTTAAAATAAATAAATTACTAATGCATCACATTGAAAGTTGTTATTTTCTGATGACTTGTTTCGTTTCAAGGTTGGATCATTGCCAACCATTATGAGGAAGAAAAGCAGGGCATACTGGAAGTGCATTTTATTTTAGAATTAGTGGTTCACAGAATGATTTAAATACAATTGGGGTGCCCCTTGAGATGAAGAACTTGTGGAACTGTTTTGTGCAGCTTATGTACTGGATAAATTGCGGCCAAGCCCAGCAGAAGAATGAAGGATATCAAAATTGCTTCACTCCTGTTCTACCTCAAACACGGCTGTTGCATCAAATTAGTGTGCCAGAAGCTTTATTGGAAAGCTTGAGACTTCAATAACACACTTGTCATTGGCTGCACTGCTCCCAATCCACTGTTGTGCTCTTTACATTGTATTTAAATATTTTTACAGAAAATTGTACTGGGAATTCTCAAGTGGACAGTTTGGGAGCACAGCAGACTAATTTATGTATTTTATTGCCAATGTCACCATTGCAGTGAATTCTGTGCCATTATCTACTCTTTACTTGAGATCTGACAACTTTAGCTCTTGACCCATCAAATAGTTTACTCCTATTTATTGATACATCCCACCTGTGACTAATATTTAAAGCTACTGGGCAATACGAAGTCAGTCTACATTTTAAAGTGTTTGCAAGAAACGCCTTTTCGGATTTGTACTAATACTAATTTGTGCTAATACTAATGACCACCCTCTAACCAAAAAACTCTGGTCTTTAACCAATAAGAACTAAAAAAAGGGCAACTAAAGGTCAGAAGCTGAAACTTCAACACATGCTGCATACACTCATCATACACAAATTCAGTAGCTTGTGAAACAGCTGATAAAAGGAAGAAAAAAGTGGACTAGCTCCTACATGCTGACAGAAATAATGGCACCTGAGATTTTATGGCTTTAGAAAATGTCACTGATTTAAAAATTCCACAATTAAGCTAAAAAGGACCCTATTATTTTTGACATGGCTAAAACCCTTTCAAGGACCAGGAAATAATTGGTTTGTTACCAGTCCTTGGCCTGTTCTCATGTAAGAATAGGCATTAATCAGTGCTTAAAAATAACTTGAGAATCTAGGAGACTGGCAAAATACCAGGAATAAGCAACAAAGGTTATAAATAACTAAATATTCCTCATTCAAAATGCTGAATGAATCTGATGGTAAAAGCAAACTATTATTAGAACAGGTCAGGTCAGATTAGTCCAATAATCAAGCTTGTGTTACCAAGATATATATCAGGTTCAATATCCTAGTGTGTATATTTTAGTGTACACGTAAATAAAGGTTACAAAACCACAAATGACCAGTAAGCTATAAACTTTAGAGCACTGGTTAATCCTGCAGCACCAAAGTTTCATTTATATCCCTTGTGGGCAAAAGGATGTGCACGATGAATGACACTTAGCACCTGCAGAACCAAACCAAAGTGATAATAGTTCTTTTTAAGCTTGGCGATGACATGGAAATGTACTGATCCAAGTTGATAGGGTCCTGCATCATCCAACAATTTTGAGATACCAGACCCTGGCATAGAATAGAATAAAAGGTTACCCTACTGGCTTGAATTTTTCTGTATTTAAATTTTTATATTTAACAAAATCTCCAACAACCATTAAAACCTGAAGGAATGTGATGCAACACTGGTAATTGTTAACTGTCAGTGCCAGAGCAGTTTGTTGACAGTGATTTACACTTATAAGAACATAAGAAATAGGAACAGGAGTAGTCCATTCGACCTCTTGAGCCTGTTTCGCCATTCAATAAGATCATGGTTGATGATCTTGTGTTTCAATTTCCACATTCCCATCTAAAACATTTTAAAACAGTGCCCCCTAGTTCTGGACTCACCCACAAGAGAAAACATTCTTTCAACATCCACCTTGTCAAGGCCGTACAGGATCTTGTATACTTCAATCAAATCACCCCTCACTCTTCTAAACTCCAATGGAAACAATCGCAGTCTGTCCAACCTTTCCTCATAAGACAACCCACTCATTCCAGCTATCATTCTAGTAACAAAAACAGAATTACCTGGAAAAACTCAGCAGGTCTGGCAGCATCGGCGGAGAAGAAAAGAGTTGACGTTTCGAGTCCTCATGACCGTTCGACAGAACTAGGTGAATCCAAGGAAGGGGTGAAATATAAGCTGGTTTAAGGTTGGGGGGGGGGGTGGGGGGGGGTGGGGGGTTGGGTGGGGGGAGAGAAGTGGAGGGGGGTGGTGTGGTTGTAGGGACATAGAAGCAGGTCATCAAAAGATGTCACAGACAATGGAACAAAAGAACACATAGGGGTCGAAGTTGGTGATATTATCTAAACGAATGTGCTAATTAAGAATGGATGGTAGGGCACTCAAGGTATAGCTCTAGTGGGGGTGGGGGGAGCACAAAAGATTTAAAAGATTTAAAAATAATGAAAATAGGTGGGAAAAAGAAAAATCTATATAATTTATTGGAAAAAAACAAAAGGAAGGGGGAAGAAACAGAAAGGGGGTGGGGGTGGAGGAGGGAGGTCAAGACCTAAAGTTGTTGAACTCAATATTCAGTCCGGAAGGCTGTAAAGTGCCTAGTCGGAAGATGAGGTGTTGTTCCTCCAGTTTGCGTGGGCTTCACTGGAACAATGCAGCAAGCCAAGGACAGACATGTGGGCAAGAGAGCAGGGTGGAGTGTTGAAATGGCAAGCGACAGGGAGGTTTGGGTCATTCTTGCGGACAGACCGCAAGTGTTCTGCAAAACGGTCGCCCAGTTTATGTTTGGTCTCTCCGATGTAGAGGAGACCGCATTGGGAGCAACAAATGCAGTAGACTAAGTTGGGGGAAATCCAATGAAATGTTGCTTCACTTGAAAGGAGTGTTTGGTAATCCTCCTTTGAACCGTTTCCAATGCATGTCACTTATGTCATTAATGAGTACCTAAACAGGAATGGATGAGACTTTCTGTGACGAGTTTAGTTTGTCTCTACTGCACACATACATCAACTTCACACCTTTAATGGTGAACCAGACAACAAATACCATTTACGTCAAGAACAGAATAATGCAACTATCAGATACTGAGTTTAAATGTGCATCTTATTTGAAATTGCTGAACCATTTGTGCATAAATAATAGTGAGCGTTATTGATCTCTATTATTTTGACGAAAAAATATGGGCCATTGTTTCCATAAAAGTATGAGTTAAACAATTTGTATAAGTTTCCGAGTTGCATATTTTAAAAAGTTGATTAATAGAAATACTTTGCTCCCCCCCACCCCTTATTTTTGTAATTAATTCTCATTGCTTATACTAGGGACAGTGCAAATGCCATTAGTCTCATTGAAGAAGAACAATTCATTGCTGTTGTAAATCTTGGCATCTGGCTAATTTCACTCTTGGCAACCTGTCTGTCTAAGTGGCAGGTTACTTTATTTTAAACAAAGCTAAGACATTAGTAAGGCTGCTTTGATAAAAGACTGAAGCTGTTATCTGCTCACACAATAAACCTACCTTCATATAATGCCAGTTTATTTCATTCCTGTTCTACCTCAAACAGAGTTGTTGCATCAACCTTGCGTGCCAGAAGCTTTATTGGAAAACTGGGGGCTTCAGTAATTCACAAACTACAATTTGAACAATGATTGAGTGTATTTGGCAAAATTGTCAATTTCCTTTCCAGATCAGGTTGACCGGTATGAAAGGAGATTCCTCTAACCCACACTGACAACATGGTTTGGTTAATGGCTGTGAGCCCAGTACCTAAAAGGTTCTATAATACGTAAATAACTATTATCAGCTAAACGTGTGAAACTTCTGCATCTCTGCTCCCCCATTTTTGAGGGTTAATTAAAGCTGCTGTTAATGAATAGTTGCTGTCCTACCTTCAACAAAATATTATTTTCCTGAGCAGGCATGCTGTTTTTGATACCATTTCCTATATTAGTTTGCAAATTTTCTAATGAAATTATTGCTTTGAAATAAACCGCTATCTTGGTAGGTGACCCACATTCTACTGTTGCTATATGAAATACATCCTTTAGTACATTTTGCAGGGAAGTTACTAAATGATTTTTTCTGGCATTCTGAACATTATAAACTTGGCTACGTGCTGCACATGGAATAATGGGAAATTTTGAGACTTCTGTCTTTTCACTCTAGTGAGCAGAAATAGAGCATTAAAGTATGCAAACATATGAACAAAGAGTAGGCTATTTGGCCCCTTGAGTCTGCTGCACCATTTAATAAGATCATGGCTGATCTAATAGTAACCTGAAACCTGCATCCCGCCTAATCCCAATAAACTATCACCTTAAAAATATTCAAAGACTGCTTCCACCATCTTTTCAGGAAGAGAGTTCCAGACTCTCAGCCCTTTGAGAGAAAAAATTTCGCCTCATCTCAGTTTTAAATGGGCAACCTCTTATTTTTAAACAGTTACCCCTAGTTCTAGATTCTCCCACAAGAGGAAACATCCTCTCCACATCCACCCTGTCAAGATCTTATATGTTTGTTACTCAACCATAAACAAAATATCGAACACAATTATTTTTCATATTACTTTATAGAAAAATGTAGTTCTAATTCACCTATTAAAACTATTGGCTGGTTTACTTTAGTAACCAAAAAATTTTTAATTTGGAATATTCACTGGTCATCTTGGCCTTAAATCTCGTTCGTATTAATATGTATCTTTGAATTAAATTTGGGTATCACTTAATGATCTAGATGCATTGTGGTTGGAGAAAGATGTGTGTGATCTTCTGATCAGCAAAAGATTTTCAGTTCAACAATCTTACTCTGGAATGATTTTTTTTTGTAAAAACCCATCTGGTTCACTAATGCCCTTTAGGGAAGGAAATCTCCATCCTTACCAGGTTTGGGCTACATATGACTCCAGATCCACAGCAATGTGGTCGACTCTTAATTGCCCTCTGAAATGGCCCACTGAGTTCAAGGGCAATTAGGGATGGTCATTTCCCATGAAAGAAAAAAAAGTATTTCAGTTACTAGAGCATTGATAACTTCAAATCCTGTGACTGACCGTCAAATGTTTTAGATCTGAGATTCTAGGTCCTATATGGGCTGTTACTGATTTCTACAATGTACAGATAAAGCACATTAAGTTAATGAATAGCAAGACACAGTAACTGTGTTTAGAGTTTCCTAAGACCAGTACAAGGCCAGATAGTTAGGACATTCAATTGGATTCCTCCCACCCAATTGGTACAATCCTTCATTAAATTGACCTTGGAAAGTTTTGCAGATTAGAAGGATTGAAATAGTCAGTGGTTGTCTTGCCATCCCACTAGTGTAAAGTATGAGTAGTCAGCAAGCTTGTCCGCTATCCTGTGGTTTTTCTTCTGTTCTCTATTGTGACAGGGTTTTAATGCTGCGTACCACTCATTCATAGTTGCAGAAAAAAACCTAAATCTTCCATTGCAATCAGAGTAAGTCAGCAACTTTGACGCCTTAAAGTTTGAGATCACTTTCCAAAGAACCATGGAAAATTTCTAACACAGAAGGAAGCCATTCAACCCAGCATGTCTGTACGGAGAAGCTCTCTGTCATGGCAAAAATCCTGGAAATTCTAAGTCTTGGCCCCAAATATGACATGTTCCATTATTGTGAGGGCAGGAGTGGAGTCCCTCCAGGGGTCTCACATGTGCAATTTACAGCTGGCCACTTAAATCACCAGCTGCCTCTACTCAAGCAGGATTTTGGTAGGTCAGGAGTATGAAACCTGGAGTGTGCAAATTAGAGCTGGTAAGATGAGGCGTGAACTTGAAGGCTTTGTTTGGATAGCCCAGAAACCACTTTGGAGAGGTAAGATACCACTGTGGATATGGTCCCGAGACACCTTTGGGAGAGGTAAGTCACCCTTTGGGATTGTTAAAAGTGAACATGATTGGAACCTTTTACACACAAATGGAACTGGCAAGCTGAAAAAGAACTGTCCAGCTGTCAAAGAACTGGCAACAAACTGTCCAGCTGTCAAAGAATTGTCCAGCTGTCAAAGAACTGGCAACAAACTGTCCAGCTGTCATAGAACTGTCAAGCTGTCAAAGACTGTCCAGCTGCCAAAGAACTGTCCAGCTGCTAAAGAACTGTCCAGCTGCCAATGAATTGCCAGCTGTCAAAGAACTGTCAGACTTTCAAGGAACTGTCAAGGAGCTATCAATGTATACTTGGTGAATTGGCATAGAGAGGGTAAGGGCAAAGCATTGTGGGTGGAGGGGCATGTGTTGGCATGAGGTGATGCTAAGTTGGCAGAGGGGCTATGAAGGGCCATGGGGATGTGAGAGAACTGGGGGAATGAGGGGCCATGGGAAGTGGATGCGGACATGAGGTGGCATAGGTTGGCTGGATGGGCATAGGGAATGTGTGGGGGGGGGTGAGTTGAGGATGCTGAGGGGTGAGGGTTGGAGGGATGTTTTTTGTTTTATTCTTTATTACAACACAGTGCCAGAATTCAGAGGCAGGCCTTCCGCCCAGCCTGCCTCCACACCTGGCACGTATTCCAGGGGCAGTGGGTCTGACTTCCAATCCAGCCCACACTCCCAGAATGAGAATACGACCTGCAGGCAGCCATTTTTAAAGGCCGGGTTTGCAAAGCCAGGAGTTCTCCCCTCTCTTTGCTCAGACGCCCAGGAGCGAAAATCTGGGCCATTGTCTTTCAGATGAGACATTAAAACAAAGTCCTGTTTTTTTTTCCTGTCAGGTGGACATAAATGATTCCATAGCACTATTTTGAAGAAGACCAGGGGAGTTATCGCTGGTGTCCTGGCCAATATTTAACCCTTAATCAACATTACAAAACAGATTATCTAGTTATTATCACATTGCTGTTGTGGGAGCTTGCTGCATATGAATTGGCTGCCCCATTTCCTATGTTACAGCAATCACTATACTTCAAAAGTATTTATTGGCTGTGAAACCCTTTGGGACATTCTGTGGTCAGGAAAGGCCACTATTGACATTTATGTTTCTGTCTGTCTCTCTCTTTCTCTTTGCTGGACAATCCACAAATTAATCTCACTGCCATGCTACCACTCTCTCTTTCTCTCCATATCTTTGTGGTTTCATTTTTGCTTCAAATATGTATAACTTTTTCCTTAAGATGCACTGGTCTCTAATTCAACTATTCCTTGTGGCAAAACATTCTATGCTCCAACAATCCTCTGCAAGAAATGTCTCCTAAGCTCCCTTCTCTGATTGTTTTTTAATTGTCACTTTAGCACTTAAGTTAACAGAAGTAATGGAGTGAACAAGGAAAGATGAACAAAACAATTCATAGTTTTAAAAACCTCTTAATTCTCTTTCACTTTCTCATCTCTAGTGGAAATAGCCCCAGTATCTCAAGTCTTTCCTCATAATGCTAGTTTATCATTTTTCATGACTTCCTTTCTCTTGTTAAATTGCTTGTTAGAGGAATGTAATTACTCAGTATCTTCACACTTTTTATGTTCTGTTTGGAAGCATCTTCAGTAAATGTTAATTCCTATAGTGAGTGATTTTTACAATTCAAGACTGCAATAGATGGGTAATCAAGTGTTCGTGGTGTAGCTCAGAGTGATGTGTTTGTCCAAACTTGATTATGAACTTGGCTACACCGAAATAGCAGATCATTTGGTTTGATCAATGTTCTAATTTTTCTCTATCTCTTTATTTTCATATCCTTCTCTTTATCCTCTTCCCCAAACAAGTAAGGGTGTCTTATGTCTAACTCGTTGTTTCCTGTAACCTTCTGCAGCTATGACTCTGGAAAGGATGGCTTCATTGACTTAATGGAACTAAAGCTGATGATGGAAAAGCTTGGCGCCCCTCAGACTCATATTGGCCTGAAAAAAATGATCAAAGAAGTAGATGAGGATTTTGATGGGAAGCTGAATTTCAGAGAGGTGAGACAATGGAGAAATATAAATTAATGTGACAGGTTTGTTTTCCACAAATGCATTTTGAGTCACTTGTAACAATATATAATGAGCATTTGCTCTGCAATTATGCACTAGTATTTCATCATAGTGCATATTCAGTCCGTTCATACAGTAGTATACAGTTATTTTTACCTTCCCTGCCTTGCAAACTAGTCCAAACTATTGGATGTGGAAACAAGCTTTTGTAGCTTTGAGAGGAAGGTTTATGGAAGGAGATGCAGGTTCACAACTTAGTGGCTTCCATTGAGTTGACAGTGGAAATGATATGTTTGGGGTAGGGCTGCAGTAAATGGTGGAGGGGAGGGAAACATATCTCTGTCCAATCACATGTTGTTAACAAGATCGATAGAAAGTTCTCTCTAGGTATTCACTAAATACTGAAGACTATGTTGTAATGCAAACAGAACATGTAGCAAAAAATAATTTCCAATGTGCCTTAAGAATCCAAAGTTCAACTGTACTGCAATTACGCAGGAAGATTGCAACACCCATCCCCCACCTCACACTACACAGCTTATAAATATAGAATTGCTTGCATTCCAATTAAGGTATTAAAAATTCTTCAAATGCTAAAAACCTGAGTCAGTTTGGAGGTGCAGTAATCACTGATTTTAGCAGAGATCGCAAAAGTTTCTTAGTTTCAAGAATTGCTGAAGTGACATCATTTGTATGAGGTGGAGTTCTTGTGACTTGACAGGACTCACTTTGTGATGTGTTTACACTATCAAATTAAAGCAAAAATGTACAACTACTCAGTCAGCTATGTTGAAAGTCAGTCTAGGAAAAGGATAAACAGTTTGAATATTTCTAAGCACACATCTATTTGATATGAAGTGACTAAATCCCTGTAGTTCTTGTTCAGGCTGGCCAGAGACGAGATCAAGCAGTGTCTATACCTTATTTTACAGCATCATCTTTTTTCCACTAATTCTGAAACTACATAGACAAAGTAAAAAGCTCCAAACAGCACCATAATTGGAAGTTCTGCATAAATATTTGCCATGGCTGACAGACTCCTGTCTGCAATACAACCAGTTCAAAACAATATTGAAGTCCTTTCTTAAAATTATACTGTCTGCCTCCACCATGTTAAAGACAATAAATGCAATGCAGTTTTTGGAAAGTCTGTGATCTCCAATGATTGAGTATTAAATATACGTGCTTTTAAAGCAGTTCATGCAGACAACTCCACTGCTATTGTAAGTTGTTAGTACAAATGATCAGAACTTGCGACATGTATTTGCCTGGATTTGGAGCCCAAATCTTTGGTGCAAATCAGTTAATATTGGATTGTGGGGAGATTTTAAAACATCTAAGTTGCAAACCCTAGCCCCTTGCTTAGTGCTCTGACCCGTTTTGCATCTTTTCAGCTGATGTGGAAGAATTTTAAAGCAGTCTTGGTATTTTTTTTGTCCCCTGGGACTCACCTGATAACTTATGAGTGTTTAAAATATTTATTTAAGAGGATTCCTGAATTGGCTATGAGGTGTTTTGTTTCAGTAAAGGCAGGGGAGGAGGTGGAGAGGTTTGGTATATCACTATTCGATCAAACAAAAAAAAGAGTTGTAAGGGTCTGTGGCCTTTTTTCATCCTAGGATAGCTGAGTATCAGATCAAAGTAGACTGAATTTAATGAGGATAACATTGAAAGTTGGTCTTCTTGACTAATTCATTATGTATTTCATCTGCTGATTATCACCAATTATATTATAAATGTCAAATGGTACAGTTTTGGAATCTATCTCCAAGCTAACTTTAAGATGCTCCAACATTGTAACTTGCTATGACATACCTGCATATGTCCCTCCCTCCAGCCCTCCAACACTAATTTGTTAATTACAGTACACAGTGCAGCAAATGGTTTCACAGACTTGTATTCTGTTTGATTTTTCCCCATATAACCAACGTTGTTTAATTGGTATTTTTAGTGTCAGTAGTAAAATACCAATTAGATAATTAATTATAATAAAGTCAAGGAACACAAGAGAACAAAAACCTCAATGTTTATTTAAGAACAAACTCTCGATAGATTTCATAGCCATTTGCCATGTGGCCTTGATAAAGAATGGATTTGTCTTTGCCAGAAAGCTTTTCCAAACATGGCTGTTGTGGAAAATGTAGCTAGAAGTCAAGAATAACGAAAGATGCTGATAATATATCTCAGATTTGATTTGAGATTGGATTATGCATCCTATTCTGAGTAGCATTTTTTTCTTGCACTTCATCTATTTCCTGATCTTTGGATGAAGTTTGGATTGCTAACTTTGCCAGAACATCCTGGAGTCTCCAGAAGTTAAACATCAATTATCTGGGCACTGCTGTGAGCAATCCAAGAGAAAAGTCATAGAGGCATTAAAACTGTTTTCTTTTCCTTTTCAGAACTTCATTTGTTCATTATATATGTAAAAAAATGGGGTGACAGCAAGGGGAGGGGGGTTTGCTGTGTGGTGGAAAAGACTGCTTGACAGTCAACTATCATCCAAGTAAATAACAGTCTATTTGCTTTGCAATTGGCAAGAGAGTGCATGAGAGTTGACACATGGAAGAAGAATAGCAGCAGTGGCTCTGCAGTTGGAAATGGGGGGTTGGGGGGGTGGTCATATGATTAGAAGTTCCCATTATATACTGAAGCAGAGTTGGCAACCTTAGATGCAGTAATGTAGTATAAAAGATTAATAGCTATTATGCTAATAGCTAACATACATCATCAGTGATGTCAGATCATGTGTGGCCAGCTCAGAGAGGGAGAGATGATTCTGGAAGAAGCCCAGTGCTTATCTATCCCCTTTCATAGTTGCATATAGTTAATAAATGTTTGAAGGTTTCTAGAGGCCTCACTTCCAGAAGCCTATGTTAAACAAATCTTGGAACCATTTACGATGATACTTTATGATGGCAGAAGTAAACCTACCAAGTAGCATGGATCCCTGATGAAACTGACAGTGGCGGGAAAGTGAAAACCATCAAATACACGGCAACCAGGGAATGACTAAGGCTGAAAATCAGAGTGGAAAGCATCAGTGGATTCCCACGACAGTCAACTAAAAGTAACAGACAATCATGGAGACGGTCCTACCTCTACCCAAATCCTTTGACCATGTGGAAGGGCCCGACCAAGCAATATACTGGCAAAACTGGCGTTGCAGATTCAACAGGTGTAGGACTGCTTCAGGGTTAGCACAGAAGCCTGATAAAGTACAGGTTAGCACATTCCTCTGTTCCATTGGCAGCAATGCAGAAAACATTTAATAATACAGGATGTTAATGAGGGCACAGCCACCTATGAGGAGGTTATTAAGGCCTTCAATGAGAATGAAGAGGTTATTAGGGCCTTTGGAGGAACACTATTATTATCCAGAAGAGATTTAGCAGATGCATTCAGGAATCCAGAGAAATAATGGACTTTTTCATAAATGATCTGTATTGCTTGGCTGATAGCTGCAAGTGTGGGGTTCTAAAGGATGACCTCATCTGAGATTGCACTGTGTTGGGAGTGCTTTCTGAAGCCTTATCTGGTTTTCTGTAGTCCAAGGAGGACCTATCGGTGCCCGAGGCAGTGCAATTAGCGAGACAGGCTGAGCTATGGAAACAGAAGCGAGTTTTAATCTGGAGTGGTAGAGAATCTTTGTGGAGACAGACCACTGACTAAGTCTAATTTGTGAGCAATAGAGATACCAGCTCATCCACTAAAAAGCAGTCCAGAGCGAAGAGGGAGCGGTTGCTGCCATTATCCAGTGCTCCCATTGTGGCATGAAAAACCCCATTGGTTCAAAGCCTGTTCTGCCGTAAATGCAGAGTGTCATTCCTTCAGAAGGCAGGGCCATTTTAAAGCTAAAAGCTTTCACCTCCAGTTCAAAAATTTACAGAGGGACCGGTCTGGTGAAAAAAATGAGAAGATACTGACAAAAATGAAGTGCCTTTCCTGGGTGAGGTTGCAAAGTCCAAGCGGAATTTTTGGAGTGCGGATATCATGGTCAATGGCCACAAGACAGAATTTTGAATTAGACGGCGGAGCAGATGTGTCAATCTATTCTGATGCATTCTGTGTCAATCCAGTTTGAACCCTAAGTTTCTCTAGCCACCCACCATTTGGCTCCACAGTCTAGGAGGCACTTCACTGAAGGTGCAAGGGCAGATGACTGCTACACTTTGATGTAATGGAAGAGAATTTACCGATACTCTGTATGTTATTCTTGATCAAGGTTGCTCTTTATTAAGCAGAGAAGTTTGTAGAGTTGCAGCTCCTTTATTCACCTGTTTTATTAGAAACTCAAATGGCCTGAGCCAGTCTCCCTGGAAAAGTTCCATACCTACAGCTCCAGGAGGAAATTCTAGAAATTGCACGCCTTTTTGAAGAGAGGATGGGTGACAAACGTGGAGGTGACCAGAACGCAATTTAGGAAGGTGACCAGGATACCAATCCACCTGACTATTCTGGAGAGGATACCATTAACATAGGACAACCTGATGCAGGAACTGACTTGCCTGAATGCAAACCAGGAACAGAAGCTCCCAGGATGCCCAGTGAAACAATTGCAGAAAATAAATCTGACTGAGGAAAATCTGATCACCAAACTGAAGAAGTAACTACTGAAGTTCTACCTACTGATCTCGCACACATTTCAGATGTGCAAGGAAGAGAAGAAATAGAATAACAACCTAATCAGTTAGAATACTACCTAGCAACAAAAATCAAGGTGAAATCCAGCTCTACTCCAGATATTGATTTGATTGCTGTAGCTCCTGAGGTGTCAAGGCCTGGTGAAGGGAAAAATCACACTGGTGTGAGGGCAGAATGAGTGCATGTTACACGAATCCCTACAGTACCAACAAAAGAACCATCAACCCTGGTTATGAATAATCTTCATTCTTCTGTTTATCCATCTGATTCATTCACAGCACTTCAACAGGGACAGGAATCATCGAATATGCTTAAGCAACAGATACTTTTGCCAGATAATGGACTTTCTGGATTGGGAGATTGCAGACCTACTACAACTGGACAAACACTAGGAGAAGCTGACAAAGACTTATTCCTTTGAGAAGGAACAGCTAGTACCATAACGTCAAAAGGGAGTTCCACACAGAAAAGAAAGAAAAGAGAGCACCCATTCATCAACCTGCCCCAGCAAACCAGCAGCCTACTGATTTAATTATATTCCAGGAAGATTATGGAGAGCATACACCCTACACGTCCTCCAAGAGAGCTGAGAACATGGTTGGCCACCACCAAAAGAGACTCGGGGTTGGGGAGAGCTAGGGTGGAGGAGGGGGAGGTAGAAGTAGGATGTGTAAACATTTAATGAAAGACTTGGGAGATGTAGTATAAAGGGTTAATAGCTATTATACTAACAGCTGGCATATATTATCAGTGATGTCAGATCACATACGACCAGAGCTCAGATCGAAAGATGGTTCTGGAAGAAGTCACATGCTTATCTATCCCGGAACGTTTTACATATTCAAACTATAAAATGGCCACAGGTGCCTGGACCAGCATTGTGGAGGGCAGCCGTGGCTAGGTAGGTGGGGAGGAGGTTCTGTTGGGGGGCCCAGGAATCTTCCTGGAATGCTGACTTCCTGTCTGCTGCCGGGCAGCCGTATCCAGACAGCTACTTTGATGCCGACATCGCTGGTGGCCCACAGGCTGGACTGGAAAATTCCAGTTGGCCTTTCATCTGTGGCCTTGTTTGGTTTGTTACTGAGTTTAACTAGCTAGCTGCCTTTTGTGGGTGGATAGATGTTGCAGCCCAAGTCAGCCTTCCCCAGATTCTCTTGCGGGCAGGATGATGCTAACAGTGTGAAACATTTCAGTGTCAAACCGAGTTGGCTGGACTCAAACTTCCTTTTTACTGCCGTTTGTGGATTTTTTGTTTTGCTTCTGTTTTAAATTGACTTGCACAAATTGGCACCTGGAGTTGCACACAACCCACATGGCCTCAGGAGCAGTTGTATCAATAAATAGTACACCAAAATCCTCATGCCAACTGGGAATGAAATGTAACCATGTGTATGTGTTCCCTTCTCTCTCAATAATTGCAGGAACACCACATGAAAAAAGAATTTGCATTTTTATAGCACCTTTCATGACCTTGAGCCATCTCAAAGGATGCCATTGCTATAAAATTACTTTCTGAAGTGCATTCAGAGTTGTGATCAGACCATCTACTCTGATAATGTTAACTAAGACACCAACACTATAGAATCTTTTACACACACCTTTAGAATATTGATAGCCTGCAGTTCAATGTCTCATCTGCAAGATGATGGGCAGAATTTTTTGCTTCCACCAGTGGCAGGAATCATGGCCAAGGGTGGGGGGCACAAAGTTTGGAGTGATGACAAGAATCAGTTTCCCGCCAGTGGGAACTTTGTTTGGAGCTTTGTTCTCTTGACCTTCATGGAGGGTTGAGTTTCCTGCTCACCAGTGTCGGGAACCATATTGCATGTATTTGCATCTCATGAATGCTCAATGAATGCTCACCCGTGTTGGGAACCATATTGCATGTATTTGCATCTCATGAATGCTCAAGACCAACTCGCTGGAATTTCCTGGAATTTCCTTCCCCTTCCAAATTAAGCGCCCTGTCAGCGGATCATTAGAATGGTCTTTTTCCCAACTGTGGCTGGGATTTTCCTGCCCAAAGTCAATGGACCTTTGCCTGGTCCGTCCAATTTTCCATCCTGCCCGTGACAAACCCAGTCATGGGCAGGGCTGGAAAATTCTGGCCTGTATGTAAATGGTGTACACCTGGTAAGTTTCACCTCATCAACAACTTCAAGGTCTGTAGATGCTGCTTTTTCCCACCTTCGAGCGCATTTCTGCGAGATTTCTGGCACCTGTATCACAAGCTGCACCAAGGCTGGGAACAGGAGGCAAGACCAGCAGGGAGGGGGAAGACAGAGGCAGGAATAGGGTGGTGGAGGGGCTGGTGGAACACAGGACGGAAAGAGGAAGATGGAGGCAGGGCTCGGGGTGGGGCATGGGGGGATGTGGTGGAACACAGGAGGGAAGGGGGAAGACAGAGGCAGAACTTAGTGGGAGGGAGAGTTGGTCAAAGAACATGGTGGAGTAGTGAGAGTCTGTTCTGGGGCAACGGCTATTAAGACTGTCCAAAGAGGAGTGAGAGACTGTCCTGGGGCTGAGGACATGCTGTCGGGGGGAGATTGAAGAAATTGTTCTGGGGCCGTCTGGGCCATGTTAGAGGCTCTGGATGGCACCTATGTCTTGGCCCTGGACATGGTGGGGGAAGGCCTCTCTGGGCAGTGATGGTTGTGCACAGAATGGTGTGCAGGACATGGTTAGTCACCTAAGGCTTTTGGCCCAGGGGGTTGGAGTCATAGTATTTGGAAAGAGAGGGCACAATTACACTCAGGGGAGGCATCTGGATTCAGTTGGCTGGCAATTATACAGTCATGGGGGGGCTATTGGATGGTTTCAGGGGTTGGGACTCTGAAAATAAGGGTGCAGGTGGCCTTGAGAAGTCGAGGAGTCAGCTCAACAAAGGGCATGGAGACATCAATGTTGAAGAAAACAACACCGGAGAACAGAAATATCCACGTGCAGAATGATGGGGTCAAGGGTAACGGGGGGAGGTTGAATAGTAACGGGGGATGGGAGTTAGGAGCTGGTGACTGTAGAGGAGGATGAGAGGAGCTTGGTGGGTGACAGAGGGAGGCTAGAAGGTGTTGGTCAAACTCACTAAGATTAGGAGCAGCACCTTTGCCTTTACTTAATAATAACGCAGTTAAAAAAACAAGCTTGAAAAAAATTATATGGGAGGGGTCTCGAGGCATATGGGAGGAGTTCATGATGACTATTTTGGGCCAGTTGATGGGGCACCCTATTAAGTGTCTGCTTAAGACATGGAGAGCAAGACACAGCTGAGTACTGGCTTTGTGGGTCGAATGCCCATTGAAGGAGTTTTGCTCCTTTACTAATAGTGCATATTCATGCCAGAATCCATTAAGTTTTGGGGATGCATTGGTTTTGGTCTAATTGACCATCTGTCCCTGTCAGAGGCATGTAAAGAGGGAAGGAGGGTCAAACAGTGAAGGGCCACAGCTGCTGGACAGAAGCTACATGCACACTACGGACCTCAATATTCTCATTTTAATGGGGAGAATTTTCTGTTCAGTGAATGGGTGGGCCCCGCTTGCCAACGTATGAAATGACGCGTGGTGACGTCGGGCGTGCATCCCAATGTCACCGTGCATCATTCAGATCCTCAGTTTGGTGGGCCCTGCAATCGGCTGGGTGCTGCCATTTTGCATGGGTGAGCCAGTTAAGGCCCGCCCAGCGTGACGTGCACCTGGAAGTGCTGAGTGCTCCCTGTGCAGGTTGGGGGAGGAGGCTGAGTCGGGGCCTGTGTGCAAAAGAGCACAGAAATCTTCCTGAGGCACAGAGCTACCTCAGGGAGATTATTTTGATTTTTAAAAATTTTAATAAAGAAAAAAAAAATTTTAAGACATGTCCCCTCATGACAGTCTCACATTAAGGTTGGACGGGCAGCTCAGTTAATTATCTTAATTGGAATCTAAATGGCCTTTTTAGGCCTTTGACAGTTCGGCAGGCATGCAGTTGACTCTCCTTCATGCCTGCCGAACTGAGAATTTGAATGACACGCGGTGACTTCAGGACGCACGCCCGCCGTCATCTTACGTCACTTTACACGTTGGCGAGTGGGGCCCACCCCCGCTCACTGAACAGAAAATGCTGGCCAATGGTCATGACTTACAGGGCTCAATGCTTACAGCCATGACACTAATACACGGCTAGGCTAGTGTCTTGGCTAATGGGGTCAAGCTGACAATAGCCTGACTGAGAGTTATAGCACCTGGATGTATTCACCCTGATCAAGACCCTCTTTGTGAATGTGCAATCATGTCAGAGGGAATGTTCAGCCACCTGGGGACCTCCAAGATATGCTTCACCTGCAAGGGGTAGCCTGGAGATGCCATACCTAGACTGAGGGCAGGCCTAGGGCTTCACCCTGGCTTCCTGGATTGGAGATGGAGGGAGAGCATTCAAGGGTAAGGCGCAATGTTGTCTCAAATCTATTCGTCCACAGATACAAGAAGGAGTATACAAGAAGGAGTCTATAATGCAGGCTGCAGGCAATGCTGCCTTCTTGATAGCTTTGAGGCTATCAAGTGAGGAGAGGAAGGGTCCCTCACCATTTGGCATAGCTCAGGGAAGATCGTCACCCTGATCAGCATGAGCCAGTGACGACCCAAATGCTAATGAGGGCCCAAATCCACATTTGGTCCGATCGAGGGTCTAAGAAGACGCAGCTCACACATGGGGATGAGCGAAAGGTAGTGCCACTGACGCTTTAATTGTCTAGGGATGTGGTAGCTCATATTTGCCACATTCTCCATGAGGATCTCACACTGCACTGATTGGGAAGCCTTCCAATGCCAGTTGCTTTCATTGTTACTGCCGCACTCAACTTCTTTGCCAACGAATCCTTCCAGGACTCCACTGGGGACCTCTGCGGAATCTCACAATTGGCAACAAATGCATAAGGGAGGTGACAGATGCCCTTTTCAGTAATGCTTACCATTACATGCATTTATGAAGCAAGCCAAGCTGCCCGAGCTATGGGGTTCGCAATGATCTCAGGCTTTCTACAAGTGCAGGGTGTCATCATTTGCACACATGAGGCCTTGAAAGCTCCCTGGCAGTAACCTGTGAGATTCGTTAATAGAAAAGGATTTCATTCTCTAAATGTCCAGCTAATCTGTGATCACAGAAAGCAGATGATGCAGGTTTGTGCTAGCTACCCAGGGAGCTCTCACAACTCTTAAATTCTGAGTCACTCACAGGTGCCACAGATCTTCGAAGGCTCTCAATGCATAGAGGGTTGGCTCTTCAGTGATAAGGTGTACCTCCCCCAAAGGCGTGACTAATAATGCCTGTTTGTCATCCACAGAGTGCATTTGAGGGGAGATGTAATGTTGCACATTCAGCCACAAAGTCCTTAATAGAGCAGACTCTTGGCCTCTTAAAGATGCGTTTCAGATGTTTGGACCAATCAGGCAGGGGTCACCAATACTTAACACAGAAGGTGTCCCGCATAATTGTTCTTTGCTGTGCCCTGCACAACATAGCGCTGCAAAGGGGGGATGTTTTGCCACATGGGGTCACGGAGGGGCTATATGTCTCCTTGGACAAGGAGGACGTTGAAGGGCATGAATTTGAAGAGGTCAATGATTCAGACGAGTCAAAATAGGATGCCATTGCATGGGCACGATGTGAAAGATGTGCCTATGAGAATCTCTTGGCTACAAGGAGGAATAAGGTGAATGTAAGCCACTACGAGCACAGTTTTCCTGACACTTCATTGCAGAGGAGACAATAAGACCTTCATTGTCATCTTCAACATCTCAAGATAGGTCATCAATCTCAAAATAGTAACAGAAGAAGCATAAGTCACCTTCAACCCAAACGATGGGCTCATCCTTGGAAGGTTCAGTACCCGAGGGAGCAATTAGCCTCTGTGTAATGGGATAAGCACTCCACTTGCACACAACCTTATGTAAATGCACATAATAATGCAGTTCTTTCAATCATGGTGTGAAACAGCCACTGGCCATGGCAGCCTTCAAGAGGCAGAAACACTATTGCACATATTGATGCACTCATGGCAGTGTGACAGCAGCTTAGCAGGACAGCTCTAAAAGGAAAAACATCCACTTGACCATCTGAAGATGGAGCTACATCTGGACAGCACCATCGCTCCAAACGACAGCTCTCATGCATGATTAATGCAGAGGCCACATCTTGATACTGAGGCCCAAGTTGTCATCGGACATTAGGATGTAGTGATCTGCCAAACTGCAGCATGGGCACAAACCTGCACGTTATGTTAGCATTGTCCTCACAAACAGTGGTTCCACAGGATCATCTTACGATTATTAACAAACCCTCATTACCCTGCATTCGTCTAAAGCCTCCCAAGCTTATGTCCTGCATTGCCTTGGTATCTGGGAGAGACATGACCCCAGTCAGTTTTGACACAGCAGTCAATGATAACTTAGTCCCTTCACAGATACTGATGAGCACTCAGGAGATGTGTTGGAGCATTGCTTTCATAACATTACAGTCCTCTACACTGTCCATTGCACAAAAGTCAATCCTTGCTACGATCCCTAAGTCACTGCTTGCACAGTTATTTAATGAATTCCATATTGATTGGCATTCTGTGGCCTAACAGAGGGATTTCATCAAGCAATGCTAGTCAGGAACAAAGTAACATCCTCACAGGTAACTGGACAGCATCATCAGGATGAGCAAATGCCTCTGACATCACACATTCATTCCCATCTAGCAGACATTTCAAATGTCACCGAGTGGAACCAACTTCCATTGCTCAACGTCATACCTGGGGAGTGTGGGAACTAAGAAAGGACATCACTAACCTTCCAAGAACAATTCTCATGATGTCACATATGTGATCCTCAGATGCAAGGCTTACACGTGCCTTGTTCGACCATCATTTTTATGTCATGAGTGCCTTTATTCATGTCGATGTGGAACTGAAGGTGATTGACTGAGATGAGATTGGATGGGGTTTCATGGAACTGAGGAACAAGATGGGAGATAATTTTGGGGGAGGGCATTTGGTCCCCTTGAATGAACGTGGGACATTGCATCACATTGATGAACCATTCAATACCTGAAATGTTGAGGGATAAAAGTGAAATATATTTACAATGGTGAAAAGTATATTCAGTGATTGAACACCATGCCACCATTGTGCATATACAACTGCTTAGTTTTCCTTGCTCTACTGCTAGGTGCAGCCCCAAAATCCTCAGGAGAGGTGGAGGCAGCCTGCTGACTGCTAAGCCCTGTTGTCTGAGATGCATTTGGTGGGTGTTCTCTGGAGGCCTGAGGCCTGGAGGGCCCCGCCCTGCTAAGCGTCTCCTGCTCCAGGGCAAGTGCACCCTCCTTGGCTGGCCTGCTGGAGCTGATAGGGTCCCAGGCAGAGGGGATTTGGAGCTGTAGGAAACCCTTGGAGATCCCTGTGGTGTCTGGCTGATGCTCTCCCTCCCTTTGAGTGCCCAACGGACCGTCCCTAACTCCTTGAGGAGAAGGAGACCTGGAAGGAGGTCAAAGTGCCCTTCCTCCCTCTCACCTAGCCACTACCAGAACGCACCCATGGCTAGACCGATGGTGTGCAGGTTCAAGCACAAATCAGGCAAAATCTGCTGGACCTGGGTCTCCAAGAGCAGCTGCCACCCTTCCCATGGAGACTTTGATGTGCTCACATGCTGGAGCCATGACATCAGACAGAACATGGATGGATTCCTCCATCCTTAGTTCCAGTCTATTCACGGCCTCTGACAACCCTGCCTGATGTTCCCCTGCCTGCCTTTGCATTTCCAACATTTGCCTTAGGGCTGGTTGCAGAGACTCATCATCGGACTCAAACTCTTCTTCCTCATCTGAGGCAGCTTGAGGGCTGGGTCTAAGTACTCTGAAGGGTTTCCTTTGCCCTTTCTTGCTGTTTGCTGGAATAGAGAAGAGAGATGACTAGTGACTGACTAGGCGGGCTGCTACACCATAGGTCACTCACAGTCATTGCCCGTGTGTGGCCCATGTATACTGGATGGACCCTCACTGGCTTGTTGGAGGAAGCTAATCTCGCCTTCTGTGCAGGAATGATCTCTGTCCACTCCAGCCAGCTCTGCAGCCTGTTCCTCAAACTGGGAGTGGGTCCTCAACTCCAGAGTCCCCCCTCCGGTCTTCGATCTCTCCCTATAGCTGTGGTAAATCTTGCCCTGCATGAAGACAGATGGATTGACTTTGAGCATGACGGATGAAAGAGCAGTTCAGAAGCATGCATGCCGCCTGTGTATGCTGAGTCCTCCTCAGTAATGGACGAAGATGCCATTTGCGCAGGATCTTCCATGAGATGGGGATCTTAAAGCGACTGGCAGGCAATCAGTGCTGATGTCCCATCTGCTGGTCGTGTGTGACATCCCTGTGGATTCTAACCCTTAGACTGCCTGATGCCCCTATGAGAAGGAGAGTTTGGAATGAGGAGAAGGTTCACTTACCCTGGTGGAGAGGATCAGATCATTCATCCTTTTTGGCACTGCATGTGGTCCTTTTTGCTGGCCCACAGGTGCTGACCTCCTCCCAGGCCGGTGTGGTCAGATGGGTGGACCTCTTGCTCTCATCCCGAGGAAAGTGAACTTCCCGCCTGCCCTGGATGGACTGGAGGTGTTTCTCCGGGGAGGTCTCACTGAACTGTGGAACAGAGGGTTTATTTCCTTTGGGCGCCATGCTAGGTTGGACCTCCAGCCCACACCTGGCCTGCAGTTAGTGAATGTGTATGCGGCTGCCTTTTAAATATGGCGTCAGAACCTTCAATCCCATGAGGCGAAGGCGGGGCAGATGAACCCCTGCCCGTCCACCACAAGATTCGACAAGCTCCTTGCTGATGCATAATGAATGAGCTGAAAAGTGGAAGATGTGGCACAAAAATCTGACCTGCTGCCCAATGGGGATCACGCCGACATTCCTTGCTGCCACCGCATGTAGTCTCCAGAAAGGAAAATTCCACCCAACATCTCCCAAAATAAAAACACAAGAAATTGGAGCAGGAGCAGGGCCCATTTGGGCCCTGAAGCCTGCTGAGCCTTTCAATAACCTCATGGCTTCAACTCCACTCTTTTACCTGCCCCCAACGTTCAACTAACTGGAAATATTGCAATTTGAAATGAGACAGAACAAAAATATACAGCATTCGGACTCGAAACGTTAACTGCGCTCCTATCCGCAGATGCTGCCAGACCTGCTGAGTTTTTACAGGTATTTTTGTTTTTGTTTTGAAAAATATACGGCCACCTTCCAAAGTGAAAGGAAAAACAAATATTACTCCCTCCAGGGATTTCAAAAAGAGAGACATTTCCTATAATTCAGAGACCAATCAAAATTTGTCACTGTTTAAGGGAGAAATCATCCCAGATTTGCAAAAGGTGTGGTAGCGGGGGGAGGGGGCGGGAAGGACATTTTACCCATTGGTCGCAAAGGTGGGCTTTCGCTCCATATCACCGCCATTCCTGGGGCATCCCGCCTCATTAATAATGCATTCCCAGATAACACCACTAGATCACTGGTGGGGTGGACTCTGATTCTCCTGCCCTGCCCTCAGGCCATCAGTAAACTGGGCACCTTATTTAAATTGCGTGGCTGCACATAGCTAGTACTCTCTAAGGGATTGGAAGCTGTTGCAAAGCCATGGCTGCCAAAGGGAGGAAACATGCTAACCCCAAATTTAGCAGCATCTCCCACAAGCGCCTATTGGATACACTGGAGGCCCGACTTGAAGTCCTCTACCCCAGCTCTGGGCGAAGACCAGCAAGCTAGGTCACCAATCCAGCATGGGAGGCGGGGGCAGCGGTGATCGGTGCCAACACCCTGCAAAAGAGGACAGCCACCCAGTCCCATAAGAGGAAGAATGATCTCCCCTGTTCTACCAGGGTAAGTCACTCTTCCTATCACTCCCAACTCACACACTCACAATCCCGTCACACATCCACAGGGATCTCACTCACTGCCAGTTAAGGGACATCATCATTCACCCTCTCACATACACCTTCATCTGCCTTGTGGGTTCTGTCCTCAGCCCATCCATGGCACCACTCACCACCCACATATGCCAGGCATCTTTCTCATCTGGCCTCGCAGGCTCCCTGCTTATACTCTCTCCATCTGTATTCATACAGCACAAGCTGGCACACAACAAAAGGAAGAGGTCACAAACCGGTGGAGGAATGCCTGGCATCAAGTTCCTCAGTGACTTTGAAAGCAGAGTCATACAGCTGCTCGGCGATGATCTGGACTGTTCCTGTGCTTAAGATGAGATCAGCAGTGCTCAACCAAGTGAGGATCCAGCAGTGCAACATCCATCAGACAAACATGCTGTGAATGAGTTCTCCTGTTCCACAGTCCCCTGCCATGCACTAATTATCTGCCCCTGCTTTCGCAGACACACCTGGGAAGCAGCCGAGGGGTCCACGAACCAGGTCCTTGACTCAAGGCCTGAAGACACCTCGGAAGAAGAATCTGATGACACCCTATCACAGTCCTGTCACAGCACTCACCCACACCCTCCACCAGCGCAGACACACACCTAGTTCTAGAGTAGCCTTGGGGTCACAATCTGGTAAGCACATGGCACTGTCTGATCCACAGCCGAGGTTACCGGCACTTGGAAGACTGCTGGAGGTCAGAAATCAGCTGAGTTCAAGTCAGATGAGGAGTTTCTGGACTCAGCCATACCCCAGTAGCTGGAGCTGCAAAGGAAAGCAAGGAAACATCAGGAAGGGATGTGCTGCACTTCTCAGATTGCAAAGCATGATGGAGGAGTCCGTCTTCCTTCAGTCCGTGCTAGTAGCGCTGGCATGTCAATGCACCGAGATGAACACCAGTAGCATGGCGGCCACCATGGAGACCTTGGTTCAGGACATCAGTCCTGCACTGCTGCGTGGAATGGACTCCATCGCTGATGCCATAGTTGGCCTCCAACAGTGTCAACATGAGAGGGGCATGGGGCAGCTTGATCTCACTCCAGCTTCCCCTTCTCAAGAAGTCAGCCAGGGGCCCTCGGGCACCCATAGGGTGGAGGATTAGCAGGTGCACACCCCAGGGCCATCCACCAGGTGACACAGGGAGTGTCTGGCCCATCCAAATCCCCTCCCCCTGTGACCCCAGCAGTTCCAGCTCCACAGAGAGGAGGGTGCCACTGCCACATAGCAGGACGCCGAAAGCAGGTCTCGACCCTCCAGAGGATACCTGCCTAGGTCATCACAGACAGGGCGTAGCAGCCAGCCGGCTGCATCCATCTTCACTGTGGATGTCGTGGGAGCAGGGTTAGGAAGGTTCTTTCTGTACTGTAATTTTTCTATGGTGCTATGGTTCTATGGTTAAGAAAATGTAATTGCACAGCCTGGGCACGGGTGTTAATCACTTGTACATGATGTTCACTATTGTAAATAAACTCCCAATAATGTCTCCTTGCCTATTGCTCCTTGTTATGATGAGCAGTGATTGTGTCATTCAGATGTCATTCCTGCACAAGATAAAGGCAAGTGTCTCAGTTCAGGGCCTCTTCCCTGTGTAGTGCATAACCTTCAGATCAAAGTGATGGTCCAGCCTCACACTCACTGGACACATTAGTGATACCTGCACCTCGACGGTGCTTGTTATTGCTTCCAGAACATCGTGGGTAGGCATCACAGAGTTCTGTCATTTTCTCTGTGTGCTCTCAGCACCTTTGAGGTGGGGCTGGTCCCTATCTCTTCAGCATCTGTGACCAGTGACGCTGTGCTCTTGAAGGGGACAGGTGCTGAAATTTGACAAAGGATCAGGTGCATTTAAAAGTTTCATGGCTGCATCTCCATGATATGACCCTGATCACAGCGCAAGTGAGCTGCCATCAGCCAGACAGGAGTCAGACATTCACAGAGACAATGTGAAGATCTATGGAGTGTCCTCACTGCATGTTGTCAACCTCCTGGAATTGAGCAACTATTAGGGCCTCTGCTGCGTCTCCTTGAGCCCGAGCACTGAGGGTATGTGCGCTGCCATCAGCCACACAGGAGTCAAACATTCACAGATGCAAGGTGAGGATGTCAGGACTGCCTTCAGTGCATCTCCTCATCATTCTCCATGAACCTTGTGGCTATGAGAGCCTCCTGAGCACACCTGCAAAAGATTATTATGCAGGTGCAGCAAGTAGTTAGCAAAGCTAATAGAATGTTATCATTTATTGCAAGGGGAATTGAATACAAGAGTAAAGAGGTTATGCTTCAGTTTCCAGGACATTAATGAGACCACACCTGGGGTACTGTATACAGTATTGGTCTCCTTATTTAAGGAAAGATGTAATGCATTAGAAGCAGCCCATGTCCAAACGCAGCAAGACCTGGACAATATCCAGGCTTGGGCTGACAAGTGGCAAGTAACATTCGTGCCACACAAGTGCCAGGCAAAGACCATCTCCAACAAAAGAGAGAATCTAACCTTCGCTCCTTGACATTCAATGGAATTACCATCACTGAATTCCCCACTATCAACATCCTGGGGTTACCATTGACCAGAAACTGAACTGGACTAGCCATATAAATACTGTGGCTACAAGAGCAGCTCAGAGGCTGGGAATCCTGCAGCGAGTAACTCACCTCCTGACTCCCCAAAGCCTGTCCACCATCTACAAGGCACAAGTCAGGAGTGTGATGGAATACTCCCCACTTGCCTGGATGAGTACAGCTCTAACGACACACAAAGAGTATTGACACCATCCAGGACAAAGCAGCCGGCTTGATTGGCACCCTTGAACCCTGATGCACAGTAGCAGCAGTGTGCACTGCAGGAACTCACCAAGCCTCCTTAGACAGCATCTTCCAAACCCATAAATAGTACCATCTAGAAGGACAAGGGCAGCAGACAGATGGGAACACCACCACCTTGAAGTTCCCCTCCAAGCCACTCACCATCCTGACTTGGAAATATATTGCTGTTCCTTCACTGTCACTAGGTCAAAATGCTGGATCTCCCTTCATAACAGCACTGTGGGTGTACCTACATCACATGGACTGCAGTGGTTCAAGAGGGCAGCTCAGCACCACCTTCTCAAGGGCAATTAGGGATAAATGTTGCTCTGGCCAACGTTGCCCACAAAAAACCAAGGTGGTTGAATAGAAGGAAGCCAGTTCAACCCTTCTCATGTGGTCGTAATAATGCCCCCCCCCCCCCCCACTCCCCCAACCCTTGATTCAATTTTTATAAATCAAAAATCTGTCTAATCAGCCTTGCAGCCTGATCTGCTCTTTGGGGTAGAAGTGTCCAAAGATTAAAAACCCACTGAGAGAAGAACTTCTTCCTCGTCTGTGTCTAAATGGGAGATCCCTTATTCTGGCACTGTGCCCCTGGTTCTAGATTCTCCATAAAGGCAAATATCCCCTCAGCTTCTACCCTGTCAATAAGATAACGTCTCAAACTCGTAAACTCTAATGAGTATAGGCCCAACCTGCTCAACCTTTCCTCAGAAGACAACCCCATCACCTCAGAAATCCACCTAGTGAACCTTTTCTGAACTGCCTACAATGCAGGTATGTCTCTCCTTAAGTAGTGTTACAGACAGTGGAGAAAGATGAACTGAAACCCCAATTCCCCTTCTGTCCATAATCAGTGTAGTTTATTTTTGAAAAGGCTAATAAATATGTGTGTTCCCAAGCCCCCATTAGTGTGCAATCAATTTAAAAGTCATCAGCTGCAGGCTTTCATGGATTTAAACAAAGAGGACTGTTTATTCACGCACTCACTGCAGAAATTCTACTGCTATCTCAATCATACATCACACACCCAAGAATGATACTATTAAAGTTGGTAGTGCACATCTACAAGCATTAAAACTAAACAGAGTAATTAGCAGTTCACGTATCTTTGAGAGTCGACTGAAGGAGGAAGCTTTTTCACCTTTGGAATTGTAGTTCAGGGAAGTTCAGATGGCTGGGGTCAGATCTGATTTAACTGCAGGGTGCCTTCAGTGGGAAAACTGTTCAACAGATCATATAGACAGGTGCTGGTGGCTGTTGTATCTGGAGGTCCAATTGTTGTTTACAGGTGAACTCTGTTTTTCGGAAACAAGCTGAAGCTTAAAAGACCTTAAGCTTCGCAGTTCTTGAAAGGCAAGATGGCACATCCTTTTTCTGCAGCTGTGGTATTGTCGATGTTGGCCTGCAGCCCGCCCAGGTCTCTTCTGAGTTTTGGAATAAAGGATTTTCCGTATCAGAGGATTGTTTCAATTCCATGATTAATAGCCATTGATGGTAAATGATGGTCTTTTAGTAGTAAAAATTAGTTTCAGCCACATGGTCAAAGACTATTGATATTCAATAGAAGGTGGTCTTTCGCACTTTACTTGTGGATAAGTGGTCTTGATAGCATTCCTTTGTTAGATTACAAACCTGGAGTTGTAGAATCTTGGAATCTATTGTCACTGTGTTTTGGAGTAGGCTTTGACAATAGCAGGCGTGAAATTTTAAAAGGAATACAGTTTTTAAGAATTTGTAATATCTTCAAGCTTGTACTGGCATGACAATAGGGAGACCAAAATTCTATGCAGACTTACAAATGCCATGTACAATTGTAGCAAGTCTTCCCTGCTTTTATTCTCCATCCCCCTTGAAAAAGTCCAACATTCCATTTGCCTTCCTAATTATTTGCTATACCTGCATGCTAACTTTTTGTTTCATGGATGAGATCCATCTGTACTATAGCATTCTGTAGTGTCTCCCCATTTAAGTAATGTTTTGCTTTCTATTCTTCCTAAAATGGATATCCTCACATGTTCTCACATCATACTCCATCTGCCCACTCTTTTAACTTATCTAGTTCCCTTTGAAGACTGTGTCCTCCTCACAACTTGCTTTCTGATCTTCGTACCTTGAGGAAATTAGGCTTCATTCAGTTCAGTAATGTAGATTGTAAATAGGTGAAGCCCCAGCACTGATCCCTGTGGCACTGTAAGAGTTACAGTTTGCCATCCTGAAAATGACACAATAATCCCAACTCTTTGCTGTTAATTAACTAGCCCTCTATCCATGCTAATATATTACCCCCAACACCATGGGCTCTCCCCTTGTGCAGTAACCATTTTATGTGACATTTAATTAAATGCCTTTTGGAAATCCAAATACACCACATTTCCTGATTCCCCTTTAACCACCCTGTTTGTTAAATCCTCAAAGAACTCTGAACAAATTTAACAAATTTATTAACCAATCATAATAATGCAGCAACTCCTCAAATGGCAGCCTAAATTATATACTACAGTCTCTAAGGGTGGGGTTTTCCACCCCTGCCCCATTGCTGGATCATCTGGTTCTGCTGAGAATCAATGGATGTGGTGGGTCCTGCCACAACAGAGCTGGAAAATCCTGGCCTAAGAGTGGAATTTGAACTCATGATCTTCTAAAGTAGAGGGGTGCTTCCAATTCAGCCAAGACTGATACCTGAAGTAGGATTTGTGTGGATTTCAGCCCTCTGGGGTTTTTCTGTAAACTAGAGAAAAGACATCTTTTTAGAAAAGAAATTTTAAAATACACACACTGGTTACACATCAAAGTATCTACATAGTGTTAATCTATTGCTATAGCAATAGGCTTCAGTGCACACCTTAGAAATAACTTCTGGTCATGCTCCAGTTTGCCAGTTCTGATGCTCCTTAATTTTCAAAGAAATCCTGCAAATGGTTGTCATCCAGCCTACTTCCTTGTCCTGGTGTGTCTTCAGATATATCCTCTTGGATCCCAACTCAGAAACCTCCAGGGTCCTGTTCATTCAACTAGCTATTTATTTCACTCTATTTTAGGTTGAGTGGTTTATTCAAAGCATTTGTTTTCAATCTCCTATGGGAAATTGTATTGCCTGGAAAACTTATGCAAGACACATGTTTCCATTGAGCTAAATGTCAAGCCATACAGGTAAGAAGATTTCCCCGATACACAGGGAATAGTAATTGCAAATTCATTCATTATAATCTTGGTTTACAATTTCACTATGGCTTGTTTTCTAGAACATAAAGTCACCAACTCTTCTTGGATGGGATGGGCAGAAAAGAATAGAAGTTTGGGCAATGTGCGTTTTTTTAATTTGATAGCTTCCATCTGTTCTTTCCTGATTTGTAGAACTTGAACTGTGCTACATATCAATGGTATTGAGACTTTTTCATATTGGAGGATTTGTGAAGAATATTCTGGAAGTTATATTGCTTTCATGTTGAGTACCTGACGTCAGGCTCCAGTTTGCATTTACTTTAAGGAACTTGTGTCTATAGAAACCATTACCCTTAGCTAAGTATCTTAAATTGTTCAATTCTAGAAGTGTGGGTATAAAACTATGCAAATTTTAATTCCTTTTTTATAATCTTCTTTCAAGCTTTAGATATACCCTAAACCTCTTGGGTGTGGATATTCACTTTGTAAAAACCCTTTAATTGGCAGTACTATCAAAATGTATCATCACATTAATGAGTTGCAGAACAACAGCTGAAGCTGTCCATAATGTTGATTCATTTCTAAACAGATGTATAATAACCCCTGGGGCAAAGGCTGTTTGACCTTGACTTAATATTAAAGAAATGCAGTGAGCAATCTTTCTGTCACCATTGGTTCTGAATTGAACCAAAGGAAATGAGCCATCATTTTATTTGCAAAGAATTAACATGGGAGTGTGCTTAATCATTGCATCTGGTATCAAATTAGTTAGCCACATGGAGCAACATGGAAATTTTAAGTAGTGGTGACCACTTGTGTAAATAATTTGTATATTGATCCAGAGAGAAAAACTAAAAATGTTTGTGTAAACTGATATGGCATGAGTAAATCAAAATTGCAAACTTGTAAAAGAACAGTTTTCCTCCTGTAGACCTTTTTAGTTCCAGAACAAATCCCTTACAGACTATCGTGTCTGCCTGTGCTGGTGCATTTTGGAGACAACTCTTGCTGAACCATGAGATTAGTCCATGTTACTCCTTTTCCTGCCTATTGTACAAGTGAGAGAGTTCTAGTGTTGGCTGCAACACATTACACCAGGAACAAGCAAAACACCATACAATCAAAGTGAGCTGGCAAATGCCGAGTTTAAAAATTGACTCCTCATTTGACGTTGGGTTGCTCAGACTCTAAGGGCTGAATTTTGATAGTTGGACTTTCTCACAGTAGGGGAGGCTTGCATCAAGGAAAAGCAATCAGTTGGCAATGGGTGCATTCTTCAATGGAAATTGGAACTTGTCCAGTTGAGCTACCCCCCAGTTGCCAGTTGAGCTGCTCCTTTTTGAGCTGTTCCCAGTTAGTCAGTTCTCAGTTGGTCAGTTGAACTATTTCTAGTGGGGTCATCAAGCTGGTTTCAGTAGTGACCAGTTAGCCTGGTTAAATTTGCAGGCCCTGGGTGATCAACTCTTCTGAAATAAAGGAACACTTCAACCGTGGGACTGGATAGGGGGTGGCGTGTTGGTGACTGTGAGAGCAGGAGGGGTGGGAGTTTGGGGGAAGAGGGGCGTTCAGTGGTGTGGGGGTCATTTTAATTGAGACCGGGGCCAGGGTTATAACTTGTCGAATCTCTCAGCTGGCCGACTTACACAATTGCATTGCTACTTGAATCTCTCAACTCACCCTGGAGACTCCTAGGATCAGTTTTCACAAGCTGTCTGAGAAAATACATAAAAGGCATTCTTTTTTGGGACAGTCAATGGGCAGTTCTTTAAAATATGGGACAGCTAGTTACCCTGCAGCTAAGTATCCAAAACTTGCAAAAGGGCAAATCTAGAAAATTAATTCACATAAATACTACTAATAAATGAGAAAAAATACCAATAATGCGTCTGTGTACATTTTAGTCAACTTAACTAGACTGCACTGTAAGTTTCACATTTTATTGTGATGCATAAGAACACAAAACACATTAATCGAAAGCCAAATAAAAAGTGCAGGAACCAAGAAATAAACACAATTAAAGTGCAGAAATGTTAAATTGCAGCAGTTAATCAAAATACTGAATTTAAGCATTATTTACATTTACACGTTTAATGGTTCACTGGATTTTTTTTTCTTATTGAGTTCCTGAAACTTCTCGAATATTCATTTTTTCAGGCTCTTTCTTGAAAGCCTAATCCTCTGGGTCTGGAGGTGGCGGGTGAGAAAAAGTTTCAGTTTGAAATTAGCTGGGGACTTCCAGAAAAGGTGACAAGAGGCCTCCAAGCCAACCTCCTGCTGAGAGAAATTGCATCTTCTGTGTGCTAGTTGACAAAGTAAGGATGAATTCACCCCTTGATTGTGTGCCTTATTCCACATTCTCTTTGGTATCTCAATGCTACCTGGCAGTAAAATCAGGGACATACTGAGTATCCTACATGTAAAATTGCATGATAATACAGTCTCAGATTCACCACAGACTCAATGTGAGGTTACTCAACAGCTCAGTCTCAATTAATTCAAGTTATTAGTGATGGAGGCAAGTTTAACACGGCACCAACTGTCATAATGATCCATCACTTTTTGCTGAAAGCAAGAAAGAATTAATTTTCAAAACATTTGATAATCAAGGAATCATTACCTTGTCATCAATTGCAATGTACAAAATCTCACTGGCCTCTTCATGCTCCATATACGGGACTTGTTGACTCTGTCTGGGTGGTGCTGGGGGCAAAAGCATCCCCAACACTCTTTCCTTGTATAATGCTGCTAGTGCATCACCTCACCTAGCAACATGATGAAAAATAATTTTCATCATACGTATATCAGAGTTGGGAGGCCATTGCACAAACATAATTCACTGTATCATCAGTTTCTGACTAGACAAAGCAACATTAGTCACAGCAAGAGGAATACTGTATAACATTAAAATAACAGTTGTACCTCACCTATTTTTGACAGTTCCACAACTTCCTTCATAGCCTCCAGCTGCTTTTACTTGGACCATGTGGCAGTATTGTATCAAATCTTCCTTGCAGCCATCCTCTCTTCCATTGTTGCTCCCAGGTTTTTATTGAAGGAAGACTTCTCATTAATTCTGCCAGAGAGAAGATATTTTTGAAATTATTTCGCTTTGATTTGAGATTACATAAACCCTTTGCAATGGAAATCAATAGGAAGAGATTTACTCTGGCAGCATCTTCGAGCGTCCTCTTTGTCCTTGCCAGTACATGGGGTATCTTCACCACAGCTGCTGTCCTCAACAATGCTGTCCACAATCTTGGGCACCCTGAACCTTGGGCCACTCTGTACCTTCTATCTGATCTCTTCATGGGCATCTATGGATCAAGAACAATTTAACAGCATAACATGGCACATTTTATATTTACTTGTCTAGTCATTTGAGGCATTATATCAGGTAAATGGTTTTCAAGTGCTAGAAGATTCACAAATCCTCTTGCCCCTTTTAATGTAAAGAAAGTTTCCTTATATCTTTAAAATCTACCTGTGAGCATGAGGATGATATTTGAACTCAAAATCCACTTTCTACTCCACCTCTTGTAGTCCACAGCTGTTTGATGGGATCCATCCCACCATACGGGAACTAATGATCGGTTGCTGATGTGATGCTGTACAATTCGTCAGATGTACTGTTGATTGAGGAATTAATTAAGGCAAACTCAGACAGGTGTGGAAGAATTAAGTGAAAAAGGAAGTCTACCTTTGAAAAAAGAGAAAAGATGTTATGAGTGTTTAATAAAAAAAAATTAAAACAGTTCCATAGCCTCAGGCTTGTGTCCACTAAAGCTGTCAAATCTTGCCCCCTCCTCACAGAGAAAATTCAAATAAATGAATTTTCCCTCTTTCACCCAGAATACAAGACATTCTGCAGGGCCTGGGCAGGTATAGGGGGGAGCGGGACACACACTGCTGATTGATAAACACTGTGGCCAATCAGCAAGCAATATTTGCTAAAGCTGGCCAATCAGGGTGTAGCGGGCAGGACCTCCACCAGCTGCGTTCTGTCTCCCGGTCTCTGCATCACTTTGCTGCCTTCATTGGCTCTGGGCTGCTTTGGGGCCTCCCTCATTGTCTCCCTCCCTCTCCCCAGTAATGGCCATCTCCCTCCAGCTCACCGGTGGGAAACCTCTATTTAAAGGGACCCTGATGAGGGACAGAATGGAATCATTCTACAACTGACAAATAAGAATCAGCAACTCGAGTAATGGAGTCTTAACAAGGGAAGGCTACCCTCCACAAACCCCAACTTCTGAGTCTTCTCTTGAGATAATGCTAAAGGCTATAAGGACCAGCAGAGAAATTTTGTTCCCAGTGGATGGGAGCCTTCTTCAGAAACTAGGCAGATATGGCTGGAAGTCACTAAGGAGGTGAGCAACAGGAGAGTCGTTCCCGGCTCATGCTGCAAGAGGTTCAATTACCTCATCAGGACAGGAAAGGTGAGTGATACACATTCAAGTGCCAACCCCTCACTCTTGACTTCCCCAGCTTCTCTTGCACAGCACTCCTCAAACCAACACATCTTGCAGTTCCAACCGTGCCTCTCTTTTGAGGCACCTTCTCGCATTCCATCAGAAAAGCCACGACTTAGACTTACCCTCATCACATTGCCATCTCACACCCATCCCTCACAATCAGCCTCCACAAATGCTGACATTCATCCTCTCAACACATTCCATTTCTCCCACTCATAATTCTTTTCCTCTCCTTGCAGGAGAAAACAGTACAGAACACCAGGGAGAGGCAGAGAAGCAGACGAGGGCCTGTGGCTCTCCAGTAAAAGCATCCTGACCGCTGCCGAGGACGGTACACTGAAGATAAGTGGAGTCTCAGAATGCATGGCTATGTGATGACAGAATTACATATCACATTCCATACAACACTTGCTCATGTTGACTTGATGTCAGTAGCAACTGAAATATGATGACCTGCACAATGTTGTCTTTGAACTATTTCACCTTGTCAGTTCTAATTCATGACTTTCATCTCCCCAAGGGTCCTTCAAACATCATATAGAAACTGATGCTGAGAAGGAGGAAGACTGCTCAGAACGGGTTGCACACTCTGATGAAACACTGTCACATGACTCATGTGTTCCCCCCATCAGCTCAGATACACATTCTTTGGTGGGGCCTCAAAGACAGACCATTACACTATCACTGGTGACCCACACATCACCTCAGAACATAAGAAATAGGGGCAGGAGTAAGCCATTCAATAAGATCTCACCTGATCTGATTGTGGTCTCAACTCCATATTCCTGCCTGCCCTGCATAACCCTTGACTCTTTTGTAGATCAAAAATCTGTCTAACTGAACCTTTAATATATTCATTCTCACAGCCTCCAACGCTCTCTGGGTTAGAGAATTCCAAAGATTAATGCCAGCTGAGAGAAGAAATTCCTTCTCATCTCTGTCTTAAGTGAGAGACCCCTTATTTGGAAACTGTGCCCCTGGTTCTAGATTGGGGAAACATCCTCTCAGCATCTACCCTGTCTAGCCCCCATAGAATCTTCTATGTTTTATTAAGATTGTCTTTCATTCTTCCAACCTGTTCAACATTTAGTCATAAGACAACCTCTTCATCTCATGAACCACCAAGTAAACCTTCTCCAATTCAAGTAATAAGCCTCCTTAAATAGGGTAGCCAAAATTGTACACAATACTCTAGGTGTGGGCTCACTAATGCCCTGAATAGCTGAGTCAAGGCTTCCCTACTTTTATACTCCATTCCCCTCCCTAATTACTTGCTGTACCTGCATGCTACTTATGCTAAGTTTAGCGACTTATGTTATGAGGACACCCAGATCCCATGGTGCCGCAGAATTCTGTAGGCTCTCTCCATTTAAATAATATTCTGCTCTTCTGTTCTTCCTACCAAAGTGAACAACCTCACATTTTCCACATTATACTTCAACTGCCAAAGTTTAGTCCACTCATTTAACCTACCTATATCTTTTTGCAGACTTTTTGGGCCAGATTTTTGAGGAGTTGTGAAGACTTTGCAGACCTTTAAAAATGGTAGGCAGGACTCGGATGCTGACGCCTCACCCCCGTTTCCAACAGATTCCGTTTTTGCTGGTAGGGGAAAAGGGAAAGGGGCATGATTCACACAGGAGGGAAACCCAAACTCAGCAGGGTCATTTGAACTTAGTGCTGAGTTCAAACAGACCCCATTTTGACTGTTGCAAGGGCCTTAACCCACAATGTCAGAGTCACAACATTATGTAGTAGATATAAAGTTCTCGAAGGGCGGATATGGTCTGTTTAACTGTCATGATCTGGAGTTTTACAATTAAATTTTTAAAGTTTCCCACTCTATAAACCGTTAAAAAAAACTGATAGCTTTTAGCAACTGGATTTTTAAAACCTCAGCTGGATTGCTTTGATAAACAGGCCAGCTGGTGTAGCATCTTTTCAAGCATTTTCAGGAGAGTTCTTTCTAGCCATTTCCATAAAGGCTATTCATTATGAGTTCCTGGCTGAGTTTCAATAGCTACGATTATCTCAGAAGTTTGACAGCATAAAGAGGTGACTAGGGGTGCAGACAGAAGTCTGTTTATATAAGAGATTTATAAGAGATTTAAAAGCTTTTATGCTTTCATGAATGGGAGTTTTTCCAGTATCAGGTGCATATAATGACAGCTGTATTAGATTTTTAGAAGTTTATTTTATTTAATCTCCGTATGGCTCCTGGGGTCTTTCCATAGTGGATATTGGGTGAGTGGCTATGGAATTTGCATGGTGCTGTATCAGAGTCCGTGGAAGCCAGGTGGGGGGCATGAGTTGGCATGATGGGTATGAAGGGCCATGCAGGGTGTGTGGGGATTGAGGAGCTGTGACAGGTGAGGGCTAGAAATCTTCCAAAATATTTGGAACAAAGTCCCAGAGAACTGAGGTGGCCCTTCTAACCAGCCCACCTCAGCTCTCACCCACCCCCATGGCCACCTACACTTGCTTCAGGATTGGCAGGCCCGACTCCATTCTGAACCACCACCCCACCCCATCCCACCCTCACTCCTCTCCCAGAGCAAAAGTCTCACAATCTGGAGTATTTTTTTACTAAGGCAGGTCTGGCAAGTTGGGAAATTTCCTGACCAGAGCTATACAACTTGATAGCCAAAATCCAGCCCTTTCTGTCCTCCTCACAACTTGATTTCCCACCTATTTTTGTATCTTCAGCAAATTTGATGACAATACTCTGTCCCTTCATACAAATCATTAATATAGATTATAAATAGTTGAGACACAACACTGATCCCTCTGACACCCCACTAGTTTCAGTTTGCTGACCAGAAATGACACATTTGTCCTGGCTCTCTGTTTCCTGTTAGTTAGCCATTCCTGTGTCCAAGCTAATATATTACCTCCAACATAGGAGCTCTTAACTTGTGTTAACCTTCTATTGGGCACCTTTATGGAATGTCTTTTAGAAATTGGGAGCAACGAATGCAAGGCCCAAACACTCCTTTCAAGTGAAGCAGCATTTCACTTGCACTTCCCTCAACTTAGTCTACTGCATTCATTGCTCCCAATACGGTTTCCTCTACATTAGAGAGACCAAATGCAGACTGGGTGACTGCTTTGCAGAACACCTTCAGTCTGTCCGCAAGCATTACCCAGACTTCCCTGTCACTTGCCATTTCAACACTCCACCCTGCTCTCATGCCCACATGTCCTTGGCCTGCTGCAATGTTCCAGTGAAGCTCAACGCAAACTGGAGGAACAGCACCTCATCTTCCGACTAGGCACTTTGCAGCCTTCCGGACTGAATATTGAGTTCAACAATTTTAGATCTTGAACTCTCTCCTCCATCCCCACCCCCTTTCCATTTCTTCCCCCTCCTTTTTGTTTTTTCCAATAATTTATATAGATTTTTCTTTTCCCACCTATTTCCATTATTTTTAAATGTATTTCCACCCATTATTTATCTCTACCTTTTAGCACTTTTAGTATTCCCCCACCCCAACTAGAGCTATCTGTACCGTGTCTGTCCTGCTTTCTACTCTTAATTAGCTCATTCCTTTAAATAATATCACCACCTTCAACACCTCTTTGTCCTTTTGTCATCTTTTGGTTATCTCCACCTATTACTGGCTGCTTGCCCCAACAACACCCCCCCCACCCCCCTTAAACCAGCTTATATTTCACCCCTTTCCTATTTTTACTTAGTTCTGTTGAAGGGTCATGAGGACTCGAAACGTCAACGGTACTCTCCTCCGCCGATGCTGCCAGACCTGCTGAGTTTTTCCAGGTATTTCTGTTTCTGTTTTTGTTTTGAGAGCATTCTGGCTAAGTTTGCAAATGATACAAAGATAGGTAGAGGGACAGGTAGTATTGAGGAGGCGGGGAGGCTGCAGAAGCATTTAGGCAGGTTAGGAGAATGGGCAAAGAAGTGGCAGATGGAATACAACGTGGGGAAGTGTGAGGTCATGCATTTTGGTAGGAAGAATAGAGGCATAGACTATTTTCTAAATGGGGAAAGAATTCAGAAATCTCGAGTGCAAAGGGACACCGGTCGAGTCGGTAGTTAGGAAGGCAAATGCAACGTTGGCATTTATTTCGAGAGGACTAGAATATAAAAGCAGGGATGTGCTGCTGAGGCTTTATAAGGCTCTGGTCAGACCACATTTAGAATATTGTGAGCAATTTTGGGCCCCGTATCTCAGGAAGGATGTGCTGGCCCTGGAGAGGGTCCAGAGGAGGTTCACGAGAATGATCCCAGGAATGAAAGGCTTAACAAATGAGGAACGTTTGAGGACTCTGGGTCTATACTCGATGGAGTTTAGAAGGATGAGGGGGGATCTGATTGAAACTTACAGAACACTGAGAGGCCTGGACAGAGTGGATGTGGGGAAGATGTTTCCATTAGTAGGAGAGACTAGGACCCAAGGGCACAGCCTCAGAGTAAAGGGAAGACCTTTTAGAACAGAGATGAGGAGAAACTTCTTTAGCCAGTGAGTGGTGAATCTATGGAATTCATTGGCACAGAAGGCTGTGGAGGCCAGGTCAATGAGTGTATTTAAGACCGAAATTGATAGGTTCTTGATTGGTAAGGGGATCAAAGGTTACGGGGAGAATGGGGTTGAGAAACTTATCAGCCATGATTGAATGGCGGAGCAGACTCGATGGGCCGAATGGCCTAATTTCTGCTCCTATGTCTTACGGAGAAGGCTATTGCTTCTGCTGCTGTTGATGTTGCTGCTCTTCTTGTTCCTCGTAAGAGATCCAAGATAGAGCAAGCAGCTCCCATGCAGATCTGAAGCTGACAGCAGGGAAGAAATGACCTCAAAGTCTCGAAAAGCACACTCTCATAACAAGTACTATGAACAAAAACCTGCACCTCGGCAAAGAAGCAGCTGTCATAGCTCGGTCTTTTTTTTAGAGTTTCCTGCCTGTCATTTGTCCAGTTCTGTCTATCCCCAATATCCTATTGCCTTGTTCAACAGGCGAGCTCCAGGAAAACCCATACACTGACAGTTAAAACCAGAATCCATCATTAAAGACAAAAGCAAGATGTTGCAAGTGCTGGAAATCTAAAATAAAAATCGGAAATGCTAGAAATAATCAGGTCTGGCAGCAGCTGTGAAGACGGGAACAGAGTTAACAAGCAAAGTTTTTAAACAGTCACAGAGACAAAACCTGAGGCAGAGAGTCTGCAATTTTCCTGTCATTAGCCAGCATACTGATTTTCCAGCATATTCCTGTATTTGGGTAATTTTCAAGAATGTCAGTGTTGGTGGGGTGGGGAGGGTGGCGTGGGGTGATAGCTACCTGCTAATAAGCGGGAAGTAAATTAGGCCTCTTAATTGGTCTATTCACTCAGTGTTTACACACTGACTTTGAATTTTCCAGTCATTAGATTAGCCCCCTGTTGAGGCCAAATCCCAGCCGATGAAGGGGCTGGTTCTTGGCAGCAGACTGGAGGACCAGAATCCCATTGATCACTTTTAATCCCAGCCATGCACTCCACCCCCATTGGCTGTGATTGCAAGATGGCCACAGCTGAGGCCGGAGGTCACCCAGTGGAGGGGTTCCTCCTTCACGATGACAGCATGGCAACTGTGTCCTCTGTTTACTTTTAATGTGCAAATGTCTTCAGATGATGCCTCCACCTCTTTTACTGACCAACATCAGTAGTTCCACTTCTGACAGTGATGTATCAGCCTATTAGCCTTCCAATCTTGGGAGCCTGTCCTCTCTCTTTATTTATACCACTCTGGCCACTAATTGACTTGCTGGTTGTTAAAAAAATCACCTCAGGCATTAGGACTCAGGATTGGTTCCAACCCAAAAGTGAAAATTCTGTCCAATGTTTCAGATCTGTGACCTTACATCGGAATCTTCTGAGTAATTCCAGTATTTTCTGTCCAACATTAAAGATGCAGTCAATTGGCCTTTGGCATATGTGAATTGCAGACCCGCCTATCCTGGGGGATTCTCATATGCTCACAATTGCGCTTGAGTCAAATGTGGAATGGCACCTTCCTGCTGGCGTCCTGGCGCTCTGGTGTTTTTTGATTTTTTGATCCCCAGTACGTGTCAATGCCCCTTCACCCTGGCAGGTTAAAACTCCCCCTAAAACTCAGATTTTGACTCCTGCTGAGTGGTGCCAAGGTGGACAGCAAAGCACCTAACCCTCTGCAGTATGAGACCTGGAAGAGTCTCACTCCCCAACCTCATCCCTTTCCCACCTGGGCCTCGGGATTTGGCCACCAACGGCAATTGGTTAAAAACTTGTGTCAGGAATTGAGAGGGAAGTTTTCTTGTAGGGCCTGGAGGAACATCATTGCTCTTTCCGGTCCATAGGAAAACAAAATTATTTTTATACTATATATACATATAGGCAGTACTTTAGTTTTATGAACCTAATTCTCTCCTGAGATCATTAACTTGTCATTAGATTGGCTGGCAGGAAAGCCACCATGTCTTTGGTTAAGTTTGCAATTGCAGCCGGACCCCCGTGAATTGGCCAGAGCCTGGTCTGTATATTTAAAGCAGGATCCTGTTCTTTCCTGGTGAGGCGATATCTTCACTATTAAAGAGATGCTTTCTTAGAACTCCAAGAAAACTGGCATGGCAGGAAAATAGCTGACTGAAAAGTTAACAAATTTTTCACCTCCAAGCTAGTTTTTTACAGATCCTGGACAATCCAACGTGACATGAAGGTACATTTTGTCTTTCTTTGAGTGGTGAATGTGATTCCAGGATATGGAAGGGATATTTCTATTACCTGATTAAGAAATATCTACAATTCTTTGCGTCAATGTAGTGAAATGGACATCTCGACTCTGCTGTAACAAGTGTAGCTTCTTTCTATGTATCTTGTGAACACTAATTCCAGTAAATTTGCAGTCTTCTCACTATTTGCAATGGCCTGACCTTGGCAAATCTGAATAGCAATCATGTTTTGTGGGAGGATAAGAAAGTAACTGTATATTCCTGTGTAAAACTGCGCAGTTGGAGAAACAGCTTTTGGAATGAAGTGCACAATGTTGCTATGACTTTGACGGAATGTAATATTACATGGTTAGCTCCTGTTTTGAATTTTTTTTAATTGATCAGTCTAAAAGTAATTAGTAATTTGTTAAAATGACTTGTTGACATACTTTGTGTGGAATTTATATTTGATAACTGAAGGGTGTGGCCAAAAAGGGTGGAAGGAGGCTTATGTGGAACATAAACACCAACATATTTAAGGTGGGCCAAATGGCTTGTTTGTGTGCTGTAAATTCCATGTAAAGCTGCCGACATGGAATATAAACACTATACTGTGTTTCACATCCTCAGGCCATCACAGCCAAGGAATTAAATGCAGCACGGTGTTTGGGAATATTGATGCTGGGAACCTTGAGCTTCAAAGGTCCTGAAATGCCTGTTTATGAGAAAGCTGTGTGGAGGGAGTTGTAAGGTCTGTATTTTTTTACACTCAGGGAGCTGTACAGGAGGGTTATTGCTGTTGCTGCTGCTACACAGTGATTCAAAGACATTCAGCAGTAGCAGCAGCGTGATGCCTGGGACCCTGGGCCCGGCTTTCCCTCTGCCACCTCGTAACCTTGCCAGTCTCTGGATTCACAGCCACACTGCGAGCTCTGGATTTCCGGTCAACTCTTACCATTGGGCCTGATCTCAAACTCCAGGTACACGTAGCCAAACTTGCCCTAGTGCCCCACATAATAATGTAGGTAGAATTCACTCAACATGGTCCCCGCACCAGCCACCTCCGTGTCATAAGTCACGCAGCCCCATGAGGATTTCCCTCCAGTTCTGATTGTTGGCATCAATGAGCCAAATCCCCCTGCATGTGTTACTCCTGGAAACAAGTAACTTCAATATTGAGGGCAGCGAGAATTAAAATCAACACCAGTTTTACAGATTAGAAATCCAGTCAGACAACTAATGGAGTAGATTTCACTGAGATCAACGGAAAGAAAAATCAAGTGGGGCATATAACGGATGGCCAATCAACAAAGGAGAGTTTACCACTCAGCCTTTAAATAGAAGGCGCTGGAGGTAAAATAGGAGGTATTGGAAGCGGGGTTATGCTGGAGTCGGTTTTATGGAAAAGTCAATGGGTGGAATTTTACACCAGCGGGATTTTACAGTGCCACCAAAGTCAATGGACTTTGGCTTGCCTCCTGTGGTATTATTCGTAGAAAGTTGTCACTGTTACAAAGGAAGGGCTGAAGTAGTGAAGTTCATTGTTAGCAACATATTGTAATTTTCTTGGTTATAGTTTATACTTTATTGGGAGCACAGTAGTTAACAAAATATAATGGTTTCCTGGCTCATCATTTATTGCTGACTTTGTTAGGGTGGGGTGATGAATGAGGAGAGAGGGAAATGGGGCTAACAAACATCCAAAACAAAAACGGAATTACCTGGAAAAACTCAGCAGGTCTGGCAGCATTGGCATAGAAGAAGAGAGTTGACGTTTCAAGTCCTCATGACCCTTCAGCAGAACTGGGTGAATCCAAGGAGAGGGGTGAAATATAAGCTGGTTTAAGGTGGGGGGAGAGAAGTGGAGGGGGGGTGGTGTGGTTGTAGGGACAAGCAAGCAGTGATAGGAGCAGATAATTAGAAGATGTCACAGACAAAAGAACAAAAGAACACAGAGGTGTTGAGGTTGGTGATATTATCTAAATGAATGTGCTAATTAAGAATGGATGGTAGGGCACTCAACGTATAGCTCTAGTGGGGGTGGGGGGGCATAAAAGATTTAAAAATAATGGAAATAGGTGGGAAAAGAAAAATCTATATAAATTATTGGAAAAAACAAAAGGAAGGGGGAAGAAACAGAAAGGGGGTGGGGATGGAGGAGGGAGTTCAAGATCTAAAGTTGTTGAATTCAATATTCAGTCCGGAAGGCTGTAAAATGCCTAACAAACATCCAACCTTGATGTGCACTGTAATCAGGCTTTAAGTCAATCCAAAAACTATTTGTAGCTGTATGTTGCTGATCATTTCACCTTTGCCACTGCTCCCTCGTCTCTCTGTTTCGCTTCACCACCTCTCCTGAATTCTAAGAAGACATTGGTGGCTGCCTTTAGCTTTCATTGGCAAATGGCTGTAATTGCCATTCTTGAGCCAGTTAGAAGGAGCCAAGATATTAACAGAAATTTAAGTCATTCAACTCAGTACCTAATACCCCTGACCATACTCTATGTTTAAGGATAGGCCTTTCAAGGCATTTACAACATTGGACAGGTGACTAAGAATAATGATCTTGCTCTGGAGTAGTTAACTTGTTAGGGAGTATTATAAATATTAAATGAGTACATTTTCAAATTAAAAATGTCAAACGCAAATCTGATTCACAAAATAAATTCGCAACATTTCGTTGGTGCTGGCTTTTCCTTTGTATTTGGATCTATTTTCTGCTGCTGGTCTGTTCCACATTAGCATTTGCTCACTGAATTGAACTCCTTTTGAATTGAGTCAGCCATGCATCAGTTGGTAGCATTCTCGCCTCTGAGTCAAAAGGTTTTAGGTTCAATGCACAAAAATCTAGGCTGACACTCCAGTGCAGGATTGAGGGATTGTGTACTGTTGGAGGTGCCAAGTTTCGAATGAGACATTACAACCAACCAACCAAAATATACTATTTTGAGGAAGAGCAGGGTAGTTATCACTGGTGTTCACAATATAATCATCCCCCAATCAACATCACAAAAATAGGTTATTTGGTCACTTTCACATTGCTTTTTGTGGGACTTTGATGTGCACATGTTGGCTACTGTGTCTTCTATATTACCACAGTGACCACACTTCAAAAGTACCTCATTGGCTGTATAGTGCTTTGGGATATCCTGAGGTTGTGAAAGGCACTATATAAATGCAGTCTCACTTTCTTGCTTTTGATATGCATAATTTAATGGGTGAGCACTAAAATTGGTCTAATGCAGTTGAGACACAAGCTGGTTTGGTTGAAATCTTATATAAAAGAGAGGATATGTTTAATTGTAGACTGCCATGACAGCAGAAAGATATTTGATATCTTGCTAGGCTCATAGCTCTTCATCACATTTTCTTTCATGAAATAGAGCAGCAAGACTGCTAATCACAATTGGTTGAGGTGTTTTTAAATCTGTATAATGGTGACTTGGGCTGGAATCTTCTGTCCCTGCAGGAGGTGAGGAAGGCGGTGGGTGGGTTGAGAAGTTGGCAGGTTGGTGTCAGGACTGACACCCAACGAGGTCCCGCTCTACTGGAAGTAAATTTGGGGCAGGAAGGCCCATGGTTGACTTTTCAGTGGCCATTACCGACCACATGCGAGCCTCTTCCTGTCTCTGCTGTAATCCTCCTAGCCCCAGGAAGGCCTGCCGACATGAGTCCTGCATGACTGGTAAAACTGTGTGAGCTGCATGTCAGATGGGGGTGGGGGGGGGGCTTGATCTGCACGAATCTGTGCTTGATCGAGGGCCACCTCCTTCCCCTGCCGCCAACCCCTATGGTAGCCCAAGACCCCCAGCCCATGAGATGCCCCTAACTTACCTTTGTCCTGGGTCCTTCCGCAATCCTGGCACTCTGGAGAAGTGTGGGGGTATTGTTCCAGCTGCAGCCACGCCCTCCTCTTTGGTGCTGCTGAGCGCAAAAGCTGCCGGCCTCTGTTTAGTCAGCTGCTTGTGGCTGGCGGGAGGTTGCTTCCGGGGTCCCAGTCTGGAGGAAGGCCTGCTGTTGTCCATGTAATTAACTGCCTGATTGTCAAATTATTTGGCAGGCCTTCGTCCTCAGAGTCAGCGTGGGTGGCAGGTGTCTCGCCACTTTTGCAGGCATCAAACAAGACACCCACTGAGAACGGAAGGTCTCTTGCTTTAAGTATTGGGAGTTATAGGTATTCACTGACTTCCTGACTCACAGTAGTTAGGTGGGAAGCTGGTCGTTTTTTTGGCTGCTGATGTTCTTTCCCTCAACACTAGAAAGGAGATAGTTTACTGGCAGGAGTGGTAAACCTAAAATATAATGTAAATAGTGTAAGTGTAGTTGTTATAGATCATAGAGTATTGCTTATTATGTAGGCTATTAGACATGGCTAGAATTCAATTTACTCGCAGTTGTGTCTGTTGAGGGAAAATCTTAAAAGTGAAATATAACTATCCTGAACACACCCAACGTATAGCAATTTGAACGACTGGTTCTAAAGCAATGCTTGATTGCAGCAATTAGAAAGTGACCGCTTGATTTGATGTAGAAATCAATTATCATTTACTTGCATAAAAGTTGCACTAAATATTGTCAAAAGAGGCTTTTTTTTAGAAAATAAATCTGCCCTTCATTTGCTCTGATGTATTGAAGCACTTTGTAGGGGGATCTGTGAAAGGTTCATTTTAATGTCCTATCAAATTATATTGGATGCAGTTATTTTTTGTGAATCAATTGCTTCTGGTTTGTTTATATTGGGCAGCATTTTCCCCCCGTTGTGGGGGGGGGCGTTGTGTGGGAGTGGGCGCATGTGGATGGGTTCCCGATCGGCGCCCCTACTTGGGGGTGTGCTGCCATTTTACATCGGTGAGCCAATTAAGGCCTGCCCAGCATGACTTCCGCTCAGAAGCACTGAGCGCTGCCTATGCGGGCAGGCAGGGATTCCCTGAGCCAGGAGTGTGCTCTTTCATGCATGCGCATGAAAGACTACACAGATCTCACTGAGGCAAAGTGCCGCCTCAGGTAGATTGGTTGAAGTTACAAAACTTTTCTCAAGGTTAGAAAAAATTTTCCTGACATATCCCCTCATGTGACACTGTCACATGAGCTGGGACATGTCCACTACTTTTATTTAAAAATATTCCGAAAATTTTAAATCCCTCATGAAACCTCAACCCGCCCATGGATGAGGTTTTATGCTTTTTTGTAAGGCCGCCTGGGCTCTTCGCCTGCCCACCAACCTTAAGGTTGGACAGGCAGGTCCATTAATCATTTCAATTCCTTTTTTAATGGCCTTTTAAAAGGCCGTTGACAGGTCAGAACTAAAAATCTAAATGACGCGGCGAGACGTCGGGATGCATGCCCGACGTCACCATGCGTCATTTTACGTGTCGGCGAGTGGGCCTTGCCCCCGCTTGCCGACCAGAAAAAGCTGCCCTTTGTGCCTGCTCTTAAAGCTGACAATTAAGTGGAAACATTTTAAATCTTCCTTCACAGGGGTGGGCTGGTGAAAAATGCATAAGCTGTATGTGTGCACGTGTATAGTTCCTGCAAACTTGTTTGCAGCTGATATTTCCACAGTAGCCACGGTAAGATTCCCTGAAAACAAAGAAAGTATGAATTGGTGCGCAACAGCAGCCATATCTTCTTTGGCTGATTGGCTTCAGGAGTAAAGTCTGTGCTCCCACATATTGCCAAAGAAGCATTGACCATACCTGAATCAAGTGATCATTGAAGCAGAGAAGCCACAGAATAAGAGCTGTGAAACTATCAATGCATTAAGGTTTGTCCCATGTGCACAAATCATTTTCTCTAAAATCTTTCTCTAAAAGCAAAAGCTCTTCCAGATTTAAGGTACTCACTAGAATGATTAGCATGTTTTATGACTGTTAAGTTTCTTAAATATACCATGCATTTAAAATACTCATTTGCTTTTCTCCTATTACTGCTATGATATGACTGTGCTCAGGTTGAAGGGTCAGTTTAAAACACATAGTAACATGCTTTGTATATATTTTTCTATCTAGCTCTGATTTGCTTTCCTGGAGTATTTCATTTTTATAACAGCTCCCCAAGGGAAGAATTTTCCCCCACTGGGGGGGAAGTGGAGGAGTGGCCACGGGCAGAATCAGGGGCGCGCCGCCATTTTAAGTGGGCGAGCCAATTAAGGCCCACCCAGTGTGACGACTGCCAGGAAGCGCTATGTGCTCCCTATGCGGACGGTGGGGGGGGATTCCCTCAGCCAGGTGTGTGCTCTTTCACACATGCGTGGGAAAGGGCGCACTCATCTCCCTGAGACTAAGTGCAGCTTCAGGGAGATCAGCTCAGAATTAAAACTTTGAAGGTAAATATTGAAAAAATTTCCCTGACATGTCCCCTCATGTGACACTGTCTGTCACTTTAACTCAAACATTTATGAAATTTTTAAAAACACTCATGAAACCTCATTCCGTCCGTGGATGAGGTTTCAAGCTTTTTCTGAAGCCCGCCAGGGCTCCCGGCCTGCCCACCAAACTTGAGGTTGGACGGGCAGGTCCATTAATTAGGTTAATGACTTTTTAAATGGCCTCAATTGGCCGTTGACAGGTCGACGGGCGCACAGCTGATTTGGCTGCGCCCCCACCGACCTGAAAATTGAAATGATGCAGGGTGACGTTGTGAGTTCTGCCCGACGTCATCCCATGTCATTTTACACATCGGCAAGTGGGGCCCGCCCCCCGCTCGCTGACCTAAAGATCCTGCCCCAAGTGTCTATGTTGGGACTTCAGTCACTGAGCATTATTGACTCATTGAGCAATATTGACTCATGAAACAGAGAAAGCCATTAGCTCAAATGTTACTCATTTTGATTTAAATGCCAAAGGAAATGCATATTCCACTGTAAAGTTGCATGTCCGATGTAATATTTCCTTTAAAGCTACACTGTAACCAGATGTTTGGCACAGCAGGTTTGGGTTTGGAACAACGATAGTACAGTGTTAATTACAAACTGTTTTCCCTTTTATCTCTTGACCGCCCCTCCCTATCCAAAGCAAAGCCACAATTCTAAACAATGTCTTACTCAAGGGCCATTCTCAAGGATACTGCAGTATGCTCTACCATGGAGTAATGGAGCATTGATCTACATCTTCAGATGGGGTTGGAGTTCCCCATGCTCGCTGAACTTCTGAATTTATTTTTATTTGTGCTATTGTGGACATTTCCTAAGAGGAGGCCAGGCTTTTTTCTCAAAGGATGAGAAAAAGCTGTGGAACCTATTTTAACATGCCCCTTGTTCTTGCTATGTGGACACTGAGAAAAAATTGTTTCCTAATGGCTTTCGCAAAGGATAGGAGATAAGTACTAGATTCCGGTGTGGTCAACAGGCCACAAATGGAGCCCAGCAGTTTGCAGAGGGGAACAGTGAAGGGAGGCTGGCCACAAATTGCCCTTTGCTCTCATTCAACACCATCGCTGTAGCGGCTGTGTCATGTGAGAGCAGGTTTCAGATAAAATCAAAGGAATGAGCTCAGAGTCACAACTTTTCACATTTTTTGTGGTGTATTTTGCTTTTTTAGCTAAACTGTGGAAGATTGATGTTTCTGAGGATTGTTTCACTAAGATGATCTTGAATTCCAACTAGCACTTGGTGCGCAGTACATAATTGCCTATATTCTGAGCACATATAGAAATCAATACACTGAGGTTGTTGTTGGACTTGATCTCGGGGGGGCAGAGTTGATGAGAGTTCACCAATTTGCTCAGAGTACTTGTACTTCTTTCTAGTTTCTTCTGATCTTCCACAAAGCAGCAGCAGGCGAATTGGAGGAAGACAGTGGGTTGATGGCTCTCGCCCGGCTTTCAGAAATTGATGTCTCCAGCGAAGGTGTTCAAGGTGCCAAGCATTTCTTTGAGGCAAAGGTAAATACCAACTGTCAGACCAAGACTGAAATATTTACAAAACAGAAAAGAACCTGTAAAACCGGAATATTTATAAATGGTCGGCTGAACAACCAGTTGTCAGGCAATTCAGGGTTGCCAGAGTGCCCAGCTCTCATTTAAAAGGCTGCGTTAGCTGACCATGACATTTTGCCTAGTGCTGAACTGCACTAAAGACACTGGGAGGTGTAACTGGACAGCACTCATCCAGCACACTACTTGGAATGTCTAATTTGATCCAGTCAGTGGCAGTCAAGGTGTAGACTGGCAGAGCTTCATCGACGCACTTTGCTGAGTTCAGACCATGTGTGGCACTATAGGGTATGTCCATATGAGAGATGATCGCTTTATTTGTGTCCATTTCTCACTAGTATAGTTCGGAGATGTTTCAAGCATATGAATGTTTTGTTTTGATTTTAATACATACCAGGCACTCGGGAGATGGGGGAGAATGGAACTATTTTAAACTTGCAACTCATTGGAACAATTTATCTGAAGTCTTGCTTTAATGGTAGTGAAAATGCTGCAACCATAGGAAGAAAGGGGAGTGTGTTGCAACTAAATATAATCAAAGTCAATCGGTGCCACTGTGACCCAGTTGGCAGCACTCTCACCTTTGAATCAGAAAGTTGTGGATTCAAGCCCCACTCTAGAGAATGGAGCAAAAAATCTAGGCTGTCACTTCAATCCAGTTTTGATGGAGAGCTACACTGTCACAGTTGCCAACCTTTGGCTGAAACATTAAACCGACATCCCATCTCCTCTCCTGAGCAATTGTAAAAGATCCCCTGACACCATTTTGAAGAAGAGCACAGGAGCTCTCCCTGGTGTCCTGGCCAAAATTTATCCCTCAATCAACATCACTAAAAATTAAATTATCTGGTGATTGCTTTTTGTAGAAGCTTTCTGGTACAAAGTGGGTTGCCACATTAATCCTACTTTGCGACAGTGACTGCACTTAAAAGTACTTGATTGGCTGTGAAGCACTTTGGGGCATCCTAAGGTCATGAAAGGCACCACATAAAAACATTATTTTTGTAGCTGATCATAAAGTAAGAATTTAAAAATGAGCTAGTTAGCATCAAGGACCCTGTCCCAAGGAAGCCAGTCATAATTTGCTACTTTGAAGTATATCAGATGTACCTTCTTGTGTATAATCTGCTAAATGGTAATGAACAACTATATGATGATTTCAACAAAGTTGTTCCTTGTCTTCATTGATCATAATGCTTCATCATGTTTTATCGGCCAGTTTCTTACACCCAAGAAGATGCATGCTTCAGTTATGGCTTTTCTATTTGTTCATGGGATGTGGGCATCCACATGCAAGGCCAGTATTTATTGCCCTTGAGAATATTTTATAACCACATTCAACACCGGTTCAGCTAGTGATGTTATTTTATCAGTTTACCTGCTGTTGGCAGCTTTGCAAGTCCTTTTTAGTTCAGTTCCATTATGGTTAATTTATATGTGGCTAGCCAAAGTCTCATTACTTTAAAACATTATCATGGTTGAATGCTCCAAACTTGAAGACGGCTAAAGGAGAAGAGGCTGTAGTTTGAGGAATTGGGTCACATGATTTATAATTCCTGGTGCATTTTCTTCCCTCTCCCTATTTATACTGTTAAAATGAACAGCTCAGGGCTGTGCTTTGGTAGAATTTAATGCCTTTTAGAAATGCTGCACAAATTTGTACACCATTTGAAATATTCTTTAATTTATCTTTTGTAGTCATATATATAATTCCTCCCATTCATCTGGACTGCAAGTTACAATCTCTGGTAATAGGTGAATTGTAAAGCAGACATTGGCAGACCACGTGGAAGTGACTGACTTGAGCAATGGTGGCAGTGAAGCCGGTCGGTGCCTCTCTGACAGTTAGAGGGAATAAGACAAAGCTTTAGGGAGATGAGGGGAGATTAATTCTTTTAAGTAAGTCACAACATCCTATTGCTTAAAGTTAACTTGCCTTTGTTTCTAGGTTCAGGCTCTGACAACTGGCAGCAAATTTGAAGCTGAAATCAAAGCCGAGAAGGAACAGCGCAAGCGCATGGAAGAGGACAGGAAGCAGCGAAGAGCTGCCTTTAAAGAACTGAAGGCAGCATTTATGTAGAAGCTCCTGTATCCTGTACTGCACAACTACTTGTACAGATTTGTAAACCATAGAACTAAATTCTAACAGTTGGACAACTAAAACTTGCACTAAGTGACTGCTTCTCGGGTGGCATTTTATTTTAATTTAGCCTAAAGTTCTAGACTTATAACTTTTTAGTTGTCTAACTGATTTGACTCTATACACAAAGCCTCTAAATTGCAATCATGCTAATTGGTATGACAAAACTAATCGCTCTGGTTTAGAGGACTGTAGTCTGCTTATCAATTAAGAGGATGTTCCTAATCACCTTCTATCTCCCTATTTATACTGTTAAAATTAACAGCTCAGGGCTGTGCTTTTGTAGAGTTTAATGCCTCTTAGAAATGCTGCACTAAATTGTACACCACTTGAAGTATTTTTGAATTTATCTTTTGTAGCCTTATTTTTATATATATATATATAATCGGCAGTTCATTTGAGAACAAGTTTAGACCATAGATGCAGAAGTTAACTTTTTTCAATGGTATCCGTGAAAACTGCTTTTTGTGTTTTAAACAAGTATTTAATCCAAAGACCAATAATGATGTTAACAATTTAATCTGCAAAACTATAAAAGAACAGATGCTTAAAATGTTGTGGGTAATAATTCCAAAATGTTAATATTGTATCAATATTGAATTAAGTCCACTTAAACATCTTCACTGAATTTTGATAATATTTGGAAATGAGTAATGTGTAGGTTACAAGTTGCAATTTTTTTCTAAACAAATGTTGAATATCAACTGTACAAACAATGGAAGCATTGTGAAATAGCAGGGTCTGTGTACGAACCTTCGATGGCACAGAAGAATTAAGGTGTAAAGCCTTGTTCATGATTGCCCATCCTTGTGATTTTCAAGGTACTGAGTGGTCTAGGAGAGGCTGTGTGCTGAATTTTACCTGCCCCTAGTGGGCATGTTTCCCGCGGGGGGCACTTAAAATGAAGTGGGCACCCATTTGACCATCTTCCTGCCCACCCCCAAGCTCACTCCCATAATACAAGGGGGCGGGCAAGCCCCAAAATCAGCAACCGGCCTGCCATATTTAAGTGAACAATTAAGGCTCGATTAGGCTTGTTATCAAGACAATTCACCTTGATAATATACTGCCCATGGCATAAAATGATTGGCATGGGCAGCAGGGTGAAGTGGGAAGCCCGATTCTTTTACTTTAGGTGCTCAAAGGGAGGGGAGGTCGCACTTCGGGTGCTGCCCTTTGCTGATCGTAGGGCGCCCCTCCCCCCCCCCCCAACCTTTGGTTGAAACTTCCTTCCTTCCTACCTGCTCCTTCCCTTAAATCCACCCCCATTCTCCCACTGCCCTTCTCCCTAATCTACCCTAACACTCTCAGCTCAAGACCCTGGACTTAACTGCTCCAGGGATCCAAGCCCTTGGGGTCCTTTCCTCACCAGCAGCTGCAGCAGCGGCCACTAATGCCTTCCTGGTGCTGCCGCGACTGATGGAGCTGCTGGCCAATCTGATTGGCCAGCAACTCCAGAGGGCAGGAATTCTGCCCCAATGAGGGTCGGAAGTCCCACTCGGACCTCCCCGCGTTCCCCCCTCCCCAAACCCCCCACACCTTTGGAAACCATGTTGGCATGGAGCTGACCATCCCACGGTGCTTTATGGCTGCAAGGCAGCCAGCTCCATGCCGACATGGTTTCCGGAGGTGTGGGAGGGGGGGGGGTGCAGGTGCGGGGGTGTGGGGAGGTGGTGGGGGGGTTGGGGGAGTGCCAACCACCATCACCAACAACCCCCCCCCCCCACCCCCTCAAATTACTCAGCCCTGTGAGTCTGGTTGGTTCTCACAAGGGGAAGAGCCTTGACAGACAAGTAAAGGCCACCCTAATTTGTTTGACTCCTAGAAGCTGGTTAGAATAACCTGGAAGCTGGTTATTTATTTTTCTGGCTGCTTTCTTGGACAGTGGGAAGTGTTGCATGGCCTAGCAAATATACAGAAATTAAAGGGATGGGAATATTGAACACTGTGGTAGGACTCAGGTCAAAAATACTCATATCCTATGTTTTTAACAATATTTACTAAATGACATGTTGGTCAGTGTTTTGAATGTCCTGTTAGATATTGATTGAACATAAACCTTCAAATCTTTTTGCCTTTTTATATTTTAAAAAATGGCATCTACCATTTTATTTGCCTGAGTTTCTCCTCACAAATGCTTGGTTGAATTTTTTGTACAGGAAACATTTGGAGCAGAAAATATTATTCTATGGTGCAATCACTTTTGACCATTTAGCCATCCCATAGAAGACCAGATATTTTGTGTTAAATGTAATGTTGGTCTAGAATTACATGAGCATTTTTCTTTTCTAATCGAGCATTGATTTGCAGATGCCTCATAAAACTTCACAATGTATAATCCAAAAGGAAAACCAATTTAAGTGCATTCCTAAATCCAGTGTTAGCATATTTGGAATAAGAATGAGTTTGTCTATGGACCAAATCAGTCTGCTTAACTTCTGGCCTTGTTACCGTTATATTTTCTGCATATGTGTTATGCTGAAAGGATGTTTAGACTTATTATAATTTGTTTAGGCCTTTTGTGGCCTCAATAACCTTGGAGTCCACAAATGGTGAACCAAAAGAAATAGAAACCCTTTTTGGTTAGCATGTTCAAACAAAAGGTTTTTCTTCAAACTTGGGTCACCTACTTATTCTGGGGGTTGGGATGGGGAAGAAATGGAAAGGGAAGCACTGATTTTGTTTTACTAGGGTAAATGATGCACCAATTTTAAACAATACACTGAGGTTTCTATTAGATAGCAAGCACAATGATCACAGGGACCCTGCTCTAGCACTGAGATAAAATGAATAAGGTGGGAACATAGGTTTGCATTTGTGGAGAAGGTAAAGGTGACTTCAAGGATTTAAGAACAGTTAATTCCAAAATATTTAGAATTCTATAGATGAAGAAAAGTATGCAACCCCCAAATATTTAACTGTAATTTGCCTAATATTTATAAGCAAACTTTTTTTTAAATGGACTGACTTGATGGTTTATATTTTAAAGGATGATTTCTTCCCAGTTCTGCTGCAATACCACTTCCTCTGTGAATCATAATTTTAAGGATTTTCCCCTTGAATGAAACCTGAGTTTTTGCACTTTTGTGTGCCTACGTTGTTACAGTAATGTGAAGCCGCTAGTCAATCTCACATGATCTCACCCTAATGAGCTGTATTGTTTCAGAAGTAGCCATTTGAAGTTGCTGTAACATTTCCACAAGGCATAAGAAGATGGGGGAAAAGATAATAAATGGTCCAGGTACTCTTGTCACCTGGTGGCCAGCCGAAAATAAATGGGACAAGAGCAACACAGGATAAGGTCTGTTTTATCTGGACGAAATGGGAAAAAAGTTGTATATTTAAAAGCAGAGTCTGGAAAAAGAAATTTTAATTGTGCCACTTTAAAGCATTGCTATTAAATATGGGGGAAATTTCAGTGCTGTAATTATTTGGGGGAGGAGCCATCCTTTAAAAAATCTGAGTTTCTAAGTTTTTTTAAATGTGTTATAATATACTTGCTGTGTGTTTATGCTATTTAAAATCATATTTTTTGAGTAATAAAATAAATACTAATGGTCTTCCATTGTGAATGTGAACTTTTCTTTGTGCACTTCCACACATTAACTTTATGAATTCAGCAGACACTAACTGCCCGATCCAATTCACACATCGCAAATTCAAACAATGCTATATCTGTATTTGAGCCCGTTATATAGGTGACTCCAGTTCTGGAGCACTTACAATATAGCTCTTAAAACCAGAAATGTAATTACAGAAAATATGGATAAGCCAAGCATGCTTCTCTGCATAATAAAGCACCTCAATGTTAATGCTGTAATGTATGCAGTAATTTTTTTCTTTTTCTTATATCTTTGACCTAGACTGGGCTAGATTCAATATGGATGCAAAGATCACAATGCATGATATTTCCAATGCAGGCACCATGCCAACTTCCTGTTACTTGATAATTAACATAGGAAATAGGAGCAAGAATCAACCATTCAGACCCTCAATCCTACTCTGCCATTCAATTAGACCATGACTGATCTTCTCCCTCAATACCATTTTCCCACTCTATCACCATATAATTTGATATCTTTAAAATCTAGAAATCTAACAATCTCTGTCTTGAATATACTTAATGACTAAGCCTCCACAGCCCTCTGGGGTAGAGAATTCCAAAGATTCACCACCCTCTGAGTGAAGAAATCCCTTCTCATCTCAGTCCTAAATGGTCTACCCTTGTTCTGAGACTGGCCCCCTAGTTCTAAACCTCGCAGCCAGGGGAAACATCCTTTATCTACCTATGAGTTTTATAAGTTTCAGTGAGCTCCCTCTTAATCTTCTGAACACTAGAGAATACAGGTCCAGCATCCTCAATCTTTCCTCACAGGATAATCCTGCCCTCCTATGGATTAGCCTGGTGATCCTATGTTGTACTCCCTTTATGGCAAGTATATATTTCCTTAGGTAAAGAGATCAAAACTGTACACAATACTCCAGAATTTTGACGTCGGCATGCTGGGGTGGGCCCAACACACTGACGCGTAAAATGACACGCGGTAACGTCGGGCGTACGTCCCGATGTCAGTGTGCGTCATTTAGATATTATATTCGATGAGCACACACCGGAGGCGGTTGGGCTCCCGCCGAACAATCAATGGCCTATTAAGGCCATTAAACAACCAGTTAAAGCACTTATCAATGCTGCCCATCCAACCTTAAAGTTGGCGGGCAGGCGAAGAGCCCAAGCGGCCTTCATGTTTTTCAGGGACATCATCCAAGGGTGTGATGCAGTTTCCTGAAGGTTTTATTAAATAAATAAATACATTCTGATGAATTGACAAACATGTCCCAGCTCATGTGACACTTTCACATGAGGAACGTGTAAATAATTTTAATCTGTCTTTATTAAAAAATTTCAATCTGCCTCAGGAAGAGCACAGGCCCTGACTCTCTCTTCTCTCTCCCCGCCCACACAGGTAGCACTGAGCGCTACCAGCTGTGCATCACGCTGGGCGGGCTTTAATTGGCCCACCCATGTAAAATGGTGCTGCGCAGCCGATTGCAGGTGGTGATCTGCTCCTCATCCCCTCCCGACCCGCCCGCCCAACAGGCAGAAAATTCTCCCCCAGGTGCAGTCTCACCAAAGCTCTATAGAATTGCAGCAAGACTTTTTTACTCCTGTACTTAAATCCTCTTGCAGTAAAGGCCTTTACTATACTATTGCCTTCCTAAATACTTGCTGCACCTACATATTAGCTTTCAGTGACTCATGAACTAGGACACCCAGGTCCCTTCGGACATCAATACTTCCCAATCTCCACCGTTTAATAAACACTCTACATTTCTGCTTTTCCTATCAAAGTGGATAACTTTACATTTTTTCCACATTATATTCCATCTGCGATGTTCTTTCTCACTCACTTAACCTGTCTAAATTCCCCTGAAGGCTCTTTGCATCCTCCTCGCAACTCACATTCCCACCAAGTTTTCTGTCATCAGCAAACTTGGAAATATTGCATTTGGTCTCCACATCCAAATCATTGATATAAATTGTGAATAGCTGGGGAGGGACCCAAGCATGATCCTTGCGGTACCTCACTAGTCACCTGTCAACCTGAGAATGACACGTTTATTCCCATTCTCTGTTTTCTGTCTGTTAGTCAATTTCAATCCATACCAGTATATATTCCCTCCAATCCCATGTGCTCTAATTTTGTTTAGTAACCTCTTGTGTGGGACTTTACTGAAAGCCTTCTGAAAATCTAGATACGCCACGTCCACTGCTATTCTGCTAATTACATCCTCAAAAAACTCTAACAGGTTTGTCAAACATGATTTCCTGTTCATAAATCCATGTTGACCGTGCCCAATCCTACCATTATTTTCTAAGTGTTCAGTTTTCTCTCCTATTGATGTCAGGCTAACAAGTCTGCAGTTCCTCATTTTCTCTCTCCTTTTTTAAATATTATAAAGTTCCGTCGTTTGCGAGGGTTACACTCCCGTGAATTCTCGCAAAGGACAATGTCGTGAATAGCGAACATACTTTATAATGGGATTGAATTAAATAGGTTCCAGCCATCCCAAAATTTTATCTTTTCAGAGGAACGGGGTAATAAATTTGTCACTCAGAGGCAATAAAATCTATGTTGCTGACTGTGCAGTACAGTAAAGTTTGTTACACATTGTAAGTTACTGTACAGTACTTTACTTGAGAGTGGATCTAGGGGGAGTGGGTGAAATGGCTAATGTAGACGTTATTATGGATGAAAAGAACAACATTGACTGCTTTACCTTTTACTTTTCAATTTTGTAAAGTTCTTGATAAGGAAACAGCTGTGTCAATTGCTGTACAAATGATGATCCTTCTTATTTTAACAATGTCTTCATGTTTGTATCATGATCTGTCAGCTGTTTTTTTCAAATCTTCAGCTGATCTGTCATCATCTAGGTTGGAATGAGCTTTCATAGGCTCTTCTTCCTGCTCCTTCTCCTGTTCATTTAATTTCATCAGCTCAACCAACTCTTCCATAGAGTTCCTCTTGGTGATATTGAAAAAACTCCTCTACTTCATCTGTGGTCAGGTCTTCAGATCCCTCCTCTCCAACTTGTTTTGCCAAGTCAACAATTCTGACCACTTCAGCATCCAGATTGGGGAACCCTGTGAATATATTCACAGCCTCAGGCCAAACTTTTTTCCAGCAAGTGTTTATGGTTGAAGCTCTAACTTCATTCCATGAGTCCTTAATTATGCCTACTGCTATGAGGATGTTGAATTCCTTCCAGCATTTGTGGACTTGGATTGAAGGGTCTGCTTCCAGCAGATGAAGAATGTGACTGAAGCTTTGTCGGGTGTAGTAACCCTTGAATGAGGCAATGGGCCATTGGTTGGATAAGTGAGGTCATAATTAGGGGTAAAAACAAAATGTCTACTTCTGAATGGCTCTCTGCAACAGACTATGGATGCCCACATGCATTATCGAGGATTAGTAGGACCTCGAAAGACAGGTTCTTTTCCCTCAGTTAAGTCCTGACCTCTGGCAGAAAGCAATTCTCAAACCAGTCTTCCAATACGCTCTGAAGAAGGGTCATATGGGCTCGAAATGTTAACTCTGTCTTTCTCTCCACAGATGCTGTCAGACCTGCTGAGTTTTTCCAGCATCTTTTGTTTTTGCTTCAAATACGACTGCTGTAACCCAGGCATTGCTGTTAGCCTTCCAAAAGACTGGCAAAGGAGATTTATTTTTCCCTTTGAAAGCTCGAGGGTTTTCTGACCTATAAAACAAGACAAAGCAGCCCGCTTGATTGACACCCCATTCACTCCCTCCACCACCAGTACAGTGGCAGCAGTGTGTACCATCCACAAGATGCACCGCAGAAATGCGCCAAGCCTCCTTCCAAACCCACAACCACTGCCATTTAGGACAAAGACAGCAGACACAAGTCCCCGACAAGTCACACACCATCCTAATTTGGAAATATATCACCATTCCTTCACTGTCACTGGGTCAAAATCCTGGAACTCCTTCCCTAACAGCACTGTGGGTGTACCTACACCACATGGACTGCAGCAGTTCATGAAGGCAGCTCACCACCACCTTCCCGAGGATAATTAGGGATGGGCAATAAATGCTGGCCTAGCCAGCAATGCCCACATCCCATGAATTAATAAAAAAAGCAGCATTGGTTTACATTTAAAACCAGCCACATTGACATTTAGTGGAAGTGTTAGCCTGTCAGTTGCTGTTTTAAAACCAGGAACTGTCCTTATTTCTTTCAATCTGTAGGTCCTATTTGGCATTTTCTTCCAGAATAGGCCAGTTTCGTCAGTTTTAAGACCTGCTCTGCATTGAGGAAGCCTCTCCTCAATGTATTCCTGCAGCACCTTGGGAAACTCTTCTGCAGCTGCACAGTCAGCTGATGCAGCCTCCCCAACCAACTTCACATTCTGCAATCCAAAACGCTTCTTAAAGCAATCAAACCTTCCTTTATTGGCTGGGAATCCTTTAGAAGCAAAGGAGGGGCACCTTCTGCACCAGCTTCAACATCACTATTATCACCAGGAACACCAACACTACCCTCTTTATTACTTCTCATGTACTTGTACAATTCAAGTACCTTATTTCTAATGATTGGACAATTAACTGGGAACCTCCTTCAATGCTGGCGCTTTATCCACACGTTGAGTAACTTCTCCATTTCCTCTTAAGTGTGGATCTCACCTACTTACAAAAGTTAACCTGGCAGTACGACTACCAGAAACACTAACACTGGCCCTTATATTTTCTTCAGACTGTCTGATGTACCTGATTGTGGATTCATTGACAAGAGTATTCCCTGGCTAACATGGAAGCACTTGCACCATTTTTCAGTCTATCTAAGACTTTATGTGCAAGTGCCATCACTTTCCTGGAAGATTTTTTGCTTGGCTCTGACACATTCATTTTTATTAAAGTGCTGCACTGTACCTGCACTGTACCTGCACTGAAAAGTAATGGTCGGGAGTTACCATATCCTGTAAATTTCAGCAAACCACATGCAGTTAGAGACGGCATATGCACAGTGCGCACTTTCTACGTGGGAAATACACCATGGAAACCTCATTTTTTACAGCTTCTAAATGCTGGCTTTTCATTATTTCAGGACCAATATATGTTCAGGTAAAAACTTTTAGTGCTTAAATTGTGGATGGTGAAGATTTGGGGCCATAATGGGTGATCATGTGTAAAAACACTTTATGCTCATAAACGCGTTTGTGAAAGAAGAAGTCATGAACGGTGGGAGTTTACAGCAGTGGGGTTACATTTGCCACCCTCCAATCTGCAGGAACCACTTTAGAACCTATATAAATTTGGAAGATGACTGCCAATGCATCCACTATCTCTACAGCCACCTCTTTCAATACTCTGAGAAGTAGATCATGAGGTCCAAGGGATTTATCGACTTTCAGTCCCATTAATTTTCCCAGTACTACTTTATTACTAATTCTAATTTCTTTTGGTTCTTCATTTCCTCTTAGTCCCTTGGTTCTGTAGTATTTCTGGGAGGGTTTTGGTATCTGCCTCCTTGAAGACAGACAGAAAGGGTGGAATGTTCCATACCCACGTGCTCGTGGGTGTGAGCAGACAATGTGGCGAGAAGGCCAAAAATCGGTTTCACCCGTTGTAAAGCCAGTTTGCAATCATCCACTCAGCCCATCAATGGCGCACCATATTTTCAGCCCTCAGATGTAGGGAACCTCATTGTAATGTATCTGCACACCATATAAAGGCCAGCCCTCCGGAATCATCCACCCATGCTGGATCGTCCGCCCACATCGGCAGGAAAACACGCCGGTGCAGAACATATCTTGACAAGTGTGACATGCAGAAGTTGAGAATTACCACCAGGGCCTTGCTGATATCGCGGACATCCGAGGAGTAGAAGATGCTGGAGCCCAACAGCAATGGGACACTGGAGGAATATCCATAGCATGCTGAGTGGATTATCATGGATATGGCCCTATCGTGAAGCAGCTCTTGGAAGGTGTAAAGTCATCATTGAGGGTCTGCTCACAACGGATGATGGGCGAGGGGGTGGGGGGGAAGGTCCAGCTGAGCTTGGGAGAGGAACATATACCTGATAGGGTGGGAAAGGAAGACCTAGGATTGACTGGGAGAGGAAGAGGTGTCAGGGTTGGGTGATTTTGGGGGTGGGGGGGAAGAAAGGTGTCAGGGGGCTGAGTTTGGGAGGGGGGAACTAAGGTGCTGGTAAGATGAGGTTGGCGGGGGGAACAAAGGTGTCGGGGTGTGGCATTGAGAGGGGGGGAGCTAAGGTGTCAGTGAGTGGTTGGGGGGATCTAAGGTGTTGGGGAGAGGGACTACGGGGGGACGAGGGGGTAATGGGGGGGATGATGGCAACTGGGGAAGTAGGTGTAAGTGGGGGCGGAAGGTGTAAGGGAAGGAGTGCAGAGAGGGGAGAGAGTCCGGGGTGGTGGGGGAAGGAGTCCAAAGGACGCAAGAGCCCTCGGAATAGGAAGGAGCATGGAGAGGGTGAGGAGTCCAGGGGGAGAAAGGAGTGCAGAGAGAGGATGGAGTCCAGGGGAAGGAAGGAATCCGTGGGTAAGGAAGAGTGTGGAGGGGTAGGGAGTAGGGTGGAGGAAGAAATAAAAGTGAAGGAAGAAGTGCAGAAAGGGGAGAGAGTAAGGGTGGAGGAAAGAGTCAGGAAGGGGGAAGGAGTAAGGCTGAAGGAAGAAGTAAGAGTGGAGGAAGGAGTTGGAAAGGGGGGAGGAGTAAGGATGGCGGAAGAAGTAACGGTATTTGAAGGGGGAAGGACTATTGGGGGCAGTCTCAGGGGGAACGAGTTCCAAGGGGGGAAGGGGTTCCAAGGGTGGGAAGGAGTTCTGGGGGCATAGGAGTTCCAGGGGGAAGGCGTTCTCAGGGGAGATGAAGTTCAGGGGGGAAGGAGTCCGGAGAGGAGGATGTCTAGGTGAATGTGTGCGAGGGAGGGCTCTAATGAGTCCATAACTGCCACCTGGGGAGAGAACTGAGGTTGGGCTTGGTACGAGGGAATAGTGAGAATGACTGAGGGCAGAGTGAGGTGGTGTGGTGGGAGGGTGAGGGTTTGACATATCAGTTGAAGGGATGACAAGCGTGGTTGGGGAGGACTCAGAGGCAGACTCGGACCCTGGGGGTGGGAAGGAGGAGGTCAGGGAGGTGAATGTGGATGGGGGTGGGATTTTCGGGAAGGAAAGGAACATGCACGTTCAACCGGACATCCCCAAAGGAAAAGGGTTGTAGCTGGTCGGCCACAGAGGGGAGGTGGAAGGTGATACCAGGGGTCAACTGCGATGGGGAAAGGAAAATGGATAACGGGAGGAGAGGAAAGGATGGGGGAGTGAAAGAGAAGCTGTATCACTACCATGTTGGCTAAATCAAAAGTGAAACCATAGTTGTGAGAAAAATCAGGTGCTGGATGGGAGTGTGATCAGTGGGTGGGTGGAGATGCAGGTCAGCTCAGATGGACAACTGAAAGTGAACCCCAGCAAGCAGCATTGAAAATGCTCAGGAAGTGAAATGAGCATAACGGGAAGGATCTATGTGCGTGGGAGAGTGCTTGCACGAGGCTCCGTAAGACCCTGCCACACACATAAACTTATCCCTCCAGAATCACTCATGGGACAGCTGCATGCACTGAATTGCTTATTTGGGAGTGGGGAGGGGATGCAGGGGGAGGACTTGCGAAGCTGTCAATGAAGCTGAAAGACAACATTACACATTATTCAGTGAAAACAAATATATTTCCAGATTGTCCAGTGACAAAATATGTTCACCCATGCAACCAGCTGTGAGCAGAATTTCTCAACTTTTGAAAGCCTTAGACTTCTAGTTGCTGCCCCGACGTCTGCAGCAGGGATGGAGACATCCTTTGCAACGGTTGGCTATTTTGTCTCTAATGCCTTTAGCATGGATTGTCTGGAGACCCAAGGCCTTGTGTTTGCTTGTTTTGGCTGTCATCCTGAGGGCCAGCTGCTTCCCCCAGCTGGACGAGGACAGAGGATGAGGTTGAGGGGGTCACAGGCAAAGGAGACTTGGAGGGAGAGGACAGCCTCTGAGATTCCTGAGTGGATGACCCAGGGGTGTCCAGCTGCCATTCCTCTCCCCTTCGGGTGCCCGGGGGCCCTGGCCTGGCTCCTTGAGGGGAAGTAGCACCTGGAGGGAGGTTGAGGTTCCCCATTTCCCTCTTGCATCACCACTGCAACTGAGCCATGGTTGCTGTGATGGAGTGCAGGTCTGTACACACGTTCTGCTGGACCAGGGTGTCCATGGCGTCTGCCATCCTCCTCATGGAGACCTCCAAACACGCACATGTGGGCACCACTTCATCAGAGAGCAGGCAGACACATCCCTCTGACTTGCGTGCCACTCTGTTGAGGGCTTCCAACAGCTCTGCGTGATGTTCTCTCACCTTCTGCCGACTCTCCAGGCTTAGATTGAAGGCAAAATCCAGAGGGTCATCATCTGACCCAGACCATACACATCCACAGGCATCTCACACCTGAAGGGACAACACCACTAATTCACACATACCATCACATCTCCATCAGGCTCATATCCTCTGGAGCTCACATCCTCATCCATCCATGGCTCGGCTCACCACACAAATATTCCACGCAGTGCTATGCATCCTGCTCACACTCTGTCCATCTGTTTTCATGCGGGGGAAGCTGGCTCACAACAGCAGGGAGAGTTCAGAGAGATTTACAAGGATGTTGCCAGGGATTGAAAATTGCAGCTCTGAGGAGAGATTAGACAGGCTGGTTGTTTTCCTCAGAACAGGGTAGGCCAAGGGGTGACCTAATTGAGGTGTACAAAATTATGAGGGGCCTAGATAGTTTAGACAGTGAAGATTTTTTTCCCCATGCCTGATCCCCAGCAGTCCTCCAAGTGCCAGGGACCTCAGCCGAACCTGCCTCCTCCTGCTGTGTCTGTGACTACCAGATTGTGAGTCTGAGCCTGCTCTACATCTAGGTCCCACCAGGTGTGTGTCTCTGCACTGGTGGAGTGTAAGTGCTGTGGAGGGTCTTCCAGGCTGCTTAGATCTAGCTCTTCAATGGAGGAGGTGTCCTCTTGGCTGGAGATGAGGATGTGGATAGCACACTCGTCAGAACGAGTGAGGGGCCTAATGTGAGCCACTCCAACCCATAGAAACATAGATCAGAATTTCACGTTCTGTGGGCACGCATGTGCCCAACCCATCTGGCCATGAAATAGCCCGAGATGATGTTGGGCGAGTGTCCCAATGTTATCAAGCACTCACGCAATATCTCGTTCAGCACGAGGTAGTCAAGAGCGTGCCCGCCGACAATTAAGAGGGCAATTAAGCCCATTAAGGTGGCAATTGAAAGTGATTTTTCGTGGCCTATTCACTTTTACGATTGGCGGACGGGCCAATTAGCCAGGCGGCTTTTACATTTTTGCTCAAACCTCAATCCAGGGCGGGAAGAAATCTCTGTGGAGAAATAAAATAAAGAGAGATATCTGGGGACTGGTTTTTTATGAGATATGCTTTCAGGTGCTTGATTGTGCTGCATGGACAATTTTGCAGTATTTTTGTTGTTTTGTTTATTCTGTGGAGGTCTGCGGCTCCCTGGGGTAGCTGTCTGCCTTCAGGGAGCTCAATGGAAACGCTCACCAGCACCCACGATGACCTCGGTGCCCACCCTCTTCCCACGCCTTTCTCAGCGCGTGTTTCACACTGGCTGTTAATTGACCAGTCAGCGTGAAATTGCAGTTGGGGGCCCATTGCATATGCCCGACGAGTGAAAAATTCAGGCCATAGAAAAGTTATGGTGCAGAATGAGGCCATTCAGCCCATCATGTTTGCACCAACCAAAAAGAGAAAACAGAAACTAGCCGCTCATTTTAATCCCACTTTCCAGCACCTGGTCTGTAGCCTTGCAGGTTACAGCTCTTCTGATGCAGATCCAAGTACCTTTTAAATGATAAAAACAAAAAAACTGCGGATGCTGGAAATCCAAAACAAAAACAAAAACAGAATTACCTGGAAAAACTCAGCAGGTCTGGCAGCATCGGCGGAGAAGAAAAGAGTTGACGTTTCGAGTCCTCATGACCCTTCAACAGAACTCACCTTTTAAATGAGTTGAGCGTTTCAGTCTCAACTACCAACTTAGACAGTGAAGTCCAGACACCCACAACCCTCTGGGTGAAAAAGCTTTCCTCATGTCCCCTCTAATTCTTCTACCAAAATCACCTTAAATCTATGTCCCCTGGTAATTGACCCCTCCGCTAGGGGAAACAAATCTTTACTGTCTACCCTATCTAGGCCCCTCATAAATTTGTACACCTTAGCCTACCCTGTTCTGAGGAAAGCAACCAGCCTATCCAATCTCTCCTCATAGCTGCAATTTTCAAGCTCTGGCAACATCCTTGTAAATCTCTCTGATCCCTCCTGCATGAAAACAGATGAAGAGAGTGTGAGCAGGATGCATGGCACTGTGTGGAATGTTTGTGTGATGAGCAGAGACATGGAAAGGGTGAGGACGTGAGCTCCAGAAGATATGAGCCTGATGGAGATGTGAGGGTGTGTGTGAGAGTTAGCGGTGTTGTCCCTTCAGGTGTGAGATCCCTGTGGATGCGTAATGGGTCTGTGAGTGTGTGAGTTGAGAGTGATGAGAAGAGTGACTTACCCTGGTGGAACGGATGAGACCATTCATCCTGTGGTGGCACTGGGTGGTTGTCCTCTTTTTCAGGGCATTGGCGCTGACCACCGCTGCCACTGCCTGCCATGCTGGATTGGTGATGCTGCTGCCTGCCCTGCCACCAGCACGGGGGTAGAGGACATCACGATGGACCTGCACTGTGTCCAAAAGGCACTCAAGGGATGCGTCATTAAACCGGGGGACTGCAGTCTTTTTGCCTTTCGGGGCCAAGTTTTCTTTGCAGCAGCCGTGGGCTGGAAGCACTGACAGATATGTGCATGGCTGCACTTTAAATGTGGCACCTGGCATGATGAGACTGTGAGGTGATGGCATGGTGGGTGAAAGAGGGCCAGCCTGCCATCGAAACGGCGTGTTTCCTGTGAATGCATAATTAATGGGGCAGGATTGGGATGATACAGCATGAGAAGCCGCCATTGCGGCTAACAGATAAAACATTGTTTTTCCTGCCCGCTACCGCACTTCGTGCAAATCTGGAATGATTCCGCCCAAAGTATTTGTTTAGTTTTTGTCATTTCCTTATTCCCCATTATAAATTCTCCTGTCTCTGCCTTTAATGAGCTGACATTTGTTTTTGCTAATTCTTCTCTTTTTACATATCTATATATGCTTTTACATTCCATTTTTATGTTTCTCGCCAGTTTGCTTTCATATTATAATTCCCTTTCTTTATCCATTTCTTGGTCCTTTGCTGAATTCTAAAAAAGCTTCCAATCTTCAGGCTTACTACTTTTTTTTGGCAACTTTATAAGACTCTTCTGTTGATCTTTAACATCCCTCGTTAGTCATGGTTGGATCACTGTCCCCATTGGGTTTTTGTGCTGTTACGACCACGTGAGCAAGGGTGAAAAGACTTCCCTACTCTCCGATTCCATGTTTGACCATAACAGGGTCTTTTTGAGAATTCAGAGAGGGTGTGCTTTACTGATTCTGTAACAGTCCCACTATTTACGCTTTGAGGTTGTAAAGAATTATTCAAACAGGTATTATTAGGTTAAACAAAGAACAAGAATAGTTTGTTGAAACTACTTCCAGAGCTAAAAAGACTAGGTGAAATGTGACCACCATTCATTATGGTCACACATATTCATCTTGGTTCACAAACATACAAGTACAGATGGTAGAGCAAGAGGATAGGCTTATAGGATTTTTATAGTTAGATAAAGCAAAGGCGTATATGGTTAACTGTTTCTTGACTGGTCTCGATGCGATGATTCAACATTGCAGCCATTTTGTTCAGCTGTGCTCCTGGTTGTAGTCTTATGGAGCAGATTTCCACATTTTTAAAAAAGATTTTGGTTCACAGTCAGCTTTCTTCTCAGGATGGTCACTTTGCAAACTGGGCACAGCACTTCCAAGAGAGAGAGAGAGCCAAAGAGTGCATAAAGTTTCAATCAGCCTGTGATCAGTATAACATTGTATTTTTTTTATCCAATCCACCTCCTGCTTGCTAAGGGACCCTTGAAGGGCCTCAGTGGTTGTATATTCCAGAGAAATTCTGTCCTCCTTGTACAGGTCCCACCAGCGCCAGAACCTGTCCCAATACCTTAGAAATCTAAAGCCTTGCACCATTTCTCCATTCATTAATTTGCTCTATCTTCCTACTTCTGTACTCACTAGCATGTGGCACTGGGAGTAATCCTGAGATTACTGCCTTTGAAGTCCTGCTTTTTAATCTCTTTTTTAGCTCCCTAAAATCTGCTTTCAGGACATCACCCCTTTTTCTACCAAAGTCATTGGTACTAATGTGGACTACGGCCTCTCACAGTTCACTTTCCCTCTTAAGAATGTCCTGCAGCTGCTCAGTGACCCTTGACTCTGGCACCAAGGAGGCAACATGCCATCCTGGAGTCATGTTTACAGATGCAGAAACGCCTGTCTATTCCCCAACTATTGAATCCCCTGCTACAATTGCTCTTCCATTCTTCTTCCTCCCCTCCTATACAGCAGAGCCACCCTTAGTGCCACAGAGTTAGCTCTGGCTGCACTATTCTGAGGAACCAATGCCCTCACCAGTATACAAAATGGAAAACTGGTTAGTGAGCAAGATGGACTCATAGGTTTCCTGCACTAGATGCTTGGTCCTCCTAGACTGCCTGGTGGTTACCCATTCCCTTCTCGCCTGCAATCTCTTAATCTGTGCAGTGACACCTCCCTAAGTGTACTATCCATGTAATTCTCAGCCTCGCAGTGACTCCAGTCATTGCTTGCATTCCAAAACTGGAGCTTAAGTTTCTGCAGCTGGTGACACTTCCTGCACATGTGCTCGCCGAGGCTTTGGGAAGAATCCACGATTTCCCTTATGTCATAGAATGCGCATCCTAAATGGCCAAGCTGCCCTCCCATATCTTAAGTTTACTTTACTTCCCTTTTAAGTCTTTTAAGTAATTTTAAGTAGCTCCTTTTACTTTTAAAAAAATTATTATTATTTTAATTTTTAGCTATTTACAGACTCCCTATTAGCAGTTACTCATCAGCCAACCAACTTATGGTTTTCCTGTGATGTCACCAATGATATTTTTTGAAAAAACACCATCAGCTCCTGAAGGTTACCGACTAGGGTTGCTCCCACACAGATCCAGTTCTTCTCCTCTCCCTGAAGGTAAGTGAAGGCCCTGAGCCTCACTCTCTATTTATCTGCTCCTGGTTAGAGGTGCTCCCATGCAGGTCTAGTTCCTCTCCACTCCCTGAGCCAACACTAATGGTGTAACTGAGTCCACTGCAGCACTTTAAGATCTGCCTCGCCCCGACCTTCCCTATTCTCTGCTCGCAAAGCTGCCTATTACACCAGCAGGAAAATTCCGATTACGACATTCCCAGCTACTTTCTGGTGACAGGATCAGAAAGCAGCCATTTCTCTCTGTCCCTGCCAATGCAGTCCAAGAGAATGCTCTTTTCCTGCAAGAATCACTTCACTGTAAGATGAATTGATCTTTTAAAATTTGTGCAATCAAACATTTAAAATCTTCAATGTTCCTGCCCATTATGTTATGAGGATTTGCACTCCTTGTCCCGTGATCTACAACCTAGTTATTTTTATAACATTAATGATCAGTACAGAGCGTGTCTGTGTGATGGAGTTGGTTTCAAAATCCTGGAAATCCGAAATCCGGCATAGTCTCTGTCTCAAGGGTTCCAGGTTTGGGACACTGTATCTGTATTATTTAAATAGAGAGAAACTGCAGAATGCTGTGGAATAGAGGGATATATTTGCCCTTGTGCATGAATCACAAAAAAATAGCAAGCATGTACAGCAGGTAATTAGGTAGGCAAATGGGATGTTGGCCTTCATTGCATGGGGGATGTAATATAAAAGTAGGGAATTGCTACAACTGTGCTGCACATTGGTGAGACCACAGCTAGAGAACAGTGTACAGTTTTGGTCTCCTTACCTATGGAAGGATATGCTTGCATTGGAAGCAGTTCAGAGGAGGTTCACTAGGCTGATTCCTGAGGTGAAGGTGATTGGCTTATGCAGAAAGGCTGAGCAGATTGGGCTATACTCATTTGAGTTTAGAAAAATGAGAGGTGATCCTATTGAAACATAAGTTTCGGAGGGGCTTGACAGGGTACATGCTGAGAGGATGTTTCCCCTTGTGGGGGAATGTAGAACTAGGGGGCACAGTTTTAAAATTAGGGTCTCCCATTTAAGACGGTGATGAGGAGAAATTTCTTGTCTCAGGAGGTCTTTAATCTTTGAACTTCTCTTCCCCAGAGATCAGTGGAACCTGGGTCATTGAATATATTCAAGGCTGAGTTAGATTTTTGATCTACCAGGGAGTCAAGGTTAATGGGGGTGCAGGCAGGAAAGTGGAGTTAAGGCCACAATCAGATCAGCCATGTTCTTATGAATGGCAGAGCAGGCTCAAGGGACCAAATAGCCTGTTCCTGCTCCTATTTCTAATATCCTTATTTACCCTCCACCTTTAGTTCCATAACCCTTAATACAAAACAAAATCACTCTCAGTTTTGAAATTTTCAATTGATCTCGCTTGAACAGCTTTTTGAGGGAAGAGAGTTCCAGAATTCCACTGTCCTTTGTGAAGAAGTGTTTCCTGCCAACACGGCCGAATGGCCTAATCCTAATATTATGGTTACACAGCCCCTTGTTCTGGACTCTCCCCAACAGAGAAAGCATTCCTTTCTATCTACCCTATCAAACTCTTTCATTATCTTAAAATCTCAATTATACCATCCCTTATTTTTTAACTAGTTGACGCAACAAGGGAGTACTTGGGTGATTCTGGGCTCCAAGGCTAATATGTGGTGTGGTGCCCAGAACTGAATTCAGTACCCCAGATGCAGTCTAATCAAAGCTAACCAAACTGTAGCGTAACTTCCATCCCTTGTGGCTCAGCTGCCTTGAGATGAATGCTAAAATTTCATTAGGTTTTCAACATAATTTTTGCACCTGTCCTCCAGCTTTTACTGATTTCGGTACATAAACATCCCTTTGTTCCTCTGGAGTTCTCTCTCCATTTGTAAAATATTTTGATCTATCTTTCTTAAATCCAAAGTGGATGACCTCACAGTTCCCCCCATGGAACTCTATCTGATACAGTGTTGCCTACTCACTGAATCAATCTATGTCCCAATGGTGTGAAAAACGAACGTGCTTACGGACGGGAGACGTGGAGGAGAGGTGGGTGTTCCATTTGTCCAGAATATTGATAAGTTAAAAAAAAAATAAATTTAACGCTGAACTGACATTTCAAACGGGTCAATCATAAACCTGTGTCCTATCTGTTTTTCTATCAGGATTACCATTAAATACATGAAATCCCATCGGTTTGAGAACATTGATCAGCAGCTAAACTTGTGTGACTGTGCAAACCGTGAAAGAAACCCGGCTATTCCGCACACAATGGTCACCAGATGGAGTCAATATATTCATATTACACAGGTTCCATCTAGTGGCTGTTACATGTAGAATATGTAGGCGTTCCTCATTGTAGGCAGGCTAAAAATTCGATAAAACAGCCGCGGTGATTATGATGGATAATTAACTCCCGAACATTGATAATTAAGGCAGCAAACAAATGTTGTGCTACCTGCTTATTTCCACAACACCAGCACATTGAATGAGTGCGAACGCTTGCAGTTTCAGTACTGTTCCATTGAGTCGGGCATCCGCAAGTCCACGTTCGCGCAGTCAATGGTTCCTTGTGTCACGCGGAAGGCTGCTATCCTGGCAAAACCGCTCTGTGTACTTTTCTTTGGGGACAACTAAATCCTCTTTTTATACAACGCCCATGTGACCTCCTGGAAACACCGATGATGGCAAACTGCAATATATTGGCTATGTCAAATTTCCAGCCTGGAAGAATCCACTGGAACAAAACATTCAATGCCATGGTAACCTTGATGCCCACTGTCAGTGCCATCCTCACCCTTCTTTGTGGCTGCAGGCCCAGTTCCAGTAGGTGATACAGTACAGGTGAAGCACTGCGACGGAACACACTGTTCCTGGCTGTATGCAGGCCAAAGTGCTTCCTGAAAACAGTAGGTGAGTGCTGCTGACAGCCCTTCTTCTCGTCCCTCATCTCTGCTGCCTCTGCTTCGCCTCCCTCTGATGTTGTAGCCCCAGAGGAACTGCAACTGTAGCCCCCTCAACTGGGTAAAGGTGGTGCCACTCAAGATTTAAAAAAAACACACCAGTCCTTCCAAACATCCAGCCCCACTCTCCTCTAAGAGAAAGAATTTTTCATAACTCCCTGAATAACGCAATGCTTCCGCAAACTATACAGCAGCAAATAAGTAGTCAAAAGTATCTCATCTGCAACTTGGATGGCGATGCCTTTAAATGCGCTGATGGGGGATGGAAAGAGGGTCATTCAGCAATGCCAGATATGAACTGGAGTGGTGACTCCAAAATGTTTTAGATGTCAAATCAACATTACACTCTGACGGTCACCATCTGCGCACTCTGCCTACTTCCAGTTTATGTACATAATTCTCACACTGTCATTGTTTACAACATGACAAATGGCATAGGCCACTCCTTTTTATAATTCTTTCACGGGGTGTGGGCTTTGCTGGCTAGACCAGCATTTATTGCCCTTGAGAAGGTGGTGGTGAACTGCCTTCATGAACCGCTGCAGGCCATAAAGCAGGCGTGCTGCTTAGGGAGGGAGTGTCAGGATTTTGACCCATTGACAGTGAAGGAATGGTGATATAGTTCCAGGTCAGGATGGTATGTGGCTAGGAGGGGAACTTTTAGGTGATGGTGTTCCCATGCATCTGCTGCCCTTCTCCTTCAAGGTGTGTTTTTCCTCAAACATCTCCCATAGCACTGAAAGCAGTGGTGCTAGGGAGGTGAATTTGAGGATCTTAGAATTTCCTGGACAAATTAGTAATATTGGCTATCCCCTACTTCCGTGAAATCTTTAATGTAACTATCAAAGGACTGAACAAACATGCTGATGGATGAAAATTTTAACTTTGAAATTTGATTTTAGATAGTCACTAAAACATAAAGCAAGTATTGCTATGTATCCCATGTTACTCTCCCAATCGGTAACTGATGCTTCATATAGCTACCAAATATATAACTAGTTTCATCTTGGCTCAGCTGGTAGCACTTTTGACTCTCAGTTAAATGTCACCCCATCACATGATCTAGATTGACACAATACTAGGAGTACTACATTTTTGGAGGTGCAATTTCCTGTTAGAGAAACCACAACACTGCCTGCCAGTTCTAATAGTTCACATGGATATAAAAAAATCCTGCGGTACCACTTTAAGGAGAGGAGGGAGTACTCATACTGTTCTAATATTGCTTCCCTAGCCAAACTGTCACAAAACAATTCATCTTGTTGGTTAAGATTTTTCTGTGTGCAAAATGGCTGCTGCATTTAAAGTAATTCAGAGGCCTGAGTTTTTCCCACGTCAGGCGGGCTTGGCGGGAGTGGGTGGGGCAGTCAGGGAACCAACCACCGCCCCCGATTGGTTCTGCACTGTGATTTCAAGCAGGCGGGCCAATTAAGGTCCGCCCTGCATAGATCGCGATCGGTAGTGCTGACCGCTACCTGTATGGGCGGGGGGGAGGAAGGAGATTTGGGTCTAGCGTGCAGTTCACGCATGCACGTTAAAGAGCTCTTCAATTTCCCTGAGGCATTGAGCTGCCCCAGGGAGATTGAAGCGCTTTTTAAAAAAATTAATAAATACAGTAAAAATTGAATGAAACATGTCCCCTCATGTGACAGGTGGGACATGTTTTTAATGTAAAAATAAAGGCTTTATTTAATTAGCATTAGCTTTAGGAAACCTCATTCCACTCGTGAATGAGGTTTCCTAAAAAATGTAAAGGCTGCTTGGCCTTTTCACCTGCCTGCCAACCGTTAGATTGGATGGGCAGCATACATTTCAAGTTAATTGGGTCCTTAATGGTCTTAATAAGCCTTTTAATTATCGGCGGATGGGCAGCTGACTCTAGTGTACACCCACCGAACGATATGTCCCGTGAGTGCGCGATGACATTGGGAGCAACGCCTGATGTCATCGCGCGTCATATTACGTTCAGGCATGTCGGGCGCGTACCTGCACACGGAAGGTAAAATTCAGGCCCATGTCTCCATCAAAAGGCCCACAGATAGGTCATTCATTGTTTAAGTTTCTCCACCTGCCTTTTTATCATCTTACTTTTCTAGCTGTTAACCTCTTAAGTCAACATGGCTCCAACCTTGAAGTGTAATCAATTCCAGGTTTGTTTGAATTGCATCTATTTCAGGGTTGCTTATCAGTTTCTTTAATGAAATCATTTCTTTAAACTTTAATTCCTAAAATTAATATCACAATTGAAAACACATGTAGCATGAACTAAATATTCACAACACTTTTACAATCCATGATTGCAAGTTTCTTTTTATCATGTTGATTTGGAAATGTGATAAGATGAAGAGCTATGACAAATTGATCCTTTATAGTTTGTGAAGCTTTGAACGTTAAAATATCATCTTAAATCTACCTGAAATCTACCACTTCATTTGGCTTTGTACCAGGAAACTGTCATTTGATATGTTCTTTCCTCCACCCTATCACAGACCTCCTTTTTGTTCTTCTTCCCACCTTCCCCTCTTTCATTTGCTCAAAATCTATCACATTTCTAACTTTGCTCAGTTCGAATGAAAGGTCACAGACCTGAAATGTGAACCTTGTTTCTCTCTCCAGTGATGCTGCCAGAGTGTTTACAGCATTTTCTGCTTTTTGTCAGATTTTCAGTATCAGCAGAATTTTGCTTTTGTAACTCCACCTGACCACTATCTTGTCAAACAGATCCAATTAAATTAATTTCATGTGGTATGGAGACAGGTGCATTGGGTTCATTGCTAATTCTGACCTCAGGCAAATGGAAATTCAGAATATTGGGAATAGGTCAGTGTTTGCCTTAATTTCAGGGGCCATGTGCAATGGCTTGGTCTGGAGCACCTTACAGTTTACTCAACATGCTTATCACTGGAGCCTCTTGGGCCCCATGCAATTGCACAGTCCTAACACTACCCCTGTTTTGGGTATTAAAAGTAAGACTATGCTAAACATACTCTGCAGCTAAAAGATACGTTGAATAATCCATGACAAATTTCCCACTTTTGCACTCTGAAATCTTTGATTCTCCTGAAAACAGACTGGTAGGCCATAGTCACTCATTGGATGTCTTCTGGTTATTTTGTAGGCTCTGGAGAACAATGGTCCAACTCCAAACTTTAACTTTAGTGGAATAAATACAACATTTTACCTTTTGCTATTATACTTTTGGGCAATTGTAGAAACATAGGGCGGGATTTTTCCGGGGGGGTGGGGGGGTGGGGTGGTGGGCCTGACATGCTGACGCGTAAAATGACGCGCAATGACATCTGGCGTGCGTTCCGACATCACTGCACACCATTGCGATATTTTGTTCAGTGGGCATTTGCCGGAGTCAGCTGCGTGCCTGCTGAAATTCTAAGGGCCTATTAAAGCCATTAAGAAAGCGATTATTGTCATTAGTAACGCTGCCCATCCAACCTTAAGCAAGCGGCCTTTGCGTTTTTCAGGAAACCTCATCCGCGAGCGTCCTAACTTATGTGACACAGTCACATGAGGAGACATGTTTGAATAAATTTTTTAATTGATTCTTCAATTATTTTCATATCCATTCAATCTCCCTGAGGCAGCTCCATGCTTGCCCCCACCCTCTCCCACCCAGCCCGTCCACCATAGGAAAAATCCTGGTCATATAAAAGTTGCGACACAGAAACAAGCCATTTGATCCAATTGGCCTATGGCTTCCACCGATGTGAGCCACTAGTTTAATTGATGCTGATAGAGCTGTGGTTGAGGTTAATATTTAGGCATATTATTGGGGCAGAAGAATAATATTGCATCTAGCTTGTGGTACAGCTTAATTGGAAATTTTGGTAATGCTGATACAAGATCCACATTACTGGCCCCTGACTAAACTGCATTTTAATAATGTTGCAATGCATTCTTCATATTGAATTTGGAGCAAGTGTTGAATGTGCTATTATTGTGACAACAGCTGGATGACTTACTGCTGTTGTCTCATGGAAACCTGCCAGGCAAATCTACAGGACTGGCTCAGCAAGCACGGTGGAATAGGTTGGAAAATAAAAGAAATACAGATTTATTGCATTTGGATTGTCCGACCCAACAGAGCAAAAATAATCTTCCATATATTCACCTTAAAATAAGCAGCTCTCGAAATTAGAAAATTGGATCCTATGGACCCTTTGATTGCCTTCCCGCCATATTCTCAATACTGGCATTGCAACAAGCTCAATGCTAAAACATTACAGGTGCAATGTAAACATAATTGGTATCTTCTTTCCCTTTGTAGTCAACCCATAATATAATGATGGAATGAACTATAGAACTGACCAAGAGTCGAGCTAGCAAAAACAGGGAAGACACAGGAGAGAGAGAAAGGCTGCTCATCTTGCAGTATAGCTGGAAGTCAGGTGAAATTGCATGATATACAACAAAGTTACTCTCACTTAATGATGAATCTACCTGCAACAAACAGTAATTCATTAACTCATGTGAAAGTGTCCAGAGGTAAGCCAGCATTAGTGTGTGACTAGGATATTGTTATGTTTGTGGTTTTAAATCCCTGAAGATCTAAACTTGGTAGCCTAAAAGTGATGGTTATATTTTACTGGACACATTTATATGATGACTGTAGCATCAATGTAAAATGATCTTGTTTCGCATAAAAGGTGCAGTTAATGCATAAATGCAGCCTGAGTCTCAAGTCAAGAACCAACATGACATACGAATCAAGAGGAATGAAATTTCTTGAATTAGGTGGGAAGGTGGTGGCATAGTGGTATTGTCACTGGATGAATATTCTAAAGACCCAGTGTAATGATCTGGGGACCTGATTTCAAATGGCAAATGGTGAAATTTGAATTAAACAAAAATCTGGAATTAAAAAAAAGACTGATGATGGCCATGAAACCATTGCTGATTGTTATAAAAACCCATCTGGCTCACTAATGCCCTTTAGGGAAGGAACTCATCTGGCTTACATGGGAGACATGTGTCTCCAGACCCACAGCAGTGTGGTCTGACCAATAGCAGTTAGGGATGGGTGATAAATACTGGCCTAGCCTGTGACGCCCACATCCCATGAATAAAAAATTCTTCAAAGTCAATTTGACTTTGTCAAATCAATTTGCCACCCCACTAATTTTCACACTAAAAATGTACAATGATTTGATGACAAAAAAAATCATTAAAAAGTACAAAATAAAAACAAACTAATGAAGTAGTGGCAATCCTTCAACAGTGTTCATTGTGAAATGTTCAAAAATGTGCAGTTAAGTTGTGTGATTCATTCATATGCTAAATAGTGCTCTATATTTTTTAATGTATTAAGAGTGGCCCAATGTCAATACAATTCTGTTACTGAAATCAGAAGATATAATGTATTTAAAGCAACTTGCAAACATTACATGTCTCTCCAAAACCTCAAAAACATCAAAGGGAAAACATGTCATTGGAGGATCTTTATCACCAGCTGTCATTTTTAAAAATTTGTTGTTAATATGCACTTTTTAGATACTCTTCCTCTAATGTACAATAGATGTTTAATGAAATCAGAAATACTCAGCAGGTTATGACAGCATCTGTGGAGAAAAAAACAGAGTTAATGTTTCAGGTCTGTGATCTTTCAGCAGAATTCCTTGAACTACTGTTCTAACCACATCCTAAGATATGCTCTCAATGCCATGAGTCACCACATGCACACTCATGACCTACCTCTTAAACAGCCCCCACTCACTCTGTCTCCAAGCTGTCCTGGTCTGAGGTTTCATTTTATCCTTCACCTCATCTGGGTTATGATGGAAGATCACAGACCTGTTACGTTGACTCTGTTTTTGTCTCCACAGATGATGTCTGACCGGCTGAGTATTTCCGATACTTTCTGTTTTTATTTCAGATTTCCAGCATCTGCAATATTTTGCTGTCGAATGTTTAACGGCGTTGTTTTGATCAGTTACCAGTGCCTCAGTTCATTTGTCCAGTGAGTAGGGAAGCTACACAAGCCAGGAAAGTTTCTGTTTCAATCCTGTGTTAGTGGCTCTTAGGCAGAGCAATGTTGAGGGTGCTACAATTGTTTAAGCATACTTAAGTTAAGGAAGGATTCAAATTTCTGATTTCAATCCAGCAACCCCTGCTAAAATGTATGCTTTTGTGAACATCAGGTGAGGACAGGATCAAACTTGCTTGTGAATCTTCCCTTCTGAGGCTCAAGTCTGAATAAAGGCTGCATAGATGAGATGCTGTAGAATGATACTCGTGTAATTGGAACCCCAAAACAAACTACCTGCATTTGTAATAGTGCTTTTTACATAAGAAATGTTACAAGATGCTTCATAGAGAAGAAAAACAAAAACAGCACTAAGTGTTTGAATGAAGGTTAGGAGAAGTAATCAGAAGTTTGGTCGAAACACTGAGTTTTGAGGATGCTTTTAAAGGAGGGAAGGGATCTAGACAGCTGAAGAAGTTCCAGAGAGTAAGGTTGAGTTGGCTGAAGGGTTTGCCACCAATAGTGGAGCACGGAGGGAGGAATAGGCACTCAGGAGGAAAGGCTCAATGAATTGATGGGTATATGAGGGTATAAGGCTGGATAAGATTGTGAAAGTTACGTGGGATGAGGCCATGCAAGCCGTTGTGGACAAAGATTGCAATTTTGATGAATTGGGGAATAGGAAACAATATTAGGTCATCAACTGGTCCTTGATGTCAGATAGGATGTGAATGGCGAATTTGACTAATCTAAAGTTTATGGAAGGTGGAGATTAGGAGGGGGCAAATAAGGCATTGAAGAAATTGAGTCTAAAGGTGACCCAGACATGAATAAGAATTTCAGTGGAAGTAGGGTTGGGGATAAAGCTTTCAATATCTCAAAGATGAAAGGAAGTGCCTTTGCCGATCGATAGGATATGGGGTTTGAAGCTCGAGTCTGAGTTGAACGGAACACTAAGGTCACACACAGCCTGAGCATCAACGTAGGAAAGAGAACAGTTAGAGGTGTGAGTAGAACCATCAGCATTAGGGAGGAGATTTAAAAAATAAGGATCAGAAAGATTACTTTTTTTTAATGTGTGCTTACGCAACATCATTAAGAGAAGCAGTTGTAGGTTTATCGTTTTTGCTGAAGATCACAACAACAGCAACTTGTATTTATATAGCACCTTTACATAAAACATTCCAACGCACTTCACAAGATCACTATACGGGAAAACTTGACACCAAGTCACATAAGATAATATTTGGGCAGATGGCCAAAAGTTTGGTTTTAAGGAACATCTTAAGGGAGGAGAGAAAGGTAGAGAGGAAGAGAGTTTAGGGAGGGAATTCCAGAGCTTGGGACCCAGACAGCTGAAGGCATGGCTACCAATAGTACAGCAATTTAAATCAAAGATGCAAGAGGTCAGAATTGGATGAGTGCAGATAACTCAGAGGGATGTTCGATTGGAGGAGATTACATAGATGGAGGGTGCAAAGTCATGGAGAGTGAGAAGTTTAAAATTGAGGCATTACTTCACCAGGATCCAATGTAAGTCAGCGAAGAGAGGGGTGATCGGTGAATGGGACTTAGTGCCAGTGAGTACATGGACAACAGGGCTTTGGATGATCTCAAGTTTATGGAGGGTAGACTATGGGAGGCTGGCCAGGAGTGTGTTGGAATGGCCAAGTCTATAGGTAACAATGGCATGAATGAAGTTTTTGTCAGCTGATGAGCTGAGGCAGGTGTGGAGTTGGATGACGTTACAAAGATGGAAATAGGTAGTCTTAGTGATGGAGCACACACGTGGTCAGAAGCTCATCTCGGAGTCAAAATATGACACCAAGACAGCAAGCAGTCTGGTTCAGCCTTAAACATTTGCCAGGGAAAGAAATGGAAGCGGTAGCTAGGGGATGGTAACTATCTGTAATACCCAAATCATAATTTTCACCTAAAATAAAATGATGAATATTTACTGAATGGCTCTTGAAATTGATTCACACATAAACTATTTGTGTGAGTATTAAAATATGACTGATGTTTTTAAAATAACCTATCTAATTTCTATAATCAAATTTTTACCTGTTTTTAGTTTGCATTGATTAAAGTGAGTCTCACCAAGTGATTCTACTCAGCATCCGCAGTTTTTTGTTTCTATCTACTTTCAATGTGCCATTTTGGCAATGCTTTGAAACAATAACTGATTTTATCTGAATGAAACTGCCAAATTGCTGACAAAATCTGAAGCTTACGGCATCATATAATTATAATTACTGACCTGCCTGTCCAGAATGGTTTACCCAACTGACTACCAAATTGCTATGATTGAACTGGTGATAGGCAAGTTCACAGTGGGTTGAGGTTGGGTTTCCCTTCTGGCCAGATACTGTCCCGCTTGTCCTGAAGTTGGAGGGGGAGTTAAAATTCTGCCTATAATTTTCATCAGAGCTCATCTGATCAAATCTGAGAAGAGAAATAGGAAGCAATGAAGGTGAACAAGGTGAAAGAGACAAATGGAAAGCTCATTGAAGAGAAGAGCAGAATTTGTTCATGGTAGGCATCTATGGAAAGGAAGTGACATTAAATACTATTATATAAGTAAAATGATGCGGATGCTGAAAATTTGAAATAAAAGCAGAAAATGCTGAAAGTACTCAGCAGTACTGGCAGCAACCATGGGGTGAGAAACAGAGTTAATGTTTCAGTTCTGTGATTGTTCACAGAACCTGAAGCAACTGGGGCTTTCTTTGCTGGATTTTCAACAATAGACCTCAACTAAAGAACTCCAAATTATAGCAGACACAAATGCCCTTGTTCTTTTAACGTCTTAATGGTTGTAGCCTGTCTTACATTACAATAGCACTGGAGTTTCCTTCCCTAAGAAGTAGGCCCTCAGTGGTGGGCATAGGGAACACAATCTAAATATTTAATTAGAATCCACTAAGGAAAACCAAATGGGAGCTTGGCAGGGTTGCATTGGGTGGGTGAAGTTGCAATTCCGTTATACCTCTGGCAGTAAACCTGCCAAGGTGAAGTCTGTAGCCCCAGGAGTGCAAACATTTATGTTGAAGAAAGAAAACCACAGAAGCTTCAATATCAAGTCCGAATGACCCTTCAACAGGTATGTTCTGTTGAAGGGTCATTCGGACTCGAAACATTAACTGTGTTCCTCTCCGCAGATGCTGCCAGACCTGCTGAGTTTTTCCAGGTATTTTTGTTTTTGTTTTGGATTTCCAGCATCTGCAGTTTTTTGCTTTTAGCTTTAATATCAAGTTGTATTCTATCTTGAGAAGCTACAAAATGAAAAGGAAATGCAAAGCTACATGATGGATTGATTAAAGACACAATTTGTCTAAGGTAGAAATCTTGAAAGTATTCAAAAACATCACTGCTCAGACAAAGAAAATACAACAAAATGGTAAAAAAAAGTTAGAGATTCCATGGAGTAAAATGACACAGCAGCGAATAGTTAGAAAACAGGACAGAAAAGAAAGATGAAAATTTTCAGATGCTATAAAATCTCAGCTAAAAAAATCTAAATTAGCTAGCTGTTCATTCTTGGTGCAAGGTTTTTATTTGAAAATGGACACTTTAATAGGATTAGCACATGATGACAAACCAGCAAATGTTAGAAATCTGAAATAAACATAAAATTCTGGATTTATGAGCCAGATCCACCTGCATCTGTAAAAGAGAAAAGACTGTTAATATTTCAGGTTGAGGTTCTTTGTTAGTCTGGAGTTCCAACAAAGGAACTGCAAAACATTTGTTTTTTTTTCTTTATACATGCTGAGGGATCTGCCTCAAAGTCTTGAATCACTCTCTTGTCTCTTAGTGACCAGAACTGAGCCCAATTCAAACAGCAAGAGGACCTACTAAAATGTTTATTACCTAAACACTTTTTTTTCTCCCAGTTCTTGCCACATCTTCTGATTGTGTGCAAGACCAGAATTCTGCATTTGAAAAAGATGTCAATTGAAAGAATTGCCTCATATATAAGTTCAAATCACAATATTCCTGTTATACCATTTGAACATTTTATGCCAGATGTCAACTTTGGGAAAGCAAATAATTGGGCTGCATTTATCTTCATCTACGTTGGGTACTTCTCATGGCTTTGGTCAGACAAAGTAATATATAATGTTCTGTTTATGCAGTGAATGGTGAACTGCTTTGGATGAAATATTGTTCTTGCCTAAATAATGTTGCAAATTATCTCCTTCTCTAAGTACCTAATTGTTCTCCTGTTGACCCACTAGACACTAAACATGTGCTGCATTCTAAAATTTGAACACATTGTACACAACTCACAAAAGTACTTGACAATACAAAACAAAGAAACAAGCACTGAGCCTCTGAGGATCTCAACAACAACTTGCATTATATAGCACCTATAACATTATAAAACATCCCAATGTGCTTCACAGAAGCATTATGAGGCAAAAATCGACACTGAGTCACATAAGGTGATATTCGGGCAGATAGCCAAAAGCTTGGTCAAAGAGATAGGTTTTAAGGAGTAATCTTGTGGTAAAAGATCCTTCGGGAAAAAGTGATCATAATATAATGACTGAGTTGGTGATGCTGCACTTGCAGAGGGCCCGCTTCCCGCATTTGTAGTTATCTTTCCTGTGAGTTCACACATTGCAGATTTCACCAAACTCAGTTTTTAGAAAAAGGCTAAAATGAAGGATATAATAGCACAGGCCTAATGCATTTTGGTGTTAACACAAACATCTGAGTCTCACTTGTCCCTGTTCTTGTTTCATGCAAATCATCGTGTACTTGATTTGCTGAAGTAGACAATGCAATTTTACGCAGGGTAGAAGTGGATGGTGATGTGTTTTGGTTCCTGACCTCCAAAATGTTTAAAATGAATGCTTGAACCTTCCCATTTTAACAATTTAGTTACCAACGTACATTATGGGAATGTTTGTTAAACCTCCCCGGTGGCATTCTGAACATTCTAATACGTTAAAGACCAACACACAAAAGAATGATGCGGGCTCAACCCTCATAACAGACAATAGTTACTGAATAAAAGGCATATTTAAGTGAAGTCACTGGTGGGAGAAACTGTGGAAGAGGGGACCATGGCTGTCGTCCTCATTGTGGAGGTGCCAATGGAGGTACCTCCAGAGGCTGCTGCACCTGTCATTGCAGGTGCAGCCTCCATCACTGGGCTTTGTTGCACAGTAGATCCTCAGTCAGAGGGGCCAAGGGGGTTGATGGTAATGATGGCACCCCGTTAGGGGTGGCACCCTCATACTCCTCGGTGATTGCCTCAGCCATAGGTTGGCACTCCAGATGGCTGGAGGAGATTGCCAGTTGGGCACAACTGGCATTCATCTCTGCATTATGAGGGTCACTGACCAGTCCATGCATAAAGAGTTTGGCATGCATTCTGTGCATGTCAGTGTGCTGTTCCTGCCTCTACTCCAAGCAATGTTGCATATGGCTCTCCATGAGGTTGGCCATTCTCTCAATAGAGCAGCTCATGCATTCAAAACCCTGAGCTAGGGTCACATGAGCTGAATGAACTCCTCCACTCTCAGTCTATAACCCCACGGTGTCTCGGGGAACTCTGACATGTGGGTACATATTTGTTGCTGCTGGTCTAAGTAGGGCTTCCATTCCTGTGACTCCCGAGGCCCTATATCTTTACCCAGCTGAGCATGTGTCTGTTCCCCAACTTCTAAAGGGAATTGGCCACTGTTGCTTCTCTCACCTCCTCCTGTTCACTTGCGATATGCTCTTCACCCAGTGCCAACCTATGTAATCACGTGTGCGGACCCACGAGGTGACTGTATCTGAGCTGTTGAATGGTGGGCTTAGAAGGTGTGACAGTGCTTGCTCTGGTGCCCGTGCTTGTCCTGGTGCAGACAGAGGAAATTGTCCTTTCTCCTCCATGTCAGAACCTCTGTGCAACACAAGAAGTCATGAGTATGAGCTTTGGAGTGCAGAAGGCTCTACAGTACTGAGGTTTCCCAATGCAGCTCAGTCTTTGGCATGCTGTCGGACAGGGTAGAGTGCACTGGAGAGGATTTCAGAGGGACCTCCAGGTTGCTGTCAGAGAAGTGAGGGGCAGTCCTGCATTGTGTGCCAGGCCTCAGCCTTTCTCCTTCGATCCCAGCTGCTTCCATTTCCTTTAGCAAATGACACACATTAATGGCTGCCTTTAATGTGTTTACATGGAGCCTGCATTCAATAATCCCACATCCATTCCTGCACCCAAGGCCACTAATTGCCTACCCAACCCACCCTCCAATCAATTAGTAGCACCCCTCTGCGAAAATCATGGGCTGTGACTACTTCCCCCGGAGCGTGGAAATGGCCCAATGTCAGTTTTTTGACCCAGGAGGGAAAATCCTGTCCTTTGTACCCGCATTCCCAGCAGAATTACATACCAGAAATAGAGGGCAACCAAAGGGCAAATAAGAGTGAGTAAGGTAAAGTAACTAATAACTGAAAAGAAAAAGTATTAGAGAATAAAAGGGGACTAAAAGTTGACAAATCCCCAATAAATGAAGACCTACATCCTAGAGTTCTAAAAGAGATAGCTGCAGACAAAGTGGATGCACTGGTTGTGATTTTCCAAATTTTCCTGGATTCTAGAATGGTCCTAGTGAAATGAAATATAACACTGCTATTTAAGAAAGGGAGGCGGGGTGGAGAGAAAACTGGGAACTATAGGAAGTTAGCCTGACATCAGTGGGTGGGGAGATGCTGGAATTTATTAAGGAAGTCTTAGCAATGCACTTTGAAAATCATGGTTTGTTCAGACAGAAACAGTGGGCAGAATTTTACGACAGTGGGATTTTACGTTCCCGCTGTCGTCAATGGGGTTTATAACGGCCCGCCGCATTTTACAGCCCTGTCCCCGCCAAAACGGGGCCATAAAATTCTGCCCAGTGTGATTTTATGAAAGGGAAATCATATTTGACAAATTATTTAGAGTTTTTGAGTGCGTAACTAGTAGAATGAACAAAGAGGAGGCTGTACATATGGTATACTTGGACTTTCAAATGGCATTCAATAAGATGCCACTCAAAATGGCACATGGGTAAATATACTAGCATAGGTGGAGGACTGGTTCATTTATAGGAAGCTACAAGTTGGGATAAATGGGGCATTTTCAGATTGCCAGAATGTAATTAGTGGAGTGCCACAAGGATCAGTGCTGGGACCTCAGCTTTTTACAATTTATCTTAATGACTTAGACTAAGAGTCTGAGAATAATATATCTAAATTTGTGGATGTTACAAACTTCGGTGGGAACGTTGGCTGTGAGAGGGCACAAAGAGGCTGTAAAGAAATACAGACAGGTTAAGTGAATGGGCAACAAGATGGCAGATGGATTATCATGTGAAGCTATTCACTTTGTTCATAAGAATAGCCACTGAGCAATCAAATACGCAATTCAGAAGAAATATATTTACCCAACGAGTGGCAAGAATGCAGAACTTATAAACACAAAGTGTAGTTGAGGCGAAGATTATTGATGTATTCAAGGAGAAGCTCAACGTGATGGAGAAGGAAATTGATGGTTACACTGATACCAGTTAGATGAACAAGAATGGGAGGAGGCTTGCATGAAGCATTAATTCTGCACAGACTGTGGAGGTTAGACTGTTTCTGTGCTGTATGTGTATGTACTTCTGTTTTGTGTAATAAATATAATCCAGGGCTGTCTTTATCAGGTAAATGTTAGAAACATAGAAACATAAAAAATAGGAGCAGGGGTAGGTCATTTGGCCCTTCAAGCCTGCTCTGCCATTCAATAAGATCATGGCTGATCCTCTACCTCAACACTGTACTCCTGTGCATTCCCCTATACCTCTTGATGCCTTTAGAATAGAAATCTATCTATTTCCTTTTTAAATATATTCAGTGACTTGGCCTCGATAGCCTTCTGTGGTAGAGAATTCCACAGGTTCACCACCCTCTTAGTGAAGAAGTTTCTCCTCATCTCAGTCCTAAATGGTCTACCTGTATCCTGAGACTGTGACCCCTTGTTCTAGGCCTCCCAGCCAGGGGAAACATTGTCCCTGCATCCAGTCTGTCCATCCCTGTCAGAATTTTATAAGTTTCAGTGAGATCCCCTTTCATTCTTCTGAATTCCAGTAAATACAGGACTAGCAGGCCCAATCTTTTCTCATTCGACAATCTTGCCATTCCCGGAATCAGTCTTCACAGCACTCCCTCTATGGCAAGTATATTCTATCTTAGGTAAGGAGACCAAAACTACACACAATACTCCAGGTATGATCTCACCAAGGCCCTGTACGGATGCAGTAAGACATCCTTGCGCCTGTACTCAAGTTCTCTTGCAATGAAGGCCAACATACCATTTGCCTTCTTAACTGCTTGCTGCATCTGCATGCTTGCTTTCAGTGATTGATGTACAAGGACACACTTTGTACATCAACCTTTCCCAATCTATCACCATTTAGAGTCATGGAGTCTATTTTCATACCAAAGTGTATAACTTCACACCTATCCACATTATACAGCATCTGCCATGTATTTCCCCACTGACTCAACCTGTCTAAATTACCTTGAAGCCTCTTAACACCGTTCTTATTGCTTACATTCCCACGAAGTTTTGTGTCATCAGCAAACTTGGAAATATTACATTTGGTTCTTTCAAACAAATCATTGATATATTTTGGATAGCTGGGGCCCAAGCACTGATTCCTATAGTACCCCTAGCACTAGTCACTGCCTGCCACTCCACAAAAGACCGGTTAATCTTGCCCTCTGATTCCCGTCTGCTAACTAATGTAAGGGGTTTGATCAGTGCTCGTTTACCCTTATTATTGGCTCCTATCTTTAGGATTTTATAAAGGACAAATTCACAGGGACACAGGGGTTTAGGCTCAGCCACAAACTCATTTATAAAACTCCACTGAAAAGTAGAACCACGGGCAAAACCCCAAAACTTACTCGGTCCAACTCAAACCCCCTTTCAGCATTTAGTTACTACCCTTAAAGCTATCCTTAATTCTCAGCCCCAAAATCCATGGATCTGGCTGATACTTACTCCCCTCATGGTTGGTCATTCCAGTGCGAGCTGTAGATCCATGAACCAGTTGACCGTTCCTGATGCTCCCTTGGTGGCTGCAGTGCCAGGCCCCAGGGCCTTGGTCTTTTTATTAGAAATCTTGTTTACAGTATCAAAGTACATTTCCTAGAGCACATTCTGTTTGGATGTTTGGTGCTTAGCACCCCTTAATCTCTTTAGTCTGGTTCCTGTTTTGGCTTAGACAACCCATTCATCACGATGTTGTTTCCACAACCGAAGCAATGGACCCCATCCCAATGTGATGTCTCTGGATCTCAAGTTAATGTGCATGTGATAAGATCCATTTCTCCTTAGCTGTTGTCGATGTTTGTTTGTGTGATGGCTGCTGTGATGGTCTCCCAGTTTCTTTAATTGGATTGTCTGACGGCACCTGCTTTGTGTCTTTGAGATGATAATGTCTCAGTATCTTTACACAGTATTGATTTGGTTTCAGTATTAACATGTTTGAAGACTAACCCCTTGCGGTACATTCTGTTTTGAGGTTTGAGTCTGCCTCTGTTTTGAGGTTTGGCCTGTTTTGTTTCGCAGTGTTAATGTCCATGAAGTGAGGTCTTTGGGATTTTTACATTAAATGAAGTCCAGTTGAGGGAGATTCCAATACTACACCAATTCTCAATCCACGCCAATATATTACCCACAATCCCATGTGCTTTAATTTCACACACTAACTTCTTATGTGGGACTTTATCAAAAGCTTTCTGAAAGTCCAAATACACCACATCCACTGGTTCTCCCTTATCTTTTATGCTAGTTACATCCTCAAAGAACTCCAGTAGATCCTGTTTTTTGGGGCTAGATAATCCGGGTTGCACACTTGCTTCGTTGTGACCGAGTTGGTACCAAGACAGAGAAGATCAGTAGACTGTTCTTAGAAGAAACACATTCTGTTTATTTACAAAAGGAGCTTAACAGCTACATGTGTGTGCTTACAACTCAAAACTCTGTCTTTACTCTTCAGACTCTAACTCAAGACTGCTGACTGCAGAGGTAGCCTGCGCTACTCTGCTATTGGGTATCAAGATCATGTGATCTTACATTACAATATTTGTTTTAAAGGTATATTACACATCAGATTACTACATTGCTCTCGCTTTACTCAGAAATACATTTTATAATATTTTTCAAATATCAAATTATTCACACAGATCAATAATTTACAAAGTCAGTCCTTCTGGGGGTTTGCTTTTGTGTGTAGAACATCTTAGCTCTCCAGCTTCTGATGTTTGATCTGAAACCTCCCTCACTGCAGTTGTCTGAGCATCTAGTTCTTCAATAGGGACCTACAAATCTGTTTCTTTGACTTTTTCAGGTACAGTCGGCCCTTCAGACACATCCGTACTTAGATGAGTTCTTTCAACAGGAGATGTTGATTCAGGCACGAACATTGGTGGAATCATTTCTGGATATTTTGTTTCTCTTCTTCTTGTATGATCCATATGACTCAATCTTCCACTTTCATGTGGTAGGAAAGAGGTCCTGTTACTGCAATTATTTCACCAAACAACCATGCTGGTCCTTCTCTAAAATTTTTCACAAATACATTCTCTCCTACGTTAAACATCCTGTCATGACTGTGATAATCATGTCCAATTTTCTGACTTCCCTGGCTTCTTCCCACCCTCCCCCAAGTTTGGCATAATGAGGCTCAATCTTGCTTGGAGATGGCGCTTCATCAACAATTCCGCAGGTGTGACACCTGTTGTTGTATGAGGGATAGTTCTATAATGGAAAAGAAAACGTGCTAATTTAGTCATGATAGAATGTCCAGACAATTTCTTCATACCAGATTTGAACATCTGAACTGCTCTCTCTCTCAGTCTATTTGAAGAAGGGTGGTATGGTGAAGTCCTCACATGAATAATACGTTTGAGGGTGATAAATTTGTGAAATTCAGCACTTGTGAATATTGTTCCATTGTCTGATATTCAGGTATTCTGTTGATTGTGAAACTTTGTCATAACTTATCTGTTGTAGCAGAAGATTTCGGCGACCTCATTTCATATATGTCCATCCATTTTGAATGTGCACCAATGGTAAATAGAAACATTGTTCCCATGAAAGGTCCCACATAGTCAATGTGTACTTGCACCCATGGCCTTTCTGGCCACTCCCAGCGGTGTAATGGAGCCTGTTGCAGTAATTTTTGTACTTGCTGACGCTGCATACAACTTCTCACTAAGTTTTCTATTTCTCCATCCGTCCCAGGTCACCATAAATAGTTGCTTGCTATTGCCTTCATTTTGGAAGTTCCGGAATGTGCTCTGTGAAATTCAGATAACAATGGCTTCCGTCCTTTTGGAGGAATGATCACTCATGCTCCCCACAATAAGATACCTTCTTGGCTGATTATTTTGTATCTTCTCTGGAAATACGGTTTCATTTCATCTGATTCTTGTTTTTGTGACCAACCATGAAGAACTTGATCTCACTCTTTGGATAAGACTGGGTCTCGATTTGTCCAATATTTAATCTGTCTAACATATATCGGTGATGAGTCCAGGAAGTTGAATAATTAAACAAATTCTTGAGGAATTGGAACATCCCCATCTTTTACTTGCATGGCCAAACAACTGAGTGCATCCACATTTGCAATTTGACTTCTGGGTCTATGAATGAAAGTATACTCATGCGCTGCCAAGATCAATGCCCATCTTTGTACTCTTACTGAGGCTATAGGGAGCATAGCCTTGCCAACGCTGTACAATCTCAATAATGCTTTGTGGTCCGATATAATAGTAAAATGACGACTGAGTGGGTGAAACTTCTTGACTAAAATGATTGACGGGCCTTATTTTTCTATTTGAGAGTACCCTTTTCCTGCTGTATTAAGGGTTCCATAACATATCCTATAGGTCGTTCTGATCCATCATCCATTCGATGGGAAAGCACAGTTCTCACTCCATCGGGAGATGCGTCACATGTTAATATCAACTCTTTTTTTGGGTCAAAATGTTCTAGAAGTGTATGTGATTGTAACAACTGTTTCACTTTTGTGAAAACTTCTTCCTGTGGTGTTTGCCAAGACCATCGCTGATTTTTCTTGAGCAAGTAATACAATGGTGCCAGTTCTGTCGACAAATCAGGCAAGAAGTGTCTGTAGTATTTGATCATCCCCAAGAATGAGTTCAGTTTGGATGTATTCTTTGGTGCTGGTGCTTCTCTAATGACTTTCACTTTTTCTTCAACTGGATGTAGGCCTTGTGAATCTACTTGTGACCCAGGTAAGTTACCTTTTTCGCTTGGAATGTGCACTTTTCTTTTTTCAACCACACTCCAACCTGCAAAAAACGTTTCAAAACTTCTTCCAAGTTCCTCAAATGTTTCTTTTCAGTGAGTCCAGTCACTAGAACGTCATCCAAATAAACTGCAATGTGGGGCAGTCCCTGTAGCAAACTTTCCATGGTTCTTTGGAATATGGCACAAGCTGAAGGTAAGCCAAAAGGCAAACGGGTGTATTGGTACAACCTTTTGTGTGTATTAATGGTGACAAACTTCCAGGGGGCCTTCTCTAATTCCAATTGTTGATAGGCATGACTCATATCAAGCTTTGTGTGGGCAGTTTCACCTACCAGTTTAGTGTACAAGTCTTCAATTTTTGGTATGGGGTGTCTGTCTAACTTAGCCACTTTATTGATTGTTAATTTGTAGTCCCCACAAATTCGAATGCTTCGGTCAGGTTTGAGAACAGGTACAATTGGTGCTGCCCACTCTGAAAACTGCACTGGCTGTATTACTCCCAGCTTTTCTAATCTGTCCAGTTCAGCATCTATCTTTTCCTACATTGCATAAGGTGCAGGTCTTACCTTCATGAATCTTGATGTCATCTCTGGATCTATGTGAATTTTTGCTTGTAGCCCCTCAATCTTTCCAAGTTCACCCTTGAAAACTGAGGCATATTCTTGTAGTAGATCTGATAGCCTATTAATTCTCAGTTGGAAGATTTCAGTCCATTCCAATGTAATTTCTTTCAGCCAGTTTCATCTGAGGAGACTAGGTCCTTCGCCTGCTACCATCATAAAGGATAATTTCACTGTTTGACCTCTGTAGTGTACTGTGACTTTACATATGCCCTTGACTTGTATGTCTGCTCCTGTGCAAGTTTTCAATTTGGCACCAGTTTCTTCCAAATTTAGTTTACTTTCTCCATAATTCACCTATTTAAAAGCATGCTCACCTATCACTGTACTGGCTGCACCAGTATCCACCTCCATTCTGATAGGCATCTCATTTACTCTCATGTTCTGTTCTTCCTACCTTTAAATTATATAACGAATAAATGTCTGAATGTTTTACTTCAGGCTTTTCAATGCTGTTAATCCCATTGGATTTTGTTTTTGTCTGGAAGTCTGTCTGATTCTATCTTTACAATGCTTCATGAGGAGTCCATCTCTTTGACTGAAAAACATTCGATCTTTTAAAATTGTGTTTCATTACAAGGTTGTCTGCTTTCACCTCTGTTACCATTATGCCATGTTTTTGCTGCTAAGTTATCTCGTTTTATTTGTCTGCTAGTGGTGGCTGCTTCCTGCTTCTAAGTAAAGCTTTGCAATTTCAAGCTCTTTTTGACTGAGGCTCCCACCCAACGTGGAGGACGGCACCATTTTGTGCTCCCTGTATGGTTTTCAAGTCTTGCACAGCACCTTCATTGCCAGAACGATTTCCAATGTGTTCTGAAAATCTAAATTTGTTTCAGACAGTAATCTCTTCTGAATCGCATCTTCATTTATACTGCACACCAAATGATTTCTAAGCATATCATTGATAGCTGTACCAAACTCGCAATATTCAGTTAGTTGTTTCAGACTTGCCACATAACAAGCAACTGTCTCCCCTGCGGCTCCATTCCTTCAATTAAATTTGAACCGTTGCATCACCACTGGTGGCTTGGGCTGGTAATAATTCTTTACCAGGTTCACTAAGTCATCAAAACTTTTTGAATCTGGAGCACTAGGTGCAACAAATTTCAAATTAATCTATATGTCTTACTCCCTTCTACACTTCTTGCGCCTTACCTTAAATCAATGCCCCCTGGTTACTGACACTTCCACTAAGGAGAAACGTTTCTTCCTATCTACTCTATCTCTGCCCTCATAATTTTGTATACCTCTATCAGGTCTCCCCTCAGCCTTCTCTGCTCTAAGGAAAACAGCCCTAGCCTATCCAGTCTCTCTTCATACCTGAAACGCTCCAACCCAGGCAACATCCTGGTGAATCTCCTTTGTAACCTCTCCAGTGCAATCACATCCTTCCAATAGTGTGGCGAACAGAACTACACGCAGTACTCCATCTGTGGCCTAACTAGCGTTTTATACAGCTCCAAAATAACCTCCCTGCTCTTATATTCTATGCCTCGGCTAATAAAGGTAGATATCCCTTTTGCCTTCTTAAACACCTTATCCACCTGTGCTGCTGCCTTCAGGGATCTATGGGCATGTACACCAAGGTCCCTCTGATCCTCTGTACTTCCTAGGGTCCTATCGTTCATTGTGTGTTCCCTTGCCACGTTAGTCCTCCCAAAATGCATCACCAAGCTGATGATTTGTTCTCAGCACCTTGTTGTATGACTATGAAACATGGGCAACTTGCAGCTACCAGGAAAAGAAGCTCAATAATTTCCATCTTTTTTGTCTGTGTTGCCTAATGGGTATATCCTGGCAGGCCAAAGTCACGAATATGGCAGCCCTCTCAAAGTCAGAGCTTCTAAATTTTGTTGGCACTAATCAAACAGAGGATCAGACTTCAATGGAGCAGGCACGTCTGCAGGATGGAAGATGGCCGGATACCCAAGGACCCTTTGTATGGTGAGATAACCAGTGCCAGATGACCAATTGGGCCCCAAGTCTCTGCTTCAAGGATGCTTGCAAGCTTGACATGAAGACTCTAAACATCGACTATCACACCTGGGAGTCACTAGCTGGCAAAAGAGGGAAATGGAGAGTTCCTCCTGTGGGCTGGAATGCACTATCACGATGACCAGTGGATACAACAGCTTAGCAACAGGTGGCAATGCCAAGAACAACATCGCACATCATTTGTCAGCTTCATGTGTGGCACGTGTGGCAGAACCTGCCTCTTAAGAATTAGCTTTCACAGACATCAGCAAAGGTACACCAAATGAAAACCCCGCACCTAAATGGATGTCATCTGTGTGTACATTACCTTTCATAGGTGGAAGTATGCTAACAACAGGAAAAATCATTTTGTTCCTGGTCAAAATCATTTAAGCTAATAGAGTGGTGTTTATTCTGGGGAGGAAAAACAAAGTGTGATGCATCAAGATAACACAAGAATGCAAGAAATAGGAGCAGGAGTAGACGACATCGCCTACTGAGCCTGCTCTGCATAAAAGCAAAATACTGCGGATGCTGGAAATCTGAATCAAAAACAGAAAATGCTAGTAGCTCTGCAGAAGGGTCATATGGACTTGAAATGTCAACTGTTTCTCTCTCCACAGATGCTGTCAGACCTGCTGAGCTTTTCCAGCATTTTCTGTTTTGAGGCTGCTCTGCAATTCAATATGATCATGACTGACCTTGGGCTTCAATTCCACTTTCCCACCCACTTCCCATATCACTTGATTCCCTGAGAGACCAAAAATCTGTCTCTCCCAGCCTTAAACATAGTCAATGATGGAGTATCCACAGCCCCCTTGGCTAGAGAATTCCAGACTCACAACCCTTTGAGTGAAATAACTTCTTCTGATCTCAGTCCTAAATGATCCCTTATCTGGAGACTGTGTCCCACCACCCCCCACCCCCCCATGTTTAGATTCCCCAACCAGCTTAAACAATCTCTCAGCATCCACCCTAACAAGCCCCTTCAGAATCATGTATGTTTCAATGAGATCACCTCTCATTCTTCTAAACTCCAGAAAAAATAGACCCAAGTTACTCAGTCGCTCAATCTTTCAAGCGAAGAGACTGAATCCCCTGATGAATGAATGAATGAATGAATGAGGAGCTGCTGCCCTATACCTGTGGCATGCGCATGCCCACAGCTGGCTGCCAAGGCCGCTCAGCATCCGGGGACGTGGAGCTGGGCCCCGGATCACGTGACACCTATTATTCCGCCATCTTGTCGCCGAGGAGAGTACTAACGCTGCGAGTGAGGCTGCGAGAAACCTTCCTGTTCGCGATTAGCGCAGGTAAGGGACCGGCACACAGGACATGACAGCCCACCCGCTGAAAACATTGTTTCCACCTCGGGCCCGGGTGCGGGCCCGGGCCCAGGCCTCGACCTCTCCTCCTGCCCCCTCATTCTCAGCTCTCTCCCTCCGTCCCTCTTCACCCCGGCCGACCCTGTCCTCACAGCCGTGAGTGGGCGGCGCGTCGGGGAGGGAGCCGACACCAGCACATGGCGGAGCCCGATTGCTGAGCTGGCCTGGGCCTCCCGTATCCTCTCACCTAAAGGCAGGCCGCACAAATCGCCCCCTTAGGGAAGCCACCTCCGATGTGGAAACAGTCAATCCCTCACATGAACAGAGCGGCCTCCTTAAGCAGGCTTTAGGAACTGAAGGTGCTTACGGCCAGCAGGCTGCCCTGGTGATGCCACACTGCCCACTCATCTCGCTGTTTGTAATAAAAATAGGGTGAAGCTCCTGACTGGGTTCAGTTTCAGTTACTCTCCAGGTTACAGTCTTAAGAATTAATAATATTTATTGTTGAGGAAAGTGTCCCTGAAGATGTCCACCTTCAGCAATAAAAGTGCGGTTATTAGGATTGATCGTTAAGCCTTTTAAATATAAATGTTTGAGGAGAGTTTGGGACGACGGTGATCTGTTATCATTTATCGGACCTGAGTCATTATATCTACGCGTTTTAAATTTCACACTGATTGTATGATTCTACTATCCATATGGAAGATGAGGAAATGGAATTCATGTTTCTGAAGAGTAATTTCCTGACGTCAAATGCATTCTCTTCCATTTACTTTTCAACATAGTAATCGAAATCTAGTTTTGCACTCTTCATGATATTACAATGAATATTGTTATGTTTTCATATTAAACATTTTCCCAATCTTTAGCTTTATATTCTAGAGTGATTAGCAATGATGTCACAATTGTTACCAATCATCAGATTGCCTGTATTGATGCAATAGGAATTCCAAGGTGCTTGTTTAAACTTCTGTAACATGTTAGTTGAACTTCATTGTTCTGGACTCTTAACATACTGCATGACATGGGTTTTTGGTATGTGTTATTCACCCTGCCTAACAGAATCCTGTGGTATTAAGTTAGTCATGTATTTTCAGTAATTAATTTTGTTTCTATGCTGTTGGATGTTTTGAAGTACCTGATGTATGGAAATCAGAAACATAGCATAATACACACATTAAACAATTTCGTTCACTTTAAGTTGCATAACTCACCTTAATTTGTGACATGTCTACAGATGCAAATGTTTAAGATTTTGGAAATCATGCTTGTGTGAAAACATGTAAAGCATTGTATTATGACATTTTCATTAACTCTGCTATGTTGCTGTAAAACGTTTGTTCATAAAATTGATTTGATTATCAGCAGTTCTTTAAAGTTGTTGTACATAGGCTAAATTATTCTGGAGTGTAGCTATGTTGAAACTCCTTTTTTGTTTATTGAAAGTGTATCTGCTCTTAGCCCTTTTCTAGATTAATCAGCTAAATTTCTCAAATTGCCCACTCCTATATATTGGTTAAAATGATGGAATAGTTTGTATAACAGCTGATAACTCTTAATCTTATCTTTCTAATATGTTGCAGTTCCTTGTTACTGTTTTTTATGCTTTCTTGCAGACGATCTAGGACGACATTTCATATGCAGTACCTCATCCATTGCAGAAGTTTTAGTTGAAATTATGAATGGGCTAATGGGGCTGTGGGCAGCAGAATTCATTCATTATGTTACCAAAATAGAATAAAGCACAATTTCACAGGAGGCTCTGTGCTGAATGTATGCTTTGAGGCTGCCTTTTATAGCTTTGGAGCACATTAATGTACAAACTTGACATGTCTTCATAACTCCTTGTAAAAATTTAAATTTTTTGATCAATTGAAGAAAGAACTTGAATTTACATACTGTTATACCACGTTCTCAGGACGTTGTAAAGTACTTCATAGTTGGTGAATTGCTTTTGAAGTGTAGTCATTCTTGAGTAGATGAAATAATTTTAGCTGCCTCTTCAACCCTTAACTTTCTCTGCTCTAATGAGTGCAATCACAGCTTCTCTGATCTCTTCACATAACTGAAGTCCTTCATTCCTGACATTCTGGTAAATTTCCTCTACACCCACTCCAAGAGTACAATTTATTCAAGTTGTTAAGAATTGAATTTTTTTGTTAGTGAGAAGATCTTGAGTTAGTATCAAATTACATTTATTAAATGTCATTGCATCTCTTGCAGAGTTGAATCTTGATAAAAGGTTAAGAAGTTGGGAAGTATGCTTGCATTAGGTTTTTTGTTATTATAAAAAACATTTGGAAAATTCATGCTATAGTTTTAAGCTACAAGTTTTAATAAATGTTTCGTACCTATTTGGAAACTTTGCATTTGGCATGTTGTACATTAGTTTGGGGAAATGGTGGTGGCACATTTAAATCTGTAACAGTAAAAAGTTTAGTGTCACAATGTTCTCATTGGTTTAGATAGGCAGCATAACCGTGGTGGTTTGCTATGATTCCAGAAGAAAGCAATCACATAAAAGGCTATTTTTTCAGTGCTTCTATTTGCCATTTCTATGATGATATACAATATATATAGCCGTATAAATAATAATCAGAACAGGTGCACAAAGTATGACGATTTTCCTTAAAATAACTTGTACATTCATACTTTTTCTTTCAGTACCTTATTCCTATAGTATTAATACTTTTCAGATACTCCGTGTCATTAGGGGCCTGAGATTTACTTTTTGCCTGTGCAACGACAGCTTGTATTTATATTACACTTTTAAGTAATAAGACATCCCAAGACATTTTACAGGAGCGTTATAAAGCAAAATTTGACACTGATCCACATAAGGCTATATTAGGGACAGATGACCAAAGCTTGGTCAAATAGGTAGGTTGTAAGCAGTAGTGATCTGCCTAAAGGCAGGTCCTCTGTTCATTTCTTCATGCATCAACAGTTTTGCACCTACCTCTTAAGCTGCTCATAGAAGCCTCACATTTTCAATTTTAAATTGTCTAACACCATTCTCTTTCTCCCTCTTGGTATACATTCCTCTAATCTTCCTTCAGTCACCTTCTTTAGCAAGTCCTCGTGCCTTAGAATATGGCCAAACCAACCCTGTTGCCTTTTGATTTTCACTAATGAACTTTCTTCCTCTACCATCTTGAGAACTACTTCATTGCTCTTGTGTCCTCTCCAACCTCCAACTGACCCGCTCCATCCTTCTCCAGAACTGCATTTTACAATGCTCTACTGTTTGAATGTCTGCTTTCCTCAAAATTCATGTTTCAGCCTCATATAACAGGACACTCCAAATCACTGTTTTCATAATTCTTTTCATATGATCTGTACTCATTCCTGTGCTGAGCAAGTCTTTGTTTGGAAACTGCATTCTTTACTGTTGCTACTTTAGCTCTGATTTCAGTATTTGGTAAAATTGAATCTGGTGTAGCTGGGCACAGGGTGAGACAAGGCTTTCTACTGTCACACTGACAAAGAACACCATTTGTGATGTTAATGAAGGCTATTTCAGTACTGTGGCAGGGCCATAAATCTGATTAGAGGGATTAAAATATGTAATTGTGGAAAGATGGGTCTGGATTTGATAGTTTCTAGGACTTTGATAGGAAAGGGAAGCCGGCGATGGATGGTAGTTTGCCAGGAAGAGGGTCAGGGTGGGTTTTTTGAGGAGTGGGTTGATGATGAGTTTGAAGCTTGGGTGGTGGGGAGGTGATGGGAAAGAAATACTTGAGGCAAAGGAAGTGGGAACAATTTCAACTAGTCTGGGACCCAGGAAATGAAGTTCTATGGCTAACTGTTTGGTGGGAATGGAGTTGAGGGTGCAGGGTGTGGGCCTCATAGATAGGATGAGTCTGGGGAAAGCCAGGTGGGAGATGGATAGAATAATGAAAAAGATGTAAGTTCACGGCTAGGGTAGGGCAGTGAGGAACATTGAGAGGTTAGGCCTAGTGGGCTAGGCAAAGAGAGAGAAGTGGGAGAGATTACTGAACAGTTGATCTTGATTTTTGTGACAAAATAGTCCATAAGATTCTTGCATTTGTCACTGTGACTTAATTTCTTCCCTGAACCTTTAGCTGGTCTTTCTTGCGGTCAGCGCTATAACATACATTGCGTTTACCCTTGGAGAATATATACAGTACTCTAGTTTCGTATATATTCTCCAAGAACAACAGTAATCTACTGTTGGACTATAAGATGCTTTCTCTGGGTAAGGGCTTGAGCTAATTATATTTCTTTTATTTTTTCAATCATCCTTGTAAAGACCAGCATTGTTGTCCATCCTTAATTTCCTTTGAGAAGATGCTGGTGAGGCACCTTTCTGAACCACTGCAATCCGTATGTTGTAGGTGCACCCACAGAGCTGTTAGGGTGAGTGTTCCAGGATTTTGACCCATCGGCAGTGAAGAAGTTATATAGTTCCAAGTCAGGATGGTTTGCTTTGGAGGGGAGCCTGCAGGTAGTGGTGGTGTTCCCACATGTCTGTTTGCTTGTCCATAGAGACAGAGGTGTACAGCACAGAAAAAGGCCCTTTGGCCGATTGCGTCTGCGCCAGTCAAATAAGTACCTAACTATTCTAATTCCATTTTCCAGCACTAGGCCCAGAGCCTTGTATGACATAGCATTACAAGTGCACATCCAAATACTTCTTAAATGTTATGAGAGTTTCTGCCTCTACCACCCTTTCAGGCAGTGAGATCTAGATTCCCACCACCCTCTGGGTGAAAAATTTCTTCCTCACGTCCCCTCTGAACCTCCTGCCCCTTACCTTAAATCTATGCCCCCTGGTTATTGATCCCTCCACCAAGGGGAAAAGTTCTTTCCTGTCTACCCCACCTATGCCTCTCATAATTTAAACACCTCAATTATGTCCCCCCTCAATCTCCTCTGCTCCGAAAAAAATAACCCCAGTCTATCTAAACTCTCCTCATAACTAAAACTCTCCAGCCTAGGCAACATCCTGGTAAATCTCCTCTGCACACTCTCCAGTGCAATCACATCCTTCCTATGATGCGGATTCCAGAACTACACACAATACTCTAGCTGTGGCCTAACCAGTGTTTTATACAGTTCCAGCATAACCTCCCTGTTCTTATGTTCTGTGCCTCAGCTAATAAAGGCAAGTATCCCAGATGCCTTCTTTAATCACCTTATCTACCTGCCCTGCTACCTTAGGGGACCAGTGGACATGCACACCAAGATCCCTCCGATTCTCAGTACTTCTCTACCATTCATTGTGTATTCCCATGCTTTTGTCCTGCCCAAGTGCATCACCTCACACTTATCTAGATTAAATTCCATTTGCCACTGATCAGCCCATCTATACCCTCCTGTAATCTAAGACCATCCTCCTCACTATTTACCACCCCACCAATTTTCGTGTCATCCGTGAATTAACCTCCTACATTCAAGCCTAAATCGTTTATATGTATCACAAACAGCAAGGGACCCAACACCGATCTCTGTGGAACTCCACTGGACACAGGCTTCCAGTCACAGAAACACCCCTCGACCATCTGTTTTCTGCCACTGATACAATTCTGGATCCAATTTGCCAAATTGCCTTGGATCCCTTGGGCTCTTACAATCGTTATCAGTCTGCCATGCGGGACCTTATCAAATGCCTTGCTGAAGTTCAAATACACTACGTCAAATGCATTGCCCCTCATCTACACACCTGGTCACTTTTTCGAAAAATTCAATCAAATGGGTCAGACATGACTTCCCCTTAACAAAACCACGCTGACTATCCTTGAGTAATCCCTGCCTCTCAAGTGTAGATTAATTCTGTCCCTCAGAATTGTTTCCAATGATTTCCCCACCACTGAGGTTAGACTGACGGGCCTGCAGTTCCCTGGTTTATCCCTTCCTTCCTTCTTGAATAACAGCACCACATTGGCTGTCCTCCAGTCCTCTCTCACCTCTCCTGTGGCCAGAGAGATATTGAAAATTATTGTCAGCGCCTCTGCTATCTTCTCCCTTGCCTTAACAGCCTGGGATATATTTCATCTGGGTCTGGAGATTTATCTACTTTTAAGCCTGCTAGACCACTTAGAACCTCCTCCCTTTCTATGCTAATTGCTTTAATTATTTCGCAGTCCTTCTGCCTGATTTCCATACCCATGTCATCCCTCTCACTTGTAAACACAGACACAAAGTATTCATTTAGAACCCTACCCAAGTCTTCTGGCTCCACACACATTACCACTCTGGTCTTTAATGGGCCCTACTCTTTCTCTAGTTATCCTCTTACTCTTAATGTACTTGTAAAATAACTTTGGATTTTCCTTTATTTTACCTGCCAATGTTTTTCCATGTCCCCTTTTTGCTCTCCTAATTTCCTTTTTAAGTTCCCCCTACACATTCTATACTCCTTTAGGGCTTTTGAGTCCTCAGTATCTGCCATAAGCCTTCCTTTTTCTCTCTATCCAATCCTGTATATCCCTCGACATCCTTGGATTTGTTGGTCCCACCCATTGTCTTTACTGGAATATGTTGGCCCTGTACTCTCCCTATTTCCTTCTTGAATGAGTCCCACTGCTCTGATGCAGATTTACCTAAAAGCAGCTGCTCCCGGTCCGCTCTGGCCAAATCGTATCTGATCTTATTAAAATCGGCCTTCCCCCAACTTAGAACTCTGATTCCTGGCCCATCCTTGTCCTTTTCCATAATAACCTTGAATCTAATGAAGTTATGATCACTATCTGCAAAATGCTCCCCCACTGATATCTCTACCACTTGCCTGGCTTCATTCCCTAAAATTAAGTCCAGGACCGCCCCGTCTTGTAGGATCTTCTATGTACTGGCTTAAAAAGCTCTTCTGGAAGCATTTTAAGAATTCAGCTCCCTCTAAACCTATCACACTATGACTCACCCAGTTAATGTTGGGGAAGTTGAAATCCCCCACTATTACTACCCTATTATTTTTACACTTCCCTGAAATTTGTCTACATATCTGCTCCTCCTCTTTCTGAATGTTTGGGGGCCTATAGTATACTCCCAGCAATGTGATGGCTCCTTTTTTGTTTTTCATCTCTACCCATATGGCTTCATTTGAGGAGGCTTCTAAGATGTCATCCCTCCTTACTGCTGTATTTGATTCCTTGATCAATATTGCCATACCCCCCTCCTCTTTTGCCTCCTTCCATGAAGACCCTATATCCTGGAATATTGAGCTGCCAATCCTGCCCCTCTCTCAACCATGTCTCTGTGACAACAATGACATCATACTTCCATGTGTTAATTTGTGCCCTCAGATCATTGCCTTATTCGTCAGACACCCTGCATTAAAATAAATACCATCCAACCTTGCCAAACTCCCTTGTGCCTTAACTGGCATATAATTTCTATGTCTTCCAGACTCACCTGTGCTCTCTTCTAACCCCAATAGCACTAGCAAACCTCCCTGCAAGGATGTTGGTCCCATTCCGGTTCAGGTGCAACCCATCCACTGTGTACAGGTCCTACTGCCCCCAGAAACGGTCCCAATGCCCCAAAAATCTAAGGCCCTCCCTCCTCCACCATCTCTCCAGCCACACATTCATCTGGACTAACCTATTTCTATGTTCACTAGGTATTACAGGTAGAGGTAATAAGTTTGGAGGATGGTGCCAAAGGAGCCTTGTCAGGTTGCTGCAATGCATCTTGTAGATGCACTAGTGGTGGAAGGAGTGAATGTTTAAGGTGGTGGATAGGGTGCCAATCAAGTGGCTGCTTTGTCCTAGATGATGAGCTTTGAGTTGAGCAGGCAAGTTGGGAGTATTGCATCACACACCTGACTTGTGCCTTGTGGATGGTGAACAAACTTTGGGGAGTCAAGTGGTGAGTTACTTGTTGTAGAATTTACACTTACTCTTGGAACCACAGTTTTTACATGGGTAGTCCAGTTAAGGTCACTGGTAACCTCCAGGTTGTTGATGGTGGGGCAGCATGTGGATGAGAAAAAGAGGTGCAAGGATGGATTCTATGGGGGCATTGGAGGGTAATGGTTTAGGAGTGGGATGAGAAGCCATTGCAGGTGATATTCTGGCTACAATTAGATAAGTATGGAACAAGGTGAGTTCTGTCCCATCTATCTCACCCGGCTGGACAACAATGGCAAGGCATTGGAAGAAAAAAACAAAAAAACTGCGGATGCTGGAAATCCAAAACAAAAACAGAATTACCTGGAAAAACTCAGCAGGTCTGGCAGCATCGGCGGAGAAGAAAAGAGTTGACGTTTCGAGTCCTCATGACCCTTCGACAGAATGGTTTGGTCAACTGCCATAGGTTGAAGGAAGGTTGAGAAGGATGAGGAGGAATTGTTTCTTTATCATAGCCTCATAGCATGTCATTGGTAAGAGCTGTTTTGACATTGACAGAGGTGGAAACCAGATTGGAGGATTCAAACCTTGGAGTTCCAACAAAGATGGACACAGATTTGGGGGATAGCAACGCTTCAAAGGACTTTAGAGGGGAATGGGAGAATGGAGATGGCAGTGTACAAGTACAGTGAGGTCAGGGATTGTTCCATTTGATGACAAATTTAAAAGAAAAACTTTCAGCATCAGAAGAGAACAATGCCTCTTCATCCTTCTCAACCTGCCTGTAGCCTATGGCAGTTGACCAAACCATCTTCCTCCAATGCCTTGCCATTGTCATCCATTATCTAATTGTAGCCAGAATATCACCTGCAATGGCTTCTCATCCCGCTCCTACACCATTACCCCTACATTATTGGCCAGATGGGTGGGACAACACTCACCATGTTCAACTCTGATCTAATTGTAGCCAGAGGAGCACTTGCAATGGCTTTTCTTCCCATTCTAGCACCTCTGGTGCCCCAAGGATCTTTCATTGTCCCCTCCTATTTCTTAAGTGATATTGGCCCATAACTTCCAAGCTCCCCAGTATTGGATTTGGGAGGTACCCCAAAGATACATGGGGGAATCCCTCTGGGAATCTCCCAGGTAAGGATTTACATGGCAATTGCCCAGAAGTTCACATTTCCTCGAGACAATCGCGCTGTGCTGGGAGCCATCCGAAAATGCAATTTAAATCGCAGACTTCGGATGGTTCCACCGGGATTATAACAATAAGTTACCCAGAAAAAGTTAGAATGAAAACCTCTCCCAACTTCTGGTTAACTATTGTAAAGACCCAGACTGATCCCACAGGACTCCCCCACGCCCTTGACTCCCACCCCTCCACCCTCTGACACTCCCCATTCGCCCGACTTCCTACACCCTTCAGATCTCTGACCGATTTCCACCCGCGCCCTAGATCCATCCCCTCCGGAGTTCCAACCCTAACTTTTGGACACTTAGCCCTTATCCTTTCCCTGGCCTTTTAAGTTAATTGCTTGACGGCAGCAAGTCCTATAAAAAAAAAGAGGGTGTGGTCTCCTTGAATACACTGGGGCTTGTGAGGAGTCTTTCGATGCAGGCTTTAAGCAGCTCCGGCGAATGGATGGAAATGGCAGTGTAATCTTCAAGACCAGTTATGTAGGTATTTCTTATATTTTCTGCAGGCCAGCACCTTCTGACTCTAGTAGGAGGTTACGGCTCAATGGGGACCAGGAAGAGATGTTAGGTGGTCAGCAGTTCAGTATCAATAGGGTTGAGGGACCAGGCGGTGAATCTCATTGACAAGGTAGCTCAGAGACGGTATGAGGGAAGAATGGAGACAAATTAAAGAAAGATCTAAGTTCAGAACCAGGGAAGTGGGGCCAAGTGGCTTAGTGGAAAGGAAGGAAGTGGCACAGACAGCTGATTGGTGATCTTGGACTTTTGTCATTAAGGCCATGAGCTCCTAGTCCTTACTATTGGAGGTAAGAGTGGAAGAGATGAGAGAGGGATTTAAGAATGTGATTTGTAGTAGAGAAAAGAAGCCAGGCAGTGGTGGGGGGGGGGAAAAGTGATCTTTGAATTCCAGTCAGTTTTTGGAATAGTGAGTAGTTTTAGCGATAAGAACTGGATGCTGCTTTATCTGACCCAGCCAAATCTGGCAAGGGAGCGGTCAAACCAGTTCAGTAAACACCTGCTGAAAGCTTTCCATCAGCTTAGCTGGCAGTGGTATTGCATTATGGCATTTTCATGACTGTGTTGCATTTTATGTCACTTAATGTCTGAAGTATTTGTTTAGTATGAACGGACATGAAGTACCCAAGTGTTGCTGCCTGAGTCAAAAACAAGTGTATGGGCCTGTAAGTTTTCACTTGTTGAATTCTGACTGATCTTGCTCTTTTAGTTTTATATTTTCCAATCAAAGAACCTTCCATTGCTGTGAGTCCTGTTCTGCAAAGTTGTTCTTGGATTTTTCCAACAGCAGAGGAAGATCTGTACAAGCTTGCAACATGAATGTCATGTGATGAGCTGTGCAGATAGTTTCCAAGTTGTGACAAATTAGACACAGCTTGTTCCAGTCCTACTCCGGCCCCTCGCACAACTCTTTCTCTGATATATCGATGATTACTTCGGTGCTGCTTCATGCTCCTGTCGGGACCTGGAAAAATTTATTTATTTTGCTTCTAATCTCCACCCCTCCATCATTTTCATATGGTCCATCTCTGACACTTCCCTTCCCTTCCTTGACCTCTCTGTCTCAATTTCTGGTGATAGACTGGCCACCAATATCCATTACAAGCCTACCAACTCCCATAGCTACCTCGACTACAGCTCCTCACACCCCGCTTCCTGTAAGGACTCCATCCCATTCTCTCAGTTCCTTCGCCTCCGTCGCATCTGTTCTGATGATGCTACCTCCAAAAACAGTTCCTCTGACATGTCCTCCTTCTTCCTTAACCGAGGTTTTCCACCCACGGTCGTTGACAGGGCCCTCAACTGTGTCCGGCCCATCTTTCGCGCATCCGCCCTCACGCCTTCTCTTCCCTCCCAGAAACATGATAGGGTCCCCCTTGTCCTCACTTATCACCCCACCAGCCTCCACATTCAAAGGATCATCCTCCGCCATTTCCGCCAACTCCAGCATGATGCCACCACCAAACACATCTTCCCTTCCCCCCCACCCCGGCAGCATTCTGTAGGGATCGTTCCCTCCGGAACACCCTGGTCCACTTCTCCATCACCCCCTACTCCTCAACCCCCACCTCCAGCACCTCCCCATGCATGTGCAAAAGATGCAACACCTGCCCCTTCACTTCCTTTCTCCTCACCGTCCAAGGGCCCAAACACTCCTTTCAAGTGAAGCAGCATTTCACTTGCATTTCCCCCAACTTAGTCTACTGCATTCGTTGCTCCCAATGTGGTCTCCTCTACATTGGAGAGACCAAACGTAAACTGGGCAACCGCTTTGCAGAACACCTGCGGTCTGTCCGCAAGAATGACCCAAACCTCCCTGTCGCTTGCCGTTTTAACACTCCACCCTGCTCTCTTGCCCACATGTCTGTCCTTGGCTTGCTGCATTGTTCCAGTGAAGCTCAACACAAATTGGAGGAACAGCACCTCATCTTCCGACTAGGCACTTTACAGCCTTCTGGACTGAATATTGAGTTCAACAACTTTAGATCTTGAACTCCCTCCTCCATCCCCACCCCCTTTCCATTTATTCCCCCTCCCTTTTGTTTTTTCCAATAATTTATATAGATTTTTCTTTTCCCACCTATTTCCATTATTTTTAAATCTATACCTTTTGTGCCCTTTTAGTCTTATTCCACCCCACCCCCACTAGAGCTATCTGTACCTTGTGTGTCCTGTTATCCATTCTTAATTAGCACATTCTTTTAGATAATATCACCACCTTCAACATCCCTTTGTTCTTTTGTCTGTGACATCTTTTGGTTATCTGCTCCTATCACTGCTTGCTTGTCCATACAACCCCCCCCCCCCCCCAAACCGGCTCATATCTTATATTTCACCCCTCTCCTAATTTTACTCAGTTCTGTTGAAGGGTCATGAGGACTCGAAACGTCAACTTTTTTCTTCTCCGCTGATGCTGCCAGACCTGCTGAGTTTTTCCAGGTAATTCTGTTTTTGTTTTGAATTTAATTGCCATCATCCTCCTCCTCTTTAAGATGCCCTTTAAAGCTTAACTCTTTTACAGAACATTTGATTACTTGTCCTAATTCTCCTCCTCTGATATGGTGTTAGTTTTTATGTTTATGCTCCTGAGAAGCAGCTTGATACATTTACTTCATTAAAGGCGCCCTATAAATGAAATTTTTAAAAAAATTGTGTCCAGCACATCTTTAGTAGTGGCTTCACTCTTTTGCACCATTATCTTTTGACTCCCCCATGGATCCATCTTTGTTTTCTGCCCCTCCCCCCCACTTACTTTTGCCCTTTGATATTTTCCATTTATATGGGACCAACTTCACAAGAATACCAATATTAGTGGAAAACAACAATTTATACTGCATGTGGAGAGAGTATTCTTTTCACACAGTATGAATTGTTTTCCCCTTTTTTGGTATTCTTGTGAATTGTTATGGTGAGTGCAGAATAAAAAGCTTCAACATGTCTCTTTTTTTTCACCAAACTGGAATCTTGCACTACCAAACGACTAAAAGCAGAGGAGCTATCTCTGGTGTTGTGGTCAATATTTATCCCTCAATTAACATCACAGAAGAGGAGCCATATGGACTTAAAACTTTACCCCTGTTTCTCTCTCCACAGGTGCTGCCAGGCCTGCTGAATTTTTCCAGCATTTTCTGTTTTTGTCACAAAAACCAGATTATCTGGTCATTGTCACATTGCTGTTTGTGCAGTTGCTGTGTGCTAATTGGCAGCCGTGTTTCCTACATTACAACAGTGACTACACTTCAAAAGTAATTTAATGACTGTAAAGTACTTTTCACACCTTCAGCTGTTATGAAAAGCAGGATATAAATGTGGGATTTAAATGCAAGTCTTTTTTCTTAAATCCCTCCAATTTTCCACCCCTATCATCTTCAGACCTTCTTGAAAAACCACCTCTCAATTGTGGTTTTATGAATAACCTTAGAATGCTGTTCTATGTTAAAGTTGTTATACAAATGCAAGGTGTTATTTGATATCTGCAAGTTTGATCAATTTACATTTGATTCCTCAGCATTGTGAATCAGAAGCAATAAGGGTCCCAGTGGCAAAATCTGGGTTGTAAATTAAAAAAACTTTACTGTGCTTTTAACTATTTTGCAAAGCGTCCACTTTGGTATTATTTATCTTTAAATAAAGTAACGGTGTGCAACACCTTTTTTATTTAATATTGCACAATGTACTTGACCCAGAGTTTATTGCAAATTGTTGTATCCTAGGATTATTGTATCCTAGGATAGTAAACGATGCCGTTATATATTAGAGTATACTGGTAGGAATCATTACCATTCATATAATCATGACAAGCACTTAATTTGTAACTGCACAAACCATGTTGCGTGGCATGCTGAACAATATAACTTTATTGTACTGGTTTACTTTCCAGGATTATTTGGATCACTTTGCAGAATAGTGTCATTTCAGGAGCAAATGTTTTTTGTCCAGTAAAACTGATTCTTCAACACAGTGCTGATAAAGAAATCAACATTTTGTGGTGTTAATTATTTTATAGCTCTTGTTTTTCAGAAAGATGTTGTTTTCATTTTTGTTACTTTTTTGTTTGAGCTGACAAGTGCCAAATAATGTTCATGACACGTAATAGCCATCAGGCTCCCTAACAGTAACCTCAATGTAGGTCAAAGTATAAAAGAAAAAATATTGGGTGCTTGTGATAAAGGGGTGGCAATAATCATGGGTGATTTTAATCTACATATAAACTGGAAAAATCAGACTGGCAGTAGTAGTCAGGTTGAGGAGTTCAGAGAATGTTTTCATGAGACATCCTTGGAGCAGTACATTCTGGAACCAACCAGAAAGCAGGTTATATTGGACTTGGTATTGTATAACGTGGCAGGATTTAATCAATGATCTGAGTAAAGGCACCCCAAGATTGCAGCAACCACAATATGATTGAATTTTACATCCCGTTTGAAAGAGAGAACAGTGGGTCTAAGACTAGTATTTTAAATTTAAATAAGGCAAACTACTTGAGCATGAGAGTTGAGCTAGCTGAAGTGAAGTGGGATACGATGCTAGAGGATAGATTAATAGATGAGCAGCAGACATTTAAGGGGATATTTCAGAATAAGTATATTCTACTGTAAAGAAATATTCTAATTTAAGGAAAGCATCAAGCTTAAGGAAAAAGCATATAACTATGCAAAGATGAGTGGCAGGCCAGATGATTGGTCAATGTAGAGAATGGCAGTGAATGACTGAAAGGTTAATTAGGAGAAAGAAATTAGAGTGAGAGAGGAAGCTAGCTAGAAATGTAAAAACGGAGAGCTAGAGCTTCTGGTATTTAAAAATGAAAAGAGTAAATATAGTGAGTGATCCTCTACAGAGTGAGAATGGGGAGTTAATATAAGGAAATGGCAGATGAAATGACCAAATATTTTGCTTCTGTCTTCACTACAGAGGATTCAAAAAACATTCCAGTAATAGCCATAATCAAGAGGTGGAAGGAAGAGGGGAAATTGGTGAAATTACAATCACTAGGAAAGCATTACTGAGCAAACTGATGGAGCTGCAGGCTGACAAGTCTCTGGGTCCCAGTGAACTTCATTCTAGGATCATAAAACAGATGGCTGATGAGGTGGTAGATGCGTTGGTGTTAATTTTCCAAAATTTGCTAGATTCTGCTAGATCCTTCAGACTGGGAAGTAGCAAATATAACCCCTCTATTCAAAGAGAGACGGGGGCAGAAAACTGTAGGCAAGTTAGCCTGATGTCTGTCATGGGGAAGGTGCAAGAATCGATCATTAAGTTGGTTATAGCTTGGCACTTAGAAAAACTCAAGATAATTGGGGAAGAGTCTGCATGTTTTTGTGAGAGGGAAATTATGTTTAACCAATTTATTGGAGTTCTTTGAAGGAGTAGCTTGTGCTGTGGATAAAGGGGAGCCTGTAGATGTACTGTACTTGGATTTCCAAAAGGCATTTGATAAGGTGCCACATCAAAAGTTATTGCGGAAAATAAAAGCTCATGGTGTACAGGGTGACTTGTTAGCATGGATAGAAGATTGGCTGGCAGAAAACAATATGCATAAATAGGTCATTTTCTGATTGGCAGGATGTAACAAGTGGAGTTCCGCAGGGGTCTGTGCTGTGGCCTCAACTTTTTACGATTTACATCAATAACTTAGATGAGGGGAGCGAGGACATAGCTAAATTTGCAGATGACTCAAAGGTAGGAAAGTATGTTGTGAAGAGGATATGAGGAGATTGCAGATGGATATAGATAGGTTGAGTGAGTGGGCAAAGACCTGGCAAATGGCGTTTAATGTGGGAAAATGTGTAGTTGTTCACTTTGGCAGAAAGAATAAAAAAGTATTACTTAAATGGAGAACGACTGCCGAATTCCGAGGTGCAGAGGGATCTAGGTATTTTAGCACATGAGTCACAAAAAGTATGCATGTACAACAAGTAATTAAGAAGCTGCTGAGTTTTTCCAGGTAATTCTGTTTTTGTTTTGGATTTCCAGCATCTGCAGTTTTTTGTTTTTATCTATTAATTAAGAAGACTGATGGAATGCTATCCTTTATTACAAGAAAGATTGAACATAAAAGTAAGCATGTTATCCTTCAGTTATACAGGAAATTGGTGAGACTACATCTCAAAGACTTTGCAGTTTTGGTCTCCTTATTTAACAAAGGATGTAAATGCGTTAGAGACGGTTCAGAAGAGGTTTACTAGATTTAAACCTGGACTGAGCGGGTTGTTTTATGAGGATAGGTTGGACAGGCTGGGCTTGTTTCCACTGGAGTTTAGAAGAGTCAGGAATGACTTGATTGAAGTCTATAAAATTCTGAATGGTCTTGACAAGGTGGACGTGGAAAGGATGTTTCCTCTTGTGGATGAGTCCAGAACTAGGGGACACTTAAAATTAAGGGTGCCCTTTTAGGACAGAGATGAGGAGAAATTTTTTCTGCGGGTTGTGAGAGGTTGGAACTCCGCTTCAGAAGGCGGTGGAGGGGCCATTGAATATCTTTAAGGTGGAGGTAAATAGATTTTTGTTAGGCAAGGGAATCAAAGGGGTTAGATGGGAATATGGAATTAGAAATACAAACAGATCAGCCATCATCTCATTGAATGGCAGAACAGGCTCGATGAGCTGAGTGGTCTACTACTATTTTGCATGTTCATACCCCTAACACAAGGCCTCACAATGTCCCAAAGCATTTCAGAAACAATTGAATATTTTTTAATGGTGCTCACTGTTGTAATGTAGCAACAATATTTACAGTTAAATGAAAATTTGTCCACATGTTGTAGGGCTAGTGAAACTGGAAGATCTTCTATTAATTCAGTAATTTTTGTAATCAAAAGTCCAAATTATCCAGTAGTTTAAGCAATTTTGATGAAACAACTCAGCAGAACACCACAGTACACAATGACAAAACGTTAAAGCAACTATTATAATTTCGATTGAAATTTGAGCACTGCACAGGGTGTACCAAACAAAGTACAGTCAATTTTCAATACTCTTATTTGTGCCCCTGTTCAAACCAAGTTATATTTATATTGTGCATTTAGTATAAAATGTCCCAGGGTACTTCATACTAAGTATGACAGTAAGTCAAATGAGATATTAAGACAGATGACCAAAAGCTTGGTCAAAGAGTAATGTGAGATAGAGGCGTAAAAGTGTAGGGAAGGAATTCTAGAACTTGGGGCCTAGGCAGCCAAAGGCACAGCCACCAATGGTGGAGTGATTAAAACCAGGGATGCGAAAGAACCCAGAATTAGCTGAGTGCAGATAACTTGGAGGATTGTTGGGCTGGAGGAGGTTACTTAGATAGGAAGGGTGAGGCCATGGACAGATTTGATAAACAAGCATGAGAAATTTAAACCAAAAACAAAAATACCTGGAAAAACTCAGCAGGTCTGGCAGCATCTGTGGAGAGGAGCACAGTTAACGTTTTGAGTCCGCATGACTCTTCAACAGAACTAAGAAAACATAGAAAAGGGGTGAAATATAAGCTGGTTTAAGGGGGGGAGGGGGGTGTATGACAAGAAGAGCTGGATAGAGGGCCAGTGATAGGTGGAGATAACCAAAAGATGTCACAGACAAAAGGACAAAGAGGTGTTGAAGGTGGTGAAATTATCTAAAGGAATGTGCTAATTAAGGGTAGAAAGCAGGACGAGCAAGGTACAGATAACCCTAGTGGGGCTGGGGTGAAGGAATCGAAAAAGGCTACAAGGTAGAGATAAAACAATGGATAGAAGTACACTTAAAAATAATGGAAATAGGTGGGAAAAGAAAAATCTATATAAATTATTGAAAAAAACAAAAAGGAGGGGGAAAATCAGAAAGGGGGTGAGGATGGTGGAAAGAGTTCATGATCTAAAATTGTTGAACTCAATATTCAGTCCAGAAGGCTGTAAAGTGCCTAGTTGGAAGATGAAGTGCTGTTGCCCCAGTGCTCCTCTCCATGGATGCTGCCAGACCTGCTGAGTTTTTCTAGGTATTTTTGTTTTTGTTTTGGATTTCCAGCATTGCAGTATTTTGCTTTTATATGAGAAATTTAACATCAAGACATTGCTTGACGAGGAGCCAATGCAGGTCAGTGAGCACAATGATGATAGGTGAATGGGACTTGATGCAAGTTAGGACATGGGGAAAAGAGTTTTGCATGACCTCAGGTCTACCGGGTAGAATGTGGGATAACAGTTAGGAATGCATTGGAATACTGAATTGTAGAGGCAACCGGACCAGACCAGACCAGAATGAGAGTTTCAATATCAGGTGAGCTGAGTTGGGGTAATGTCAGGAAGAATGGAAGTGAAAATGGCAATCTGAGTGATGGCATGATTATGTGGTCAGAAGCTTATCTTGGGGTCAGTGCAACATTAAAGTTGTGAACAGTCTTGAGTTAATTTCACAGATACTAGAGAGGGCTGGCAAGGTTTGGAGTTTGATTGTAATTTACATAGCAAAATTCCATTGGGATAACAAACATCATGATTCCTCTATCTGTTCATCATTGGTCTCTTCCTCACTGCCACTCCCATTTCCAGAAACAGCATCAATTTAGTGTTGTCAGCAATCTGGACTTAATGAACAACAACGAATAACAGTTATTTTCTTGATCAGTATGTTTCTGACCCAGTGAAGGAGGAGGCATTGCTTGATCTGGTTCTGGGGAATAAGCCAAGTTAAGTATCAAAAGGGGAACCTTTAGGGAACAGTTATCATAGTGTTAAGGTTCCTAATGAAAATGGCAAGGAGCAAACCAGAATGAAAATACTAAATTCACGAGAGCTGAGGATGGTCCTGACCTGGATAAATTGGAATGAAAAATTGGCAGGGAAAATTGTAATTGAACAATGGGCTGCCTTTAGCGAGGAGATGGTCAGGTACAGTTGAGGTACATTCCCAGGAGGGGGAGAAGTAGACCAACCAAAGCCAGATTTCTCTGGATCATGAAAGAGATGGAGAGTAAAATGAAGCAGAAAAGGGAGGGGCATATGACAGATATCAGGTTGATAATGCAAGTGAATATAGAAAGTTCAGAGGGGCAGTGAAAGGAAATGAGAAGCAAGGAGACATTATGAGATGAAACTAACAAAAAGGGGATCCAAAATTCCTCTATGGCATATAAATAGTAAAAGTGAAGTTGTGCCAATTAGAGACCAGAAAGAGGATCTACACGTGGAGGCTTTGGACTTGACTGAGGTACTAAATGATCAGTTTACATCTGCCTTTGGCAATATCTTGGTAAAGTTATAGTGCAGCAGGAGGTAATTAAGACATTGGATGGGCTAAAATTGATAGAGGCATTAGAAAGGCTGGCAATACATACTCTGTAGGAGTGGATGGGATGCATCCAAGGATGCTAAGGAAAGGTGGAAATTGCAGAGGTACTGGCTGTAATCTTCCAAACCTTAGGTGATGGCAGAGAACTGGACAGTTGCACACCCTTGTTCAAAAAAAGGATGTAAGGATAAACCCAGCAACTGCAGGTCAATCAGTTTAACTTCAGAGATGGAAAAGCTTGGAATGGAATTGATAATCTGGGAGAAACTTAACAGTTGCTTGGACAAGCATGGATTAATTAAGGAACGCGAGCTTGGACTTGTTAAAGGCAAATTGTGCTTAAGTAACTTGATTGAGTCTTTTGATGAGGTAACAGAGGGTTGATGTGTGTATGAACTTCCAAAAGGTGCCTTTCCTCTATATTTTTAAAAATGCTAATTTTCTCACCTTGAAGCATACACATCTCCTGTGGAACCCTAGTTCCTTGAGCTTACCCTGGGAGTTAAGAGCCCCGAGACTGGGTACCATTTCAGTTGCTTTTTTTCTGGACCTTCTCCATCACTTTCCTATGTGAGTGGAGCAATATCAGACACTAGTAAATTTTGCCATAGGGTAATTAAGAGTAGTGTGCGATATCCTAAGAGCTTTTTACTCTTACTATGGGGCATGTTATCCTAGAAACTAAATACCAGGTATATGAGGTAATCAGGTCATGGCCACTTGCAAGCTATTTTGCTTTATTATTGCAAACGTACTAATATAGTTAGAAGTCATCTGAATTAGTAAGGTCACTAAGTTTCCAAATAATGCAGAGTGCACAATTCTATCTTGCCATCCACTCAACAAAGTTGGTCAGTGAGATTCTTTTAATTATTTTTGAAGCCTCATCCACTACCGCTACCATCTAAAAGGACAAGGGCAGCAGACATATGGGAGCACCACCACCTGGAAGTTCCTCTCCAAGTCACTCACCATCCTGATTTGGAAATATATTGCTGTTGTTTCACTGTCGTTGGATCAAAATCCTGGAACTCCCTTCCTAACAGCACTGTGGATGTACCTACACCACACTGACTACAGCGGTTCAAGAAGGCAGCTCACCACCACCTTCTCAAGGGCAACTAGGGATGGGCAATAAATGCTGGCCCAGCCAGCGAAGCCCACATCCCGTGAATGAATGAAAAAAAAAGGCTGACCATCTAAAAATATCTCCCTTAAATGGGCACATCTGTCTGAGGTTACTATTTTCTCTCTCATTTCCTTCAGTTGTAAACATGCTGGTTCTTGGTAGACTGCAGTTCCAAGACTCCTGCTCTGCTAGCTTTGCCAATTGGCCATTCTTTCATTGCAAGAGAACAGCTAAAAGCATAGTTATGGTTTAGTTATATCAAATTTAACTTTGGTTTCCCATATTTTCACTTAACTGCTGCAAAATACTGTTACAATGCTTGGAGCCATAGCGCTTCAACTAAGTTATTTTGTATTGGAAATACTATACTGTATTTTTGTTAAGTTATGCTTTATAAATATTCATTTGTACCAGATGAGATGTATTTTAGACTGCTAGTATGTTAATTGGGAGCTGATATATAATTGTATCATTATATAATAACTATTTGTTTAACTCTCTCAGCCTTTTTGCAAAAGTTCAGGCCAAACTTGCTAGTTCAAATGCATAGAAGAGATATTCCTGTTTTCAGATGCAGTGAATTATTCCTGAAGTACATTGGTTCTTAGGCAAGCATATCAGTCATCTTGCAAACAATGAAATCCTATAAATATTACTGCTTAACTAATAAAATCATAGCATTTGGTGCTTAATCACTTAGTTTTGTTCCCCTGTCCTTTCCCCATATCTTATTAATTTTTTCTTATTCGTGACTTTACCAGCTTCTCTCCAAAGTGGTTTTGGACTCTTCCGCTACTGCTCCTATTTGGTCATTCTATTTTCCAACACCATCTGTGAAATATGATTTCTCAGTTCCTCCCTTCAGAATCATAGAACTCTTCCTTTTAGAATCAGTGGGAGGAATGTTAGCTAGGATACCTGGTGTTATTTCCTGTGCTTTAAGTAGTGTCATAAAGATCATATCCACCTGAACTATCAAAGCAGGCTAAAGAATTTAATGTTTCATCCCAAAAACACCTCCAACCAGCACCCTCTCCCTATGGTATTGCACTGTAGACAATGAGACTATCTTGTTTTGCTGGACTTGTACAGTCTTCTGACCCAGAGGCAAGACAATATCAGCTAAACCCCAGGCTGTTTTTTTTCTAAAATAAGTAAATTGTAACTAACTTGTCAACTTATTTTTATTTCAACAGTGAATTGAGAGAGAAAAAAGAAGAAAAATGGCAGCAGAAACACAGACCCTTAACTTTGGACCTGAGTGGTGAGAAATCTTGCCTTATTTTGTGAGCAGCTATCTTTTAATTTGTTTTTTTTTTGTGAATACTGAAAATATGGTTGTTAGCCGGATGCATATTAGTCTCAATTTAAAGGAAGAATTACTTCACTTTTTGTGCTGAAAAATATGACATACTGATGAAGAGGTGAAATCAAACCAAGTGTAAGAGTTTATTATTTTGGACAACACCATGCTTAACTTCTGCTAATCCCAATTTACAGATGATTCCGATACTTACTTCATGTCATGCTTTTTTTTCTTCAGTCAGAGTCATTCTGTTTAATTTGAAGAAAATTGACCTTCAAAATGATTTAACTTGTGTTGCAATGTCAGTGACCTAATTACCATTGTACTAGTATACCAATGTAAATGATCAGTCTGCAATTAATTGATAGTGTGACCAACTGCCGTGGATGCCCTAATTAATCTGTTTGTGACTTTTTGATGCTTGAGATGACTGAGTGGCCAGGAATTTAATGTCACTGTCTGGTGGTCTAAATAGACCTGTCATTTTATAATGCAGTAATAATGTTAACCTTGTCACTTCCTTATTAATCTTTTTCCACCCTGCCTTTAATTCTGTGCTTTCACCATCGTATGTCATGGTTATTTTCCAAACTCCATAGTAAGATTTTTTGGAACATGTGCTTTTTTTAATATTCTTGTTAATGTGTTCTCTGAGATGCACAGGGATCTGGGTGTCTTAGTGCATGAATCGCAAAAGGCTAGTATGCAGGTACAGCAAGTAGTTAGGAAAACTAATAAAATGTTATCATTTATTGCGAGGGGCATTGAAGACAAAGGTAGGGAGGTTATGCTTCAGTTCTGCAGAGCACTGGTGAGACCACATCTGGAGTACTGTGTACTGTATTGGTCACATTATTTAAAGAAGGACGCAAATGCATTGGCAGCAGTTCAGAGAAAGTTTACCAGACTAATACCTGGAATGGTCAGGTTGTCTAATGAGGAAAGGTTGGACAGGCTAGGCTTGTATTTGCTGGAGTTTAGAAGAGTAAGTGGTGACTTGATTGAAACATATAAGATCCTAAGGGGACTTGACAGGATGGATGTGGAGAGGATGTTTCCTCTTATGGCAGAATCTAGAACTAGAGGTCACTGTTTAAAAATAAGGGGTCGCTGATTTAAAATAGAGATGAAGAGGAATCTTTTCTCTGAGGTCATGAGTCTTTGGAACTCTCTCCCTGGAAAGGCGGTGGAAGCAGAGCCTTTGAATATTTTTAAGGTAGAAGTGTTAAGCCAGGGGGTGATAGGGTTATCGGGGGTTGCCAGGATACAGATTTGAGGTTTTTATCAGATTATCCATGATCTTATTAAATGTTGGAGCAGGCTCGAGGGGCTGAATGGCCTACTCCAGCTCCTTTGTATGTTTGTTACAAAACCAGGAAAGCATAGCCTTGAATATTTGCATAACCAGCATTAACTGAGCATTTATATCACTTCATAACAAAGGCCATTGTATTAATGGTACTGTACAAATTAAGAAATCAATACCCATTAAAAAGTGTTTAAGCACTTTGGTCCAAAAGGGATGCAGCATTAAGTGTTGTAGTGTAACTTAGAAGGTAACCTTCATTTTAGCAAAGACATGTCGGAGGACTTTAGAACGCAATTTATGGTGAAGTGAGCAAGTCAAGCCATGGACATGTGCGAACCCGAACTAAAGAGTCAGAGTGCTTCAAAAAGCAATAACTTATCTCACCTCAATTCCATAACAGAAGTTAGCTAGCTGTTAATACAATGAATGAGTGCATAATACAAAGTATTTTGCCTTAGTTTGGTTTAGCTCCTGTTTTGCTAAGTTTTACTTTGAATTTATCTCATATCCAGTTTACAAAGATTTCTAGTTCCTAATGTGCTTATTGATCAGTTTTAGGTGTCTTGTGCCTTGCCATCTTGACTCATTTTCTATGCAATGGCTGTGATTTCTGTTGCTCCCAGATATGCAAAGAATGCAATGCATTTATATTGCTTTTGTTTTTCTTGTAACATTTGATAAAGAGCTTGGAAATGTTTCACATTTTTGCTCACTTGAATATGTTATAAAAGAAGTTTCAATTGGTGATTTGAATTCTAATGATTTGCAGCGAGCAGCGACGCAGGGGCTCTTGCTGCTGACCTCTACCCTCACTGAGAGATCCAGCGATCTCTGTGGTGAGGAACTTACTTTCACTGTGCTAATTGATTTGCAGCACTCTTTTTAATGGGGCTTCCCAGCGTGGAGCTGCAGTGATGAAAAGCACTAAAGTCAAATCATTTTTTTAAAAATGGGACAAATTAAAGACTGGGGTGAAGCTGAAATATATTTTTAAAGCATTATTAAAAATTAGCTTCAAAAAAGTCTAGCAACTAAGTATAATGGATACATTTAAGAGCTCCACAAATAGAAAATTATCTTTTCAGGGCCAAATTGTTTGTTCAGCAATAGCTATTACTCAAATTGCCATTAAAAGCTCAGTTATACCTGATTTTTAAAATTTTTTTATGGTACGTGAGCATTGCTGACAAGGTCAGCATTTGTCGCTCACCCCTCATTCCCCTTGAGAAGGTGATGGTGAGCCGCTGCCTTGAACTACTGCAGCCCATCTGGTGTAGGTACACTTACAGTGCTGTAAGAAAGGGAGTTCCATGATTTGACCCGGTGACAGTGAAGGAACAACGATACAGTTCCAAGACAGGATGGTGGGGAATATGCAAGTGGTGGTTATCCTTCTAGGTACAAGAGGTTGTGGGTTTGGGAAGGTGTAATTGAAGGACCTATGATGCGTTGCAGTGAACCTGGTGTGTGGTGTACAACGCTACCAGTGTGCTGGTGGTGGAAGGAGTGAATGTTTGAGATGGTAGATGATGTGCCGATCGTATGGGCACCATTTTTCTGAATTGTGTTGAGCTTGTGTATTGTTGGAATGACAGTAATGCCATTGAATGTCATAGGGAGATGGTTAAATTCTGTCATCGACAAGGTGTAACTTTTTGAGGTTGATTTTTGTGGTCAAGAACTGGAATAGAATTCAGAGGTGAGTGTGTCACGAACTGAGCCCATGGCTGACACTCCAGCACAACTTCAGGCCCCAGGCTGCACATGCAGCAGTCTACAAACAGCTCCAAGAAGTGTACTTTAGGTCCTAAGCACCATCCTTCCAGTTTTGTCTCCAATTAGTTCTCTGCAGGTGGTCTATGCATATGCATGACCCTATGAAGTATTTACACTCCTGTATACACGTGCATAAGCAGAGAAGGAGTCGTACTTTGTTACTGTCCCCTCCCCTTTTAGGAATTTAAGGACAAATCGTGTAAAACTAATTTGCAGGAGTCTTTCAATGAGGTAACAGAGAAGGCTGATCTGGATAATGCTATTGATGTGATGTACATGAACTTCCAAAAGGCAGACTTGTGAGCAAAGTTAGAGTTCATGGAATTAAAGGGACAGTAGCAACAAGGATATAAAATTGGTGGAGTGACAGGAAACTGAGAGGAGTGGTTAATGGATGTTTTTCAGACTGGATGAGCTTTTGTAATGGAGTTTCCGAGGTGGCTGTGTTAGGACCCTTGCTTTTTCCTGATATATATTAATGACCTAGACCTTGGTACGCAGGGCACAATTTCAGAGTTTCCTTCCAAGTTTAGTGTCATCACATTGTGAACTGTGAGGAGGATATTGTAGAACTTTAAAAAGGCATAGAGAGGTTGATGGAATGGTTGGACAAGTGGCGAATAAAATTTAATGCAGCGAAGTGTGATTCATTTTGATAGAACACAGAGACACAATATTATATAAAGGATACAATTCTAAAAGGTGTATGAGCAGATGAACCTGGGTATATATGTGCATAAGTCATTGATGGTGGCAAGCCAGGTTGAGAAAGTGTTTAATAAAACATACAGAATCCAAGGTTTTATTGATAGAGGCATAGAGTATAAAAGCAAGCAAGTTATGTCAAATTTGTATAGAACACTGGTTTGGCCTTAACTGGAGTATTGCGTCCAGTTCTGGGCTTCACATTTTAGGAAAGATGTGAAAGCATTAGAGAGGCATTAATGCAGAAAAGTTAGGTTAGTGGCGCCAGGGGTGAGAATCTTCAGTTATGCAGAAGATTGGAGAAGTTGGGACTGCTTTCCTTAGAGAAGAGACGGTTGAGAGGAGATTTGATAGAGGTATTCAAAATCATGAGGGACCTGGACAGAGTAGATAGGGAACAAGTGTTTCCATTGGTGGAAGTATTGAGCACAAGAGGGCACAGATTTAAGGTATAGTATTGGCAAAAAAAGCAATGGCGACATGCGGAAAATCTTTTTCATGCAGTGAGTGATTAGAATCTAGAATCTGTTGCCTGAGTGTGGTGGAGGCAGGTTCAATTGAGATATTGAAGAGGGAATTGGATTGTTATCTGAAAAATAAGTGTGTAGAGTTACAGGACAGAAGGCAAGGTAGTAGTACTAGGTAAATGCTCCTACAGAAAGCCAAAGTGGGCCTGACAGACTGAATGGCCGCCTCTTGTGCTGTAACTATTAACTAATAATTCTCAGAGTTCTCGCCATATTAGCTGGTTCGATTCTGGTGGTGGGGGGTCAGGGCAGGGTAGGGTAGTTGGTGGGAAGGGTGACGCACAGTGCAGTGAATGACAGACCATGCCTTCAAGGATTTCCACATTAATCTGCCCAAGAGCTAAATCCAGATTTTGTGTGCAGTTTCAGAGGGGTGATGACGGTCAATACTGACAGTTCTCTCTCAAAAACCGTGCAAAATCCGGGCCAGTGTATTTTTCGTTGCCATTGTGGTTTGCAGTTCACAAGTAAGTGGGTTGATTAAAGCTTTCACAGTTAGTAAATCCGTCCCACCAAATACGTTCATACAATATCAGTTTATTCCAGAAAATTTAACTTGTCAATTTGTGCATAATTAATATTGTAATGAAAAATTACAATATTGAAATATAATTTGAAATAGGACAGATCTTTATTTCCGTTACAGCCGGTGTATAATTAATACTCATGGATAATAGAATACTTTCATCGGGTAGTGAATAAATTTTTATTTTTTTGTGTTGTGGAACTAATTGTGTAAATCTTGAATTATTGGATATCTTTGGGCTGCAGTGACATAATTTTAACTAAACCTACAAGTGCTAGTTTCTTCGCTAGTGTCATACAATTTCAGTTGAAGACCATGCATTGTTACTTGTTGAAATTTTTATAATATTGCGTTATGCCCAAGTCAAGGATATTAAAGAGTGTTCTCTTTTCTTGCAGGCTTCGCGCATTGTCAAGCGGTGGGAGTATTACCTCCCCTCCCCTCTCGCCAGCATTGCCAAAGTATAAGTTAGCAGATTACCGTTATGGAAGAGAAGAAATGCTAGCACTTTATGTAAAGGATCTCAAGGTATATCTTAGCAAGACTTAGTAGATTTCAAGGCAACTGTTAGGATTGAAGTAATTGAACAGATCCCTCTTATAGAATTGGTTAGAAACATTCTCAATTCTTTTTTGTGACTTGGTAATTTTGTGACTCTGCAATCCAGAAATGAGTTGAGAAGTGACAATTCTATGGAGCATTTTGATCATATGTTCTTTAAGGAAGGGCCTTACATTTTTGGAATGCATTGCTTCCCTTTGGCTTTGAGGAAAGATGAGAATCAAGTAATTGCCTTGGATGTGAATATAAATAACAATTAGAGCACCTGTGTTTTTGCTTACAATTGGAAGAAAATAAAGGAATTCTTGACCTTTTTGAAGCAAGTTAAGATTCTTGGTTAACAATATTAGATCAAATTTGTGCTATAGGTTCGTACACCTGGAATTGGCAAATTCCCGAAGTCTAAAATCAGCCTAAATTCTCTCTTCCATCTTCATGAATAACTATTTTTGACCACTTTTAAAGAAATACTTCAAAAGAGTCCCTGGGTAGGATAGCTTACTCAATGATAATGGATTGGTTTGGGTTTGATCTTGTCACAATGTCTGCATTATTTTCCAGCCATGTTCAGATTCACAAGGCCAGACTCTTGGCAAAACTTGTATTTTTATCCCAGGCTGGTTTTTACACATTGACAACTTTGTGTAGCTTTTTTCAGGGTGAGGCAGTTTGATTCTGTTAAAGTCTTTGGTGAAAGAGTAACTGGAAATCATATATTTAAAGAAGTAGTCCTGTTGCAATAGAGGTACTAATTTCACTGCAAATGTTTTGTATCTCTGCTAGTTTAGTTTTAACCTTCATTTTTAAAAATCTGTGGATTAATGCACAATAAATAGCTGTGCTGGCTCAACTTTTTTGTTTTGTCGGCAATCCTTTGTACAAAGCAGACATATTAAGAGCCCTGTTACTATTTCACTCTGTTTGACACTTTAATTCTATTCTGTATTCTAGATTCCAGTAGATCTAACTGATAAGGAGTTTCTTCCTATTTTACAAGAGGAGCCCCTGCCACCTTTAGCACTTGTACCTTTTACAGAAGAAGAGCAGGTGACTGACTATAATAGTGTTACAAATGGATATTCTCCTTTTAAAGGGAAGGGTCTTCTTGTTTACGTGTTCTCTTATTCAGCTTGAGAGTCTTTCACAGACTTTTACTATGTCCATAGAACTTTTAAGGATAGTGTACAATAATTTAGCAGATTTATTGTTCCACGCTTACCCTGAATTATGTTAGTTACATCAATATTAAGTAACCTTTTGGGTTTGTTTACCTAAATGAACAGAATGGAGGAAAGAGGAATGATGACCACAGAGCTGCATATTACAGTGGTGGTTATTGAAATCTGGCAGACCTACTTATGGAGTAGAAGTAAATCTTTTCTAAAATGTATCTTTACTATTACTTTTGTGGTCATTTCAATTTAAGTAACGAAGTAACTTGGTAGAAACCAGAATCTGTAAATTAGTTTCCTCCCTAACCATTTTATTGTTTGAATATTGGATGTAACATCAATTTGTAACCTGGTCAGAAATATATTCAGCACATCTTACAGTGAATTGTATCTCATGCCTCTAAAAGTGCCCAGAAATTGTCATCCAGAATTAATCCAATTTTGTTAAATGCAGTTTGTGAGGAAGATGATTTCTTAGGAGTTGTCTCAGATATATTTCACCTGGATGAATTATAATTTTAGGCTGTTATTGGTGTCACCTATCAGAATGAAAATCTGCTCTTTAGTACATTGAATATGAACGAGCGTGTTGTTATTAATTGAAATTTTGTAACATGACATATTAGCTAGACTTGAGACATATCTTAGGTGTATAAGGCTTAGAAAAAGTTATTACAGATGATAGTTTCCACATTTTATCACATTATTTTTGTGATTGCTGTGTCATTAACTGATTTACTTTTGTTCTTTGTTTAAACCATCAGAGAAATTTTTCTATGTCTGTAAATAGTACAGCAGTCCTAAGATTAATGGGAAGAGGTGGAGGAACAGTGGTTGGGGCACCAAGAGGTAGAAGTTCCTCAAGAGGTCGAGGTAAGCATAAGAAATTTAAAGTGTCCCATATTTGGGTATGTCACTTGATGGACTCAACAATTTAAAGAGACCAGTGCCAATGTGTAATAAAAAGAGAAAGTGCTGACAATATTCAAAAGAGCTGGCAGCATCTTGGATAGAGAAGCAGTTAACGTTTTGAGTTGACTATGAATCAATAGAACTGTTAAGATTCATTTTCGACTCGAAGCGTTAACTCTCCACGGATGCCATCAGACCTGTTGAGTGTTTCCAAAACTTTGTTTTTATTTCAGATTTCCAGGATCCACAGTATTTTGTTTTTATTTTAGTTGCTTCAGTGAGTAGTAATGATTGCAGTAAGAAGGAATTTGCCACAAGTGTGTTTCCATTAAAAGGCTTTGGGAGTAATGTAAAACTTTTTTTGTTTTTCTACTTTGATACCCAGTATTGACATCAAGTACTCCCAGGTGAGGTACAGCATGGGCCAGATGCAAAGTAAAGGACCATGTACAACATATATATGGGCCAGGCCAATAAGAGGTAGACATATTTTATTTCCTGCTGAGTGGAATATGGTATTGATTCAAAATGTGACTAAGCAACCAAATCTGGACTACTTTCCTATGAATTTCTAAGAGTTTAAAAATTGCTGTGAGGAAACGCATGGAAAAACAGTTTCACACGAGTGGTTAGGATTTAGAATGCACTGCTTAATTGGATGGTGGATACAGATTCAGTAGCAACCTTCAAAAAGAGAATTGATAAACACTTCAAAGGGCGATATATTACAGGAACAAGGGGAAAAAGTGGGACTAACTGTATTTCTCTCCATAAAACCTGTGTAACCTCGATAGGCTGGTCTCTTTCTGTACTGTACCATTCTTTATTTCTTAGTTAAGCGCCCATGGTGTCTCATTGTCAGAGTATTCTGGATCATCAGCTGTGGAAGTAAAAACCTGTTGGCACTACACTGATCCAATAAACTTGCAGAAAAGTTAACAATATAAAACAGGACAGAAGAAAGTCCAGTACATGGGACAGATCCTAATAACCAGTACACTTGTATGTTGTTTATGGAGTAAATACACTACTGCTTCAAGAATAGAACTAATGTCTTGTGTAGCACAGTCATTATTTGTCCCTAAGGACTCTTCAGTGCACCCAAGTAGGCCTGGACTTTGCAGTGGTAATGACAGTGAAATTTTTCGTGATCATTACGGCACTGAAACTGAAACTGGCTTTGGAAGTCTACACATATGTGGAATAAAGTGGAAATCCAAAAATTCCTGTCAGTAATTCTGTACTTCTCCAACGATTGTGTTATTGGCATTCAGCCCCTGGACTGCAATCTCTAGGCAGTCAGTAAATTGCTGAAAGCTTCCTGACTTTTATGCCGTTAGACAGTAAGAAATCCTTGAAAACGTTCCACCTTGTTGAATGGAAATCCAAGTATGCCATGTCTACAGGTTCCCCTTTACCTACCTTGCTTGTTAGTGCCTCAAGAAACTTGAATAAATTAGTTTAAGCACTATTTCCCTTTCACAAAGTCATACTGAATTTGCCTGATCAAATTATGATTTTCTATGTATCCTGCTATAGCTTCCTTGATGATGGAGTTTAGCAATTTCCCTATGACAGATGTTAGCCTGTAGTCTCCTGCTTTCTGTCTCCCTCCTTTCTTGAATAAAGGTGTTACATTAGCTATTTTATAATCCAATGGATCCCTTCCAGAATTTAAGGAATTTTGGAAGATTGTAACTAATACATCTGCTATCTCTGCGGCCACTTCTATGACCATAGGATGCAGGCCACCTGGTCCTGGGGGCTTGTCAGTCTTTGGATCGAATAGTTTTCCTAGGTGATGGTGATTGATTTAAGTTCCTACCGCTCATTCCCCTCTTAATTTTTCAAGCATATTTGGGAAGTTTTCTGAGTCTTTTACAGTGAAGACAGACACAAAATATCTTGTCAATGCCTCTGCCATTTTGTTGTTTTAGTTATCAATTCCCCAGCCACACACACTAAAGGATATACCTATTTACAACCTACATCAATGACTTGGATGAAGGGATCGAATGTATGGTAGGTAAGCTTGCTGTCTACACCAAGCTAAGTAGGAAGATAAGTTGTCAAGATGAGGTAGAGAGCCTGCAAAGGGATATGGACAGGCTAAGTGAGTGGGAAAAATTTTGGCTGATCGAGAATAAGGTGAAAAAATATGAACTTGTCCACTACCGCAGGGCGAAAAGAAAAACAGCATACTATTTAAATGGAGAGAGGTTGCAGAATTCGATGGTACAGAGAGATCTGGGTGTCCTGGTACATGAGTCACAAAGTTACTATGCAGGTACAGCAAGTGATTAGTAAGGCAAATGGTATGTTGGTGTTTGTTGCAAGGAGAATGGAATATAAAAGTAGGGAAGTTTTACTGCAGCTGTACAGGGCCTTTGTGGGACCACATCTGGAGTACTGTGTCCATTTCTGGTTTCCTTATTTGAACAATATATAATTGTGTTAGAAGCAGTTCAGAGAAGGTTCACTCGACTGATTCTTGTAAAGAAAGGTTGATGTTGGATCTTTACCCATTGGAGTTTGGAAGAATCTCATTGAAATATATAAAATTCTGAGGAAACTCAGAATAGATAGGCCAGACACCAGGAAGATGTTTTCACTTGTCGGGGAGACAGAACTAGGGGGCACAATTTAAGAATAAGAACAGTCCTTTTAAGACTGAGAATTTTTTTCCTTGATGGTCTTTGCTATGCGCTCTCTTCTTCAGAGATCAGTGTAGGCTCAGTCATTGAACTTATTCAAGGCAGAGTTAGACAGATTTTGATAGCCAAAGGGAGTCAAGGGTTTATGGGGGAGACAGGAAAGTGGAGCTGCAATCACAACCAGATCAGCTATGATTTTATTGAATGGCAGAGCAGGCTAGAAGGGCTGAATGACCTACTCCTGCAGCTAAGCCCTATGTTTTGATGCTCCTATGATTGAGGTGTAATTAGTTTTTTAATGGCATACTTTGTTCATAATTACTACTAAACATCCTCTGAAAGCTAATTTTATATTTGTGGAATGCCAGATTTCTCCAACCCACATTTTCAAGATAATCGTGATTAAAAATTTATTTGACTTCCATCTTGATCCAATCATTTTTGCTACCTCAAAATTTAAATAAAGTGGCCATTGTTTTTAGTTTGTTCTGCTGTCTGAGAGAATACTTAAATTTTACCCTGCTTGCTGATGCTGTGTGCTTGGAAATCCCTTTGACTTGGCACCAGATTTAACTAACATTGGGAAAGGGGAAAAAGAGGTTGCTAGATCTTTGTGGACAGCTTTCTTTGAGGTCAGCGAGGAGCACCATTCTTTTGACTGCAAAATCCAGCCCAGTGTGTTCTTTAGGGTGCAACAAAAATAGGGCATAAATCCAACTAATAAGTTGAACATGTTTAACACACAAAAGTTGTCCCTATCTTGGTATGAATAAAATGGTGATTACCGTATTTTTGCAATTATGAAAGAAACAATTAGAACATATCTGTACTATAGCTGTTTCTGTGTGCTCTGTCTCTCTTTTCCTGCCAAATTTGCCATACTGCCTGCAATCTCAGTGGAACTCAAGTACCATGAAAATGTCTTCACATTTATTGAATGGATAACCATCCCAATTGGAAGAAATTTGACAACAGTAGACAACTTTTCTTCAATTGTAAGCCTCATAATCTCTTTCCGCAGTCTGTATTGTACATTAGTTGTCTTTGTGGTATTGTATCTGTTATTGACAACTGAGGCTGAACCAAATTATTTGCAACTTTGTTGTCATATTTGACCCTGAGAGGAACTTCTGACCACATCCACACCATCACTAAGACCGTCCTTTCCCACCTCTAACATTTTCCGACTCAGTTCTGTCCCAGCTCATCCGCTGCTGAAGTGCACAACCTTGCTTTTTTTTTTACTGTTAGACTTGACAATTTCAATGTATTCCTGGCTGGCCTCCCATATTCTGTCCTCTGTAAACTTAAGCTCATTCAAAACACTGCCCATGTCGTAACTCTCACCAAGAACCCCATCAACTGAACTTGCTACCTACATTGGCTTCTGGTTAAGCAATGCCTCAATTTAAAAAAAAATTGTTCCTCACTATCTGTGTAATGTCCTCCAGCCCTAATCCCTTGAACTATCAGCATTCCTTTAATTCTGCCCTCTTAAGCATCCTTGATTTTAATCAGTTCACCATTGGTCGCTGTGCCTTCAGTTGCGAAGGCCTTAAACTCAGGAAATCTCTGATCCTCTGTCTCTCTTTTCCTCCCTTAAAATGCTTTTTTGACCAAGTTTTGGGTCATCTGTCCTAATGTCATTCTATGTGGCTTGTTGTCAGAGTTTTTTTCATAATGCTCCCGTTAAGTACTTTAGGATGTTTTTATTATGTTAAAGGATTGTATAAATCCAAGTTACAATTGTTGGTTCTCTTCAACCTTTGTCATTAAAAGATTTGTCTTATGCCAGAATGGTTATTTTTGCGACTGATAATTTCATTCGTTGTTAATTTCGTGCTTCGTAAACTTCATTTCTGAATTACAGTATAGTCTCAACCACTTAAAACGTCCATGGTTAAAATGAGCAGTTGCTTATATTGGCCAAAAAGTGAGAACTATTATCATTTTGTAATAATGACCTTTTCAAAGTTGTGGGTTAAAGTGTCTTAACAGTTGTGTTTATTTTGGACAGAAACAGCTGTGCTTACTCACTAGGAATCCTTGATCACGTAGGCAGGGGTTCAGTCTTGATTCCAAACAAGAATTTTTTTTAATATAAAAGCTGCTGAATTTTTGTGGGTCTAAATGTATTTTTTTATACGCTTAGATGCTGTCCAAGAAAATCAAAAAGCAACTCTTGAACCAGTTAAGTCCAAACACTTAGCAACTTTCGAGTCAAAGTAGACAGCTCTGGTTGACATCAAATGTCTTCAGTTTCACATTGCTTATATGCGCCATGTTGCTACCTATTATTTTAAAGGGGTAGTGAGTGAAATGCTCAAAAAAAAATTCAATCGTTTCCAATATTTATCTTGTCAGAATACATTTTAGATATGCGGATATAGATTGAATGTGTTCATTTCTGTTTCTAACATTTTTCCATATACCCTAAAATAGATCATCTGTATCTTGTCTGCGAAAGTGATGTGTAGAAAATGAAGCAGAAGATTTTGAGGAGTAAATGGATTAAAATGACTTTTAATTAATATTGCTGAGTAATACCAATGATTGTGATTGGCAGGCAAATTTAGTTTGATTACAGCTATGTTGATATTTATGATTCGTTAACTGTTGCAATTTATTTTCCATGTTTTTCTCTGATCAATACGTGTTACTTCACTATTCTTACCCGAAGTGTTTGTGACTCTTTTCAGCAGCATATTGCTATCATCACCTGCTTTGTAATGCCCTCTAAAGTCAGATCGCTTGCACTGCAAGGTCTGATCCACAATCTTCTCACCCAAAACAAATAATGCAAAGATTATTTGTGGTATCCCAAGGTAACTTGATTGTGTTTGCTTTGATATACTTGATTTAGAGAGGTTTCCTTATGGTGAAGTTGAAGATGTTAAGGGTGATATGAAGTTTAAATGTGGTAATGAGAGGAAGACCTAAGGACAAATAAGACACCACCAGGAAAGATGGAGATGCTCAGCAGATAACCTGGCAGAAGTGAACTCTAGCTGGTCTGCTTAATGCCCCCCCCACCCCCATAGTGTCATTTTATTTTGCCGTCCTGTTCTTAAAAATCCATTTTTATCACTTGCTTACAATAGCATGCATATTACAAAGCTATGTAAAATGCAGTATTAATGTTAGATCACTAGGTGTCATCATTGGAATGATTTACCAAACAAACAAGACTTAATTCACATTAAAAGGCTGCTGATGTTATGCCTGCCCTCAGAACAGAGATTTTAGTTACTTAAAAAATGCTGTTAAATTTTCATGTTAACTATATACATGTCAGTATTGGCTTGGTGACTCACTTGCTTCCAAATCAGAAGAATGTGGATTCAAGCCTTACTCTTGAGACTTGAAGACTGTCAGAGGTGTTAGCTTTTCAGGTGAGATGGCAAACTAAGGCCCTGTTCACCCCCTTAGGTGGATGTGAAAAATCCCATGCTACTATTTGAAGAACAAGTGAGTTTTCTAGTACGAAAACAAAAAACTGCAGATGCTGGAAATCCAAAACAAAAGCAGAATTACCTGGAAAAACTCAGCAGGTCTGCCAGCATTGGCGGAGAAGAGCAAAGTTGACGTTTCAAGTCCTCATGACCCTTCAACAGAACTAATAAAAATAGGAAAGGGGTGAAATATAAGCTGGTTTAAAGGGGAGGGGGTAGGGAAAAGAAGTGGGGGGGGGGTGTTGTTGGGACAAGCAAGCAGTGATAGGAGGAGATAACCAAAAGATGTCAGACAAAAGAACAAAGAGGTGTTGAAGGTGGTGATATTATCTAAAAGAATGTGCTAATTAAGAGTGGAGAACAGGACAAGCAAGGTAGCTCTAGTGGGGGTGGGGTGAAATAAACGATGGGTGGAATACATTTAAAAATAATGGAAATAGGTGGGAAAAGAAAAATCTATATAAATTATTGGAAAAAACAAAAGGAAGGGGGGAAGAAACGGAAAGGGGGTGGGGATGGAGGAGGGAGTTCAAGATCTAAAGTTGTTGAACTCAATATTCAGTCCAGAAGGCCTTAAAGTGCCTAGTCGGAAGATGAGGTGCTGTTCCTCCAGTTTGCGTTGAGCTTCACTGGAACAACGCAGCAAGCCAAAGACAGACATGTGGGCAAGAGAGCAGGGTGGAGTGTTAAAATGGAAAGTGACAGGAAGGTCTGGGTAATGCTTGCGGACAGACCGAAGGTGTTCTGCAAAGCAGTCAACCAGTCTGTGTTTGGTCTCTCCAATGTAGAGGAAACCGCCTTGGGAGCAACGAATGCAGTAGACTAAGCTGGGAGAAATGCAAGTGAAATGCTGCTTCACTTGAAAGGAGTGTTTGGGCCCTTGGACGGTGAGGAGAGAGGAAGTGAAGGGGCAGGTGTTGCATATTTTGCGTTTGCATGGGAAGGGGTTGAGGAGTGGGGGGTGTGGACCAGGGTGTCCCGGAGGGAGCGATCCCTACGGAATGCTGCTGGGGGGGGGGTGAAGGGAAGATGTGTTTGGTGGTGGCATCGTGCTGGAGTTGGCGGAAATGGCGGAGGATGATCCTTTGAATGCAGAGGTTGGTGGGGTGATAAGTGAGGACAAGGGGGACTCTACCATGTTTCTGGGAGGGAGGAGAAGGCGTGAGGGCGGATGCGCAGGAGATGGGCCGGACATGGTTGAGGGCCCTGTCAACGACTGTGGGTGGAAAACCTCGGTTAAGGAAGAAGGAGGACATGTCAGAGGAACTGTTTTTGAAGGTAGCATCATCAGAACAGATGCGACGGAGGCGAAGGAACTGAGAGAATGGGATGGAGTCCTTACAAGAAGTGGGGTGTGAGGACCTGTAGTCGAGGTAGCTATGGGAGTCGGTAGGCTTGTAATGGATATTGGTGGACAGTCTATCACCAGAAATTGAGATAGAGAGGTCAAGGAAGGGAAGGGAAGTGTCAGAGATGGACCATGTGAAAATGATGGAGGGGTGGAGATTAGAAGCAAAATAAATAAGTTTTTCCAGGTCCCGACGAGAGCATGAAGGAGCACCGAAGTAATCATATCCTGGCCAACATATATTTCTCAGCAACACCACTGAAGCAAATAATAGTTTTTATCTGACTGCTTTCTATGTGCAAATTGGCTGCATATTTCCATGCCTTGCAACAGTGACTGCAATTCAAGATATACTTAATTGGCTATGAAGTGTGTTAGGACATCCTGAGGATGTAAATCGTATTATATAAATACAACAATAAAAACAGAAGACTGGAAATACTCAGCAGGCCTGTAATGGAGGGAATAAAATAATTAATGTTTCAGATCGACGACTTTTCAAAACTTTGATCAGAATGGAGTTTATTATTTGAAATGTTAATTATGAATCTTTCCTCAGATGCCAGATCTACTGAGTACTTCTAGCATTTTCTATTCTTATTTCAGATTTTTAGTATCATTAATATTTTAATTTCCTGTATAACTAAGTGCAGTTTTGAATTTCTTTCCTTTTGCTCATTTTTCTTTTGAGTTTTGTGGTGACTATGTTAACTTTTGCAGTTAACTTCTAATACAAACAAGTGGAGTGGGAGCTCAATAGAATGCATACCTTCATCATTGTGTTAATTCAATGCTATTACAATGGCGCAGTTCTTCTTTGATGGTTTTCCCTGGAAAAAAAAAATGTTTTTATTAAGATCCTCCATCTCACTGAGGAAGCTTCAGGTCAACCCACATCCAACAAATGACTCTGAAAACTCCGCTCACATTTTGACAGCTGGGCCAAATTGCACCACGACAGCTGAGATGATCCATAACCTCCTAAAGCAATCACAACACTCTAAATCAAGTAACCCAAAACATTCTTTAAAACATGTAAGTTCTCCCTATGTCCCAATGTTTATGGATCCTTTAAAAAAAGATTCTAGAATCTAGATCCACATCTTTGGCAAAACAAATCAATTATTCAGTGGATCATACCCTATCTGTGGACTAAGTTTCATTGAAGCCAATCCATTATTTTTTAATATATGCTTACAAACTGAAGTGAAAATATTACCTCCACCCACCTTTATTTTTTAGATGAATTCATGGTCACTGCAGTCATATGACATTACAAGAATGATTCTCTAATTTGCTTGTGAGAGCTATATTCTCATGATTTGGTAATTTGTAAGTACAGTCTGTAAACAGAGAATTCTATGTTCTGAAGCCCTCTAGTGGTTTTTGAGAGATAAAAAATACACAAAGGGGAAGGAAAAGTTCTGGGTAGCATTTCTAGATAAAATGCTATAGTATGTTTTTTAAATTTTTTTTTTATTTTGATGTTGTTTCAGACTTGATGAACCTATTTCATTTAGTATGCGGGTCTTGGAGTAAGGCTTAACTAAAGTTCTCCTCAATTTTACCATCATTGGGTCCTTTTCTTTTATCCTCTCTGTCACTGACCAAAGCTGGAGTGTTACTTTTTGCATGGAGCTTTTTACTTGGATTGGATGAAGCCTGTCCATAAGAATCACAGTCTCTGTCCTATTGCCAGCAATCATTGCATGATATTGGAGAAATGGTTTATGAAATGCATTGTCAATCTGGCAGACTGAGGATCTTCAGGCTAAGATCAGGCAAACTGTGCGGCTCACACTGACCTCTTGGATTTGCTCAAATTTTAATTTGAAAGTTTCTACAAAATGACCACTGATCAATAAGTATATTTTTGCAAAAATATAAAGGCTTAGCCTGATGGAGCTAGTCTCCAGTTTAACAGACTTGTCTAATAAGCAAGATTTCTTCCTGTCAGAGCAGATGATGGTCATTGGCTCCTTCCCTTTCTTTATAGTGACAAGCTTATGGAGACATGGCTGCACGGTGACCAGGGATGGGAACTGAACATCCAGGGGTATTCAGTATTTAGGAAGGACAGACAAAAAGGGAAAGGCAGTGGAGTTGCATTGCCTGTTAAAGAGGAAATTAACGCAATAGTGAGGAAAGATATTAGCTCTGATGATGTGGAATCTGTATGGGTAGAGCTGAGAAACACTAAGGGGCAAAAAACATTCGTGGGTGTTGTATATAGACCCCCAAACTGTAGTGATGTTGGGAATGGCATTAAACAGGAAATTAGAGACGCATGCAATAAAGGAACATCTGTAATTATGGGTGACTTTAATCTGCATAGAGATCGGGCAAATCAAATTAGTAACAATACTGTACAAGAATTCCTGGAGTGTATATGGGATGGTTTTCTGGACCAATACGTTGAGGAACCAACTAGAGAACAGTCCATCCTAGACAGGGTATTGTGTAATGAGAAAGGAATAATTGGCAGTCTAGTTGTGCAAGGCCCCTTGGGGGATGAGCGACCATAATATGATAGAATTCTTCATCAAGATGGAGAGTGACGTAGTTGACTCTGAGACTTGGGTCCTGAATCTGAATAAAGGAAACTATGATGGTATGAGGTGCGAGTTGGCTATGATGGATTGGGAAACTACTTAAAGAGATGACAGTGGATGGGCAGTGGCAAACGTTCAAAGAGTGCATGGGTGAACTGCAACAATTGTTTATTCCTGTCTGGCGCAAAAGGTGGCCATGGCTTACAAGGGAAATTAGAGATAGCATTAGATCCAAGGAAGAGGCATACAAATTGGCCAGAAAAAACAACAGATCTGAGAATTGGGAGAATTTTAGAATTCAGCAAAGGAGGACCAAGGGACTGAATAAGAAGGGGAAAATAGAGTACGTGAGTAAGCTTGTGGGGAACATAAAAACTGACAAAGTTTCTATAGGTATTTGAAGAGAATAAGATTGGTGAAGAAAAATGTAGGTCCCTCAGAAACGGGAATTTATAACGGGTAACAAAGAAATGGCTGACCAACTAAATACATACTTTGGTTCTGACTTCACAAAGGAGGACACAAATAACATACCAGAAATGTTGGGTTTAGTGAGAGGGAGAAACTGAAAGAAATCAGTATTAGTAGGGAAATGGTTTTGGGGAAATTGATGGGATTGAAGGCCTATAAATTCCCAGGGCCTGATAATCTACATCCCAGAGTACTTAAGGAAGTGGCCCCAGAAGTAGTGGATGCATTGGTCATCTTCTGAGATTCTATAGACTCTGGAACAGTTCCTACAGATTGGAGGGTAGCTAATGTAACCCCACTTTTAAAAAGGGAGGTAGAGAAAAAACAGGGAATTATAGACCAGTCAGCCTCATTTCGGTAGTGGGGAAAATTCTAGAGTCCATTATAAAAGATTTAATAGCTAAGCACTTGAAAATCAGTGGCAGAATCAGACAGAGTCAGCATGGATTTACGAAAGGGAAATCATGCTTGACAAATCTACTGGAATTTTTCGAGAATGTAATTAGTAGAGTTGATGAGGGAGAGCCAGTGGAAGTGTTTTATTTGGACTTTCAGAAGGTTTTCGACAAAGTCCCACATAAGAGATTAGTGTGTCAAATTAAAGCGCATGGGATTGGGGTTAGTGTATTGAGATGGATAGAAAACTGGTTGGCGGACAGGAAACAGTAGGAATAAATAGGTCTTTTTCGGAATGGCAGGCAGTGACTAGTGGGGTACCGCAGGGATCGGTGCTGGGACCCCTGCTATTCACAATTTATATTAGTGATTTAGATGAGGGAACTAAATGTAATATCTCCAAATTTGTAGATGACAGAAAGTTGGGTGAGAAGGTGAGCTGTGAGGCAGATGCAGAGGTGCTTCAGTGTGATTTGGAGAAGCTGAGTGAGTGGGCAAATGCATGGCAGATGCAGTATAATGTGGATAAATATGAGGTTATCCACTTTGTTAGCAAAAACAGGAAGGTAGGTTATTATCTGAATGGCTATAAATTGAGAGAGGGGAATGTGCAACGAGACCTGAGTGTTCTTGTACACCAGTTGCTGAAGGTAAGCGTGCAGGTGCAGCAGGTGGTAAAGAAGGCAAATGGTTTGTTGGCCTTCATCGCGAGAGGATTCAATACAGGAGTAGGGATGTCTTGCTGCAATTATACAGGACCTTGGTGAGACCACACCTGGAATATTATGTGCAGTTTGGGTCCCCTTATCTGAGGAAGGATGTTCTTGCTATACAGGGAGTGCAGCAAAGGTTTACCAGACTGACTCCTGGATGGCGGGACTGACATATGAGGAGAGATTGAGTCGGTTAGGATTACATGTGCTGGAGTTCAGAAGGCTGAGGAGGGGATCTCATAGAAGCCTATAAAATTCTAACAGGACTAGACAGGGTAGATGCAGGAAGGATGTTCCCAATGGTGGGGGAGTCCAGAACCAGGGGTCACAGTCTGAGGATATGGGATAGACCATTTAGGACTGAGATGAGGAGAAATTTCTTCATCCAGGGAGTGGTGAGCCTGTGGAATTCGCTACCACAGAAAGTAGTTGAGACCAAAACATTGTACGTTTTCAAGAAGGAGTTAGATATAGCTCTTTGGGTGAAAGGGATCAAAGGATATGTGGAGAAAGCAGGAGCAGGCTGTTGAGCTGGATGATCAGCCATGATCATCATGAATGGCGGAACAGGCTCGAAGGGCCGAATAGCCTAATCCTCCTATTTTCTATGTTTCTATGTTTACCACAGTGTGAAATTTGGACTTGAATAATCTAGATGATCCTAACGGTTTTTTTTCTACAGCATGTGAGATCATGATGCAGAGTAGGGATAAAATATGCAGAAATAATACCAGCTAATCGCTTATACTGCTCATTTGGAACCTCTGCATTGTAAGTCAGCTTGAAAGTGAATGAATAGCAGTACTGAATTTCCCAAAGCCTGTATCGAGCGAGAGCTTGGGTGCAGACTTTCATCATGAGACTCCAATATGCATGCTTCATTGTATTGTAAACTTTTTTCCCATGGACGTTTTTTAAAAAGCTGCAGCTATGATTCCAGGCGTGATCTGAGGCTAGATTTTTGGGGCTATCCAAAGGTAACAAAGTGGAAGGAGGATAAGAAGCTACTAAAATTTACTTATAATCCTGCAGAACAGCTTAAATGTATTCAAGCTGTTAACGCAAAGGATTGTTGTGATGGTTTACTTGTGGGTACATTTTAAATTCTTGTTGATACTTCTGGCTGACTCAGATGCTATATTTGAAGTTGGATTATTTGAGTGTTAAGTCTCTTTCTGTTTTGTTTTATTCTCTAGGTGAGACATGTTATAGTCAGGGACTGGAACACTCATTTTAACTTTGCATAGCATCAACAGCAACTCAAATTTGTGAAAGGAAAATCTCTCAGGGCTTCACTCACTGTTGAGAATATATGCCAGGTCAGAAGATGATAGATCAAGAAGTGAAGAGGCCAAAGTAGAGTTTCAGAAAACATCATTGGTAGGCATAAAGGGGTGCCAATAAAGCTAAGATTAGAGGAATAGAGCCTTTTGAAGTTTTATGGCTTTCAAAGCTCAGTGAGGTAGGGTGGGCAAGACTGTAGAGGATTTTATAGATAAAGATAAAGGTTTTAAACTAATGAGTTGGGGTGGTTCAGTGACGAATGATGGACTGGTAATGAGTGACAGCATGTTGGATCAGTTAGAGTTTATGAAGGGAGGGGGCCCTGAGGCACTATTTGTGTTTTCTGCCAGTTAATCTGTGCTATGCCTTTCTGTTGCTTCAGCATTCTTATAGCACAGAGCTTAAAAATACACACAGTAGTGGTTTTACTGAGGTTTTATGTAGATTCACCAAAAACGTTTAGACTTTTAAATTCAATATGTTGCAATAAAATCATACTCCATTAGCATTTTTATGGCCATGTCCACTTGAGACGATGCTCTGAACATGCACCCCAAATCCTTGTCTTTCACATCACCCATTCTTGCCCCATTATTTTTCTAGCCAAAATATTTGCATCCTCGTTCTCGGTTTTCTGTGAACTTAAGCATCACTCCCTCTAGCCCTATATCCAAATCATTGATCTTTGCAGTGGACAAGAAGCAGTCCCACAACAAAACCCTGTGGGACATCAGCAACCACTTCTGAGAAAATCTGCATAATTCCAATCATGCTTTTTCTTGAGGAAGAAAAATTGTGATTGACATTAGTGGAAGCAATAGAGGTATAAAATCGGTTTGGGAGCAAAAGCAGATGAGAAGAGTTAACAAAATCAATAGTAGCAGATATATCAAGATGACTAAAGGATCACCTTGTGGAAATGAATCGTGAGTTGTGTGATTCAATGGAAATAGGGGAGCCATGGAATGTCTCCAACACAGGAGGCAGTTATTTGGCAAGTTGAGCCCATGCAGGAAAATATTTGTGTGTGAAGTGGTATCAGTGGAATCATCCACTGATATCACAAATAGCAAAATACATTATTCATAAGCAGCTGTTTCAGTGAAATGATGCAGCGTACATAGATTCATTAGTGGGATTAGGGTTTGCAGCAGTATGTAAGGAATTGACCCCCAAAGCTCTGTTTTAGACTAGGGATTTTCAACAGCAAAGGCTGGGCCAATATAGGTTGCTCATCTGAGATTCAGGAATGAGTGGTATTATGGATCTAATACTGCAAAGCAATTTCTATTGTGCCTTTGCTTTATAGATACAGTGCCTCAAAACTGGCAACCTCGGGATCGAGCCCATGCCACATTTTAGATCTTGCCAGTTTTCAGGCTGAGCATTTTTCCTTTTCTTTCATTGGATGTGGGTATTGCTGGCTAGGCCAGCATTTATTGCCCATCCCTAATTGCCCTTGAGAAGGTGGTGGTGAGCTGCTGCCTTGAACTGCTGCAGTCCATGTGGTGTAGGTACACCCACAGTGTTGTTAGGAAAGGAATTTCAAGACCTTGACCTAGCCGCAGTGAAGGAACAGCAACACAGTTCCAAGTCAGGATGGGTGGACACAGCATTGAAGGTATGTTTCTCAAGTAAAGATTGCACAAGGGCTGTTTTGTAAGAATACTGAGCCGAAAATTTAGTACACTGTTGAACAGGATGCTCAAGTTACAAATAGTCTGGTTTCATCTCAGACAGTATTAGCAGAAGGATGTAACAGAAGGCAAGTTTAATGAGTTTGTCTTCCAGGTGTTAAGAAGTAGACAATGCTGTAAAGTAAGCCAGGATATCCTTTGGAGCTGCTTCAGATCTGTCAGGGTTAGCTTGCCAGAAGTGTGAAAAAGCTTTGTTTATATAAGTAGGATTCCTGCAGTATTTCAGTGAGGCATGGTTGTGGAGTGGGAGCAGCTCCAAAGAATTTCCAGTTGGACCAACGATATCAGTGACGAGGGGGAGTCACGTGACGCAGCTTGAAATAAATGTTTGGTTTTCGGACATAGCCGGTTTTCGGAGAGCTGGATTTGAGATACTAGGCTGTAGTTTAATTTTCTTATGTTGAGAACTGCCAATGTCAGGCTGCATTGTGGACAATTTTGTACATATCAAGGATGATCAAAAACTCACTTAAAGTCGGACCTTTCTGATTGTCAGAACTTCTTTCTCTCTCCCCCTTTGGGCTGGATTCAATTCCTGGTTCCATGTTGAGGAATTTCTTGGTATATGCAGCAGAATTCTTTGTAGATGTATCAACCCTCTATTTAGTAATAATTCTGCCAAGCTCTTTATCTTGGGAATTGAAAATCGGTGTTGAAAAATATAACATATCAAAATATATTGCGAAAAAAAACGCAACAGGGAACTTGGTATAAGCTTTTACCTTTATATCCTAAGTCTTTATTTCAAATATTTTTCTTCAGGTCGAGGGCGAGGTGAAGGTGGTTTTTACCAAAGAAGTTTTGATGAAGGTGAAGGAGGTTTTGGTCGAGGAGTTCGAGAAATGCACAGATCACAAAGTTGGGAAGAAAGGTGAGTTGATACATTAAAGCATCACTTGGCTCTGATTCAGTTAATTCTGTAAGAGCTTAATATTTTCACCAATATTAATGAATATAAAATAGTTAGATACTTCCAACATTTCTCTAGTCTTCGATGCAGTCTCCTCCATTATCTTGATAGGTAGGACTGTTTTACCTTGGTTTCACTTTTACATATCCAGTCATTAACCAGAGCATCACTAGCAATGATTTATTTTCCCATTCCATGCTGTTACTTTGGGAGTTACCTGGAGATCTTGTCCTTATCTCAAGACACATGGCCAACTTCCACAATTATGGCGATACCGAATTCCACTGCCTTAATGCCTCTTTTGCAGTGCTTGTCTGATATTTAGCCTCTGATGAACTGTAATTTCCTCCGGCCTAACACCTGGAAGACAAACTCATTAAACTTGCCTTCTGCTAGCGCTAACTTGAGATTAAACCAGACTGTAACTTCAGCATCCTGTTCAACAGTGTGCTGAATTTTGGACCCAGTATTCTTTCTAAAACAAAGACCACCTATTTCAATCTTTAGACTTCATAATATTGCTTGTTTCTGCCTTAATCTTAACCCATCTGCTGCTGGAACCTTTATTTGTGTCTTTGCCACCTCAGATTCAGTTTTCCCAATTCTCTCCTAGCTAGCCTTCAATCTTACAGCCAATATAAAGCTTCACATTATGTTCAACTTTGCATGTATCAAATCTTGCACAAAGTCTCTCTTGCTCACCACCATTGATCTCACTAATCTAGGTTGGGCCATGGTCCCCAAAGCCTCAAATTTTAAAATTAGCAGCCTATTGCTCAGTCCATCTATGACTTTGAACCCCTTTATCCCAGCCCTACCCAAATCCCTGTTGAACTCTTAATTCCTCTGATATGGGCATTATGTGCACCACCCCATACTTTTGCCTCACCATCATCTCTGCCTTATACTCTGGAATGTTTTGCCTAAACCTGTCTTTTGCCTCTTCTGTCTCAAAACAACTTAAATACCCTTTTTTGGCCAAAGATATGGGCGCCCCTCTTAATTTTTTGTTCTTTGACACAGTGTCTAATTTTTATTTTTGTCAAAGCATTTTGGAACATTTTCTACTTTTAACAGGTTGCATTTATATAACATCTTTCTTGCTCTTTTGTTTCCTAATGTTTATTTTGGAGTTGAATCATTTTCATTGCAATAGCTTACTTATCACAATAACAACTTAGCACAGTAGGTGCAGAAAATAGATGCTCCCTGCAATGGTATGAGAAAACCATCCTTATTTAATCTATTCCTCAAATTGTGTGCATTCCAATGTATCTGAATATACTGTAGTTGTATTTTTTAAGTTTGCTGTTGGCGTCAGTATTTCCTTGAATAATGATACCTAAGTGGGATCTGTGCTGCGGATCTACCCAGAAGTTCCAAGTCTAACAACGTAGGTTTGTTGGAGCTTTAATTTAGAATCTCAGAATCATACAACACAGACAGAGAACATATGGCCTATTGTGCCTGTGCCATCTCTTTGAAAGAGCAATCCAATTAGCTTTACTCCCCTGCTGAAGTCACAAGGTAAGGCAAGTGCTTCAACTTACTAATTACATACAGATCATATTTTGTAGATTATGGCAGTATAAGTTTGAAGTTTATTGGTAGTAGATGTTAATTTCACGGAGGAATGAGAACAATTACTTCAGAACATTCTCTTATCTCTTGCATCCAAGCAGTTAACATAGAGTTTCAAGAATAGTGTGCAGTTAATGACTGCAAAGTGGAAGGATGACTGTATCTGTGTCAGCTTGAAGTGCACAATTGATAACTTTGTGAAAGGCTGTACTTTTGAATTTGTGATGTACAATTTTGTTTGCATTTACTTTATTAGGATATGTAATGTTCATGGTACGGTGATAACGGTCATAATGTCTAAGTCAAGTCAAGGGAACCATGAAATGTTTTTACATAAATTTAGAAGGAAGTGATCTAATCGGATTAGGAGAATAAATTGACATTTGCAAACTTGGACAAATTGTGCTTCCTACTTACTCCCTGCAGCTCCAAATATACAAACACTCAAAGCTTTGAAATTGCACTGTAGGATCTGTCCGAAGCTTTGAGCCAAAAACTGCTTGTTACAGCACTTCAGGAATCATTGTGTGGTGATTTTTGATTTGATAGAATGCTTGTATACGTCTTGATGCTTCAAAGAAAACTGAGTAGAGCACCCTTCCTTTGACACAACTTAAGTGACGAGTCCAGGCCAAAAAGTAGATAAGAAGCAGAAGTTATACAGCGGTTTTATGTTAATTATATTAATAATGATAAGTAAATGTCCACATATTTTTGTTTAATCATGCCAAAGAGATAGATAAATAGTATACCCACATTCCATAAGATAATTTACATAAAAAGTCATGGAATTCCAAGATTACAACTGAGGATAGTAGTTGACTTGGAGCATGAGACATAGGGTAGCTGACAGGTTTAATGCCACAATTATATATTCTTTGTTAATCTTAAAGCTCACGCATGCGCCGTATAATGAATACTTACTGAAGTTCTTGTGGTTGTGTTTTGCCACCATTCAGTTCTGTTAGTACCTTGAATTCAGTAATAATGTTAAACTTGTTTTTCTAACAGGTTTATGCTGATCTTAGCTTTAAAGAATTGCTTTAGGAAATAGTGAATGGATTTGAAATTTTCCCCATTAAAGCTATTCATGAAGGGTTTATTTTGGTGAGTGTTGCACTTAGTATTTAAATTTAAATAAAACTTCAAGTTTTTTTCTACCTTACCATAGAAAAGATGAGGTTGCCAGTTCCCTTTCTAAATTTCAGCCTACAGAAGCACATTAAAATTAATGCAAAAGTGTACACCCCTGCGTTGCTACATTATAGCTAGCTATTCCTTTTAAATGTCTGAACTTGTGAAATGGCAATGTAGACTTCTCAGGACTGATTTGCAATCAATACCTAATAGAGTTTGACTAATTTTTATTTGCATATCGAGAAGGTCATCTCTATATTGTAAAATTTAGCAATTTGCAGCATTTCATTAAACACCACGCTAAATAAGGACAGTTTATACATTGCAATAGTAACTACATTCCAAAAAGCACTTAATTGGCTGTGAAAGGCCTGGGCGATTCAGAGGGTTTGAGAAGGGCTACATAAGTGCAATTTTGTTCTTCCTTTGTTTCGACTCTTGTTACAGAATGTTATTCTGAAAATATATAGCATCGCTTTAACTTCCTAAGTGTTGCAGTATATTTGTATTCCATTGTGGGAGGGTTGCTTTAAACGGAGAATAACCAATGGTAGTATGGAGTTCTGTTGATATTGTTACTATGCAAGAGTAAAACAAGCTATATACTCATATTCAGAGCATATCTGTACATTAAGAAAAGATTGTGCCTAGTGCACATTCATCATATCAACATTGTCCATCACAGAAATCAATTGCATCACGTTTTACGCAGTTGCTTTACATTCCCAGGAAACAATCAAAAAACTTTACAACTTACTTCACTGTTTCTTTGTAAACTTCAGTGACCTTATTAATGTTTTATTCATCCATTCTCATAAAACAGTATGTCTGATTACTCCCCAATAGCAATGTCATAAGAGAAAGACCAGTAATTCTAGGAAAACAAAGCTACATATTTTGATTTCAATAGAACATCAGTAGGAAATATAATATTGTTGATTACAAAAAAAACCTTTGATTTCAGGAGTTGATATTTGGATCCCTGGAACATTCAAATCTATACTGTATGTAAGAGAGACTCCTTGTAGAGGATTCCAGATATGAGTAAAATGAAGTCGTTTTGTTTACTTAAAAATATTCCTTTGACCAGTTGTCTAAATTGGTTTCAATGTTGAATAATCTCTTACTATGCTCGCATTGTGGCTCTTAACTAAAAGGAAATTTAAGTTGTTTTTACTTTTGATAGGGGAGAACGGCGGTTTGAAAAACCAGGAAGAAAAGACCCAGGTCAGTTTAACAAATCTGAAGTGTTAATTGATTTATTATACTGAATTGTTCCAGCAGGATGTACACTGGCCTCATATGCCTAATTCATTTTGGGGTATTAAAATATGACTGAATGAAAAGATGCTCTTTTCACTCAGAACCTGGGCTGAAATTTAATCTGGTAGCTATAAGGTTACTAGGTGAACTGAGTTTTGGATTTTTACTTCAATCAATTAATTGAATTTCATCCGAACGAGAATTTTCACAGTGGAATGTGGAGTATTTGGCTGGGTTGACTTTTGCTTTTATTCATTCAGGGCATGTGGGTGTCACTGGCAAGGCCAGCATTTATGACCCATTGCTGTCTGCCCTTGGGAAGGCCCTGGTGATTTGCATTCAGAATTGTGGTCCTGTGACAAAGGAATAGTAATATATTTCTGTATCAGATGTGTTAATAGGAGATAATATCTCTACTGTTTTTGTCCATCTGGGGGTGGAATTAGTGTGTTTGGCAAGTGTTGAAGAAGCATTGGTGAGTTGCTGTTGTGTAGATGCCGCACACTGCAGCCACAGTGCACAAGTAATGAAGGGAATAAATGTTTAAGGTAGTGGTTGGCATGCCAGTCAAGTGGGCTGCTTTGTCCTTAATGGCGTTCATCATCTTTAGTGTTGTTGATGCTGAACTAATTTCAGGCAAATCCTTCACACTTCTGATTTTTGCCTTGATGGACTGGTTTGGGGAGTTGGGAGGTAATTGATGCTGTAGAATACCCAGCTTCTGCCCTGCTCTTGTAAACCACTATTTATGAGACTGAACCAGTTATGTTTCTGGTCAGGCATGTTCCCCATGTTGATAGTGAGGATTTGTTGATGGTAAAGCCAAAGAATGTCAAAAATAGGTGAATAGATTCTCTCGTTGGAGATGGTCATTGCCTGATGCGTGCGTGTGTGTGGGTGGGGGTGCATGTTACTCAGCATTTATCAGCCCAAGCTTCAAGGTTGTGCAGTTCTTCCTGCAAGTGGACATGGATAGCTTCATGATGAGTTGTGAATGATACTGGACACCATGTAATCATCAGCAAACATCCGCACCTCTAACCTTATGTTGGGGAGAGGGTTATTGATGAAGTAACTGAAGGTGGCTGGGCTAGGACGTTGCCCTGATAAACTCCCGAAGATATGTTTGGGAACTCAAGATGGTTAGCCTGCAACAACCTTGACTATCTTCCTTTTTGTTAGATATGACTTTCCCCCTGATTTACATTGACTTCAGTTTTGCTGGGGCTTCTTGATGCCACACTTGGTCAAATGCTACTTTGATGTCGAGGTCTGTCACTTTCGCCTTACTCCTAGAATTCATACCTTGTCCGTGTTTGGATCAAGGCTATATTGACGTCTGGAGCCGGGTGGTGCTGGCAGAACCCAAACTGAATAGACTTCTGGTGAGCAAGGGTTGCTCGATAACACTGTCGGCGTCTTACACCCAACATACCCTCTTTTTTTTTTGTAGTGTGCAATAGATTTGTTTATGCAGTAACAAAGCGGCTGATCTGTGTGCTGCTTGCGCAGCATCTTTCAGGTTGCTGCACAACCACGCAGCTTCCAGGGAATGTTGCTTTCATCACTCTGATGTTTGAGAGTAGACTGGATTTGTTCTGCTTCTTGTGGACATGACACACACCTGGGCAATTTTTCCACTTTCAGGTAGATGCTAGAATTATAGCTGAACTGTAGCAGCTTGGCTAGAGTAATGGCTAGCTCTGGAGAACAATCCTTCACTGCTACAGCTGGGAAGTTGTGAGAGCCATAGCCTAGGATGTATACGGTGATCCACCAAGCTTAGCTGTTTCTTTATGGCATAAGGAGTGATTTGACTTTGCCGAAGACTAACTTCTATAATGAGAGGAACCTCGGGAGGAGGCTGTGATGGATCATCCACTTGACATTTCTAGTTGAGATGGTTGCAAAAGCTTCAGCCTGGTCTTTTGCATTCATGTGCTCGGCTCTGCCATTATTGAAGATGGGGATGTTCATGGAGCCCCTCTCCCATTACCTGTTCAATTGTCCACCATTTACGATTGGATGTGACAGGACTACAGAGCTTTGATCTGACCCATTGCTTGTGGGATTGCTCAGTTTTCTTATTAGCATGCACCGTGTTGTTTAGTATGTATGTAGTCCCATGTAGTTTCACCAGGTTAGCACCTCCTTTTTAAGCATACCTGGTGCTGGTCCTTCTATGCCCTCCTACACTACCCATTGAACGAAGATTGGTCCCGTGGATTTATGGTAATGGTAGAGTGAAGGGTGTGCCAGGTCATGAGGTTACAGATTGTGGTGGGATAGAATTGTGCTGCTGTTGATGATGCAGTGCCTCATGGATGGTCAGTTTTCAGTTGCTAGATCTGTTCTGAATCTGTCAGATTTAGCACAATGGTAGTGCCATACTATATTGTGAAGGTGTCTTCTAAAGACAGGAGTTTGTCTTCCTAAGGAATTATGGTTGTCATTCTTACCAATACAGGAGTGATGCATCTGTGATAGGTAGAATTTGCGGTTAAGATCACTTTGTGTTGGCACTCTCACTACCTGCTGCAGGCCAATGCTGGCAAATATGTTCATTAAGATTGTACCAACTCGATCAGTCATGGTGATGAGCACTGAAGATCCATACCTGAAGTATGTTCGGCGCCCTTGTTACCCTCAGCTTCTTCCAAGTGGTGCTCACCATAGAGGAGTATTAATTCAGCAGCTGAACGAGATAGGTAGGTGGTACAGGTGGTTTTTCTTGTACATGTTTGATCTGAAGCTATTAGACTCCATGGGATTCCAGAGCAATTCCCTTCTGACTGTATACTACTGTGCCATTACTCTGGTGTAACTGTCCTACTGGTGAGATAGGGCATACCCAGGGATGGTGATGAGGATTCTGGGGCATAGGCAGAAAGATATTAGTGAGTATATATGTCTAAGGCTGTTGCTTGACTAGTCTATGGGATGGTTGTCCCAATTTTGGCACACCTTCACATCTAAGTGAGGAGTGCTATCAAGGTCAGTTGAGTTAAATGCACCTTTACCATGTTCCATTCCGGTGTCTAGACCAATGCTAATGGTCCATCCTGTTTTATTTTAGATTTTTGTCATGTTTTTGATACAATTGAGTTGCTTGGTAGGCTATTTCAGATGGCAATTGAGAGGCAATCAAATTGGGTTTTAAGTCACATACAGGGTTTAGATGGCAGATTTCCTTCCCTCGAGGACATTAGCAAAGCAGATGGGTTTTTATGACAATTTGGTAGTTTCATGATTACCTTTACTGATTATGGCTTTTTATTCCCGATTTGTTTATTTAATTAATTTAATTTAAATTCCCTAGCTGCTGTAGTAAAAGCCCTGAGACCCATGACTCAGGGCAATTGTAATAAAAATTAAAACTGCTTAGATCTGGCTGCGTCTGTTGAGAGAGAAACAGAAGTAACACTTAAGGTCTGTGACTTTCATCCACTTGATGTTGCATTAGACTGATCAGAATTTCCCAGTTATTATTTCAGTTTTTTGAAGATACCCTTCAAAATATTTTTTTTTAATTATCTTGCTACTTTCTTCCCCTGTCAGAGTGGAGTACATCTGAACGTCAACAATGCATTTGTTACATCAACTTCAAAAAGATCGCCAGTTTTCAGAAAACCTTTATAAATAGTTTCAGCACTGCATAGCATTTCAGAAATAGTTATGCTTTGAACTGTGCACATCCCATTCATCTTGCAGTGAAACAATGTAGAAAATCAAGTTGTTGAGGTAGAAGGTTAAATTATGTGCACTTTTTATTTAAGGGTTGAATCATCCCAAGGACCAGCACTCCAGCCTGGGTGCTCCAAGCGATTTCCTCTCATCCTCTGGGTTCCTTTTAAAATCAGGTATGCTAGGGATTTATGTACATATTTAATACTATAAGAGTTCAAAATGAATGTTTCACCTATATAACTTAAAGATGATGTGGTTTAGGAATCTTTCTTCCTAGGAAAGCTGGTAACTGTGCCCCCACACATTTGTGCTTATAGACTAAGTCTTATGGTCAAGTCCCAAACACATCTCCAGGTTTTAATCAAGCTTGTAAGTAACTTGCTGACAAAGACTATAAATATATTTGAGAAATGTAACATTTGCTTATGCTGAAAATAGCTGAAGACAAGGCAGCAACAGATTTAAAAGCAACATGCAAGCTCAAAAATGTTTTAATATTTTCAAAAATGCTTTGTTTTTTCAAAAATTATGTTTGTGTTTTTGCTATTTTTGTTTTGATTTGGCTTTTAAGTGACTTTAACAAAATCTTAATGTTTGACCTCCAATTAGCCAGTTGTGAGTTGACATTTTATGAGAAGATTTTATTTGCATGTTTCACACTTTCTACTTACTGTCACTGAAGTTGCAATGTGTAGAACTTTTTAGTCTACTTATTCTGGTTCAGACATGGTAGTTACAGGAAATAATGAGTGCGCTCAACTTCTGGATTTATTACTCAACTTTATTAAGTTCACTCAAAATATATCAAAACATACAATATGAACCTATATTTTACTATGGATCACTTAGCACTAATGCTGAATTGATTAAAAGCTAATGCAAGCGTAATACCCATAAACACCTGGAATTGTTAACCTCCTGTTGAATGTAGTTCTCTAGTGACTGACCAAGTCGCTCCTTTCCTATGGTTGCAACAAAAAGTATTAAACAGTGCCTTATAGCTCAATTCTAGGGGGAGACAAACTTTATACTGACACTGGTTTATAGTCCAATAATTTTTGTTTTAGGCCAATATACCTATCTCATGCTGAGCCTTTTGAAAAAACCTGTCCCGCAGTGTCAATCATCTTTAACCGTCCTTCAGTCAGTTTCCATCAATTAGGGTGCTTGAGGGCATTCCCTCCGATGTTCCAAATTTTGTTCCTAGTCAGCCCCCCTGCCATTTCTTTTTACACCTCTTGCTTTCTCTTTTGATTTCATTGTACCAGGTCAGTCATTGAGATTACTACAATAACCAATAATATTCTTTTAGCTCAACTTCTAAAGCAATGCCCACTTGCTTATGTAAATTAGCAGTATTCTGAATGATACATTTCTTATTTAAGCAACAGCTAGTGAATATACTAGAGGGTCCACCCCCTGAACCACAATTACTCCCAACAAAGGGCCACCAATAAGATATTACAATGGAATTGCAAGTTCAGGAAACAGATAAAGCATGGACGTAAAAGATTCTCCAACTCTCCCTTCACCTGTACCCATCTTGTAGATAGTTCTTAGTGAACATTATTCCTGCCTAGCCTTCAATTGCCCCAATCCAAATCCCTTTTACTTCAATTTTGTTCCTTATAACCATTACTTGTGTGTTTAATTCTATCCTGATTTTTTCCATGGGGTATTTTAATGCTTGGTGACTTTTTTAAAAAAAAAAGCTGAATCACTGCAAGCTGCACTAACCATTTCATGTTGTGGTGTTTGTCAAGTAACTGAGCATGTCTGAGTTCCTTCTTCACTGCAGGTTCACATGCATTTTGGCATTTTAGTTACTTCATACATAACAAATCACGTTTGCACGCTCGCACTGGTATCCCAATGTCATGCCCATACAAGGCATTTTTGGACTTTCAGATGATCTTACCAAAAGATCAAGGCGGTTGGGTGTCTGCCTAAAGATTTTTGCACATCTCCCCTTGTGTAGTTCCAATGCCTCAGGTAGTGAACAGATTACCATCAAATGCAGTTATCTTAAGTTCATAGCTTTCCCTCGGAGATGTTTATATCTTTGCCTATCAATTTAATTGCCTCACCTACACCAACTTTTCACCAGAATGTATCTGCCAGGTTCGTACATTCCATTGAACATGCCCTTATGTTTTTTCCAATTCCCATTTGGTGGTGTTTTTTTTCCTGTCTCTGAATCTTATCCTCAGTCACTTATTAAATTTTGCACATACCTTTAGTTACCATCCTAGCTCATTCGTGAGCCCTGGAGGAACTTTACTGTCCAATACAATATTCTTATACCCTTAAAATACAAATCAAACATTCTCACTAGATTTCAAGAATTAGCATGTTTTGTTGGTCTGTTCTTTGTTTTAGATGATCTTTATTTCTCAAAAATAACCTGTTATATTGTGCCCGGTGTTTTTCATTTCATAATTATTCATAATTCAAATAGTAATGTTGTTGGGCTGAGATAATTCATTTACCCCCCCCCCAAAAAAATTATTTTGATACTCTGGAACCACCTAGACTTCTCTTCAGTGTTTTAGTTCATTTTAAATGAAACTTGATTGGCCCTTATGTCAGGTAAATTTCTCTTTGAGTGCTTGAAATAGCAACTCCTATCAATTTCTTTTATTAATTCTAATCTCGGAAACAATGATGCCCAGGCTTGGTGGTTTTATATGGTGTTTTTGCATCAGAGACAAAAGTGTTTGCAACTAATTGAGAGTTAACTTCTATATCTACCCTTTTCAAGCACTTGTCTCAGAAGATAACAAATGACCTGAATGGGTTAAAGCCATGTCTTTGATTGGCGGTCACCATGCTGTGACATTTGATGTCAATGCATAACTTCTTAACTGTTGAATGCTGCTGGATTGCTTGCTTTGGCCCTGGAAACTATCGTCACCTTTTTTCTAAAAAGACAAAAGAATCCATTGAGGCTCTTTTCAAGAGCCCAATAGGCTAATTTGTCCAAACATATGTCACTTTAGAAACTTGAAATTTAATAATGCCAAATATATAATGTTACACTCTGCAATACAAAAGTTGTGTGGTGAATTAAGTGGGGGGAAGAAACAGCCACCAGCACAAAGGGTTAATTCCTCTGCTTGCTTTCAGGAGGATGGAACAAAATATTTTCATGTGCACATTAATTGCATCCTGCTCTGAGATTAATCCAACACCATTTTAAACTCATCACCAATCTTGGTATCTTAAATTTGCAAAAGTTATTTTTTAATCCTTGGGAATTAAAAACTATAAAAATCATTAACATTATCAATTTCAAAAGAAAACATTCTCACCAGACAGAACAGCATTTTAAATTGAACTCCAATTGTTTCTAAACTACTTATAATCTTTTTTTGTAGGAAGTTTCCAGTTCAAGATTTTTTTTTGTTATAACCAATGACTAAACAGAATCAGTTCAGATATCCCAATTCCAATTCACATGATTCAAACATTTAAAATTCAGAACTGCCAGTTTTATATGTGAATGTTTTATGTGCAGTCTAAAGACCCCACACATCTTGATATAATAACCAAAATTTCTATGACACGATTGAAGTCTGGTTTTCACAACTTGACAGATTAGTTAACCATAATAATTCCTATTCAATTCAGACTAATACTTAAGCACAGGACAGAATAGCGTGAGCCTTAAAAAGAAAAGATAAATTGGCATTTTTCTTCTTTCTTCAGATGCCTTCCAGATGACTAATAAAACTGAAGAAAAATGAAACTCAAAAAGTTAGCTTTCACAGTTGAATAAAACCTTCACCATTCTTACACCAAATGGTTAAAGAGGGCAGAGCTTCCGACAATTTGTGAACTTTGAGACACCCGCACCAGCTTCTTAAAGCGCTGCAAGGTGTAGTGTTGGCTCTTTAGCATTGTGGTACAAAAGGGGATAGAATTTTTCACATATATCCTTTACTTATCCTTTTTCTCCCATAAACCAGTTTTCAATTTTTAATGTTTACTACTTAACCTCATTTAGATAAAGTCAGTAAGATGTGTCTTTAATTTGTCTGCAAAAAAGGAATAGCCGTTTTCTTTAAATTCTAGTACAGTTGAACAAGTTCAAATTGGATTTCTGCCAGACATCTTCAAGGTTGAAGCTTATTGCTTATAAATTGAACTCTGCCTTTCACAGCACAGAACTAAAGTTTAAACTAATTACAGATACTGAACTTGTGCTTCCAACATTGAAGACAAGGCTACAAAGAGTTAATGAATTTTAGCTCTGCAGAAGAGGAGTTATACTGCTAGCAAACAGAGAATTTTTTAAAGATTGACTTTCATTCACAGGCCAGAAAATTTTGTTCGCTCTCAGGAACAAATACTTTTCTCCTAAAAGCAGAACATGTCACCTATTCACAGCAATTTTAGCTTTTGTGGGCCTTTTAACCTATTTTTTCCTACGAGTTTGATTATTACCAGGTGGGCCCATTTCTGAGCTTTTATCTGACTCTCCTCCCTCAGTAGGCTGAGTGACCTCATATGGTCACTGGATAACCATAGCAGTGGGAAGGGATGTTGCTAATTCAATCTCCAGCGGATCGCAGATCCCACGGCCTGCCTGCCTTAAAAGTTAAAACTCCTTCCACAAAACTAGAGCGATCTACATAAAGAAATCTTTCCTCAGTGAATCCCTGCTCTGAATCCTTCCCCAGTTTTCCAAATACACTCCACGATGCAGGTTTGGTGTTTTCCTGTGGACCGTGGAAAATAGATAGGAGAGGGCTTAGCTATTACAGTGCTGGACACTCCAGTGTCTGCTAGGTAACTCTTCTCTTTTCCTCCACTATAATATCTATATATGGTCTATTGTACTTATCATACTTGAGTAGACACAGGTACTCGGACTGGGTACAGCCCCATTTAGCTGAATATCACAGGGCACCTTCTCCATGGGTGACATGGATCTGACCCCAGCGAATGTTTTCATGCTGATGCTATACCATAAATTGTTGACATTATCTGGGAACTAGGGATGCTTGGGTTGGCTGTCTCCCATTAGTTACCATTCTTTTAGTCATATATAACCATTTTTAACTGGATTCCGAGTAATTTTATTTTCAACTATTTATAAAGCTTGAGACATACAAATGATCTTAATAAACAAGCCTTAAAAATTGATGCAAAAATGATAACCTGCAAGTTTCAAGGTGCATTTATGCTCTTTCTACCAGACTACAGTAATTTATAGGTTTTCCACAAAAGGAATTATAAAAATAAGTCATTCTTCAATTTTAATAAGAAATTTACAAATGGATATGGACAGGTTAGGTGAAAGGGCCAAAATTTGGCAGATGGAGTTTAACGTGGATAAGTGAGGTCATCCATTTTGGTTGGAAGAATAAAAAGGCGACATTATTTAAATGGAGAGAAACTTCAGAATGTTTCTGTGTGGAGGGATCTTGGTGTTCTTGTGCATGAATCGCTGAAAGCTAGTATGCAGGTACAGCAGGTAATGAGGAAGGCAAATGGAATTTTGGCATTTATTGTTAAAGGAATAGAGTATAAAAATAGGGAAGTGTTGTTGCAACTGTACAAGGCATTGGTGAGACCGCACCTGGAGTACTGTGCACATTTTTGGTCCCCTTACTTGAGGAAGGATGTGGTTGCATTGGAGGAGGTTCACTGGATTGATTCCAGAGATACAGGGCTTGTCTTATGAGGAGATTGAACAGTTTAGACCTATGCTCGCTAGAGTTTAGAAGGATGAGAGGAAATCAAATTGAGGTATATAAGATGCTAAAGGGGATAGACAAAGTAGACATGGAGTGGATGTTTCCCCTTGCGGGGCATTCTAGAATGAGAGGCCAAAGTTTTAGGCTAAGGGATGGTAGATTTAAATCAGAGATGAGGAGGAATTACTTTTTTCAAAGGGTGGTGAATCTCGAATTCACTACCTCAGAGTGCAGTGCATGCTGGGATGCTGAATAAATTTGAGGAGATAGACAGATTTTTAATTAGTAATGGGTTGAAAGGTTATGGGGCGAGGGCGGGAAATTGGAGTCGAGGCCGAAATGAGATCAGCCATGATCGTATTGAATGGTGGGGTAGGCTCAAGGGGCTGAATTATCTATTCATGCTCCTAGTTCTTAAGTTCTTATTGTTTGGGACCTTGGTATTGTGGTCTGATTCTATTTTGTGTTTTTATTTAATGACCTTAATGTTTCACTAAGGCAGTTAATATTTTGACGTTTTTAATGTGTGAGATGTCAGAATGCTTTGAGGAATTGCAAGTGAATTGATGGTTGTTTGCATGAATTAGAGAAGCACCTTTTTAAATGTGGCAACATCTTATCCCAATTCCTACCTCTCTTAATTGGTAGAAAAGTTCGAATGCTTTATGCTCATGGAGAGGGATAATGATGTCTCAGATCTGAATTGTTTTTCTATTTCTAATACCTCAGTGTTGATATTAGATGCTTTCTAACTAGATGCATCACAGATTATAAACTGAGTAAAAAGTAAACGCTACCAGGAAAGGGCAGGAAAGTTGAGTTGAGTGCATAGCTTCAGTTGAAGGGCAAACATAGGCGTGAATAGCCTCTGGATTGTCATTTTTGTAAAATTCATGGGCCTCGCCTGCAACTTCAGCAAAGCAATCCCTATTGCACTTGTTTCTTTTTAATTCTCACATACCAATGACTTCATTAAAATTTGTTTTTCTGCTGAATTGTGGATGGTTTTACATATTGAGCTGGAAAGTGGCATTTCAGAAAATAATCTTTCATTTCTCTTTTGCCTAACCCTCGCCATCCCTTCAGCCAAATTCTGCACTGCATTTGAGTTAGGGACCTCCAGTGAAGGGCAAGATGTTTAAGCATCTGTATCACTTTTTTTTTACTCTTTCTATTTTATCCTTTAAAAAACTAAATTTAGTTGATAGATTGAAGGCAAAAGAGTTGTATCATGCTTAAAAGTTTCTGAATCAGCTATACAAAATAATTCAACCAGATTTTCTTTCCTGAAATGTTGCAGGGTGGTGTAATTATTGGCCTATCAATTTTAACTTCCATATCAAAGACAAAAATCAAATCATTGTGTGGCTTTTGACAATTTGCCTGTGATTTTCACTTGGCTAGAGCAATAAGATAGTTGTATCAAAGCTTATAGCTTGAGATATGGAAAATGATTAGTAATTTTTTTTTATCACTGCTATAACTGATTATAATTGTTTAGACCAGGTGTGTCTTACTGAAGTGTGAAGGCTTGATTTTTGCCGCCTTGGCTAAAGAAAGCTGTGCAAGTACAACAGGTACCTTAATCGTGTACCATATTACTAAAGTGTGTTTTCTTTCTCTCTCGCATTGTTAAACTGGATTTGGCTGCCTCTCATCTCAGCCCTCTCTCTGCAGTCCAACACACAGGCATAATAAAGCTCCACTATACTGATCAATCAGATCTTGAAAATAGGTGGCAGAAATCATACAGGGTGAAATAAACTGTATACAGATTGACCATTGCATTTCAAGACTGGTTAGCTGCAGTCCTTATCTGATATACTATTTTCTCTTTAGGTGGTGATCATATATCATCTTATGCCACTGTTAATAACTGACCTTAAAGACCCAGATCCTCGGTTATGTTTTAGGACTATAACTTAAGGCAGTGTACTTTGAAAAATGTAATAATCAAGCTATATTCAGCTTACAGGGATCTTAAAAACTTTTTTTCTTACAATGGCAGCAATCTGACATTGGGTATTCCAGGTGGCCTTAACTTTTAAAAGTTAGTAATTATTCAGATAGCACTGTCTCTGAATAATATAGTGTCAGCATGATCACCATTAATGCTGATGACAAAATCATTCTGTCTCGCATCCTTTGGATTAAGTAGCACAGGAAATCCAGGAACTGTCTTGTCATAGTTTGCCATGATAATTTTGTAGTATCCTTTGGAAGTGCAGCTTATCACAGAGGCAAACTGTTGACTGAGTTTGATTTCCTCTGGAATATAGGAGGTTCTCTTTTGGCAAGTCTCTCCTGTATCTTCCTGTTCTGCTGACAAAAATATTACTATCTCGTAGTAGGCTGGCATCTTCCCTTGAATCAGTGGATAAAGAGGGCTGTTTTGATCGATGGTATGGCAGAACATAAGTGGAAAGACAAGGTATGGACTCTTGTTCGAGTTCATGTTGTCGATGTGAAAGTCGAGGTTCGTCTGATGAAGATGTTGGTTTTTGTACTCTTGGTATAGAATGGCAGTTACTTTAACACGTGTTAATGGACTTTGCCTTATGTTGGCTACTCTAAACATCAGGCAAGGCTCCCCTTCACGGTGTCCAACAGTAGCAAAGTAACTGAATTTAATTGCAGTCGCTCTAAGCTTTGGTCTGGCAATCTTTGCCACAAAGGCACCTGTAAAAATTAACTTTTATAAGTAAACTTGCTGGAAAAATCATTTTCAGTATTAGATATTAGCATATAATAGTGTTAAAGGATATTAATCATCATGACCCCATAATTTAATCTCCATCCTTCTGTAAGCAATCTAATGAATGTCCCACGGCATTGGTCTTAATATAAAGTGATCATGCAACTAACCGATAGCTTTCATACTATTTAAAAAGGTCAGATGTGTGAGAAGGCATTGTAAAACACTGTTTTCTCATTGTTTAAAGCTTTGTTTCCTATTTGATAAACTCTGATGTTCTTATTGCATATCCACAATTCTTTAAAATAGTTTGGTAGTTGCAGATAATTCAGTTATTTGGACTTCTCAAATCTGCCAAGATTATATAATAAAATTCAGGGAAGTATTTCACTTGAATCATATTCTTTTAAAGAATAATTACCTGTAATTAAAGCTTCCGCCATAAGTCCCAGCAACATTTGGACAGTGAGGAGAGCAATGGCAGCTGGGCAATCACCATCAGGGTACATGGTTCCATAACCAATTGTAAGCTGAGTTTCCAGTGAGAACGAAAAGGCTGCTGTGAAGCTGTCGATATATTTCACACAGATGGTATGGTTTTCTGGAGGGTTGTTATGATCGAGCAAATCTAAATCACCGTTTGTATATGCCAGTAAGTACCAAAAGCAGGCAAAGAAGAGCCAATGTGCAACAAAAGCTCCTGAGAATGTCAGTAACATCCAACGCCATCTCATTTCCACTAAGATTGACCAGATATCTTTTAGATGTATGATACTTTTTCCACTGAGAGCCTCTATCTTGAGATTGCTGTGCCCGTCCTTAGTGATGATTCTTTTGTACCGAGAGGCTACAAGTGGGGCAGTGTCTTTTTCGTCACTATCATTGAAAACCATGCCCATTATTTTGTTCTTTTGGATCAGCTGTAGAACATATTGTCAGAAAGTTAGTGTTTGCAACTAGTGGAGGTTTAATTGTCTCTTCATTATCTTTTTGCCTTTTTTAGCAATTACTTGTGTTGTAGATTTGCAAGATTACTTATTTACCTACTAACTGATTAAGTAACCTTTGATCTTTATTACACAAGCAATTCTATCCTAAAGCGCCAATCTCAAGCACTTTTCAGTTTCTATTCATTTAGTTATTTTGATGGGGCATGGACTTGTGTTTCCCTGGAATTCTCTTTGCAGTCTTTTAAGAAAAAGTGCATTTGGAAATGAATTTATTTAAAAAAAAATTCATTTTCTACATTGAAATTTTGAAGTGATCGGGAAGGTATTAGAGTTGCCAAGTGTTCAAATTTACTGTATTTTTAAAAAATTTATTGATCCTTTTTGTATGCATTAATTTGACATTAAACCTGGCATTTTGAAGAGCAGAGTGGTGTAATAGTTCAAAGTCAGATATAGATGGCATGTCAAGATTTAAATAAACAGCGATAAATGAAAGTCTATTGTACAGCCCAGTTTACAGATTGTTGTGCCTTCCTTCAATTGATCTGGTAAGGATCTGATTTGAAAAACATTCATGGAAGCATTTTAATTCAGTGTAAGTGTAATAATTATGTTCACTTAGCAAAGCATCTTTTGATTTATAGCCATTACTTCCATTGAGTAGTAGCTTAAGACCTGACTAGTGGATGTTTCCTTAACTTGCCAGCCTTGATTTTTATTCTCTAAAGTAGCCTCGGTGGTCAAACATGTTTGGTTCGCACTTTGTTAAAGGTCTGGTAATGGCTGATTTCAGAATTATATTCTCCTTGTTGACTTAGTTGGAAGAAAATTGTCTCCAATATTCAGGTTTAAATATCCGCAATGTTCTTGGCTCTTTAATAATTTTTTTTTAAAATATCAAGTTTATTGATGCAGCTATAATACAGGTAGTAGTTCCGGCAGGTGGGCTCCATATGGTTCAAATTAGAGAAAAGCTGCAGATATAAATGAACTTTTAATTCTAGTTACAAAACTCAACATCTAATTGGTCTAAAATTGAATCCTGAATTTGTGCGGATTGCCTGCAGTCTCACAGCCTGCACTGAGATTGGCAAGATTCAGTGTGAATCGTTTAGTTAATTTCGAATCTTTTCCCCTCAATTTAGAGTTTGTGGAGAGTCTTTTTAATTTAGGTTCCTGATTTATATTGCAAATTTTTAGATTAGCTTATTAAAATTGGCATTTTTGAAACTATTTTAAAATTGTATTGAAGAAAAAGATACATTTGCAATTATAAGCTTGTTAGCAACAGTGTTGCTTTTTGTAAAAATGTAACTTGAATGTTGATTTGTGCATAAAATGTTCAATTCATTGAAGTATGTTGAAAAATCAATTATTATCCTGAATGAAATTTTCCCAATTGTTTACTTTGTCAACTACAGGATCTTTGCTTTGAATAGTGATGCACATACAATTCATGTGGCCACTTAATACACCAGTGCAGTTTTAGATTTTAAATTGAATAGCTTTTTTTATTTCCTGATCAGATGTTTTATTGAAAACTTTATCAGCCAGTGTCTTCATGCATATTGAATCAAATTTACTTTAAAGGTAGAATTTAACCAGTTAAAGTTTGTATGTAGTAAATTGATCCTCCTTGGATTTTGAATGTGGAAGCAAGATAATTCAGTACTTTCAAAATTAAAAACATTTTTCCCCTGAATTAAAGTCAGAAGCTTGTTTCAAAAGATACTTAAAATAGTGTTTGTTTCCTATTTTGTATATAACATTCTATGAAATGTTAATCTAGCTTTAAATTTGAATTCTTGACACTTAAGATTACATTCAATATATAAGACTTAAATGCAAGCTTAACTGAAGTTTTAAACTATCAAAAAGTGATTTTGTAAGTGTGATCTCTTAAAGTTGGTGATTTACGCAAGCAAATGACAAAGTTTAGTTGGAGCCATCCAGCCTTATAAAATGAGGAGTACTTCAATAAGTTAACATTTCACAATATCAGGTACTTACCGAAATATGGAAGTTTTACAGGTTTCTTCTTGTTTGCAAATTTCAGTTGCTGTTTTACAAATGAATACGAATCTGTTTATTGCAGTGGACACAAGATAAGGCTTGTGTGTGCACTGTGCTGTTGGTAATCTTTATTATAGAGTTACACAGGTTAGTAATGTGAAGATGTAGAATATGAACTGTTGCTTCCTTTCAGAACTAATAAGGTTAATCATCTTGCCTACAGGGGGCCAATTAAAAGGGCTGAAATAGTGAGACTTGTCAGGTTCTATTTATAACTTTAGGTGGCTCAGGTAAATGTTTATTAAAATGTATTAAACTTCTACCCCACCCCCTCCCCACCAAAGCAGCTTTTGGTGAAATGTGTTTCCATCTGAATTGAATTTTTTTTCTACACTGAACTGAAGTCTTAAATTTTTTTTTAATGTTATTAAAATGGTACTTTTTTATTTTGTATATAACATTGCATGAAATGTTTATCTGTGTTTAAATATGAATTTTTCATGCTTACATTTACAAATCTTCATAATGAAGTTTTTAAAGTATCTCAAATTGATTATTTTATCAAGATGTATCTTAAAGTTCGTGAAGTATGTGTGAAAATTGTTAAGTCTGGTCATTCGTGCCCTGCTGTATTATCAAATGAAATATAGTTCAAAAAACTAACTTTCACAGTATCGGGCACTTACCAAAGCATGGAAGTATTACAAGTTTCTTGCTGCTTGTAAGTTCAGGTTGTTGCTTGAAGGATGAATACAAAACTGTTTATTGCGGTGCACACTGATGGTAAGGCTTGTGTGTACACTGTTACAAGGTAGTCTTTTATGGAGTTACACAGGTTATGTTGAATATGATCTGTTGCTTCCTTTTAGAACTAATAAGGTTAGCTATTTTGCCTGCATGTGGCCAATTAAAAGCACAAATAGTCTCATCAGGTTGTATTTATGGTATTAGGTGACTGAGAATATTTACTGGAGAATTACAGTATGTCAAATTTCCACCACCACCCCTCTGAAAATGATGTTGGATCCTGATTACTTTTGGTAAAATGGTTGTCATCAAAGGCAGGTTACCTTTTCCAGCTTCTGCTAGCATTTATTATAATACACTCTGCTCATTAACTAACATTTGGATGAATGGCATGCCTGAAGTTCAAGAAAAATGCTTGTTAAAAATTGATGCTTTGTGGCATTCAGCTTCTCACACAAGTTAATTACAAAGGGACGCTGTCAAACTTGATTTCTTCCCCACCTTGTTATCGTACTGCACCTCCCTCACTACAGCTGTGGAACAATATTGATGTTGAGAAATTAGAAGCTTGGATTGCTCTGTTCCACTAACTGGAATAGGTATCATGTATAAGTGATTAGCGAAGAGAGGGAAAAAAACATACATGCAATAATTAAGCTATGTAGGTATCTATATAACCTTTGTTAAATTAAACAGTTAAAAATTAATTAAATTCTTGTGTAGGATATTGTAAAGCTTGCAGTAGTGAATTGTATTACTCTCAACTATTAAATTGGACCTAATCTCAGCTGAATTCAGGCCAGAGTTGCAGCAATTAACTGTTGCTATGCTGCCTGATCATGGCTGCCTCTGGGCTATGTCACTGGAGATGGGCTGGTCACCTTCATACCTATATGTACTATAAAGACAGAAGGGCTGTGCGCTTGGTTTTGTTCTCAGTCTGTGAAAGCTCTGAGGATTACCAGCCCATCTCCAGTGACACAGCCCAGAGGGAACTATGATGAGACAACATGGCAACAGTTAATTGCTGCAACTCTGGCCCAAATACAACTGAGATTAGATCCAATTTAATAGTTGAGAGTAGCAATTCTCACAAGGTATACAATATTCTAGAATCAAGAATTTTAATTGGTTCTTAATTGTTTAGTTTAACAATAGTTATATAACTCATATAACTTATTTATTGCATGTCCCTTTTCCCCCTGCTTTGTTGACCACTTATATATCATGTCTCGACCTAAGAAATCACATTTGCTTTTTGTTGCTTTTATTGTCTCTATGGGGACAGTTTAAGTATTCTCTGAAGTCCACAATTTTCCTGCTTTGTATGGTCACAGCGAAGACAAGGAAAAATGAAGCAAGGGTGATTCTCATGGCGTAGTGGTCCTACAAAACCCCAACCGCTTGACCCTGCTGCTTCCTTTACCCTGGCATAGTGAGTCTGTTCAACCTAAAACTTTGACCAAAGCTTCAAGGTGCTGATTTGTGTTGTATAAAACATGATGGCCCAGATCTTCCAGCCCTAATACATGGTGAATGCTGAGATTTTCACTGCTATCGAGGGTTGCAATGGCATAGGAAGTCCTGGAGAGCCGATTTACACCTGAACCCGGAACTTTCAGTACCTTAGAAGTGGCTCCATAGGAACCCCTGTTGATGCTCCTTTGAGAAGCCGTAAACACCAACTTGGGCAGTTTGCCCTATACTTATGTTTTTTTTTAAAGCTGATTTATGTAGAACTATTCTGACACTGCTCATCACCACCCCTCTTCCTCCCGCCCCCCTGGCCGATGCTTATTGTCCGGAATCCCTAGTTCGGCAGAAGCTGGTACAGAGTCAACAGTGTAGGGGGAATGGAGGTTAACATTGTTGGGAGTGCAGGGGAGCGAAGAGCATTGTTGGGGGTGCAAGGTTTGGGGTAACCTAACAAAAACAGGGACATTTAAAAGTGGTGCAGTTTAATGAATTGAAGACAGACCTGGAGGGGCATGTCTTCAGTTCATATTGGTAAAAAAAAGGGGGGGAGTGGGGAATGTGGCTTCACTGCTGTTGCCCTTCGCCACAAGGCTTCCTGACTCACCTCATCACTGGAGCTAAAACAGTAAGGACCAGAGGCTCCAGTGTAAAAGATGGGGGTGCAATTTTAAATGGGGTCAGTAGAATTTGCTCCCTCTCTGTTGCTGACTGGAAAATCTGGGCCAATATTCTGCAGTTCTGCTTGGAGAGGGCACAATTATAAATTGAAATGTTCTTTCCCTAGTTGTGAGAATTAAGGACATGGCTGGCCAATGGGCTGAGGCAGATGACAACTAAGAATTCAGGAATTCTATTTGGCCCCTTGTTTATGTGTGGTTGGCATATTGAGATTCAATCTCAACTTTCAAATTTGGCACCTCATGTTTGGAATTTTTGCGTCCAGCACATGAGCTAACTTGCATCACAGGTTTGTACAGTACCTGCTTTGTTGCTTTAGCTGTGAGGAGCTGGAGCCTCTGAAGGTGGTAAAAGTTCAGTTTCAGATATAATATGGACAGATGGTAGCTGGTCATTTTATAATGGGAAATCCTATTGAGGGTCACATAGCAGAATGATAGAACTGGCAGCATTCATTCACACCTGGAAAGTATGGCGTATTTACTTAATTTAATATACAAAGAAAGAACCTGTACTTTTATAGTGTCTTTCACAACCTCTGGACATTGCTAAGCACTTTCCAGTCATTGAGGTACTTTTCAAGTCCATTCGCTCAGAGGCTCTGCTATGAAGCCCTTCAACATTCCAAAATTTGTGCTACCAGGGTCAGGTACCGTTCCCACTTTTGCGCTCTACCAACCTTTTAAGTACTACCATATATATATATATTCATCCTACATAATTATCCACCTTTTCCTTGCATCAGTTCACTCCCATTGTCACATTCTTCCCTGACAACTGAGGCAAATGACTTCAGTAATGGATAGTCACAATATTAATTGAAACATGGCACTAGTGAAGGACTCTGAGGTGCTTTTCATTGTTCAAAAGCTGCACAAAGTTGAGAAGATTTTAGATTAGCAGGGACAGGGTTCCGCCTTGTAGATAGCTTGTTATTGTGGCAGTAACGTTAATTGGCTGCATAAGGCATATGGAGTAGATTTTAAATTTTGCCACCAGGTGGGAAGCTAGCATAAATAGATCAACTGCATTTTGAGATGAGTTGCTGATTTTTCTTTTCCTTCTCTATTGTGGTCAATAGAGGGTAAAGAAGATGATCTCGAGGGCATAGCCTCAATTCAAAGACTGATCCTTATAAACCAGGACACTTAAGTTAACTGAGCAGCCTGCCAGAGAGCCTGTGCCCAATGGCACAGAGCATGAGGGAATCCAGCTTTAGCTTGTGTGGGGTCATTCAGCAAGGTGTTGAGACCATAGAGTAAGTGGTCAGCTCTATGAACACTGCAGGATTGTTTGTTGACAGATTGGACAGCTTTGTTGGGAGCTCACACTGCTGCCATCATGGTTATAGCGTCTCATCCCTCCTTGGTTCAAGTGCCCTCAGAGGATGATCAAGTACCTCCCACGTCACAGACTCCTCAGTCAGGAAAAATACTTTGCAGGACCATTAGAATAGGTTAACGATCATGGAGGTTAGGCACAAAGGGATTGTGATAAGGTGATTTAATTGTAACATGCAGAGGAGGGAAAAGTTATAGCCCAGAATATGCAGTACCTTCTCTTATTATTGGGTAGAACTGATTTCTGCACCTGTACATGTGCAGTTAAATGTGGAAATTCAGAAGTTGCTGTCAGAGAGACTACATTCCTGTGGAGTGTGCTGTTCAGCCGTCACAGATGGAATCAACACGAAATCACTGATTTAACATGAACTTCAACTAATTGCTCACTATTCTGGCTGTAAAGACTGATGAAAACGTTAAGCCTTGATCATCCAGGAATAACAGTTTGTAATGATGCACTATGCCATAATTGCTGCTGAACAACCTCCTTCTCCCTCAAAGTAGCTTTGAGTGTTTAACTGTGACATCTCTTCCATCAGAAGAAAGTTTAAATGTTGCCAATGTTAAAAACAAAATGTTTTTTTAAATGATATAGGTAGCAAAAGGGATGAGGCCATGCAGGCTGAGTTCAGAGAAGTAGGAAAGAGATTAGCAAACAGGACCTCAAAGGTAGTAACCTACAGATTACCTCGAAAACCATATGCTAGTGAGTATGGAAATAGGAGAATACATCATATGAATGCGTGGTTGGAGAGATGGTGCAGGAGGGTGGGCATCAGATTACTAGGCCATTGGGACCTCTTCTGGGGAAGGTGGGATCTGTACAAGTCGGAATAGGGCTAGGACAAATGCCCTGCAGGGAGATTTGCTATTGTTGTTGGGGAGGGTTTAAACTAACTTGGGGGATGGGAGCCTGAGGGCAGATTCAGTTAGGACAAATTCAGAGAAGGGAGTGCGAGACAGAAAATTAGCTGGTGACTGAAAGACAGAAGAAGCAAAGGTTAAAAGGTTTACAGCACAGGAATTTGGCAATGTTAAAAGGTATTTATTTAAATGCAAGGAGTATACCTAACAAAACCAATGAGTTGAGGGTACAGATAGACACATGGCGACATTATATTATTGCTATAACAGAAACTTGGCTTAAAGAGGGGAAAAAATGGCAGCTCAGCATCCCTAGATATAGAGTTTTCAGGCTAGAGAGGGGCCTAAAAACAGCTGAGGGGGTAGCATTATTGGTTAAAGAATTAATTACAGCTGTGAGGATGAATGATATACTAAATGAATCATAAAATGAGGCCATATGAGTTGAACTTGGACAAAAATAGGGTAACCACACTATTAGGAGTGTACTATAGACCCGCAAATAGTGTGACGGAGATAGAAATTTGCCTACATATTTGCCCTTCTGAGTGCACAACTAATAGGGCAATAATAGTTGGGGACTTAAACTCTCCTAATATCAACTGGAGTATGATCTGTGTAATAGGCACAGAGGGTACAAAATTCTTGAACTACATTCAAGAAACTTTTTTAGCCAACACTAACAAGCCCAATGAGGGGGGAGTGCAATTCTAGATTTAATATTAGGAATTGAAGCTGGGCAAGTTGATGAAGTAGCAGAGGGTGACCATTTTGCAGATAGTGACCATAATACAGTTAGAATTAACATTATTGTATGGAAAAGGATAAAAATAGAACTGGAGTAAATGTTCTAAATTGGGGAAAGGCAAATGAAGCTGAGAGGTGATCTGGTGAAAATGGACTGGTTACAGCTACTTGAAGGGAAATCAATGACAAACCAATAGGAGGCATTCAAAAGTAAGATTCTGTGGGCACAATGTATACACGTCCCCACAAAAAATGGACAGTATTGCCAAATCTAAAGCCCCCTGGTTATCTAGAAATATACATGGTAAGATGAAGCAGAAAAAGAAAGCTTATGACAGTCACAAAAAACTTAATACTATAGAAAGAGGAGCACAGGGGTGAAGTAACAAAAATTAATTAGGAAAGCAGAGAGGGTATGAAAAATTATTGGCAGGTAAAATAAAAAAAACCCCAAAGATGTTTTACGAGTACATTAAGAGCAAGAGAATAACTCAGGGCCGATCAGAGATGTATATGGTAACTTGTGCTCTGATGCTAAAAATGTGGGCAGCATTCTCAATGAGTACTTTGTTTCTGCCTTCACAAAGGAGAGGGATGAAGCAGACTGTGAAATATTAGGTACAATAAGCATAGGATGTTCTGGAGGGACTGGAGGATTCATAATTGGTTCAGCGACAGGAAACAAAAGGTTGATGTTTTATGTGAATGGAAAATGGTTTTCAGTGACATTCCACAGGGCTCAGTTTTGGGTCCCTTTCTGTTTGTTGTATATGTTAATGATTTGGACTTAAATGTGGATGGCATGATTGGGACATTGGCATGTGACACAAAAAAATGGCCATGTAGTTGATGGTGAAGAGGATAGCTGCTGACTCCGGAATGATATCAGTGGTTTGCTTGACTGGGTGGAAAAGTGGCAGATGGAATTCAGTGCAGAGAAGTGTGAGGTAATGCATTTGGGAAGGGCAAACAAAGCTAGGGAATACATAATAGATGAGAGGATATTGGGAAGCGTAGAGGAAATGACAGACCTTGGTGTGCATGTTCACAGGCCCCTGAAGATGGCAGGACAGGAGGATAAGGTGGTAAAGAAAGCACATGGAATGCTTTCCTTTATTGGATTAGATATAGAATACAAAGGCAGGGATGCAATGATGGAACTGTATAAACCACTGCTAGGCCACAACTGGAATTTTGTGTGCAGTTCTGGTCGCCACATTATAGGAAAGACAGTTACTCTGGAGAGAGTATAGAGGAGATTTACAAGAGTGTTGCCAGGGCTTGAAAATTAAGGAAAGACTGAGGTGTACAAGATTGTGAGAGGCCTAGATAGAGTGGACAGGATGCCCTGTTTCCCCTAGCAGAGAGGTCAGTTACCAGGGGGCACAGATTTAAGGTGACCGGTAGAAGGATTAGAGGCGTCATGAGGAAAAACTTCTTCAACCAGAGGGGGTGGTTGCTTGGAATTCACTGCCTGGTTTGGTGGAGGCAGAAACCCTCATCTCATTTAAAAGGTATCTGGATCTGCACCTAAAGTGCTGTAACATGTAAGGCTATAGTCCACGTGCTGGAAAGTGGGATTAAAAGGGCAGCAATTTTTCAAAAATTTTTATTTTTCGGCTGGCATAGACATGTTGGGCTGAATGGCCTCTGTGCTGTAACTTTTCTATGGTTCAGAGTGTAACTGCTGAAGGGTCATACGGACTTGAAACGTCAACTCTATCCCTCTTCTCAGATGCTGTCAGACCTGCTGAGTTTTTCCAGGTATTTTTGTTTTTGTTCTAGATTTCCAGCATCCGCAGTATTTTGCTTTTATCAGAGTGTGTAATGTGGCTGATCTGCAACTCCAAGTTTCCCATAATGTTCAAAATTAAAATCTACCTCTTGGACTAAGTGGCATTGCCCAAGAAAGTACATCTACTTTATGTTGCTTTTATTGTCCCCATGGGGGCAGTTCCAGTATTTTTCTGGTTTACAATTTTCCCTGCTTTGTACAGTCACAGCAAGGACAAAGTAAGGGTTATTCTCATAGCATAGTGGTCCTACAAAACTCCGATTACTGACCCTGCTTTTGTTTTTGTCCTGCTGTAGTGAATCTGTTCAGCCAGAAGCTTTGATCAAAATTGCAAGGTGCGAATTTGTACTGTGTAAACATAATATCATGCAGTTCTCCCACTTGGAAGCTGTACATTAATAAACTGAAATACTCTCCCTACCTGTAAGGATTAAAGACTTGACCGGCCATTGGACTACAGAAACTGATGAGAGCTCAGAGTTCAGGAATTCTCTGACCTCTTGTGTGGCTGGCATTCAATCTCTAGTAAATAACTTTCAAATTTGGTACCTGTATGTTTGGAATTTTTGGGTTCAGTGTATGAGCTAACTTGCATCACAGCTTTGAACAATATATGCCGTAAGGCATGAGGTGATTTAAAGCTGTTCAAATAGTCAATGATTCTTGTGATCCTAACTTGCTTAGATAAGATACTGAAAAGTGGGCTAAGTATATCTTCATTCAAAAGATGTTCACTACTTCACCCAAAGTTGAGTAGTATATGTATAATAGCTGCTATAACATATGATTCTATTTTGGATAATTTTTTTGTCAAAAGATGCTGTACAACCTATGCTGAACTTGCTTTGTGTGCAAATTTCTTTGTGTTCAACCAAAAACAAGCACTTGAAGAAAACATTGTATGCAAATCTACATTAGGACTAAAATGTTTTTGTCACTGTCTAAACGTTCACTGATAATTTGGGTTCTTGACCGTTGCACTTCAATCCTCATTACAAGCATTTGGTCAGAAATCAGGGTATTCTAACTCATATTGGTTGCCACATGCATTGTAAGAGTGTACTTTAACGAATAACAGAAGCAGCATTCTATTTGTCTTTTCTTTGAATGCAGTGGTTTTGGTTAATACCATGGGCCACAATTTACCGTAGCAGGGCATCTAATGGCCATTAGTTAGATTTATCCCTACAGCTTTCAGCTCCAAAACATTTTTCCAAAACAAAGTTGCTGTAAGTGAGCTGATAATGGTGCAGTGAGTGAAATCTGGGACTTGAGCGAACAGGGCAATCAACAGGGTATTTCCATAATCAATGAGATTTAATGATTTGGAAATAAACACAGGAGGACAGATGACAAAGGTGAATTCAATGTCAAATCAGCCATACAAGGCAAACTCGAATGGGAAAAAGAAGATTGGATTGAGAGGAAAAAGTAAAGAAAAAGTGGAAAATTTAAAATTTGACTGAAGGGGTGAGACTCCACATTTGCAACAGTTAAGAAAACGGATATGATTAACATGTAACATTAAAAAGTGTAATTATGCTAGCAATGATGAGATTTGACTTTCAGTGGCAAGATTAGTGCGCAAATACAGCCGGTTCACCTTTATAAAATGGAGCAGGTTGAGGATGAGATGCTGTTTTTGGAACAGTGTGACACAAAAAGCAACTTTTAGATATTAATATTTAACTACACATATCTTTGCCTGATGTTGGGCCATTTATTCATAAGTAACAGTGCCATTAACTTTGCTAAAAGCAAAAACCTGCGTATGCTGGAAATCCAAAACAAAAACAAAAATACCTGGAAAAACTCAGCAGGTCTGGCAGCATCTGTGGAGAGGAGCACAGTTAACTTTTTGAGTCTGAAAGACCCTTCAACAGAACGAAGTAAAAATAGAAGAGAGGTGAAATATAAGCTGGTTTGGGGGTGGGGGGGGAACACTGGACAGAGGGCCAGTGATAGGTGGAGGTAGCCAAAATATGTCCCAGACAAAAGGACAAAGAGGTGTTGAAGGTGGTGATATTATCTAAGGAATGTGCTATTAAAGGTAGAAAGCAGGACAAGCAAGGTACAGATAGTCCTAGTAGGGGTGGGGTGAAGGAATCAAAAAAGGCTAAAAGATAGAGATAAAACAATGGATGGAAATACATTTAAAAATAATGGAAGTAGGTGGGAAAAGAAAAATCTATATAAATTATTGGGGAAAAAAAGGGGAGGGGGGAATTGGAAAGGGGTTAGGGGTGGAAGAGAGAGTTCATGATCTAAAATTGTTGAACTCAATATTCAGTCTGGAAGGCTGTAAAAGTGCCTAGTCGGAAGATGAGGTGCTGTTCCTCCAGTTTGCGTTGCGCTTCACTGGAGCAATGCAGCAAGCCAAGGACGGACATGCGGGCATGAGAGCAGGGTGGAGTGTTGAAGTGGCAAACGACAGGGAGGTCTGGGTAATGCTTGCGGACAGACCGAAGGTGTTCTGCAAAGCGGTCACCCAGTCTGTGTTTGGTTTCTCCAATGTAGAGGAAACCGCATTGGGAGCAATGAATAGACTAAATTGAGGGAAGTGCAAGTGAACTGCTGCTTCACTTGAAAGGAGTGTTGGGGCCCTTGGGCGGTGAGGAGAGGGGAAGTAAAGGGGCAGGTGTTGCACCTTCTGCGGTTGCATGGGAAGGTGCCATGGGAGGGGGTTGAGATGTAGGGTTTGATGGAGGAGTGGACCAGGGTGTCCCGGAGGGAATGATCCCTCTGGAATGCCGCTGGGGGGGTGGGCAGGTGATGGGAAGATGTGTTTGGTGGTGGCATCATGCTGGAGTTGGCGGAAATGGCGGAGGATGATCCTTTGAATGCGGAGGTCGGTGGGGTGATAAGTGAGGACAAGGGGGACCCTATCACGTTTCTGGGAGAGAGAAGCAGGTGTGAGGGCAGATGCATGGGAGATGGGCCGGACATGGTTGAGGGTCCTGTCAACCACCGTGGGTGGAAAATCTCGGTTAAGGAAGAAGGAAGACATGTCAGAGGAACTGTTTTTGAAAGTGGCATCATCAGAACAGATGTGATGGAAGCGAAGGAACTGAGAGAATGGAATGGAGTCCTTATAGGAAGTGGGGTGTGAGGACCTGTAGTCGAGGTAGCTGTGGGAGTCGGTAGGCTTGTAATGGATATTGGTGGACAGTCTACCACCAGAGATTGAGACAGAGAGGTCAAGGAAGGGAAGGGAAGTGTCAGAGATGGACCATGTGAAAATGATGGAGGGGTGGAAATTGGAGGCAAAATTAATAAATTTTTCCAGGTCCAGACAAGAGCATGAAGCAGCACCAAAGTAATCATCTACGTACCGGAGAAAGAGTTGTGGGAGGGGACCGGAGTAGGACTGGAACAAGGAATGTTCCACCTACCCCATAAAGAGACAGGCATAGCTGGGGCCCATGTGGGTACCCTTAGCTGCACATTTTATTTGGAGGAAGTGAGAGGAGTTGAAGGAGAATTTGTTCAGTGTGAGAACAATTTCAGCCAGACGGCAGAGAGTAGTGGTGGATGGGGATTGTTCAGGCCTCTGAGGAAGAAGCGGAGAGCCATCAGAACATCCCGGTGGGGGATGGAGGTGTAGAGGGATTGGACGTCCATAGTGAAGAGGAGGCAGTTGGGGCCAGGGAACTGGAAATTGTTGACATGATGCAGGGTGTCAGAGGAATCACGGATGTAGGCGGGAAGGGACTGGACAAGGGGAGAGAGAATGGAGTCAAGATAGCAAGAAATGAGTTCCGTGGGGCGGGAACAGGCTGACACGATCGGTCTGCCGGGACAGTCCTGTTTTTGGATTTTGGGTAGGAGGTAGAAGCGGGCCGTCCGAGGTTGGGAGACTATCAGGTTGGAAGCTGTGGAAGGAAGATCTCCAGAGGAGATGAGGTCAGTAACAGTCCTGGAAACAATGGCTTGATGTTCAGTGGTGGGGTCATGGTCCAGGCGGAGGTAGGAGGAAGTGTCTGCCATTAACTTTGCTGTTGTTTTGGCAGCAAATTCTATGTTTGTTTCATTTTTAAAAAATTTTTTCAATATATGGGAATGTCTAGAAAACAACCGTTTAGTTCACCTAGCATCCTGTAGTCACATGCTCCAACAATGGCGTTTTGGCCAATCATGGCAATAAGTGTTTATCATTGTGTCTACAACAGACACAAAACCCCATTGGTGGAGAGCTTTCGATACCATAGGTTAAAAATCACCAGACCTTCCAAGCAGGTTACACTTCTTTTCATGCCTGAAATTACTTACAGTATCGCACAATATTATTTCAAAGAAATCAAATTTTCATTTTAATCAATCAATGCTAACTGCTTCCACCTCCGAAAACTGTTCCATCGATTGGCTCCCAATAAAATATCGTTATGTAGGTTAATTTTGAATTGAATTGCAGGCTGTGTCCAATGGTTCTATTGTTCTGGACTAGATGAAATAGCTCAACATGATCTGCATTATCTTGTTGCTTTAAAATTCCTAAAAACAGCAGTAAATTACTTTCCAGCCATTTTCCAGTCAGAGCATGCTAATTGTATAATCTCCCATAATCCAATTCCTAAATTCCCTTGGTCTCTTTTTCAATGGCTGTAATATCCCTTTTACACAGTGGCAACCAGAAAATATAGACAGTTTTCAAAATGTTGAGGCATATGGGCAAAATTGGTTAGCCTGTGAGAGTCATGTGTTTGTGGATGCTAAACCAGAAGATTTTTTGATCTGATCTCTATTCCTGAATTTGGGCTGCACTTGAACGACCCCCTTTAAAATGTTGTTAATGCAATCAAACTCCACTCGATAATAAATCTATGAGCAAGTACAACAGAAAGATGGCTATCATTCCTGTCATCTGCCTGCTGAACCAGACTGTAAGACTATGGACACTGAACCTTATCTACTGTACATTACAAGTAACAGAATATTGTAATTGGGGAGCAGTATTTTTTACTGAGTCACCTGTTAACCTGCTAATCATTGATTTGTATTAACCACATAAATCCCAATTCAATTTGGATGTCCTCCTGTGTAATTATGTGGAGCACTACGGTCATGTATATCATTGGCCAGTTCCTATCAGTAAAAGAGGATCCCACCTACAAGTCTCCAAGTTTTACATTTGAATAGAGTGCCTAAAGAACTTTACTTTTTTGTATCTAGGAAGACCAAGTTTTGAAGAAATGGGATCATCATCAACAAGGAAACATGAATTCACCCGTTCAGAGAGTGAAAACTGGCGGGTCTGCAGAGATGAGCAGAATGGAGAGGATGATGATGGAGGTTGGCGTTTAGCAGGGCCTCGTCGAGAAGGTGACAGGTGGCAGCCTCATAGCCCAGGTGTGTGCGCTGAATACACTTTTTGGCCAGCTAATGCTAAAGGGTTGCATGACATCTGCCATGCTGTACTTAATACATTAGAGGGTGCACAGCGGGTTCTGACTTTATTCCAATCGGGGGATGGGGTCAAATGGCTGCATAGAAGAAACCTCATAACTTATTGTACTGTGCACAGTTTTGGTCCCCTTGAGGAAGGATGTAGATGCATTGGAGGCGGTTCAGAGGAGGTTCACTAGATTGATTCCAGAGATGCGGGGCTTGTCTTATGAGGAGAGATTGAGCAGTTTAGGCCTATACTCGCTAGAGTTTAGAAGGATGAGAGAGATCTAATTGCGATATATAAGATGCTAAACGGGATAGACAAATTAGACATGGAGTGGATGTTTCCCCTTGTGGGGCATTCTAGAACAAGAGGCCATAGTTTTAGGCTAAGGGGTGGTAGATTTAAATCAAAGATGAGGAGGAATTAGTTTTCTCAAAGGGTGGTGAATCTGTGGAATTCACTACCTCGGAGTGCAGTGTATGCCGGGACGCTGAATAAATTTAAGGAGGAGATACAGATTTTTAATTAGTAATGGGTTGAAAGGTTATGGGGCGAGGGCGGGAAATTGGAGTTGAGGCCGAAATGAGATTATCGATGATTGTATTGAATGGCAGGGCAGGCCCGAGGGGCTGAATTGCCTACTCCTGCTCCTAGTTCTTATGTTCTTATGAATGAAAGAATAATTTTAAAGGTAGCATTTTAAAATGTTCAACACAAACTTTATTAGAACAGCAGCTTGAAGTATATCAGATGTCAAGGCTGCTTTTTAAATTGAAAGTGCTGGGTGAAGAATATGATGAACTCATTGAAACTAGATAGAAATAGCTAAATTATCAAAATTATAATACGTATATACTATTCCGAAGTTAAATATGTTAATCTTTTGCCAATCAGATTATTCCATTAGAGATTACCTTTCTTGCAGAATATAAATTAAAGGATCATTCTAATTATTTTCGTTCCACTAGATTTCTGTACATAATGATTTGATATTTAGTCTTACTGCAAGCATAGTGGCTCCAGGTTATTAATGTAAGGTACCACTGAGAGTGGCAACACTTAATTGGAATTGTACCAAGCCGTGCTGTGATGTCACGTTGCATGTTAACTGCAGTGGAACTGAGGAAATGATCAGTGATGCCCTGTTGCATCAAACTGTAGGTTAATTCTGCATGCAGTTGCTAACTTTTACCACTTGATGGCTCCGCACCAATCCATTTGCTGGAGCACAAATGCATTGATCTGGAATCTAGATCATACTGGGCCTCTTGTTGCATGCTCGCAACACTGCCTTCTTGTGGATCATAGCCTATTTTTGCCTGTTCTACCTGTGAACTCCTGCAACTTGTTGAGACTTTGGTCACTTGACTCTGAAGCTAAGGAAGCATTGGCCCACTTGCCAAGTAGGGATAGGAACATGGTTATAGTGCAATCTGCAGTAGACCAAAGGAAGTAGGTGACTTGTACCTGTGTGAATTGGCAGCAGAGAGCTGTATTTAGATGAGCAGTGGACCATGTAGCATCAGCTCAGCTGTGGATGTGGTATGCTATTTCAGCTTTCTCAGCTAAGAAATCTAAGAGCCTTAGGTTGAATATTGTTTCTCCTGTGTCATTGGTTGCAGCAATGGGTAGCTAATCACAGATTATTTTATTGCCTCCTTGCAGGTCCGTAGAATTTCCCCAGCCCAGCTTTTCACCTCGGGCTGGGGAAATGCAAGTTTGGTCCATTTCCGACTTCTGAAACCTGAGCCTTTCTCCGAACTGAATTCCCACCATAATATAGTCTGAGTGACATGGGTGGGGACGGGTCAGGTTTTGTGAGATGCAATGCCATGCAAAATGAGTATGAGTGCGAAAGGGGCTGGTTATTGTTGTGTTTCTGGCTTCTTTATGTATACTCATCAATCTCTGTCACAGGATTGGTAAACTATAAGTAGGTTTGATTTATTTGAAGGCTACAACTAATATATATAAATTACAGGGTAGCTCAATGGACAGATGTACTCTCTGGTTTCAGCAACCACTATTACAGCAGCAGCTACACTCATTGCTGGTCAGATGCTGCTTTACATCCTGGTTCTGTGGCGTGCACATCATATGCATATTCTCTTTGCGATATTGCAACATATCTATTTTCCCCAAGATAACATTGCATTCGTTAAGACTATTGTGAAAACAATTTACACAAAAAATGGATCTCATCATTTAAGAGTTTATGTCTGTATAAAGTGTAGGTGGTTCACTAATTCCCTTCCCCCCCCAGCCCCCAAGATCTTGTGATAGATCTCGACTTATCACTTTAGTGCTCTGGACTTGTGGGTGCATTGGCACTCTGTGTATTATCGGAATACTGAATGTGAAAGACCAGCATGAACCACAATTTAACTTTGAGTTCACCTTTGGGTGTGTTGTAGACACATTTGGAGTTCTGGGTGTCCTACAACTGGCCAGTCTCTTACCTGGCTTCTGTTTCTCCTTAACGTTGCCCTATTTGGTGTTGTGATCTCATAGGACCTAGGCTCACTGCACACTTTAGATACTTCCACAGGTTCCATGCTGGGGTGTATGACCCAAACTTTTTGTCTTACGTGCAGAAATATCAAAGCAAGTGTCTCATTCTAGTTCGAATCGTTGGATTGCAGTTGTGGTAAACCTTTGGAGCCCAATGCATTTGGCTTTCCATATTGCAAAATACATGCTTCTAACCCTTTGAGATGCATTGACCTCTAAGACTGTCTCCTTTCTTGTGTTGTAGTAGTGCAGAATACATGTCTCTTCTGACAGTGCCTGTTCAAGTGTTTGAACACGTGTATATGGTGGTCCTGCCGTATGTATGGAACACTCTTCCTTAACAGCTCTCTAAGTGATGATCTATCAGCAAAATTGGGTATGTTTGGTGCTAAGAAGTTCAAGAATCTGATGCATCTGTGCAAGTCTTCCATTGTATGGAGTTAGTTTGGCTGTCATAGATTGTATCATTGACTGCCAACTGTCCAGGTACATATCCTTCAAGATTCTGACTGGTGAAATGTTCATGCTGTCCCTTGTGTTGACTTTGGTATTGATTATTTGCTGCTTTTCTTTGATGCTGTTAGTAGCAAAAGCCTCTTTGTCCACACATTGTGTCACATTCACAATGTGGAAAGCCTGTTTGCTTTCTGGTTGAAGATTTCTCCACTCTGAATCTTCACCCTTGTCTGTCTGGCTGCTAACCTTGTGGGTGCTTATGTTTATTTGGATCTCTGGCATATTTGCTGTTGTTGCTGCCATACTTCTATTTGATTATATCTTATTGTAACCTCCAATCGCACATCTGGAAACTGATTTCCTGCATTGACAAGCCCAGTGTCCTCTTACTTTGCAAAGGCCTTGAGATGCAGCTTTGTGGTGGGTGCAGGAGATTGCACTTCTCATATGGCTTGCATGTTTTCTTTATCATGGCTATGGTGCCAATACTGGTAGCTGCATCCAATGATTGCAGATGTTGTCCAGCCACAATGGCTTCATATTTTCTGCCATCTTCTAGCAGCCTGTCAATACCATGACCTTTTTCTTCAAAAGGTCTTTTTGGAAGGCTTCAATCGTCATTGAAGCTGTGATTAGCTCCATCATCCATTCAGACAGCTCAGCTTCTGAAAAACCGCGTCCTTGCCCTTATCATGGAGCCTGCTGACAAACTTCATGCTCTCGTCTGGGTCTGGAAAAATTTATTAATTTTGCTTCCAATTTCCACCACTCCATCGTTTTCACATGGTCCATCACTGACACTTCCCTTCCCTTCCTTGACCCCTCAGTCTCAGTTTCTGGTGATAGATTGTCCACCAATATTTATTACAAACCCACCGACTCCCACAGCTACCTCGAGTACAGCTCCTCACACTCCACTTCCTGTAAGGATTCCATCCCATTCTCTCAGTTCCTTTGCCTCCTTCGCATCTGTTCTGATGATGTCACTTTCCAAAACAGTTCCCCTGACATGTCTTCCTTCTTCGTTAACCGAGGTTTTCCACCCACGCTGGTTGACAGAGCCCTCAACTATGTCCGGCCCATCTCCCTCATACCTTCCTCTCCCTCCCAGAACCATGATAGGGTCCCCCTTGTCCTCACTTATCACCCCACCAGCCTCCTCATTCAAAGGATCATCCTTTGCCATTTCTGCCAACTTCAGCATGATCCCATCACCAAACACATCTTCCCTTCACCAACACCACCACCACCCCCGCGCACCACCCCCCCCCCCCCCGATGGCTTTCCGCAGAGATCATTCCCCCTGGGACCCCCTGGTCCGCTCCTCCATCACCCCCTACACCTCAACCCCCTTCCAAGGCATCTTCCTAAGCAACCGCAGAAGGTGCAACACCTGCCCCTTTACTTCCCTCCTCCTCACCGCCCAAGGGCCCAAACACTCCTTTCAAGTGAAGCAGCACTTCACTTGCACTTCCCTCAATTTAGTCTACTGCATTCACTGCTCCCAAAGCAGTCTCCTCGACAAACGCAGACTGGGTGACCGCTTTGCGGAGCACCTTTGGTCAGTCTGCAAGCATGACCCAGACCTCCCTGTCGCATGCCATTTCAACACACCACCCTGCTCTCATGCCCACATGTCCATCCTTGGCCTGTTGCAGTGTTCTAGTGAAGCTCAACGCAAGCTGGAGGAACAGCACCTCATCTTCCGACTAGGCACTTTACAGCGTTGTGGACTGAATATTGAGTTCAACAATTTCAGATCATGAACTCTCTCCTCCATCCCCATCCCCTTTCCGATCCCCCTTTTTCCAATCATTTATTTCTAAATGTATTTCGATCTATTGTTTTATCTCCACCTTTTAGCTCATTTCGATCCCTTACCCCACCTCACGCCCATTAGGGCCATCTGCCACTAGCTTGCCTTGCTTGCTACCCTTAATGTCCTCATTAGCACATTCCTTAGATAATATCACCACCCCTAGATAATGTCAATACCCCTTTGTCCTTTTGTCTATGACATCTTTAGCAATCTCTTCTTTGCCTCCACCTATCTCTGGCCCTTTATCCAGTTCTAGCTGTCCCACCCCCCCTTTACCAGCTTATATTTCACCTGATTTCTCTATTTCCTTAGTTCTGATGATGAGTCATACGGACTCGAAATGTCAACTGCAGATGTTGTCAGACCTGCTGAATTTTTCCAGGTATTTTTGTTTTTGCTGCTGACAAACTATCAATTGATTCTTGTGGCTGTTGCCTGTAAGCCATCAGCTCTAATCAGTGTATTCTGAAGTTCACCTTTGTGAAGCTGCTCCTCCAGCATGTTCCACAGTTTAACAGGGTCCTTCTGGGATTCTCCTTGGAGAGGCCCGAAGCGTTGACTCTGTGCAACCCCTTGTTTCCAATAGGCTGTGTTTAATTTCTCCACTTGTTTATCTGGTTTTTCTGATGGATAAATCTAAAAGCCTCATTCCATCCTTGTTTAAAAAGCCTAACTTTGGATAGGATTTTTGTGGCCTTCCAATTCAAGTTGGGGAATTTGGCAGTCATCATTCTAATGTTCCCTGTCTTTTACAGACGCTCCCAACTGCGATTTGTAACCTCTCTACTCCGTGGAGCGATTCAGCAGTGCAGTGGCAGTTTTTATTTAAATTATTTTTTGGCTACAATTCAGGTTTTCGTGATAGTAAACTCAGTGGTCCTTTTTTCCCGTTTAGTCTTTTTATTGGTTTTATGTGTGGTAATGACATCCGAGGACATCTCAACGGTCTTACAGCTTTTCTCCCCGATTCAAAACCAATCGCACAGTGCGATGCTGAACTGACTCGTTGCTCCCATCCACCACGATCTGGCAGTCCCACAATCAGGTACTCATTGTTCTGCAAAGTACTGTCTGTAGAGGTAGTCTTCCTCCTGGGAATTCATTGTGATTACAGCCTCTGCATTACACCAAATCTTGTCTGTGGCCTTCATATTCAACGCTGTCACCATGTTGTGCTTCTGGCTTCTTTATGTAATCTCACCAATCACATGCACAGGACTAGTAAACTAGGTAAAGTAGGTTTGATTTATTTGAAGACAATAACATACATATATATATGCGCGCAGACACACAGAAATTCTATACACACACGCGCATAATGTACAGGATAACTTAACAGACAGGTCTACTGTAGGGATGGAACAACCACCATTACTCAACAGCAGCTGCAACAACACTCAGTCTACCTGACTGCTGGCCACAATCTGTTTTACATCTTGGTTCCTTGATGTACGCCATTTGCATATTCTCAAATAGAATATGCAGCTCAACTCCCAACATCATTTCTCTGACCCCTAAACCTCACCCTTCCCATGTGCAGCCCATGCCCCCTCATTTAATAGCGTAGAGCTGTTGATAAACATGTGAACATGGGCAGTTGCTGAATTAAATGGATCTGGCATTAAACATTTGAAACTCAGCCAAGCATTCATAACAGTCAGGCGTAATAACAGTCACTTGGAAATGTAAACAGAGTCTATTAGAAAACAATTTATTGAACAATAATCATGGCTGGTGTCGAATTGTGACGCTACAAAAGCCTGGAACTGAAGAAACAGATGGCCTTTTTTTCCACAGCCAGAACAAATGCCTTGTTGATCAAAGCAATCCAAGAGCAGGTGCTTGCTTTTTTTCTCTTAACTGTAAGCTGTTGAAAGTTTTAAAATTTAAAATAGTTCTGGTATTTAAGTTACTTTGGATCATCACACTAGAGATTCCAAGCCAATTTTTCTTCAGATTTCAATACATATGGGAAAAGTACACTAATGCATCTCAACACTTAAAAACAATGCTGGTCAATGTAATTGTCTTTTCAGGACAATCCCTATAATGAATCACTGAAGTTAAAACATGGCTATATTACAATGCAAGATCCAATAGTGATATTTGATATTATTAACACTTACCTGTCAGAATGTTCCTGACTCCTCAACAGTAACAAACTCTATAAGTCTTGGGCAGCTTTTATTTAAAAGATGTCTGAATAGGCATTTTGACTATTGAGAATTCTGACCCCTTCCTTGCTTGCCATTTGTGTAGTTATATCATGCATTGGAGCAATTGTTATATTCAATGAAGGCATTTTTAAAGGAAGATCTGAGGCAAAACAGCTATAAAAGTATAAAAATGCGAAGGCAGAGAAATGGATGAAGTGTTGTCAATTGCAATTGCCATATAATTTTTTAATCTTATTTTTAAACATATTAAGCATTTTCAACCAGGCTTCACAGGATAGTGAACATAAATAGGAGCTAAGTTCAAGTTCTCATTCCTAATTGGGGTACTAAGGTTGATTGTGCTATTGCAACTACCCTGTGGAAATCAACGAGTTCAGCATATAAAGGGCATTGAACCTGAGACTTTTTTTGGTCTGTGTTTAATGTCCCTTACTATTAATAGTGTTGCTGTTGAGCATTTATGTGATTTTAGCATTATTTATTGTTCAAACCTTTTCCAAAATTTTTAACATGGGCCATGTTCTACAGGTTGGAGAGAAGCCACAGAACGCAGAAGGCGGTTTGATTTTGATTATCGAGATAGAGATGATGAACGAGGTTACAGACGAGTGCGCTCTGGTAGCGGTAGTATGGATGACGAAAAGGACAGCTTGCCAGAATGGTGTCTAGAGGATGCAGAGGAGGAGATGGGAACTTTTGATTCTTCTGGAGCATTTATGTCCTTGAAGGTTGGGTAATTCTAATTTCTTGCATATCTCATAATTTGTGTAAGTCACTTTGTGAGGGAGCTTTTCTAATGATAGGTAACTTCATTCAAGCCACTTGTTTGCAAATCTACATTTAGAAGCTAACACCAATGTTAATACTATCTGAAGCATTAGTGATTGACAGCTCTGATCTCAACACTGGATCCAAACCTGCCCACAAAAATGACATTGGAGACAGCATTAGGTAAGCGTGCATTGGGCTATAGTTAAATGCCATGATTTGGTGGAAGTTCAGAATCAATCAAAGTACCCGTTGCAAAAATAAAACTATATAGTGTAATAGTGTGGTAAGATTGTTTTTTGAGTCTGGAGCTGAAGGATGTTGCCTGGTCAAGTGTTGCTTTTGTGTAAAAAAAAAAGCTATGAATTAAGTTTAACATGCTATTACTGATTGGGAGTGTTTGTGGCTGAGGCTGAGCATCTTTTTTACACTGGTTGTTTTGTTCAAGTATTACAAAATTACTAATGGCTTTAAATATGTGCTTATGGTATAGAAAGAAACAACTTATATTTATATGACGCTTTTCACGACCTCAGGGTGTGCCAAGATTCTTCATAGTCGATTAAGTACTTGTGATCTGTAGTTGCAGTTTAATATGGGGATATATGACGGCCAGTTTGTGCAAAGCAAGTTCACTGAAAGAGCAATGAAATTAAACCCCTGAATAATCTGAACAATCTATGTTGGTTGACAGTAAATTTTCACTAGAGGACCAGAAAGCCCCTGTTCTTGAAATAATGCCAAAGGATGTTTTACATCTGCTTGAATGAGAAAGACAGGCCTCAGAGCTCAGAGTACAGCACATTCTTAATACTGCAATGAGGTGTCATTCTAGGTTACTTTCTTAAGTCGAATGGAGTTTGAATCCATAATCTTCTGATTTAGTGAGTGCATTGCCACTGAGACCAGGCTGTTAAAGATACACTTTGTGAATCTTCCTGACTTTGCTCTCCTTCACAACGTGCCCTTCTACCAATACAAGCCCCTGCCCCCTTCCAAACCTTCAGTAACTTAAATGTAACAGAGATGATTTTCAGTTGATTACATCATAAATTTAAAGTTGTGCAGACCTGAATATTTGAATTTTTATTCATTTTGGGGATGGTTGTGTCATGACGAAGCTGACATTTACTTACCTATCCTTGGTTGCTGGGGAAGTGAAAGTGGGCCATCTTCTTGAACTACTGAAAGCAGTTTGAATGTGAGCAGCTTGCTAGGCAATTTCAGAGGGAAGGTAAGAGACAGGCATCAAAGTATGTAAATGATGTTGAATGTAGGCCAAATTGGATGAGGATGACAAGTTTTGTTTCCTCAAGGACATTCATTAACCAGTTAGATCTTTACAACAATCTGTGAGAGACTGCTAAGTGTTGGATGGGAGATCGGAAGAACTCTCCTGTTTTCCTTTGAGCCATGAAATGGGATCTTTTAGATTCACTTGAGAGAGTGGATGGGACCTCAGTTTAACATCTCATTTAAAAATGGCACTTATAATGAAGCATAACTTGCTGAAGTGTCAGCATAGATTGTGTGTCAAACTCGAGGGGGGGGCTTGAACCCCTAACTTTCTTACTTTGAGACATTGTGCTATCACTGAGCCAAGGCTGACCCCTAAAGGGAGAATATTAATGTCAGAGGAATTATATAATACTCTGCATTTTTGAATCCTTCTAGGATATAATTCTGCCAAAGTTTCAATATCTTGCCCTAGTGTTAAAAAGAACTTAACTGTTAAAGAAGGTACTTAACCATGCATCTTATACTTTTTTGTGTTTTTGGTGCTGTTTTGTAGAAATCTCCCAAGGAGCCTATTCCAGAGGAACAGGAATTGGATTTTAAACAGATGGAGGATGGAGAGGAGAGATCAAATTCAGAGGACAGTGAGAAAGAAGAAGCTAAGGAACCTGATAAGAAATACAAGAAAGAGACTGATGAAGGTTTTTATCAGTCATTCTTCACTCAAAAAGCTTTTGAAGTTAAATGCAAATTTCTCACATCTGATCTCCATGATTTTCAGACAATTATGTACAATTACATAGTATACAGAGTGCAGAACCTGGCCATTTGGCCCAACCCGTCCACCCTGGCATTTATTCTCCACTCTAACCTCCTCCTGTCTTTCCTTATCTTTATCAGTAAAATCAGATATTCTTTTCTCCCTCATGTCTATCTAGCCTTCTCTTAAACGTGTCTGTACAGTAGTATATACCTCAACTATTCCCTATAGTAGCAAATTCCACATTCTCGCCACTCTTTGGGCAAAGAAGTTTCTTCTGAATTCTGTGATTTGCTTGGTAACTGGCTTAAATAGTGAACTCTAGTTTTGCTTTATTGCGCAAGTGGAAACATTGTGCCTACTTGCTCAAAACCTTTTGTACTTTTAAAGACTTCTATTAGGTTACCCCTCAGCTGTTTCCTTTTCAAGAGAAGAAAGACCCAGCTTGTTCAGTATTTCCTGATATAGCCTTGATACCATCCTTGTAAATCTTTGTTGTACCCTCTCCAGTGCTTCTGTACCCCTTCCATAACATGGAAACCTGAACTGCACCCCATACCCCAAATGTAGTCTAAGCAAGGTTCGAAACAAGTTTATTATCACCTTTCTACTTTTCATTTCTATCCCTCTGAAAATAAATCTTTATGGCTGGGCAGCATTTTTATGGCCTTACTAACTTGCCGTAGCACTTTGAGTTATTTCTTTGCACTGTAAGATCCCTTTGTTCCTGGAAACCATTTAGATTCGTATTTTCCAAATAAAGTGTGACGTCCTTATTTTTCTTATCAAAATTCCTAAGTATTGAAATTAATTTGTCAATTATATCCATATTCTGCAAGTTTATTGTCATTGATAGGCATAACACACATAACTAAGCGAACCGTAATGCCTTCAGCCATAGGAAGAATGTGACTTATTTTCCCTCAGTTACCCACAAGTTTGTTTTCCAATTTAACTTGCTTGACAACTTTCCCAGTTATGCTTTCTGCTTTCCTTAAACCCCTCTCCCAAAGACATTGGATTCTTGCTGGGATAGTTTTACAGCTGCCTTTGCACCTTGGTTGCACAGGAACCAAGGCAGATTTGATCCTTAAACAACATCTGCACATGGACACTTCCAGTATGGGTCTCTGGGGTACTGAGGCCAATTTGCCTGCATGTCTGCCTAATCTAAATTAACTCAGCATAGATTATATGGACCCTTTTGTATCTGTGTGTCCATGCAAGTCATTATTTTTTTTTGATTCATTGTAGGAATGTGTGATTAATTGATCTCAAATTGAACTGCAATGTGGAAGCTTATGACTATGTACTACGTCCCACTTCCCCAGTGAAAGACCAAAATAGTAGCCTTTTCATCTTGTTTGGCCGAATGCACTTTCCAGAAGCTAGCTAAAGGCTATATTAGACAGACTTTAAGTAAATAATCTTCAAAGTAAATCATCTTAAAAGTATATGGGACAGGAAGCTATGAATGGGGAAGAAGAACCCTGAATATATTTTTTTTAATTACTTGCTGAATTTAGACACTCTATGTAATATTGCCTATAACTTGTTGTGCATTGATCAATATTTATCATATTATAGAAACAAATAAAACAGAAGAGCCCAAAGATGTTTCCTGCACAAATTCATCGCCGCTCCCTTCAGATCCTCAGATACCATTAGTTCCCAGCCCATCTAAAAAGGAAGAAAGCATACCAGAAAAAACTGACAAAACTGAGGTTGCACAACAAAGACCTGCCAGGGAAGGTATGAATTTATTTAAAATACATAACTGACTTAAGTTTTGAAGCTTTAGAACTGATGTAAAGCATGGTGTTCAGCCCGGTATTCTGACTTTTAAAGAGACAGCACTATGATAAGAAAATGTACTTGGAATTTTTTTTCCCCCTCTATCTAGTTCTATAATGTGAGAGCGCTCATCCCTCACTTCAAAAGGTATTCATTACCTGGCATAAACATACAACAATGGTGACCTGTCATATTAGGAAGGAACATCTTTTGAGCACCTTTTTGAGCCAGCTATTTTTTTTATTCATTCATGGGATGTGGGCTTTGCTAGCTTGGCCAGCATTTATTCCCCACCCCTAATCATAAACTTGGATAGGAATTGATAAATTAAAAATCTGAGTTATATCAAAAAAACTAGGTTTTTAAAAATCATTAGTGCCTAGGTAATGCACTTTGTTAGTTATGTACCTGACAGATTTTAGATTTAACAGTTTTAAGAGCTTGGCATTCTAAATTATAAAACAGTTGGAACTAACCTGCTTTACTCAAATTCCACAAAATTCCCCACATTTCCAAATTCCAAGTGGGGTTACGTAAATTTTAACTTGATATAGATTTGCAGCTTGTTTTATTAGCGATAAAACTAAATTTTGTTTTAATTCTGCCTCTTGAACATACCATGTTTTTCATTCATTTATTTCCCTGTTTGTAGCAGTTTTGATCCTACTAATTTCCCACTCCACCGTCCTACATCTCTTTGCATGATGTCATGGTTGAATATAAACAAGATATTTGATTCTTATTGAAGTTCTTCATCTGCAAATGGGGAGTCTATGACTTGTGTTCAGAAATGTGAACTGTATACTATCTAATACAGGAGAATTAAAATTATTGGCGAATGCAGTTTTGTAATCATGTTTTTGTAAACAAAACTGTGACAATTTGGGAAGTAATTAATAGGAATTGTTCAGTTTTCCAGTTGTTTGAACATATTATTTGAATAATCTACAAACAAACTTGCTGCTTTTGTGTTCCAGTGACGGATACCTCAACCGCCTCTTATCAAAAATCTTCAGTTCCATCTATTAACGGCACTACTACTACTGCTACTACAATTGCAGTGCCTCCCTCGCCTACAATCGCAGCTGTTGCAAAGCGGAGCATACCTCAGGATAATGATGATGATGAAGGGCTAAAACATCTTGAGCAGGTATGTAATGGGAACAGTTAATTGTGAAATTGCTCCATAATCATGTATCAAAGTCTTTGTCCAAAATTGAATTATTTTTCTCTTATACATCCCATATTGTAAATGAGCAGAATTCGCTCAGTTCACAGTACAAATGGAGAATGATAGAAATGTGTCATCTGAAGTTTCTAGAGTGTAACTTGTATTTCAGCTATGAGCTTCAAAAAAAAAAGCTTTACCATGAAAATTGCAACTAGCAATTGGCTTGACAATTAAAAGTAAACTGCTGAAAGCAGAAAACCAAATAATGTATGTGAGAGAAAAATAGGAAATGCTAAAAATGCTCTGTAGGTCTAGCAGCATTTCATCAGAACTGTACGAGCACTGAAGGCTTTTGGTGAAATGTAGTGCAAACAGTCCAGATTTGAACAAACAAAGGTGGCATGCCTGTTTAGGAGATTAAAACTGGACCCTTGTTGGTAAAGTCACTATTTTACATAATGAGAAAATCTCTCCCATTCAGGAAGCTGAGAAGATGGTAGCATCTTTACAGGATAATGCCTTAGATGACGAAAGACTGTCAACACAAATTCAGGATAAACGAACTAAAGCTGCCACCTTGCCGTTGTCCCATGATGCTGCTATGAAGTGGTTTTATAAAGATCCACAAGGAGAAATACAAGGTATGCACATGGGGATCACAAGTTTGCAATTTGCCAGATTGAAGTATGACATGTATTTCCCTACTCATTTTACTACTTTTAGTACTACTTTTATTACTGTTTAAAACCAGCGTAGAGGAACTGGGAGTTTCGCTGTTTAAAATCTGTGAGGAAGGAGTTGGGAGTTTCATTGTTTAAACACAGCGAGGAGGGAACCGGAAGCTTCACTGTTTAAAATCTGCAAGGAGGGAGTCAGGAGTTTCATTGTTTAAACAGCGAGGAGGGAACTGAGAGCTTCGCTATTTAAGATCTGTGAGGAGGGAGTCGGGAGTATCATTGTTTAAACATAGCGAGGAGGGCACCAGGAGTTTCGCTGTTTAAAATCAGCGAGGAGGGAGTTGGGAGTTTCACTGTCTAAAATAAACAAGGAGGGAGTTGGGAGTTTCACTGTCTAAAATAAACAAGGAGGGAGTTGGGAGCTTCACTGTATAAAATCAGCAAAGATGGAGCCAGGATTGCAGCCGTTTCAGCTGCTGAAGAAATTTGAGTGAAATAAAACAACTGTGACATCGAAGGAAACTAGTAAGTTGATTGGCCGGTAAGTGCTTGGTATAAGGGACAGTATATTAATTGCTAGCTTAAGACACCAGAGTTAAGGTATTTGTATAAATAAAAAGGACTGAAACTTAAAAATATAAAATAAAAATAAAGTAATTAAATACTTAAAGCACCCTTCTGTGTAATCAAGAAATCTGTGACTTCTAGTACCAGGTGTACTAGCATTCAATAAGCACTAATTTGTAACATACATAAGAATTATTTTAAGTTAATGAAGAAAGTAATTAAATTAACTAAATAACATAAGTAATAATAGTGGGACAAGCAGGATGAGCAAAAAGGAATGTAGTGGTAATAGGGCACAGTATAGTAAGGGGGATTGATGGTTCTCTGCAGCAAAAAGTGAGAGTCCAGAAGGCTGTGGTGCCTGCCCAGTGCCAGGACTCGGGATATTTGCTCAGGGCTGGAGAGAAACTTAACAATGAGAGGGGGAGGATCCAATAGTCATGGTCCATGTAGGTACCAACAGGACAAAGACAAGGAAAGAGGTTCATCATAGTCAGTATGAGAAGCTAGGCTAAGAAGCAGAATCTCAAATGTAATAATTTCTGGATTATTACTTGAGCTTTGTGTAAATTTGCACAGGGCAAGTAAGATTAGAGAGTTGAATGTGGTTCAATGACTGGTGTGAGAGAAGTGGGGCACTGGCACCTGTGCTGGGGAAAGTAGGGGCTGTACCATTGGGATGGTCTACACCTGAACCATGCTAGGACCAGTGTTCTTGTGAACTGCATAACTAGAGAGGTAGAGAGGGTTTTAAAGTAAATAGTGAGGGCCAGGGATCAAATTTGGGAAGGTGTGGTCTATCAAAGAGTAGAGACAAAGTAAGAGAGGAAGCTTAATATGGGAAATGATACACAGACCGTGACAGGAAGGGCACAGTACAGACAGTATAAATATAAGAGTAAATCAACAGATAAGGTGAGAGGTTATAAAAATAATATAAGGGCAAAACTAAAGGCTCTGTATCTGAATGCACGTAGCATTCGAAACAAAACAGGTGAACTGATAGATTGTACTTGTTTCTCTTTTTGTACTAATATCCATTACAGAGACATGGCTACAGGGTGGCATAGATTGGGACTGAATATTGACGGTTATGTGACATTTAGGAAGGATAGGAAGTTCAGGAAAGGTGGAGAGGTGGCTCTGTTAATTAAAGACATCTTTAGCGCAATAGAGAGGGGTGACCCAATTTTAGGAAACCAGGATATAGAAGTGGTTTGTGTAGAGATGAGGAATGATAAAGGCAAGAAATCACTTGTGGGAGTGGTGTACAGGCCACCTAACATATGTCATGACAGGATATCAAAGAAGAAAAGTGGAGCTTGTCAGAAAGATATAATGATTATCATGGGGGATTTTAATCTGCATATAGACTGGAAAAATCAGATGGGCAAAAGCAGTGTAGATGACAAATTCATAGAAGGTTTCCAGGATAATTTCTTGGATCGTGTTCTGGAGCTATCCATGGAGCCTGCTATACTAGACCTGGTATTGCGCAACAAGATAGGATTAATTAATGACCTCATAGTGAAGGCGCCCCGAGGTAGCAGTGATAATATGATTGAGTTTTGCATTCAGATTGAGGGAGAGAAGAGTGGGTCTAAGACTATTATTTTAAATTTAAATAGGGGCAATTATGAGGGCTTGAAAAAATGGCTTGCAAAAGTGAATTGGCAATTTAGGTTAAGATGCCAGTAGAGAAGCAGTGGTAGACATTTAAGGGGATATTTCAGAATACACACAATAGATACATTCCAATGAGAGAGAAATGGGAGAACCCACCATCTATGGTGAATGGAAAAAAGGTTAACGATAGTAACAAACTGTATATAGTTGTGCAATGATGGGTGGTAGGTCAGAAGATTGGACAGAATATAAAAAACAGCAAAGAATGACGGAAAGATTAATGAAGGAAAAATTAGAGTACGAGAGAAAGCTAGCTAGAAATATAAAGAAATAGTAAGGATTTATATAGATATTTTAAATAAAGAGTTAACAAATGGGGGTTGGTTCTATTGAAATTGAATCTGGGCAATTAATGATGGAAACTAAGGAGATGGCAGATGAATTGAACTGTAATTTTGCATCAGTCTTCACTATAGAGGATATAAATGGCACCCCAGAAACAGCTGTAAATGAGGCATTAGAAGGGAGGGAGGAACTCGGGAAAATTACTATCATCAGGGAAGTGGTACTTAGAAAATTGTTGGAACTGCTGGTTGACAAATCCCTGGGTCCTGGTGGATTTCATCCCAGGGTCTTAGAAGGACTGGCTGGTGAGATAGTTGATAGTTGATGCGTTGGTTTTAATTTCCCAAAATTCACTTGATTCGGTGGGGAAGGTTCTATTAGATTGGAAGATAGCTCACGTAACTCCTTTATTCAAAAAGGGAGGAAGATGGAAAGGAAACTACAGGCCAGTTACCTTGACATTTGGTGTAGGGAAAATGTTAGAATGTATTAAAGATGTTATAGCAGAGCAATTGATAAATTCAAGGTAATCAGGCAGAGTCAACATGTTTTTGTAAAAGGGAAATCATGTTTAACCAATTTATTAGAGTTCTTTGAAGAAGTAATGTGCTGTGGATAAAGGGGAACCAGTAGGGGTACTGTACTTAGATTTTCAGAAGGCATTTAATAAGGTACCACATCAAAGGTTATTGTGAAAATTAAAATTTCATGGTGTAGGGAGCAACATATTAACATGGGTAGAAGATTGGCTATCCAACAAGAAACAAAGTAGGCCGAATTGGCCATTTTCTGGTCAGCAAGTGGTGTACACAGAATACATGCTTGGGCCTCAACTCATAACAATTTATATAAATGATTTAGATGATATGGTTGCTAAATTTGCTGATGAGACAAAGATAGGTAGGAAAGTAAGTTGCGAAGAGGATACAAGGAGGCTACAAAGGATATAGGTTGGCTAGACGAGTGGGCAAAGATTGGCAAGTTAAGTACAATGTGGGAAAATGTAAGGTTGTCCATTTTGGCAAGGCAAGTAAAAAAGGAGCATATTATTTAAATGGTAAGAGATTGTGAAGCTTTTGAGATGCAGAGGGATCTCAATGTCATGAATCACAGAAGGTTATTATGCAGATGCAGCAAATAATTAGCAAAGCTAATAAAATGTTATTGTTTATTGCAAGGAGAATTGAAAACAAGAGTAGAGAGGTTATGCTTCAGTTATACAGGGCATTGGTAAGGCCACATCTGGAGTACTGTGTACAGTATTGGTCTCCTTATTTAAGGGAAGATGTTAATGCGTTGTAAACAACTCAAAAGGTTTACTAGATTAATCCCTGGAATAGGTGAGTTATCTTATGAGGAAAGGCTGGACAGGCTAGGTTTGTAACTGCTGAAATTTCAAAGAGTAAGAGGTGACTTGATTGAAACATATTAGATCCTGAGGGGACTTGACAGGATAGATGTGGAAAGGATATTTCCTCTTGTGGGAGAATCTAGAACTAGGGGCCACTGTTTAAAAATAAGGGGTCACACATTTAAGAGATGAGGAAAAAAATATTCTGAGGGTTGGGAGACGTTGGAATTCTCTTCCTCAAATGGTGGTTGAGGCAAAGTCTTTGAATATTTTTAAGACAGCGGTAGATAGATACTTGATAAGTAAGAGGGTGACATATCATCCGGGGTAGGCAGGAATGTGGAGTTGTGGTAAAAATTAAATCAGCCATGCTCTTATTGAATAATGGAGCAGGCTCGAGGGGCAGAGTGGCCTACTCCTGCGTCTAGTTTGTGTGTCATGTCTGAAGGTGTTTTGGAATGCCCACAAATAAACAGCAGTTAGTCTTGAAAACACAATCTTGCATTTACCATAAGTTCTAAAACTATTATTATTTTCATAAATATGAAATTCTGTGGCTCTGCACATGTATCTAAATTGCGTTATCTTCAAATAAAATGGGGACAAAGAGCAGAAGTAATTGCTGCAAGCATGCAGCCATAATTTAACCTGACATTTTAAAGTCATACGTTCTGTTCTTGTTTCTCTATTCCATTATAATTAGCCACGGAAAATATCAATATAAACATTCCATATCTTAATCCCTCATGCCATATTTAAATATGGATATAAGAGTTTATAATTCAAAGAGCGGAAGCTAATGCCCCTCCCCCAGTGTTGACTTTGGAGGGGGTAGTGGGGGGCATTAAATTGGGTGTGTGAATGAAGGGTGTGGACCCTGCCTTCTTCCTGCCTCTGCCCGCTTAAGCCCAAGGCGCGAAGGCTCGTGATGGCTTTCCGCCCAGAGGTTAATTAAGATCCCTAAATGGGCATATGATGGGGTCCCTCATTAAAGGTACTCAGTGCCTGATCGAGGGACTGGTGAGAACCAAACCCTTGCCTTTCCCTCCGACTGCCCCCCTCCCACCTAGCTACCACCTCCTGTGACCCCTATGACCTCTATCATGCCTTCCTTCACCTTTGGCTTTGGATCCCTTATTGATCCTGGGCCTCTGCTGGATGCATTACCTGCAGCTGCCACCACTGCCAGCCTCTGATTGGCCTGCAGCTCTTGGGAGGTAAGATTTCCACCCTCGGGATCCATAATTCTGAGAAAGGTTCAATGGTGGCCACTTTCAGTGCCTCTTTAATGATAGGTCTTTCCCAGCGGAGATGTGTGGCTCTGAAAACCCTGTCACCTGGATTAAATTCTATAATATTACTTTTGTTATATTAAACATGGATAGAAGCAGTAATAGGGAAGGCAAATGGAAAGTTGGCCTTTATTTCAAAGGAAATGGAGTATAAAAATAGGGAAGCTTGCTAAAACTATACAAGGCACTAGTTAGACTACACCTAGGATACTGTGAACAGTTTTGATCCCCTTATCTAAGGAAAGATGTACTGGCATTGGAGGCAGTCCAGAGAAGGTTGACTAGGTTGATCCTGGGTATGGCAGGATTTTCTTACGAGGAGAGGTTGAGTAGGTTGGGCCTGTACTCATTGGACTATAGAAGAATGAGAGGTGACCTTATTAAAACAATAAGATTTTAAGGGGGCATGGCAGGGTAGATGCTTGAAAGGTGGTTTTCCCTTGTGGGAGAGTCTAGGTCCAGAGGGCATAATCACCGAGTAAGGGGTCGTCCATTTAAGACAGAGATGAGGAGGAATTTCTTCTCTCAGAGGTTAGTTAGTCTGTGGAATTCTTTACCGCAGAGAGCTATAGAGACTGGGTCGTTAAGTGTATTCAAGGCTGAGATAGACAGATTTTTAATCAGTAAGGGAATCAAAGGTTATGGTGGAAGGCAGGAAAGCGGAGTTGAGGATTATTAGATCAGCCATGATCTCATTGAATGGTGGAGCAGACTCGATGGGCTGAATAGCCTACTTCTGCTCCTATGTCTTATGGCCTTTCATAGTAAGCTGATGGGGGAACAATTGGATCACAGTGCACATGCATGATTCAATCCTAATTTTGAAGTCATATTCTTACGCTAGAATTAAAGTGAAACTGTCAATGTTAACTTGTCAAGTTATAATTATATCCCTCCCACCCCCATCCTGCCACTGACGTACGGGCATTAGATATAGAGGGAAAAGAAGAAAGAATATGAGAAGAGAAGGGTAGCAATGTGGGAAATAGAATGTGGATAGGTGGGAAGCTGCCAGCAATAATCTGTGCTTTTGTTTGTTTAGCCTGTAATGATACTTTGAAGTTATTTGAAACTAGGCTAAGGTGTGAAAACAGTGGGAGGTTCTCACTGTATTGTAAAAGAATTGACTTGTTTTACAATAATGTAAAATGCACACAAAACATGCAAATTAATCTTATCTGGACCAGTAATGTTTAGGGCTAAGCATTTGTGTTCATGATATTTAATTCAAATAGTTTGCAGGAGTAATTAAGTCCTCGTTTAGAAATGGGAATTGATTTTTTTCTCTGCTTTTATGATTTTAGAAATGACACGATGTTTGAATTTTCTTTTATCTCAGTAATAACAGGAATTAAATAGGCACAATTGGTTTTCCTTAAAATATTTAAAAATGGAATAACTCTTCTGAAATTTATACATTTTCTGAAAACAATGTGAAAGGTTTACATCAAGGACTTAATCCATACATTTATATCAGAAGCATGCACACCCGTTTTTGCAAAAACTCGACACGTTTTAATTGAATGAAAATTTTCAAGTTTGCTTTTTAGCTTTGCCTCAAATAATTTTGAGAGACATTTGTTAAAGAAAGTATGCCCCTCAGTAATCCTGTCTGGCACTGATGCACCCTGGAAGATGCACATGTTCTGAGTGCATTGTCCAAACTCAGCTCTCAGCATCATAGCTCTGACCAAGAAAACTAGCTTCAAGCCTAAGGATTTTTGCAGAAGGCTGAGGCCTTCACTTATAACTGACTTAACAGACAAAAGGCAGTGTCCTGGATTAATTTGTTATTGTGACATTTGTGGGGCTTTTATTATTTAAGCTTTACACTGTACATTAGAAATTCTGCTTGCTGAGGGGATGGAGGGGCAAGTCACAATTGAAAAACAAGTAAAGCATTTTGAGAGAGCTGTGCAGCCCAGTGACTGGATTATGCAATTAGAGTGATGAGTTTAAATAGGCTGAAGCCTTCCAAAGAAATTCAAAGTTTTGAGGTGGTAGGGAGACATGAGTTGGAGTACAGTATTAACATTGCAAGGATTTCAACATTGAAGGTGCATAGAGAGGAAGAATGTGCAAAACAGCATATTTTTAGCTTGAGAGAGAAAAAAACTTATTAACGATGGTTAACAGCTGAGCAAAGCCTAGTTAAGGAAATTATGTAATAGTGTAAAAATACTCATAATTTTGCCACATCATTGAAGTGAATTGGCTTTCCACTGCTTCCTAACACCTCCTCTAAGATACTGTTCTCTTTGTATGGTAAATTGAACTGGTAAACTATCATGGCTGAACGAAGTCAGATAAAGTTGGCCTCAGCAAGCAGTTGAACATATGGCAACAGAAAATTGGAAGAGCAGTGGAACATTACTATTTGTCCTCATTGTTTATAGTGTCACAACTCACTGGGGATAGTGCACTGCAACATCAAGCCCCACTGCTCCCTGAGCCATGACAAATGTGAAAACGTTTGATCAACCCACCTAACTGTTTAATTTAAATTAACAGAATGCAAGCACCAGGTTTGTAAACTTAATAAATAAATAACTGTTTATTGAACAAATTGTCTTTAACCAATTGTAAAAGAAAGAACTATGAACTGCTAATTTCTAACACTATGACCTAAACTCCACCCCCTCGTGAATCTCTATACATGCACATGCAAAACACACAAAAACATGGATTTTAAGGGTGCGATGAAATAGTTCAATAGCATCAGTTCTGGAGTACAGGATTTGATGGGTTGATTTTGATCAATGCCTTCCAAATTCCTTTCAGTTCTTTGTTGATGACATGAGGTGGTCTTCCAGCACTTTTTGTCTTTAGTTCGCTGGTTGAGCACTTGCCTTTCAACGTCTCCAGTGGTGATTTTCCCCTTTGCCTCTTGACAGGGATTTTCAGAGAGAGAGAGAGAGAGAGAGTGAGCTGGTTATAGAGATATGAGGAGAAAAAGCCAGCTTGCTATTATTGTGGAATTACCAGAATCTTACACATGCAGGAGCAAGAGGCTTTTGATCTTTTTCCTTTCAGGCTAGGAGCTATTCTGCTGCACTGCTCTCACACAAACCCTGGTCACCTGGTCAGGAGCCAATTAAAATGTTGTTTTCAGGCACTTCCCCCGTAGATAGGACTCCTCGGCACCAATCCTGTCTTTCATGGCACACTGTTCCAGGACAGCAACATTGTTTATATCCCTCACACTGTTCCAGTGGACATGTCTTTCAAACTGCAGCCATTGTAATTTTAATCCACAGTCCAACAGAAATAAAAAGATATGTTCTTTACAATAGTAAAATCATTTGACTGAAATATCCAGGCTAAACAGTCAATTTTATTGGCAAATGATTGTTAATTTAAGTTGGTTCTAATAAAATATACAAAAATGATTGTGACAAAAAAGAGAAGATTGAGATAAGAGAGAAATTACCTGTTGGATAATCCCAACTTTTTCTTGTATCCATTCCAGGAGAGCAAGGAGGTATCAGAGCTCTCCAGGTATTGAACTTGAATTCCAAAACTCCATGCCCCCAAATCATCAGATGGTGTATATTACTATATAATTTTTAGCATGCACTCCTGCTGAGGAATCTGATTTTTGGCGTATGATGGTTTTTGATTGAAGTGCAGTGTTAATGTGGCATATATTGGGTGTTGACCCAACTCAAAACTGCAGTATAAAAAAGGCAGTTATTTATTTTATAGGAAGATCACCTAGAAGACATTTCCTTCACTGGTAACAACGTAATTTGACCACAGGATCAAATAGCAGATCATAAGCCCCACCAAGAAGTAAACTTCACAAAAGTGAACTGTGATGGCCCACATATGATAATTTGCATTATGCTCATTGGGACTTAGAGAAGAATTTGTGACGCAAGTCAACAGTCCACAAAAATGTCACTGATCACACTTGAGTGCCATACTCCAGCTTTGCACTTGTGCATGCACATAGCTCTTAGTTGCCAACATTATAACATGAGTGCAGAGCTTTGACTTGTCTAACTTCATAATACACTCAATGATTTGACTTCTCCAACATTATATTGATTGAAATAAAATTTTGGCTTTCCACTTGCACCTAGTGTTCTCTCTAAGCTGTGCACAAGTGCAGTTGTGCAGCATTCCCTGTTTACGAGCTGCGCACTTTAAGATACTGCCAAAAAATTTAAAGATGCTGTGCACAACAAAGAAAATTTAGTGGTCATTCCTATCATCCCTGTGAATATGGGCTCCATTTGATTTTGCTTCTATCAGTGAGTTTGATTTTTAATTAAGGTAAGGAACACTTGGAAGAACATTTGTGTAGCTTTATACAAATAATAACGGTTAGAGAAATCAGAATAAAATAATTTTTAAATTCATTTTACTTTTTGTTGCCCAATTTGAACCTGACCTATGTGCTCCATGCCAATTTTCAAGTTCTTTCCACGTCATGGCCTCTTCATCTGTTCTGGAACTGGAAACCAAATTATTTGGGGGAAAAAAAAGCTTTAGCTGGTTAGGTCATTTTGACCTGTATAATACCGCAGTGATGCACCTGACACAAGTCTGTCACTGGAGAGCAGTTAAGAGAATCAGCATGTCATTAAAATATACTGGCTGAGTGCAAACATATTGTTAAATAGTGGAGCACCTCTATCCAATAACATTAGTAGTATTTGTTCAGGTAACATGTAATTTTGATAACTTAAGTGTCGTAACTTGATCCATCACACTTTTAAGGATACTACTTAATTGGGGTGAAAATAATGAAGTTTCTATTGTAAATGCTAAATGACCCTTGCACCGGTATTCAGTTTTCCTAATAAAAATATATTGAGTCGTACTTTCCATTTAGCGGACTGTCCACTCAGATTTGAAACTTTTTTTCTATATTTCCATGGGCGCGCTAAAATGAGAGAGTGATATTAGTTTAGACTTTGCTGTCATCATGCTGATGATGATTCATTCATTTTAAATTGATTCATTAATGTTACAGTAACAAAACCCAGGCTTTTCTAAGTTTATATTCAACATATGTGGATGTATATCACGTATACCAATGAACAATGTGTTGATTTTTATTCTTCTTTCTTTCACTTGTCTAAAGTTTCTAACTTTGGTCAATTGTAGATTGATTGACAATCAAAGTGGCCAAAAACTGATATGTGGTTAATCACATAGAATCCAATCATACTAGCATTCACTGATTATACCAGTTAGGAAATTTCGTAGTCTGTTGTGGGTATTCTGCTCCAGCTCAGGATCCCAACATTTTTGTAGCTTCTCGCCTAACTCTGCCCCATCCTCTCAGAGCTCATTTTGTTCTTAAGACACATCTATCACCCTTTCAATCCCCAGCCCACTCAATTCTTGACCATTTAACTCCCCTTCCTAACCGCATGCTAGCTATCATAGTGGATAGTAGTCTTTGTCAGGCACCCTGCCTCTCCCAGTCAGATTCATAATCATCACCTGTCTCCCTCAGAAAAAAATCTTTAACTCAAATCTTTAACAGCAACCCATTTCTAACTTCTGCAAAGTCCTTGAACATGTCATTGATTTCCAACTCTTCATATTTCTTTAGAATTTTCCTGTTTAAAGTCCTCTGGTCTGGCTTTTACCCTTTCTCCATATCAAAGTTATGCATGATATCCTGTGTAGCTATGATACTTTGCTTTTTTTGAGGAATTTGATAGATTGATCACATTTTTCTCCATTGACTTGACCATAATATCTAGCTCCATGGACCTCTCCTTATAGTTCCATTTTTCTCTCTGAAATCGGCCAATGCATCTCAGATGGTGGTTTCTCTTTCACTGGGCCAATGATCTCTCCTTGGCCGCCTCCTCCTTATCCACAATAATATGTATGGTACTATTGAGCTGTACATCTGTACTTCCTTTGAGCCCTTGTCCATTTTCATGCTATCAAATTTCCTGGCTGACACCAAGTCTTGGATGATTCACAAATTCCTCCTGCTCAACATTGTGCAGATCAAAACACTCATGTCAGCCACTGGCTCAAACTCAAGTTTCTAACCGCTGATTCTATTCTCCTCCCTGATCATTCATCCAGGCAAAATCAAATCAATAGTTTTGGCACTTGATCTGCACTTGGCTTTAAATATCATATTCGGTCCATTAGCAAAAGCGCTTTCTTCTACATCATTTCCCCTCATCCCATCCCTGCTACTCTCCCCTCCCAAAAAAATCATCCTGTAAAGAAATAGTGCATCAACTGCTAAAACTGTTATTCATGTCACCATCACCTCTGGACTCGATTGTTCTCTTTGCTGGCTTTCCATCCTCTATTCTCCAATCTCTCAAATTTTGCCTTGCATATTCTGTTTCAGACTGTACTAAATTGCAGTCAGTTATTACCTCTATCCTTGCTAGCTTGCCCAATCTCTCAACACATAATTTAAAATCATGCTCATGCCTTTGGCCTACCATATGTGTCTTTTTTCCAGTCCTGGGTCCCCTCCCAAACCTGATGTTCATCATGAATCGATGTGCTTTGCCTCTTGCCCCACCATTGATGGCTGTGGATTTGCCTACATCGGTCCTACTCTTTGAAGCTCCTACTAGAATCTTCACCTCTCTCCCATCTCTGAAAGTCTCCATTAACCAAACCTTTGGTTATTCCTCCAAGCTTTTGTTTCTGCTTCAGTGTTTGTTTTCCTTATGCCTACTTATGAAGTGCTTTGGGATATTTCTTATGTTAAAGGTGCCATATAAATACAGTTTGTCATTTTTGGTTTATGGTGCAAAAGTCTGGTAGGCTCCACTAAATTGACGTATTCTTTTGTTACCTTGTTACAAACTTCTTTTCGTGTAAGGGAAGCTGATTACTCCAACCATGTTATCCTTTTGCTTCAAATATGCTTACTCTTCAGTGCTTCCAACATCAATGTACCTTTTTTTCAAATCTCTTTTTCTTTGGAAGGATACTCCCAAGCATCTTTCTACCTTTAAAGAGTTTGTGCAAACTATTCCATACTATCCTTATTACTAGAGTTATTTTCTATTCATAAATTCATTCTTGGAGTGTGAGCATTGCTGACAAGGCCAGCATTCTTAGCAATTCCTAATTACCATTGAGAATGTGGTGGTGAGCTGCAGTCCATATAATGTAGATTTGCCAGAAATGCTGTTAGGCAGGGAGTTTCAGAATTTTGACCCAGTAACAGTGAAGGAGCAGTGATGCAGTTCCAAATAAAGATGGTGTTTGACTTGGAGGAGAACTTGCAGGTGGTAGGGTTCCCATGCATTTGCTGCCCTTGTTCTTCTAGATGGTAGAAGCCACAGATTTAGAAGATGCTGACAGGGGAACCTTGGCGAATTGCTGCACGACATCTTCTACATCGTGTACACAAATGCTACTGTGCACCAGTGGTAAAGAGATAAATATCTAATGCTGTGGATGGACACTAATGAAGTGGGCTGCTTTGACCTGGATGGTGTCATGCTTCTTAAGTGTTGTTGAAGCTGCATTCATCCAGTTAAGTGGTGAGTGTTCCATCAGGCTGCCTTGTAGGTGGTGGACAGACCTTGGTGAGTCAGAAGATGAGTTACATGCCACAAAATTCCCAATCTCTGACCTGCACTTGTAGCTACAGTATTTATATGGCTGGTCCCATCAGGTTTCTGATCAATGGTAACCCCCAGATGCTGATGGTCGTTTATTCAGCGATGATAATGGTGTTGAGTGTCACGGGTGATGGTTAGGTTCATTCTTATTGGAGACAATCATCATCTGGCCTGACTGTTACTTGCCACTTATGAGCCCAAGCCTGAATGTTGCCCAGGCCTTGCTGCATGCAGACATGGACTCTTTGGTATTTGAGGAGTTACAAATGGTACTGAAAACTTTGCAATAATCAGCGAACATCTCCACTTCTGACCTTACGAAAAGCATTTGAAAATGCTTGGACCCAGCACCCTGGCAAACTCTTGCCTCAGCCCATCTATGGCTGAAACCCTCATCAGCCATGTGTTTGTCACTTCTCCACTCTCCATTGCACTTCTGGCAAGTTTGCACTTCTGGCAATTTTCCCTTCCTTTTGTATTCATAAATTTAGTTTGGCTCTTGCCCTAATCCATTTATCATCTCTGTTTTTTATGACCTACCTTGGATCCAGGTTCCCCAGTGCTTCAACTTACAGTTCTCATTCTCCTATTCAAATTCTTTTACTGGTTGCACTTGTCTGACCAGTGACTTATCTGAAATTGATTAACAGTAAACTTAAAAGAAATAACTTGTATATAGCCTGTCATAACCTGAGAGCACTCCTGAGAGCATCACTGTTGTAATCCCCTCATACTCCTCAGGTACTGAAGCAGTCCATGTCCAAATGCAGCAAGACCTGGACATTATCCAGGCTTGGCCTGGCAAGTGGCAAGTAACATTCACACCACACAAGTGCCAGGCAATGACCATCTCCAAGAAGAGAGAATCTAACCATCGCCCCTTGATATTATGGCATTACCATCACTGAATCCCCCACTATCAATACCCTGTGGGTTACCATTGACCAGAAACTGAACTTGACTGGACATATAAATACTGTGGCTACAGGAGCAGGTCAGAAGCTAGGAGTCGTGTGACGAGTAACTCACCACCTGACTCCCCAAATTCTGTTCACCTTCCACAAGGGACAAATCAGGAGTGATGGAATGCTTGCCTGGATGAGTGCAGCTCCTGCAACACTCAAGAAGCTTGACTCTGTCCAGGAGAAAGCAGTCCGCTTGATTGACCCCACATCCACAAACATTCACTCCCTCCACCACTGGCACACAGTAGCAGCAGTGTGTACCACTTATAAGATGTACTGCAGGAATTCTCCAAGGTTCCTTAGAAGGCACGTTCCAAATCCACGACCACTACCCTCTAGAAGGACAAGGGCAGGAGATAGGTGGGAACACCACTGCCTGGAGGTTCCCCTCCAAGTCACTCACCATCCTGACTTGGGAATATATCACTGCTCCTTCACTGTTGCTGGGTCAAAATCCTGGAACTCCCTTCCTAATAGCACTGTGGATGTACCTATGGACTGCTATGGACTGCATGGACTGCAGCAGTTCAAGAAGGCAACTCACCACCACCTTCTCAAGTGCAACTAGGGATGAGCAATAAATGCTGGCCCAGCCAACGAAGCTCACATCCCGTGAATGAATTTTTAAAAAAAATGTAAGGAAGGGGCCCTTCTCTCTGTGGATAGCTTTATTTCCAAGTCTATTCACACCACTCCTGGATTTCTTGCTTAGCTGCACAGGAAGGAAAAGTTTTAATCACTAGCCCTCTGTCTTTGGGTTGGCCAGTTACATTTCCAGTCCAACTGTTCACTGCCCTCCTACGAGTGGGTTCCATCAGCCAACTGTTGAGCTTATACAAAAGCAAAATACTGCAGATGCTGGAAATCTCAATGAGAAGCAAATGCCAGAAATACTCAGGTCAGGCAGCATCGGTGGAGTGAAAACCGGTGTTAACTTTGTACATTGAAGACTTTCCTGTTGAATTTGCTCGAATGTAGCCTTGCCAGTTCTGAATGTTTATTGCAGGTGTAGGAGTATGTTGTTGAGCCGCTTACTGTCTCAAACTGATATGAATAGCATATTCCATTTCCTTTTGGGAAAGTTCAATAACCTACCTAGCTCCCCCTTGTCCGAGCTGTTTCAATTTTTTTAACCAAAATATTGAAAATGATCAACCTTCGGGAATTAATCCTTAAAATCTTGAATTTGGTATCAAAACTATGATATAACTTCAACCAAAGATCCCTTCTAGGCCAAAAAGTCAGAATAAATGTGAGGAAGCACCTATCAAAATTCTAGCCCAGTACTTTATAAGTTGGATTAAGATGCTAAACATAGTCATGTAACAGGGATAGGAGCTTTATTGTGATTTAAGCCAGATGGTTGGGACCTATTATAGATATGAAGTTAATGTCTGCCTCAAAGTCTTTTTATTCTGTATTTATGTTTCCATTGTAATTGTATATTTTAATGCTTATGGATATGCATATTAATCTGTCTTGAAAAGGCAATTTTATAGGTTTTAGCCAAGGTAGCTAATATTTCATCATATGACAAAATAGCACCATTTTAAAAAAAGGAAGAAAGACTAGAATTTATATAGCATGTTTCATAATTTTAGTGCTTTGAAACATCTTGAAGGCAACAACTGTGTTACTTTGGGATTTCACCTCTTGCTGCAGTAGTTAGTGTCAAACCCGTATAGATTCTTGATCTCTGAATTTCTGTGGCACTGAAGTGTTGGACGCTTTTTGTGAATATGCTAGTGCCTGTACGGCAATCATAACTGTGAAAAAAAACCCATAACTTTCCAGGAACCTTCATTTTTAATTCTGAATAACCACTTAAGTATGTCAACAGTCAGAAGTCTCACCTAAATTAGAGCAGATCTTTTTTGAAAATTATGCTGTTTCATAAATGGTAGTGAAAGCACAAACTGTAGAAAAAAGCTAGTATGTGGCTTTACTAAATTACTTAAAATTAATACTGCAGTATGAAAAATATTTCAAAAAACAGCATTACCATCTGTCAGTACATGATCTTTTGGGGATGACATGGACCTTTTACTTTTGGCAGGACCTGAGGATCAAATGCCAATGTACTGGCCAAACCTTTAATTGCAGATTATTTTAAACATATATTCTTAATTGATCCACACACTCTAGGGCCTTTCACCAACCAAGAAATGGCAGAATGGTTCCAGGCGGGCTACTTCACAATGTCTTTATTTGTAAAGAGAGGCTGTGATGAAGGTTTCCAGCCATTGGGAGAGGTTATTAAGATGTGGGGCAGAGTACCTTTTGCTCCTGGACCCTCTCCTCCTCCATTGCTGGTAAGAGTATTTACATATTCTCCAATGGGAAATGCATAAATATTCAGTTATGGTAACACTAATGCATGATATCAGAATGTTTTATTAGACAAAACAAAAATGAATTACATTGGAAGTATGGCTTGGCTGTAAATCATTTAATTTGCAAAGCAAATGTTGGTAAATGCATTCTCCATGGGATAGTATTGTGTAACAATGTTAATGCTTGATTAATTTTTGCTGAATTATTGTATTCATTTTTACAGAGCATGTAAGAAGCTCAACAAAAGAGGATCTAGTATTGAGAAATAAAACAAAGCAGATAACTTAAGTAAGCGCAGGAAACATGGGTAGTAGCATTCACAATATAATAAGATTTAAGGCTAGGATTGAGAAGGACAAAAGTGAAATGAACAGATTAAAACATTGGGGATAAAAACTTTTTTGAGAAGAGAATGGAACTAGGGAAAATAAACTGGTAAATAATATTTGCAGTCAAGGAGATGGAGCAGCAATGGGCAAAATTTTAAATGGTGATCATAGAATACAAAAAATACACCCTGCTATAAATCAAGAGTAAACTAGCCAATAATGAAACATCATGGACGGATAAAGAGGTACGGTCTTAATTGAAACAAAAGGAAAAAGGCATATGCTAAGCACATAGGTAATAAAGGAGAGGATGACAAAAAGGAATATGAAATAGGTGAGAAGTGAAGAAAAGTTTAGAATTGCAATGAGGAAATATAAGCTAAATGGTCCAGGAATATAAAAAGAAATATAGCAGCCTACAGCCACTAAAAATAAGAATCAGGGTAGGGCCACCAAGACATGATAATACACAGTTAATGTCAGAGGAATGGCGGAAATATTGTTACTTTGCCTCATTATTCACCAGGGATATTAACAAATGACATTTGAAGAAGAGATCTAAAAATTAAAGACATTTAAGATGGAATGGAGGAGGCAATAGATAAACTGGTCAAATTTAGGACGAAACCTCTGGTCTGAATGGATTGCACACCCATATTAAAAGATACTTAGAAAGAGATAGCAGATGCTGTCACATATAAAAATTCAACGGAAAAGGAAATAGTACCAGGGGACTGACAAACAGATAATCTTAGACCTATATTTAAAAAGGGCAATAAAACAAGCCCAGGGAACTGTAGACCAGTTAGACTAACACTGTTAGTAGGAAAAATAATATTTTTACTGAAATATGCAATAAAAAACATTGAGAAACCAAAGATATGATTATATGTAGTCAGCGTAAATTCGAAAGGGAAGGCTATGATTCACAAACCTTATTGAATGTTTTGAAGAAGCAACAGGGTAGGTAAGGGTAATGAAGTAGAAGTAAGATATTTGGATTTTCAGAATGCTTTTGCTAAGGTAAAACCTAGTAAACTCAAGGTTAGAGCATGAGAGGTTGTTGGGATAAGTAGCAACATGGGTAGCAAGCGGGCTACAGAATAGACAATGGACTTTAGGAGCTAAGGGTAACTGCTCAAACTGGCAAAGGAAAGGAAATGGTGTTTCACAAGGATCGGTGCTGGAATTACTGTTGTTCACAATTTGCATAAGTGATTTGGATTTGGGAATCCGGAGTCCAATTTCAAAATTAACAAATGACATCAAATTGTGGGGTATCATTAATACTGCAAAGACTAAAACACAATACCAGATGACATTAGCAAACATGCAGAATGGCCTGGTTAGGACATTCTAAATACTGAACACTAATACACTAAACTCTATCTCCCAGCCATGTAAAGTTAAATTCTTGAAAGTCAATTTAGCTCAAGTAGTAGCATTTTGAATATATTAGCCTGGATTTTACAGTCAGCAGCAAAGTGGCACTTGCTGCTGACTTCAGAAAAAGCTGCCCACCAGGATCAAGTGAGCTCCGTCACGTAGCTTTCACCTTTCTTGATAAGCGAACTTTAGGGGCACTTTGTTGTCCAGCAACAGGGATGTCATCAAGCTAGCTAAGGAACCAGTCACATTGAAGAATTCTCTCAGACAACAAACCAAGAAGTAAAAAGCATTGATTATCCTTTGCATTTTAATCCTTTACAGGAAGTGAAATAAATTTTGGAACATGCACATGGGATTAAGGTAGAAGCTAAAATATAAAATTTTTAAAATAAATTATTTGAAAAATCTGTGGAATTTTTTGTCAAAGTGGAGAAATTTGGTATTCTGCAAATATGAAATTAGATATTCGGCCAGAGAGGTTATTCAGAAATAATTATGACTTAGCGCCCTGCTTAAAAATTTAATTACACGTCTTTCAACAAGGTTTAATTTTTTTTCCATATCTTTCAAAGTGAGACTTGCAATGTAAAAAGTGGAAGTTCACACCAGTTCAATGTTTTCTAGATGATTTAAGTTGATTTGTTGCTTTCTTTGACTCT